>NC_079321.1:37090242-38382823 GCF_029931775.1 Euleptes europaea
CAAAGTTGTGCCACCACAACTGAGAAGGCCATTTCTTGGGTTGCCACCTGTCTAGCCTCAGATGGCAGGGGTATGTGAAGTAGGGCCTCTGAAGATGACCCAAGTGGACAGGTAGGCATTTTCATATTATACCCATTCTGTTGATGTTATTTGCCCTTTCTGTTGTTTGAGTTTATGCTTTTTCGAATGCATGTGATCAAAACTGGCAATAGCACTGCAAATCAAACTTTACCAAATGCCTATGCAGTACTATTGGTTGCATATCCCTACTCAAAAACATATTTCACCTCCTCCTCTACCACCCAAATATCTATGCAGTATTTGCCACTTATTCCAGAGGCATTTTGCAGCCAGCAAAGTCCCTGACATCTCCTCTTAATTTCCAGTTGATCGGCAAAATCCTCTTCACATATATTGCTGGTCTCTTGCATTTGAGTGCAGTGGTCTTATCACTGTACTCTTATCATGATTAGTCTTGGTGATAATTGTCCAATATTTAAAACTGTTCTGTAGTGTCTTTATAAAAAAAAAACTTTTAAACAGAAGCATTTATTTAACAATGTGTCAAAGTGAATTCATTAAATTAGGTGCTAAAACTAATTTATCATGTAAATGTCTGGATAATTTTATTTGTATCCATGCAAAACTTGGAAGGATTCCTGCAGTGTTGTGCTTTTTATGAAAAACAAAGTCAGAGATACTATTAACACTCATTAAAGCTTTTGCTTTAAATTAATTAGCAGTTGTTTTATGCTTCCTTCTTTAGAATTCTCCCTTGGCCATTTACCTTGCCATTTTCACCTAGCAGTTTTCTCTTATACCTTGCAAAACAAACAGTCATTGTTGTTTTGTTTTGAATTAGTGGTGTGTGTGGGGGGGGAGGGAATTAGAATTGTACCTTGCAAGACATCATTGGAGGAGTGGAAGGCCAGAAGCTTGGTGCAAAGAAGGAAAAAGGAATGACTGGAAGCCAAGACAATCCAGGAGCAAATACTGAATAATTAATTGCTACCACAGCTGCATCCTTCCACCAAAAATATTTAACATTCCTAAAGCCTTGCATTCAGAATAGGTCTTGACGGTGTTTAGCATAATCATTTCTTCTAGTTAAGACTGCACCAGATGTCATGTTAATAAGTATTCGGAAACAAAAATATTCAAATTGAGTTATCTGCTTAGTAATTTATCATCTTTTAGAGATAACACATTAGAACAACTCCAGCACCTAGGGCCAAATTGAGATGTTTCATAATTGTCTATGAAATACTTATCATGGGAAAGAATGGGTACAGATAATTGTGTCCTAACAATTATTCCTTTGATCTGTTCCAAGGACTTTAGTGTCTTGTAAAAGGAAAGTTAGCTTTCTGATAAAAATAGTATCAGAGAAAGAGTTTTATAACAAGTAAAAAGAAAGAAACAATAGTTCAGTTCTCATTTGCAAAAGTGATTCTGCATGTGCCTTCAACTTAGATATTACTAGCATTGGCAACGCTGAGTTGGGAAATTCCTGGAGAATTAGGGGCAGAGCCTGAGGAAGGTGGAGCTTGGGGAGAGGATGGGGGTCAGAAGGAATGCGACTAGGGTGGCTAACCTCCAGGTACTAGCTGGAGATCTCCTGCTGTTACAACTGATCTACAGCCAACAGAGATCAGTTCACCTGGAGAAAATGGCCCCTTTGGCAATTGGACTCTATGACATTGAAATCCATCCCTTCCCCAAACCCCATCATCAGCAGGCTCAACCCCCAAAATCTCCAGGTATTTCCTAATTCAGAGCTGGCACCATACAGTTCACCCTCCAAATCTGCCATTTTGTCCAGAAAAACTGATCTTGGTAGTCTGGAGACCAGCAATAATTCTGGGAGAACTCCGAGCTCCACTTGGAGGTTGACAACCATAGGCATTACTGAATAGGGGAAAATGGGCAAGGCCATTTCCCCGTAGAGCTTGAGGTTTTCCCGTTGAAACAATTCAGGGGGTGGAAGCTAGGGTAAGCTGGCAGCCCCCCTGAGCTGTGGGTCAGGAATGGATTTAAAGGATTCATGCTTATTAACAGCCCTTTCTGTATAACCTCCATACTCTCATCCCAGGACCAAGGCAACTGCCAGGGGGAGAGCAAGCTGACTGCAGAGAAGAGAGTAAAACTAGCATCATGGCACCCACCCAGAAAAAGAGTAAGAAGGTCACAGTGGGGTGGTGCTGACTTTGCAATCCTTCATCCATGGCCAGCTTTCTCTCCTTTGGGTGCCTCATGCTGGGAAGGGTGTGAAAGGGAAACAGAAGGTGCACAGTCTTCTTGCAAATAGAGCCTTCACAATGCTGCTGGCTGGCTCAGAGCAGGCGCCTACACTGGGAAGCCTAAGCACCCTTTACTTCTATCGAGGCCCTCTTGGCTCTCTTCCCCTCTCCAGATACGCAAGGGCTGGATACGTTTCCAGATTGGCAGGGAGAGACAACCCAACATGCTCAGATGTATTCTGGTAATCTAAAAAGTTACCATTCTATTTTTAATATCCATAGTTACCGTATTTTTCGCTCCATAAGATGCACTTTTTTCCTCCTCAAAAGTGAGGGGAAATGTCTGTGCGTCTTATGGAGTGAATGCCGGCTGGGCGCGTGCGCATCAGGACGGCGTGAACTGGCGTTCCCCACCCCGAAGGCCAGCTGGGAGGCAGGCGGGGCCGCACAGAGCCGCGCGTGCACATCGGGACAGCGCGAGCAGGCATTCCCCACCCCGACGGCCAGCTGGGAGGCGGGCGGGGCGCACAGAGCCGGCTCGCGCCGTCCCGACGCGCAAGTGCCCAGCCGGCTCTGTGCAGCCCGCCTCCTAGCTGGCCATCCGGGCGGGGAACGCTGGCTTGCACCATCCCGACGCGCACCTCCCAGCTGGCCATCGGGGCGGGGAACGCCGGCTCGTGCCGTCCCGACGGGCACGCGCCCAGCCGGCATTCACTCCATAAGACAAGTTTTTAGAGGAGGAAAACAAGATTTTTTCTTGTTTTCCTCCTCTAAAAACTAGGTGCGTCTTATGGTCAGGTGCGTCCTATGGAGCGAAAAATACGGTATATCTTAATATTATTGTCTGGGTGTGTTTGGTGGGATGGTATTCAGGGTATTCAGCAACCATGTGAGTCTTTTGGTTGATGGTAATTGCAAAGGTCTCTCTCCGTGAGTAGGCATGCCAGCTTTGGGTTGGGAAATATCTGGAGATTTTTGGGCAGGATCCTGAGGTAGGCAGGGTTTGGGGAGGGGAGAGTCTTCAATGCCATAGTCAATTGCCAAAGTGGCCATTTTCTCCAGGTGAACTGATCTCTATTGGCTGGAGATCAGTTGTAATAGCAGGAGATCTCCAGCTGGAGGTTGGTAACCCTATCTATGAGCCATGGAGTGAGCCCCACAGCCTTAGACCATAGGGTTAGTTGCATTATGGGAAAATCTGCCCTTAGTGTACTGTTCAATTGCTATACAATTGCCTCATCTCTTGTCCTCAATCTACTGCCATCTACTGCCAGCAAAGCTACCCATTTTATGTCACCACTTCATTTTTACTCATGGTGAAATAAAGTTGTTTTGTAATATATTTCCGTTATTCTTCACGGGGGGGGGGACCCATTTTACATACCATGTGATATCATGAAGGTATTTAAAGATGTAGTTTCCTCAGGTAAGAGAAATGTTATTTAGTTAAATCAGCTACCTGTGAACTTGCAGTTGATAGAGGTCTAGAAGTCTGAAATATCTATTTTTGACACAGCACTACACCAAAAGATTCATTAACAAAAAGAACAATAATAAACTTAAATATAGTGCTTCATTTCCTGCCTGTAGATATAACTTGTTAAGCGTTCTAGTTACCAGTCAATGGCCCAAAAGCAAACTACCAAATAATTAAGGATGACCTATATACAGGAATTACTGATAGCGGAACTCGATTTTGGCTGAGTTCTCACTCATTTATACCAATAGTAAGATCACAAGAGACTAGATTTACAGAACAGGTACACCAATCTATCAAACACACCTACACTACAAAAGTATGCAAAATGTATACAAATGTATACATTTTGTTAACAGTTATATTGAAGCATTATGTTAAGATGTTCCTCACAAGTCATGTTTTCTGTGCCCTCACCTTCAGATACGGTTGCCAGCCCCAGGTGGGGAAATACCTGGAGATTTTGGGGGTGGAGTCTGAGGAGGGTGGGGTTTCAATGCCATAGAGTCCAATTGCCAAAGCAGCCATTTTCTCCAGGTGAACTGATCTCTGCCGCCTGGAGATCCGTTGTAATGGTGGGAGATCCACCATATGTTTGCATATTGCAGAAGACCTGGCAATCACATGGGGGGCCAGAAAGGTGTCACTTCTGAAAAAATCCCTGTCTCTCATCACCACCTGCTTCACCTCTGAATGTAGGGTTGCCAACCTCCAGGTGGTAGCTGGAGATCTCCTGCTATTACAATTGATCTTCAGTTGATAGAGATCAGTTCACCTGGAGAAAATGGACACTTTAGCAATTGGACTATGGCATTGAAGTCCCTCCCCGCTCCAAACCCCACCCTCCTCAGGCTCCACCCCTAAAATTTCCAGGTATTTCCCAACCCGGAGCTGGCAAACCTAATCATGATATATTTCACTAACCCATCTGGCACCACCTCTTCTTATCTTACAGGCCTGCATTTTAAACCATAGCATACATATATATAAAACCTCCTATTAAATCACAGAAATAAAACACGCAGAAAATATTTAAGTAGTAAAATGTTACAACAATCATAGAAGTTTCTAAGATAAAAATTCATAAATAGCTTAGTTTTTGGCCTGTGACCCTAATCTCCAGTATTGCCGTAGCCCAGATATTACATTCCCTACATGTATTAGTCCCTAAAATATTTACATTGCTTACGGAACTGCTGAGATTTAAAAAAAAAATCACTGCTGACATCATTTTATATAGCCTTATTTTATTTTCTTGTTTATTTAAAACATTTTAATCCCACCTTTCCACCAAATTAGGGACCTCAAGACAATTTATCATTCATTATACTAAGTTTTGGAATCATACTGGCTTTCCTATTCAATATTACTGAGATTTAAGATAACCAACTTCTTTGAAGTATGAAAATATTCATTGCCTTAACCTTTCTTCTTAGTGTGCTGAAAACAACCATAAAGTAATTTACAATGATTTTACTCGATGGCTATACTAGAATCTAACAAAAAAAAAAAAAAATCAAGGTATTAACATAATCAGAGTCTGGTTGATAAGAATGCAGGAAGCATCCAGAAGAAAACCTGAAAGTGATTATTACTACTAATTTAAACTGACTAAAACAAATCTTTGCCCACAGTCAGAAGTGAATATGTATGAGTTACAAAAATCCTTACACTAATATAGCCACAGAGAATATATGACTTGGCACATATTTCCCTCTGTCCTTTGTAAGACAAATAATTATAATAAAATATACCTCCAAGGTACTTCTGATACCAGAAATGAAAAATTACTGTACAGAATAAAACTTTGTTTCACAAGAGATATGCATAAAATTAGCTCAAGTTAGAAAGGAACTGTTAGTATTAATATAGTATCATAACAAACTTAGTTATATACAAATGAACTGTGGGTAGGTTATACAACTTAGAATGCTGACTATCACAAATGAATTTTCAGAATGTCTTAAAACTCTAATCCTGTTCACTTGACATAGCCAGGATGGACTGTGCTAGTCCTACCTCCTATGTGCCCACTATCAGTAAAACATGAGCATAATACTTATGTGTGTACAAATTATGTTCATACCTCTATCCCCATGATAACATACGTTGAGTGAACAGGACTAGTTACTAGTTGGCAGCCATTTATGTATATCATTTTACACATATTAACACACACCAAATAACAGTCTTGGAAGAGACATATAACCCTTCCTTGAAAAATATAATCTGACCATGCTGATCCATGTTCTGCTCACATCCAAATTAGTTTACTGTAATGCATTTTACATGCAGCTGCCTTTCCAAACTCTACCGAAACATCAACAGGTCAGAGGTGCCACAACCAGGCTGCTGACAGGATCTGGATGCAATCATCGCATTACCCTTGTGATGAAATGTCTGCACTGGCAGCCCATGTATTTCGGGGCAGGAAAACTGCCTTATCCTATACAGTCCAATCTGACAGTTAAGATCCTCTTCCCAAGCCCTGCTGTCTGTGCGCACCCGCTTCCTGAAGTGAGATGGGTGGTGATCAGAGACAGGGCGTCTTCATCAGTGGAACCTAGGTTTGCCAGATCCCTCTTTGCCATTGGTGGGAGGTTTTGGGGCGGAGCCTGAGGAGGGCGGGGTTTGGGGAGAGGAGGAACTTCAATGCCACAGAGTTCAATTGCCAAAACGGCCTTTTTCTCCAGGTGAACTGATCTCTATCGACTGGAGATTAGTTGTAATAGCAGGAGGTCTCCTGCCACCACCTGGAGGTTGGTAACCCTAATGGAACATCACCACTAGAATGCCCATTGAGGCTCCCCGGATATGTACTTTATTATTGTCCTTTAGGCACTAGGCAAGAGCTGTGGTCGCCAACCTCCAGGTGGTGGCTAGAGATAGCAACATGGAGCAGAAAAATTAAGAAAATTGAAGGAAAATTCAAGGTCCAGTGCCCTGTAAAGCAGGGCAAAAGCCTTTCCCCTTCCTCTTTGTGATTTCAGCGGAGCCCAGTGGCTCGAAAGAGAAAGGAAAAAAGGGGGTTCCTGCTGCACATCTCTTGCCCCCAGTGATTCAGCTAAGCCAAATGGCGGCCTGGAGCAAAAACTAGCTCCCCAGTGACCAGCTTTTCAGACCATCAGGCCATGAGGGCAGCCCCTTGCCAATGCTTCTCTGACCCGTCTCAATGCATCGCTCCAGCTGGCCGAGTCCTTCAGCCAGCAACAATACATTGGTCCCACTGCTCGCCGCTGCCCCTGCCACCAAAATTGCACTGCCGAAAAGTTTCCTCTCTTTCCAGGGAGAGCCCTCGCCGTGTTCTGCTTCTGACAATCTGGAAGCCAACTGAGCTGATGGCCAGGCAAGGGCTCTTTAAATACCTCGCTGGCAGACCAGTGAAAAACTCAGGTCTGCAGGCCGCCAGCTGGGTCCGCCCCCACCCCCATGTACTGGGGCCTGATTGGCCCATTTGAAATTGAGGCAGGCCGAGGATGCAAGCGGCAGGGCGGGAAAGTTTCAGCCACAGCTAGAAATGCCGTGGTTCCTTCAGCAATGGCTGCCATTTTGCAGTAGCACGCTGGCCGGCCCAGCTGAGCCCCATGGCCCCATAATGCCCGTGGAAAGGCAGGACAAGACCTGCCGAGCCCTGCTCCCCCACCAGGTTCACCGGGGGTAAGTCAGAGCCCACGGTTATCTATAGACCTGCCCACACAGATGTGATATTTTGTTATATTTTCATTTCTTTCTGTTTGAGATAATTAAAAATAAATTTTAATTTTAAGCATAAATAAATAACCTCTTTCATCTCCCATTCCTTCCTGTCAGACTGTGTTGGCATGACCCAATAAAATCCGAACTCAGACGTTCCATTAATGTGTATACTTTAAAAATTCTAGAATGCCTCTGTAACACAAAGGGAAATATGAAGTGGCTCACAATAAGCCAATAAACACAAAATCACAAATACCATAAAAAAGAAGAGTTGTTCTTTTGTATGCCAACTTTCTCTACCACTTAAGAGACTTTCTCAACTTTCTCTACCACTCAAACCCGCTTACAATCACCTTTCCTTCCCCTCCCCACAACAGAGGTAGGTGGGGCTGAGAGAGCTCTAAGAGAGCTATGACTAGCCCAAGGTCACCCATCTGGCTTCATGTATAGGAGTGGGGAAACCATCCCGGTTCACCAGATTAGTGTCCACTGCTCATGTGGAGGAGTGGTGAATCAAACCAGTTTCTCCAGATTAAAGTCCACAGCTCCAAGCCACTGCTCTTAACCACTACACCACACTGGCTCTCAAAAAACAACCCTCCATTCAGCTTTAATACAATGTAAATCACCAAACACAATAGCAATCAGTTGACTTCCATGCATTTGAAGAAGAGAGCATGATAAAAAGATTGATGCCATGAAATTATTTGATTCAGGGAAATTATGTTTTAGAGGAAGAAAGCCTTTGGGGATTGCTATTATGTCAGATTGACAGAGCTGATTTGTATATTATACTGAAGTAGACTAATCACTTGTTCTTTGGTTTTTCCTGCTTTTCTTGTAGCCTATGAAACAGTTTAAAAGGATCAATTTCTTTACTTTTTGTATCTTAGATGTATTTTGTATGCAAATTTTTAAACATTATTTGTATTTTTCATCTAATTCACTATTTTGTTGATGAGATGTATACAAGTGGGAATCCTCAAGGACTTGCGGGAGGCATCTTATTTCTCCCTCCACTATCTCCTCTTTCCCCTTCCTGAAAGCCCCTATAGCCTCTCCCTGTTTCCTTTTCCCTAGACTTTCCAACCTCCAGGTGGGGCCTGAAGATCTCCTGGAATCACTGCTGATCTCCCAACCATAAATATCAGTTCCTGCTTAGGGTTCCCAGCTCCAGCTAGGGAAATTCCTGGAGAATTGTGGGTGAAGCCTTGGGAGAGTGAAGTTTGGGGATGGAAGTGACCTCAGCAGGGTATAATGCTACAGAATCCACCCTCCTAAGCAGCCCTTTTTTTTTCAGGGGAACTGATAGGGTTCCCAACTGCCCAATTGTGGTGGGTAATTGCCCGCCAATCAACCCCGGCTGGCTGCTGATCAGCTGATGGTCAGTGGGCAGAAGCAGAAAGGAGAGAGAGGGCCCCTCTCCCTGCGTGTGCTCCTGGGAACGCTCCAGCCTCCCTTTCCAAACTACATGCTAGATTGGTCCCAATCTGGCCTGCAGCTTGGAGAAGAAGGTGAGAGGGTTCCTCCTAGCCCTGCGGTCTGTGCGCTCTGACTCCACAGAGCACACACACAGCGGGGCTTTGAATGTTCCTGTCTCCCTTTCCAAGTGCATGCCAAATCATTCCCAATCTAGCTTGCAGCTTGGAGAAAGGCAAGAACCTTTCTCCTGGCCTGCTGTACACACACTCTGACTCCACAGAGCACGCACACAGTGGGGCTAGGCAACCGGAAGTAGTATCAGGAGCACGCACAAATCCTTCCACCCAGCCCCACCCAAAAGAAGCTCCCGCCAAATGTAAGTGGGGACCTGGCAACTCTAGGAACTGATCTCTATTTTCTGGAATATTTCCATTTTTGCATTCATGATGTCATACTAATAGCTTTTCACACATTACCAAGTTGTACAAGGAAGCCATTCCTATCTAGGAAATTGAATTAAACCTGTATTGAAATAAATATGTGGTGATCATCACAAGTGTACATTGTTGCATGTAAATATGCTTGAAAACTACATTTATGAACTTGAGTAGATCAGTAGAGAGTCTGGATGAATAATGGCTGAGTGGATCAATACAGGTTACTGTGGCAAGAGGCCATATGATTTGTTTATTGCATTATGTCCCTGCTTTTCAGCAAAAAATAATGGCTCCCAACTAAATCCATACTTAGCATGGCAGAATAAATATGGATTGAGTTGCAAATGTGAGTTGTGAAACAATCAGATTTAGTGCATCTGATTTTAAAAACGGAACATCAATCTACTTAATCACACTCTTAAACACCCCATTTTGGTGATGCAAATCAATATTTGCTGTAGTTAAAATAAGACTTTACAGAGAAGTAGTATATCTCCCAATCATTTCAATCATACCACACCTATGGAACCTCTGGTGACTCTTCTGGGTTGTGGCCTAAAGCTAGGGTTGCTAGGTCCCTCTTTGCCACCGGCAGGAGGTTTTTGGGGTGGAGCCTAAGGAGGGTGGGGTTTGGGGAGGGGAGGGACTTCAATGCCATAGAGTCCAATTGCCAAAGCAGCCATTTTATCCGGGTGAACTGATCTCTATCAGCTGGAGATCAGTTGTAATAGTGGGTGATCTCCAGCTAGTACCGGGAGGTTGGCAACCCTACCTAAAGCCCCGTTTTTCAACTCAACATAGGCACATTCTGTGGCTATTTCCTGATATGCTAATATCAACACATGCACACATGAAGCTGTCTTATACTGAATCAGACGCTTGGTCCATCAAAAGTCCGTATTGTCTACTCAGACTGGCAGCGGCTCTCCAGAGTCTCAGGCAGAGGTCTTTCACATCACCTACTTGCCTAGTCGCTTTAACTGGAGATGCCTAGGATTGAACCTGGGACCTTCTGCATGCCAAGCAAATGTTCTACCATTGAGCCACAGCCACTCCCCAAATTCCTTTAACTTTCAGCTTTGCAACCATATTCCTCTTGGAACCCAAACTCCCCCAGGAACCCAAACGTGCTACAGGAAAGCACTGTAGACTTTATTTTTGCTACCCCTATCCTGACAAGAGCAAACAAAATATTCACTACCTACAGAAAGGGGGAAAAAAGTTTTGTTAGAAGCCATAGAATTTACTTGGCATGAACAGTTTATGCTACAGCAGGTACAGTCTTTAGACAAACTTGTAAATAGGGCATACCTTTATTTAACAGATCATTAAACCAAGAACCACTGTAGCACTCAGCAGCTGAAGTGATCCCATAGTCTCTAACCAGTCAGGAGAGTAATGTGCTAGACTGAGAATCGCTGCCAAAAATGACACAGCACCTGGCCCTCCTACAGATTGCAAAGGAGAGCCCCAGTGGTTAGTAAAGTTATCATGGAATGGTGAAAGCAGCAGGAACTTCTTCAATCAGGGAGGAGGAATGAACCGTAACAGTAGGTGATGGAAGGGCATGTTTAAAGCAAGCTGGTGGTACAGCTTGAACACTGAGAAGTACAGAGTAATAACAATTGAAGTTGGGTTCTTGGAAATTATCCAAAGATGACAAATATTAAAAAGCGAGAAACAGAACAGAAAGAGAGAACACTAAAATGCCTATGGAATTAACTACAAATTAAAACACCTGCAGCACAGTCGAGATAAAGCCATTAGGGAAAAGCTCAGACACACACACACACACACTGCAAAGTAGCTATTTGTGAGCAGTAAAACTCTTAAGAAATGACTCAGTATGGTAGTGATCAGTGATACATTAGTAGGACCCTGAGGAAACAAATTGGTGGCAAGTCTTCAAAATAAGCAGAGCATTAAAAGGAAATACTTTTGAACAGGTAGAGAACAAACTTTAACAGCTAATTAGTATTGAACAGAAAAGGCAATGCTATTGGAAGTGCAGCAGATGTTTAATGATGTACACAAAGGAAATACTTGTTAGTTTGGCTGATTTACACAGTAAACTTTAGATCACAAAGTGACCACTGAAGATAAAGCAGCTACATTTTGAGATTTCTTTTCCATAAATTAATCTTATTAAATGTTTCCCAAAGTTTAGGTAAGCATAGTTGTTTCTAAACCACTGAGAAGTGAAAATCTCAATTTGCTCTCTTTTATCTAAGGGTAATTTTTACCAGACCTCAAGAAGACACCAAATTCTGTTGCTGCAGTGAGAGTTTTGAAACATAGATCTGTAGAATTGCACTTTTGATATTATAAAGAAGATATGTCCTCCCCTCAAACCAAACTAGGCCCCTAGACTTGGTAGCAGGGTGATGATTTCATCTTGAAGGATACAAAGTACCCCATTTCTGACTAAGAAGGTCTGGCCTAAATAGTCTGCAAAATAGCTGTGGAGGTGGACAACAAATCTGGGGTTGATGGTGTTTCACTAGGGTTGCCAACCTCCAGGTACCAGCTGGACATCTCCTGCTATTACAACTGATCTCCAGCTGATAGAGAGCAGTTCACCTGGAGAAAATGGACTCTATGGCATCCCGCCCCTAAAACCTCCCACCGGTTGGCAAGAGGGATCTGGCAACCCTATGTTTCACTGTTGGTTTGACTAAAGAAGACTGTCATGATCCTGAAAGTCAAGTGTTTCCACATACAAGACTATAGGACAAAATCTACGGAGAAACTTTCTACCAAAATATAAAGCTACTCCAAGGGACATGAATGATCAACTAAACCACAATGTAAAGTGAATGAATTTACATCTCACTGCATCAGATGTTAATTATTATTACATTATTTTTATCCATTTTGTTCTGTCTAGTATATATACAACACAGTAGGGACTAGTTTTGCATTATCTTTTTCATAACAAGATAGACATAACACCTTGCTTTCTTCTAAGAAAACAGAGTGCTGGGCTACATGAGGAACATGAGTTGGAAAGAAACAAAATGAGGTAGTTGTGAGTTTCCTGCATTGTGCAGGGGGTTGGACTAGATGACCCTGGTGGTCCCTTCCAACTCTATGATTCTATGACGTTATCATGCAGAAATGTAAAATGGATGCATTAAATTACACTAAATTAGAAGTCATACAAACTGAACATCCTTTCTAGAACATATGTCAGTATAAGATGCAGGACAGCAGTCTTCAACTCCTGGGCTGGGACGCGGAGGAGGGTTACAGAGTTTTACCTGCTTGGTCCTACAGAGCTACTATTTTGCTGTTGCTTTTTAGAAAGATCTGCTTTTTAGCACACATTATAGCACAAGGGTTTCATACATTATTGCCTTTCTTTACATGCAAAATAAGAGCAGCAGCAGATCAGTGAGGTTAGGTCACTCAGTGGTGGAGAGAATTTCTTTTTATCACAGGTAGGACACCTTCTCTCTTGTCATATAACTCTGATGTCAAGTTAGTTCCTGTCACATGTTACAACTCAGTGGGTCCCAGTGTTAGGGATGCCAACTTCCAGGTGGTGGCTGGAGAACTCCTGCTACTTCAACTGATCTCCAGCCAATAGAGATCAGTTTACCTGGAGAAAATGGCCTCTTTGGTGCATCGCTGTATTTTTATAATGCTGGTCAAATGACCGTAATAAATGATTCAGTTCAGTGGCCTCTTTGGCAACTGGACTCTATGGCACTGAAGTCCCTCCCCTCTCTAAACCCCGCCCTCAGGCTCTGCCTCAAAAAATCTCCAGGTATTTCCCAACCCGGAGCTGGCAACCCTACCCACTGTTATGGGGGCAGGGTTAAAGTCAGGCCTGGTTCTGGAAATGTTGAAGGTCACTACTATATGAGAGTAAAGGAAAATAACTGGAAAAATATGTATTGAATAATGATGAATTGGAAAAACACACATATGACTGTGATATCCCATTTCATGTTAAACCTCTTGCAGGCTCATTACAACTTTGCTACCTCTTAATGAATAACAACAAAATTCCAATACTAAAGAAAATCTAATTTTCTAAAATGTGTTTAACTGCAGTGAAAACATTCGTATCCATTTACTTAACAACTAAAATTACATTACCCTTGTTTCATTAGCATTTAGAGATTGCAGAAATTATTCTGTAACGTAATGCAATATTGCAGTGGTAGGAGTTATACATTTCAAAATCTTCACTGTAAAGCCATGATGTTAAAGCACACGGCTTGGTGCTTACCTGGAGCCGAGGTTGGGGACCCGGGCTGGGAAAAGGCGGCAGTTATTTAGATAGGGCGGCTGGCATGAGCGGCAAAATTCCGGCCGCGTTGCAAGGAGCCCTTAGGGAAAAGGGCTCGGCCAATCACCACCCGGCTGCAGGCTCAAATGAGCCTGTTAGAAGGTTTGGGATGCGGGGCCAAGAAAGCTAAGCTGGAGGAGGGTGTTTTTCACTCTGGTCCTCCAGCTCACATTATAAGGGGAGACAGGCAGGTGGAAAGAGCAGTCCGTCTTCAGCTTTGTCCCACCCATCCTTCCCTATGTTACAGTTTGCTTGTTAAGTTGTCACAACTTGGCGGTTTAGGCATGGGACTGGATTAGTTTTGAGGGGCGAGTGGCCTGCGTGGCCCTCTATGCAAAATTGGGGACCCCAATAGGGGGTTTTGGGGGAGGCTCGAGTGCCCAGCTCGGGGGCAGCAGGGTGGAGCATCTACCTGAGTGGCGGGGGAACCACCAAGTGACGGAAGCCCAGGTGTTTTCCCAGCTCCGCCATCCTTTTCAGCCCTCCCAGCGGGACCGTTGGGAGGAACTGATTATCAGCTCGCAAGGTGGCGGCTGATACCCTTCCAGTTCCCATGCCACACCAAGGCACAAAACAGCTGTTTGACAAAATAAAGTTGTGGCCATTTATCCAAAAGTATATTAGTGTCTGAGTTTTATTGTTAAGGTTAAATGGGGTTGGAGGGGCAACTGCAGCCGAAACCCAAATTAGCCCTGGGTCAGCAAACATATCTCCTCCTAGATATAAATTCTGTGAAAATCGTATATTTTTCATGTTACAGAAGTCAAATACTTGGTGTTGCAAGTTTGTTAAAACCAGTAAAATATTTAATTATCTTGGACAATCTGAAATTCAACCCATATAATAACATATAATAACAGTATGCACAAATGTCTTAATTACCAGTAATTTTAGCATTGGCCAGTATTGTCCATGTTAACAAATCGAACTGTAGTAAGGTATAAAGCAAAGGATAAGAAAATGCTATTTCTCTTAACTTTTTTTCTTACTAACATCTCATGTACCAATAAAAACTGTGCAAGCCTTTCAGAATGTTACTTACTACTGTCCCAGTGCCACTTACTGTACTATATATAATTCATGTAATTAGACAATAAATCTACATTAGAGTAATCTGTTGTTGTTTTTAATTTCTTGTTTAAAGGTAAATTTGTGAAATTATCTGGCAACAGACAAAAGACAAGAAACATACCTTTTCTGGATCTAGTGTTGTGATAACCCATACACAATGTGCATTGTCTTCATACTGAACAGGATAATTAGGAGATGTAATAATTCCACTTGGTCCACGCAGATTGGAACCGCATGTTCTAGCTAGAAGCATAAAATGGCAAAATGAAACAAATTGTTTTAGACACTAAAAATTATTTCAAGGAAACACTGCGAACAACATTAAGAATTAGACTATTTAAAGGGGGAAATTTGATGCCACTTTAATTTAATGGATAATTATACAGCAAACATATGTACAATCCACCTATTACTGAAATTAATGGCAAAACTCTCATTGGTACCTGTGCCTTTACTATTGAGGACAGCATCACAGATTGCAAACTTCACTGTTCTTGAAACAGCTAGGACTTTCCCCCAATTTGATGATTTCCCTTCCCAACAATCTCTGTGTTTGTTTTTTTAATTGCTGTACAACATTACATATACCATAGATGCACTTCTGTTGCAGTGACACTACATTTTTAGACCACCTGATGTGTGGTATACAATAGATACCATTCAGCATAACTGGTGCAGTAGCAACAGATATACTCTATACTCTCTGTAAGAGTGATGGTTCTTCTAGAGCGTATAGCGTATATCCACTGCTACTGCATCAGTTGTGTTGAACATTGTTTTCTGAACAACTCAAGAATGAGTGCCACTGACCAGTTCTGTGTGTGTGTGTGTGTGTGTGAGAGAGAGAGAGAGAGAGAGAACTAGTGACAACTCCCCAACATATGCCAGAGCTACTTTGTGTATCTTCCCTGATGTATAAGTCAAATACAAAAGCAAACTCACACTATTTTTGAAGTACTGAACAGCAATAATGAAGCTACACATCCACATTGCCGCACAGCAGTGCCCTGCCATTTTGTGGAACATTTGCTTAGTTTGATTCTATTGTATTTTTTGGTAGCTGTATGCTCCCCATTGTGTATTTGCAACAACATCTAGACAACTTTTTTCTTCCTAATTAAAAAGAGAGGGAAGCCACAGTATAGCTATCTTCCCCACATTGAGTGAAAAAACGCATTAGGATAGCTGAAGAAAGAGCACTGTGAAAAAAGCAAGATGTTGGTCACGCACATTTCAGTAGACTGAGTACAAAAACTTAAACAAAAAGCTGCTAAGTTGGGATGTTTAAGACAACAAATCTTGTTTTGTTATTCTTGCTTACAAAACCTATTTTCCCTCGAGAGTGTTGTATATTTTAGAAGCTTGCATACAATCTACTTAACAAGATGTGATAGAACAAAAAACAAACAAACACTGCAGTTAAGCAATCCTTTGTCCTTTGAACTGGAAGACACTGTACAATCCTTTGCAATGTAAACCAATTGAAATCGACAGGCTTGGACCAGTGTAACTCTGAACACAGTGGCACTCTTATTCATGAGAATCCTGATTGAGGTAATTTTTTTTTGCTATGGCCTCTTGCAGAATTTAAACTAACGAGAAACAGGTTACAAAATTCAAGGGTGATCGTCTTGCTTTTGAATGATCTTTTGTCGTGGCAGTGATAGAGAGCTGTGATGGGTTTAAATATGAACACAAAATGTAATTTGCTGAAAGTACAACCAATTTAAAATCTGGATAATCTTGATGAAAATGGACACACTCAAACATTCTAATTTACTTAATCAAATCAATAATGATAATGTTAGTTTTTTCCCCAAAATTCATACAGACAGATTATATGAACACCACGCAGCCAAATTTAAGCACTACTGATTTCAAGAGAACAGCGATTGCTATTAAGAGAACCCAAGACTTATCAGAGTTATAAGTCAATGGAAAGTCATACATGCTTCTTATCCATGTACAAATTAAGTAGTTAAGTAATCAGTCACCTGGGTTTTTTAGATAGTGGCTATTCACCTCCTAAAGGAGCATAATGTTTACATATTACTTTGTTGAAGTAATAAGAAATATTGTGTCTATAATTATACTAAGTCATGGCACCTTTTCAAGTGACAGCAAGATAATATACTCCATTTCTAAAAGTAATAAATTAATGTAACTGCTGGCTAAATTCTTTAGAATGGGTTGGTACCAATGCAGGAATCCAGGCTACAGTTTCAGCCAAGGATCAATATTCTCTTTCTAATTTGTTGCTTTGTAAAAACCAAAATACTAACCAGACATCAAGTGAGACAATTACTTCAAGTGTCAGAGATCCTTCAGTGAAGTTCAAAGTTGTAAAATAGTTATTATCCATATTTTATGTGTTTGAAAGATTTTTAAAAATCTAAGAATAGCCTAAATAAAGTAAGGATGGATTAGATTTTGGCATACTGAAAGGTTTGTAAATATGAAGACTGCCTTATAGAAAAGATAACCAGTACTAACTAGGGTTGCCCCTCTTTGCCACCAACGGGAGGTTTTTGGGGTGGAGCCTGAGGAGGGCGGGGTTTAGGGAGGGGAGGAACTTCAATGCCATAGAGTCCAATTGCCAAAGCGGCCATTTTCTCCAGGTGAACTGATCTCTATCAGCTAGAGATCAGTTGTAATAGTAGGAGATCTCCAGTTAGTACGTGGAGGTTGGCAACCCTAGTACTAACTGGCACCATATAGACTACAGAAATTTCTGAGATTGCAAAGTTTCTTTGATTTTTCTCAAAAGAACATCATGATGCATTCCATTATATAGACAATAAAGTGGTTGTTCTATAAATACAAGGTGTTGCTACATAATGTATTATTTATGCATTGTCTGCAATGTGCTAGAGACTTTATAAATCTACAGGGGGGAAAACTGCACTTACTTTCAAAATGCTTAAATTATGAGTTTTCAGACATATGGCCCTAAGCTCTGACTTAACAAAAGATCAGAGCCTACTGTGTCTCCCTTATGCTGGTCTTTGGACTCAGTCTGAAAACAATCACAAAATCCCACACTTTCACTGGACAGGCTGGAGACAAGCAATGGAAATGAGTGTGTGCCAAAGGGCGAGCAGAATATTTATTTATTTAATTCCTATCCTGCCGTTCTCCCCAATGGGGACCCAAAGCAGCTTCTCTCTTCCATTTTACCCTCACCACAACCCTGTGAGGTAGGTTAGGCTGACGGTGTGTGACTGGCCCAAGGTCACCCAACAAGTTTCCATGGAACAGTGGGGATTCGAACCTGGATTGGATCCTAGTCCAACACTTTAATCACTATACCACACTGGCTCCAAATTAAGAACAGGACTGGAGAAAAGTCTTCCTTCAATCTGTGATTTCTATTTCAGTTTCTATTCCAATGTCCTAGTTTTTTCATTCTTAAAACTTAGGTAGTACTCTGATGGATAATACTCACCACGGCAAATTGGCCTATGGTCACTCCAAGCGGCCAGAGTATCAGTCACCTTTTGACAAGTGATGCTTTTTGTACCCTGCAGCACATAATTGTCATCACAACTGAACTGTACACTAGCACCAACCCTGGGGGGGAAATAAAACAACAGGGAAATGTTTCAGATAAAGTTTTATGAAGTTATACATTAAATTTATGATGCAAAACAAGGATTATGCTTGAGATGCCAAAATCATTCTATATATATTAATTATATATAAATGCAGTTTACAGTGGAAATAACAGAGAAGAAAAACGTGCCTGCTAATAGTACTATCTTGGTAATGAAAAGAAAATGTTTTAAAACCCAAAATTCAATGATAACATAAATAGAAAAGAACATACAAATGCACAATCATATTTTCATTTTATAACATACTGATTAAATTAGCTGATATCATATTTAATACAGTGCTACATCATGCTCAATAGAAAAGTCCTGATAAACAATATTATGTTAATACGACAAAACGTTATGAAAGTGAAATATGATTGAAGGTAGAATTGTCGACACTTGACTCTGAATGGTGCTAATGATCTTGAATTAGCAGCATGGGTAGGAGAGCTTTGGCAGGCAGAGGTGTGACATCTGAATTTCTTGATTCACAAAAATGTACAAAAGTAAAGTTTATTGCATGTTTTTTTTTCTTATAATTATAATAATAATAACGCTTTCTTAGAGATAAGCGATTCCCTACAGTTCCATCCCACAGTTCCTCTTCATTCCCAGAACTCCACTTCTATTTTAGTTTGCAAACTTAATCAAAACAAGAATCCCAGAAGTGGCAAAAGAATGGTCCACCATTTGCCTTCTCCCCCCTTGCCTTCTTCTCCATAATGTTTAGAAAAATTATCGACAGTAGGTATGGGGGAAGGTGGGTTTCTGATGGCTATTGGAACCGTTTCTAAGTGTTGGGATAGCTTTCTCAATCCTACATTGCATCTCTGAGTCCATAAGTGTATTTTTAAATGAGCCAAGCACATAATCTTTTCTATCTGCCTGTATCTAGTTTCAGTGCATACTTCTGGGTTCTTAGAAGAGAGTCAGACACTTATAGTGCATTCCTGAGCTTTAAGGGTGAAAGCCCTTAGGAGGCCAGGAAGGTACTGCACCAGCGTTAGTGGCCCCAATGCTGGTGGGGAGGCCCAGATGCCGGCCTCCAGGTGCTCCTGTGGCAGTGCCGCCCCAGGCCCCACTGGCGTAAAGGCCTGTGCCAGCATTCCAGACTCCACCACAACATTTTTAGGAACTTCCCAACCTGGAGCTGGCAATCTTAGTTAGGCTGGCCTTAGTGAGCCCTCCCCCAAAAGCCAAAATAGGCCTGGAAGGGGACTGCCCCCCTCTGCCCCTGCCTTTTACTCACAAAAACAGAACCCTGGAATGCTGTGGCTGCCTAGCAACAGCCACTGAAGGAATCCATTGCTTAAAGCTGCAGGCACCCCTTTTATCATTTTTGAGTCTTTTAAACCCCCTAATGTGTGTGTGTGTGGTGGTTGTTTTTTAGATTACACATTTTTCTATAAACCCGGGGCCCTTTTCAGGTTTGTAGAAAGATCTGTCTTGCAAATTCACAGCTCTAGTCATCACATTTAAGTATCCAAAGTTTTGGTAGACTTTGCTATTAGAATATAAAATATGTCTTTGAGATACTGATTGGATTGACAGGTGGCATAAATATCTGGGGGGGAAAAGATAAGAAAGAAACACAATTACTATTGTAGGCACAAATGAAATGAATAGAAAGGACATGGCAGAAAACTTTATATAAAGCCCAAGCATATCTTTAATTACACTAGAAATATGTTTATGGTTCACCCTGCTACGGACCACTATTTATGTCTTCCCACTCCCCAGAAGGAAGACAGCTTATGTCTAGTAGTAGCTGCATGTTCAAACTATAATGGCATGATTCTGACTTTATGCATACTAGCAATATGGCTATTCAGCAAGTTGAATCAAGAGCACTGTTGAGAAATAGCTCTAGCAACACATGGGACAAGAAAATTCTGTCTTCATTCCACTTTGTGTTTGAAGAAGAAATTAGCCAGATGTGACTTGTTTTAGCCCAATGTGATGAACAAATCCAAGTTACAACAACTGCCCCAGCTGTATTTTGTAATATATCTACACTGAGATACTACCTAATCAGAAGTGATACTTGGAAGAGCTGTGTCCATAAAATCATGACCACTAACATGGAGGTAAAATAGAAGTGTGTGTGGGGGGGGAACTCCACAAAAAACTTAATAACATAAGAAAGGCCCTGCTGGATCAGACCAAGGCCCATCAAGTCCAGCAGTCTGTTCACACAGTGGCCAACCAGGTGCCTCTAGGAAACAACTAACAAGACGAGTGCAGCAGCACCATCCTGCCTGTGTTCCACCGCACCCAAAATAATAGGCATGCTCCTCTGATACTAGAGAGAATAGGTATGCAACATGACTAGTATCCATTCTAACTAATAGACATGAATACCCCTCTCTTCCATCAATATGTCCACTCCCCTCTTAAAGCCCTCCAAGCTGGCAGCCATCACCACATCCTGGGGCAGGGAGTTCCACAATTTAACTATGCATTGTTTGAAAAAATACTTCCTTTTATCTGTTTTGAATCTCTCACCCTCCAGCTTTAGCAGATGACCCCATTCTAGTATTATGGGAGAGGGAGAAAAACTTCTCCCTGTCCACTCTCTCCAAACCATGCATAATTTTATAGACCTCTATCATGTCTCCCCTCAGCTGCCTTCTTTCCAAACTAAACAGCCCTAAGCGTCTTAACTGCTCCCCATAGGACAGTTGCTCTAGTCCCCTAATCATTTTGGTTTCTCTTTTCTGCACCTTCTCAAGGTCTGTAATATCCTTTTTAGGTGTGGTGACATTGAAATGGAGGAAAAAATGAGTGCTACTGAACGAAGAAACTGGGAAAACATTGAGAGTCTTAACTATGTGAAGCAGGGGATGAGGAGGAGAAAGTGAGAGGCGGGGTTGGGGGAGGACAACAGCACATCAGCTGCTTCTGTCCACCAAAGCCATCTCACAGTCTAGCTGAGGGAGTGGATAAAGGGACAAGGATGAAGGGGAGGACAATGATGGTGAGGGAGGAGGAAATGCCCATTGGGAGGACAAAGTTACACCCACTTTGGTCACCGCCTACTCCCCCCCCCCCATGATATGAGACAGCTTTGGAAGGGGGGAAACAGTACATGGGCCATCCTCCTTTCTTCTTTCCTTTCATTCCTCTCTCTCCTCTCCCCAGATCTCTCTCGCCTTCAGTGGGATTTTCAAACTTTCCCCAGTGCTTTCTTTATAAGTGGTTAAATCATGTCTCCTTTACTTGCTCTCCTTCCCCCACCCCATCTAAGCTATTTCCATGCTAGAGGCCATGACCAGAGAGACATTTATCAGTTACCTGAAAGTAAACACATGGCAAGTGTCACATCTGATTATACCCTGTCAGAACAGCATCACACTGGCTTGAAATTAGGCACTGATATGTGATAAGAAAATAAGGCAGACTAGCCTAAGAGGGCCGTGATCTGAATAACTCAGGCTAGCCCAATCTGTCCAGATCTTGGAAGCTTAGCAGGGTTAGCTCGGGTTAGTACTTTGATGGGAGGCCACCAAGGAAGTCCAGGATTGCTACGCAAAAGAAGGCAATGGCAAACCACCTTTGAATGTCTGTTGCCTTGAAAACCCTACGGGGTCATCATAAGTTGGCTATGACTTGATGGCAATTTCTACCACAACCACCAGCCAAAGAAGATTTTATTTATTTATTTAAAACATTTATTAGCCACCTTTTTGTGTTGTGGCACTCAGGATGGCTTACAATAAAATGAAACAGCAGTTATAATGCACATAAATAACAGTTTAAAATCTCAATTAAGGCTGCCAATAAATAAAAATTATATTTAGTCAAACGCAGTTCTAAATAAAACTGTGTTCCTCAAAATCGAAAGTGAGGGGACCAGGCGAACCTCCTTGGGGAGGCTGTTCCATAATTGTGGGGCTGCCACTGAAAAGGCTGTCTCTTGAGTGCCCACTGGAAAAGCTTCTTTGATTGATGGGACAGACCTTAATTCCTGGGCAGGAACGGATGCAGCGGACACACCAGCCAAAGCTGGGCGAAAGCACTCCAAGCCACCCCAGCCACTGGGTTTTCCAAGTAACTGAGGGGTCCCAAGCTTCAAACCTGGCTTTTCAAGGGGAGTTTAACCCCATCCAAGACAGGAGGGATCTTGATACTTTGGTCTGCCTTTCTACTAACCCAGAGAACCTCTATCTTGTCAGAATTAAGTTTCAGTTTAAGATGTTATAAGTATTACAAGATATTACGGAACGCTGTGACACTTCCTTATAATGTTTCTTTAAAATATCAAAGTACAAGTACTGGGAGGTACTGAGTAAAAATAGACAGAGCCTTGTGGTTTCAGTAATGGAAGAACTTGCAATTAGAACTGAAAAGCAAATAGGATCAACCGGCACTCCACTCATTGTTTCAAAACCTTATGTTCTTCTGTGCCCTTAAGTATAGTAATTTACAAATCAGTAGGTGATCCCTAATGCTTCCCTGAAGTGTCTGAAGTTGATTACTATGAATTATTGTCTAGAAGGCTAATAAAGAATTAGAGCACCAGGTGTTCATTGAAAGCATCAGTCATCAGCACTTTTAAAGCCCATCTACAGGTTCTATACCTACAATACCTGAAGACCCCCTCTCTCCAGGATGAGAATGCCCAACAACAAGGCTTCCTCAGTGACATTTCACACAATAGACTAAGGAACTAAAATGCAGAACAATTTCTTCATGGCTCCATTGATATGGAGTAATTAGAAAAAAACTGTTTTAGTATCATGCTGTGAAAGTTAACTGTTGAGGAACAGAGATGGGCAAAGGTTATCCTCTGGTGTACTATGCCTGAAGTTCGACTGCGTTTGATATATGCTGCACATATAGCTTGAAACAAAAATCCAGTTTGTTGAGGATGGTATTATTAAATTATTATGAACACAAGTTTTCATAACAATTTAATAATACCAACTAACTGGATTTTGTTTGAAGGTATGTGGGCTGCTTACATTTTCCAACCTTTTTCTCTCAACTAGCATTAAATATTTGCTGGGGTTTTGTTTCTAATAAAGTAAGGGGGATGAACACAGTTCTGCTGTATGGAAGATGAACAACATGCTGTAATGTGGTGAGATAGGGTGTCTCCTACCAGTATGTTTGCCTGGATACAACTGGAATTCACCTAGGTAATTGCATTTTATACCGAGCAAGTTGATTCTGTCATTGAGAAATTGGAATGCATTGCATTTCATTTAATTTTAGATCAAAATTAATAACTGTGTTAATTAGCAATATTAATGATGATTACTAAATTGTTTGATGTTTTGGTTATTGCCAATAAAAAGTATTACAGAACTTTTGTTTTATGGGTTCTTCTAATAGAACAACCTGACTACTTATAACCTTTTAAATAGCCTTTCCTGGCAATTGATAGTTCAACATTTAATTCTTTTGATTGGCTCTCTCTACAAATTTTTCTATTGTATGGTATTTTTTTTTTTTAAATGAGTTGACCAAAATTGTATAAAGTATTCCAAATTCGGCTAGACATTAGGCACCCTGGACTGGTAATCTTCTCTAGCAGGGCTGTTAGATGTACTCCCTGCTGGGGACGAGAATCCACTTGCATAAATCCAAAGTTTTCCAAGAAAGCTGGACACATAAGCCCTACAATTTGATAATTACCAATGCCTTGCAATGAACAAGAACACCAAAGTTCTTTTTTAATCAGCTCTAACTGTTAAGATCACAGAAGCTGTGGATGCAACTCATTGGACAAGTCACCAATTCATGCAGTTGGCAGCTCCACATTACAAACCCGGAACATTCCTGGATACCATTGTTGAAGATCTCCAGATTTACAAAACAATCAAATTTGTTTCCTAAAAGTCAGAGACACAGAGGGTAATCTTTATGGTCTCTGCAGGCTATGTCTGCCAGTGGCCTATGCTGAAGGCCAGAATATTCCCAACTGAACCTAAGGAAACAATAAAGAGAACATTTATATTATTACATTTATATTCCAGTTGGCTTCCACTGGATTTTCTTGCAATCTTCCACTCAGGTACTGAAAAGACCCAGATGTGCTTAGGTTCAGCAAAGTTGCTATAGCATATGTCTGCACCCCATACCCTAACACAGAAATTCCCACTCTTGTTGAGCCTGTATGCACCCTTGAATTTTTTAAGGTAGTTGGCTTTCATGTTGTGGGATCAATCATAAAATGGCCGCCTTGAGGGCTAGGTCCCATCACAAAACAATGGGAGGCTCCGTAAAATGTTACATGGGTGCAAGCCAAGCATGCTACTACCATGGAGACAGCTGTCTTCAAATGCCTCCTGAGCTCTTCTGAAGCACCTCCAATTCCAGTAAACTATAGGAAAGCCAGGGTCTCTGCTTTGAGGGAGAAGCAAATGAGTTCCAAGGAGAAACAGTGGCAAGCACTATGGTACCCACACCCCCACACTGGGGATCACTGAGCTAGGAATCTGGGAAGAATCAATAATGCTAAGCCTACATATCAAATTGTGTCACTTGTAATGGTACAAGGAATGGGAAGAGCTGAGCAGCAGTTTAGCTGTTGGTGATTTATAACATTTAAATTACATCACAAGTCCTTATCCACCTCCCTTTACTCCTTGGCATGCTACAGAAATACACCCCTGTGGAGTTAGCCTCAGGTAACCCATGGAGAGAGGGGGGCTAAATTTTACCTGAGGTGGTGGCAGCTACCGTGAAAAGGGGGACAAGACAGTGGCTAGTTTTGCCCCACAAAATGATAGAGGCCACGACACCCCCCCACCAATGTTCTTACTTTAAATTTAAAGGGGAAAATGCTAAAATCACAAATAAAAGGGGAAAAGGTTATTTAAATGCCCAAGTTAAAGTCATCATGATATTTAAAACTACAAAACCTTTCCAAATACCTTGTCAGTACTGAATCAGCAGAGGTTAGACTGACTTTAAAATGAACTCTCTCCCTTTTCCATCAATCTGATTCACTAAATATCTTTCTTCAGACTTGGAGAGCTTTTGAATAATGTGCCTGCTCATGTATTGCAATTCGGCCTAATAGCCATAGTCATTATTCTCCTGACAAGAGCAATAGCTTTTTCTAGAGTCTTGACTTGAATTTATGAAAACAAATTATTGTCTTTGTCATAGACTCTAGAGAATATTTCACTTAAAAATGTAAAATAAAGAATACTATTTTATTTTTGGGAACAGAAAAACAACAACACAAATATGCCAGCACCATCAAACTACTGTAGCAAATTTTTTGTTTGTTTGTTTGCATTATTTATATAAGGTGCTTTCTTAATGTAGTCACTGAAATACCAGCATGGACATAGTTTTTTTGGCAATATGTAAAGGTATCTGAAAGACAACCAATTATCTTTGGTCAACTCTTACAGGTAATAACTGTGACCACAAATGACAATTCAAGAGATGGAATGCTGAGTGACAGAAAGATGCTGATTTTAATGGCAGGTTTGTATGTGACTCTCACCCACAAAATACATATTAGGCATGTGTTATTTCCATGGATACTTCCACTTTACTGAATAACGATACTGTATGCTGTAGATATTCTTCTGAAACGTTAATATGGAATTCTAACAATGGTCCGGATTCCAAACATATGGTACATGGTACTTTGGATCTTAGCATTATGGTGAATATCTCTCATTTAAAGGCAAAAAGGCCTGTATTAATGATATACTGCCAGTAGTACTTAGGCATGTGCACATACACACACACACATATGCTTCTTTATTTAATAAGTTTGCTATTGTGTGTGGTGCTGTGATACTGATCTTTGGTCTCCATTTTATGAGGTGCATCTGATACAACAAATCATTCCTTCTTCACAGATCAATAATAAACTCTTGGAAACCTGTTGAAGCATTTGTGATACTTATTTGCAGCTATGAACATATTTTTGTCATATTTTTGCACTCAAAATACAAATGACCTCATTGTATTACATCCCTTGGTTTGTGTTCTTGTGTAAAGAACAAAAATGAAAGTTGCACTGGGCCTATTTCTTCCTCTCCCATCTTTCAGAGTTCTACAGAAATTTCAGTAATGGAACATACTGCTTAGACCCTATGATCAAATCAAGTAAGAAGGTGTCTTTGAAAAGAGTTTACTTGATGTACATACAAGCCTTATGATTAGTGGGTGTTTAACCTTTATTTCACCATGCATTTGTCATCTGTAATATATCTGTATTACAGTTAGGGAGATTGCAAGTGTAACTGAAGATGCCAAAATAATGTTCTTATCACAGATTTCAGGATGAAGGAGATCCAGCTAACTTGTAGCCTGCTTCCCTCCCACTGGCAACCAGAGCAAGAGACAGACACCTGAGTGATCCCAAGAAGGATATAAGGCTAAGGAAATCTTTTTTTTAAACATGGGGGAAAGTGACTGAAACCAGAACCAATGATAACATGAGATAGATTGGCTCAATCAAGGAAGCCACACCTTTCCATTTGCAAGACCTGAGCAAAGCTGTTAATAATAGGACATTTTAGAGATTATTAATTCACAGGGTTGTGATAAGTTGGAAATGATGGGATGGCACATAACACACATACAGACTTAGCTGACTGGTCTGGCCTGTGCATGCCGGGGGGGTTGGTGGTGGGGGGTCTTTGTAGCCATCTCCAGCCACTCCCCAGTTAAGTGCTGGGTCAGCAAGTGTATTCGCATATGTGCTTGGGTTATATATAGTGTGAGAAAAATACCTTCTTATCATGCACCATTCAAACGCTACAAGCTATTTCTTAAACGTAAGTCATGATGTTAAAAAAGCCACTTGGGTTTTTTCATGCGAGAAAAATGTCTTAGTATTCTGAACCAATTCATTTAAATATAGTTGACAAAATAATTCAAAAACAATATCCTGGTGATATGCAATTTTGGGGAGGTTGAGGGGAAGGTAATTTTGATTGTTTCAGATTTACACTTTGCATTTATTCATTTGAATTCTCACATTCTACCAAACAACATGGCTCACATCCACACATTACAGAATTTTGTGCTATTGTTGCACTACAGCAATCATTCAAAAGTGATTTTACTGAGTGGAGAAGATAATCCAGTTTCAAATGATTGCTATAAAGAAACAATAGTTTTATATGTAATGATGTGCGGATGCAGCACTGGAGACATGAGATGGGATTCTTTGGTTCAAGGAACAAAACCAAATTGGTCATTTAAATATTTTAACTAATTACAAAATAATTATCTCAGTCCATTCCACAGCCTATTGTTGCCGTTATTTGACATAAACATATTATAATGCAACAAGACAGCCATTCTTCTAGACTGATACAAGATTATGACAACATTGGCAATTCTTCAAAACTTGGAGGCTTGAGAAAATCTATTGTATTTGAAGCATAATAAGAGCCAAGAGATTTCTGTGCCACAATGGTTGCATATAATTAATGCCTAAAAAAAGATTAAGAGTATCTCCCACAAAACATCAGACTACTAACATCAGCCAACCACAGTACAGGTGTTGAAACCTTTAAAGTTTGTAATTTTTTAAAAAAAAACCTTAAAACATGAATTTGCATTTCTTTCTTTTCATTCCTCATTTCAGCCACTGCTAGGAAAGAGAACAGGTATGAATAAGGTATGATCTCAATATCACATGAAGAAGTCCTAAAATGATATGCTTGCATTTTTCCTAGTAGTTCTTTCCAGTACATAGTTGGTGTCTGTACTGTTCACTGCAATAATACTTTTGCAGCCAGTGTGGTGTGATGGATACAACTATTAGGCTAGGATTGGGGAGATTCAAGTTCAATCCCCAAGAACCTCAGTCTCAGTAACTCTCTTTCACTGCTTAGCCTATTTAACAGGGCTGTTGCGAGGACAAAATGGAAGACAATGTATGCCATCCTGAGCTCCTAGGAGTAAGGTATGGTTGCCAGGTCCCTCTTTGCCACAAGCAGGAGGTTTTTGAGGTGGACCCTGAGGAGGGCAGAGTTTGGAGAGGGGAGGGACTTCAATGCCATAGATGCCAATTGCCAAAGTGTGAGTTGTAGTGTGTGTTTTTAAATACAACATTAAAGGTTTTTTTTTTCTTAAGCACTATAATAATGTGTGTAAAATTTGATCTGACTGTGCTGATTTCTGTAAATTTGGGAAAGGTGCAATTATTTAGATTTCCAGCTTGTGTCCTACCAATTTATTTTGCTGCAGTCACAATGGCTCGGAAGCAGATTTGACAGAGATGCAGCGTTTTTAGTCACCCTGCTAAGCAGGAAAGAGAACAGGCTTTTTATCAAACTTCAGCTCTTTCTTCAAAAAGCTGGAAATCACTCCTCCTTGTAGCAGGAGGAGAAAAAAAAGTAATTTAGAAAGACCAAAGGATTTTGTCAACTAGAAAAGAGGATAGTTTCACAGACAGGAATGTTACTGACCTTGGCAATTTCCCTTTCAAGGTGTGCGGGCGGTATTGGGCCATAGGACAAGGGGAAATAATAAAACCTGTATCCTGTTCACAGGTACTACAGCAGTAATGTGTCCAGAAAGCTACTGACAGAAAAGTAGAGAAACTAAAACCGGGTTGCCATATTCTCCTTTACAACCAACCTTAGCTCCTCAAAAAATGTTTGTATTAATGCACAGTAAGATGGTTTACAGAAGTAATCGCAGCAAATAGTATTTTAGAGGTACTAGAACAAACACCATTAGAACAAGCACAACTCTACCAGTTCCATATGAGATGAGATATGAGTGTGCATATATATATATATATATATATATATATATATATATATATATATAATAACTGAATGTCCCATTTTATTGATGGTACTGGCTCACTAGGTGTGATCAGCCTTGAGTCCATGTGAGAAAGGCAAACTATAAATAATGTAAATAAATATTATAATGATGATATGGAGCTTTTGCATATATGAGCTTACTATCTACTTTAATTAACAATGATCAAATGTAAAAGCTGGCCAAAAAAGCCATGTATATCGGTCAGAATGGCCATGCTCTAATGGATCTCCATGTCCATATGAACATACCCTGTTCTTGGTTATTATATTCAATCCTTATTTTGTTAATTGTTATGTGAACATGTGAATTCAAGTTTAATGTGTCTTTTCCACATATATAAAGCCACACAAAATTCTTACCTAAAATCCAAGCCTGTCCTTTTTCCATTTTCAGGAATACCTGGATCAGGGCATGCGTCAGATGCAACTGCATCCCCACCTTGACTCACTGCAAGAGGCAGAAATAAAAAGTTTTAGAAGATAAATCGCATTATCAATAAGTTACTGATACAATTTAAGAGAAAAGGTGTGATTACAAAATGATAATACATTCTGAGAATGAGGAAATAATTTATTTCACATTGGAGGAAAAAACCCTATTCTGTTTATACATAGATTTGTTGCTTTTGGGTGCTCAGTGTTCCATGTGAGACAAACAGTGCATTCCTAAGGAGAGTTACTCCATTCATTTCAATGGGCTTAGACTGGAGTAACTCTCCTTAGGAATGCACTGTAAGTCCCATTATACATAACGCCAACACAGATCTCTGCCAGACTTTTCCCAGAAAAATCTGCTGGGGGAAGGGAAGGAGGGAAAGCTGAAGTCCGGGGCAGGGGTGGGGCAGACAAAGGTAGGCTGGCTGGTGGATGGGAAGGAGAAAAGGAAGCAGGAAAAAGGGAGGGGCTATAAGGACTGACAGGGAAGAGAAAGAGGAAATAATAGGGGAAGAGATACGGGAAAAAAGTTATGTCCCCGCAAGTCCTTGTGGGTCTCCTGCTTGTTTACCAATAATTATTAAATATACATATAAAAATCAAAGACAATAAAGACATTGTTGAGACTGTTTACAAATTTACTCAATGATGTTTCAAAAGATGAAAATATTCCTAATAGCGTGAGTATACTGCAAGTTAGTATTCTTAAAATATAGGTAATTTAGAAAGTGGAAATTGTGGACCCACCCTTGCACAAGTATATTGGTTTCTTTGGATCAAACCAAATGGAATGTAACTATATAATACAGACAGGTTTTTGTAGATATTACAAAGTTGTAGATACACACAACTTTTTTTATTGCTGTTTCTTTATTCTCAATAGTGATGTTGGAATGAGTTACCATTTACATCCCTCTTGAGAAGCCTTTGGAAAATACTTTTTTAAGATAATGTAGCACTCTCTTCCAGAACAGCCAAAATGTACTAAGGCAGAAAGTTTTTACAGAACAGAATGAATTAGAAAGGCCCAAGTGGATTACAGATGACAGGTGATAGCATTAGAATTGAGTGGTGATGGGAGATTAGGTGTAAAATATGGTTGATTTTTTTAAAGGTATGTAAGTGGAATAAGGTAGTATGGAAGGGAGGAAAGCATGATGACAAACAGGCTATGTACAATCAAGAGATAAAGCAATAAATCTTTACTGCTCCTTCCAAAGGCATCACAGGCAATTAATTTAGCTGAAAGCTCAAGCTTTACAAGAATAGAAATACTTGTGAAAAACAATTCATATTGAAAAGACATTGCAATACTACAGAAAATATATATAACGCAAATGGGATGCTCCTATAAGTGCCCAATTGCTGGCCCCAAGCATTGCTTCCCCCATAAAGCTGATAAAATTGCAGTCATTACAGTACATTTCAACATACAAATCTCTACATTCCTTGCCTCAGCTAGGTGATTATTTCAAAAAGGTTCAGAATATAAACTGTTCTCTCCCATCCAGTGTATAAGAAATCAAATGCATACCTACACTTTCCTCAATATTTGTACAGAATGCTCCCCCCCCCACCGCAAAATAGCAATACTTTTCTTTAACATCAAACTGGCGGAAATGAAGACAGTGGAAGACGAGTGGTTCCAGAACCAGCCCAAAATCTTATTTTAGATGTTAAATTTAGCATCTAATTTATACTGTGCTTATAGAATCTGATATTAATCAAGTCCTCTAAGTGAAGTTCCAGAGATTTTTATTTTTGGACGGGTAACATTTTTTTAATACTGGAATAACCTTGCCAGAGTACTTAAGTAACTTATGGATGAAACTTTAAAAATTGTTTTATTGCTTTTACTGTCCCTGAGCCTGGTTCTGGTCGGGGTTAGAAACTTGGATAATAAATAAATATATAAATAAACACACATTTAGAAAATAATGTGACAGTATTTTTTTTAAATGAGGTATTAATGTGGTCTCTGTTGCTAAACATTTTCCTTAAAAGTAGAGGTGCTGCTTTTATTATTGGGGAGGGGGTTAACCCCTGATGTATTTTTTCTAAATTTCAGTTTTTCCCCTACAACCTGGGGTTTTTCCCCTACAAGGTTTGTAGAAAGATCTGTCTTGTCTGTTAATGGATCCAATCTCTTAATTTAAGTATCCACACATTTGGCCATATTGCAAATTAATATATTGGCAAGTGGGGGACCTGTGAGAAATGGTGGTGGAGGGGTCATCCCATTCCCCCCACCTTTGTTTTCTCCCCTCCCTGTTCTCTCACAACCATTCCCTCTCTCTCAAAGTCATTTTTCTGTATTCTCTCCCTCCATCCGCTACCCATTCTCTCATAGTCCTTCTCTCTCTTTCTCTCACTTTTCTTTCCTTCTCTGAAAGTCAAGCCAGAGCATCACGAGATTTGCAAGATTCATGGAGGCAGAAATGCCATCTCACTCACTAGGCAGGCCCTCCATTTACCATGCAGCCTGCCCAGCTGCAGTGCCAGCTGGGAGGACATGCCAGCTCCTGCAGTGGATGCCATACCCCTTCCCCACCTGCCCCTCTGGCTCAAGGGGAGGAGGGTGGCAGTGGCTTCTGGTCCTCCTCTCCTGCTTGCAGCACAACCACCACCTCAGCACTGGAGGAGAAAAGGTTGTTCCCACTCTCTGCCTCCTGACTCTCTATCTGGCTGCCAGCCTGGCTCAAGTGGCAGTGGCTCCTGCTCCTCCACCACTTACCTGCAGTGCAACTATCTCAGCAGCAGCTTGGTTGCAGCTCCTAATCTTCCTCCCCTGCCCACCGGCCTGTAGTTGTGAGGTGCTGGTACCTGAGCCATCACATCAGCATACAGGTTTGTCTGACTCCTCCTTCCCTCCCAGCTTGTGGCAAGTGTCTGAGCTTTCACACATAGTGTTTATGTTTTGGGGGGTTTTTGACTTAATGCTGGCTCAAGCATCCTAATAAAGCAAGCTTAGGCAGAGTTCCACCGTTATAAGCCTACTGAAGTCTGCTTATGACCATACCGTAAAATCCTAAGGCTTTTGTCTGAAACACACAAATATTAGGCAGCTTATTTTATTAAATTTTGTGTTAAAATGTTTATCTCATACTACATAGTCTTACCACATGGTACATAAAATCTCACAGCCAGATCATAAATTACATTAAGCTGTACAGTATCCATTGGCTCAAAGAACTGTTTTTGTTTAGCTGTGCATAAGATGGATGATACCATCTACGACAACAATTATGCATGGAAACGTTCAGGATGTTTACAGTCCTGGAAAGTATATTTTTCATTGTTGCCAGCTTTTCTCATGACTAGTTTCTCCATGTGAGACAAGGATCAGGGCATTAGTCTCTGCCTTGGCACTCCCTCATGGAATGGTAAAAGGTAGAGGTAGTCCTCTGTGCAAGCACCGGGTCATTACTGACCCATGGGGTGACATCACATCCTGATGTTTACTAGGCAGACTATGTTTGCGGGGTGGTTTGCAATTGCCTTCCCCAGTCATCTACTCTTTACCCCCAGCAAGCTGGGTACTCATTTTACCGACCTCGGAAGGATGGCAGGCTGAGTCAATCCTCTTTTACTTCTGACGATAGTGGGGGATTGACACACACAGCTCCACTCACTGTAAGAATACTGCATGAGGGCCTGATACCTCAATACCCTAGCGTGTAGTGGACAAGTTTTCTAACCTCAAGGTGGGGCCTGGAGTTCTCCTGGAATGACAAGTGATCTCCAGACTAAAGAGAGCAGTTCTGCTAGAGGAAAGAGCAGCTTTGGAGTGGGGGGCTCTATGAAACTCCACAGAGTGTAGAAAAAACCAAAGTCCCAGAGCGACATCACATCCCCACTGAGATCCTTCTCCTTCCCAAACTCCACCCTCCCAAGACTAGCAAATCCCCAGGAATTTCCCATACCAGAGTTGGCAATCTCTCAACATAGAGTTTCCAATCGCCAGGCAGTAGCTGGAGATCTCCTGCTATTACAACTGATCTCTAGCCAATAGAGATCAGTTCACCTGGAGAAAATGGCCGCTTTGGCAATTGGACTCTATGGCATTGAAGTCCCTCCCCTCCCCAAACCCCACCCCCCTCAGGCTCCACCTCAAAAATCTTCCGCTGGCAGCAAAGAGGGACCAGGCAAACCCTCTCTCAACAGAACCTGGAAGACTCGAGCCTGATATATATTCCCTTTAGAATGCCAGACTGTCTGATCTGAAAAGAATGGAACGGCACCCCAAATCTGGAATCTATTGCCCCAACTCAAAGTTTCTCACAAGTCTCATGGTAACTGAGTAACTGCACAGGCTATGATGAGAGAAACATCTCTTCTATTCAAGAATAATTTTGTTGGCTGCCAAAAGAAAAATAATACCCCCCTCGGAAAAGATTTGCAGCTGCCTGTGAAGCAAAATGAAATATAAGCTTTACTTATTACTTCCTCCCTATTCTTTGAAACATCTTCTTCTGCCAAACTTTCAGCTGCAACACACAAAGAATAAGTTGACATTCTAAAACCTTCTCTAGCAGGAAGGCAACACAGCTTTATTCTCCCTCAGCATCGTTTGTTCAGAATAATCAGCAACCTTTTTTGTTAATGTCACGTTTTCTACAGCAAATAGTTGCAACCCTAGAGGCTTGGCATCTCATCGTAACAAAATATAGCTGCATCGTGTGCCATTTGTATAACAGAAAGTCTGGATATAAATCTTCCAAATAAACAGCTAGAATAAAATAAATCCAGCTCTTCACAAAATGAACCATCTCACTGAATAGCCTGACAGGGGTGAGGGAAAGTAACAAATGCTAGTAAGTAAAGACAACCATTAATCAGGTTGTGCTTTAATGATGAGGTTCCACTCTGCACAGATTTTCTCTTCGGCTCCACCTCCCTGCCTCCCTTCATTGTCTTCCTTATGTTGAAATTTAGCTTGTAAGCTCTTCAGGACAAGGTCTAATTTCTTATTCTCCAAAAAAGCACCATTCATACTAATGACACTACTTAAATAATAATAATAATCTAACCCATCTTCAGTAGTTTTATATCCTTACAGAGCATTCCTAAGGAGAGTTACTCCAGTCTAAGCCCATTGAAATGAATGGGCTTAGACTGGAGTAACTCTCCTTAGGAATGCACTATTAGTGACACCCCATCATGTTAGTGTTCACATGTCTTGGAATTTTATGTCAACTCAGCATAGGCCTACTTTGTTCCGTTCTACTCTGTAAAAATACTTCTTGTTTGTAAAGAAAATTTCATTGGCCCCAATACAACACAGTCTATGCTGAAGCACACTGGAATCAATGATCTTGCATTCATTTAACCCTATTAGATCACAGCCATGCTGTTTACCAAGATCATAGCCAGCTAATTATCCGGCCCTTAATACTAATAATTTGTTGCACTAGTTCTCACAAGAGAAACTATTGACAAAAATGTATCTGATCAAGTTACTCCTGCAAAATTACACTACTACTACTTGAAATCAGATTTTTTTAATGACAATAATAAATAATTGTTCACAGGATGTCATCTGCCACCAAAAGAAATGTTTTCTGTGCCTTATTTTTCTTGCATTTAAGCTGTTTTCCTCAGTGTGGAAGCTTATTTGCATGGACATCATTCTATGAGCCCCAGATATGGAGCCCCCACACTTTGAGGCGCCAGCCTGCTAATCGGCTCTTTCTGGCAGTCCTTGGCAACGTTGAACCTTTGAACCAGAAAATTAATTGACAGCTAGGCTCACAAATGCCTGGAGGATGGTGGCGACCCCTTTGCGGGCCCATAAAAGTGGACCCCCTGTCCCAAACTTCACCAAACTTCAGTGGCCGTCTAAGGAGAGTCCCTTGCAGCAACGCTGCAAATTTGGTGACTCTACCTCAATAAATGCCCCTCCCCCGGATTCTATAAATTCCATAGAGTATAATGGACCCAATTTTTGGGGGGGAAACCTGGAAATAAAGCCGAATACTCCTTTACCAGTATGGGCATTTGGCTTTTGGTTTATTTAATGGTTTGTAACGATAGTTACTCAATGCAGAACAAATGAACTGGCAAAAGAGTACTACCATAAGTTCTCTTAAGGAGAATAAAATCACATGTGGTCTGAAATGCAGGCCTACCCTAAATGGTACCTCTGAATGTTAATCACAGGAAATTCACCTTTAACTCTTGAATGCTCAGAACCCAATCATTTGGCATTTCTTTCCTGAGCAAAATTTGGTTTGTTCAGTGAATGAGCTACAACTGTATCTCAAATGGAAAAAGAACACTGGAACAAAAATATCCCTTTAAAGTATCCTTGTCAAATAAGGTCATCTGCTTTAAAACAAATCAACAACTGCATAACTAACTGAAGTTCACTGTGTAGAAAGAATGCTGTTTCAAATTGCAGCTGTCCTAGTTCAATCTGAAGTCTGTAAACTAGGCGAGAACTGACAGTGAGTGAATTCCATGTTGTTTTACAAGGAAGCAAACATCAACTGACATACGTATATGCTAGTGTCTTTAAGCATTTAAAAGTCACAAATAAGTGCCAAGAAAACAAAACAGCAGTTCTAGCAAAATTAAATGTCCCATTTACTATGTTGCATCTTAGTTTGTTGATTATCCTTAGGAATTTCAAGTTTAAAATGAAATTGCATTTCAATATTGGAAGGAGACGATAAACATTTTAAAATGAAGCAGTTCTGGATATATAGATAAAATCTCTACTTTAGGAATTGGGATTTGAATGCACAGTTGAATGCTAGATTTTGATTGAAGTATCTGATTGAATTTGACTGAAGCAAACTTTCTTTTTTTTCTTTAGAAAACATCTTTAAAATTAAATCTTAGATACATTGAAACCATAGATAAGCCAAAATGGTCCTATGGTCAACATCAGGCCTTGTGATGTCTTTTCTCCACTCCCTAAATTTTTTTGTAAGGAGGAAGTATTTACATTTCACCAGATGTGGTAAAGTGAGGAAGCTCTATGCTCTGAAATTTGTTGATTTCGGACATGTCAAAGTAAGAAGCATCTGGAAACAGATGGGAATGGATCCAGCAAAGCATTGCTGCAAACTAAAGAAGTTCTGCCAACAGACCACAAATGAAATCCCCTGAATTCGGTTCTTGGGTGTCACCTCTCACCAAAAGCAAAATTTCAGGAGCATTTCAAATGGACTTTCTTGTACCCATGAAACACTGTGCTGGATCTAACCCACTGTGATTCTTACAGCACTAGCTAGATGAATCACATCAACTGGTACAGGTGAATATACATTGTCTCTACTGCAGCCGTTACTTGCAAGTTTGACCCCAAAATCTGACTGTGTTCTGCTCTTTTTCACCCTCTTGTTTTGTTCTGTTCTGTATTATTCCCTACTTCTCCTTCATTCAGCAACAACTCCTGTGGTAATCTGAGTGGTTTCCCCCTTCCATAAGGGCTTGTCTTCCTAGGCGCTACAATAGGGGTACCGGCCACAACCTTGTTGAGCCAATGGGAAGTTCTAGACTTCTGAGAACAAGTGCTGCAGGAATCCCCAACATGGTGCCTGTGGGTGCCTTGGCACCAGTTGATTTGGGAAAGAAGGTGGATATGCACCATAAAACACACCAGTAGGTGCCACTGCACCCATGGGCACCATGGGCATGTTTACTATTTATTTATTTATTTAGAAAATGTATATACCACCTCTCCAGAAAACCTGGTATCAGTCCTGTAAGAAATATGTGATTGTACCAAGTCTACATATACAGCAAAATGTAACATCATTAAATTGCTTTCATGGAAGAATTCCCTCTGACATAAAAGTATACTCTGAAATGACCCTAAAACATAAAGATTACTACATATGGGGCTGGAGCAAGAGCAAAATTTCTGCTTGCACTATAGCTTTCATGAAAGCAGAAACACAAAGAACACTGTGATAGCTGCTTGTACTCTGTCAAACTTATTGCATCCTCACTTGTGTTTCCACTTGGTCAAGATTGTATGCAATAGGATTGCCAGATCCCTCCATGCAACCAGCAGGAGGTTTGGGAGCGGAGATCAACGTCATCTACACGATGACATTATGTCTGGTTTGTCGGGCAGCACCAACTGAGGTGGCAGAGGGAAAAAGCAGCCCCAGAGGACCACACCAACACAGGAGAAATGAAGGCAAAACAGGCTGGAAAACTGCACCCTGTCCTCCTGCCTCGCCCCAAACAGCTGATTGGGAAAAACAGGTGGTCTGCGGTGAGGCTCTGGGAGGAGCGGGAGTGTAACTGGAGGGGAGGAAATAAGGTGACGCACCTTGTTTCCTCCCCTCCAACTACCTTTCCAGCGCCTCCCAGTGCCTTGCTGCTGATCAGCTGTTTTTCCCAATCAGCTGTTTGGTGCGAGGCAGGAGGACGGGGCATAGTTTTCCAGCCTATTTTGCCTTCGTTGCTCCTGCATTGGGGTGGTCCTCTGGGGCTGTTTTTTTCTCCACCGCCCCAGTTGGGCTCTTGACTAAATCCCACAGATGGCTCCCCACCTTCCCCCACCTGCTTCCGCCTGCCCACAGCTGAAAATGGGCAGGCAAGAGGAGCAATGGGCAGTAGGTTGCCCGCCATAAGCAGGGAATTGGAAACCCAATTGTGCAAAAAGTTTCTGGGCACTATCATATATAGAGAGGTTCTGTATAAGATTCTGAGCAAGCAGAATGTCATGGGTCAGCCTGCTGAAGCTTCTGCCAAAGATCAGTCCTCTGAGGCTTCCTCAAAAGTAGAAGAGCTGGAAACTGCTGCCAGTAACAGGGGGGAACCACAGCAGGCAGAGCAGGCGCAGGCAGATTACTGTGCCCCATGCCTACAACCACCCAGGGCAGAGGACTCCCCTGGACCCAGCAGCAGTCCCTTACCACCACTACAACAGCAATGCCAGAGGGATAGAACCCTCCTCCACCATAGGAGAAGTGCAAGATTGCAAGCTCTACAGAGAAAAACAACAACAACAACAAAACCTTTGTTTCCATGTCCACGCCTGGGTCCACCTTCCGGACTTGTTTCTGTTGGATGTTTCACTTACCTGTTTGTGGCTTCACTGGATAATACTGAAATTTGTCAACATATAAACACAACTGAACAGTCAGAAGTCATTCAAGCTCAGCCAGCGTACCATTGTGTTTAGTCCACTGTTGACTCATTGGATTTTCAGCCACCAGGTTTTTTGTAATAGGGGTTTGCAGCCGCCTTGTTCCCCTTGCATTTCTACACTTCGGATGTGATATTTTTTGTAGATGTTATATATGTTTGTCCTTTCCATTGAGTCAGAGGAATCAGCAACATTTGGGTCCTCTTAGGCTATGAAACAAACGTTAGCAGCCAGGCTGATGTGGGAACAACTTGTGTTTTCACTCCGTGCTACCTGTGAGTTACTGACCTGAAACCCATCGTGTATCTTTGACTTTGGACTGGACTTTGACTATTCTCTTGCACTGCGTTTACCTGCTTCTGACCCTCGGCTTTGAACTCGGACTTCTCTTGACCACGCTCCTCTGGCCATGGGACCTGACATATTAAGTCCATTTTGTTTCTGTTTGTAGATCTAAGCCTTGGCATCTATCTCATCCACAGGATTAAAAGAACACTAAAAATTTTAATAACACTTCCATTTCCAACTAACTCACAGCATATCTTAAAAAGAAAAGAAAGTGAGTCAGTATCAGAAGAGAGGCTACACAGGACATGTGCTTTAATGTAACTTTTTCCCCCTTCCAATATTGTTAATGGCAGCTAACATCACTTCAAAAGCTTCCCCCTGCACCACTGGCTACATTTTTTTTAATCCTGAAAAATGTCTGGAGATCCAATCATGTACCTTCCACATAATGTATTGTTCAGCTCACCGTTTAAATGCAAAGGCTGTAGTACAAATCAGAAAGGTTGGCTGTCTCCAAGAAAATGTCAGTAAGGAAAGGTGTTGTAATTATGGATGCCTTACATTTTTCAGTGAACTTGTTCAGCAGATTAATTAATCTTATTCAGCACTCGATCAAACTGTGAGCCCATCAGAAACTGGGATTCTGATCACACACCTCCCCCAATTTGTTTCTTTACAATACATCTGGGAAGCAGCAATGTTTCCAGGATGGAAGATCAGAAGAACCTGACTTCCAGCTCATCAGCTGGAAGTCGACTCCTGATACCCCAACCAGAGCAAAATTTGCCAGCAGGAAATCAAAAGTTGACTACCAGCTGATTCCTCATGAGCTGGGAGTTGGCTTCTGATGGCTGCAAATAGCCTGTTCCTGCAAATGCACATTAACAGCGCATTCCTGAGCCGTGCCGGAGGCCATGACAAAAGCCTTCAGGAGGCTGGCGAAGGCCTGCGCTGGTGCAAGGGCCCACAGCGCCGGCGTTTGGACAGCGTATGCTGGCATTTGTGGCCGGCATGCAGGCCCATTCATTGGCAGCAGCGCCAGGCCCGGCCTCTGCCGGAGCCTTTCCCAAACAGCGGCACAGGCATTCCACTCAGGAATGCACTGTAAGAGGTTGAGAACTGCAGAGGCAGACTCCCCCTTGGTATGATAATGCAACAGAGCTCACCAATAACATCTTGAGTCACATACACAATAAAGCTTTATTAAAGATGTTCAAAAAGGTTGTTATGAAGACGCATACAGTTCAATGGCAGTAGAATGCAATAAAGTAACAAAGCTGACCTGCTGTCCTATTTACTGGAGTCTCAACACAGTTAGGGTTGCCAGGTCCCTGTTTGCCACTGGCGGGAGGTTTTTGGGGCAGAGCCTGAACAGGGCGGAGTTTCGGGAGGGGAGGTACTTCAATGCCATAGAGGCCAACTGCCAAAGCAGCTATTTTCTCCAAGTGAACTGATCTCTATCAGCTGGAGATCAGTTGTAATAGCAGGAGATCTCCAGTTAGTACCTGTAGGCTGGCAACCCTAAACACAGTGCAAGTAGTTCTTAAGAAAAATAGTTTCCAGAGCATTGTAAAAGTGTCTTCTTGCAGTGAGGAGGGGTGAAGTTCTCTGTAGCTACCCTTGCGGGAAAAGCTGACCATAACCTCCTGACCAGATTAACCAATTGTGGGGCAGTACCGAAGGAATCTTCTAGGGTAGGAGCAATCTCCCTCTCCCATACGAGGTTCACAGCTGAAACACATTAGTTCATTAACTAGCTTGCAAATCATCTTTGAAAAGTAACTGCTGCATGGGCGGGGCGAGCTGACACCAGCACGGGGTAAAAACAAAAATAAGTTGGAGAATTCCTTCAGATGGTCTCTCTCTTGACATGGACTGCCACACTTCCTGTTGATGAATTGGCTGTTTGATCACCCTGTGAACAGGAAAGGAGATGAACTTGCAGGTGTTGGACCATCATTATTTGCAGTCAGGGTTGACTTGCAGATTTACATCAGCTTTTGCTGCTGTTTGTCACACCACAACACTGAAAAAGGTAGGTAGGAAATGGAAAGTGGGTGGAGGGAGGAATAAAACTGCAGTTAAAACAACATCATTGTGTTGCCTGGAAAATACATTGGGAGTTGGATACAACTCTTTGTGCTATAGGAAATAAGGTGATAAGGAAATTGCTGAATAATATGCTTTTCTATTGCATATTTAGTTTCCCATAAAAATGAGTCTGCTCTCAGGTGTAAATAAATCAAATCTGGGAATAAAATAGTGTGGGATGACTGGAATATTATTGAGCTGTTTAGAATTTATATGATGACTGGTATTGCCAGAGGAGTATGATTCATACCATCTTTTATTAAAAACAAGGAAACTCTAGGCTTTAAAAGGCACTTTGCTGCCCCATAACAATATAGATACTTGCCCCAATCTCCAGTTGCCTTCCCTCTCTTACCCTCTAACCTCCATGCATGTCATTCTTCTCAAACAAAATGCATAAGGAAAGGAAAGGGGCGATCAGCAGATTGCTGACGTCTGGATTGTGCAATATGTCAAACATTACAATTTCTTTACTACTTATATAGCTCATAAATTAAAGCAAGAGCCTTAACTTACAATTTACATGATTTTTGGAACATTGGTCAATTGGTGAGAAGCTTAATTTTTTTTTAATGAGAGTTATTTATTTATTTATTTATTTATTAACCTTACAAATGTTATTAAGGCTGCCAGTATGAAATCTACCTAATTGAATTTCTTTAGATTATTCTCAACATCTTGATTTCAGTTCTGTATCAGACATCGTGACCTGTATCCTACAGAGTTTCATTTCATCCATAACCGCTTATTTCTGTTATATGAGAATGCAAGAGAATGCAAGTAATTCACCGTGCAAGAGACATGCTTGTCTTCATTTGACACAGCAAATACTTCACTTTGTAGAAACCAGAACCAACCATGCCACATTCAGAAGGATAACTTCTGTAAGATACCAAGCAACCCACAAATGAGCAATTATTAGACTGTACTGGTCATTACCTCTGAGCCTTAATATGAGCAATGTTTATACCTCAAATCAAACAGTTAAAAGAATTACAAGTAGCAGAGTACACGAAAGACAAATGCTGAAATCCAAATTGCCGTGTTGAAGTACTAGTTCAAACAACCTGTTTGTGACATTTATAGCTAATAGGAAAGCTGAGAGACTAAGGAGTGGCAAATTAAGAACCTGGCATTAGTTCAAATAGGTCATTCTTTAGTGATTTCTGGGGGATGAACCTTTTTTACTAGTTTCCGTCACATATTTATTTTCTTTTAGTCAATTCCAGTCAATAGGATCTTAACAAACAATAGTGAGGGGTGCATTTATTTCTCAAGTCACGTTACTGCTGCTAGAAGTCGTCTGGGCCTTCTGCTATCTGCAAGCAGTAATTTATATTACAATAGAAAGAAACTGTCAACAGCAAAACACTGATTTTAAAGTAAGCTCTTACTTTTTCAAGAGAAAAGATAACTTGCACCTGCAAGTTTCCTTCGTCTGAACACAAAATTTCAACCAAAGCTGGCCTCTTGCCATTTTAAACGGATGGAAGTATAAAATATGTTTAATTACTTGCCTATTTTGCTTATCCTGGAAGAGACATTAAGATGGTTTTACATTTGCATGTTTCATACCCTGCCCCCAACAAATGAGAAAAAGAGCAATCTGACTGCTTTGTTCGTAAAAATGGCAGAACTTGTTCTTTTATTTCCCACCACCACCTTTCCCATTGATGAACCAGACTTGCAGGTTCACCAGTCCAACTTGGGTTCCCCGCAGCCACACAGCACTGTTGAGTAGTTTTCTGCGGTGGAGCAATAAAAACATGGAAATAACCCCCCCCCCCCGCAGTGTTGTTTCAGTGCAGAAAAATGGCAGGAGGAAGCAGGACCCCTTTGTCCCCTGTGGGGGCAATCTGAGCCTTTATTTTTAACAGCCATTCCCTGCAGGTGCATTGTGACCACGTGAAACTTGGACCCAAACTTGCATGTCCAGTTTGTCCCAGAGATATATGTGGTGTTTCCTAATAACTTTTGTGTATGCATGCATACCTTTTCACATATGTCTGCATGCACAAACACCCATAATTAACATATGGAAAACAAGGTTTAAAATAAACCAGCCTGGCCCTAGAAAAATGGTCAGCCTTAAGAAAGAGCAAAAACAACACTTTGCAACTGGTCAAAATCCCTTCAAACCAACCAGACACTCCAAAAACTGGATGGGTAATAATCCTATTTTATATATCTGTGAGCATGTAGCATGTATATTTGGCTGATGCTGACTGGGCTAAGGGCCTATGGACTATACTGGATCCAGCATTACCACTAATGAAGCAAGTTAATGCAGATGTTTTTTTTTTTTTTTAAATACCCCTTCTTCTGACTTAATTTAGCCTGGAAGATGGCCCTACCTTCACTTGGTTGACCTGGCCACCTGCATCCATGCCACGGTAACTTCAAGACTAGATTATTGTAACACACCCTACATGGATCTGCCTTGAAGACTACTTGGAGATAGCTCACTTATTATCAGGTGGACCTTGCACATTACACCCATTCTGAGCCAGTGGGGTATCAAGTCAAGTTTATTAATACGGTCAACTGACCAATCACGTGCCAACACATCAAAATTTCCAGACACAATAGTTTTGCACCGCGAGCCAGTGTGGTGTAGTGGTTAAGAGCAGTGGTATGGAGTGGTGGACTCTGGAGAACCAGGGTTTGATCCCCCACACCTCCACATGAATGGCGGACTCTAATCTGGTGAATTGGGTTTGTTTCCCCACTCCTACACATGAAGCCAGCTGGGTGACCTCGGGCTAGTCACTAAGTCAAAGACATGCAGTGCATTCCTAAGGAAAGTTACTCCAGTCTAAGCCCATTCATTTCAAGGGGCTTAGACTGGAGTAACTCTCCTTAGGAATGCACTGTTAGGGCAGGTTCCCACCAATATGGAGAATGAATGAACAAAATAATCAAGAGGGAATATCTTGTTGAGGAAAAGATACATATTATTTTTTTAGCAGCTGTAAGAGTCTCACCTATCACAGAAATAAGAATTGTATATTGTTTTTAATTATCTACTTCTTTCAGTCAATTGTGATGCATCCTAAACAATTTATCTAATTTGGGATATTTTTAAAAAATCATAAACACCCATAGGAATTTTATGGAAGGAAATCTCACGGCAGCTGGAATCACCTGCTCCTTTATTTATGAGTTAGGTCAAAGACGTGGAGAGTTTTGATTTAAACCAAAACATTTTTGGCAGTTTGATTTTTCATATCAAAGAAAGACAAAAAAGTTGTCCTCCATTTTCACCCATATGCTTTCATTCCTGGGCACAATCATAAAATCATGCCAGTATGCTGGTCTAACCCCAAGTGTGCTTCATCCAGTCTCTAAAGAACAACTTAAACTGTAAAGTAAGACTAAAAAAAAAAAAAAGACAATCTTTGAAAGGTACTTATCAAAGGTAAAGATGGAAAAGCACAAGTCTTTTTAAAGACAGCCAAGTGAACAGGCAGGATTGAGTTCTGACCTTACAATGATACGCAAATGATTCTGGGCATATAAGGAAACAATTCCCTGTTTCTTATGCTTTGCAAGAGGTAAGCACATAAAACACAACGTCAACCTGTCAGAAAGATGGATTCCTCTGTTAGAAAACACTGTTTTCCCAACAATTAGTTAATTTTCCTTTTAAAAGTGAGTTGTTAAATCAGTCATCCATCTCCCAAGGCAATATTTCATACATTTAAATTCAGATTTGTCCAAAGAGAAGCTTTGAACATTCCTTACTTGGTAAATAATGTATAGAAAACACCCCTACCCGGCATAATCCAGTATTACCTATAGCATTTCTTGAATGTAATGAGCTTTCCCCCTTAACCACTACTCCATCAAAAATGCATTATTGTCCATTCTGAAAGCATCGAGCTTCTCCACTTTGCAGCCTATCCTTATGACATTTCAGTGCACACCTGAGATATTTTAAGCATACAGTCACAACCTCTGATCCAGGCCTTTCACCCTAAAACAAGTCCCTCTGGCTGGAGGGTTGTGACCCACCCCACCACCCACATTCTGCTTTTCTATTAAAAGGTCCATCTTCAGCTTCAGGTATGTGACACAAAGTGAATTTATTTTATTTTTAATTTTCTTTTACATAGTGTCACTTCATCCTTAAAACAGAGAGCACAGGACCTTTCCCCCTGCTGCAAGTTTGATCACAAATTGTGGCTTCTGCTTTCGGCCACACCCCAGGCTCTCCTGGCCCTGATATCTCAAAGGCCAGCTGCTCTTTTGGGGCAGCTGATCCCCACTTCCAACACCCCTACCTGAAGAGAGGGTGCAATTGTCAATCCTTCCCCTGCCTCAGGAAAGTAATGTATTTTGCCCAGGACTGGGTTAGAATCCATGCCTGTTAGGAAGGAGGCCCTTTGTTCTCTCCTAGAACACTATCCTGATGCTACTGCCACCTGGTACCTTTGGAAGGGTTTCCACAGCAACTTCTGCATACTTTTCATAGGTCCCCATATCGCCATTGACTCTGGCAACCTCAAAACCAGCCAGGGATTTGCCTGAGATTGTAGCTGCCAAGGATGCTAAAGAGTGTGCTGTGGGCTGAGTGGCTGGCCGCTTCAGTGGCCCGGCCATTCCTAATTTCCACAGTTCGCTTGGGCTGGTACTAGGGTTGTCCGCTCCGGGTTGGGAAAGTCCTGGAGATTTTGGGGGTGGAGCCTGAGGAGGGCATGATTTGGGGAGGTGAGGGATTTAAATGCCACACAGTCCAATTGCCAAAGCAGCCATTTTCTCCAGGGGAACTGATTTCTATCGCCTGGAGATCAGTTGTAATAGCAGGAGAACTCCAGCCACCACTTGGAGGATGAATTGGGTATCTTGTTAACACAGTGAAAAAAGGGGGGGCACTGCTCGGTTTATTTGGGCATCCAACTGGACTCTGTTGCTGGGAACTCCTGCCTCCCTGAGAACAAGCTCCCTGCCCTCTAGGCCTTGATCACCCAGGCCCTTTCCTACAGGAAGTGTACTCTCAGACTGATGCAATCCTCCATTGGCCACTTGAACTCTGCCTGTATAGTACTGTCCCTAGGGCATGCCTTTTGTGCCTGCCAAGCCAGGTCTACCTGCAGGGCATTTCCCCCACACCACCATATCCAAACAACTTGGGGCATGAGTGAGGACATCAAAATTTGGCTCTTCTTCCTGGCCAATTTCAACGGGGTCTCTTTGTGGCAGAAGCCTCAGGGTCAGGGTTCTGGCATTAAAGTACAGTCAGATGCAGCACGGAGCACTTGGTTTGAGGTTTACTTCAGGGAGCACTGGTGTGCTCAGCTATGGCCATCGGTGATAGTGTGATGTCAAAGACCTGGAAGTGGTGTCACACTCTTTAGGAGTTAACAGCATCTCTGTGGTAAAACCACTGAGTTTCTGCCAATTCCTAGAGAGGACTGACATTTCCAGGTTTTTCCCTGGAAGTGAGGTCATGCTGTCACTGATGGCAATTAAAAATAATTCCTCCCGCTGGCTGCAGCAGTGGAAGCAGGCAATACACACCAGGGGTGGGGGAATCCACTGCCCCTCATGGGAGCTGGCAAGTCTAGTTATGGGGGGATGGATTTTCTTGTTATACCTGTTTTTAATAGATATTATTTTAAAGACATTCCCCAGTTCCAGGAAGATTCTATGGGAACATATTTCAGCATAACGGAACTCTTACAAGAAGACCAGTCAGATACTGGATACTCTTCTCTCAGAGTTCAGAGGCTGTGATTATATGATTTAGATGGGCCCCCCAAGAACAGGACTTCAGGAAGCATTTCAGCCTCCCAGGGGAGGTGGGGAAGGGGAAAAATTGCATTCTACAGATAGAAATCCTTGCACCAATAGAAGTACTAGCTTGGATCCAAACCTTTGTGTTCATCAGAACTCAGATACCTTTAGTCACTTCAGTCATGAATGTAACTTTACACAACAAATGACAACCAAATTACATTAACTTGCAATGTCCTGTTTCCTCTAGCCTTTATTCCCTGTGTGACTTTCTGTCTTCTAAAGTAACTGGTCCATAGGATAATGAGGTAATGAGCATAACTCCATTCAGAACACTACCATGAGGAGGAGCAAAAAGGGTGATAATTATCTTGGAAGTAGGACATAAAGCTCTCCTCGGGCATTCTAGTTATAAATAGTTTTTTTGAACTATTAGCAACTCAGTCCTATGCATATTCACTTGCAAGTCAGTCCCATTTGGTTTACAGAAGCCATCCCAATTGAATAGGATCTCAGGCTTTTTCTGTAACTATTGAGTCCATCCTGGCCAAAGCTCATAGTGGGAACATGAGATGACATATGTTGGGATAGAAGTTGATCGGTGAAATGAACTCTATGAGGTCCAAGAAATTACCTCTCTCTCAAGATAAAACCTGTCCCCTAGCATTATTTCTGCTTCTCCTCCATCCCGCAAAACACTTTCACCAACAGGAGATGGCAAAGAATAGATGAACAAGTGAGGTAGTCAACATTGAAGTGCATGAATGGAAAGGGTTTTGGTTTCTTGGTCCACCAAATAAATCAATTAGTTAAAGGACTCTACTTTCTTTGTAACTGTTTGCCCTGCTATGGCTAAAGCGGATTAAAATGAGCCAGCTGCTTCTTGCATATGCCCATACATACAGGTTTCAGCTGTTTGTTTTATTTTTTTCTTAGTTTGCCTTACTTTGAACCTTAATTTTAGGGGGGGGGGGAATTAAATTTAGCCCTTATATGATGAATAAATTATGCTGTGTTTCCAAAGTACTTAAATGTGTGACAATTAATTTAGTTGATGAACAGGGCTGTTGCTTAAGACCCCCTTTGTTAAGGTCCCCCCCTTTATGACATAATTCTAGCTAATCAAGGGACATGTAGTAAACATAATAATGTCATGGCCTTATACATCCAATTGGATCTGACTTCACAGTAACATCACTAAGGGATAATTAAGACACTTAAGAATGAGGACAATGCTTCTTTAATGGGTCAAATGATACTAGTGATATTGCTGATTGCATTCACTCTGACTGGGTGGATTCTTTTGTTGCAGTCCCTGAACTATCATCAAAAGAGGAGAACTACTGTCAAAACATGTTCATAAGAAGTGGTATCTCAATTCCCTTTTAACTCAGCCTGAGATTATGTGTTCACTTTTGCTAAAGAAGAATCTTGCAGGATCAGATCAATGTCCACTTAGAGCAATACATTTTACAAGAATTTCAGAAGCACTATGTGCTTTGTGGGCTGTGGAATGGTACAGTATCTCGTCAGATCTTGGAAGCTACGCTGGGTCAATACTTGGAAGGGAGACCTCTAAGGAAGACTCTGCAGAGGAAGGCAATGGCAAGCCACGTTTGCTTAATGACTTGCCTTGAAAACCCCACCAGGGGTTGCTATAAGTGGGCTGAGATTTGATGTCACTTTACACACACATATGTGCTTTGCAGTACATGAGATCCACTAGCCAATGATCCACCAGTGGATGAGCATCTAGTTCCTGCTCAATCCTGGCTTGGAAATACATCCAGTATGAATTTAGATAATAGTCTACAGAAAATGTTACCTTGCATTCTTAAATTGCAACAATGGAGTTGATCCAAAAACACTTGTCCTTCCAAGTCATGATTTACAGTCTAGTCGTTCAAGATATTGATTGCTTCCAGGATGCATTCATTATTAACAAACAGTGACCAAAGCACTTTGCAACTGATTGAGTCAGAATAGAATTGGGCCACTAATATATCAACAGTATTGATGGGTAGACTACTGATAATTATGTCTTTTCTTGTTATTAAGATGGATCATTTTAAAATGCTACACATTTTCAATTTAACAGTAAACATCAAGTATTTCAGAAGTTACAAAAATTGACTCTAAACAAAAAGTGAGCACCAAGGATAGACAGACAAATTTTTATTGCGGCATTGCCATTCTAAAAAGCTTAGTAAAACTATTTACATTTCACAATGATAAATTAATGAGCACCAAGGATATGATTTCTGTACACACCATTCTCAGTGACAATTATACCAATCTACTCTATACCTTGTGTTTGTATCAACATCTTTCTTATTTTATGACCACAAAGTGGGGTTCCTCAGAGATTTGTGTTGGGACCTGTTCATCAGTGACCTGGAGCTGGGGGCAAATAATGAGGGGGCCAGGTTTGCAGATGACACCAAATTATGTAGGGTGGTTTAAACAAAAACGGACTGTGAAGAGTTCCAAAAGGATCTCTCCAAACTGGAGGAATGGTAATTAAAATGGTGAATGAGATTCAATGTGAGCAAGTGTAAGGTCATGCATATTGGGGCAAAAAAATCCCAACTTCACATATACACTGATGGGATCTGTGCTGACAATGACAGACCAAGAAAGGGATCTTGGGGTGGTAGTGGATAGCTCTATAAAGATGTCAAACCAGTGTGTGGATGCTGTGAAAAAGGCAAATTCCATGCTGCCATAATTAGACAAGGAACAGAGAATAAAACTGCTGCTATCATACTACCCTTGTACAAGTCTATGGTGAGACCACAGTTGGAATACTGTGTACAGTTCTTTGTCCCCACACCTTAAAAAGAATACTGCAGAGTTTGAGAAGGTGCAGAAAAGAGCAACCAAAATGATGAGGGGGCTAGAGCAACTACCCTATGATGAGGTGTTAAAACACTTAGGGCTGTTTAGCTTAGAAAGAAGGTGGCTAAGGGGAGACATGATAGAGGTCTATAAAATTATGCATGGTGTGGAAAGAGTGGACAGGGATACGTTTTTCTCCCTCTCTCTTGTCCTTGTTTCTCCTGAATAAAGTTACTCTGTTTTGGTTAAAAGAGACTGCACATTGCTGAATGATTGTAAAATCTTACACCATTCACTCCAATGGGGCTTGCAGAGAGGATACTGTCTTACTAGACAGGTATCTAAGGAAAGGTCAAAGAAGGACAAAGAAGAAGAACTAGCAACAAGCCAAAAGGCATAGTACAGAGAGCTGCCCTGAGTCCAGCTGTGGCCGGGGAAGGGTGGGATAGAAATATAATAAAATAAATGAATGAGTAAACTTTCGGCTGCCAATACAGCTTCTGATTCTTTTCCCCCCTCATCTGTGAAACACCTAAACCTAGAAAATAGAGACAGATGTATCAAGTCCAATGGGGTATGAACGGGCATAGTGGAGCAGATGAATCTGCACATCCATTGCATGCTTAGATCTCCTTTGTTGGATCAAGATGTATAAGTAGTATAAAGGGTCAAAAGTTATCACTTCACATTATTTTAAGGGTTGACAACTTATGTGGCATGCAAATATATGACATTTGCTGATCAGAAAACTGGACTGAACTGAGATTTTGAGCAAAGACATACCAGAGTGGGATGGTGTTAACTCCTCAATAATTGGCCTCCAGCCTCTTTTTGCCCTCCAGGGTTCCAGATGTATAAATAAATGTATAAATAAAATAAAAGTATAGTTGGAATCCTGTGTGGGAAGTAGTAATTTCAGAGGACAATCAGAGCAGAAAGAGTTACATATTGTTACTTCTTCTCTCTGACCTTTCCTCAATTAGTATTCTTTTAAATAAAACAAGACTGTTCGGGAGCACTGATGCTTGAATGTGTGTTTATAACAGGTAATTTGCCCTTGTTCCTGTGTTTGTGTTTCTTACTGAACATACCCATAACACTTTCATCCAGGTCTGTGAAAGAGAAAGACTTCCTGACAAAGCTTTCTAAAAACACTGAAAAATGATGGGTTTCTCTAGCAAAGGATCTCTCCTGTGTAACAAACTACAAACCTTGGGACAAGTGTAATTATTTGGTTATCTATGGAGTTCTGTGACCTCACAGACCTCATTTAGAGCTACTGCATGGTGGAATCCTTCAGCATCATCAGTTATAAATTATTGCACTCTTTCCTTTTCCAGACTAGGGCATTCTGCCCACAGTGTGCTTTAAGACATCTGAGATCTCATTGTGAAGGCAAAGAAGACTTTGCATTATGGCAGTTTCTGCAACACATTACGAAATAGAAGGACTGCAGAGATAAAAAGTAAGCAGCCTGAATTAAATAAGTATTCTACAGTTAATGGCAGTTATGAGAGCACACATTTCCCCCTTAGTATTCAGCTTAGTAATTAAGTTCAGTGAAACAGGGAACCTAAGTGACATGCTGTTCTCGTTAAGTAAGTAGATGAAAGAAATGAGAGAACATTTTGCACAATTCTGTCTACTGTATCCACCCCCACCCCCGCCCCCCCGTAATAATGAATAGTGGCCATCTCAGAATTTTGGTTTGCTTGATTTTTTTTTATCGCCTAGGCTTAAATTGATCTATGCAGCAACTTCAGTTCTTAACATATGGAGGGTTTGTGTGTGTGTGTGTGTTTGTAAATAGATAGGCAGGCAGACAGACAGAAACCAGCTAATTTGTACCAATTCCTCAAGAACACCAGAGATTCAAGATCCATCTATTCAAGATGTAGCTAAACTAAAACAATAATAAAAGTGCTGACTGTGCAATCTTGGGGGGGGGGGGCAAAGCTCCATAGAAGCCGGCATGACCCCTATGCCAGCATCCGTGCCATTTGCACCGTGCAGACTGGCATGGATGCCGGCACAGGGCAATTTATGCCGGCTCTAGGGAGCAACATGGCAGTGTGGCACTGGGCTGATGGTGCAGGCTCCCCACTGACATTGTCCCAGTGTTTCTTTCCATGCTGGCATCTTGGGAGGCGTTCCTGGAAGTGCCTCTTTATGCTGCAATGGGGCTATGTCAGCTAAATAGCAAGCATAGGCTCGCTTACCCCAATGGGAGATTTTTTGATTTTCTAAGTTTTGAGTGTTTTTATTTTCCAATTTTTCTGGCTGGGAAGCCTCTGTGATGGCAGTGTGGCTGTGGCGCTCCCGGCCACCATCTATCTACCACGTGCCCCCCAGGATTGGGCTGCCCGATGTAAGTTTCTTTTTATACAATTGTTATGTCCGTGTGGGGAGGACACTTGAGGTTGAGACGGAGTTCCAACAACAACGCGTTTATTGAAGCACAGAACAGAACTAGAGAACTGTGTAAACCGGCCCTGCTTATATCCCCCCCCAATCCGTGATAGGGGGGGAACAACCCCAGGTCGCCAATGGCGCATGCCGGCTTAGGGCCAATGGCGCGTGCCGGCTTGGGCCAATGGTGCGTGCAGGATTAGGATCCTTCGTCGGGGACTCAAGCTCCTCAATTTCCCCCTGCATATCGGCCTAACTATGTACATGCATAACAACAACTATGGTTATTTTCTGACATTTTCCCAGGAAAAGTAAATTTTGAAAAAAAATGATTGGAGGGAATCAAGATAAATGGTTTCATCTGGATGTTTTTTTCAGGAATAAGAAGCTGTGACATTTGAGGGAAAACGTTGGATAACTGTAGGTGAGGGGCTGAGAGAATGAATATGCTAAACAGAGATTATCAACAGAATAGAATAGGGAGTTAAGAGAGGGCAAAGCCAAACAGGATAAAAGCCACAGAATATAAATAACTTGTGCTAGATTCGGGCTTCCAGCCAGGTCTCCCACTATATTTTATGTTTTAGGTTTTAAAGTAAAGCAAAAGGAGACTTTTGGTCACATGTGGAAGTCAAAGGCATTCCCTTACCACTGGATAATTAACTACCCATGACAGGCCCATACCCAGATTATGGACAGCAGGTTTCAGTGGGAAAATACTTTCATGAGCCCCAGCACATTTGTTTCATGATACAACTTTTTCCCCCAGAAATTCTAGTAACAAAATGATTGAGAGTATGAGTAATGTGCCTTTGATTTACTAGTAATAGTAACAGTGCAATCCTATGTATGTTTAATCAGAAATAGGTTTTTTAAAAGGTAAAGGTAGTCCCCTGAGCAAGCACCGGGTCATTCCTGACCCATGGGGTGACGTCACATCCCGACGTTTTCTAGGCAGACTTTGTTTACAGGCTGGTTTGCCATTGCCTTCCCCAGTCATCTTCCCTTTACCCCCAGCAAGCTGGGTACTCATTTTACCGACCTTGGAAGGATGGAAGGCTGAGTCAACCTTGAGCCGGCTACCTGAAACCAACTTCCGTTGGGATCGAACTTAGGTCATGAGCAGAGCTTGGACTGCAGTACTGCAGTTTACCAGTCTGCGCTGCGGGGCTCCTAAACTACTACAACACGCTACATATTTAACTAATTAACACAGTAATGCTGGAGTTACATCCTAGAGTTACAGCCCAACAGACATATAAGGGTATAGTTTCAAGGCTGTGTCAACCTTGAGCTGGCTACCTGAAACCACTTCCATCGGGATCGAACTCAGGTTGTGAGCAGAGCTTGGACTGCAGTACTGTAGTTTACCACTCTTTGCCACAGGGCCCTTAAGTAAGCCCTTCTATATTCAACAGGATATACTCTCAAGCAGTGTTTTATAGGATTGCTGCTGCCTGAAGAGGTTTTATTTTTTGAGGGCAGCAAGGAAGTTTGTATTTGAGGCTAGAGAACTCCAGCCTCTTCAGTTAAGTACATCTTGTGCTCAACAATTGAGTTACTGAAGAAGTTACCTTTCATAATCCTTTTATTCAATTTCTCAGAGCCAGGGAAAAGGCAATATTTTTCCCTGCACACTAAAAGAGATGAAAGCTAGTGTGGAGTAGTAGTTAAGAGCGGTGGTTTGGTGGAGTCTGAGCTGGAGAACTGGGTTTGATTCCCCACTCCTCCACATGAGCAGCAGACACTAATCTGGTGAACTGGATTTGTTTCCCCACTCCTACACATGAAGCCAGCTAAGTGACCTTGGGCTAGTCACACTCTCTCAGCCCCACCTACCTCACAGGGTGTCTGTTGTGGGGAGGGGAAGGGAGGGTGATTGTAAGCAGGTTTGATTCTTCCTTAAGTGGTAGAGAAAGTCGGCATATAAATACCAACTCTTCTTCTTCTTCATTTAAGTCCCTCCCCTCCCCAAGCCCTGCCCTCCTCAGGCTCCACCCCAAAAGTCTCCAGGTATTTCCCAACCCAGAGCTGGCAACTCTAGACATGATTGCTCTCTTTTTGAAGGGCTGTCATTTAGAGGAGGTCAGAGAGCTGTTCTTGTTGGCAACAGAGGACAGGACCTGCAATAATGGGTTTAAATTATGGCTGGAAAGGTACCAGCTGGATATCAGGGAATTTTTTTTTTTTACAGTAAGCGTTGTTCAACAGTGGAATCGGCTGCCTAGGGAGGTGGTGAGCTTCCTTTCTCTGGCAGTCTTCAGTCAGTGGGTGGACAAACTCTTGTTGGAGATGCTCTAGGCTGATCCTGCATTGAGCAGGTGGTTGGACTAGATGGCTGGTATGGACCTTTGCAACTCTATGATTCTATCAGCACACTGGCACAGAATGTGTAACACAACTTTCTGAGTGCACATTTGTGTGCAGCAATGTTATTTTTTGTTTAAGTTCTATGCGTCATTAAAACACGAATCAATGAAAACCTCGCCTCCCCTTCAGAACCTATCTTTCTACAACTCCTTCAGTTTTGCACATATAGTTTTGTACATAAATAGGGTGTGTGTCTTTTGTTTAAGAAATTACCTATGTAGACAATGATATGTTAATCATTGGCATCATAAGCACCTTGGTCTTGTTTCGAGCTGCAAGTGGTGATTTCTTCACAAATACAATTAGAAAATAGATCACTTCACAGCTAAATTTCTGCATAGCCCTTTGAAGGATATTTTAGCTCCTGCAGTGACAAAAGCAACAAGTATAATTTACTAATCTGATTTATGAAGCAATTTCTGCAATTTAATAAAATAGCAATGCATAATATTGTTATATAGGGATGTGTCTTATTGTTTAGAATGCTAAAATCTTTTTACACTTGGGAAACTCTGTATTATTATGTTCTTTATGATGGAACAAAGTAAATCAGGTTAATTATCCCTCTTGTTTCATTAAAGCTTTATGCAACTGCGAAGTTTAATGCTCCTGCTATTTTTTTCTCACTGTCACAGGCTTCTTCAATATAAAATATAAAATCCCCAATAAAGGCAGAATTAAGGTTTTAATGTCACATTGGGCTAGAAATGAGTGGTGTGCATTAACATGGTTAAAGTCAGTTCTGTTTCTATCTAAAATTGAATTATAACTGAGGGGAGGGAATCCTGTTTCATGTCAGTGAATGGATTCTGGGATTAGTAGTTTGATAAGAACAGGACATTCCATCAAAGAAGACCCTTACAAGACTACAGCTCCCAAGGTCTTTGGGTAAAACCAATATACTAGTTACCAATTTATATTGGCCTATATTGAGGATTCAAACAGGTTTAAACATATAGTGTAAATGTGCTCATCAGGAACAATGGTAACAGCAATTAGACTCCACCAACTAAATTATGATGAGTCAAGTCTAACACAGTGAAATGCATATGTTGCAAAATTAATGTTGACTGCTTCTCAGGATCTTTGGTTCTCTGTGTAAATGTCCATGATGAAGAGTTATACACCTTTAATTAGATGATTTTATACTGGAATTTAGTAGTAAACTAATGCCTAAAATAGTGTTCTGTGTTAGTTTGAAATGAATCTGTGTCAGCTGACTTTCAAACTGAATATAGTTTTCTACAATTGTAGTTTATGTAACAATATTAAAATGGATTATGTATGATTTTCAAAATAAAATAATCACAAAAAGTTATGCAAATTTCTATTTGATGGAGATTAAAAAAACACTAAAGCCTTTATCCACAACTGGTGTTTATTACAGAACAGTTCATTTTGTATGTTAATTATACATTTATGTACTTTGCTCCACAATGAACACAGGTTCAATCATTCATTATTGTTTCCTTTCATCTTTAATATCAGGTATGATGTGAGAAGAGTTATCCTTCCTTTCTGCCCAAAATATGGGATTAAGGCTAAAGGTTTGAAGAGACATAAGAGTAAAGCAGGTTTAATCCCAGAGTATCTAACAGCCCATTCCAGAGGACTGGGCTGAATGTGGAGTGGAGGCGGCGCAATAAGAGGCACTTATGCTGGCGGTGGGAACATTTCTGTCATCGCCTGGGTACTGCGGAGCTGCACGGTGCTCCTCTGATGCCGTAGCCACTTTGGGACCTAAATCCCAGAAGAGAAATGTGGCGCCAATGTATGTGTGTGTGTGGGGGGGGGGCATTCCCAAGGGCAGAGCTGACTGTAATCAGCTTCCTAAGCCCCTCCAGCCCAGGAACACCCCCTCCAGCAACAAGGGGAGCCCCTTCAGGTTTTTCTTGGCACAGCATCATTGTTATCAATGGGGCTATTTTCCCCATTTTGGCTTTTTTTTTTTTTTGCTTTTTAAAAGGTTTTTTTTAGCCTTGCAGCGGCTGCGAAACCTCTTTGGAGGCGCCATGGCAGCACTTCAACCATGACGTCCCCAGCTGCTGCAAGGCTCAGGAATGAGCTGTCACTATAAAACTACTTTAGCATAGAAGTCCAAAGTGCTGAGAGGGCATATTATTCAGGCAGTCGTAAGCATTTTGGACTATTCTGATTCTCGTGTTTCTAATTTACATAGTATCTCCTACCCTCTTCAATGTATCCTTATGCTCCCTTTTTACCATTTGTGAAGAGGACATATGAACCCTAAACATGAGAGCCAGCATGATGTAGTGGTTAAGAGCAGTGGACTCTAATCGGGTTTTATCCAGGTGAACTGATCTCTGTCATCTGGAGATAAGTTGTAATAGCGGGAGATCTCCAGCTGCCACCTAGAGGTTGGCAAACCTACTTGCCTTGAAGTGATGAGCTCACTGGTCCTTCCCCCTGGATTTCTCTAAATAGTCGGCTGCCCTGCCCAACCTCCTCTAAGGTCAGTGCTGCTGAGCCTGCTGCTGAGAGCTGGCTGGACTCCTTCAAACTGGCTGACTCCTGAGCAGACTCTGCCAAGGTCAGGCTCTGCAGCAACATGGCAGACATCTTCCCCAGCTGTGGGGCTTCTTGGCACAGCGTGCCTGTGTTGGGGTTTGCAGTCCCCTGGGGGTGAGTGTGGGAGTGGAGGTGTTGCCCTGGACACAAGTTTTATTATAAAAGAGAGTGGGGGGGGGGGGTTGGTTTCAAAAAGAGGTGGGGAAAGGTCAAAACAAAATAGAGGGAAAGGGCATGCAATAACATAGCACATTATAAAACAATATAGTAGATCTAACTCAGCTAGATACTCATTACTTAGGCTGTAGACGGTTCCTCAGAAAATGAATAGAATTCCTTGCAGTAACAAAATGGTGGAAGAGTTTTTAACCCCTACCCAACCTCCCATGGACTACAGTTCCTGCTGAAGACTGAAGACAAGGGAAAGTCCCACATGTCCACATATTTATGGCCAAAGGCATTTGACCTAAGCCACCCTCCTCTCTAAGAGTGACAAGCTGATTTAGTCAATCCCATCAGAATTCCCATCTCTGATGTCAGAGGCTACTGCTACCAGTCAGAAAATTAGTAAACAATAGTTCCATCCCTCAAGCATCTAATGGCCCTGAACTTCCATGACAAATAGGTGGTCTGGCCAAAACTGGCCTGTCCTTTTTACAAAAAGGATTAGGTTTCACACAATGGTCCAATGTGGAATGGAAATGACTGGGTTATTCTGATGTTAACCCTAAGGGTCCAAGATCTCAGACACTCTAGGAAGCAGTCTTGAGCTCTAGTAAGCTTTTAAGGTTTCTGTCACACGTAGTCACCATGTTTCATGTGGTCATTACTTAAGTGTTCATACCATTCTGAGAAGAAAAATAAAATACAACTGTTCTTTAAAAAAAAAAAAAAAATCCTGACTCAATAGTATGTGTCCTGGAAGGAAGAAAAGCTTACCTCACAATAGGGAACCTACTATTCTACAGCCATCAAATTAAAGCCTTAAATATGCTACCACTGAAGACATCCTTGGAAGAAAAGGTTTATAATAATACACCTAAATAGCTTTGAAATTGTAGGAGGCTGTCACAGGGTATAGACCTGCATAGGAATGAACTATAAGTGCCAATGCAGTATTACAAGCTTGGAAGAAATGAGACCCATATGGAGTGAAAAACAGAAATAATGTTTATTATGGGAATAATACAAACATCTAGGCCAGGAAGGGGTGTCAAACTCAATTGTTACAAGGGCAGGATATGACATAAATGCCACTTAGTAAGGCCGGGCCATGCCTTGCTAGCCCAGATCAAGAGTGGTGCTGGTAGGGGCGGGGGTGATTGCCTTGGCTGGCTCACTGACCAGAGAAGAGCTCTCAAGGGGCCTGATCTGGCCCACGGTCCTTATGTTTGGCACCCCTGATCTAGGCAGAGGGACCAGTTGGAGGCCTGGGCTATGCAGGGCTGGTAGAGGTGCTAACAGTATCTGGCAAACTAGTGAATCAGGAGCTGGGGCTGGAAAGGCAATACGTTTGGGACAGTCAGAAAGAAATACTTTACTCAGTAAGCAATGGAATTGTGGAATCCACTGCCAGAGGATGTAGTGATGAGCACAAGAATAAATGCTTTAAAAGGGGTGAGGTAGATTCATGGAAGATAGGTCCATCAATGGCTATTAGTCATGGTGACTAAACAGAACTTCCGAATTCAGAGGCAGTGGATCTCTGAACAGCAGTGCTAGGAGGCAATATCAGGTCATGACATGTTGTTGAGAGATCCATGAAACACGCACAGTTTTACTCTAATACCACAAAGCCATTGTGCCTTCTTTAGAATGTAACAAGAATGTGTATAAGGTGAAATTTTATCACAGCGCTCACCCTTAACTTTTATATTTCAGTGTGTCAGCTTATTAATTATTTTGCTCAAATGGTTAACAAATAGATAATGTTTCCTTTTCCCCATATTTGTCCTGCATCCAACACTGAATCAGCAGGGTTATCCTGTCTGAGAATTAGCTGTTTTGGCTTCAACTGCTGAGTAACGCAGCATGTGCCATCAATTCATCTAAATGTGTTACAGCAGATCAATACCGAATCTGTAAAGCCATTTGTTCTTTGACTCTACATGGCAAAAAACATCACCTTAAAAATAACTCAATTTTCTCCATCTCTAAGACTAAACAGAACATCAGCACTACCAAAGTAAACCTGCTGCATACAAAGCAGTGTATTTAAAATGTTTCTTTGTTTCCTAAATGAGGTCTGCAGATTTTAATTAACTAAAAATGTCTGTTTCATGTCTTTCATTTTATTGTTTAGTGCTTGCCCAATTGATGGTAGTGTTGCCAACTCCAGCTTGGGAAATTCCTGGAGATTTGAGGATGGTACCTTTGGAGGGCAGAATTTGGGGAAGGCAGGGAGCTTAACTGGGATGTTTCTTCTATAGGACAAATAGAGGTCCAGAAGGCTCTCTCTGTAGCCACTCTAGGACTTCTCTCTTAGATTCTATGGATTCTATGGTATACCACATATGCCACCTTCTGAAGCTGCCATTTTCCTCCTAGGCACTAATCTCTGTACTCTGGAGATCAGTTGTCATTCTGAGAGAACTCCAAGTAAAACCTTGAGGTTGGCTAGCCTAATGAATGGCAATGCTGCTCAATGAGTAAATTGTATCAGTTAAATTTACATATGACAACAGATTATTTAAAGCAGGGGTGTCAAACATAAGGCCCATGGGCTGAATCCAGCTCCTTGAGAGCTCTTAGCCAGCCAAGGCAGCCACCCCTTCCAGTACCAATCTGGGCTGGCGAGGCATGGCCAGCAAATCAGTTTGACACCCCTGATTTAATGGGTAGAAAATCCCATGACTTCAAAGTGCTTTCCTTAAAACCAAACATTACGGAACTGTTGAATCCCTTCCTGCAGCCTCTCTTTTCTCTTAATTCACAACCATTCTGGAAATATCAGCCTATCTCTGAGTCATCAGCATAAGAAAAAGAATAATCTACCAGTAGTGGCAGGTCAGAAAACAAAGCTACTTAATCCCTAAACCTTGAACTGGCATCAATGTTTCTATCTGTTTCTTTTGTTGAGGTTTGTCTGGAGGTTAAAGATATAAATCAGCTGCAATTTCATCCCTCAGTTTAAAAGAACCCATTTGACCTATCAAAGTTCAAGTCAAAGAATGTGAGAAATTCTTTGGCATCCCCCATTTTTACTGAAGGTGGCGACATTTAATTGCAGATTTGAAAGTAGTTCTTTAAGACTGCCTATTTGGACAGTACCAGTGAAACTGCTGCTGCACATATTCCTCCCTTGTCAAATCCCCTGAGCAGTACTTCAGCTTTTAAAAAATTCATTGAACTCTTAAAAAAAAAAGAGGAAGAAGAAATGCATATGCAACTCTTTTAAAAGGGGGTGGGGAACAAAGCACGATGGCCAACATTCCCTTCAAACTCACAAAATAATAGACCACTGTTAAAAACAATGAAGGTAGGTTGTCCAGCCTACAAAAATCTTCCTTTAAAGTGGCTTTTCTTTTGCATTTAAGTCGGAGGAAGGCTTCATAAATTGTTGAGGAAAGTGATAGGATGCACGCAATTATTTCACGGAATAGTGAAAGCATACAGACTAACAAAACAGGACTGGAGATAGAAGCACTGAAGGAAAAATGGAAAACAAAGGCTGAAAAAGTGACATCTGTACAAAGACTCACTTCCTCCATTCCAGAAGACAGCAAGGGAGAAGTAGTATCCGACAAGACACAGTAGAAGCTGAATTATTTCATGCCCTAGTTCTAAACGCTTTAACAGTCTCAATCGCATTTGCGTGCACTCTTTCTCTCTCATGCGCACACACACACATGTAACCATTTCCATTTACTTTATTTAGAGGATTCATATTCTGCTTCTCAAGGAAGGCTTCTCAATTTAACTATTTATTTCTTAATTTCAGAAACACACTTGGAACTTCTCAGAGACATTTACTAATCCTATCAAAACTCTTAAAACAGATTTTTTTTAACCTGTGAAAGACCCCCAAAATTCATTTCAAAGTTTTAGTTCAGGCAACCCCCCCCAAAAAAAACAACAACTAATTTGTGTCTTTACTATAAAATAGGATTTTAAATTGCTCACATAGTAGGAGAACATTTTTTAAAAAAAACTTACAGACGGAATTCTTGTGGTTGCTGTCTTTGTTAGGTAGCATCTTCACTCCTCTTGATTTCAGCTCAATTGCCTTTTTTACTGTAAAAGAACAAAAAAACATTCAAGTGTTTCATTGATGGAAACATGTTTCATTCAAGATGCTGTTCTCTTAAACGAAGAAACAAGGCAACAGATCACTTCCCTGCAAGTTAAATGATACTTATAAATCTTTTTTTTTAAGAGTTTGCAGGCCCAGGGAAAAGAGGGAGGTGGGAGGTGGCAAGGGAAGAATAACATAATAACCACACAAGGCTGGAGTGTATGACCACAGCTTTATTGATTACGGCCATTGGCGCATTGTGAGGCATGGGGGAGAGACCCATGCATTGGGTGACCCGCCTGTCATCCAATGGCAATCCTCCCTAGTCTGCCAGGTGGGTGAAACCACAAGGGATAGCAAATATTGGGGTCCCACATGGGTGCAAGCCACTGTGTGGTCCCCCTGCCACCTGGGAGTGAAGTGGTATGACAGCTCCTGAGCTGGGCATGCCCCCTTAAGGGGACCCCCAAAGTGTGGGGAGACTGGCACACAGGCACTGCCTCCCCCACAACCCTATGTCCAAACTGCCCACCACTAAGTTGTGAGGAAAACGTGCAAACAAACAACAAAACACTCCCAAACACCCACATATTAAGGAAAGGAGTTTGGAGATGCTGAGATGACTGACTGTGGGCTCCCGGCTAAAAGGGGAACAGGTGGACCAGAGAGGAAACATCATCCTTCTGGTCTGCCCGAGCAGCAGTACCCTGAACTCCCAGCCCTGCTCATGATTGGCTCTGGAGCCAATGCCTTAGAACCCTTCCCAGAAGGTCCAGTGTTCTAATCTGCTGTGGTGACGAGGGGAGAGGCACCTTTAGCTCCCTACCCTGTACAGCAAAACACACGCACCTCTGGTAAGTCCGGGAGATCAGTTCACCTGGAAGTTTGCAACTGGAAGTGCCGCCTCGCGAGGAGCCTTATGCCACTCAAACTCTTAGTTTGAGTGGTAAAGGGCTGCTTGCAATGCGGCACTTCCGGGTGTAAACACATTGCAAGAGGCCTTTTACCACTCAAGTGCCGCCCCTTGCAATGCGTTTACACCCGGAAGGCTCCTCGCGAGGTCACGTTTGCCCGCTGACCCTCAGGTGGTCAGCGGGCAGAGGGACAAATTACCGGGGGTTTGCCCAACACCACCGGGCACCTGGCAACCCTAGCCCTAGAGGCCAGTTGCCAAAGTAGCCATTTTCTCCAGGTGAACTGATCTCTATCGGCTGGAGATCAGTTGTAATCGTGGGAGATCTCCAGCTAGTACCTGGAGGTTGGCAACCCTACTCCTTTCTGAGGCATGTGCTGGGCCTGCCAGATTCTGAGGCTTCTGCTGGTGCATTTCCAGGAGTGGCCTCACCCTTACTCCCTTCTACACAACCTCTGATTGGTCTGCCACCCCCAGATATTTGTAATAAGCAATCACATTGATCAGCCATTTCAATAAATAAAGCTAGTTGAACCCATATGTCTGATGTTGGGGCAAAAGAAGGTGATCAGAAGCAGAGAAGTGATGAAGGGTGAAGATGCTTAACTATTTGGCATTTTTCTGTTTCATATCGACCCCAACAAATCCCACATCTCAGTCCTATACGAAAACACCATATATCTGAAGGGGGGAGCAGAGGGGTGGGGGAGACCTAAGCACTGTGAGCAGTAATCTCTTAACTAAGTGAGTTTTCCTAGGGAAAAAAGAGCCATCAACTGTTATATGTACTTGCATGTAACATGTATTTTTGCCCCTTAGTGAACTAATAATTAACCTATGCAATCAGAATTACATAGTTTTTAATATAAATTTGGTAAATATAAAAAGGAAAAAAAGAGATTTGGTCTTATTTAAATTGGGCATAATTTCCTTTAAAAATTGTTACTTATTGCAGACCTTTGTGCAGAATACTTTCCATGAAATTAAAAGCACTGTATTAGGAATGCTTTGTTGAAATGAACAATGCATGATCCATAAAAAAGCCACGGAAATCAGGCAATTATTTTAAAAACAACAACAACAACCATGCTAATCGTATCTGTCAATGTGTTTGAAGAGTCTGAACTGGTATTATCGTTCTCATTACAGAATTTCAGAGGAAACATAAAAGCATTATTCCCCTTTTATATTGTTCTGTGTATAAATGAGAGGTAAAAAGGGAAACAGATAAATCAAAGGCATTCAATCAATTCCCCTCTACCTCAAAAACCAGTCTGGTTTATCTAGAGTAATCTGAGAGGTTCTTCCTCTGTGTTTGCTTGTTTTTTTGAATATATGTATTATATATATTGTATGCTGATCACAGGACCTGAAAGTTGACAATTATCTCAGAATTATACTAGGAAGCACTATAGGGTAAAGTGTACAAGCAGAATTGGCAACTCTGGCTGGGAAAATTCCTGGAAAACTGGGGGCAGTCCGTGGGGAGGGACTTCAGTTTCTCCTCGACTCTGGTATTTTGTAGAATCCATTCTCTGAGGCTGCCATTTTCTCCAGAGGAATTGATCTCTGTACTCTGGAAATCAGTTGCAATTCTGGGAGAACTCCAGGTTCACCTGAAGGTTGGTAAAACCTAAGGAATCACCTCCACCTTGTCTAATGTAAAAGTAAGAAATCCCATTAAACATGTGCAAGATAGGGTTGCCAGGTCCCTCTTCGCCACCAGTGGGAGGTTTTGGGGGTGTAGCCTGAGGAGGGTGTGGTTTGGGGAGGGGAGGGACTTCAATGCCATAGAGTCCAATTGCCAAAGCGGCCACTTTCTCCAAGTGAACTGATCTCCATCGGCCGGAGATCAGCTATAATAGCAGGAGATCTCCAGCTAGTACCTGGAGGCTGGCAACCCTAGTCCAAGACCATTTTTAAAAATTCTGACTCATGCAGCAATTTTATGTTCTGTCATGCTTGCCTCTGTGTAAGCTTGAGGAGAGGACTACCAGCACTATTTCAGCTTCTACAGTATGCATCTGTGTACATTTATAGGCAGGTCCTCGCAGAGGTCTAGAAAGGCCTGGGCTACTTCCAGCTTTTAAGGCTCATAGTCATTTAAAATAAAATTAAGAACTTTGCAATCTGCATTAAGTCTCAGTGAGAACAGCAGAGTATATGATGTAAAATAAATAAAATTAAAAAATTAAAAAGTGACACATGAAAACAAAATAAGGCATTAAATAAGGTGTGATATGCCATTTGATTTTTTTAAAAACAAAACTTTTTTTATACTACTTTGATCTTCAGCCCTAGGTCAAACGACCCTCCTCCCCACCCACCCCCACAGATTGGCATGGAATGTAGGCATATTTGTTAAGGTTGCCACTTAATTGTTTCCAGAAGGGGACCTCCCGGAAACACTCTTCGTTCTCCACCCTTGCTCAATGGAGCAGTGGGAAAGTGAAGGGAAAATGGTATCGATCGAAGCCAAGTTATCACTTTCTGTTTTGGGATAGGAAATGATGTCACAATGCTCTAGGAAGTTCCCAAATCTCCAAAACACTATGATGGTCCTTCCTATTTTGGGGGCAGAAATGACATCATAATACTTTAGAAAATTTTAGATCTCTATGGTAAAAATGTCCCAGCAGCCTCCCACCCACCCACCCCCACAATGCTCCTGGGGACTGTCAACCAAGGGCTGGAAACTAACTCATGTTGACATTCAATAGTGACAGAAAGTAGACAGTTGCCAACAGCAATGGAGATGGCTACAGGTTGGGAAACAGGCCTCTGGTTAGCCTCTAAGGATCCTTCTTAAACATATGATTAAAATTGCACAAGGGGGAAAGAGAAAGTGAATGTGTATTTGATTCACATATAAATGCAGGGATGCCGCTCTACAGTATGCCTCAAGAAACCTGCTTACAAATCTGGTGGGACAATATTATGTGACTGGAAACTATTTGTATGTTTCAATTAGAATTTAGTTTACAAGCTTTCTAAAAGGCAGTGTGGTAGCCTAGGCTTGCATTGACATCTCCGTTGTGCATTATATTTACACATTCTCTTGAGGCAGCTTCAGATGCCACATTTGCCTTATGTCAAAAACAGGAATAAATTCCCTCAGTGACATATCTTGTTTGATTGTGGTCATCATTCTGGCATGACCAATGACAATATTCTGGTTATTGGGGAAGGCTTTTCTTAGAGGACTAGTGAAAATTCATATATCCAGTTGCGGGATGTCCAAATGCCTTTTGTTCAGAATCATAAAGCAGGAGTCAATATTCCATTTCCAAGCACTTTTACGAAGATGACAATGTGTGTTTATGGTATGCGTGCAGATAGCAGGGGTGACTAGGGGACAGAGTGACTTGTTCCCTGTGATTCAAAATCCTTACTATTTCTTTTATTGCCAGTTGTTGAGAGTACAAAAACAATCTTCTAGAGACCATCAGGATATAATAGGTTTTAGTACTTTCCCAAAGGCAATCTCAAGTTAACTTCTGTATTTTACTTTCTCAACAGGTCTTTTTGAGCTAGTCGTTGGTATGAGCAACCTATCAGCAATGGTAGTGAGTCTTGATCTTTTGTATCAAATTCCCAAAAGGGCACTCAACACACTTAAAAACACTTTTATCCTCCATGAACACGTCTAAATTGTTTGTTTTTTTTTAAAAAAAGAGGTAATAACAGGAGAAACCACTGAGCTTCATGCTGTCTATAGTCAGTGCAGTACTCAGTGAATTTGCAATTAAAATTGCTTCACTGCACTGTTGGGGATTGCTGAATAACTCAATGTTTAAAAAATTGCAGTACAGCAAAAAGCAGAGTGACTTAAAAAAAAATCCTTTGTCTCTGAAAATTGTCCCAATGGCAAGATTTATGTTTTTTTGTAAAATGTATTAACATACAAGGAAAAGTTTCTTACTCATATTATCTTATGGAAAATGCTTTAACGGAAGTTAGAGAGGAATCGACATAGCACTGACAGTATTATGTCATTTTATACTTGGGAAATATTTTCCAAATATTCAAAGATAAGTGCTTGCTAGTATTACTGGGGGTGATAGGCTGACAATGCCATTTCAGTTTAAGCAGAGTTACATCCTTCTAAACCCACAGACTTCAGGGTATAATTCTGCTTTAGAATGGCACTAGGGTTGCCAACCTCCAGTTGGTGGCTGGAGATCTTCTGCTATTACAACTGATCTGCAGCCGATAGAGATCAGTTCCCCGGGAGAAAATGGCCGCTTTGGCAATTGGACTCTATGGCATTTAAGTCCCTCCCCTCTCCAAACCCTGCCCTTCTTAGGCTCTGCCTCCAAAATCTCCAGGTATTTCCCAACCCAGAGCTGGCAACCCTTTATGGCACTGTAATCCTAAACACAATTGCATGGTAATGTTCCACTGGAATAATTGGGGGTTTACAGTCAAATAAATATACCTAGGATAAAGATGTAAACCAATCGATGTCAGTTAAAAAAAACAAAAAAACTATCCTCCAGTTTAAAGATTAAGCTAAAAGAGGGTACTCATTTTGGTACAAGATATTATTATTTACAGGGACAAAATGTGACATACTAATTTTAACTTTCAATTTCTAACTGGTATGTGGGTTTATCAGATTTTTAGACAAAACTGTCTTTTTTTATACTAGAGTTTATTTCAGTTTCCATACACATTTTTTCACTGTTGAAGATCTATTCCTACAGCTTTAATTATATTCATTGTTTAACTTCAGGATTATCTATTTGTTAAAGCCTGTTGTTCAGAGGAGGCAGATAACTTCTAGTGCATGAAGATCAAAGCATTGTATGTCTCTGTGACCCCTGACTATTCTAGGAGACCACAATGCATCGAAATTAAAAATTAAACACCTTATGGTAGAGATCTCTGGTATGCAGTACAAAGCAGCCTGCACTAATTGATATAATTCTTTGGACTGGGCTTTCAGCCTTCTGGGATGGAATGAAAAAGGTTGGGTTACCAATATTGCAAAGCAAGAGAAATTTAAATAAGCTCTACAAATGCTTTATATATTGTAGGGGGAGAAATCAGCATTATTTATTTATATAAAGTCTTTATATGCAACCTTTCCATCTGAATAGAGTGGGTGACAATTATGACTCAGTTGTTTATGATACGTGGGCATTTGGAGTGAAGTCAGTAACATTTGTTTTTGAAGTTGTTTCCAACTTCAGGTAGGGCCTGGAATTCTCTGAGAATCACAACTCATTTCCAGACTATAGAGATCAGTCCATCTGGAGGAAACAGCAGCCTCAGAGGGCTGACCTTATATAATCACATCTTATGTAATCACTTCTCTGCTGAGCTCCCATCTCTACCTGAACTCCATCCTCCCCTGGCTCCAAATCCCCTGACCCCAAATCGCCAGGAATTTCCCAAGCCAGAGTTGGCAACCCTAGCTGTATCCCCCAGTATTGGCCTTATTAGATCCTCCTATTGAGAGAATACTGTTGTATATTCTTGCTATATGGTGTTATACGGTGCATATTCTTGCTATATGGTGCATATTTTTGTTCTATGGTTCTTATTTAATTAGTCTTATTTTTTTCAAGCCAACATGGGTCTATTTATTCATCACCCTTGACTTTCCCTATCGGTAAGAAAACAAAACAACAACAAAAAACAAATATTGTGTGTGTGTGTAAAGTGCCTTCAAGTCGCAGCCGACTTATGGCGACCCCTTTTGAGGTTTTCATGGCAAGAGACTAACAAAGGTGGTTTGCCAGTGTCTTCCTCTGCACAGCAACCCTGGTATTCCTTGGTGGTCTCCCATCCAAATACTAGCCAGGGCTGACCCTGCTTAGCTTCTGAGATCTGACAAGATCAGGCTAGCCTGGGCCATCCAGGTCAGGGCAAACAAATATTGCCAGACTATAAATCATTTAACTGCAGTGACCTAACCAATATTGCCTGTGATGTGCTTGGAGGAAAAGAACTTTATAAAACTGAAGTGACCTTATACAAAGTATGTTTTGTTTTGTTTTGCTTTTTTACATGACTGGCCTGTTTTAAACTAAAGCTGAAACCTGAGTCTCAAGAGCAACCAACAATAGGTACCATTTCACTTTCAATTAGCTTTAGGGCCACTGCAACGTGAGAAGCAATGTTGAGTTAAAGATAAATTCTCAAGATTAAAGCTGCAATCCTGAAAGGGGGGCAAAGCTCCTTCGGAGCCGCTGTGATCCCATGCCAGCATAAGTGCCCATTTAACCTGGGATAATGGGCACTTACACCATCTTGGGGGCAAACACACCGGTGACAGAGAATTGCAATGCTCCACCAGCTCCTGCCGCCAATGCAGCCATGCCAGCAGAAAATTAATGGAAGGTAAAGCTCACGGCAGCATGGGGGGGGGGGATTTTTAAGTTACGTGTTGCTTTTATCTCACTAATGGATTGTTATGTTGCGTTTGCATCCTCACAACCAGTAGCCTTGAGTATAAGGAGAGAAAGTGGGATATAAATATCTTAAATAAATAAATGTCCAAATTTTGTACAAGTACAGACAACTGCAGATGTCCATTTTACAGCAACTTTTTCACCTCCGTGTGATTGATGTGCTCATGTAGATTGCCAAAGCACTGGAAAAGATAATAATCCTGGCAGAACTGTCTTTATGCATGGTATTTCACCTGTGTATTTTTAAGTTACGTGTTGCTTTTATCTCACTAATGGCATGCAGCATGACAAAGGAATGGAATGATGCTTACCCTAAGGACTGCAGTCAATATTAATTACTTTGCATTAATATCTGCATTAAGGTTAATGTTGATATACACATACTTTTTCTGGGGAAGTCAGCATTCAAATTGTGTTCACTGGCACATGTTTGTTTGTTGGGTATACACAAATGAATGTTGATAAGCTCAACTTTCACAAGAGTCTCTCTGAATTATTATGATTAAAAATATGTCTATAATATTTGCAAAATTTCAGACATAAACCAACACAGTATTCAACCATAATGCATGAATTACTTCTGTGTAAAATGCTTGGAAATGAGCACTGTAAGGAGGAGAATACGGGTCTACATAGACTATGGGTTCAAATAGAGGCCATCCAATGAAGACAGAATTAGTGCAGGATAACAGCAAGTAAGAAAGTAGCATGTAAAAAAGAATGTCTTGTGTCATCAGTGATGAGTGAGAAAAATGGAAAAGCGTCCTTTGTTAGTGATGTGATAAAATTTGAATTCAACAAGCTTGTAATATATACCCTCCCAGCATGTAATACTCACTTTTAACATTAATTTTATTATTATTACTCAATATTCATATTTGTCATTCCATTAATAATAAAAAATGAAATATATTTGGGGTTGATATGCCTCTTTTGCCCCTATAAAATCAGTATTAATCAGAATGCTTCTGAGCCAATGGCCACCATTTACACACATTCAAATTACAAATCCCCATTCTATTAAGAAAGCAAACGTTGTGCCATATAGTCTGTGGCAGCATTCACTATGGGGTAGTCTTCACGGAGATTTGCTGCTGTTTCGATGCTGATTTGCGTCGGAGGCAAATTTTGGTTATTCACTGCAGATCCGTGTTCCCCCCCCCCCTGAGCAAAATAAGCCGGGTTAAAAGAGAGGCAATCCAAACCACTTCTGAGCCGTACTTTCCAGTAGAAGAGTGTTTTGTTGCTCGGATGACCATGAAAAAATGTTTGCTTCTCTCCCCGGGACGTCTCCTTTCTCCTCCCCCAAGAACGGTGATTGGCTGGGGGAGTTGCCACTCTAACAGCATCGCACTGGCAGGAGGGAGACCCAAAGCAGACTGGCTGCCCCTCTTCAGAAGGGTGATGGGGGTTTTGGCTTGGATTTGCTGCTCTCAGGATGCCCCCCCACAACACACACACATAGGATCGCACCGGCTGGAGGGAGACCCAGAGCAGACTGGCTGCCCCTCTTCAGAAGGGTGATGGGGTTTTTGGCTTGGATTTGCCGCTCTCAGGTTCCCCCCCCCCCAACACATACACACATAGGATCACACTGGCTGGAGGGAGACCCAGAGTAGACTGGCTGCCTCTCTTCAGAAGGGTGATGGGAGTTTTGGCTTGGATTTGCCGCTCTCAGGATGCCCCCCCCCAACACAGACACACAGGATCATGGGAAGAGTGGGCGGGATTAGGCGGATTTGGAGCGGTGAGTCATAAGCGGCAGCAGACGTAAGCAGCGCAGAGAAGTGCGCTGTTTCTCCCATGAAAAACTGAAAACGCCTCGGGATGGGGGAGAATCTGCGCTGCCATGAAAAAGCTATTTAAATCGGTTTATTGTTTGCTCCGATTCGAAACCGAAGCAAAATCCACCGTGAAAAATACCCCTATGCAAGCCAAACCCTCATTAGCTGGGGGAGAGGGTAGGGAAGGGTGACATTTTTTGAGTCAAAGTCAGCCCAAACCCTTTCACACAATTTATTTCTCATTACACTTTCATTTGCAATGATAATAATCATGAACATCACATAGATTTCAACATACAAGTCTTACTACTACTACTACTACTACTACTACTACTACTGATTTAAAGATTAATTATACTCTTTTGGGGAGGTAACCTAATCCTATGGTAATTTATTGGGATAAACATTTCTTGCAATGAACTTTACTTTCAAGTTACTATGCATAGCACTGTAGCTGCTGTTTGAACTTAAAGAAAACTTTAAAGCAGGAATATATCCAAGCTTTGAAAACATTCCAAATTACTAATTCCATGTGCATAGGCAACTGACAATCCTTAGTCTCCTTTCCACTTTAATCACAAAAGTTGATTTTGAGCAATGATTTTTCAAGCACAAGAAATCAATAAATATTCTATTTCTGAAAAAAATTGCTTGTTCATAAATATCCTTGAGAGCACTCTTCAACACTGAAGATCTTGCTATGTAATAAAAGAGATATCTAATAAAGAGGAATCCAGCCATATGAATTGTGTTAAAGGGTTAGGTTTTTGAGTGAAAACAGGTACCGAGTCCAGGAGAAGACTACATGGGAATCTGAAATAGGATTTCCATAAGATCATCCTTCTGTCTTCCACAATCACTCAAGTATGTCTTGAAATGTCTGATATGTACAGAAAACTGAAAATATGGCACTTCCAAGCAGCCCACTTAAAGGAGCTCCAACTGGCCAGTTATTTTTTGATCAGAAAATAAGGGTAAACCAGTAGTCAAACAGTGTTTCTATAAAACTTTCAAGGGTCTGTCTTCAGCTGTATTCTGATTTGCTTGGACTGCATACAATTAGATGAATAATGCAGTGAAATATGTTGTTCTATGTCAGTCTTAAATATGCCACCTGAAATATTTTTCCTTTTTTTCCCTTTAATGGTACAGCTCTTAGCCAATAGGCTGTGAGTTAACCACACTGATCTGTTAAGCAGATTTTTTAAAAAATATATATTTTATTTTATATAATTTATTTGATCATATATATGTTCTTTAAATTCTCCTCATGCTTCTTAAATTCAAATAAACCCAAAATAAATGTCTCTACAGGAACTGTGATTGCTGGATCACAACCACCCAGCAGAAATTATAAATTTATTAGCTACAGGCATGTCTATATCAGGAATTGATGGATTAATCAGCTCTGTTCTTAAGTTCTTATATCTTCTACAATAAAATAAGCCATGCTCAGTGGTTTCAATAGAACCAGTTCCACACCCACATAGACGCTCAGAGTAGGACTTTTTACAACGGCGCCCACTCAAAACAGCTGTGGGTAGTACACTGAATCTGGCTAAAAAGAAGGCTCTTCTGTAAACTGGGATGGTTAAGAAATCAATATATGGACAACAAAATTTGAATATGTAAACTCAAAAAAAGCAGGAGAGCACACATGGAGGGCACATAGAGCAGTGCAGTTTATATGTATACACACACACATACGTTCTTTCCTTTATTTTATGATTCTAGCTGAAGAAGACTATCAATTCATTTTAATACGGACTAAAGCATGTGTGCCCATGTGGACTCACATGCACACAAACATTATAGCCAGACTGATATATAGAATTATGTCTGAAACAGTATCTAGTACTTAGATACCCATATCAAGATACCCATAGTATCTAGATACCCCTGTGAACAAAACACAAGTATGTAAAATGTAATAATAAAATAATAATAAAAACCTCACTTCCCCAAAACTCTGAGCTATAAATGAAGATATAATCCTATTCAAGGAAACCCTCAGTTCCCCTCCTTATTACAGGCCCTGTGCCACATGGTTTTTGTCCATATAGGTCCCAGCATAGTTATTTTGGTGGTCAAAGATGAGCTGGTGAAAAAGAGATCCCCACTTCTCTTTTTAACCAGCAGAAAACCCAGTTGGGTCCCTTTAAGCCTAAGACTAGCCGCCACTAGGGGGACCAGGCTTCCTGGTTTTGCCATAGAGTTTTGAGAGGTTGTTAGAGAGTCCCATCAACACATTACATCACTTCTAGTCATGCAGCCGGAAGTGATATTACAGCCATTGTGCACTGTCTTGCCCCACCTCCAAAAGCTCTTAACCCTTGGCAACCCCAGAAATGAAACACTTCCATAGATGATGAGCATCAATATAATACTGAGGCGATAGTATCTCAATGTTATTGCAATCTGTTCACAAATGACCTTTAGCAATTCCACCATTACCAGATCTGCTAATTGCCCTATCATAGTTACACCAGTGATAAAAACTAGTAAACACAAAGTGAGGTAAAAAATATGACAGACTTAAAAGAAACCCTGGTTTTATTTAAAAAGATCTGGCTCTAAAGTGTTTATTTCCCATCAAGCAGTGTCTAAATAAAACCTTTTCGCTGACATTACTCTTACAGCAGTTTGGAAACACAGGTAGGTATCTTCTGCCAGATTCCTATGTAATTCTTACCTTGGAACTGGGCATTAAATCCTTTCCGTCTGTGATTACTGTCAGATGTGAAATGGAGTCGTAACCAGTTTTTGCTGCTGATAACAGGAGAGGGCAGATTCATGCCAGTCAACCTGGGGAAAAATGATAACACTTTAAAATACTGATGTAAAATTCATTAAGATTATTATTATTGCAAAATACTTCTATTAGAAGACAATAGATACTCAATATTAAGGGGGAAAACAATCAAATGCAGTATCCTAAAAGTCTGTACCATGCCAGATTATTTTGTCATCTCTTATATCTTTGTACAACAGCCACATCTTAATGAAGTTGATTTGGGTCCATAGATGAAATATTAACAAGCAAAGTAACTTTATTTTCCAGTGCTTTTAAAAAGAACAGGTTTTTATAATTCATTTTATCCATTTACTTCAAATCATGAAATCGTAGAATCATGGAAGGGACCACCAGGGTCATCTAGTCCAATCCCCTGCACAATGCAGGAAATTCACAACTACCTCTGCTCCACTCCCTTAGTGACCCCCACTCCATGCCCAGAAGATGGCCAAGATGCTCCCCCTCTCATGAACTGCCTAAGGTCATAGAATCAGCATTGCTGACAGATGGCCATCTAGCCTCTGCTTAAAAACCTCCAGGGAAGGAGAGCTTACCACCTCCCGAGGAAGCCTGTTCCACTAAGGAACCACTCGAACAGTTAGAAAATTCTTCCTCACAATCCCTCAAGGGTCCTATCTCTTCAATCTCCTTCCTATATCCTTGGATCTATGAAACTTTATTAGCTTGCTTGCTAGGAAATAGATGTATAACTAGAAGCCAAGAGGGTGGTAGAATGGGCTATTAGTATTTTTGCATTTAAAATTACTAACTTGCAATAAATTTCTAGTGTTTGGAACTTTTATTAAAAATAGAAGAAAACTGGCCCTTCCAGTCCTGCAGTTCCTCGGCCCTCAGGAGGGGGTGGGGGAGCCCTTGAAAAGCAAAATCACTCACAAAGAGAGAAAGATCAGGCCACATAAAAAGGAAAAATCCAGAAATCTAAAAGGAAATAGTCTCTGTTCAAACTGAGAAAAGGATGATCTCCACAGTTACTGGAGTTCTCTTGGAATTACAACTGATCTCAACTACAGAGATTGATTCTCCAGGAAGAAATGACAGCTTTGGAGTATACCATAGTGTCCAGTAGAAATGGAAGCCCTAGACTGACATCACTGCTCCACTGAACTCTCTCCTCTAAACTGTGATTTCCCCAGGCACCTCCCCCACAAATTTCCAGGAAGCTATCAAGCTGAAGTAGATCTAACCATCCTTTGAGTAGCTTTCCTTCATATGAAGGAGCCTTCCTTTGACTTACGGGGTCTTCTCCAACAGAAGAACCACTTAAGTTGGAGGAAGGCTCCTTAGATTTGAGGAAGGTTTAAAGTTTGAGCTAAAAGGAAAAGCGGGATATAAATATTTTAATTAACAAATAAATGACTTTACTCAGTAGGCTGGGAGGATAGGGATAGGATCCACCCCAATGCTCAGTTTTAAAGACAGACTTTAAAAGAAATCATAAATATACAAACATGTTAGTGACATGGTTGACCAAAATGTACGTTACTGAAGAGAAGTTGTTGAGTGAAAGCCAATATAAATTAAGATCAAAACAAAGTTTAACTTTGTTAGCATGGGCCTTGTCTATATTTCTTAAGCTTAGAAGTTAACAATACCTTCTTTCACTGTACAGAAATATAAAAGCAAATGAATTGTGTACCCAAACTTTATTGAATCAAGGTTCAACCTTCAACACAGAGTATTATATTCACATAATTTAAAAATGAACTATTCATCATTTCTTTTTTTAAAAGTCCAACCTTGACTGCAACAAATGGGTTGCTTCAAATAATAGGCAATTAAAATATTCCTTTTTAAAAGAATGAGATCACCGGTATGTTAGTACCTATCTTAGTAACCCGCTGCTGTCTTTTAAATGGCTCTACATCTTTTAAAAGAATTTTGTATCCTAGCAACAGGAGCCATTGCTAGTACCTACAAGTATTGGCTACTAAGCAAATACCCAGAACTTCAAAAGATTATATTTTCCAGACATTTCTAGGAGGAAGATAACTCTTCTTCTGCATTAACCCCAAAACAACCAAAAATTGTACAAATATGTCACTACAAGGTGCAGCTGCAGTTAATAGAATAAACAGTGTTCCAGGGAACTGTACCCAGTAAATGAGTCAATATTAAAACAATGTTATTGAATCTAAGGGTCATTCCAAAGGCATTCCGCTGCTGAATGTGAAACCATCTCTCTAGTGATGGAATGGATCCACTACCAGATATGTAGAAAATAACCTTTTTCAGCTTCATTTCAAACCCCTTGGGGGAAAACTGAATATCTAAATTGGAGCTGAAAAGGTTTGAAAGGTCTTCAAGACCACAGCACACATTGACAACAGGGAATTATGTCATATATAATTCCAATTATAGCTCCCATGGTCTCCCAATGGTTTGAACCCTACTAGCTCAATGGTGTCCAATTAACAATTAACTTTGAACACCCAGCTAACATCTTCTTAATCTAAGTTTAACAGAGCAATAACAAATTATCCAATTTGTTACTGTGTTAAAATGGGTTTAGAAAATATTAGCTGAATGCTCAAAGTACCTTTCCAATGAGACTTGTAATACATTCAGCTAAATAATCCTAAAAAGTCCGTTGGTATAATTCACTTCTTCCCCCAGAAGATGGGAGCAATTTTGCTGTTCCTCCTTCTGCTGCAACCCACTGATCTCCCCAAATTGTTGCTAATGGAGAACAGGAACAATATGGGGAGTGAAGCAAGGCTCTGCAGTGGGGCAGCAGAATCCAATTTCCACAGTTGAAAAATGACCATTGGATCCAATCCTTTGTCTTTATAAAGAACAAGATCATACCAGTTCACCCTTTCTAAAAGTAACTAGAATTAGAGAATTAAAAGTTTCCAAATCTAGCCTTTGGGCAAAATTCGGAGAAAATATAGGAACACAACTTTCACTGAAATTATTTCCAAATAATTGCAATATTAACCATTCTCATTTTTGCCTACATATAGGTTATAGAGAAATGGACCCTGGATATAGTTGGGAAATAGTTGAAGAAGCAACCAGGTCTTATCAGCAGTTGGATGTGAGTCCTCCTAGGACACCTGGGAATATGACCTTGAGTTTTAGTTAAGACATGGATATAAACATACAATTAAAAAAAATCATGTGGCTGCTCATCTGCCACAAGAATTGTCACAGAGTATATTACTGTGGCCAAGAACCACATGATTTCCACTTAAAAGCTGAGTAGATTGCAACCATGTGAAAAATCTATCATCAGTGGCCTCCAACTGAGCAGTTCCTTACTACTAATCTCACCCTACCTGCCTAAATGTACACGTATTTATGAATGGGTTTACTACTGGGCTTAACCTCATGATTAGACTATGGTTAACTAACTTCCCATGTAGTTAATTGATGTGGAAGCAATCAATAAGTTTGGAAGTAACTACCACGTGGCTCCCAGTTGTGTGAACTGGATCAGAAGTAATCTTATGGTGATATCTATGTGGAAATTAGTATTGTTGAAAAATTCAAAATTTAATTATTTGCCCAGCCTTGTTTAGTTTTTGTGACTTTAATTGTACAATAAGCACTCCTAGTCTGGTATTCCACAAACCATTATCTTGGTGTTCTGAAGAAATAACAATGCATCCACTAAGTAATATCTCCATTCAGTTTACTAAGTGCTTTGCAAATTCTCTCTGGCAACAGGAAACCTTAATGAAAAACATTAAGCCTATTCATACCAAGCCTTGCTTTTGACCACCAGTTAATGCTAAAAACATGTCTTGTGACCGTGGCTAGCTTCCTTTCAATTAAAAGCATGTCCTTGAGGCAGTAAATAAGATTAAAATTTGTCCTGCTTTGTCTTGTATGGTGCAGTGAATAAAACATTCACCTGCAAGCCAAAACACTGATCTGGCTTGACTCTGCGCTGTGCGAGCTAATTCACCTCGCAGTGTCCCTGGTTTCATTTCCGTTTTTTGCCTTCATGTATAAAATGTAAGGATTTCACATATTTTATTTTATTTTTAATCCTGAGGGACTCCTATTTACAATGCACTAGGCACTTGATTAATATAATGAAGCCATGACCTCTTTTGGGGCTGTAGGCATACTAAACCAATTCACAGAGGCCCAGTCAGTATTAAATAATGCAATGCATCATTTACATGAACCTGTTTGAATAGCAAAGATTAAGCAGGGTTTTCAAAGGGAGCTCACTGCTTACGCTGGTGAATTGATGTATGATCTTCCTCACATCCTGCATTTTGTGTACAGACTCTGACTGCTCTATTTCCTATAAGGTATCTTTCTTCCCATCTACCCCTAGACATTTTTTTATTTCTTATTTGGTGTTCCCATTATAGTACCCGTTACTGCTGTTTGGGGTTCAGTGTCTCAAAGGCAAACATGGCCACATGAGAAATTACTTGTGCAGGAAACAAACAAAAGAAGAAGAAAGACCCACACTACAAAAGCAATCAGCTGGCTTAATTTGTGTAGTCAGGGTGTTGATTGCTTCCATTACTGTAGGGACCATACTGCTGTGGCTTGCACCTAGATTTTCACAGCTGCAAGGAAAGAGGGTGATTTTCACTGATTCCTCCATCCTGCAGCAGCCCAAAACACATCCCAAACTGCTGCTCCTGAGGGAGAGGGCACCATCAAGAAAAATTTGGGAGAGCATCAGGGGTTTTGCATGGGAATGGGGTCAGTGAAAATTGCCCCCACTCCTTATACCCATGGCAATGTAGGTGGGATCCAAGCCTATGTTCTGTCTTCTGCTTTCAGGACTTCCATAAGAAAGGAAACTTTCTACATCCATTGAAAAGGATGGGATGTCATGGTAGATGTGTTGTTGCACGTAGAGTAAGGCTGCATGTCAAATACTGTGGGCCTGTTTCATTAGGTAAAAAGGAAACTATTAAATTTTGTTTTGTTGACCTAGAAGTGGTGTAGGAGTCTAAAAACCCACTGTGATTTAAAAGCCCAATGTTCGCTTTCCCATTCCATTATGCAATATTGGCTCTATTGGTCCAATATCATCAGGCAGCTGGATACAAATCATGAGGGTGACTTCTCAAACCATCTCGCACACTTAAAACAAATCTTATGCTAAAACTGAAATCAGAGGTTTCCTCTGAAGTTAATAATTACAACATTTCCATCAACCAGTGAAGATCTTCACTAATGCACTGAACTGCAGCCTGCAAACAGGTACACGTATATGAATTATTCACACATGTATACATTAAATAGAAACTTCAAGGAGTAAAATTGTTCTTTATTAAATTTATAGCATTGCCTCTCTCACAGAAAGTGGGAGGTTGATCCCTTTGAAGCCCTCATTAGACTGTCAAAGGAATAAAACCATAGTTATCTTATTAAAATCTGTCAACCAAGCCAGATTTGCCAGTCAAATGACTGACTTTTTTCAAATTAAATGGTCTTATAATTAGGCAGCTTATTTAACTAGAATCCATCATAAATGCATTGATAGTGTTTGACAAAATATGAAGAGAAAGTGTTCTATCCCCCTTTAATTATACAGCTATTTAGGAGCAATTTATAATGATTTCACCAGAACATACGAACCAAAGGATTTATATTTGTTATCAATTTAGATACATTTCTGTGGTATCCAATCAAATTTAAACACCATATTATTACAAGGGTTCTATGCTATGGCCTCAGGTGCCTTTACTGTTAGCACTTTATTGTCTGACAGGACAAAATGATTTAAATACATTGTTTAAATAATTTTTCTTTGGGCTATTCCTAATAATAGGAGAATCCCATGAACCATAAATTCCCTGAGTCATAGCCAAGCTGAAGTAAGGACAGACTTCAGTATTGTATCAAGTTTCCATTTCTCCAATTAATCTTCCATTTTATCATGACAGCATGTTGCTGTCTTTGATAATGAAAAAAAATCCCCAGCCTAAGATGTCAGATGAAGACTAATGTTAATCAGTTCTTGTAGGTTATCCGGGCTGTTAATGTTAATGTTGTTCTTTCTGTTATATGTTTTGTTTAATTGTTAATTTAATTGTTGCTTTTAATTTTTATATAGTTTTATATATCTAAAAGGACGTGAGAAGAGCCCTGCTGGATCAGGCCAGTGGTCCATTCAGCATCGTGTTTCACACAGTAGCCAACCAGTTACACTGGAAGGCCAATTGCAGGACCCAGAGCCCTATTAAAGCTGATTTTAATATTTTTGATTGTGAGCTGCCTTGTAGTGCCTAAAATGGATGGGAAAGTAGCATAAAATGTTTAAAGTAAATAAATAAGTGATGTGCTGATAATTTGCACAAACACTGTATGGGATGCAGTGGGGTTATACAATGCTGAGAGGGGTACAGACAAACACAGGGGTGCCAGGTCTCCTGCTTTGCTGGGAGATTTCCCACTCTCCACTCCTGGGTTCCTGCTGCTGCTCTGTGGAACAACGGGAGCAAAATGAGAGGGGGAAATTAGTGTTGCACCACCACCAATTTCATTGCCTCCCCGAGAATCTCCCACCAGTTGCCAACCAAATGCTGACGACCTTAGCCCAATAGCATATGTAAAACGTAATGGAAAATAGTTTCAGTTAATATGACTATTTTGCTAATAATGGATTTTTAAACAAATGTATAAATGCTCAGAGTAACAAAGTAATAGGCAGGATTATACAGCTCTACAAAATAGGGGGAAGGGTCTAGATTCTGAAATTATATCTCCCCAGAAGCTGCTGCAATATTGTTTTATTAGGGATAAAATGCATTTATATCGAATAATTCTATACCTCACACAGCTAAAACAATGTTTAATCAGATAAACACACCCTGAACACTTCCTTCTACACTTCCCATGCATGAATTTTGACCCCTTTTCTTTAATTTTCTGAGCTAACCTTGGTGCAACATTACAGTGAGTATTGCACCAACGTGCATGTTTCAAAGCACCTTTTGTAACCATAGTTTAAGTGAATTTACAAATTATGGCTTACAGCTAATCATGGTTAATGAAAATACTGGTGCTGATTTAATGCTGCTGTTCCATTGGCAACTTAAGCAACAAAGAAGGAGAATTCATGACTAAGAGGGAAAAGACTGCATGACATTTCCCATTTCCTGTCAACGGTTAGGAATTGGTCAGTACATCATGCATATGTTATATATCGTGATACGCAAGGAACCATTCCCCACCTGATTTGGAACAGGGACATTTAAAGGGTTATCAGCTGCTCTCTGAACCCTCTCTGTTCTTTTTCCCTTTACCAAGCTTACCAAAGTGGCAGGTGCTAGCTGGAAGTTGTTTCATAATGTTTCCATGGTGCCCAGGAAACTGAGATGCTGATGAGCATGTTCAAGGAAGCAACCACAGCCCACCTTTTGAGGCCATACTATTATTGACAATGCCCAGAGCTCTTCATGCCACCATCTCACTCCTCAGTAAGATTAGGAAAGGGGGGGAAAGGGAGCAGATCAAAACAAATAGATCTAGGACTGGCCCAGATTTTAGAAGGACCTGGTCTAATTCTAAATGGGAAGAATCTGAAATATTGTGGCGTCCATTCCATCATCTGCTATATGTTCAAAATCAGATAGCCAAAACAAAAAGAGGCAACTCTCAGAACATACATGTTTCACATTTAAACTATATGGAATAATTAATTAAAGTATTTTTATAGCTGGCTTTGTCCCAGGCATCCCAGGACCCAAGGCAGGTAACAAAATGTAAAAATGATACAAATAAGCATTAAAAACAAAAACTATAACAGCATATGCCCCAGGCACCAGGGTCCCCCCCCTTTGCCAAGGCTGAGGCTGCCCCCATAGTCCTCCGCAGCAGCTCTGTTTTACAGTCTCATTGGAAAGCCAGGAGGGTAGGAGCCCAGAGATCTCTGGAAGGCTGTTTCAGAGGCATAAGGCAGACACTGAAAAAGCCTGAGCCTGGACCGTGCCTCAGACAATATGGGAAACCTTGCTGGGAAGACAGGCGCTGCCACACAGAAACATTCAGAGAGAGGCAGTACTTCAAGTATGCTGGCCCCAGGTCATGAAGGGCTTTAAAGGTGAACACCAACAGCTTGAATTGGACCCAGAAACTAATTGAGAGCCAGTGTGGTATAGTGGTTGTGGTTAGGAACAGTGGACTCTAATCTGATGAACCGGGTTGGTTTCCCCACTCCTACACGTGAAGCCAGCTGTGTGACCTTGGCTAGTCATAGTTCTCTCTGAACTCTCTCAGCCTCATCTACCTCACAAGGTGTCTGTTGTGGGAGAGGAAGGAAAGGAGATTGTAAGCCAGTTTGATTCTCCTTAAAAGGTAGAGAAAGTTGGCATATACAAACTAATTCTTCTTCTGAAGGGACCTCTGAATAGGAGTAAGATGGCCCTATGAGCTACCCCCAGATAACAGACAAGTTGCCCCATTTTGCACAGCTGCACTTTCCAGATCGTGTTCAAGGGTAGCTCCATGTACAGCACATTACAGTAGCAATACTAAAGCATGGGTGTCAGTATGGCAAGGTCAGGGGTCTGAAAATAGGGGGCCTGCTTTCTAACTAGATGTAGCTGGAATGAGGTGTTTTTTTTTGGGGGGGGGTTGCTGTCATTGACAGCTGTTTCTCCAGCATGGAGTCATGATCCAGCAACATTCCAAAGCTCTTACAAAAGATTTTCCACCAGAAGTTGCACGTCATCAATGGTAGGAAAAACAAACATTTCCCCGTTGTGGTATGTTAAGTATTTCTAAATGGGAATACATAGGGCAACAGAGTTAATACACGAGACACACAAATCAAGTACAAATCTTCAGAAATGATTCAAACTTACTTTCTTCAAAGTTAATTACTACTCTAATGCCAACATTAGTATACAGTAAGTCATTACATGTTTGGAGTATTGTTGATGTGTGGCTGCCATTGGCCACTGAAAGTGAGACAATAAGATTTGGGACACAACAGATTGATTCAATTTTTATTGTATAGAGGAGTGATATTGGGCTCCAGGCTATTAATCTACATGTGGCTTTTCATAGCTCTGCTTGAGGTTCACTGTTTGGGGAAGAATGTATGTGACTGTCCTACGAATCAAAATGTCACAGAGAGTCCCAGTGAGGGAAAACATTTTAAAGTAAAGCACTGTAACACACACAGATACTAAAACTTCATTTGTTTTGCTAGACAACAGAACTAAAGAAGAGTATTTGCAGACAGGTTTTTTTGTAAAGACTTTTCCACTTAGACAATCTCAATGATGATGGTAGCAAAAGTCACTGAGAAAAGTTCAGAATATTGGTGTGTTTTTCAATATTCTTACTTAGATAAAATCTAGTGATTCAAATTCTAGCAGAATGTTCAGCATGATCAGATAAGCATCACTTGGTAGGTAGTCTCCTGCCTGCCATGCACTTCCTCTAATACTTCTGGAAGAAGTAGGGTTGCCAACTTCCAGGTGGTGGCTGGAGATCTCCCTAGGGCTGTCGATTTGGTTCGGCCTGAACTGAAAAACAGCCAAATTTCCCCTGATTCGGCAGTTTTTAATTCGGGATGAACCGAACTCAAAAATGGCGGGAAACCGGGGGAGCCGAATTCAGCGAGTTCGGGAGTTCATGAATAAATCTGGCAAATTTGGGGCCGTCAGTAAGCAGCATTCTCCTCCCCCGGCCAATCGGTGGCCAAGCTGGGTCTTCTTCTGGCCAATCAGTCAGGATTGAGTACTGGAGGAATCAGCTGCTGCGCGGCCGGGCCGGGGAGAGAGAGTGAGTGAGAGAAATCCTTGTGTGTGTGTGTGGGGGGGGGGTGCTTGTGCACATTCACTCCTTTCCGTGGCTGCAGGGGGCGCATTTTTGGGGATACAGACCCCAAACTTTCAGTGGAGCTTCAGACAAGCCTTCTTAAGAGACCCCCGAAGTTTTGTAAACATTGGGTCAGGGGGTCCCGAGATATGGGCTCCCCCCTTTTCTCTTTCCGTGGCTGCAGGGGGCGCATTTTTGGGGGTACAGACCCCAAACTTTCAGCGGAGCTTTAGACGAGCCTTGTTAAGAGACCCCCCAAGTTTTGTAGACTTTGGGTCAGGGGGTCCCGAGATATGGGCTCCACCCCTTTTCCCTCCCCCCCTTTTCCATTTCCGTGGCTGCAGGGGGTGCTTTTTTGGGGGTGCAGCCCCCAAACCTTCAGGATATCTTCAGACGAGCCTTCTTAAGAGACCTCCCAAGTTTTGTAAAGATGGGTTCAGTGGGGGCAGAAATATCGGCTCCCCCCTTTTCTCTTTCCGTGGCTGCAGGGGGTGCATTTTTGGGAGTACAGACCCCAAACTTTCAGCGGAGCTTCAGACAAGCCTTCTTAAGAGACCCCCAAGTTTTGTAAACATTGGGTCAGGGGACCCTGAGATATGGGCTTTCTTCTTTTCCCTATTGGGATGAATGGATCACCCGAGCCTGTATGCATCTCCAGAGCAAAACGTCCCGAGCTTAAATGGAATCATCTTGGATTACCCAGTCCTCCTCCCAGCCCCTCTTGATGGAACAGAAGACAGCCACAGTAAGGCCCCTTTGGGGGCTTTAATCTATACTTTTTCTCCTGTGTGTGTGTGTGGGGGGGGGGAAGCAGAGTCTGTGTGTGTGTGGGGAGGGAGCAGTTTCTGTGGGTGGGGGGGGGAAGCCAAAGGGGGCTTTCACCCGTTCTGCCTGGGGGTGTGTGCCCCCTTGAGTCTCTCTCTCCCTGGTTTGAGGGGGGGCTTCAGTTGTATGTCCTCAGGTTTTCCCTCATTCATACGACGGTTAGGTCTATTTTGATGCTTGCTAAAACTGGTTTTCAAATGGTGACTTAAAGAATGCATTTGCCTGGTCCCGAGTCCCATGCAAAAGGGGAAATTCCACCCCCTCCTGCTCATTATGCATAGCTAGCTGCCTCTGTCCCTTTCCATGGTTTGCAAACTCCCAGGTGTCAGATGTTGCTTTGCATGTTTGCAAAGGTGTTGCTTTGCAATGGTGTTGCTTTGCAGTGTTGCTTTGCAGTTGTGTTGCTTTGCAAACTTCTTAGCACCTGCCCCGTCCTTTGCATGTTTGCAAAGGTGTTGCTTTGCAGTTGTGTTGCTTTGCAAACTTCTTAGCACCTGCCCCGCCCTTTGCATGTTTGCAAAGGTGTTGCTTTGCAGTTGTGTTGCTTTGCAGTGTTGCTTTGCAGTTGTGTTGCTTTGCAAACTTCTTTGCACCTGCTGGCCCTTGCTCTCATCAGCTGTTTGTCAGGGCTGGGAGCTTTGTGCGTTGGCGGCAAGCCCTGCTCAGAGATGCACATTAAGGGTGGTGGGACCCCTTTCGGGGCCCATATCTCAGCCCCCCCCTGACCCAATCTTTACAAAACTTGGGGGGTCTGGCAAGAAGGGTCCTTTGAAGCTCCACTGAAAGTTTGGGACCTCTACCCCCAAAAATGCCCCCCCCAGAGCCGCGGAAAGGCGCTGTTGTGTTTTTAATGGCTTTATTCTGCCGAATTTTTTTCCCGAACTTTGAATTCCTGCCGAATTGCACGGACCCAAAGTGGGGGAGTTCCGACTTCAGCATATCCCGAATCTAAACGGGCTGAATTCAGCCGAATCCGAACTATACCGATTTTTTTTTAATTCAACAGCCCTAGATCTCCCGCTATTACAACTGATCTCCACGTGACAGTGATCAGTTCACCTGGAGAAAATGGCCACTTTGGCAATTGGAGTCTATGGCATTGAAGTCTCTCCTCTCTCCAAACCCCGCCCTCTTCAGGCTCCATCCCTAAATCGCCAGGTATTTCCCAATCCGGATCTGGCAACCCTAGGAAGAAGGTGCCACTGTTAGAGATAGCCAACTACAATGTGATTCTGTTAGCATTAATCTGCTCATACCAAGTAGTAAAAAAACAAAAAAAACAAAGAGACTACTTGAGTCTTTGTACACCAATATTAGCATGTATTTAGTGGTCACTTTGGGTTCATACATTACCCTCTTATTGTGGTAACATATGTATATAGAAGCTTGTGAGTAAAGCAGTTTAAACCAAACAGAAAACCTGGAGCTGGTAATAATTTTCCTGTCATCAGTGGCATTTACATTAAATATCTAATCACAAGTTTTAGCAAGACCTTGGGAGTAGACTGACATTGGATAGTGACAGAAAATCCTATGATAACCAATGACAGGTTGTATCCTTCTGCAACTGGGTAAAACACAGCCGTGATATATGACGAGATGTGGACTTCTTCAATTCACTCCAGCAGTTAATTAAAGCAAGATGGCACTGATGGAAGGCAAGCCAACTCTGGCCCCCAGCAAGGCAGCTGGTAGACCCCGAGGCAGTCAAAATCCTCCTTTAAAAGGAGTTCTGTGTTATCTCCAAACTCTTGACTGTGCTGTCATCTCAGCCACAAATTTCAATCCCACACAGAAGTTGGAAATAACTTTACTTTGAAACAAGGCAGGATCTATCAGGAAACTCAAACAGGACCACACCAGAGCTTTCTTACTTGTCTAGTATCACCTTCTATAAACTCAGAGAAGCCTTTACTACCATCTGATTTCAAACATTGTCAACTGCCATGTCCACCAGCCGCTATTTGCAAAAACCAGTCTCAAGAGAGGGTGTATTTGTGGAGCGCCAGAACCGGTGGGCCTCCCACACTGTGTACTGTTTTGCTGCCTTTGTCAGCTCCCAGGCCCAAATTTCTCACAGCCATTTTAGCCAGGCTAGCTTCATTCTCAGTGGTAGATGAAATACACTACCCTCTTTCTGATGACCTGTTACCTATATGATGTATTTGTATGCACTGGCAGCCCATTCCTGAGGTTTGGGCTGAAAGTGGTGTGGAGGCGGTGTGACCCCAGTGCCAGTGTAAGTGCCCTCTTAATATGGAATAAGGGGCACTTACGCTGGCGCAGGGGGCATTTTAGTTGGCGCCTGGGTGCTTCGGAGCTGCACGGGGCTCCTTCACTGCCGCAGCCTCTCCAGGACCTAAATCCTGGAAGGAAACTGCAGCACTGGCATGGGGGGGGGCATTCCCAGGGTGTTCCCAAAGGCGGAGCTGACTGTAGTCAGCTTCTTGACTCCTTCCAGTCCAGGAACGCCCCCTTCAGAATCAGCGGTGCTGCACCAGCTTTGTGTTGGCACAACGTTGCTGTTTTCAATAGGGCTATTTTCCCCATTTCTGCAAATTTATGTTTTAAAAGGTTTTTTTAATTATTTATTTTTTTGCCTTGTAGTGGCCAGGAAACCTCTTTGGAGGTGCCAATCCATGGCAGTGCCTCGGCCATGCCCCCCCCCCTCCCCAGCTACTGCAAGGCTCAAGAATGGGCTGTTAATTCACCACAATTAATGTTATTCTTTAGTCCTGGAAATGTTAACATTGCTCTCAGTTTTATTTTGTTTTTATTCTTGTTTTAGTTACTATTGCTTGGGCAGTTGTTTTTTCTTATATTGTTATGGCCTTCTTATATTTGTTCTGGCCAACCTACCTCATGGCTAAAGCACCTCCTTCCATGCAACTCTCAACACCTCCACTTTACTTTCTAAAGGAATTTTTTGAACTGTTTAATTTTATGTTTTCACAGATGGGGACTGTTTTCCTGTGCTTTCTATTCTCCCAGCTGAAGAGAAGCACAACTGATATGAGAGAAAACAAGGAGGGGAAATATCTAGTGCAGAGATGTTCTTGTGTTAGCAGGAAAACTTCACTGTGGACAGAATGGTAGTTCTCTCCTCGCTAGCTGGAAAAAAATGTTCCAGTTGCAAAAGCCTGTAATGGCAGAACCAATTTCTTCTGCAGGTGCAAAGATGATTCTATAAGTATAGGGCACCATAAGAGGATAATGCGTTAACCGACCTTCCAACCATAAACAGGTTTTCTTAAGATATTTTCCCCATTTCCCATTATTATTATCCATAGAATTTTATTTGGCACCCTTCCAAAGACTCAGGGTTGGCATAGCAATTTTAAATAACTAAATAAGTAAAAGAAAAACCATGTATTAAAAAAATAGTGCACCTAAAACACTATTGTAATACTGCTATCCAGAGCCCCTTATATGACCAGATACAGACCCAGGGATCCTACATCTCCCCCCGCCACACACACACACACACACACACACACAGTCTCCTCATTGATATACTTTTCTAGTTAGAGAGCTATCCCTTCAATGAAGTGAAATGAAAAGCTGTGTACATATGAGAGTCCTCACTATCAGAATGGATTGCTGGATTAAAATAACTATTTTAAAACTTTAATTAAAATACATAGAAATAGAGAAGATGTATGTTCACCATTTCTGCAAAGGTCCATATATTGCTGCTGAGCATGGGCAAGATGTACATGTATAAACATCCTACAACAAATTATAACTTCTGAGCTCAGATTTTCCACCAGACTCCCAAGGAGTTTAGATTAGAAATGTACACCACCCTGCCTAATTTGCTTCTCTATATATCCTCAACATTTCAATATTTATACGTCTATGGACATGATCTCTGTCATCTTCCCTAGCTAACCCTGTTTCTATTTTTCAGTGTCCTTCCACATTGCCATATACACAGAAAAACAATCTGAAAATCTGGAGTAAATCAACAAAAGTTTAAACAATGTAGTTAAACCTGTTCACAATATACAGCAAAAAAAAAATGTGACTCATAAAAATAGATGTAGTAATTTCAAGATGCTCACTGGTTAGGGAAATTAGCTATTTTAACCAAGTTGCTGGGTTTTAAAAAAAATACTAAGATGTATGTTACACTACATGACATTGTCCTACATGGAATTATGGGAACCAAAAAATATAAAAAGAGTAACAGCCCATTCCTGAGCTGATGGCGTAAGGAGACAGCAGGGAAGAGGTGCAGCTGCGCCTCCTCCTAAGCCATTTCACATACACTGTTAAACAAAACAAAAAAAGCAGTTTAAGGGTTTTTTCTGCTTAACCAGGGCCTTTCGCCCCATAGGGAACAGCGAGGCGGCTCCTCCCCCCAGCCCACCCCTGGAACGCCCTAACCAGTGGCTCCTTCCCCCACCCCTGGAATGCCCCCCTGTGCCGGCGCGGACACTCTACACCATGGCCTGTGCCATGGAGAGGCCGTGCCAGCAAAGGGGTGATGCATGGTCCTGTGGCATTCAGCCGTTGGCAGGACTGGCCTCGCCGCCAGCGTAAGTGCATGTAAATCCATGATTACACGCGCTTACGCTGGCGGTGAGGTCATGCAGCCTCCTAAGAGGTTTCAGCCGGAAACCTCCGGAATGCGCTGTTAGTAAGCATATACAACATAAATGTGAGCTCCAAAATAGGTGCTTCGCTGCAATAGTGATTATCTTTAAAATCCTCATTTACCAATAGACTATGCAGTGATATTTGACATAATCTTGCATGTTTCAATTCAATATATTATTGATGCATAATTCACCAAGTTGTAAACAATATATTTTGTCCAAATATGTAGAGAAGCAAACCTCTATTATTAACTGGTAAAAACCCATGTTATTATACATTTCACCCCAAAAAATGATATGAAACTTACTTAAGTACTCTGCATGTGCATATGGGTTTGTGCGTGTGTGGAAGAGAGAATGTCTTCCAGTCCATAATGGAAATGCAAAAAGAATTATATCAATATGCCACAACTGCCGCGAGAATAGTATTTGCATCCAAATGGAAGGAGAAGAAGGTTCCAAAAACAAATCTTTGGGTTATCAAAATGCATGAGTATGCTTCAATGTCTAGACTCTCAGCTCTGATACAATATAAGATGGTGAACGACCACAAACAAAAATGGAAACCATTCTATGACAAATACCAATAACTTAATTAAAAACCAAAAATAAAGTTGGAATGGAACTTGGGCTGATACCAAAGATTGCTAGTGACTAAACCAAACCATAAAATATATAGGGGATTACAAATTTAACTCATGGACTACAAACTGAATAATATTGGGCTGCAAACCTGTGGATTACAAACTGGATGAAAATAAACCAAACACGTGGATTACAAATCAAACTATCTTGGATTATAAATTTTGGGAATACAAGATTGTGGCCGTGGCAAAATACCGAACCACAGTAGGGATTACAAACCAAATGTAAAGATTTTGACATAAATAAGAGTGACAATAGAAGACAATCTGGTCTATGATAAATAAACATAGAATGTGGTATATTAGAATGATGTCTTAGTTAATATAAATGAGTAAAAGTAGAACCGTGTTAGACTTTATTGGAAGTCAATCAATATTAATATCAATCTGTAGAGTATACATAAAGGCAATATAAAGGCAATTTTAGGTTTGAATGTAGAATTGACCAGAACAATATGTAACCATGGTAGAATGCTATTAATGATGAAAATGGGGCTCAAAGAACAATGAAGACGGGGTTCTCGTGAGACAGTGTTATAAATCCCTTTTTGTTTTCCCTTTTCCCCTTTTATCTTTTGTACCCCCAACCCCCCCAAAAAGGAAATGCTCCTGTTTAGCTCTCCATTCAGCCTCAAACAGAAATGTTAAAACACTGTATGACATTTTTGTCTTGGTCTTGAAGATCAGGGGGTTTCAGAAGATGTGAAAGTAGAAATCATATTCTTTTTTCTCCCAGCTTCCAGAATTCCTGTTATGTAGTAATATGTTATGTAGTGATAAGACATTCAGATATGGGTTAGCTGCACTTAGTGTTCCATTAATATTGTAGATTTGGTGGATTACCACTCCTCTAATCTGTGTTGATCCAGAAAATTATTCATCTGACTATCCAAAAACTCAGGACATTATTGATATCAGAGCTGCAGATTGGAGTTAGATTATAGTCTTTTATGCATAGCTGTTTCACTTGCTGTCACCCATCCAATGACTTCAGGTCTTTGTGGTGATTCATGCCATTTCCAACCAGAGATTGCCTTGCTCTCCCCCTTCGTTTCCTGTTTTATCTCGAATTTGAATACGCGGGGAAAATGCGGGGAAAGGCAGGGGGAGAGCAAAGTGACCTCTGAACGTAAGAAACGGCATGCATAATCAACGCCATGACTAAGGTGCCATGACTGAGAAGGCCCTGTGCCAGGTTGCCGGCCACCTAATCTCAGAAGATGGGGCCACCCAAAGACGGGCCTCTGAGGATGACCATTAGGCAGTCCTTCATGTATTTTGTTCCCAAATTGTATAGGTCTTTGAAGGTCTTTGACTACCAGCATCTTGAATTGTGCCTGGAAACAAATTGGAAGTCAGTATAGGTGGATTAAGACTGGAATGATATGGTCCCTATGACTAACTCCAGTAAACATCCTGGCAGCAGCATTCTGTACCAACTGAAGTTTCTGAACACTCCTCACGGACAGCCTCACACAGAGCTCATTGCAGTAATCTAATCTATATATAACCAGGGCATGCACCACAGTGGCCATATCTTTTCTGCCTAGGAAAGGCTGCAACTGGCTAACTAGTCAAAGCTGGTAAAAGGTACTCCTGGCCACAGCTACCACCTGCTTATCCAACAATAGGCTTGGGTCCAACAGCACCCCCAGAATACAGACCTGTTGCTTCAAGGGGAGTGCAACCCCCAGAATGGGTGACACCTTAAATCCCGGGTCAGACCTTCCGCCCACCAGTAGTACATCCATCTTGTCAGGATTAAGCTTCACTTTATTAGCCCACATCCACTCCAAAACTGCCTCCAGGCACTGGTTCAGAGTTTCTATAGCTTCCCTGGGATCAGCTGGAATTGTGAGATAGCTGAGTGTCACCCACATATTAATGACAGCCCAGCCCAAATTTCCTGATGACCTCACCCAGCAGTTTCATGTAGACATTAAAGAGCATAGGGGACAAAATGGAACCTTGTGGGACCCCATAGCCAAAGGCCAAGGGGCTGAGCAGCAGTCCCCCAGCACCATGTTCTGAAACCTACCCTTTAGGTAGGAGTGGAACCACTATAGAACAATGCCTCCCAATCCCAGCTCAGATAGGCAGTCCAGAAGAATACCATGATAGATGGTACTGAAAGCCGCTGAGAGGTCCAGAAGAATCAACAGTTGCACTCCTGTCCATTTTTCGGCACAAGTCATCCACCAGGGCGACCAAGGCTGTTTCAGTCCCACAACCAGGCCTAAACCCAGACTGGAAAGTATCTAAACTTTTCATCCAGAAAAGCTTGGAGTTGTTCATCCACCAACTGTTCAATCACCTTGCTCAAGAATGGAACATTTGAGATTGGTTGATAATTATTGAGATCTCCTGGTCATGGGTAGGCTTCTTAAGAAGTGGAGGCGCCACAGCCTGTTTCCAGGCTGGGGCAATCACCCCATCTCTTAAGGTAGAATTAACTGCCTCTCAAACCCAATCAGCCAGCCCCACCCAAAGATTTTAGCAACTAGGAAGGGCAAGGGTCATATAAGGTGACAAGAATTTAGGAATCTTAATGAATATATACCTGAATTCTGTGCATCATATACATATATCAAAAATATACCTATATAATAAAGTTGTCTTGTCTGAAGTGCTTTTGTTTGTTTGTATGCCTGTTTGTTTCATTTGTCGCTTGATGGGCATTGGGTGAGGAAAACTAGTGCAAAGGAATGCCAACATTCCAAGTTATGTTTGAGCACACACTGTTCTTCAAGTATGTTCTGATACAACCACGATAATTACAAGGCAGGTAGTGTGGAAGGAGGGAATAATTATTCAGTGCTAAGAGTGGAACATGAACTGTACAGAAGTACTGAAGTCCTCTTAGGCAAACTGTTGTATCAATTAGATGGATATTTTTTTTAAAGCTACAAAATGCTAGAAAACAGCAAACTGCTGTATCAATTAGATGAATATTTTTTAAAAGCTACAAAATGCTAGAAAACAGCAGTAAAGAAGAGACATTAAGGCTTGGCATTAAGGCTTGGCAGATGAAATGGAGAAGGGTAAAACCAATCAGCAATGGAAGTGCAAATTAGATTTTACTAAGGAGAGGGTCTTCAGATAGATTAGGTTGCCAGGATGCTTGGATTACAATTGCCTGCCAATCCATCAGCCAGTTGAGGAGTGGGGAGTGCATGTGCGCAACACAGTTTCATTACTTCCGGTTTATACCTGGAAATGTTACATTGTGATAGGCTGCTTTACCACTCAACCCCCCTTTGAGTGGTAAAGAGATCCCCACTCCTCAGACGGCGGTTCCAGGTGTAAACCGGAAGTGATGTAATCACATTGCATGCAGTCACGTGCGTGCAATCCTCGCCCCAGCCCCGCCCAAAAAAACTCCCGCTGGAGAAGAGGGGGGGACCTGGCAACCCTACAGAAAGAACATAACGGAACAAGGAAAAAATGCTTTTATTCCCTATCTTTGTCATACACTCACACAGTAAAACAGTCGTAAGTGTACAGAGAGTGCACTAGGGTAGCAAACGAGCAATTTAATCCTCAAACTGTGTTTTTACAGTCCATTCCTGAGCCCAGTGGTGTCCGGAAACAGCATGGCTGGGGCGCTGCTGGGGCGCCTCCAAAGAGGTTTGGAGACTGCTGCAAGCAGGAAAAAGGGCCATTTAACTAACAAAAATTGGGGGGGGGAAGCCCCACAGACTAAAGTGATGCTGCACCAACAAAAATCTGGAGCAGCTCCGCTGAGGCAGGGGAGGGCGTTCCCAGGCTGGAAGGGGTTAGGGGGCTGCCTACCGGCAGCTCTGCCTCCTGGAACACCTCCCGGGACAACGGGATGAATACTTGTGCCACTGGGGTGCTGGTGGGAGTCCGAGTCAGCATCCCAGGGCCATGCTGCTGCGCTAGAGCACCCCAATGCTGGCTTTCTTGCCAGTCTTGGCAGCACAAGTGGCACAGGCACTGGCGCAAGTGGTACAGACACCGCCGCAGCCACTTGTGTACCTCCTATGGACTTTCAGCTCTGGGGCTCAGGAATGGGCTCTAAGGAACTCAAATCCAACTAGATGTTTTAGAGGCAGAGTTCTTGCCCCTCTGTATTTACAGCCCAAAGTAGGGGAAGATGAGAAACGTTTTGGTTGCCAACCAACTTTTGGTTCAACACAGTGCAAGTGAACCTCTTCACAGTGCAATCTTTCTGTTAAGTGCTAGACCCTGGTATACTAAATATGCATATACAGCTGTTACAGAGATACATAACTATAGGGCATTTTATATTAGACATTTTGCTTGAGAAGTCAGCAGACCTAATTGTCCTCTGACACTCATAATTTGTGAACTGGATGCTCCCTGACAAAGGTGATAGCAATACCTGTGAACTGTGCAACTCTCCAGAAAGGGGGCAGGGGGAGATTGCATTCCTAGCTGCACAACACTGCATTGAACGGATATGTGAGGAATTGCTATGTGCATGTGTATATGACCCAAATGCACAAATCAGTCTATAAAATTGTTATATGTCATTGCAACACTTTACAATATAGCATAATGCTGTGATCCAACCAGACTTACACAGACATAAGTTCCAATGACAGATGATCCAAACAGATTGCACTAGCAATATGTTTTAATAGTATGAGGCAAATGCAAAGTGTTTGCAAATCATTTATATGCTAAATATCTGTTTGCATAACTTTTTAAATGTTTTTCCTTTCATCTCATCACACTGAATAGCTTTCAAGTGAACACAGGTATTTAATGTGGGACATTTACATAGTCATAAGATAAGATCAGTCTAAGCTGAGTAGTTACTGACAAATATTATTCATATGACTAATTCTTTATTTTACTGATGATTTATTGTATGTCTGAAGTCGTTATTATATAATGAGTTTAAGCAATAAAGTATTATCCTCTGAGAACCTTCAGGAATGTAAAATCCAAGAATGACCTTCTCCAGTTCCAATAAAACCAAACAATTTCAATGTACTTGCCTTAAAAGATTCCCCTTGTCTCTGGTGGTCATACACAGAAGCCTGCTGATATTTTACCTTTTTATCAGATTATCTATTTTCTGACTAGAGAAGAACAGGGTTGCCAGCTGCCTGGAGGGGGGAAATGCCCTGTCCCTTTAAGAGAATCTTAATTTACCAAATAGTTACTTACCACCATGCCATACTGTACACTCCAGAAGTGCGCAGGGCTTTTTCTTTAGCCAGACTTAATGTATTACCATCAGCCTTATTAACTGGCCATTATACTGGTGTCCCCCTTCCCGATAGACTGTGCCCTTGCTCTATGGAAGAAACTGAAACCATACAGCATGTTGTCCTTCAGTGCCCCTTGTATCAAAGATTACGATTAAAACTCTTAAATCCTAGTTTGAGTCAGATGGAGGGACTTTCTAACTGTTCAAAGGTTCTCACCCTTCTTAATAACCAGGACCCTAAAATCATAGAAATTGTGGCTAATTTTTTTGTTGGTGTGATGGCAATTCGCTCTTCTTTTTAATAAGTTATGTTACGTTTTTACTGTACTCGGATGAATGTTGGATATGCTAATAAAGGTATCTGAACTGAAACCACCATGCCATGGAAAGATTTATCTGCCCATTTCTACACATTAAATCTCTATTTAAAGGGCAGGACATTTTTCTCTAGGCCTGTTAGCAACTATAGGGAAGAACAAGTTGAAAAGCTAGAGTAGGGGTCCCCAACCTATTTGAGCCGGCATGCAGCTTTGGAATTCTGACACAGTGTGGTGGATGCAGCTACAAAATGGCTGGCACAGAAGTAGGATGCTGTGGTAGCAGCTCCTTCCAAAGCAATGTTTGTTTGTTTTTTTAATTGCAGTCTATGGTTGTGCATATTGATAAACCCAAACTGAAAATAAACCTGTTTCAGTAAATTTCAGGATTTGGGTTTACCAAATGCCAAAACTTGGGGATAAAGCCAAAGCTGAATAGGCGATTCTATAGTTGGGGCCCTTTTGAGATAGGGTTATATAAAAGATGGGGCTCACCCAGTCCCGTCTGGAGGGATATACCCTCCAACTAAAAGAGCCGGCTACAACAGCCACCCACCAGGCTTCTGAAGGAGATTTCTTCATCCACGTGGATTAACAATCTCCTTCAGACAGCCCACGTGGTCATGACTTCAGCCGGCTCCGATATCACTACCCCCACCCCATGAAAGCCTGCTTTCCAAAAGGAGGTTGCCCTGAGTAGAGGCTTCGTTTCCCCTCACCGTGAACATCTCTTGAAATCAGATTTTTCATGACCACAATAAAGGACTGCTCACAGGATGTCATTTGCCACCAAAAGGAATGTTTTCCGTGCCTTATTTCTCTTACATTTAAGCATTTTCCCTCTGTTAGGAAGCTAATTTGCATGGACATCACGCAAAGCAACCCAGAAATGAAGGCAGACCCCAGAATTTGAGGTTCCAGCCAGGCAATTGGCTCTTTCTGTCAGTCCTCGGCAAAACTGAACTATTGAACCTGAAAACCGATGGACAGCTCTGCTTGCAAATGCCTGGAGGATGGGGTGACCCCTTCGTGGGCCCATAAAATTGGACCCCCTGTCCCAAAGTTCACCAAACTTTGGTGACCATCTAAGGAAAGTCCCTTAAAGCCATGCTGCAAAATTGGGGACTCTACCTCCAAAAATGCCCCCCAGGAGCTTAGAAAAAAATCCCCAATAGACTATAATGGGCCCAAATTTTTCAGGAAACCTGAAAATAAACTGAATACTGAAATTTACCGGTATGGGTGTTCACCTTATTTTTTTACTGTAAAAATGGGCCCAATAAACCTGAACCCGAAATTTACTTCTTCTTTTTTTTTTTTTTTTGCGCAACCCTAGCACAGACAATCAAATTTCCAATGGCTAATCAGAAGCCTTGCTGAGAAAGAGCCCCACCTGGCCCTGCCCACTTTCTGAAAAACACTTGGTGGGCTCTAGGAAAGGTATCAGCAGGCACCAAGGTGCTCACAGGCAGCATGTTGGGGAACCCTGATCTAAAGGGAAAATCCAGAGACAGGCAGAGGTGCATAACTGGCAGAGGGAAATGGATGGCCAAACAAAGCATAGTGGGTGAGAAGGCAGGTGTTGCTGGTATTTAAGCAATAGTTCTGCTCCTGAGATTAAGTGTATGGCATAGGGGGGAAGGTGCAGAAAAACCTCAGTTAAAGCCCTGCGGCAGAAGGCAAGAACATTTACATGCAGCAGCTTTGCAATGAGGATCAGTGGAATGTGTGTAGAGAAGCCGATCTGGCTCACACATAGTGCAAGCAGCTTCCATGGTCTTTTTCTTGCCTTTCCACTTGTGCAAGAAGCTCTAGCACAAGTGAAAATTTTATACTGGATCCAACCTATTGGGTCAATTGATAGAACTACCATGAATGCAACAATGTGTCCAGTTTTCCCCTCTCTCCTGCCTAGCTTATACTGATTTCTGAATCATTTATCACAAGCACCACACACATGTTTTCACTGCCACTTAAGTGAAAAGTGGCATACAAAATCATATTTAATGCTCATGACAAATGATTTAGCCAACTGTTAGCCACATGTGTGGCGCAATAGTGACAACAACACCAATAAAAAACAGAATGACATGCGGAATGTTCTAAATTGGGCCTGAGTTGATTAAGAGCATAAGAACAAAAGATTCCATCTTTTTCCATAGAGTTTTACAGTCATTGCAATCATGCATACCAGTAGATTATCAATAGGGTTGCCAGGTCTATCTTCGCCACTGTCGTGAAGTTTTTGGGGTGGAACCCGAGGAGGGCGGAGTTTGGGCAGGGGAAGGACTTCAATGCCATAGAGTCCAATTGCCAAAGTGGCCATTTTCTCCAAGTGAACTGATCTCTATCGGCTGGAGATCACTTATAATAGCTGGAGATCTCCAGCTAGTACCTGGAGGTTGAGCAACCAAAATGAACACCACTGCACTGTTACCAAAGGTAAAGAAGGAAGGGCAAAATGGGCTATTGGTAATGAACAAACAACACAATATTGTAACAAAGTGTAACAAAGTGTATATGGCGCACAATTTAACATCTAAATATAAACAGACACAAACCTATGTACAAAAATATCTCATAGTCCAAAGGGTACAAAAGTCTAGTTTCAGAGTTAGGAAGAAGGTATTCTTCATGTAGAAGTTGCTAGGAAGATGATCGTTTCTATTTCTTCATCAGTTCCATTTCTACACATGAAAAAATACTTATATAAAATCTGATTTAAAAATCTATCATGTAACAAGGAAAAAATGAATGTTACTTACAGTTAAAGCTTCTATATATGCACATACAAGTATCCAAATTCAATTCAGTCTCTCATAGAATTAAGGAAACCAACTGTGTAGAATAATACTTTTAAGGTTCCAATACAGGATACAACATTGTTGAGACACAGTTGTACAGACAATTCTGACCAATTGACTATTCCCAGCGGGATAACGCAAGTAACTGCCCAAGCTGCAAAATGTGTAGCGTTAAAACAGCCACAGGTGGCGTATGCGGTCAAGTGTTTCTTAAAGAGACACGATCTAAATGAAACATGACAAGTCATTGTCTAAATTCAAACCGTGTGGTTCTAAGGATTGAAATAAATGAATGAAATAAGCTTCTTTTTGCCTAAGTAGACACTCATTGTTTCTTTTATCAAATGGTTTACCTTTCAAGCGCCAAAGAACGAAAAAACGAAGTTCGTTCTCATTGTGGTGTGCTTTTAGAAAATGTTCAACGACGGGGGCTGTACAGATGCCTGCTCGAATTCTGGATTTATGTTCAAGAATCCTGGTTTTAATCGGACGTATACTAGATCCAATATAATTTTTTTGGCAAGGGCAAATTAAACAATAAACACAAAATTTAGTATTGCAATTAGAAAAATCTCTGAGTTAAAGACAAAGTCACAATCAAGCCGTTTAAATTCTTTAACCTCCAGAGCCAAATTGCAGGCTAAACATTTATGACACCGATAATGTCCCTTAATATTGCTATGTGTATCAGTATCAGTGAGCATATCCGTATGTACTAATTTATCACGGATAGAGATCGTTCTATTGTATCCTATTTTTGGGATCTGTTGGCAACCAGGAATGTTGGCAAGTAGGTGCCAATGGCTTCGTATGATATTCGTGATATAGTTGGAAAGATGATTAAAACGGAAGGCAAAGGTAAGTGGAAGGTTGTCTGTATGTTGTGTAACCTTGTCACAATAAAGGAAATATTTTCTGTGTCTAGTGTCAGTTTTGTTCTTCGCCTTTTGAATGGTAGAGACAGGATAGCCTCTGTCTCTCAGTGATGACGTTAAGGCTTGGGCTCCTTTAATGTAATCGTTCTTAGAAGAATTGTTCCTTTTTAATCTAATAAATTGACTATAGGGTAGGTTCTCCCTGAGATGTTTTGGGTGATGGGAATTGTAATGTAGTAGTGTGTTACGATCTGAAGGTTTGTTATAAGATCGAACACTAAGGCTATTAGAGCTACTACGGTAAACAACAGTATCTAGAAAGGGCAGTTGCATCGGGTCAGAATGCCCTGTGAAATGCATAGAGGAGCGTGTGTTTAACCAGTCAAGAAATAAATCAAAATCAAAATCAGAAGTAACAAAGTAAATCATATCATCAATGTATCTCCTATACCCAAGAATTTTGTTGGAATAAGGGTTGTTGTTATATATATATATATATATATAGCCTTTCAAACTCAGCCATAAAAATATTGGCAATTGTGGGAGCAAAAGCTGAACCCATAGCTATACTGTATTTCTGCCAATAGATACGGTCTTCAAAACGGAAAAAGTTGTTATGAAACATCAATTCTATAAGTTGAAGTAGAAAATCAGTGGGGGGATTTTTCAGAGTTCCTGTAGTGAGCCAATATATGCAGGGTAAATATGCACATTGTCCCTATTCAAACAACATGGTGACCACATGTATCAGAAAGATTGTGGGCAGAACACACTAGTGTTACCCATTTTCGGAATCTCTGAAAAGTACTAATATGTCTTGCTGATCTCTACCACAGTATTCAGGCTGTAGCTAAATGTTGCTGCTGTTCTACTTCAGCAATTCCATTGTAATGTAAATCCTTCACCATGTTTTAGTCATTCTTGCATAAATTGCAACAACCTTTAATTTGTTGGACTTTCCATTTACTGCCATTTATTGTTGTTCCATTCTGAATGCCTCTGATAAGACCTTCCTTTCTTTTCATGGCCATGTTTGTGTAATGCCTCCCAATTTACTTATCACCTTCCTTCTGATGAAAATTTCAGCTCACCCTTATTCTCCTTCCTACTCTTTCCACTAACAGATGCTACCAGCACTTTGTATTTTTTTTCCAACCCATTTTTGTAATCCATATTTCTCCCTATGTCTGTAAAAACTTTACCCTCACACTTTACTGAACTCTGCCTTTTTAAACTCGATCTAATAATGTTACCCCTTCATCAACACAGCCATCACCATATACTGTGTTTATCACCAAATACTCATTTTTTAAATGTATGTTGTATCAAAATCAGTATATATATGACAAGTTAAAAGATCACGTGTACACAGGGTTGACAGTCCTCTGCCCACAACCCCCAGGAACTTTGGGGCAGAGAATAAGGACAGAAAATGTTGAAGCTTCACAATGCTGATGGTCTTTAAAACCCCACCCCAATTTTCCTCCATATGCTCCATCAAGCAGAGCGGGGGCCAGGAGGCAGCGGTGGGAGGTGTCCCACTATTCTGGGTTTGCTGGTTCCCCTAAGTCACAAGATTGCCAGTTTGCTCTCTTCAGCTCCAAACTACCCCTGGCCAGCATTAGGCAAGTTAAACATTACAACAGCACCAATGATGTGAAACTCTGGTTTCACAACCTGATTAAAATGGAACTAGGGTTGCCAACTTCCAAGTACTAGCTGGAGATCTCCTGCTATTACAACTGATCTTCAGCCGATAGAGATCAGTTCACCTGGAGAAAATGGCTGCTTTGGCAATTGGACTCTATGGCATTGAAGTCCCTCCCCTCCCCAAACCCTGCCTTTCTCAGGCTCCGTCAATGGCGAAGAGGAACCTTGCAACCCTAGACGGAACCTGATTATTGTTAAGAATGGTGATGATATAACTCCTACCAATGGTGAAGGCTGTATGGGAACTAGAAGAAAGAAGACTATGGGCACTTTCACACAGCCCAAATAATGCACTTTCAATCCACTTTCAGTGCACCTTAACGATCGTTTGCAAGTGGATTTTGCAAGTTCACACAGTAAAACCCACCTTCAAAGTGCATTGAAAGTGCATTATTTGGGCTGTGTGAAAGTGCCCAAAATGTAGGAAGAGCATACATAAGGAAAAGGAAAGAAAAAAGACAAAGATTATCATGGAATAAACTAGCTCAGGGCTAACAACAAGAGAGGGAGCACTTGTAAGAATCATGAATTCTATGTCCCCTCAGAAGCGGAGAAGGAAGCACACTTCCATAACACTGATTCGGTAGGGGGCCATTCCCAAAGGAGAGAGGACAAAAGACAAGTAAATGGAAAGTAAAAAGAAAGAACTGCTCCAGAGATTGATAGGAAAGGCAAAAAGAGGGACATGGTTAATCAAAGAGGATAAGAGGAGCGCGCAGCTGAGGGGAAGAGGCTCACATAGTTATTCTACTGCCAAGTCTGAGACTGCTATGTTCCTGAGCTAAGAGTATGTCAATGAAAAACAGACTATTACAATAAATCTGAAGAATGTTAAAAAGGAAGAAACACCAGTGAGCCTTTATTTTAAACATTGTTCACTATTTCATCACACAGATGAACAAAGCCAGTCAAAATTCATGAGAAGCTGAACCTTCTATTACAAAACAATAATGCCAATTTTTCCATTACATTTTTCGGAACAATCCCTAGTCTAAATATTTATGTAGCATTTATTTCTTTAAATTATCATAAAAATGTGCCTTTGGTAGAATTGTGCTAACTTCTGACAAATCTGGATCAATATTGATCTTCTTTTTAACTTCGCTTTTTTGAAGTAAAATCAAAAATTAATCTGTGAGGATAAATGAACTACTGTTCTTTTAAGTAAGTGTATTGTAAGACTTCCATAAATGACAGCCTGTATTACATATCAGTATGACAAGAAAACTGAAGATGTGGACCTCACAGCTGTACTTGGCAAGATGAGAGGTGTTGTTTTTTTGATTCCCTCCCCCATTTTTGAAAAAGAAATTATCTAAAAAAAAAACCTCTGAAAAAACAGCACAGCTGTAAGTTTCTCTGCACTGCTGCCCCTTGGAAATGGAGGCTTTGTAGGGAAAAGATGAGAGGACAAAAATACTGATTAGAAGGATGAAAATAGATAATTAAACTACATGTGTGTCTTTCATAATTTTTTTATGCCTGACATAAAATTTAACACCTGCCCAAACATCTGTTATTTTGATGTTATACTATTAAGAGGCCAACAGTACTTCTTTTCATACTAGCTTTCTCTGTAATTGAGAAACCCAAATTTATTCATAATTACTTGCCAGCAAATACGCTTGGGAGGCTTAGGTATATGTTTGCAAATACTGCATCAGTACACCTTAAGGCCCTGACCTGGATAGCCCAGGATAGCCCAATCTTGTCAGCTCTTGGAAGCTAGGCAGGGTTGGTCCAGGTTAGAAGGTGGATGGGAGACCACCAAGGAAGTCCAGGGTTGCAATGCAGAGACAGGCAATGACAAACCACTTCTGAACGTCTCTTGCCTTAAAAACCCTGGGCTATTCCCCCACATATGATAGCTCATCTGGCATTGATGAAAACCCATGCTTTTTCTATAGTAGCCTTGACTCCATGGAATGGTCTACCTGAGTAGAAGACGGTGCTGCTCTGAAAATTTTTAGGATGTAGCGCAAAGCAATTTTATCTGCTAGGGCTTTTAATGAGATGTAGATATTTGGGGAAGGGATTATGGGTGTTCATTGTATGTTGTATGCTTAAAATTGTATCTGAAAGCAACCTTGAATGAAAAAGGAGAGGTAGATGTAAATATTTTAACAAATAAATAAATAAATAAAATAACTGGTCCAATGTGATTCAAAGAGCTTCAAGGCTGAGCTAGCTTTGAATCTGGACCTCTTGTCCCAGTCCAGCATTCTAATTACTACACCACATGTGCCTGATTCATGCAAAAATTGGAAGATTTCCCATCATCACTGTTCCCAGTGGTAAAAAACATTACTTACTACAAGCTGAAAAGAGTAGAAAGCAAATATTGCTTAACATATCTCATTATGGCAAAACAATGATGCTCAAGAAAGTGGGTGACTTTAACAATGGCCTCTTCTGCTTCCTGCATTGTGTGTGTAAAGTGTCATCAAGTGGTAGCCGACTTACAGCAACCTAGTAGGGTTTTCAAGGCAAGAGACTAACAGAGGTGGTTTGTCATTCCCTTCCTCTGCATAACAACCCTGGTATTCCTTGGTGATCTCCCATCTAACTACTAACCAGGGCTGACCCTGCTTAGCTTCTGAGATGTGACACGATCAGGCTAGCCTGGGTCATCCAGGTCAGGGTGCTTCCTGCATTACTCTCAAATGCCTACTGTGAGCCCCTTTGAGTGTTACTTTTCTTCTCCTGCAAACTGAAATGTCTGTTTCTGTAGTGGAGAAGATCTGAGTTTACAAAGGAACAAGGGGCACTCTATGCAAATTAATCATCCAAGATTGGAGGAACTGTAACCATGTGGTAAGAGGGAAGATTTTACTAAGGTGATTTGTTGCTAAATCATGGTTAAAGAGTTTACCATAGACAAACTTGGAAAGCAGGCAAAGTAAGCACAGGATAGAGGATCAGCACACAAGAACCACTAAGTAAATTCGATACTGGTCATGATGCATATCTATTCTCTCCAGGATCGGAGCAGCATGGCTATTATAGTAGATGTTGTGGAACACAGGCAGGATGCTGCTGCAGTTGTCTTGTTGGCCACTGTGTGAACATACTGCTGGACTTAATGGGCCTTAGTCTGATCCAGCATTGCTTTTCTGATGTTCTTACGGATTAAGAAGAGCAATAAATCGTATGATAGCTCTGGAAAGGGTTTTAAATATGTAACAAAAGGAAGTTACGAATTGTTATATATTTTATATTTAGCCATATAAAAAACCAGCATTTCATAAACTGGGATCTAGGAATCACTCTGGGTCCACAGTGGTATTCCAGAGATGAGACCTTTCAAGGTTGGAGGACAAACCATTCTTGTTTTCACCTGCCTAATGTAAAAACAGAGCTATGACAATTGCCCACTTCTCCGCAGATGTATGAAATTTATATAGATGTATTCTGAACCAGCCTAGGAAGCTGAGGAACTGAAAAATTCTTCATTAGTAAATGTGTGAATATGGCACATGAGAGGCTGATAGGAATTCTCAACACATAAAGTGTTTTATTTTTCTCTTATGGGGAAATGGTCAAGTCAGTCTGTCAGGGAGGTTTCAGGTTTAAACTTGGCAGGTCAAAAGTCAACAGGAATGAGGGGAACTTCATATATCATTCTATATACAATAAATAGATGGTCACAAAAACATAGTTGTTTGGTTCTACCAACACGTGTAGCTATTGAGAGAGATCAGTTGGCTGTCACTCCTTAAACAGGCATAAGCTTATTTGCCACAAACTTTCTAAAGTCTGTGGAGGCAGGAACATATACACAGGATCCAATTTTTCTTCTTTAACACTTGATAGGAATCACCCCCTTTTCCTTGGAGTTATTTCCTTCAGGGAAGGACTTCCCTATCTCAGGATCTTCCTTGATCCTTCACTACTCTTCTTCTTCCACTCTAGCTGCCAACCTCTAACTGCCACTCTCAACTGCCACTCTCAATTGCCAACAGCAGAATTTTTTTTAACCGCCTGACAATAAGGATTCTCAGACCAGTATAAGGTATTGACAGTTAGCTATCCATCACAAGAGCCCTCTCAGATTTCTGAGAATGGAAGGCTAGGGAGTGACTGCCTCAGGTATCTGTTGGAACCAATAGTGCAGCCCTAGAGACTCTAATTAGCTGAAAGCCACACACACACATTAAAAACAGGATTTTCTAACATATGCTGGCAAGGGAGTAGGAGTGGGCTTGGGGATTCACAAATAAATTTAAGCAAAAGGGTACTCAGGTGACTAAAGCCTGAGACCTACTAAGAATAGCCACTAAGAGGTTGCCATTGTGAGTTTGTGTGTGTGCAGGTGCGTAAACATTCTGACATTTTATACAAATGTCAAAGTTGAGATTGCATTGTATTCCAGAGCTGAAAGAGGCTGCCTGTTAACCAATACCTCTATTAATGTTTAGATGATGATGATGATGATGATGATGATGATAATAATAAATGTTTAACCTTCATTGGGTTAAACAATAACATTTTATACCAACATAGATCTTGCTTTTGACTGTGAGTGTGTGTATGTGTGTGCGTGTTAATAATATATGATACTGGTTAACAAAAAAAATATTGCACCAAATTCTATTATCAAGTTCAGAAAACACAAAGTGCTTCTAATAGGTCACTTCAGCTAAAGTCAGCCTGGACTATTTCCCAGGCACTACAGATAATGATGAATCACCTTATCTATTACCAACCAACTGTTTCAGATGACAACAAAAGGAACACAGAATGGTGATGTATGTACAGGTGCTTCTCACATAAAACAGATTTAATCTCTCCCAGTGACATTCTTATGGACAGATCAATCTAGAAGAAAGTAATTCAATCAACTTGCCCTAGTGTTTTGCCACAGAACAATTTCCTCAATAATTGCTGTGGTTATTGGATATGTGAAGATCTGCAGAGTGTGCAAGAAGCATCAGGAATGCGGCAGAATTTAGATGAATATTAAAACGCTGGCTTGGTGTTTTTTTTACATACTGGAAAATAAAAAAAAACCCACCCATTTACATTAAAATGACATTAAAACTAACAGGAAATCTCTGCCTTCAGATGAATTTTGATAAACAGAGATGTAATTAGTTTGCACAATCTGCTACCCAAACCATTTGTGCTGTTCTTACCATTTAAGAGGAAAAGATTTAACAATCCCATTTTACAAAAATCTTAGTTTAGAAACCAGAGCTATTTATTATGACAATTAGATTTCATTTTTACATTTTAACACCCCCCCTTTTTGCAGTGTTTTATAAGGCAAGAAAAATACATTAAAATTAGCTTGAGGGTTCTGTAATGTCTCTTAAGGTATACACTGCTGAAATAAATGTGTAAGTACTAGTGGGGTTCCAAGACACACAAGGGGCTCCATGGTAGCACGCTTGAGGTCCAATGGAGATATAACCGTGTATGTCTCAGAACCCATGCTATAATGAATCTGTCAGATTAACTGAGATGAATTAGTAACTACAAAGGGACAACTCTCATATTATGACTTGTACATTGCTTGAAGCACTGCTGCATAGTGGCAGTTACATCAAACAGCCATAATATGTGATAATCAGCTGTTGGGTATAAAGCCACAACTGCATGAACAATCTTTACATCAGAGCCACACTTTCCTGGTACCAGTCATCACTGTTGGAATTACTATGCAATTAATTTATTGCTTCTGCTTCATTAAGCTACTGCAACACAGAAGTGTTTCCAGAAGCTTCGCTGCTGAGTGAAAATAAACTGAAAATGGGCCCTGAGTAGTAAGAATGATACAAAGATCAGATGTGTCATTTCTAATGAAATAACTCACATCTTCTGAGTAATACTTGTCACACTGATGCTAGGCCACAAGGACCCCTGTTGGTTGTCAGATACCCCCATAAATAGAGTAATCAGATATCCAGCCAAGAACTATCTTCATTAGATTTCAGGCATGGGGGGAGGGTATTCTCCTGCCTCCATTATTGTGTCCCTACTCTGGTAAAATCTACTTTTCTAGATTCTGTTAAGGAGAGTCTACAAGCATGGCTGAACTATTGTCATCTAGAGCCATGCCTCATAGTGTGCATAGTGGGAAATGTGAAAAATACTATTGGTAGTGAACAGTTGCATTTGTCTAAAATAATAATATACATATATTAAAGATAAAATATTTATGATTGAACAATACTTTAAAAATCTTTCTTTTGCATTTACATAGTCCTCAACACATGGTTGTTTTTTTTACCCCTTTTCAAGGACCATTTAAAGGAATTCAAAATGCTCTGTGCATGCCATTTCATCTTGTTTCTCTCACAGACTCCTGAGTGAATAAATGGAAAAATACCAGATGTTTTATGTAGGCAGATATTCTAAAAATATTATTTTTGTCTATTATGACAAGCATGTGTTGGATCTTATGAACTGTGAGTATAATGAGTTTTCAAGAGCCAGGATTTCCCAGCCTTCCACTTTTCCCAGGGGTTTGCTGTGCCCCCCCCCCCCAAAAAAAAGGTTTATGCTGATGGTGGGGGTTCTCTTGAGGACAAAATGGCCAGACAGCATGGCAGTTGCAGTAAAAAGAAGGTACTGGATGAGATCTTATCTCACCTTTTCCCGCTATCAAAGGATGCTCACTACAGCAAACTATTTACTAGCACAAATGGAACAGGGCAATTACATCCAATTCCCTTCTCTCACTGTAGAAGGGAGACAGAAAGAATGAGCATAAATTACAACAACAAACCATAACTGAAATAAATCAATGAATAAATCTTAGTGACGAAACAGAAATATGATTTACAAGAGCTATTTCTGTTTGAAATAATCCAGCTGTACAAAGCCTCTGCATAATCTCAAATGAATTTTTGTTTTCCCCCCGCCCCAAAATGCCATCTCCCAGTTCACAGCACCATGAATTGATATTCAATGGACCACTAGCCTCTGATAGCTTTGTAATTTTTTATGATGCTTCCACGAGTACTGAAGCGCTGACTTTTGTTGTTGACCAAGATGGGAAAAACTTCACAAAGGGATCAGAGGTGTGTGATGCTGTAAGCAAAATGAGAACAGGAATGTAGGGGACATAAAAATACTGAGGGGAAAAGAATTATGTAGCAAGAGGGCAAGTATACAGTGGGCAATAAGAAGGGAAAATTGATATTACATGGACTTATTGGAAAGAGAAGTAGGAGAAGAGGTGGATCTGCGCAGTCCTAAACAGTGTTATACCCTTCTAAATCCTAAGAAATCAACAGAAGCCGAAGGGTGTAACTCTGTTTAAGATCATGCTATAAGGGAAAGAAAGTGGACAGGAAGTTGAAGGAACAGGATGCTCATGAGAAAGGAGACCTACGGAAATTTGACACAGAGCCTAAGGATACAATAGGCTATATAGTATTGAGAAAATGGCACTGATAAAGGAACAATAGGGTCAAGTGGATGGCCAACAGGGATGGGAGGTTGGATAATATTTTGCATTCAAATTTTTAATATTGACATTGTAACCCTCTAGTTATAAATTATTTCCTATCCAACGATATAGTTTTAACATCCTTGTTTGTGGTAAGAAACTTGTGCAAAAGGAAGGGAAGAAGTGTGGAAAGGGATACATAATATAATGGTTTAGTAGCAGATTTAGCCCCAGCATCAACATATGAAAAGGTTTAGGATTTCCATTAGTTTAGATGTGTTTTCTCTTGTTCAATAACAAATGAAAACCAGATTATTAGAAATTAGACTGGGGGGATAATAGCAGTATTTAGGGAAATACAACAATCTGCTTTTTGATGGCTAGTTAATTAAAACCTTAAGTATTTCTGCACTAAAATGTGTGTAAGTTATTCTTACACAAGAATGGGTGTCATAGCTCCTATTTATATTACAATTCTACACATAGTACGCAAGAAAGAATAAAATCTAATGCCATGCCCATTACATCTGTTAAAGAAATAGTGACATCACCATGATAATGAAAGTTGGCATGTACCATTAGCACATCTCATTTAGGCTGATAATATGCCAATATATTGTTTCACATTTTCTTCCAGGAAATTATATTATGCCTTTTTACTCTAATTGCAAATGCATATTCTTGTTATTGCCAATGCATTAAAACACATGATGTGGGCTGGGCAGAGTAAGTGTGGGGGAATGCTTGGTATTCACATCTTAAAATGCGGCAATTCATAAGAGAAAGTGGGACTGTAGTGAGCAGGCTCTGTACACAGAACTCACGTGGGAAAGGAGAAAAAAAGTCAGTTGCCACAAAGCAGTGCAATCCTATCAAGCATTATTCCAGTCTAAATCTATTAATTTTAGGGGCGTTATACTGGGTTAACTCTGCACAGGTTTGCATTGGAAGAGTTATAACATGATTGAAGGGCATCAGTGAACCTCAGAATAACTGCTGTAATATGATATAAACTTCCAGTTTTCTTTGCAAATCTTTGTACCCCTCTAGAAACAGTAGATTTCAATATCTTACAAATATTTTTTTTTTAAAAGAACTGCTAGGCTTAGGATCAAACTCTACTTCCAACAGAGATTGCCTTCCCACTGTTATATCCATTCATTCAAAGCTGCACAGAAAATTTTACACTAAAAGGAAAACCAGTGGTATTCTAATAAGTTATTAGAAACTGTCTAGATTTTTATGTATTTTTGTAATTAAATCTATAGGTTTGATGCCTATCTCATGTAACACATGCAGGACAATGACAAATGCCGCACATACTGGAGGCTTAATCAGTAATGTACAATGCAGTAAATGGACCATCACTTTTGGTGCACAAATCTCACGTCTTCTTTCAAGGCTGTATTTTTGTTTCAGAGCTAGCTCATTTTTCCAGCATGTAAGCCACAGTATTTCATACCTGTGGAAATCTGATCGTTCTTCCTGACAGCATGTCCATTGCTATTAATATTACTCTGCATAGGTGGTTCTGTAAATGTCACAAGTACTTAGTGGACTTTTTAATGTCATTTGTGGTGAGCAGCACAACTTTCCACCCCCAGCGCTACATCACTTTGTGAATCTTTGTGTGTGTGGACTTTTGAATTCATTTAAAAAAATCAGTGGAGACTCTACATCCTTACTGGTACACAATGATAGTACAGCAGCATTCATCTAACCATACATCTAAAGAAATGATTCATTTCAACTAAGCTAGTCCAGTCCCTGAAACATGCTGTGCCATTTTGTAAAATGTTTAATAGATTTTTTTTAATTGGGGGTATTCTAATTGGTTTTTATCAAGATCTCTGCCTGGACATGTTGCAATGGCAACAACCTGTTGTTGTGGTATCCTGTTCAAACTGATCATCCAATGAAAAGGCAATACATGGATGGCCTCGAGTCACAAAGAAAAAATAGAAAGCAGCTACAGAATAATACACAGTTGAATTATTGCCATGAGACGTGATATGACCACTCATTTATGTGAATTTAGAACAGTGTGATCAAGGGAAAAAAGTTATGGAAGAGAGGTGCATCAATGGTTATTAGTCATTAGCTGAATGGGAAGGCCTCCATGTTCGAGTATACTTCTGTATGCCACTTGTTAAAGGTAGAAGCTAAAGATCTAGCTAGATTAGAAACATTTACAACACAATCTTATTTCTGTTTACTCAAAAGTAACTGAGCTATATAGGATTTACTCCTTAGTAAAGAGCCCTATGGCGCAGAGTGGTAACCTGCAGTACTGCAGTCCAAGCTCTGCTCACGACCTGAGTTCGATCCCAATGGAAGTTGGTTTCAGGTAGCCAGCTCAAGGTTGACTCAGCCTTCCATCCTTCCGAGGTTGGTAAAATGAGTACCCATCTTGCTGGGGGTAAAGGGAAGATGACTGGGGAAGGCACTGGCAAACCACCCCGTAAACAAAGTCTGCCTAGTAAACGTTGGGATGTGACATCACCCCGTGGGTCAGGAATGACCCGGTGCTTGCACACAGGACCTTTACCTTTTTAAGAGTGTTTAGGATTGCAGGCTTAATTATTCATAATAATAACTTGCTATGCAGGATAGTTGGCTGGCCAGAAATATGGGTGCTTTTCAGAAATAGCTAAACGCCGCCTGAAAGTGTATGGGAGACAGTCCTCCCTCCCTAAATGGCATCACTGATAGATAAGAGCCTGCACCATCCTATTGTTCTGAAGGAAAACTGAATACTGGTCTTTATGCTTAATGAAATCTTAAAGTACTCTACTTCCAATCAGAAGAACACATCCGATACCTACTTAAAAATCCATCCAAGCTTACTGTAGAGCTTGCTGTTTGCATGGTAGAAGATACCACTATTTAATGGGTGTAAATAAAAATAGTGGCTGTAAATAAAATAATGGCTGTAAATAAAAATAGTGCCCTGAGTATTGTGTATGAAATTGAAAAATTATAGTAAGACTGATACAATAAAAAATGCAGTTTATAAACAAGCAAATGTCTTGGGTCTCACAAAGTAATTTAATGTAAGTATATGCATTACAAAAAGCTTGTAAACAGTGATAGTTAAACTGTTGTCTGATTCACATTACTTTAGATTTATTATTTCACAACAACCCTTTTTGATGTTAATTGGCAAGCAAAGGGAATGTCACTGTTTAGAGAAAGAATAATCTAACCTGACAGAAGTACTTGAATAAATGTCTTAAACAGTCCTCATTGATTTAATTCAGAAAATGAGAGAAACATTTGGCATTGGTAAATTTCTTCAGACAATGTCTTGTCTACCTTTGGAGGGGGGGGGGAGAGACTGCAGCAAATGATAAAGCAGAAATAAAACGGATTTCTGCAGAAGTACACTTCTGTTTACTTGTTAATAAGACTCCATCATTTTGGTTAACCAAATTTTAGCAAATCAAAGCTAAGCATTTTGGCAAGCTGAATGACAGAATTAGGATTTTCCTTGTCTCTGATTTCTGTTATAAAGCATACACTTCTCTGGATGGAAGTCATCACTCAAGGGTATTTCTGCCAATGCAGCACAATGGTTTTTTAAAAAGAGTGTTAGCATATGTGCATTCTACACAAACAGAAAGGTCCTTGACTCTTGGTGCAGTCCCGGAACTCTCTTTTTACATACGTATAGCTTTTTGTGGGGCCTGCATCTCCCAATGTTACTGCTCTGACAACCAGAAGACCCATTTTACAACCTTGCTTCAGAGTTCATGAGGAATCCACAGGCATAACTGCACCTTTCACTGCAAGACTCAGTTGTGTCTTGATAGCCCTATTTATCCCTATTCCCCTTTCTGGAGCCCCAGCATCACTCTACCCTTTTCTCCCACTACCATTTCCTCCTACCCTACTTATTCTTCCCCTTTCCGCCAACACTGGTCCCCACCTCCCTGTCCCCTCTCTTTCCTTAGTCTGACCTCCCTTCTACCACCTTACCCCTCTGTCCATCTATTCATCTCAATCCTTGCTGCTCCGCCTGCCCTCCCATCACCTTTATGTCCACCCACCCATCCCCTGGTCAATGAGTCAGCTATTCCCCAGGCCACCTGCATGGCTAAAGTGCTGCCACAGCCTGCCTGCCATTGAGGGTCCACTTTCTCCACCTACCACAAGTGGTGGGTGTATTGGTGGCTCCAGCTCTGGGTGGGGGACAGAAGCATCCCCCTCCCACCCCACCACTCTGCCCACTGGCCTGCCCACTCTCCCTCCTATCATCCTGCTCTCTGCCATCTGCCCACCCACCCCCTTTTCCCAGTGACTCCCCAAGAGGTGTGTTGCACATGTGCAGACAACACTCCTCTGTTTTGGGAGGGGTTACTCAAGTTTGCAGAAAAATAGTGTCTACATGTCCGATCCATGGATTTAAGTGACTACTATATTGATATATAAGTATTCTCTGAAGATATCATCAATATATCTAATTCTCACTGTGGTCAAATCTGAGGATACATCAATCCAGAGACCAAAGGCATGAAATGACAAGACAGATCTTTCTATAAACCTGAAAAATGTCTGAGATTTGCAGAAAAATCTGAAATCTAAAATCAGCCAACCAATCTATCAATCAATAAGGGGGTTAAAACCCCCAAAATAATAAAATAGTGCCTACAGCTTTCAGAAACAAACACCCTCAGTGCTGTTGCTAGGCCACCACAACTGACTTCAAGCCTTCGATTCCACCAGGAAAAGGCAGGGGAGGGGGTTGGGCCCTTTCCAGGCTGTTTTGGCCTTTTAGTGAGAACTCATCAGGGCCAGACCTGGCAGCAACCATCAGGGAACTTGATACCATGCTACGTGGATGACTAACCCAAGCCTGATTGCTTGCTACTGTTCAACATCAGCTACCCCGTCAAAGTCAGGGTAGTTTGTGGTTTGGTGTAAGACTAGGGTCTGGGAGAACAGGGTTGGAATCCCCACTCCACTGTGGAAGTTCATGTCAACATATGTCAAAGTTATGGCTAGTCTGCAGTTTGCTAAACAGATCATACTGATCAGAGTGACAGCTAAGTCATGTGATGATGCTGGTCTGATCCAGTTTGTACAGCCAGGAATGGGGATTTCCAGAATGACTCATCTCAAGTGAACTGTGATTGGTCATAAATGTGTATATAAGTCTGTGTAGTGAATGTAAGTTACTTCTTGCCTGGGATATACGTGCTGGCGGAGCATGCTGATGCTCAGAGCTGTGAATGTTAACAGCCAAAGGACTCTGTGTAGATATTGTAAATAAACTGTACATAGCAGAACAGCGTGGTGTGAAGTTGCTACCAGGTAAACTCCTGAAGTCCAGACAAGCTGTGCGCGACAGGGTTATGGGCCCAGATAGACTGCACTGAGAGCTGGAGGTTCTATTGGAGTTGGTGAGCTACTGCCGTGAGTTGCTGCTGTGAGCGGTTTGGATGTCTACAGAGGCCAGCGATGCTGAGGACCTTGATGTACAGTCTGAAGATGGTTCAGTTGTTTCTGACCAAGAGTCGGAGAAGGAACCAGGGCAAGATAATCAGCTACTGCCGGTGAGCAAAGATATCGTGGCGCAAGCTGTTTCTGCCCTGCTGGTTGATAAACTGACCGCAGATAACTATGCCGTGTGGTCCCTGCGAATGGAGCATTATCTTAAGCATGAGTCATTGTGGACGTATGTGGATTCTCCCCCACAAGCTCCCACGCCTGAGGAAAGTTTAAAAGACCAGAAGGCATTAGCCACGTTGATATTAAGTGTTGCTGATGACCAGTTGGTGCATATGGCGGGACAGGGGTCAGCTAAAGATGCCTGGAATAGCCTCAAGGCTGTATATGTGCAGGACACGGCTGGATCCCTTATTTCCCTGATGAGAAGGATTTATAGAAAGACTATGGAGCCAAATGAGAAAGTTAGAGCTCATTTGAATACCTTAGCCACGTATTTTCAACTGCTGGCTCAGAGGGGAAAGCAGATTTCTGACCAGGACCAGGTGTTTATAGTCTTAAGTTCCCTGACGGAGCGTTTCGACCCACTTATCTCAGCCCTTGAATCTGTTGACACAGCAAAATTATCTTTGCAGTACATCACAGGCAGATTGTTAGAGGAAGAGGCGCGATATACGCAATGGGAGTTGGCAGTCGGCCAGACCGGGAGCTGTGCCAAGCATGAGATAAGGAAGGATGCAAGCCTCAGCTGTGCGACGAAAGTCAGTGAAGCAAGCAAGCCTATACCTGTAGCTTTACGCGTGAGGAGATGTTACAGATGTGGTGAGGAGGGACACATTCAAAGATTTTGCCCTGCTGCAAAGAAATACAGAGGAGGAAAAAAGACTCAATTTGTGACCAAACAGCAAGCTACGCTGGTGAGAGTGAGTCCAGACTCCCTGAATGACTCTTGGATAATTGACTCAGGAGCTTCACAAATATTCGTGAGGGAGGAAAGGCTACTAACGAACTCACATCAATCGGCGTTAGGTCATGTAAGTTTGGCAGATGGACGTTCTTCAACTGTTTCCTGTGAAGGAAGTGTAATGTTTGGAAGTTTAAACCATACATTCAATGATGTGCTTTGTATACCCTCTCTTGAGAGAAACATATTAAGTATAAGTGCACTAGATTCTGCTGGATTCAGTGTGATTTTCAGAAATAAGTGCTGTAACATTCTCAAAGGTGATAAAATTATGGCAGTGGGGAATTTGAAAGATAATGTGTATGTGCTAGAGAACATGGCAGGTAAAGCACAAACAGTGTTAAATAAAAACCCTCACCATAAGTGTATACATTTGCTACATAGAAAACTCGGTCATGTGGGCTGGGGCACCTTGAATAAAACTCTTGCCCTGCTGGGCAAAGAGAAGGTTGAAGGGTGCAAAACATATCTGGATTGTGACGTGTGCAAGCAAAGTAAGACTAAAGCACACCAAGTTGCACCAAGGAGTGACAGAGTAACAAAAACCCCTCTATATCTTATTCATAGTGATGTGGTAGGCCCTTTCCCAGACAGTATATCTAAAAGAAAATATCTTCTTCTTTTGATAGATGATGCCACAAGGTTCACATGGGTGTATCCCATAGCAAAGAAGTCAGAGGTGTGTGACACTATAAAGATGTGGGCTAACAATGTGCAAAGGCAATTGGGGCATAAAATTTGTAAGTTCCAAAGTGATTTTGGGGGCGAGTACATGTCTGGTGAAATGGCTCATTGGTTTAAGACTCAAGGTATTGAACATAGAATTGCTAATGTATCTATGAGTCAAGAAAATGGTGTTGCAGAGAGAAAGGCAGGAGTACTGCAAACAATGATAAAATCAATGCTACTTGTTGCTGGATTGCCAAAAATGTTCTGGGCTGAAGCAGCAAAAAATGCTTGTTATATGTCAAACAGAATTTGGACAAGTGCCACAAACAATATTCCATACAAGGCTTTGTATGGGAAAGATCCCAGTTTGGATCATATCAGGATATTTGGCAGTAAAGCATGGGTCAATATACCACTGAAACAACGTAGGAAAGGTGGTGAAAGAGCAAAAAAGTTGACATTCCTGGGGTATCAGACAGGAATGAAATCTTACCGTTTTGTAAATAACCAAAATGCATTAAGTTTCAGTCGTTCAGCTACATTCTGTGAGGATGCTAATTGGCCTAAGATACATGCAAACCAATTACCATCCACAGTATTGTTACCTATGAATGATGATTCTGATAACATGCCAGAAGTGAAACAGGAGGTGCAGTCACCAATACATGCAGACTCTGAGAGTGTGCAAAGTGCAGATCAGAGAGTAGCGCCAAGAGTGTCCTCTAGATCTACAAAAGGTGTTCCACCTCAAAGGTATGGTGTAACTGCTAACCATGTGTTTGTGAAAGTTCCAACTGATTACAATGATGTGTTAAGTTTAGCCTCAGAAGAGAAAAATGCTTGGCTGCAAGCCATGGAGGCGGAATATAACTCATTGGTGTCAAACGAAGTATTTTCCTTATCTGAATTGCCGGCAGATAAGAAAACTCTGAGTTGCCGTTGGTTGTACAGACTCAAAACCTTGCCAAATGGGAATGTTAAATATAAGGCAAGATTAGTTGCGAGGGGATTTACGCAGGTGGTCGGACAGGATTATTATGAATCATTTGCCCCCACGATTCGCATGGAAACAATTAGAGTTGCATTAACCAAGGCTGGAGCAGAAGGAATGCTGATGATCATTTTGATTTTGATACTGCATATCTGAACGCACCTATTGAGGAAGAGCTATATCTTGATCAAATACCAGGGTTTCAATGTCAAAATGCCAAAACAGTGTTAAAATTGCACAAGGCATTATATGGCTTAAAGCAATCTGGACATGCATGGAATATGTGTATAAAAAATGCTTTAACCAAAAAAGGGTTTAAGCAGAGTGTGTCTGATCCATGTCTGTATCAAGTGGAAATATGTAAACAAACCTGTTATTTATTACTTTTTGTGGATGATGTATCTTTAATGTACCACAACAAGGAACAGTTGAAATGGTTTATGCAGACCATACAGGAAATGTGTAAAATGAAACATCTAGGCCCAATTAAGAATTACCTAGGGGTGCAAGTCTCCAGAAATGAGAATGGTTGGTTTGAACTAAGCCAGGAGACTGAAATGTTTGAATACTGAAAGATTTCAATACTTAAAGAAATGGCTGTGTTTAACAAACGTTTGACTAGGGAGGCGTGTCAACATATGTCAAAGTTATGGCTAGTCTGCAGTTTGCTAAACAGATCATACTGATCAGAGTGACAGCTAAGTCATGTGATGATGCTGGTCTGATCCAGTTTGTACAGCCAGGAATGGGGATTTCCAGAATGACTCATCTCTTTTTTTTGTTTTAATTTTATTTATATAATTGAAGGGGTACAGGAAAAAAAAGGAAGGGATTGAATATTATGAGTATAAAAACAATACAATAATAAAAAATAAGCTCAATTGTATATTAAGAGACATTCTCTATACTAAAAAAAACTATTACATAGTGTCTTTCTGTTATTACTTATATTAGTATTCTATTGTATGAAGGTCTAAAATTACATTACTATTGTGTATAACAAATTGAATATTACATAACCGTCATGTTACATTCAATTAACTAGAATTCATATAGGTATAGAATGACATCCACTTATCATGGAATTGCTATGTAGATTCGGTAGATTTTGAATTAATCTTGAAAGTCATCTTAGCCATGCTAGCATATTCCAATAGTTTTTCTTTCCAGTCTTCTATTTCGGGTATGTGGGTTTGTTTCCAAGTTCTTGCAAGAACCGTTCTAGCTGCAGTAGTAGCATATTTAAAAACGTCCTGAAATTTCGCAGGTAAATTCAGTGGCACTCTACTGAGTAGATAGAATTTGGGGTCAAATGTTAACTTAATATTTAACATTAACTGAATTTCTTGATGAATTCTTTTCCAATATGTTTGTATCTTTGAGCATGTCCACCAGACATGAAAATAAGAACCATCAGTATCTTGGCATTTCCAACAGGCACCTTTTTTTCCAGGGGTAGTCATCTGGGAAAGCATATTAGGAGTCAAATACCATCTATAAAATGTTTTGTATCAGTTTTCTCTCACTTCTTGAGAGACGGTGTATTTCATTTCGGAAGTACAAAGTTTTTCCCATAAATCCATATTAATCATTTCTCCAAAATTTTGCATCCATTTTATCATATTGATTTTCACTTGTTCCTCTTCTGTTTCGTATTTCAGAAGAAGCTTATAGATTTTTCCTAATAAGTGTGAGTCATTTTTGGATGTTATCTGCTCGAATTCTGTTAGTTCTCGAAATGGCTGGGGATAAAAACAGTCTTTTTGTAAATTAGACCTCAGTTGTAAATAAGTCAGCCAATTCCATTTTTGAAAGTCTTCTTGAAGATTGGTCAGGGTCTTAATTTCTCCTGTGGGCTCGATCATATGATTATAAGTAAAATGGACACCCGGTTTTAATTTAACATCATCGTGATAAGCTTCAACTGGTGACATAATGGATGGTGGAGAGGGACTTATTCTCTTTTTGTATTTCTTCCATACTCTCAGTAACGCTGTTTTCACATCGCAGTCTTCTGGTATTTTATCCTTTCGGATTTTTGTTGTAGAGTCCCACAGAGCTTTGTGGAAACCTTGTCCAAGGTCCGCTCGTTCTAAAATAACATGTCTGGCGTTAGGGCGCTTTATCCATTCTGTAATCCAAGTCAAACAGGCGGCATGATAGTATAATTTAAAATTAGGTAGTGCTAAACCTCCTCTTTTCTTTTCGTCTTGTAACACTTTAAATCTGATTCTTGGTTTTTTCCCGTTCCAAACGAATCGGTTAATTTGTTTTTGCCAACTTTCTAATGTTCTATCTGGAATTTCAATCGGCAAAAATTGAAATAAAAAGTTCAATCTAGGAAGTACATTCATCTTAATCGCCGATATCCTACCCAACCAAGAAATATTCATCTTTGACCATTGACTTAAGTCCTTTTCTATTTTTCCCCAGATTTTCAAATAGTTTGACCTTAAAAGTGTCTTATTCTGTGGAGATATATTGACACCCAAATATTTAACTGATTCCTTGCCAGAATGACTCATCTCAAGTGAACTGTGATTGGTCATAAATGTGTATATAAGTCTGTGTAGTGAATGTAAGTTACTTCTTGCCTGGAATATACGTGCTGGCAGAGCATGCTGATGCTCAGAGCTGTGAATGTTAACAGCCAAAGGACTCTGTGTAGATATTGTAAATAAACTGTACATAGCAGAACTGCGTGGTGTGAAGTTGCTACCAGGTAAACTCCTGAAGTCCAGACAAGCTGTGCGCGACAGTTCAGTGGTGGCCTTGGGGCAATCATTCTCTCACAGTCTTACCTGACAGAGATTTTATGATGGTAAAAGCTGTTCTGTGTCCCTATCATGGAGAAAGGTAGAATATAAATGAGATAGTTAAATAATAAATAGAGCTGAAGATGGGGGACAGATAAATGGGACAAAAATTTGGTAGGTGGGTGGGAAGGAGAAAAGGAAACATAAAAGGAAAAAAAGATATGGGGCTGCCATGAGGAGGGAAAGAGGAAATAGTGTAAGGAGGGGGGGATACAGGGGAAAGTGAAGTACCCCTTGCAAGGACAGTTGCAAGTTAGGCCGTATAACAAACCAACAGATAAGAACTCATTGCTTCATTACACCAGTTGTCATCCACCATGGCTAATCAGGAATCTTCCCTATAGCTTCTTCTTACTTATTAAATGGAATACCACATCCAGTTTTGAGTATGACGTGGAAGCTGAGAATCTGACTCAGAAGTTTCAACAACGTGGATACCCTATCAGAGTTGTTACATCAGCCAGAAAATGTGCTAATTGCAAAGCAAGGAAAGATTTATTTATTAAACACTGCACCTCTACTCAGGATAGCTCAGTCGTTTTTCATTACAATTTTTGCCACTGGCTACGCAGATCAAGAATATCATCCTTAGACACTGGCATTTGTTAAATTCCATTCCGTCTTGTGATACCAAGCCTGTTATTGAATTTACAAGATCCCAGTCCATCAAAGATCTTTTGGTACGTGCTGACTTTAAAACTGCTAGCATCATACCCATTTTGAAAGGCCATTACAAATGTCATGGATGCACCTGTTATACTCAGGCGATTCAGAACAACACTTTTATTCATCTCTTTACCAAAAAGGCCTTTACTTTGAATATTTTTTTCCAATTGCTCATCATCCTATGTTGTTTACATTCTTATTTGCTCCTGTGATCTTTTATATGTGGGTGCTACCATGAGATACAGACTCTCTGAACATTGCAGCAAAGTTAAAAATTGTAATCTACAAGCTCCTTTGAGCTTATTTAATGGGGGGGAAAACATTCACCATCTGATTTTAAGTTTTTGATTATTGACAGAATACTACCCAGACCCTATCAATCACACAACATGGAAAAATTACTGTTACAGAGGGAGGCACATTGAATTTTCACTTTAAATACATTATCTCCGCATGGTCTTAATGACCGCTTGGATTTATTTCCTTTCTTATAAACTTGGCTCATGTTTGAGTTTTATCTTACAATTGTTTATGTACATTAAATATCTCTGTTTGCTCTCGGTCCTTTTAAGGATGTATTTCCCTACATGCATATAGGCTTGGTTGATGCAATGTGTTTCACTCCAGCCCATAGCTTTCTACACTGCATATTCTTATTTGAATTTATGGCTTCATTGTTCTATTCTGTAAGTTCTTTAATTGGGTTTGAGAGATTTTCCATTTTATTTACAGGTGTGTTTGTTTACAATTGGTGTATGCTTCATTTCATTTATTACAGACCTATAATTGCTTCATTTTCGATGATAGCTACAGTAAGTCCCATGAAATCTGGTTGTACGTAAGTTATATGTATGTATTATGTGATGTTTGTACTAGTTATACTTTTGTTTGTTGCATCCCAAGGTTACAGTCCGAAGAAATGTTATCGAAACGGGACATTAGTAGGCAGACCATCACCTTCGTTTTTACTCATTACATGTTTCCCAATTACTTTGTCACAACTATTTTGTATGTTTTTGTAGTAGCTACTAGCTGTTAGTTAAATGCCTTGCAACCTCTGGTGCTGTGCACTTTTTTTCTGACTCAGCCAGAACCACACAATGTGGCCAGAATTTTCCTGAGTAGAGGCAATCAGGGGTAGGAAAGGAAGGAAGGAAAGCTGAAGATGGCAGGGCAGATAACGGTAGGTTGGCTAGTGAGTGGGAAGGAGAGGGAAGCAGGAAAAGGATAGAGGCTATGGGAGCTTTCAGAGAAGGGAACGAGAGAACAGTGGAGGAGGGAGAAATGACATGCTTTCTTGTGGGTTGTTTACTTGTAGTTATATTATTTGCAATGTCTCGAATCCAAAACAGGCCTTGAATGAGTCCATTACTCACAGTCCATTATTTTTAACCATTGTACATTCCTGATCACAGCCCCTATGAAACAGACACATTATTCTAGGTTTTTTCTTGGCGGGTGTGTGATGTCTCCTGAATTTTAGTAGCTTTTGGAGGGGGAATAGCAGGAAGAGATAAAGGAAAGCCCTGTTCCACAAGCGGAACACCACTCATAGTACTTGGGAATAAAGCCTTTGTTTCCTGAAACTTTTCATAACATGTTGAAGGGAGGGAAAAACCAATCTAGCCATCTATACTGTTAGTTGTGTGTGTGTGTGTTAAGTGCTGTCAAGTCGCTTCCGACTCATGGCAACCCTATGAATGCAAGTCCTCCAAAATGTTTGACAGCCTTGCTTAGATCTTGCAAATTGAGGGCTGTGGCTTCTTTTATTGAGTCAGTCCATCTCTTGTTGGGTCTTCCTCTTTTCCTGCTGCCCTCAACATTTCCTAGCATGACTGTCTTTTCCAGTGACTCTTGTCATCTCATGATGTGACCAAAATACGATAGCCTCAGTTTAGTCATTTTAGCTTCTAGGGTCAGTTCAGGCTTGATTTGATCTATAACCCACTGATTTGTTTTTTTGGCAGTCCACAGTATCCGTAACACTCTCCTCCAACCGTTAGTTGTACAGTACTTTTATAGACCTGTGTTACATACTGCCGAGTGGGCAAACCAGCATATAAACAGATATTAGACTGTGAAGTAAGGGCCCAGATCCCATGCTTTTGCCAGATCCAGCATTTTCAGCTCAAGAGGTACAGTTATTAACATACTCAAAGTGCTACATCACACAAAGGCAGATTCCGTTTTTTGTTTATTAATGAATGTTTGTCTCCTATCTTGACAATTGCAGGACAGCCTTTTAGCAATAATGGTGTATGATAAAATGAAACACATTTACAGGAACCAAAGGACCATTGGGCTTTGCGATCCTTGCCTCAGCCTTGCAAAGGAGGCATCTGGCATCCTTCTATAATCCCATTAAATATATTGATACACATTTGCATAGTCTATAAAAATAATGCCTTGGTATTTCCAAAGGAGTGTCCATACAGCATTAGGATTTAGAAAATTCCCAAAGTCCACATAGCACCATCAACTGGTCAAACTCAATTTGTTTTGTGCTGTCAAGTTACAGCTGACTTATGGCGACCCCATAGGGTTTTCAAGGCAAGAGACGTTTGGGGGTGAATTGCCATTGCCAGCCTCTGTGTCACAACCATGGTGCTCCTAGGAGGTTTCCCAACCAAATACCAACCAAGGCCTACTCTGCATAGCTTCTGAGATCTTACAAGATCAGGCTAGCCTTTGGCTATCCAGGTCAGGTCCAAACTCAATATGCCACTCTAATCTTTTGGCATTTAAAAGTACTCTGAAATAAGCAGAAATTCAATTTGTTCTCAAACTGCCTTTCGTGCAGAAGTTATAGCTGGTCTCAGGAGAAAATGCTTTGATTTAGAAATCCCTTTCAGCTTAAAGCAATACCATATTCAATAGATTTATCAATGTATGTTCTTTCACCACTTCATTCCAGAACTCAACTCAGTTAAGCATGTTTTCTAATGGCCAAACATTTTTTGTCTACTTTACTCATCCATGAACAGAGTAGTTGTCAGTCTGAAACCAGTTATAGGCTGTTACCACACTAGGTATTCCCAGCGATGTATTAAGAGTTTGAAACTGTTATAAAAAATACTGTTCACACTTTGTTTGGCCCCTTTAGCTGTGAAGACGTCTTCCAACCATTTTTTAGCCGTGGCATCCAAAAACCCTTTTAAAGCGATGTTTTTTTATAACATTTCCAAACTCTTGATACATCGCTGGGAATACCTAGTGCAGTAACAGCCATAGTGGCTACCATTCTAGTATTATTGGCAAATGAGAATTTCCCATTCTAGGCAAAATCAGCTTTGCTGAGTGGGAGTGCTTTCTCTGATTCACCAGCTATGTCTCTTCCTGGAGAACAAACAGGTTCTGGACACCTCTCAAGTGAATTACAGTCTATATGGGACAGCTCACAAAGATTATGCAGAAATTGCAATTAAATGCAGAATATGGCACACCAGTTGCACCAAATATAACTTACAAAGTTCTAAATGGAATGAAATCAGCACCTCTTTTGGGACATCTTTCACCACATGGAGCCTGCCATTCATCCAAAGTTGAAGAGGGAGGCTAAGCTTTGTATCCTATGTATCTATGAGATTTATAGGGCCAAGAATGTTATTGTTGTGTTATTGCAGATGGGGGCTTTGACACCTCTATGCATTTAGCCAAAGTGCAGAAGGGGTCAGAATTGTGCTAACAGTGCCATCCTAAGCAGAGTTACATCATTTTAAGTCCATTGAAATCACTAGGCTTTGAAGGATGTAGCTCTGCATAGGATTGCACTATAAGTATTATAAGCAAGCCAGCCCTTGGAGTCTCTGAACAAGAAAATGATGTTCCAGTAACAGAAAAGTGGCAAATCCTGGCAACGTATTCCAGCAATGCAGGTCATCCTATGGACATATTCTTCCAATGGTAAGTAGTTAAAACATGGGACGCTGTGCTACTCAGCACACCCAAGGAATACACAGGAGATGCCCAAGAGAATAATTCAGCAGCAACAGAGAGTGGAGGGTAAATTATCTAAGATAACGAGTCTCCTTTGTTGGGTGTATTTTTGCTGGCCACTCTCCTTGGCCTGCTTTCTGTATGTACACACATCCGATATTTCCAAAGGATTTCTTACAGACCTGCAAGACGGAACAGAGTGCATTTTTTTAAAAAAACTGACTGGAATGCCTGCTGGACTGGTCTATATATATACTTATGTTTAAAATATTGGAATTCATACAACTGATTTTTTTTCAAAAACAGTACAATATCTTAGGATATCTTAGGATACTCAGGAGATGCCCAAGATATATACATATGTTTTTATTGTGATCATCTTAGCAGCTCTCAACTAAGAAACTGTATAGGACTTTGCATGAAAGAGGTATGGAATGGGGCTGGGGAAAGTAGTATAGCATGAGAATGACAATATGAAAGCCACTGCTTATTACCTCGGTGAGCTTCACAAACACTGCACCTGATCATTATTGCCTATTTCAATTACTTAAGAGTCCATCAATGGTCGCCATAGAATTAACTTTCCTTACTTTGAGGTTGAAAAGATTTTTGGCTGCATTTATTCAATCAGCTCCCAAATTAACTGTTGAGGAGCAGCTTAATGGCATGCCAGTTCTTTTCTAGCCCATGATAATGTGTTTTGTCCTCTCTGATAACGTCAGGTATCTATCATTATAAAGAGAAGAGGCAGTGCAATTTCTTGGAAGGAAATTCTGAATTACCTTTTGTGTTACTTAACAAGTTACGTTCCCGAGTAGTAAAGAAAACAAGTTTTTTGTTCCATTACTTGAAAACAAAGAATGTATATGCAATAATTTTAGCTTTGCAACAAATTTATCAATTAATTTATGTTAATTAAAATTATACAAGATCTCTCAACAGCATGCTCATCAGTGAATTATAAGCAGCATTTATCAAACACAAACATATGTCCACTGCTCCCTCTGTTAATTTGTTTCGTTGCTTTGTGTGCTTCCTTCAATGCATTCCTTTATTTTCATTAACCCTGTGCTGATATCCAGTCCCTATATGAGATTTTGCACCCCTTTCTTATTTGTCTAATAATTTTCTACATTAATGGTGCCTTGTTCACATATTCAGCTGTCTGGCTTTACGACCTCATTTTTCTCACAGGAGCTTGCCTCTGTGCTGTCTTTGACCCATCCTGACTCCAAGACCTGTCCCTTAGTATTCTTGATTGTCCCTATGCCTGTACCCATTTCTTCCCACAGAGGATCCTCCTGTCATTTCATCATCTTACATTACTTACTAGCTACAAAGGGGTACTATGTAGGCTGGTAATGACAAAGGTTTCTAAAAAAGCTTCAGATGTTTCCATACCTGTGCTAAGAAGCATTTTTGGGTCATTTGAGCCTAGAAAAGCAGACCTAGAAGTCCACTGACCAGATCCAGACCAGATTTGGATCCTAGTAACAATTAATTTAGTTTACTATATTTCCCTCCTTCCCACCATTCTGCAAACTCTTCTCTATAGAACTGAAACCCAGGTATGGAAATGCAATGCAGGCCGCTGGAAAGCCCAAGATCTCTTCTCCTCCATAATCTTCTTTACCTCTATGATGGTGCTGTATGGATTTGGTTAGTCAGTCTTTGGCTTTAATATGCAGGATACGAATGCAGAAATGAGGAACATGAGGTCAGATGTTACCATTTCATAATTAAGAAAAAAAATATTCTAGACTACAATACATTGCTAAAAATGACACCAAAGTAATACGTTCAACTTCAAATCAAATACTAGTCAGTCCAGAATTAAATAATTCATTCCACCACTTAAGTTCATTTTGACAAAGCTATACCTAAATTCTATCAGATGCCTGTGATTAATATTTATTTTTCTCATCTCCTCCTCCCTTAGGAATACAATCTCACTTTAATATTTTGATAGCATCTAGGTATAGTATTCTGATCCTTCAAAGCTTATTCATGGAAATGCAAATTGTGGAAGTGAAACAAAGTTTTGTGAGGGAGATTACCATAATTTTTAAAAGAAGATTCATGAAGGAATCTACATTTGTATGAATTACTTCCAGTTTTGTGTCCACACACTTTCTACAGAAATATTCGAAAGAGAACTGAAGCCTTTGGAGCTGATTGATACATAATAGGTACTCTGCTTTTGAACAAGGGCTATGCCTTAGAAAATCTGAAATTGCTATCTAGGCGAGGAGGCCTTTGACGCAGAACTGGGGAGGGAGAACTGAGGCTGGGACTTCATTAAAAAACCAAGACAATTTTTACCCAGGTCTTACTGTACTACATACAGCTGAGAAGATTACAGATTTATACCATTGCTACATTACTTTTTCATATTCAGGCATGCTCCAACATTCATTTTATCCTTTCTTTGAACTCTGAGATTCTTTAGCACAGGTTATACAAGGTCAGAAAAAAGCATTGTTCCTTTGATCTGCAGCGGTTTGTCAGTGGGAACAATCTCAGAGGGCTGAATTCAAGCCTTTGAAACACAGCATGCTGTACTAAAATTAAAGCCAATTTTACTTCATTCTGATTAAACTAAATTACCATCAAAGTAAATGGATGGGAGCAAAAGCAAATAATTTACTGACTAGAAATTCCATTGATTTCTCTAGTTCTGTTGTTAGATACAAGTACTATGCTACAAATTAGAATCACATTTGCTGCCTGTGAAAAGATGCAGCTTAGGACATTACAACCCAGCAGGGTTGCTCTCTCTCCTGGGAATTGCAGTCCTCCTGACTTGTTCCCGGTTTGACTGCAGCATGTTGAATTCCAGTTACAGCCAGCTGAAGAATTTGGTTCCCTTCAAACGTATCCCCAGTGCCAGGCTCTGAAAAGTACCAATGATGGCACCACCCACCATAAGACAGGCAGTGTGAATGCCTCTGCTAGTGGAAGTAGGAGGGCAATTTTGATGAATTCCCACTCAGCACTGAAGCACTTATGTCACAAGGGATTCCCGTGGACCCCCCGCCCAGCATCCGGGAGTCATAAGAGGCCTGCTGTGGAAAGGGAATGCAAGAGAAAGATCAACTTCCACAGGATCTTTCAGTCATGGGTCAAATGATCCAACTTCAAGGCTGACCCAAAATTGAAAGAACTGCAACCACTGGTGACAATGTATTACAGCACAAGCAGCAAGCCCAAATTAATATTTTCCATATGGCTTTTACTCTGATTAGACAAAAGTATGTTATGAATGCTAATGTGAAATTATTAGCCTTGACCTAAAGACTAACATGAAACTTATTTTCAAAATTGCTTTCTTCTGTTCTCTTTCACGTTTGTCTATATTCCATTTGAATCTCTTTAACCCTGACTGTACTAATTTCATTTGAACATATATCGAAGCAATTTTGCTTCGAATAACAGCCTTCCCCCCCATACTAGTTGCACCCTTTTCCCCATTTATATTACCGTATTTTTCCGTCTATAAGACGCCCCCATGTATAAGATGACCCCTATTTTTTTAACCCAAAATTAAGAAAAAATAGGGGGCGTCTTATAGGGTGAAAGTCTCCTTGTCAGCTGATGGGTGGGGCGGCAACTACTGGTTTGAACACTGGACGCTGGCCGGCCAGGGTGACAGGACTGTTCCGCTGGCTCTCTTCCCCACCCAACAGCTGACAGACGGAGAAGAGAGCGAGTGGGGCAAGAGGCCAGTGGCCCTGGCTGGCCGGTGTTCGATGTTCAAACCGGTCACCGCCCACCCCACCCAACAGCTGACAAGCGGGGCCAGTGGCAACTGGCTTGAACGCCGGCCGCCGACCGGCCATGACCACCGGCCTCATTCCCCGCTGCCTTTCTTCTTCACCCGTCAGCTGTCAGGTGGGGAAGAGAGTGAGCGGAAGAGTCCTGTCGCCCTGGCCTGCAAGCATCTGGCATTCTAACCGGTGACCAGTTTGAATGGCAGACACCGGCCAGCCAGGATGACAGGACTCTTTGGCCACTTGCTCTCTTTCCCCGCCCAACAGCTGATGGGCGGAGAAGAGAGGCAGCAGGGAAAGAAGCCGGCTGTTGCCACCGGCCTCACCCATCATGGGTGGGGCGGGCGGCAACAACTGGCTTCTGTGTATAAGACGACCCCCCTAATTTTGGGGCTAAATTTTAAAGAAAAAACATTGTCTTATACATGGAAAAATATGGTATAGGGAAAAACAGTGACTGTAATCCTATTTCCCTTTCCCTAATTTCCTCTTTTCCTTTGTATTTTGAAAAAACATAATAAAAAATTATTTAAAAAAGACAAAAAAAGAAAGAAAAATACGGTATATACCTTGAATGACTTATTTATTCAGCCATTTTCTTAGTAATACGATCCTTGGCATATACTGTAAAGCATTACCATATCAGCAATACAACACACACAGTCCTTAACAAACATTTACCAAACTTTATGATGATTTTATGTTACATTGACCATGTGCATCCTTTATGTCATATGTATAAATTACAGAAACAGGTAAAAAAAAAAATTCTGACACCTGAAATAAATGGTGTTAAAAATACCTATTGGGGTAGTGGAAATCTAACTATATATTTCCTATTTACAATAGAACACAGCTGATAGAAAATTATTGTGTTAGCATTGCTATTGCTGCTGATATGACAATTCTTTTATCAATTATGTCTTTGCACCTGAAACTAAATATTTTACAAACACAGCAAAATCATTCTTCTGTTAATTACTTCTGGACCACATCACTAGAACAGTGTATGGAAAGGATGTCACCTCCCAAGCTAAAGTAATATTAGATTGCTGTGCATAACTTCATGAGATTGTAGTCGTCCTCCCCGCCCTGTGATGGAAGGAACAGTAATAATAGCACACAAGTAAACAATGAAATACTAATAGCATTTAGAAATCTCACTTTAGAAAAAAAATATTGCTTTTCAATAGCCTGGAATCATGTTTAGAGCTCTGATGTCTTAAAACAACAGGCAGTTTCTAGAACACATGCAGTGCATTCCTGAAAGGAATGCCTGCGCTGGGTTTAAAAGGCAATGTGGCTGCGCTGCCTCTAAAGGAGGTTTCAACCCCACCAAAACTTCCTCCCGGTGCAAAAAATACCCCATCTAAAAGGTGGAGCATTTCGCCAAAAATAAAAAGGGACATTCCCGGGCTGAATGGGCTTTGGAGGCCGCCTAAAGGTGGCCTTGCCCCAGCCTGGCACCGTAACGCCCCGGGAATGCCTCCTGGGACGCCATAATGCCCCAGGAATGCCTGCTGGGATGCTGGCACAGCCTTTGCTGGCGTTCAGATGCCAGCGGAAGGCTCTGTCAGTGTCCCAGGCCGGCACTGCAGTGGCAGCAGCCCATGACCAGTGTCTGGGCCTTCCCGCCGGTGTCCAGGCCACTTACGCCGGTGTTGGCTGCCCAGATGCTGGCGCGACACCTTCCTGGCCTCCTAATGGCTTTTGCCCTGGAGGCTCAGGAATGCACTGTAAAAAAGAAAACAGGCAGACAGCCTGTTTCTGAAAATTAAGCAATCATAATGGTGATTTTTTCCTCTTCAGAAACAAAAATCATATATTCACTACTAGTGCACTGAATAAAGTATTGGTTTCAAAATAGCTATTACAAACCCATGTAAATATTTTTTTTAAAAAAAGCTTGAGCTATTATGCTAATGGTACAAAAAAGAAAAAAAGCCATCATATTCAGGACTTCTGAAAAATAGCTTGTCACTATGCACTATCATAATTCATGCTAGGAACATAAATTTCAGTTAATAAAGCAACCATTTCAAACTATCATATTGTATCATTTAAACTTGAAGGCTGCAATCCTGAAAGGGGGGGCAAATATCCTTAGGAGCTGGCCTGACCACACACTGGTGTAGGTGCTACCATCACAGAATAAAGTGGCATCTACACCAGTGCAGGGGCAAACATGGCAGCATCCGGGAACCACAGAGCTCTGCCAGGCCCCGCTGCCAGGGCAGTCACTCCAGGAACTAAAACTTGGAAGAGAACGCCTGAGCCAGTGTGGGGGAGGTTTAACAGAGAGTTACTGGGGGTAGAGCTACCTTTGGGTAACTTCCTAATCCCGTTCACCCCAGGAATGCCCCCTTGAGCTGGGGTGAAAGGAGGTGCCACCCCACAAGTCGTTGTGGGTTCCTGTTTTTTCATACCGATACTGGGATGAAGACTTATACATGAACAAAATTCCACCATTGTAAAAATTTCATTTAGACTTGCAGGTCAATATCCTAAGTACGCATAGGGTTGGCAGGTTGTTGGAACCAGCAGGCAATTGTCTGCCAATTCAGCAGGCTGCTTGGAGTGGCAGCTGCGCTCATGCACAGCTGCACACAAAGTGCTTACGTCACTGTCAGGTTTACTCCTGGAAGCGATGCATCACGAAGGGACACTTTACCACTCAACACCCCCCCCAAAAAAACCCCTCAAGGCAGTGCAGAGGGAGGATCTGACAACCCTAAGTATGCAATGTATCTTTTTAGCAAGGTAGAACACTCACCCACACAGAGAAATATGTCATGGTGAAGTCACACTTCACCCTAGAAATCTCTGCAAAATCATACAAGCTTAAAATGTTGAATTTGCATTCTGTGAACCCTAACTTAAAACTGCCTTTAGCTGTTGGCAAGGGACTTTCCTTCCCCCCTTCTAACTTTCAATCTTCAAAAGCAAGAAGGATGTCAGTTCACGTATTGATAGAGTTAACCAGAAAATAAAGAGCTTATTCTAAGGCCTGAGAGAACAGCACATATTCAATTAAGGTGGCTGAAAACTAGATTCTGACTGGTAATTTTCTTTTAGGTAGCAGGGGAAAGGTCTTACAGACTAAACAGAGAAGCCCTGCCATTTTGTGAGATCTCATGACCAGCCTTCTCAGGATCCCCTCTCTCTTCCCCTCATGTCAGCTGATGGGCGGAGAAGACAGTGGGTGGGAAGAGCCCGGTTGTCATAGCTGGCCGGCGACCGGCCTTCCCAAGGTCCCCACTCTTTCCCCCGTGCATAAGCTGATGGGCAGAGAAGAGAACGGGCAGGAAAAGCCCGGTTGCCCTGGCTGGCCGGCGACCGGCCTTCCCAGGGTCCCCGCTCTCTTTCCCATGCGTCAGCTGATGGGCGGAGAAGAGAACGGGCTGGGAAAGAGACTGGTCACCCTGGCCAGCCTGCAACCAGCCTTCCCAGGGTCCCCGCTCTCTTTCCCGCAGTATTTTTCCCTACCCCCCCCATGTATAAGGCGACCCCTGATTTCTTACTTTTAGGTTAAAAAATATAGGGGCAGTCTTATACATGGGGGCATCGTATACATGGGAAAATATAGTAATTAAAATATAAGAATATTATATCCCCAAAGATCATCCCTAAGGAGCTGCAAATCACTATACCTTTACCAAGAAATCCAAGCTACAATCCAAATTTTACTATGATCATTTGTCAATAAAGAGGAATAGTTAAAGAGACCTGCTTAATATTTGTTTGTTTGTTTGAAAACATTTTTATGCTGTCTTTCCACTCAATCAGGGTCCCCTAGTTGACAAAATAAAAACATTAAGACATTTGAACAATGAAAAACAACATTTAAAATTATAAAATAATTCAGTAAAAACACATAACAGCACCAGAACTAGGGAGGGAGGTTGACAGTGCATTCCTAAGAACACTTTCCTGTGAGTAAGCACCATTGAATAGACTGCTCAGGATGGCACTGAAAGTCACTAAAGGTAGAGAGTACATTTTATCCCTTGCCAGTAGTGCTTTTGAATGTACTGCTACACTTCGTGTACACAAATGACATTCATTCCTATATGGGAAAGTAAACCCACGAACCTGGTGAACGTTCTGCCCCCATGGGCCACGGAGTAAAGTCCCCGCCAGTCCCTAGTGTGAGGCATGTGTGTTTGGTTATTGACACTCCAGAACTGTTTTGGGGAAACCCCTGGGAGTTGTTTTCTGCATAATTGTTGTACACTGGAATATATTTGGCAGTTCTATGGAGGATGCTAACTGAATCATAGAATCATAGAGTTGGAAGGGACCACCAGACTCATCTAGTCCAACTCCCTGCACAATGCTGGAAATTCACAATTACCCTCCCCCACACACCCCCAGTGACCCCTACTCCATGCCCAGAAGATGGCCAAGATGCCCTCTCTCTCAGGAACTGGGTCTCCGGAGACAGTCAGTAATTTGGGGGTTTATCAGGCAGGCTTGGGAGCCGACGCTTATCCCTTCAGTGGATATTCTCAGTTCTCCTTCACCTGCGTTCCTAAGATCCCCGAGGCAGAGGCTGACAGATGGTTCCACAGGTACTTGAGCTGCTTATGTCAGTTTCAAATTTGCCTGTCCTCCCCTTCAGTTCAGTACCTGGCCTAGTTGATGAATGCTCAAAGGGGGAGGAATTCCAGAATGAGCCCTCCCAGGAGCCGGGGTCTTTGACCCACTTCAATGTATTGTGCAAGAGGTTCTGGTATGCTACTGGTCAAGGGGAATGGAAAAATCAGTCAGTACACTAGCCAAAGGACAAAGCAGGTCATGAAAATGAAAGCCGTGTGTGAGTGTGTTTCACAGCTCCTAGCCATGGTGTTTGTGGTGGGGCCACTGTGAGCATTCTGATCCCAGTGACCACCAAGAAGGTCAGCTCTGCATAGGCAGGTCATTTGGGGATTCCTCGTCAGAACTCTACTGCATCAAACTTCCACATGGGAGTTCGATGGAGTCCTGATCACCAGGGCTTATTATCATAAAGCATTAGTGATTCATCCCCTTGGTAATCCCCACTGGATGGGGGCAGCTGGGGGGGGGATAACTATTCCATTTCTTTGGGAGAAGTGGCCTGGCCACCCACTCCCCCATGCTGTACATAGTGAAAAATAGGGAGAAATTCTATTTAAAAACTGGGTGTAATTTTAAAAACAGGCAGCTACACCTTCCCCACAATCATAATGCCTGCATTGTCCATCCCCTTCCCTCGGCCTAACATTCCCATGTGTGTTTTTGGCTGGGACATTTGAACAGTCATTCAAAAATCACCTGGGGTTGAACGCCATGCCTGTGTTTGGCCACCCTCAGGGAACTGGGAGCTATCACTACTGTTGGGCTACAATGTTGTCATTTTTGGGAAATGCAGGCTTCTTTCAGTTCAGTTTACCTCTAATTTGAGGGGTATCACCTGCAAAACAGGAGCTTCACTTCCCATCCTGCCTCACTCGCTTCCCTGTCAATCAGAGTGGGGATGTGCTGGTGAAGGACAAAAAAGGGCCAGCAGAACATGGGGAGGGGCTCCTTGGACTTCCGGGTCTCCATGCTACTTGGGAGACACTGGAGCACTCCCAGATTGTGGAGGAAACCCACAGTTGTACCAGGATGTGGCTCTCTGTTCTGTGGCTGCCTGACCAGGGACCTGAGTTGCCATGGAAGGAGTGGATTGGGGGCCTGGGACCTCCTGCAAGCACCAGGGATTTCTCACAATACAGTTGTTGGAGAGTCAGTCCTTTCCAAGGATGGAAGAGAGGCAGCTGTCCTAGTTGGGCATCTGAGGGCCAGGGCTCCTCCTGTGCCGAGGACCTGCATGGGGTCTCCTTGGGAGGGAGATTGCCGTGTCTCTTGCCAACTCTGTCAGCTGCCCAGTGACTGATGGCAGGGCTTTGTTCCTTTAAGGGGAAGGGGGAGTGCTGTGGGCATGGAGCCTCAATCCCTGGCCACGCCCCTTCCTGCCCGTTGGCTGTGGCATGCACAGCGCCAGGCCTGCTGACCTGCCAGCTCTGATTGGTTCTGCCTGTCCTGTCCATCACAGCCTAACTGTTGCAACAGAATACTAGGTTGGGATGCTATGGCATAGTTGCTGGGGATGCTGACATAGCTGCAGCCTCAGAAACAGAGTGGCATGGTCTTTTTCTTGCCAGCTGGTCACTGACGAAACCCTTTAGGGAGTTGACTAGCAGTGCCATAGTTACTCTGGTGACCTGTTGTTGCAGTGCAAGCAGAATTTAAGATTACAGCTGCTTGTCTGGTACAAAGTCAACCTTCACTTATAATCCAATATTTTCATGTTTCAGTGTTTTCAATTTAAAAAGAAACTGGTGGCATATACGGCCCTTGCAAAACAATTATTAAATCTACTCAAGGTTTTGTTTTTGTTTTTAAATCCTTTACACATGCTTATGTTAGTTAGTGCCTTGACCTGGGTGGCCCAGGCTAGCCCAATGTCATCAGATCATAGAAGCGCTAAGCAGGGTCAGCCCTGGTTAGTACTTGGAGGGGAGACCACCAAGGAATAACAGGGTTTCTATGCAGAGTGGCATACCACTGGCAAACCACCTCTGAACGTCTCTTCCCTTGAAAACCCTACTGGGTTGCCATAAGTTGGCTGCGACTTGACGGTACTTTACATGTACACATGTTAGTTAGTACTGACTTTTCTATTCAGTCTGTTCCAGGTACTGGACTATAATAGTGAGTATCTTGCTACTACTCTTTAAAGAAGTCAACAGAAAAAAAATAACTAAAAAGATCTCACATAATGGCATATAAAAATAAATGATTAAAGCATGGTTGTTTTAATCATGCCAGGTATGGGTGATTAAAGTTCCATTTATTAAAGTTTACAACAATGAAGATTTGTATAACATTGAAAGAACTGCTTCTACCTTCATCCAGTAAGTTAACCAAATGTATGGCTTGATTTATCCAGGCACATTGTTTTAAAATACACAGAAGCAGTAAACAGGGAAGATTTGTCCCTAACCCTTAAAAAAGGACAAGTGTTGAAGAATATATAGCATATAGTTTATACTTTGATGTCTGTACCTGATTGTTCTAGTATTATGGGTTTTCTGGGGAAACAAATAGTCAGCTTTCATCACTGTCAACGACATCCATAATATTGTGGAACATATTTCATGGAAAGGCCTGACAAGTTAGGAATCAACATATTTACACACACAAAGTACAGTACACTGTGCAGTTCTACTCATAGTCAACACATTCACAGACTGTACAAAAACACCCATCTATCCTAATTTCTCAGTGCAGGAAGGATGGGTGTCTGCAAAAGATGACAGATAAAAAACAAACCATTTGGAAAAATGGTTTTTCCAAGGGGGTAAAATGTTTGATTCAGATATGAATTTAAAAGATAGTATTTTTTATTTTTTTGTTGGTTATAATAAGGTCTCAGATGTGGAATTCTGAGAGTCTTTTTGCTTGTGAAGTTCTCCCATATAAGTTCTGTCAGGTTTGATGTCTCTCATGTGAGAAACACAATCTGTGTGTTGATCCATCAAAGTAATAAGATATTTACGGAGCCAAATTTTGTTTGTACATGTGTCCTCAAGAGACTCTTACATCTGTGATAAGGGAGATTTGTATTAACAAACTTTTAAAAGTGCTGAGTTATTCAAATAACATTGCTTATTGGCTGCTTGATTTGTAGATCCGCAATAGATATAACTTAAAGCTTAGAAATGAGCTCATTAAACTATTGTTTTAACAGCACATAAACAAGACAGTTTCTGTTAATAAATGATCTTCTCTTGTAATGCTTTCTTGACACCTAGATTTCCCTTAGGCGCTGTCATCTTCCTGAGATTTTCCCTCCATTACATCAAAGGACACCATAAAGGTACAATTCCATCAATAAAATGAACTATTCAGATGGAACTAATTTTTTTTAAAAGCCTCATAAAGTGCCTATGAAATTTGAAATGAAAATTGTCAAAGTCTGTGCTATCAACCTGGTTGGCTTCCTTTAGAAACCACAGTTAACATATAAATGATGCTAGAAGAGAACTACACAGATACATTCCCTAGGTAATTGTAAATAGCTGTTTAAAGCTGCTCCACTATTATCCCCATTATGGCCAAACTCCCCCCCCCAGTTATCCCCACTGGTGCTAGCAAGTTACGGCAAGACTGGCAGACTGTCCACTGCTGGCAAGCCAAAAGGTGGCATCACAGTTGAGCAAAGGTCAGGAACAATGGATTAAATGGCAAAGAGGACCTGCTCTCTGGTAGCTGGTTGATCAACTAGCTTGCTCCCTCACTAATCCAGACTGGTTTCACCACCACTTACAGCTATGACTAATTCAATCCTAGCCCTATTCAAGTAAATAATTCAGCTTGCTGTCTGTCCAGCAGCAAACCAGGCCACAGGAAATGTGCTACATTCAGCTAGGGAAGAGCCACTGCACAGTTCATTAGGATCTTGACCCATATTTTTTGCTGCATATAAATATATACTTTATCCTGCTTGCATTTTCATTTTGCTTCTGGGAATGTGTATCTATGCAAGAGATTCTATTTTAGAGAAAACGTTGGTAAATAAGTCTCTTAGTTGGAAATCTAAATTCTCTTTTTAGTATTATAAATATATTCTACCCAACAGTCACCTCCAGGCTGGACTACTATAACTGGCTCTATGCAGTCTATGCAGACTGCTCCGGAAACTTCAACTGGTCCAGAATGCAGTGGTGTGGGTCCTTATAGGGACCCCTTGGAAGGCACACATTCAACCAGTGCTTCGCCAGCTCCACTGGCTCTAGCTTGTTGGTGATACCAAGACGCCCCTTCACACATTGTTTGAAACCCAAAATATCTAGATTCTCTAAAGATGAAATAATCTTTGTGCTTCAAATATAACTACTGGTGAAAATCCACTGATCACCCCTCCCCCCAAAACCAGGCACTCAAAACGTACCACAACAAATGGTCCTCAGTAGCCATGTGTGCCAGCTTGCTCAGCGTTTGACAATCTTCTTACATTTGCAATCCCAAAGAAAAGGATAGAAACAGGAGTATCAAGCCCTTGCAGATGTCAAGACATGTCCTAAGTCAGAGGCAGAATAGAATAGAATAGAATAGAATAGAATAGAATAGAATAGAATAGAATAGAATAGAATAGAATAGAATAGGTCCACCTTCCTTGTAGGAGGATTCCTCCAGACCCACCCTACACACCAAGCATATCAGGCTCCCTGGAGAGATTTCCCCAGCCCACCACTCAGCTGGACACTCTATCTGGTTAGTAAGTGGAGTCAGAGATCTAGAAGCCTTTTAACAGGACCAGTTAAACTTCAGAAACTTCGCAGTCCCCCTGGACCCCAACAAGAAAAGTGGTGCTCCCAGGCAGAAGATTGCATACCTGGCAGCCTGATGAATTCAGAAGGAAAGAGCTGAGCTCCGGACACAGGTTCCCATTCAAGCAAACAGGAAGGGTAAGATTGTTCTATAAGATTTCTTATTTAGAGTCTGACATATATTGCTAGTGTTGTTGTTATTGTTATTATTGATATCTCACTCTTCTTTATGGCTAAAGGTGGCTTACAAAACACAAAAACATTACAATTTGAAAATATCTACTGATGGATGGCCATCCGGACTCTGCCCCACACACTGGCTGGGTGCTTGGAGGCCGTGACTGGATGGTTGAGGCAAAGTTGGCTGAAGTTGAATCCAGTGAAGACGGAGGTCCTGTGGCTCGGCCGGGGCGGTTTGGGGTTGGGGTGCCAGCTCCCGACTCCCATCTGCACCTGCCGTCAAGAGTCTGGATGTGATCCTGGATGCCTCCCTATCTATGGAGGCCCAGGTCGCAGCCGTGGTCAAGGCGGCCTTTTACCATCTCCGCCGGGCCCGGCAGCTGGTGCCTTACCTCTCCCGCCCTGACCTAGACACGGTGATCCATACGACTGTCACCACTAGGCTTGATTACTGTAACTCGCTCTATGTAGGGCTGCCTTTGAGACTGACCCGACGACTCCAGCTGGTTCAGAATGCAGAGGCGAGGCTCCTAGAGCATATAAAGCCAGTGCTTTACCATCTGCACTGGCTCCAACTGGAGTTTCGGATCAGGTTCAAGGTGCTGGTTTTGACCTTTAAAGTCTTACACGGTCTGGGACCCTCGTATCTTCAGGACTGCCTCTCCTAGTATACCCCCCGAAGGACATTAAGATCATCCGACAAAAATTTACTGGTGGTCCCTGGCCCTAAGAGCTTGCGGTGGTCCTCAACAAGAGCCAGGGATTTTTCAGCCGGCCTGGTGGAATGCTCTGCCTGGTAACATCAGGGCCCTGCGGGATGTTAAAGTTTTCCGCAGGGCCTGCAAGACAGAGCCTACAATTGAGGACAACCGCCTATATCTGCTCATATTATTTACACCATCTACTGGCCTCCCCCCCCTTTCCCCTTAGTGGGAACAACAAAAACAAAGGGTACGGTCCCCAACAGCTTTTAGATTTGAGCGCCCTAATTTTAGGGTTTGTTTTTTGTTTGTTTTTAAGAATTTCATTGACGGTTTTATTATGGATTTTAATGTTTATTTATATTGTATGTTATTGTATTTTTTAAATGATGTTACCCGCCCTGAGTTGGTTTGCTGAGGAGGTCGGGTTAGAAGTCTAATAAATAAATAAATAAACCCCAAATAACTCAGGATGCCTGATCATGTCAAAACTGGATCATGTCACAGTTGGTTTGGATCATGTCACAATTGCCAGCTGTAAATAATGTAATGGATTTCTTGATGATCTGATAGAGTATTCACTGGGTGATTCATCACGATTTGCTGGGTGGCTGCATGTCTAGCACTACAGCATGCACTCACAAATGCACAATTGGCTTTCTCACATGCAGGTTGTTGCATGTGTGCACAGTTTAGCAAAGGACCCTGGGAGTTGTAATTTCCCATGTAAGTAGTTACCATCTTTAAAACAAAATGCTCCCACCCATCACTCATACCCTATGTCACTCACAAAGGCATCTAGAATGGCACATTGGCACTGGATAATTTTTTACAAAAAATAAATGAACGAATGTGCGTTTGGTTATCAAATCCATGCATTCATTCACTTCATAAGGGCAACACTCCATGTCTGCACTTGAGCAAAATGGGGAATAAGGGATGGCACTGGGATAATGTTTGCTATTAATGCACAATAGGGTTTTGCAATGGAACTGCAGGGTGACCATGACACTTCCAATAATTCAGTGAGGAATGACTTGGAGGAAGTGGCACACAAACAGCCCACCTTGCCAGCTGCCTTGCCAGTGCCATTGGATGCAGCTGAAAAATGTGGTCATCAAGTGCACTGAGCAACTGCACTTGTTAGGATCACTAAGTTTGCCAACTTTGGGTTGGGAAATACTTGGAGATTTTTGGGGTGGAGCCTGAGGAGGGCAGGGTTTGGGGAGGGGAGGTACTTCAATGCCATAGAGTCCAATTGCCAAAGCGGACATTTTCTCCAGGCAAACTGATCTCTATCGGCTGGAGATCAGTTGTAATAGTAGGAGATTTCCAGCTAGTACCTGAAGGTTGGCAACCCTACTAAGGCACTGCCTTGGCAACAAGGATCTTTATGTAGGGGAGGGGGAGGAAGTTCCACATCCTAAGCTGCTACTTCATATTGCTACCTTTCACCCTTCCAGACCCTAATTGGGATGAGGGCTCACTTTCAGGGGGAGATGGAGACAGAGAGGCCTGCCTGATGGAGTGGAATGATGCTCCCACCAAGCACCTCTCAGCAAGAAAGCTGCTTTGCCAGCAAGTAACTTGATGTAGGGGAGGTGAGGAAGTCCTGCCTCCCAAGCCACTTTGGGATTGTTTCCTTTTGCCCTCCCAATTCCCAAATGAGATGACTCACCACACATGAAAAGTGAGATGGAGATAGATAGGCCTGGCTGAAACAGTGGAACACTGCTCCTGCCCAGCACTTCTCAGTTAGCTAGATCTTTCATCTTTTTTATAAACAGTAGAAATTATGAGTTCCGCATAAATATTCCTGTCATGCTGAAATATCTAGTATATATTTGAGTTCTCCTTTTATTTATTTCTCAGATCAAATAACTCAATTACTCAACATGCATCTGCTATATTTATCAACACTAGAAATAAAAAAAGTTTCTTAACTGCAAAATTAATGCAAAAATCTAACAAAAATAATAAAGTATCCTGAAATAGAGTCACACTTAGCTTTCAAGTAGTAGAGAAGAGACATATTGATTCCCTTTTCCCACTAGGATGAAATATTGCTAAAAAGTGATAGATGGTAAGGTGATACCAGGTGAGATAGTAGCCAAGCACAGACAACTAGTAATGAATTATCAGCAGCAAGAAATACAGTGAAATATTGAAGGGGGGAAAAGAATTAGGCAGTAGAACCTAAGAAGAAACTGGTATAGAAACAGGTTAAAAGACTTCCTTGATTAGTCTTTTGTGCCATTCACAACCTGCTGCTAAGAACCCTACAAACCAATTCAGATTAACCCCTTTCATAATCTCTAGTATACCTAAACTCACACTCTGGTTATTCTTTTATTAGCCTTCCATCTAAAATTAAAGCAGTCACACACCCAAGGGTTAACTCAGTTACTAGCTAGAGTTCTACAAAGGCAGAGGTTAATTAAAACAATGAATTAAGGACCTGGAAAGAGTACATATAGGCTATTCCCTCCAAAACTATCATCTGAGTCATACATTCAGCGTTAAAAAAAAATCATAGTGATCCCTTTGCTTTCTATATCCACTTAGTTGTTTATACTAGACACACTTCAGCTAAAGTTAAGCAATTTGACAGTGCAATCCTAAACAGGTACACCTTTTTAATCCCATTGACTTCAATGGAATTAGAATGCTGTAAATCTGCTTGGGATAGCACTGTAACCATACTATCCTGAAGGGGGGGCAAAGCACCTCAGGAGGCAGCAGGAGGCCAGCGCTGATGCAAGTACCACTTGCGCCATCCAAACTGGCATAAATGCTGGTGCAAAGGGACTTACGCAGGTGCCGCAAAGTGGTGCAGCACAACAACTCAGAGGCGACGTTGCAACCACCACACCAGCGCAAGTTCAGCATTGGGGCCTGCACCATCACCAAAGGAGGCGTTCTTGGGGCATGACCGGTGGTAGTTGGATTCCTGAGAGCTTTCAGCATGGGAATGCCCAATTTTTCCTAGCATAAAGTTATGTCAGGTGAAATCATGGTGCAGACCATAGACCCCCATTATAGGCATTTTTCAAAATTCTCCCCCCTCGGCAGGGCCATTCCCCCATGTCTGTAACGGCTGTGGAAGTCAACCAAGTGGCTGGCCAATGGGACCGGTTCAGAAAGGGACCAAGCCCCCATGGAGGTGCTCAATAGCAAAGCAAGCCCTCCCTCATAAACCGGTTCCCTCACACACACTTTCCAGCAGGTAAGGTGCATGTGGATCATCATGCTGCCTCTCCCCTCCCCACCCAGGGGACTTAGCACAAGCCGTGCATCACTCATGGTGGAGGCAATAGCATGGGAACAGCACTTTGTATAGAAACCTTCACTGGAGAAAAAAGTCCACACACGCACCCTGCACAAAAACCCTCACAGGAGAACAAATTCCACATACTCTGTGGCTGAGTTCTCCCACTCAAGTTCCATTTCAGTTGGTACAAATGTCCTGGGGGGACTCCATGGGCTGGACATGCAGTCACAGGTAAGCCTGCTGGTGGAACCCAAATCTGCCTGCCCTCTCCTTCCGCCTGGGTCTGAGGCCATACCGGTACAGGCAGCTCCTGTATACATTATACCCAGGCGGCGGCAACGGCTCTGAACACCACCTGTCGCCAAAGCCCTCCACTCCCTGGCAACGAGGGGTTGTGCTGCCCTGGGGTGGGAGCAGATTTCAGGGGCTGAGATGGGCGTGAACCTCTTACCCATCCCTGACAGTCTGGGCCCTCCCTTGCTGGTCCCGGGTCAAGTGTGGTGGGGTGCACAAAGGTGGCTCAGCATCTAGTCGCCTGTGCTTCCCCTCATACAACTGAACCTGTTTATCTTCCAGAGGAGCAAAGCCCCCCCACGAGAGGATGGTGAGGAGGACCCTTCCATGGGTGCAGCCGGTGGCAGCAGAACCAGCCAGGTGGCGGAGGGCTCACTGTTGCCAGGGTGGGGCCAGAGGGGGCAGGGCCAGTGCCACCAATGGCACTGACCCCACCCCCAAAGCTTCTGATGGGACTGCCTGAGTCCAGCCAACAGGTAAAATCCAGCAAGCAGTTGGCAACCTGTTGCTCCATCCGCTGGCTCATCCATGGAGCCCCTCAACGTTTGTGATGGTCCTGGCACTGGCTTGCTGCCTTCCATCACAGAGACTGGCCTCGGGAGAGAACACAGTGGGAGTGCGTGTTCTGAGGCCTTTTATGCTTGGCTGTTTCCCCCGCGGTCACCCCTCCGACAACTTTCGGTCTTTGTTGTGATTATGCATGGCTTTCACGACCGTCAGAGTTTGCCTCGTTCTCCTGCTGCGTTTCCCTGTGTTTTGCCCATGTTTTCAAATCTGAGATAAAACAGGTCTCTGAAAATGAGTGCAAAACGTGAGGAAACACAGTGGGAGAGTGAGACAACCTCTGACAGTCGGAAGCTGCATGCATAATCGAAACAAAGACCTGAAGCTGTTGGAGTGGTGACCGCGAGAGAAACAGGCATGCATAAAAGGCCATAGGTAACACTCCCTGCAGATATTTATATGCTTGAGCCAGTAATTCTTCAGCCCATTATCACAACAAGGGCAGGACAGACCAGCAGACAACAAGGGACCATCATACTTGCCAAGAAAAATAGAGAAGCTGAGCTTCACTCAGGTAATCAGACCATCATTTGAGACCTTTCAAGTGAATAATCAGTATGGTGTTAGCTGTGAAAGGACCCTACCATATTAACATTTTGCCAAAAGAAAAACTATACGTGCATTCCTATTTTTCACAAATAGGTTAAACTGCCACAATAAAATAATTATGACTATTTGAATTTCCTGTCAAAGCTACTGTACATTCATTAGCTTTTCTGGAAATATTCACAGGACCCTAAATTACCTCTTTACCCCTTTGGCTAACTGGGGTGACACCTGACTTCTCACCTTGCATTTTCTAAACCTGGAAATAAAAGAATCTTTTTGTTTTTGACTCAAGGCTCTTAGCCTTTAGTTGGGACAAGGATCTATCCCTAAAGTGTGCTTTGACCAGCTTCAAACCACACATATTTATGCAATGATTTGTGTCCCTGTCTGCTATGACATCACAGGAATCTTTCCTGTACTTGTTGATCATTTTTTTACTTGTTAATGAGGCCTGATTTCCACCTGTCTCTACAATGGTATAATTAATTCATAGATATGACCCTTTTCAAAGTTCATACTAATGAAGTCAAACACATATACTTTATTCTAGCCTTATAGTCTATTTTGAAAACTACTTTTCTTGGTGGTGTAACCATCACTATTCATAGGGTTGCCAACCTCCAGGTAGTAGCTGGAGATCCCCTGCTATTACAACTGGTCTCCAGCCAATAGAGACTAGTTCACCTGGAGAAAATGGCCGCTTTGGCAATTGGACTCTATGGCATTGAAGTCCCTCCCCTCCCCAAACCCCGCCCTCCTCAGGCTCCACCCCAAAAACCTCCCGCCGGTTATGAAGAGGGACCTGGCAACCCTAGCTCTTCATCTACTGGGGGAAGGAAGGACTTGTGGGTAAGAGAGGAAGAAATCCTCAGATGACCATGGTCTCAATTCTGAATCTTCAATTAACACAGTAAAAAGAATCATGACAATTTAATGATACAGTGACTGTAGTGGAAGACGTACTGCCCATAACTGTGGAGGACAGTAAATAATCCACTTGACACCGCCCCCTCCACACACACAGGGCATTAACGCATGGGCAGAATGTTCCTGGTTCGCTCCTCTGTTATCCCACAATATTTTAATCCCACAATATTTAAGTCTGGATAATCAAACGCATGACGCCAGCCTATCCCACATTAAGTCTGAAACAAGTAGCTGCTGGAGGCTCCCCGTGCGTTTGAACCAACCATATAATGTGGGATAGTTCGCAATGCGGGATAGCAGGGGAGTGACATCGCCCAAGGATTGGCTGAGGAGTTATCCAATCAAAGGGCGATTCTCCCCCCCCTTTTTTTTCTTTGAACGCCAGCGTTCCGGTATACCATTGTCTCAACCTGTGAATTAAAAAAAGGCGGGACGGGAGACCGGAAGCAGCAATTGCTTGCACAGGAAAGGGGGCGGGATGGGGGACGGGAAGCGGCAATTGCTCGCGCAGGGAAGGGGGCGGGATGGAGGAGACCGGTAAGGAGCATTAGTAGCGAGCTAGCCGAGTAATTACACGCACGTCGGCGTTCCGGTAATGTAGTGGAATTAAAAAAAAGTAGCGGATTAGAACCGAAAAGATCGCTATAAACCAGGGATTGATTAACCCGGGTTTTTTTGCCTTAATTCGCGACTAAGGTGGGTCCGATGCGCAGCCCTTGGACGGTCGTGCGTGTGGACCATGGAGATTTGCTACTATTAAGGCACAAAAGCGAGACAAATTGGCCGTGCGTTAAGCCCCACACAAACACAGACCTATCAATGCCACAAATTGAAACTGGTTGAATAGCCATTTGCTCTTCTCAGGAACGCTATAATTATCAGCACCTCATCAAACTGCAGAGTCATTTACACATGCCAAATAATACACTTTCAATCCACTTTCAGTACACTTTAATGATCATTTGCAAGTGAATTTTGCCAGTTTACACAGTAAAATCCAACTTCAAAGTGCATTGAAAGTGCATTATTCGGCATGTGTGAAAGTGCCCTGCAACTCCCAGGATTCTTCAGGTGTTATTATGACTGTTAACTGCTATAAACATTGAACATAAATCTATAGTGAAAACATACTTCTGTATTTCAATATGGAAGAGAAGGCCTCGTAGGGAATCTGTAACTCCTCTCTTCTTATATTTTAATGTTACCAACATTTGTAATGCCCTTACGCTGGGAATGCAGGAATTATCCCATCCTTACTAACCCTATCAGACATACCATCCCGCACCACCACCACCCTAGCATTCCAGGCCCATTCAAGTGAAAACAAATGCTATGCCAATTAGATGTAAGAACTGTGAAAGCTGATTGTCTGACTCTCTGCTGACATTTTGAGGTTGCTATAGCGATTACTCAACTGTAATTCCAGGAAGAGAAATAGAATTCAGCATTTCTTCATGTATGAGAAAATAAATGTGTTTTAAAATTGAGCTGACAATTTTTGGCACTTCATTTTTTATGATGCTGAAGTATGGATATTGTTTTCTAGATACCGTACATGTGCAACATTCCCCTATGAATTAATAGAGGTAGACAAACACAAGATATTGAGTTTCAAAATTATTAATTTCCTTTTTTCTCTTTTATGACACAGTTTGGATCTGACAATGCAATTAATCTGTCATTTGGTGTTCACCCTAATTAACTTGTGGATGACTGGCAAAAAAAGAAAAAAAGAAATAAAGGTACCCTCTATGCGGAGGCTGTTTTAAGAGGTGTAGAATCAACCAAGATCAATGTGAAGATCAATCGATAGTCTATAATAACAGAAAACACAACCAGAAACTACTATATGTCCTTGTGAAGTAAGCCAAGGTGTCATAATAAACCAGCTGTGGGTAAGATAAAATCATGACAAGTTGATTTTGCCAAAGAATTAAAGAAGGGTGCTATTTTATTTGCATGTGTAGGTGACAGCTGATATTCAACATAATAGGTGAATACAGTGTAACCTAAAGTTTTGTTCTGAAGACAGGAACTAATAGCTTCTCTTCATAAGAACTATTTAAGTATGTGAGTGTTACTTTAATAGTGTTTGGATTATTCAAAGACTTATTTTCAGAGATTCAGATGTTATTGAGAAAGCTCCAGACTCCAGGGCAGCTATTATTTCTCCCACCTCAGCACTCTGACCTATAACCTGGAGTTGCATTTTGTTATACAAATCATATTAAGTCTTTGTTGCAGCTCCCTGTCCTGAACAGGATGGCTATCTATCACAACATCCTAAAGTAATATCGGAATACTGTAACTTCTTAGCATTTTGAACAATTAAAAATTTAACCATATGCAAGATTATGATGGACTGCTGATAAATTACACAGACTACCATTAATCACAAAACCTTTATATCATACAGCTGTTTTAATGAGGCTACAGATACATGTGCTCTACACAGCACAACTATATGTAACGGTACTAGCCTGACTGCACACCTTCTACAATTCAGTGGAGGCTGTACACATTCATGTGTCATTGAATCTAGAAGAAGAGTTGGTTTTTATACCCCACTTTTCCTCTACCTTTAAGGAGTCCCAAAGGGGCATACAATCACCTTCCACCTCCCCCACACACAACAAGCACCTTGTGAGGTAGATGGGGCTGAGAGGTCAGAGAGAACTGTGACTAACCCAAAGTCACCCAGCAGGCTTCATGTGGAGGAGTGGAGAAATAAACTTGGTTCTCCAGATTAGAGCCCACAACTCTTAACCACTACATGGAGAGTCACTGCCATTCCTAGTAGATAACTCTCGGCTAGATTACCATTAATCTTTCTCAATGTGAGGTTGCTTTGTTCATAAGCAATTTCATTTGAAAAACTTTTAAAATGCTAGCTCCCAATATAGGAGGAGTGGGGACCATGAGCAATGCAATAGGTTTGTTCAAATGGTCATTCATTTGTTTATCACATCGTGTTTAATGTATGTGCTGACATTTATTCCTAAAGGTTAGGCAGTAGGTAGGAGAGGACATGAGATCTGGAGATGACCACACACGTTCCCCAGAATCCATCCTCATAATCTTGATTTTTTTTTTAAAAAAAAGTTTAATTCACCATGTGACTTTGCTAGCAAAGGTAGGGTTAAGTGTTTTCCTAGCAAAGAATATCATATCCCATTCAAAGGGTTAACCCATCAGCTCTTCAGACATCAGCTGCTAGACTGAGCATGAGACTGACTGGGTTCAGCTTTGAACTTTAAAAGGTAAATACTGCAGCTTGCTGAGTACACTTTAGCACATCAGGCCTCTCACACCTGCTTAACTAGAAGCTTCAGGGCTTTGGGTCTCAGGCCTGAAGCAGCTTGATTCAGTTTTTCACTGAAGCGGTATGCTGAGCCCTGCCTGTGTCATGTTATATGGGGAGTAAAAAAAAAAAAATCCAGTTAATAAAACCAGAGCCTGCACAATTGGATCACTGTTTATACTGAAAAGAGGGTTTCAGTACTGCTCACGTGTAGCCCATAAAAACGTGTGTTTTACAAACAGACAGAAGTGGCCAGAGGTAATGGTTTTATATGCCAGCCATGTAAAATGTGACAATTATGGCTTTTGTTGCGTAGGAAGCCTCTTCTTTCTGAGAATTACACACAGGCAGATGCCACCTGCCTCTCAGATTTCATCAGCTGTGCATCTCCTATGCCCCGTGTTTTTTAAAAAAATGAAATGTACAAGAAAGGTTATGCAATGCTCGCGGCCACTGATGTTCACTAGAACACAAGGCTGCATTACAAGTAGGTATGTGAGATGTGCATGATGACATACATATGCAACAGGAAATCGCTACTGCAGGCAATCTGAAGGTACCATATATTCCGTACAGATTAGAATACAGACATATACTTTTATATTTAGAATATCAATAGCAATACAATTGCTCTCCAAACATGAACACTGTAGGCAATCTGTGGGAACTTTTGTGATATAGCCATACAATTCCTCATAGAGTGACAGAGAACGGATGCAGACAGAGGGAACATAGATTGCACTCATCCTGCCTAGAAGTTTATTAGAATTACAGAATTAGAATGTCCCTGCAGATATAATTTAGTTGATGTAAGATATGTTTTTACTAGTCTATTTGGGAATGATGAGAACTAGTAGGGCAGGGTATTGTGACCAACAGTTAGTTATCGTTAAGCAAATAAATAATGAAAGAATCACGGAGCTCATCAGTAACCATGGAGGAAAGGAAAAGAGAAATTAGCATATACATATCAAATGAGAGCCAGTGTGGTAGAGTGATTAGCATGTCACACATTGTTTTGAATCCCCACTGCTCTGTGGAAGTTTGCTGGGTGACCATGGGGCAGTCACTGTCTCCCAGCCTAACCTACCTCACAGGGTAGGGTTACCTGCTCCGGGTTGGAAATACCTGGAGATTTTGGAGGTAGAGCCTAAGGAGGGCAGGGTTTGGGGAGGAGATGGACTTCAATGCCATAGAGTCCAATTGCCAAAGTGGCCATTTTCTCCAGGTGAACTGATCTCTGTCGGCTGGAGATCAGTTGTAATAGCAGGAGATCTCCAGCTAGCACCTGGAAGTTGGCGACCCTATCACAGGGTCATTGTGAGGATCAAATGTAGGAGGAGAAAACACTATTGAAAGTTGCTTTGAGTGCCCACTAGGGGGAAAGTGTATAAACATCTAAATAAATGGAAATTGCCCTGTGCTAAGAAATAATGGTTCATCAAGCCTAGAAGTCCTGTCCACTGCAGTTCTCCAAGCCCTTAGGCAGAGCTCTTCCCCAGCCTTGCTACCTCCTTCAAGCCAGTGCTTGAACCTAAGACCTGCACTCTCCCTATTCCCCAACAAATAAGGGGGCAATTTGCTCGGAGGATAACAGTACAATTATGACTGGGCATGATGATAACCACTCAAAGTATATTTTATTGTAGTTAAGTCTTTAAAATTGTCATTAAGCTTTTTTTTTCTTTTTGCCATCATGACACAGCTGACATGGTGACCTCGTAGGTTTTCAAGGCAAGAGACATTCAGAGGTGGTTTGCAACTGCTTGCCTCCACATCATGCCCCTGGTATTCCTTGAAAGTCTCCCATCCCATCCAAATACTAGCCAAGGTTGTGGCTGAGATTGTGTTACCAGCCCAAGGTCACCCAGCAAGTTTCCATGGCAGAGTGGGGATTTGAACCTGGGTTTCCCAGATCCTAGTCTAACACCTTAACCACGACACCACACTGACCCTCTCTTCATTATGCTTAGCAGTTCTGAAAACAGCAGTTTGCATTTGCAAATGCCTATCAAACCCAGTCCACTGTACAACTTCTTTCATTTCATCATATAGAGCTACAGATATTAGATGCACAAATATAAATGCAAGTTATATTTGAGCTGTAACCATTATTGTATAGTACAAAGGAAGATACATTTACAGCACAAGTGAATCCATGTATTAACAGAATACGATGCAAAGGTGGTTCATATTGTCTATAATAAAATATAAACCACATGGTTCACAGGCTTTCAGTTTGGCAAGATTCCCAGACTGAAAACGTTCATTTTGTCTTCAGACCAATTTCACATTAATTGCAGAAAGCCTTCCTCCGCTTTGATGGAATACAGACAGTATGTTTCAAAAGGAGTTGCAAAGCCCCTGCACAACCATTAGTAAAACATATGTGCATGTCGCACCTAAAGCACCGTACTCGAGAGAAATATTTTGTTGATATTTTAGTAATAATTTTAATCATGTGGAATTTAATCAGTACTTTTCTTTTTGCAGTTTCAGGTTTTTATTCTCATTATTATATATATCATACTATATTTGGTTGTGGTTTGACCCTTAACCTCAGGTCCTTCCCTAGGTTTGCCAGGTCCCTCTTCGCCACTGGCGGCAGGTTTTTAGGGCGAAGCCTGAGGAGGGCGGAGTTTGGGGAGGGGAGGGACTTTAATAGCATAGAGTCCAATTGCCAAAGCAGCCATTTTCTCCAGGTGAACTGATCTCTATCGGCTGGAGATCAGTTGTAATAGCAGGAGATCTTCTGCTATTACATGGAGGTTGGCAACCCTATCCTTCCCCCATCTGTAACATGGGAATAATACTTCGAGGGCTATTGTAAGGATTTGGATATTTGGGGGTGGAGCCTGGAGAGGACAAGATATGGGGAGGGACTTTTGCTGAATGTAATGCCATAGAATCTATCCTCTAAAGCAGCCATTTTCTTCAGGGGAACTGATCTCTGTGGTCTACAGATCAGTTGTATTCCACAAGATCTGCAGGCCTCATCTGGAGTTTAGCAACCCTATTACAAACAGAAAGTATATTGTGAAGTACTTTGTAATTATTATTAACTAATACTCTGCAATGCATAAGAACATAAGAACATAAGAAAGGCCCTGCTGGATCAGACCAAGGCCCATCAAGTTCAGCAGTCTGTTCACACAGTGGCCAACCAGGTGCCTCTAGGAAGCCCACAAACAAGACAACTGCAGCAGCACCATCCTGCCTGTGTTCCACAGCACCCAAGATAATAGGCATGCTCCTCTGATACTAGAGAGAATAGGTATGCAGCATGACTAGTATCCATTCTAACTAACAGCCATGAATACCCCTCTCCTCCATGAATATGTCCACTCCCCTCTTAAAGCCCTCCAAGCTGGCAGCCATCACCACATCCTGGGGCAGGGAGTTCCACAATTTAACTATGTGTTGTGTGAAAACAGACTTCCTTTTATCTGTTTTGAATCTCTTGCTCTCCAGCTTTAGCAGATGACCCCGTGTTCTAGTATTATGGGAGAGGGAGAAAAACATCTCCCTGTCCACTCTCTCCAAACCATGCATAACTTTATAGACCTCTATCACGTCTCCCCTCAGCCGCCTGTCTTTTTTACTGTGTCTTTTTTACTGATATGGTGACGGAACACTTTCAGATTTTCCATGTGACAACTGAGGTGGCAGATATTTTATATTAATAGGGTTGTCAACCTCCAGGTAGTAGCTGGAGATCTCCCGCTATTACAACTGATCTCCAGGCGATAGATATCAGTTCACCTGGAGAAAATGGCCACTTTGGCAATTGGACTCTATGCCATTGAAGTCCCTCCCCTCCCCAAACCCCGCCCTCCTCAGGCTCCGCCCCCGAAACCTCCCGCCAGTGGCAAAGAGGGACCTGGCAAACCTATATATAAATACTATACCACTTCTATTAAGTGTATTTGCAGAGATCTTTAGATGTGTGTAAACAAATAAACTACTGAAGAAGAAAGGAAAGAAAGATATATGCACCATTCACTGATGTACTTAACATGCTGTTCCAAATTATTTATATACTACAGGCTTACTTTTAGGTGAGAATTGTCATATACAATTAAATAAAATGACATTATTTGAATTCACTCATGAAAGAAACTGGAATTTCTCTTTTTAGATTCAAGACATCACAGAAGAGTGAAATTGTAGCGTACCCTGGAGCTGGCTAGAGGCAAACCATGTGAAATGTTTATGTCAATGCAACAAGGATGGTACTGAAGAAAGAAAGGAAATAGTTATGTTTCAGCACAAAGAACAATTTTGCCATTGTTAGAATCTATCCATCTAAAGATATATAAATATTAAATAGGTGAAAGATAGTTTTAGTTTTCATAAGATTGTTTAGAACTCTGAAAATAGACATGAAATCTCACTGGACTGCATATTTATGTGGCAGCTCTTAGTAGTGTTTACATAGCATAGATTCAGCAAGCAGGAGTGGAAAACGCTTATGTGGTACAAGCGTCAAGTGTGAACATGAGAAGAAGCAATTTGTGCTGCTTCAATTGATTCCTGGATGACTAGGGTTGCTTCCAGGTGGTAGCTGGAGATCTCATGCTATTACAACTGATCTCCAGCCAATAGAGATCAGTTCACCTGGAGAAAATGGCTTCTTTGGCAATTGGACTCTATGGCATTGAAGTCCCTCCTCTCTCCAAATCACGCCCTCCGCAGGCTCCACCCCAAAAATCTCCAGGCATTTCCCAACCCAGAGCTGGCAACCCTATGGATGACTCAGTGTTTAAACTTCAGATGATGGAAAGGAAAGTTACCTCACACTCCCCAGTACTCTTCTTTACCCAGTTTTAATATAACTGCTTTTTTATCTATCATCTTTTACTGTCTGTCATAAATAATCACCTTCCTATTATCCAACTTTTCTAGAAAATCCGAGGAGGTTTACATTTCTCCTTATTCCTGCCCAGTAGGCATGCCTTGATTTTATGATGCAGCTCAACAAGGGAAAAATCTATGGCTGAACTGGAGAAATGGTCTCTGAGCAAACTCAGAATGCTCTCCTGACTCTTACAAGTGAGAATAAGAAGCTCCTGCAGTAATGCAAGCAGTTTGAGGAACAGGTGACTGAAAGCTCTGGGCTGCTTTGGGCAGAAAATCGCAGCAGGAGTCCAACTAAACTGCAAACAGAGCTGTCAGATATAAAAGCATATTTTCAGCAGTATGGACGCACACACATTAACAGGGAAAGGCTGCTGTGAATTAGGGGTAGAGTTGCCAACCTCCAGATGGAACCTAGAGATCTCCCAAAATTACAATTGATCCCCAGATGACAGAGATCACTTCCTACACACACACACACGCACGCATATAGTCAGTGGTTTTCTTTCTCTGTTTTTGCTGATTTTTTTTAAATATTTGTCTGCATTATAAACACATGCAGCATAGTGTTTATTTACAATTTTTATGCATATGAAGTAGGGTTGCTAACCTCCAGGTGGGGCCTAGAATCTCCCAGAATTACAAATAATCTCCAGACTACAGAGATCAATTCCCTGGAGAAAATGGCTGTGTTGGAGAGTAAACTCTATGGCATTATACCCCACTGAGGTCTCTCCTCTTCCCAAATCCCTCCTTCCCAGCTGCACTGTCAGATCTCCACAAATTGCCCAGTATGGAGTAAGCAACTCTAATATGAAATCATTTACAAGTAGAAAAGACATGTAGTATTCACTATCACACAAGAGCTGTTCCATTTTTTTAATGAAAAAATCAGTGGGGAAAAGCAGCAAATAGTGGGAAAAGAAAGAACTGTTTGCACAAAGCAGGAACAAACTGAAATGGGGTGTTTTGGGAAAGGGGTCACAAGAGCAAAGAACAGCAAATTAACCCTTAATTAGAGTTGCCAACTGTGGACAGGGAAATTCCTGGAAATGTGGTGGTGGAGACTGAGGGAGCAGGGCTTTGGGAGGGGAGGGACCTCTGTGGGAATGTGATGCCTAGAGACCAACCTCCAAATCAGTCAATGTCACCAGGTGAGTTGATCTGTGTCATCTGAAGATCAGTTGTAATTCTGGGAGATCTCTAGGCCCCATCTGAAAGTTGGCCCCCCTCTCCCTATTTCACAGCAGCCTTTTCCTATTAAGTGAAAACAGGAAAGGTATGTAATAAGTGATCTCACTGAAACATAGCTATTCCACCTTAGATGAAGAGATAAACTGATGTGAAGATGGTTGTTTCCACAAAAAGGTAAGGATGTGATTTTTCCAATGATTGTGTAGTAATTTTTAAAAGAAAACAGAAGAGATCTAGTGTCCAGGAGGTGAGAGGGTAGCCTTTGTAGTGTTTCTGAATTGAGGTAGTTGTAATAATAATGTTTTATTTTATTAGCCTGCTGATTAGCATACAAATTGATTTAAAAAGCATTAAAATATGTTGGATTTATAGGTATAGGGTCCAGATCACACGAAGTGATGGTATTGCTTTACTCTGCTCTGGTTAGACCTCACCTAGAGTATTGTGTTTAAGAAGGATGTTGACAAGCTGGAATGTGTCCAGAGGAGGGCAACAAAGATGGTGAGAGGTCTGGATACCAAGTGCCATGAGGAAAGGTTGAAAGGCTGTCATATAGAGGATGGTGCCGAGTTGTTTCAGAAGGTCGGACCAGAACCAACAGGTTGAAATTAAATCAAAAGAATTTCTGTCTAGACATTAGGAAGAATTTTCTAACAGTTAGATCAGTTCCTCAGTGGAACAGCCTTCCTCGGGAGGTTGTAAACTCTCCTTCCCTGGAGGTATTTAAGAAGAGGTTAGATGGCCATCTGTCAGCAATGCTGATTCTATGACCTTAAGCAGATGATGAGAGGGAGGGCATCTTGGCTATCTTCTGGGCATGGAGTAGGGGTCACTGGGTGTATGTTGGGGAGATAGTTGTGAATTTCCTGCATTGTGCAGGGGATTGGACTAGATGACCCTGGTGGTCCCTTCCAACTCTATGATTCTGTGACCCCCTCCCCAAAATAGACACCCTGTGATGTAGGTGGGACAGAGAGCTTTAAGAGAGCTGTGAGTAGCCCAAGGTCACCCAGCTAGCTTCATGTGTAGGAGTGGGGAATCAAACCTGGTTCTCCAGATTAGAGTCCACTGCTCCAAACCACTCGTCTTAACCACTACACCCCACTGGCTCTCAACAGAGCAAATGACACCCCCACTTGCACCTGGGCTCTTTCAGTTGCCAAAAAAAGTACAACAAAGAAGACAGGAATTCCTCTTTACCCACACAGCAATCCTGAACACAGTACTCTAGGTGAGGTCTGTCCTGAGCAGCTATGCATTTACTTACAAGTTGCCAGAAGCTACGGTAGAGCTGCAAGTCCCATAGCAAACTCCTGCAGTTCGTAATGTCTAGTTAAGCTCTGAGTAGGACATCAATTAAAATGGTGATGTGAACAAGGGATTTCATAGAGGGTTGCATGCATTTGTCTTCAAAACAACTGGTTTTAATCTGGCGGTAACTTTTTGTGCAAGTGGAAATTGTTTATGTTCTTGTGCCCTTCAGGAAACTAGAAATGTGACAGAATGTTATTCAGGGCATTGGCTTTTCTTCTAAGACTTTGTACCCTTTCTACAAATAGGTGACATTTACATAACAATTTTCCATTTGCCAAGTTTACAGAAAAGTATATTTTAATTTTGATTCTAATTGCTTCAAAATGTAGAACATTCTGACATTTCTTAATTGATGTGATGATGCTGGGTGCAAAGGTTTCTAAAGAGCACACGTGAAAACATCCCCCCCCCCCCGATTTCCTTTGTGGCTTTTGTCAGGTGTACATTCTGTTTCAGTTTAAAGCAATATATCTGTATTTCCTCCTTACCTTAAATAAGAACATAAGAAAGGCCCTGCTAGATCAGACCAAGGCCCAACACGTCCAGCAGCCTTTTCACACAGTGGCCAACCAGGTGCCTCTAGGAAGCCACTAACAAGACAAGTGCAGCAGCACCATCCTGCCTGTGTTCCACCACACCCAAAATAATAGGCATGCTCCTCTGATACTAGAGAAAATAGGTATGCAGCATGACTAGTATCCATTCTAACTAACAGCCATGAATACCCTTCTCCTCCATGAATATGTCCACTCCCCTATTAAAGCCCTCCAAGCTGGCAGCCATCACCACATCCTGGGGCAGGGAGTTCCACAATTTAACCATGCATTGTGTGAAATAATACTTCCTTTTATCTGTTTTGAATCTCTCACCCTCCAGCTTTAGCAGATGACCCTGTGTTTTAGTACTATGGGAGAGGGAGAAAAACCTCTCCCTGTCCACTCTTTCCAAACCGTGCATAATTTTATAGACCTCTATCATGTCTCCCCTCAGCCGCCTTCTTTCCAAGCTAAACAGCCCTAAGCGTCTTAACCGCTCCCCATAGGACAGTTGCTCTAGTCCCCTAATCATTTTGGTTGCTCTTTTCTGCACCTTCTCAATCTCTTTTTTTAGGTGTGGTGACCAGAACTGTACACAGTATTCCAAGTATGGTCTCACCATAGATTTGTACAAGGGCAGTATGATATCAGCAGTTTTATTCTCTGTTCCTCGCCTAACTATGGCCAGCATGGAATTTGCAGCTGCACACGCGGTTGACATCTTCATTGAGCTATCCACTACCACCCCAAGATCCCTTTCTTGGTCTGTTGCTGCCAGCACAGATCCCATCAGTGTATATGTGAAGTTGGGATTTTTTGCCCCAATATGCATCACTTTACACTTACATTGAATCTCATTTGCCATTTTAATGCCCATTCTTCCAGTATGCAGAGATCCTTCTGGAGCTCTTCACAGTCCGGTTTTGTTTTAACCACCCTAAATAATTTGGTGTCATCTGCAAACTTGGCTACTTCACTGTTTAACCCCAACTCCAGTTCATTGATGAACAGGTTGAAAAGCTCCGGTCCCAACACAGATCCCTGAGGCACCCCACTGCTCACATCCCGCCATTGGGAGAACTGACCATTGATTCCTACTCTCTGCTTCCTATTTTTCAGCCAGCTCTCAATCCATAAGAGGACTTGTCCTCTTATCCTGTGACTATGAAGTTTGCGTAGCATTCCTTGGTGGGGGACTTTGTCAAAAGCTTTTTGGAAATCTAAATACACAATATCCACAGGCTCATTCCTGTCCACATGCTTATTGACACTTTCAAAAAACTCTAATAGATTAGTGATACAGGAACTACCCTTACAGAAGCCATGTTGGGTTTTGCCCAGCAGACCTTGTCCTTCTATATGCTTGACAATTCTATCTTTAATAATGCTTTCCACTAATTTACCCGGAACAGACGTTAAGCTAACTGGCCTGTAATTTCCTGGGTCCCCCCTGGAACCGTTTTTATAAATGGGTGTTACATTGGCCATTCTCCAGTCCTCTGGTACAGCGGCTGATCAAAGGGACATATTACATATCTTTGTTAGAAGTTCAGCAATTTCCCATTTGAGTTCTTGAAGAACTCTAGGATGAATACTGTCTGGTCCCTGTGACTTGTTAGTTTGCAGTTTGTCTAGATGTTCTAGGACTTCCTGCCTTGTTACCACTATTTGCCTCAGTTCCTCATTTTCCCCTCTTGTCAGTCTCAAGGGCAGCCCTACATAGAGCGAGCTCCAGTAATCCAGCCTAGAGGTAACCATCACATGGATCACCATAGCTAGGTTGGGGTGGGAGAGGTAGGGCACCATCTTCCGGGCCCAGCAGAGATGGAAAAAAGTTGTCTTGACCATGGCTGCGACCTGGTCCTCTACAGATAAAGAGGCATCCAGGATCACACCCAGATTCCTGACGGTAGGTGCAGATGTTAATTGCACACTGTCAAGAACTGGGAGCTAACGCCCCACCCCTGGGCCACCCTGGCTGAGCCACAGGACCTCCGTCTTCACTGGATTCAACTTCAGCCGACTTTGCCTTAACCATCCAGTCATGGCCTCCAAACACCCAGCCAGTGTGTCTGGGGCGGAGTGCGGATGGCTGTCCATCAATAGGTAAAGCTGGGTGTCATTAGTGTAGTGATGACACCCCAGCCTGAAACTCTGGACAAGCTGGGCAAGGGGGCGCATGTAGATATTATCAACATGGGAGAGGGGATCACACCTTGCGGCACCCCACACACCAAAGGGTGCTGCTGCGAAACCTTCTCCCAAGTGCCACCCTTTGTCCCTGACCTTGCAGAAAGGAGTAGAACCATTAACGGGCTGTGCCACAAATTCCAATGTTGGTGAGGCAGTGGTCTAAGAGCCCTGACCCACCTCAATCCAGCTGTCTACGGAGATTGTCTACAAGGGCGACCAGAGCCGACTCCATCCCATGGCCAGGGCGGAAGCTGGACTGGAATGGTGGGCAGCCCCCTGCTGGAATTAGGGGATCCCTGCTTTAACACCCAGCCCTCCAGCACCATTCTGCCAGCCAGTGGGGGAATTTAGAGCAGCAAAAGTAGTCCAAGGACTCTGGTGGGTGAAACGTGATGACATCATTTCTGGCATGCACCCAAAATGACATCATTGCATTGCCAGTGACCGTGGAGACACTGGTATTTGGGCAAAACGCTATGGTAAAAATGGCTTCCATCATAGAGCTTTGGCCAAATACCTTGGTGTCTCTGTAGTCATCAGTGGCACTATGACATCACTTCCAGTGCATGTCAGAAAGGATGTCATTGCATTTTGCCCACTGGAGGCCTCAGACTACACTTGCTGCTCGTAAGTCCCCCCCACCAGTTGCCAGGAGGTAACTAGCAACCCTCCCCCATAACCTTTTTCCTTTTCCTACTTCCTTCCCTCCTTCCCACCCATCAGTCAACCTATCCTTGTCTGCTCCCCATCTGCAGCTTTCCTTCTTTTCTTCCCCCTAGTAGCATCTCCCCAGGAAAACTCTGGACAAGTTGCACTGTGCCAGCTAAGCTGGGCCAGTTGCACAATGGGAAATCTGCAAACACTTGCAAGGACTAAATTTCAACCCATTGGTTCTGGTCCAATCTTCTGGGGCAACAGAAAACAACTCCGCACCATCCTCTATATGATAGCTCTTCAAATATTCAAACATCTCCTCTGGACATGTTCCAGCTTGTCTATATCTTTCTTAAATTGTGGTGCCCAAAACTGAACACAGTACTGTAGGTGAGATCTAACCAGAGCAGAGTGAAGCAATATAATCACTTCACATGATCTGGACACTATACTTCTGTTGATACAGCCCAAGATCACATTTGCCTTTTTAGCTACCACATCACACTGCTGACTCATGGTCAGTGTTTGGTCTACTACGACCCCAAGATCCTTTTTGCACACACTGCTGCTCAGACAAGACTCCCCCATTCTATAATTATGCATTTGATTTTTCCTACCTAAATACATAACTTTACACTTATCTTTGTTGAAGTGCATTTTATTAGTTTCAGCCCAATTTTCCAGCCTGTCAAGATCATCCTGTATCCTGACTCTGTCTTCTACCATATTTACTACCCCTCCCAGTTTAGTATCATCTGCAAATTTAATAAGCATCCCCTCTATTCCTTCATTCAAATCATTTATAAAGATGTTGAAAAACACAGGGCCCAGGACAGATCCTATTCACTTCTCTCCAAGTGGGTGAGGAACCATTAACAAGCACTCTTTGGGTGCAATCTGTCAACCCGTTACAGATCCACCTAACAGTAATAGGATCTAAACCACATTTTCCCAATTTGTCAACAAGAATACTATTTGGAACCTTATCAAAAGCCATACTGAAATCAAGATAAACTATGTCTACAGCATTCCCTGATCCAGCAAGGTAGTAACTTTCTCGAAAAAGGAGATAAGATTAGTCTGACATGACTTGTTCTTGAGAAACCTGTGTTGGCTCTTAGTGATCAGAAGGGAAGGTGATTGTAAACTGGTTTGATTCTTCCTTAAGTGGTAGAGAAAGTCAGCATATAAAAACCAATTCTTTTTCTTCTTCTGAATGCCAGGCTTCAAAACAGGAAGCAGGCATAGCTGAAGCAAAATGGCTGAGGGAGAGTGTATTTTCAGGAAAGGATCAGTAGGTACATTAAGAGCAAAGAATATCTAATTTTTCCCTGGCAAATGAAGATTTAGTAATATGTTTTTGCTGAGACAAGGTAAATTTCTCTCTTCAGCCACATGGAAGCACGGTTACCAGCCAGTCCCTGGCAACTGGTGGGAGGGCTGTGGATGGGGTTGTGAAAGGCCTCTTACCATAGAGTTTTCATCAATTCCTAGAGCTACCCTATGTAATTTCCATTTTTTTTAACCAGAAATGATGTGATTAGGGTTGCCAACCTTCAGGTACTAGCTGGAGATCTCCTGCTATTACAACTGATCTCCAGCGAACAGAGATCAGTTCACCTGCAGAAAGTGGCTGCTTTGGCAATTGGACTCTATGGCATTGAAGTCCCTCCCCTCCCGAAACCCTGCCCTCCTCAGGCTCCACCCCCAAAATCTCCAGGTATTTCCTAACCCTAGAGCTGGCCACCCTAGATGTGATGACACAGCTGGTGCTTCAGATTTTTAATTTTTTTTTCTCCTGATGCTGTTCAAAGCAATGGTGGGCAATGGGAGCAGGGGGCGGGGAATCCCCACCCTAACTGTGGGCTTGGCAGTGCTAACGCAAATGGCTAAAATGAGATTAATATTAGAAAGCCCGTGCAAAGTACAGGAACTTGCAGAATTTGCATGAGGCTGACATAGGGTTGCCAGGTCCCTCTTTGCCACCAGTGGGAAGTTTTGGGGGAGTAGCCTGAGGAGGATGGGGTTTGGGGAGGGGAGGAACCTCAGTGCCATAGGGTCCAATTCCATATTTATATGATTTATTTTTTTAAAAAAACTGTTCATTTCCCCTACAGAATACTATAAACAACATACCATTTGTTATTACAGATATATAGATGACATTTTCTTAGTTCTAGATAATGTGGAATTTGGCAAAGCTTTGCTATATTTAGTTCTTAACAGTACCCTAGGGTGACACTTTCCATATGGGATATATAATCCATATTTAAAGAAATAAATTTAATTCACCAAATTAGTGTAGGCTGGAATCAGTCAGGGAAGACAGTTAAGAAGTTTGTGTGTACTTCCACCATGTCTAGTTTCACTCACCTTTACAAACTGCATCTTCTTTTCCCCATGATACTAAGGTGACAAGTGTGTGTGTGCATGAGTACACATGCACAGAACATCCATAAATGGGTAGAGGGTGCTACTCTGATTTAATGTAAAAATACTCCAGCTTTCATCGAGGTAATAATTCTAAAAGGTATCCCTGTTCGACAGTTGCAATAAAGTGAAACAGAAATCAAGTGGCATCTTAAACACTTCCAAAGTTTATTTGAGCATAAGCTTTTGCAAGTCATTGGGGTAGCAGAAATGAAGTACAATTCTCCTAACAGAAATAACTAGAAATAAGCTTCTAGATATGACAGAACCTTTGAGGGGAGGATTTCATTTCCTGTTTCCTTCTCCCCCTCTTGCTTTTCCTCTTTGCCTTCCCTTAGTAAGTGCCTGCAATCTCTCTCTTTTCCTTCTCTTCCTCCTATTCATTCTGGCTCCCTGCCTTCTTTAGCTTGCCCTCATCCTAGCAGCCCCTCCCCTTTCTCATCCACCTATCACCATAATTTACCCCCTCCTCCATCTTCAGCTTTCCCTTCTTACCTTTTTTCCCCCTCTCTCCTTCAGTTTTACATTCCCTTCTTCCTGTCTTTTACATGTGTAAGTCTGTCTCCCCCACCTCTGCTGAAACTATGCAAGGCTTGGAATCTTTGGCAATATTGGTTGGGGACTGCTTAGCAATTCCCCAAACGTTCTTCAACATCTCACGATGTAGTTTCACATATTTTTCTATGAACCTGTTTGCTTAAACCTCTTGGGGAAGAGCTCACCAACTGGGTCTCAGAGACAGTAGATGCCTTCTTGAGAGAAAGTTTCTGGCTTGAAAAATGTGGTGGTACATCCATTCATAAAGAAAATGGCTCTGGACCTAGGAGATTTCAATAGCAGTTATCCAGTCTCAAATGTGCCATTCTTGAGCAAGGTGATAGAACAAGCAGTAGCTGGACAATTGCAAGGATTCCTGGAAGAAACAGATTGCTTGGATTCTCTTCAATTTGATTTCAGGTTTAGTTATAATGATCTTGGTCACCCTAGTGGGCAACCTGCACTGGGAGATGGACGGGGTAAGTGTGACCCTGTTGATCCTCCATGATCCTCTTGTACTCCCCCTAAAGGAGTAGGTTCATAGCTTGGGAGTGCTTCTGGATCCTGGGCTTCTATTGGATAAGCAGGTGGGAGTGGTGGCCAGGAGTACATTTCACCATCTTTGGCACGTGGCCCAGCTGCAGTCTTTCCTGGGCAAAAACAAGCTTGCTGCTGTGGTGCATGCCCTGGTAACAATCAAGATTAACTACTGAAATATGCTCTGTTTGGAGATGCCCTTCAAGAGTGTCCATAAGCTATAATTACTAAAGAATGCTATGTCCAGAATGCTGACTGGAGTAGATCATAGGGACCATTCACTCCATTCTTTTTCCACTTACACTGGCTCCCAATTTGCTTCCAGTCCAATTCAAGGTGCTGATATTGAGCTTGAGACTGTATACCTTAAGCACTACCTACTTGTACATGAACCTACCTAACCATTAGGGTAGCCCCGCCACATGAGGCTAAATGGGTTAAACCAAAGAAGGGGCCTTCTTGGTTGCGGCATCAAAATTAAGGAATTCCCTTCCCAGTGAGATTCATCTGTGCCCTCTATCATTATCTTCTGCTGGTGGGGGAAGATATTTCTGTTTGGTGTTCCTTCATTGACCTTCCTCCTCATTTCAGGGTTTATGTGTTTTTTTCTATTTGTCTTTAATTGCTATTATATGAATATGTGTGTGTGTGTGTGTGTGTGTGTGCGCACATGTGTTTATATGTGCATTATAAAGCTTGATTTATTTTTTCCCCAATTTTTTTCTGCCTTGGGAACCTCAGTTGGATGGAAAGGCAGCATAAAAGTGGTTTCAATCAATAAAACAAACAAATAAATAAAATCCTTGTGGTGTGTCCACCTGGACCGTGTATGCATCATTTGCCTGCTATAAAATGTATTATTTGTGATACTACAGTAGTTCCAGTTTTCTAAGCCTGTGATAATTTAGAAAAAGTGATTGTTTATTGGAAAAGCCACTCTGAGCAAGGAATGAAATTGTCTTGTTAACCCGATTAGCAACTCTTAAAATGCAGACAGTGGGACTAACCTCTCCTTTTACAATATACAATCTTGTACTCGAAATGCATTCTTGGCGCTTAAGGCCCTCTTCGCTGGAATATGCCACTTCTCTGAATAAAACCCAGGTTTTCTTGAGCACTTTTTTTTTTTTACAAGAGACACTTGGCAGTCTGTGTTTGCTTCCAAGAGGTTTGAAGCTCTGTGAGGTTGTGTCAGAAGCCTGCTGTACCCCTAGAGTCAAGAGAGCCATAAAAACCTGACAGTTCTAAAGTCAATTACTTCACTGTGAGAAGGCTGTGTTCACTTGAAAAGGTGCAAACAGAATCCTTTCTGTGGGAATTACACAGGACAGTGTGACTTACTGCGGTTGTGACATTCACATCTTATGTATGCAATACACTTCACATTCTCTCATCACAAGGGGGAATCCCATTTACGAGTACACTGGCTCTGAAATTGAATCCATACTCCTGTTTTGTTTTTGGTTTTCTTCCTTTGGTGTAAACATGGCCTGGTAAAAGATGCTATGTTACAGCCTTAACAGGTGAACAAATTAAATAAGGATGAGTATGTGTTTGTCACATACATACACAAGCTACACCACTGGAAGAAGACAAATGCTGATGCAGTCACACTGAGGAAAGAGGGGTAGTTAATAATAAAAACAGGAGTACAACTGGTTACTGAAAAGGCTTTAAAGTGGGAAAAGGTTAGGAGTTGTTTCTGGCTGATAACAGCTAATAGCCTATGCTGTGAATGATGGATGGAAATGTAGGAGGGCTGAAGGAGAATCTTGTTTGGAGAGATGAAGAGAGTAAGACAGAACAGAAATAGAATGAGAATTTCAAGTAGAAACAAATAGGATATCCTTCACTTGCCCAAGCATTTCAGTATTTTTCACTAATCCCTAACCTCTCTATTTTCAGAGTCCACTTAAGAGAACCAGGATATATTCATACACAGTCAGCAGAAGATCCTTAAGATGTCATTCTTCTTCTTTCTTTCTTTTTACAGAAAAATGTGTTGAAAAGAGAGCAATAATGACAAAACAAAATGTTACAGAGGACATTTAGTTTAAAAACATTTTAAAAATGTGACCCAACCTTTCCATTTGGCACACAGAAAGAAGAGGTACAAAGCTACACACTAAGGAACTATGCATAAACACATGAAGCTATCTTAGTACTAAGCCATACTGTTACAGCCCATTCCTCAAATACGCCGGCGGCCGTGCCGAAAGGCCTTAGGAAGCCGGCAATGGTGCACGCCGGCGCAAGGGCCCACACTGCAGGTGCACGCCGGCGTTGGTGGCCCCAGTGCCAGCGTGCAGGCCCAGCCACTGGTCCCCGGCCGCAGCCATGGCAGCGCTGGGCCCGGCTGCTGCCGTCTCTCGCTGGCCACTGGCCGCCGGCACAGGCCGAGGCGGCAAGCTGGGAGGCGTTCTGGCGCCCCGGGAGGCGTTTCCAGGGTGTTACTGTGCTGGCTGGGGGGTGGGGCCGACGTTAGTCAGCCTCCCAAGCCGTTTTGGCTCAGGAACGCCCCCTTTTTTTGTAGAGATACGCCAGCTTTTTGCTGGTGTATCTCCCATGCAACCCTATGAGGGTTGCCCTTTTTTTTGCGCCGGGTAGAGGTTTCAGTGTTGCCGAAGCCTCCTTAAGAGGCAACACTGCTAGTTTGCCTCCTAAACCCGGTGCAGGCATTCCTTTCAGGAATGCGCTGTTAGTCTATCAAGGACAGCATAGTCTCCTCAGACTGGCAGTGACTCTCTAGAGTATCAAGATGAGGTCTTTCACATCAACTACTACCTGATCCTTTTAACTGGAGATGTCAGGGATTGAATTTAGGATCTTCTGCATGTGAAGCAGACACTCTAGCACTAGGCCACAGCCCCTCCCCAATGACAAAGCTCATGCAGGGGAGATATTGTGTGAGTTCCTCACTTTCATGCCATGATGACAGAAGGTTAGTAGACTGGATGTGGCAGCAACTAGCTGGCAGTTGGTCTCTGGGGTGCACAGGTTGTCCACATCTTGCCCTCTCTGCAAGGGCACAACAGCTAGAGAAAATTGGATACAAATAGTGTGCATATGCTTGCAACACTTTTTAAAAATGACTCTTGTACCTCAACTTTATTTTTCAACATAGGGAAGGTTAGCATTAGTCTAATGATGCATGAACCAGAAAGAAAACTCGGCGTGGTGGTGGAGGTGGATGAATCCACATGTTGCATACCTAAATCACTTGTTCCAGCATACCCTCAATATTCCATACTGGATATTATAATGTTTTCTCCAACAGAAATCTGGCCTATAATAACTAGATAGTTATTTGAAACATTGTGATCATAATAGCATTCTGATTAGTCACTTACTGATTTAATAATGCTCCCAGCATCAGTGACCAAATGAAAGTAATTAACGGCACATATAAATGATCAACGGAAGTATGCAGAACAGGAACTAGAATAACCTCTTCCAGATGGGCTTCAAGAAACCACTCACACTAAATGCACACCAGTGTGCAACAGTTGGTTCAGTGTTAACATCAATTAATTCAAATCATCTTGTAGCCAAAAAATACGTTTTTGTTTTATTATTCCATTAGGAAGGCCTAATTTATTTGCATACTTCTCCATTTTCACCTGGATGGCCTGTATAGATCATGTGAAAATTATCCTTGTCATACTATATGTGTCACTCAACATAACATTGAGCTCTTGCATTTCCAAGCAGCTTTTCCAAGTAACACGTTTCTTGTTAGCACCAAGCAGGCTGAGCCAGAATTCTACTTAGGTCTATTCAGTGGGGTTTACTCCAAGGAAAGTTTTCTGAAGAATGTTCTACAAGAGAGCAATTCTAATCATTAGAGCATTTACTCTAGCTATCAGTTAGTGAAGTCATGTGAAGTGCCTATAATGTAGGGTTCCACTATTTATTCAAAATCAGTGTCCTTTCTCAGTCTAACAATCAATCTGGGAACTCACACATCTCTTCCCCTGCTGGGGTAATGTGTGACTTCCACATTAGGAACTTACATATCAACTATAGAGAAGATAAGCAAGTTTCCACTTGAAACATTATACAAGAAGGTGAAAGAAAAGAGTTGAGTTGCCTTCTCTTTGTTTGTCACTGCTGATGTATAAAGTTATAGGGGGTCCTTTTTCTGCACATGTACATCAAGGGAACTTTAGAAGACTATCAAGGTAAATATCCTCAGAAAGTAATTTTTTTTCAAATATGTTATTATGACTGTGTACATGCCAAGGGTATGCAGTGTACTCGGTCAGTAGCTCGTCACACTTTATTTAGTTTTGCTTACTTTACCTAAAGTCACAGGATATGTATGGTAGCCACAGGTAGAACACAACATAGTTATATCATATGTGCACATGAATGGAGCCCACTGGTGTTTCAATAAAGGTAAAGGTCCCCTGTGCAAGCACCGGGTCATTCCTGACCCATGGGGCGACGTCACATCCCAACATTTTCTAGGCAGACTTTGTTTGCGGGGTGGTTTGTCAGTGACTTTGTTTGCGAGGTGGTTTGCCAGTTTCTTCCTCAGTCATCTTCCCTTTACCCCCAGCGAGCTGGGTACTCATTTTACCGACCTCGGAAGGATGGAAGGCTGAGTCAACCTTGAGCCAGCTACCTGAAACCAACTTCCGTTAGGATCGAACTCAGGTTGTGAGCAGAGCTTCGACTGCAGTACTGCAGCTTTACCACTCTGCGCCACGGGGTGTTTCAATGGCCACCAAAAAAATCCACAGAAGGGGCTGAATGGAAGGAAAAATGGCCCTGGAAAAGGGCTTTGTCTATCCCACGCTTTCTCTGCCCCCCCCCCCCAAAGGTGGGAGTGAGCCCCGTGGCGCAGAGTGGTAAGCTGCAGTACTACAGACCAAGCTCTGCTCACAATCAGAGTTCGATCCCAACGGAAGTTGGTTTCAGGTAGCCGGCTCAAGGTTGACTCAGCCTTCCATCCTTCCGAGGTTGGTAAAATGAGTACCCAGCTTTCTGGGGGTAAAGGGAAGATGACTGGGGAAGGCACTGGCAAGCCACCCCATAAACAAAGTCTGCCTAGTAAATGTCGGGATGTGACGTCACCCCATGGGTCAGGAATAACCCAGTGCTTGCACAGGGGACAGTTACCTTTCACAGCTTGTTCAAGTGCATCCACATCCGTCCTTCCCCTAGCTGAACAGAGCAGTGAAGCTGGGTGCATTTTTTCCCCCTTGTGCCATGAGAGGCCAATGACTTGTGGCAGGAGTGGATCGTGCCAGCCTCACATGTGGCCAGGGCTACCCCTCACTTGGGGAAGCCCAAGCTTGGGAGAGCACTCTAACAGAGATCCAAAGATTTAATTGAAACAGGTTTTGACTACATAATGGGGAAGTACTTAGAGTAAAAATCACAAAGGTAGACATGGTCATCTTAGAGACTCTGCTGACAGCATTTAAAGAGGTGAGCAGAGGAAAACAAAGACATGAGGAACTGGGATCAGATGAGAAGGCGCAAACTTAGGCTTGCCATTCTTATCCTTTAAGAACCGCATCAGCACCACCTACCAAGTACATGTCATTGAATACCCCTCAATCCACAGGTTAAAAAGGACATAAAAATAGCACTCCAGACAAGTCACCTTGATTTATACTACTATGCACGCGTTTCAGGTATACATGCAATGAAACCCTTGAACTTGATGGCCATCAGCTGACTCCTTAATGTTTGGTCTGAGTCCTGTTTGCTGTATGACATTTTTTGGGGGAAGGAAGAAAAATCTGTATGTATAATTTTATCCTCAGTATAAAATACTGTTCCACCTCCAGCTGTCAGTATCATCTGAAGAATGGCCTGACTAAAATACAAAATGCCCCTCTTGTCTTTAAAAATTCACAGTGCGCCCCCTGCTTTGTAGGTCACCACATGGGAGACCATATGGCTCCCGTTAACAATCACTTGCTTACAGAAAACATTTATCATATTGACAAACTAAGGAATCAACAGAATTTAACAATGAATTCCTGATTTGATTTGTAGTATGATCATCTGTTAGCTACTGCAGATGTGTTCTGTCAGGCTAAAGAGGACTGTCAGGGAAGTGTGCTCCGTGGGCTGAAGCATCTTCACATTGCTATTTAAAACTTCCTGTCTAATGAATAGATATGCTATGATCATAATGGATTGGCAAAGAGATATGTCAAGAAAATACACCACAGTTGACAGCCACGATTACTCAAGAGTCAAGCCACACATCTGATTGGTTCGCCACCACTCAAATCAAACAGCTACCAGTTTAGGGCTGTGCAATAACTGTGCTGGTGGGGTTTTTGTTTCCTGGTGCTGCAGTTTCATTTCCTTGCCATTGCATTTGCATCTGCATAGTAGGTGTAATAAAAAGCCCTTCATGGCTTTGGTTCCTCATATCTGCAAGACCACCTCTCCACCTATGCTCTACTCATCTGAGTAGGACCTTCTGCAGTTGCTAACCTGTAAATGGGCAAAATCAACAAATACTTATACAAATGATTTCTCTGTTGTAGCTCTCACCTTAAGGAATGGCCTGACTGACAACGTCAGGCTCTCCCCAAGCTATGCAAAACTGAATTATTCAAGAGGTACTTGGATGGCTTAGGCTAGCCCAGTGGTTCTCAATCTGGGGGTCGGGACCCCCAAGGGGATCACGAAGTGTTTTCTGGGGGGTCGCCGCCACTGTCCTGGGACAGCCCCCATCCTGGGCTGTCCAGGACTAACCCAGATGCCCTGTAAATCTGATCCGTCCGTGAGGGCAGGGAAGACCCCAAGCAGAGAGGTGAGGAACTGGCCGGCCGACAGCCAGAATGAGCCGGGCTGCAGAGACGCGGCGGCATGCCGCCACACACCAGCCGTATCCCCGCTGCCCAGCTGAGAGGCGGGCTGGCCAGTCCTGGGCGCTGTCGCACCTGTGCTGGGCGGATGATGTGGCAGGATGTGTGGGAGGCAGAGGAAGCTCCCCTGGCTCAGCCAGTTCAGGTCTCGGAGGAGAAGAGGGCGGTCCCCTTGAGGCCGCTACAGCCACGTTGTTTTTACTTTTAGCTGCGCTCGGGTGGGGCGGGAGCTTCAGCCTGGAATCCAAGTGCGCATGTCTGTAGTGTGGCTTCACTTTTCCGCCCTGAGTCATCAGTTCCGCTCTGCCCTGAGTCATCAGTTCCATTCTGGCAAGGCCGAGGGGGAGAGAGTCTAGGTGCATGCGCAGTTCGGGATTTCCCCTCGAGCGCGCAGGTTCGGTGAGGCGCAGAAGGAGCGGTGACTGGCGGGGAGAAAAACGCACGAAAAGTCCGAGCGGGATAAGCGGCCCTCGGCTCTTTCCTGGCCCTTCGCTCTCGTGAGGTGATTAAACGGAGCTCCGCTTTGAGGGATAACTGCAGTTCTGTGCACAAGCAGTGTCCCAGTCACAAGAGAGGGGGTTTCCTCGTGAGAGCCCCGGCCTGCTTGGAAGAGTTTTTGGGGAGAGAGGGGAGGACAAGGAACACAGTGCATGCTCAGAGGCACTCTTTCCTCCGTGCCAGGAAAGGTTGCTGCGACACACTGTCACAGCCGCTGCACAACAGGTGGTAGTACCGTTTGCTTGTTTGTTTTAAACTTTAAAATTTAAAGTAATTATATATATGGATACCCTGGACTGCCAAAAAAACAAATGTGTTTTCTTTATCCTATTGAAAATGTCATTTATGCAAATTTATGTGACGAGGGTCGCAGGTTACTTGGCAATTGTTACTTGGCAATCGAAAAAGGTTGAGAACCACTGGGCTAGCCTGATCTCATTAGCTCTCAGAAGCTAAACAGGTTCAGCCCTCGTCAATATTTGGATGGGAGCCCACGAAGGAATACCAGGATCATGATGGAGAGGCTGGCAATGGCAAAGTACCTCTGTTAGTCTCTTGCCTTGAAAATGTTATGGGGTTGCCATAAATTGACTGTGACTTGACGGCAAAAAAAAAAAAAAATGGAGCTCAGGAAGGGTGGGGGCTTAACACTTTCCCTGTAGGCTATTTCCTTGCATATTTTGAGAGCCAGCGTGGTGTAGTGGTTAAAATGTCAGGCCAGGATCTGGGAAACCCAGGTTCTAATCCTCACTCTCCCATGGAAACCTGCTGGATGACCTTGGGCCCGTCACACACTCTCAGCCTCGACCATGACAAGTATTTGGATAGGAGACCTCCAAAAAATACCAGGGACGTGATGCGGAGGCAGGCAATGGCAAACCACCTCTGAATGTCTCTTGCCTTGAAAACCCTATGAGGTCACCGCCAGTCAGCTATGACTTGATGGCAAAAAAAAAAAAAGGTTTGTACAGTCACAAAATGGTTCAAAAAGTTACTTGGGTTAGGGACCTGTGGTGCATACTACTGTGTATAGCTCATATTGCCTGTTACTGTAAGGAAGATGTTGCCATGTAATTCTTACAGCATTTAACATGTCACATTAATACTTATGCATTGCTTCAATTCTATTTTCTAATTTCTGGCTTCCAAATTTCCACAATCCTTAACTTATTGCACCATTTATTGGATGTCACATCATATTGATGGTATTGACATATTTGTTTTGTTTTTATTTATGTTATTTATAGTCTACCTTTCCCATGGGGACTCAAGGCTGATCACACAGAATATTAAATGGTCAGGTAAGTGGAACTGTGCCTTCCCGAAGGCTGTACAAAAATACGCATGCATTAAATAACCAATAACTCAGATTTAAACATCAAATGGTAAGACTTATTAAAAAAAAAACATAGGGTTTTTGTATCTGCACAGTAGGTATTTATAATCATTGGTGGACATATTGATTTGCTCATTGTTTAGTTATACAATTGGCTTCTAACAGTGCATTCCTAAGGAGAGTTACTCTATACTAAGACCATTGAGATGAATGGGCTTAGACTGGAGTAACTCTCCTTAGGAATGCACTGTGAGTTTTATACAGTGAGAACAAGTCTGTGGAAAAGGGATGAAACTAGAACTTTCTCTGGGCTGTGTGAGAATGTGCATGCATAAACTCTGCCAGTTGTACAATATGAATAAATGAAATGTAACCCAACCAACAGGCTTAATAATTGCAAACAGCCACACAATCAATGAGAAATTGGTGCCCTGCTGGCAACTATCAAACAGAAGAAGAACAGTTGGTTTTCTCTACCTTTTAAAGACTTTCAGAGTGACTTATATTCCCCTTTCCTTCCCCTCCCCACAACAGACACCTTGTGAGGTAGGTGGGGCTGAGAGAGTCCTGAGAGAACTGTGAATAGCCCAAGGTCATCCAGTACAACAGGCTTCACATGAAGGAGTTGGGAAGCAGATTAGAGTCCACGCTCATGTATCAAACCCAGTTCTCTAGATTAGAGTCTGCTGCTCTTAACCACTATGCCATGTTGAATGTGAGCTGAACAAAGAATCCCTCCTAACAATATGGAAGACTTAGTCTTATGCAAAGTATATTGTAGAGCTATGTTTATTCAGAATTGCTTTAATTTATTTACATGGCAAATCCCATATTTTATTCTCTGACCCTTTCTGTCTACAGTTCATTTGACTGTAATGTTTAAAATCTCTCTCTCACTTATTCAGGGGCAAGTCTTATTTTAGTAATGCAGAAGGTCTCTGGGATTAATAAAAGGGAATTAGGAAAACTCCTTACCTAGATATTTCAGTTCTTTTGGGATGGACTTTATTATCAGGAAGAGTGATACTGGCTCCAATCAAGACAATTTATAAAACTGAATTATATGTTATATAAATTTAGAGTAGCAAAAGTCCTTTTCTTCAAACAAGCAGCTTCGGGAAGGAGATTTAGAATTGCAACTTGGTGGAGAGGAGACATCCATTCTCTTTCCACACATTGATCTTCTGCTTCAAATCACTTTTAAACCACGCCCTTCCAATGTATTGAAAACACATTTACAATATATGTGTTTGGAATCGCATTGGAGAAATGACTTGGTAGGTGATTTGAAGTGGAGAAATGGCACATGAGAAAAGGGTAAAATAGTACCTTCTCCTTTCAAAGCATTTTGCACTCCAGATCTCCCTCTGGTTTTTATTATTAGTACAGGTATGTAATATGTTCTTAGACCACTACTACTACCTTAGCTGAACACCTGGGACATTTGGTATATAAAGCAGATATAAAGCAGATGTTCAGAGACTGACTTACAGCCCATTCCTGAAGCGAAGGGGGGGTTAGGTGGTGGCCAGGCCACAACAGGGTCCAGCCCCTCTGCCGAAGCCAGAATGCTGCCCTTACTTGCGAGCCCTGTGGAACTGCTCTATAACGTTCCACAGGGCTACACCAACTAAAAAGGTGGTGTAACTTGCAGTAAGGGTAAAGGGGGTGTTCCCGAGCTGAAAGGGGTTAGGAAGTTGCCTAAGGGGAGCTCTGCCCCTGGAAGTGCCTTGGGAATGCCTCCCAGGCTGCCAGTGCAGGGAAATATGCTAGTTATTTACTTTTAATCCAAAGTGCTGGTTATTACAACAGAAAGACCACTACTACTATTCCATGACCAGGGTACTTAATGGAACACTTACTCCCATTTGAAACTGCATGTCAGGCAGGGTTTTCTGTGGAAGACTTGCTTTGTGTGTCCCTATCCACAGGGGTGCGGAGCATTGTTACCAGAGACTGGGGGTTTTCTGCATTTGAACTTCAGGCCTGGACCTTTGACCTCATAATCATTAGACACAGGGAATCCAACTAGAGTATTTTTAGGCACCATTGCAAGACTCATTTCAAGGAAGCTGCCACATACTTACTCAGGCCTTTTTCTATCAAGGTCAGTATACTGGTAATGGCTCTCAAACATCTCAGGTAGTCATAGGTACCCTTTCACATTACCTACTACAAGATCATTTTAAATCAAAATGTTAGGAGTTCAATTAGGAACCTTAGGGCATCCAAAGCAGATTCTCCACCACTGAGCCACAGGCTGTTCCAAGAACTTTCAGAATTTGGGTTGATTTTATACAGGGAGTATATTAATTGTTATTATTTTAATTTCTGTATTATCATCATGACCTTGCTCTGTGCTTAATTTTTATTCCATTAATATGATACTTCTTTTGTTCCTTGTAGTATTCTGTAGAAATTTTATCTGTTACTTTCCTGGAAGCCACCAAACTGAGGGTTTGTGGGATACCAAATTATTAAACAAAGAAAATTAAAGTGCACAATCAGAATGATACTGATCCTTTAAATAAGCATTTTTCAAAAGGTTGTCATTTACTAGCCCATTCTGTAAAATCCTTACAGTAACCTCACACACAAACATTTCCCCTATCTTGCCTCCCTCCACCTTACTGCCAAGTAGTAAATGAGGGTAAGGCAGAGAGAAGTAGATCAATGTCTGTAACAGACCTTGAAATGAACTTGGCATTTAGTTTACTACTACTTATTTTTGTACCAGCACACTCTCAATCCAGCAGACAAGGCAGAAAAGCAGCATTTTCCAGGGAAAAGCTTTTCTTAGCTGCTGCACACACCTAGTCGATGTGCAGGTGGCAAACAATGGTTTTGTACACAATTCTCAATCCAGGCCTAGTTTTTCTCACCAGTCCAAGGAGCAAAAGTAAAAACAGACTCCGACAATGTCCTTTTACCCCCAACGTCAAATCTCATACCACATTCAAGAAAAACTACTATTGGTTCTTGTAGGTTATCCGGGCTGTGTAACCGTGGTCTTGGAATTTTCTTTCCTGACATTTCGCCAGCAACTGTGGCAGGCATCTTCAGAGGAGTAACACTGAAGGACAGTGTCTCTCAGTGTCAAGTGTGTAGGAAGAGTAATATATAGTCAGAAAGGGGTTGGGTTTGAGCTGAGTACTGTCCTGCAAAAGTAATGTGCTAATCATTGTCCTGTAAGTATCAAGATAATGTGCTAATGAGGGTATGGTATGTTAATATGGAACCATTGTATCCTGAAGTGATCTGTTAATGTGCGTTCGATCCTGGCTGAATCCTGGCTGGAACAGGGAAGAAAGGAGGCTAAAGCGACCGTGCGTTTTCACCCTATGTTTACGGGGTGGTTTGCCAACGCCTTCCCCAGTCATCTTCCCTTTACCCCCAGCAAGCTGGGTACTCCTTTTACTGACCGTGGAAGGATGGAAAGTGCAAAAATCCATACCATCCAGTGACCTAGTACAGCATTTTACATATTATAAAGGCATAACGGATATTCTTCTGTACTGCTTTACAATATGTGATGCATCTTACCTGATAAACTGAAGTAAATCATTTATTCTGATAGCAAAGGGCAATACTGTATGTGTCTTATGCACAAAGAAAACCCATGAATAGGATATTATAATATTTGAATGAAGAACACATGCATTAATATAATTATTATGAAAGTATTTTATTATGCTTCTATTAAGAGCAGCACTGAGTCCTGTCTAGTAGCTTAGGCACTAGAAATAATGATGTTTAGTAACCTTCACTCCATAACAATGAGGGATAGTTGGGGAGGGAGGTTGTTGTTTTGGGATGCTATTTTTTTCTGTGCCTGAATAGTGTCATTAAAAGCACAAATACAAGAAGTTTGGAATGACAGAAGGTAAGACGGAGATGGTTTATCAAAATCAGTGCAAATGTAATGCCAGCATTTGTCCATGGACCACATGTTTAAAGGTTTTAAAGGGTTTTGTACAACCCACCATTAAATATATATATATATATATATATATATATATATATATATAGAGAGAGAGAGAGAGAGAGAGAGAGAGAGAGAGAGAGAGAGAGAGAGAGAGAGAGAGAGAGAGAGAGAGAGAGAGAGAGAGAGAGAGAGAGAGAGAACATGGTGATAGTGTATATTAATCACTTACATTGAAAAACACGATTTGAGTTCATTTCCTTTGCAAACTATGCAGATTCATTAAAATTGCTGACCTTGCTTTAAAAAGATTGGAAGATTAAGGATGGAAGCAGTAGGCCTCTGCACACAAGCTGGACTTCTGAAGAGCGATGCTGTAACTCAGAGGAGGCTATTACTTCTGGACTGACATGTGTTCCGCAATTCCAGTGCTCAGCAGGCGAATTCCTGCACAGCAAATCCCTAAATTGCCTCAAGGCAAAACAGCAACCGTAGCCGGTAGCAGATTGCTGCGGACCAGCCGATTAGATGTCGGAATCAGCTCTGCCGCTGAGCAGGTCAGCATTGAGATGCTCTTGATAGGGAGGACCTGCCAGCAGCCATAGCCATCTTGTGACAGTTAAAAATAAGCATTGCCTCCTCGAGGAGCAGAGGAACTGGCCTACAAACAAGATCAAAAGGTGGCGGTGGGGAAGATGGCAAATTGCTTCTTTAGTTACAAAGCTGCTAGATACAAACCAATAAAAAAACTATCCGTTACACTAAAATAATAGTTGTTCCCCTGGATTACCCTGAGAAAGTAGAAAAAAAACCCATCTTTATTAGCTCCGTGCAGTAAACGTAATTAGGATACAAAACACACTGAATAGGACACCCAGCTCATTCTAATATTCCTTTTATTCGGTTTTCTCAGCTCTTTTCGTAGTCTTGACAGCATTTGGGAGAGCTGTCAATATTACCATCCCATAAGATCAAGGTGTGTGGAAATGCAGATCATTCTGTAGCAGAGGACTGCCTTATCAAGACAACACTGTTTTTGACTATGTACATTCAATTGCCTCATAATGTAACATCAAAAAAATGATTATGTGCAATTAATGTCTTTGTCACTGCTGAAGGGAACACAGTGGTTCTAGGTAAGTGATTTGCTAATCCACAAGATAAAGTACAAAGCCATTACATGCAGAAAGGTAAGAGATTTGTCTTAGCATTAATAACTGCAGAGCTTAATGTGAGCCAGTATTCATCAAGACTGGGGCTGATTTGTGCCTCACCTGAATGGATGAATTGCCTCACCTGAACGGATAAATTGCCTCAAGTGAAAGGTAATGGCTGCAATCTGCAAAAATGTAATCATGTCTAAGTCTTTTGAAATCAACGATACATGGTCAGCACAAGGTAGTGAATTAGCTGAAGACCCATTCATTTCTAAAGGAAGTGGGTGCAGCTAATTTTCTATGGCTTCGGACAAGCATGTTTGAAGTGCTACAAAAGACCTTTCTATAGTATTTAAAATGTGAAAGTTTAACATATCATTTCATATTGCAGTAACTGATTGTTTATGTGGAAACCTGCTTTTAGCCTCTGTAAAAAAGGTAAAGGTCCCCTGTGCAAGTACCGGGTCATTCCTGACCCACGGGGTGACGTCACATCCCAATGTTTACTAGGTAGGCTTTGTTTACGGGGTGGTTTGCCAGTGCCTTCCCCAGTCATCTTCCCTTTACCCCCAGCAAGCTGGGTACTCATTTTACCGACCTCGAAACGATGGAAGGCTGAGTCAACCTTGAGCCGGCTACCTGAAACCAACTTTAGCCTCTGTACCCATGTTAAAATTTACCAAATAGGAAATAAGGTCTATTCCTTATTAATTAATTCATTTATTTTTCCTGCTTTTGCATTTATTGATTGATTGATTTAATTCATTTATACCCCACCTTTCTCCCCAGTGGGGACCCAAAGTGGCTTACATTATTCTCTATTCTTCCACTGTAAACTTCAACAACCCTGCGAGGTAGGTTAGTCTGAGAGAGTGTGACTGGCCCAAGGTCACCCAGCGAGCTATCATAGCACGAGTGGGGATTCAAGTGGGGGTCTTCCAGATACTACTCTGACACGCTTAACCACTACACCACACTGGCTTTCCTCCATAACAGGAACTCAAAGTGGCTTACAAAGAAAAATGCACATAAACAATACACATTTAACTAACACACCCTAGTACAAGCTTCAAACAGGTGATGAACTGCAAGAATGTTCTATTCTGGTACTGGTTCAATTGCCACAGTTCATATAGGACTCTAGGCTGCAAACCATCGGCTAAGAGCAAAGGGAACAGTGTCCTTTTGCTTTGGCTCATGCCCTCTGGTCTTCAAGCTACCTACAAAAATGTAAAGGCAGGTGCTCAGCCCATAGCTTAATCAGATGGCTCAGATTTTCCCTAATTTGCTCTTTTCTTAGAACTTTTTCATGGACATTTTCCCATCTTCCCACAAAGACTTAATGAACAACAAAGAACACAGAACTCCTACCCCCCTCTCAAATACTAACAGCCTTGATTTCTTAATTACCAACTTGCATATTCTCAGAATCACACACATTTTGATAAGTAACTATCGAGTGTAGATATGGTAGAGCATTCTGTATTTAGATGGTTCCCTCGGTGTCTCTCCATTTATTTCCACATAGTTAAATGTTTTGATCACTTCCTACATCTCTGCCATATGGGAAAATGAAGGGGTGGATGAAAGTACTGTCAAATAAATGATGGGACAATTTCATTTAACAAAAATGAAACTATTCATAAGATAAAAAACATAATGTACTGTGGACTGCCATAAGGCTAATTTGCATAAGGTTCTATCCAAGGGGAGGGTTGAGAAGAAAGAAGTTTCAAGTTGGGTTGGCATTTGAAATGACAGATGAATGGTTCTCCTGAGGGCTCATGGCTTAATATGTGTGACAGAGTTTTATCTAAGTATCTCTGAAAACTCAGGAATTGCTAAAGCCTATCCTGTGTGGGTAGAAAAAGGAGAGATACCATCTCTGGAGCATTAGCGTCATGTCTACACATTCAGTCATATTTAGGGCCAAACTAAAAACTTACTGGGAAGCTTGTAGGCACTCAACGTGTGACTTGCATTTATCTAACACCAAAAAATGCTACCAACTCAGGCCAAGACATGTGGAGAAACAGATAGTATTTCCCTCTTGTGGCTTACACAGCTCTAGATACTACCATTTTTGTCCTGCCTTCAATTTATTTGCACCTCTTTCATTCGGGCACTTTATTTGGATTGCCTCCTGTTCCTGCTATAAAACCTAAGGGTAAGAGTACTGGTGTATGTTAAATACTATTTGAATTAGTTTTAAACAAATAACTTATGTTGGTTGTTTTGTGTAGAATAACCTTTCAAATTTTGTAAAAGCCTACTACAATTAAAGTGATTTTTACTGTGTGTGTGTCTGCCCCCATTAAAAAAAAAATACAACACTTTAACTCAGAGTTCAAGTTACAGGTTAATCCTGATTTTGAACTTGACCTACTTTGCTACTATATATATTATACCATCTGAGTTACAAAAATATCATGCTAAATTATCACTGCTGTGAAGAAATCTAGTCTGTAGTGGAGAGAAACACGGCCGCGACTCACCGCTGAGCCCGGGGTTGCCGGGTTGTGCCGGGCGGGGCGTGGACAAGCCCAAGTCCATGACGGTGCGGGCGGCGGTAGAGCTGGGGGCCCGGGGGTCTGCTGGCCATTCGGGTCCCCTCCCCCACGTCTGCTCGGGACGGGGACAGAGAGGCCATGCGGCGTCTTACCCGACACCGGCTGGGGAGCCTCCAGCAGTTCCGGGTCCCCCCCCCCGCGTCTGCTTTGGCGGGGGCAGAGAGGCCAGTCGGCAGCGTCTCGGCAGACGCTGACTGGGGAGCCGCGTGGTGGTCCGTTGGGCTGGGAGCCTCGTTTGAATGAGCCAATGGGCTCGAGGCTCCCAGGGGGCGGGGCCCTCCTGAGGTGGGACCTGGGTGAGTTTTCACTCAGGTCCAACTTCTTGGCATAAAAGGAGGGCTCGCCTCCTCAAGCTCCCAGTTTGCTTCCTTTTGGCCCACCCACCCACCGCTGAATTATAAAGGTTTTATGTTTAGTGTTTTTCACTTCATCACAACTTTGGGCGTTTTGGCATCGGGACAGGATCCAGTTTGGGGGGAAAGCAGCCTGCGTGCCTCATTTTCCCTACATGGAGGATCCCAGTAAGGGATTTTGGGGGAGGCCGGAAGGGGACATGCCAAGATGGAGGGTTGCCAGGGACGAGCCTCACTCGAGGCTGTCAGGTTGGCATGCCTTGCCATGGGCTGTCAGGATGGCCTCCTTCCAAGTGGCAGGGGACCACACAGCTGGCTGCCGCCCATGTGTGTCCCGGGAACTGCCATCTCTAGCTGGCCCAGCAGGGGTGCTGGGTGCTGCATCGGCCTGCAGGGTGGCAGGCCGATGGTTGGATACGCCCCCATGCCAATGCCTTGTTGCTGCAATCAGTAAAGTTGTGCCATTTCATCCAAACTAGTCTCTGTGTGGTCTTTGCTTACTATTTGGGTGCATGTTACATTTTGTTACTTGGGGATTTGTACCAGGCTGGGGAGCTCCTTGCACGGCTAAGCACTAAGCCGGCAAAGCAAATGGATTAAATAGAAGCTAGTTATGGACTACAGTGCTTTCCTTTTGAATCATGGATATATCCCCTCACAAATTATGCATGTGGAAAGAGCTACAATTATCTATTCCCTTATAGTAGGGGACTCAATGCTTTTTTAAACAATAAACAAAGAGAAATCAGTCTTCCTGGAATCTCTGCTCAAAAGCCAATAGGGTTGCCAGGGCCCCCGGCCACTGGCAGGGGATGGGAGGGTAGGATTTCCATATTCATGTTGGGAAACTCCTGGAGATTTGGGGATAGAGCCTGAGGACAACAGGGATCTCGATGGGTTACAATGCTATAGAGTCCACCTTCCAAAGCATGCATTTTCTCCAGGGGAACTGATCTCTGTAGTGTGGAGATGCTGTAATTCCAGGGGATCCCCAAGTCCCACCTGGAGGCTGGTATCCCTAAACGTCAGTCAAAGAATATCACACCAACTGGATTGGTAGGCCCAATGCCATTCAAGATTAGACAACACTCACTGTTGTAAGGTCTTAGATGTTTCAAGTTACCATGGTTTTTTAGTTGTCGGAACAAAGCACGATGGACAATATTCTTAAATAGGGTTGCCAACTCTGGGTTCAGATATACCTGAAGTTTTGAGGTTACAGTTTTGGAGAAATGGGGTTAGGGAGGGGAGGGACTTTGGTAGGGTATAATGTCATACAGTCCCTCTTCCAAAGCAGCCATTTTCTCCAGGAGAAACTGAATAAATGCTTTAACTAAATAATAACTAACTACCTAATCTATGTAGTCTGGGGATCAGGTGTAATTCCAGGAGATCTCCAGCCCCACCTGGAGGTTGGGAACCCTATTCTTGAAGGGCATTTTAAGAAGAAGAAGAGTTTGTTTTTATATGCTGACTTTCTCTACCACTTAAGGGAGACTCAAACTGGCTTACAATCACCTTTCCTTCCCCTCCCCACAACAGACACCCTGTGATGTAGGTGGGGCTGAGACAGCTCTTAATAGAACTGTAACTTGCTCAAGGTCACCTAGCTGGCTTTGTGTGTAGGAGTGGGGAAACAAATCCAGTTCACCAGATAAGCCTCCCCCGCTCATGTGGAGGAGTGGGGAATCAAACCCGGTTCTCCAGATCAGACTCCACTGCTCCAAACCACTGCTCTTAACCACCACACCACGCTGGCTCTTTAAGTATAAAGTACTCATGTTAAACCACTATGTTAAATGATCTGTATTAGAAGAAACACTTGATAGTTTTATATAAATGATTTAGCATTTTGCACATGGGTGGAAACCTTTCTAAAAAAACAATCTGAGGACACTCCTTCAATCTGCATTTCTGCTTCTCTCCTTTACTCCCCAGAAATGTGCATCTGTTTGCTTTCAATAAAATTTATGGATGCTTTGTTTGGGATTCAAAGCATAAGGAATATATATATATATAAGGAATTCAAAGCATAAGGAATTCAAATATATAAGGAATTCAAAGCATAAGGAATATATTTGTGTGTGTGTGTGTGTGTGTGTGTGTGTGTGTGTACACATGACATTCATACTATAAAATTAGTGCATTGACAAATATGCATTTGACAAATATGCATAAAATAATGAAAGACTATAAACAGCCAAACTTCTGGACACTAGCTTGTAACACTATTAAAAACTGGCTCAGGTTTTCTACTAACTCAGCAGATCCCTAAGCAATTATAGTCACTTTGTGGTCAAAGAGAAGAAATGCAATATATAAAACTCAATTGATTCCCATTTTTCATCTATTAATCTTATCTGTCAGACAAATTTGAGCAATCTATATTCACATCCAATTTCCTCTGTTGTTATTTAAAAATAAAAAATCTATTCCCTGAACACATAGTACCTGTAGTTGTTTGGGAAATAATTTCTCTAGGCAACAAAATTAATCTGAAAACAACTTGACAATTGATTTCAAAGTTTAGCCAGCATCCAGAAAATGCAGGGGAAACGTGTGGAAACATGCAGGGAGAGCGAGGCGACCTCTGACGGTCAGAAAATGCAAGCATAATCAAAGCAAAGCCCCATATCAAAAAGTGGATGCATGCTATATTTTAAGTACAAGGATCCCTCCCTCCATTACATATATACCCATCAAGTAGTAAGTTCACACTGACCTATGTATTCATACTGGGGAAAGTATTTATGAGGCCTTTCAAAACTTACATGTGCATATATTTTTCTTCAAGAAATTCACCTCAGTGTAGCAACGTGCAACTTAAATGGGTAGTGATAATGGCCAGATTTCTACCGTTCCTTTTCTTGATTTTCCTGGAATTTCTCTCCGAATTGGACTCTAACCCCTTTAATTCTACTTAAATTAGGAGAATTTCTAGAATTAATTCCCAATCATGTGCATTTTCCTCAATGACTTTTCACTTCAGCAGTTCCTCCCGGCTGAGAGTAAATATTCAAAACTGGATATGATGAGGAATCTTCTGCTATTCCATTGGATGTCTCTTCCTTGGGCTGCATGCCTCCAAAAATCTAGGGAAAACTGACTGTGGGAGCAATCCTGAGCTGGTCTACTCAGTCCCATTTTATTCACTGGGGCTTACTCATGGGAAAGTGCTGTTAGAATTGCTGCCAAAAGTGTAATATGTGGATGTGTTGATTTTCTGATTGGTCATATCCTACAGCTCATCCCTTTAAAAACTTCTCTACACATCTGAAGAAGTAGGGTTTCCAGGGCTCTCTTCTCCACCGGCGGGAGGTTTTTGAGGCAGACCCTTAGGAGGGAGGCGTTTGGGGAGGGGAGGGACTTCACTGCCATAGAGTCCAATTGCCAAAGGTGAACTGATCTCTATTGGCTGGAGATCAGTTGTAATAGCAGGAGATCTCCAGCTAGTACCTGGAGGTTGGCAACCCTAGAAGGAAGACTACTGCCATCCTTGGCCATTAGTACAGATAACAGACACACACAATCATAGCAGAATTACTGAGAGATCAATTCACTTGACTTTCAAATACGGTTTGTGACTGTTATGGTCAAAGAAAAAACGGTCAAGCATCTTACTGAGCAAGTGCAAGCTTTTGGACACCGCTGACACTCTTTGGACAGTGCTGTGGTGGTTCCATTAATGTCTGACATTCTCCTTTACATACTATAACACGTTCACAACCAACAACCTTGCAATTATTCCATATCAAAGCCCTGCTGAAACACTTTTATCAGCACTAAACCAAGCATATGGTTGGTGAGAGAGTGCTGAAGATGAGACCAGTGTCAGTATGAAGTATTGGTAAAGATAACACAGGACAGTAAACCGATTGCTTAATGTAAAGATCAGTCTAACAACACCGTCCATATTTGACTAATGTGTACAAAGGGATTTTAGGGAAATTGCATGGTCAAGAAATTATGCCCATCATATTAGACTGGGATCAAAATGGGATCCAAAAAGTGGCAAAATGGTTTCTCTTTTACAAGATGTTTCATAGGAGAATTCTGCCAGAAAGAAACCATATAACCATTATGCCACAGATCTCTGGAAAGCACTTTGGCTGAAGAAAGAAGCACCTGCTCCAGGTACTTTCTGCTTCAGGTCCACCCAGAAATGGACCCCACAAGCAGGTTATTCTTAAATCCCTATAGTGGAATATAGTACCAAGCATGTGGCAAGAGCAAACCTGACAAATAATTCAAGCTCCTCAATTCTTTCTCAATTCTGTGAGCACCCTGGATGATAAACAACTCAGCTCAAAAACCTTAACTAATAAAAGGGAACAGAGACTGAGATCCAAAGGGCCAAACATAGTCTTCTCTGCCTGTACTGCAATTCTGAGGGCCCACTTTCCAGCAGGAAGGAAGATCAGTACAGCCCTGCATTCATAGATGCACTTTAGGTAGATGTATGCATCTTTTGGGATACATACCTCAAGGACTACATCATGCTGACTTGTGCTGCTCACTCCATTTTTCCATTTATCCTCTTTGCCAAACTATTTCCTCTTGACAGCCCTATTTCCCTTCCCCTTCCCTGCTTCCTTGTCTCCTTCCCACTCACCAACCAAACTTTCTTTTATTGGCACCCCTGTCTTCAGTTTTATTTATTATGTATTTACTTAATTTATACGCCATCTTTCCCCACAATGGGGACCTAAAGGAGCTTACATCATTCTCCTCTCCTCCATTTTATCCTCCCAACAACCCTGTGGGGTAGATTAGGTTGAGCGAGAGTGACAGGCCTAAGATCACCCAGCAAGCTTCCATGTCACACTGGGGTAGGGTTGCCAGGTTCCTCTTTGCCACCAGCGGGAAGTTTTTGGGGCGGAGCCTGAGGAGGGCGAGGTTTGGGGAGGGGAGGGACTTCCATTCCATAGAGTTCAATTGCCAAAGCAGTCATTTTCTCCAGGTGATCTGATCTCTATCGGCTGGAGATCAGTTGAATTAGCAGGAGATCTCCTTCTACTAACTGGCAGTTGGCAACCCTACACTGGGGACTTGAACCCAGGTCTCCCAGATCCTACATCACACTGGCTTTTAGCTTTTCCTCTCCCTGGGAAAAGTGGCCAAGATGAAAAAGTCATGTGGTGGCTATTTTGTGACCTCTGCTAGGACTGTCCAAGTCATTCAGGTGGTGCAGAGAGGAGACTGTTGCTGGGTCCAGGAAAGTTGTATGGCATTATGTTGCTGGTATCCATCACCACACCAAGGTGAGTCATGCAGACTGAATGGTAGCACGTTGCCTGGTGGTGGCTTATGGGCCTAGTCCCAGGACAGGAGTGAGGGGAGCAATGGTGGACTGGGATGCCAAAATAGCCCTGAAAGGATCCTCCTCCATGCCTTATACTAACAGAATTCAAGGTTTGAAGGCTGGTTGCCTAGCAACCCTCACAATGGCCACTGAGATCTCGACATAATTCATTTGTTAAAGCTACAGGCACTGTTTCTATTATTTCAGAAAGATTTAACTCCACATTTATTTTCTTTTTAAAAAAAGATTTCAGATTTTTCTGCAAATTGTTGTTGTTGTTTAGCTTTATAGAAACAACTGTCTTGTTTATTTATGGCTCAGATCTCTGCATTTAAGTATCCACAGATGGGGCAATGTAAGAATTAGATACCCGTTAATTAATAAAGGTAAATTTGTCTAGAATATAACATACGTCTGTGCTGGTTTGTAACCTTTTGTGAAAAGGGAGGGAAATGGTATTCCACATTTGGTTGAAGGTGATTTAGAAATTAGAGGTGAAGAATTCTGAAACATGCTGCATATTGACAAAAATCCAAGATCTGGTTTTCTGCATATGAACTATGAACCCAATTATAAAAATACCCGGCAAATGAGGTGCTCTTATATTCATTTTTTTTGTCAAACCTTGTGCAGGTGAATTAGTTTAAAAGCTTATGGGTTAGAAAAGGGGCAGATACACATCTTTATTGCAATAATGAGCAGTACTATTCCATCTGAGATGTAATTTAAAAACAACTGTAGGTATATAGTTTATATTGCTATACTAATAATGTTTCTTAATTATAATAAACATTTATATAGTGTTTTCAGTGTCCAAAGTGCTCACACGCATTACTTTGCTGCAATCCTTATAAAAGTCCAATATAATTACTCCCATAGTGTAAACTGAAGATTGAAATAATCTTGGCTAAAGTCCCTTACTGAGTTCATGACACAGGCAAAATGTGAACCTGACACCTCTGATAACAGATCGTTGTCTTAACCACTAGGGAACACAACTAAGCTATATGATCTACCATGGACCTCTTTATGAATGATGCTTAAGTAAGAAGTCAAAATGTAATTGATAAGCCATGTAGAAGAGAAAAGGGGAAAGTGTGAAGTGATGTCAAGTCGCTTCCAACTTATGGTGACCCTATGAATTAATGACCAAAACATCCTGTTGTTAACAGCCTTGCTCAGGTCTTGCAAATTGAGGGCCCTGGTTTCCTTAATTGAGTCAATGCATCTCATGTTGGGTCTTTCTCTTTTCCTGCTGCCTTCAACTTTTCCTAGCATTATGGTCTTTTCCAGTGACTCTTGCTTTCTCATAATATAATGCAAGTATTATAGCCTCAGTTTAGTCATTTTAGTTTCTAGGGAGAGTTCAGGCTCGATTTGATCCAGAACTGACTTATTTGCCTTTTTGCCGGTCCATGGTAGCCGTAAAACTCTCTTCCAACTCCACATTTCAAATGAATAAACTTTTCTTCCAGTCATTAGTTGTATTTTTTTCTCAGTGGATCCATACATGGTGCAAAATGGTAAAAGAACAGCACACATAATATAACACCTGGAAATGATACTGATACATTGTTAGTCAGCAAATGATGCGGAAAAGGATTCATACTGAATAGAAGTTGAAATGAAAAGTGATGACAACACATAACATCCAATAAGACATTCAAAAACTTTGAAATACCACACAGTAGCAAGCAAAACACAAATCAGAAAGCAAGCAATAATGCAAGAAAACATAAGTGTTTTTGCCCAGATGCACACAAATCCAACCAACTGCTCACATCTTATACAGTGTTTGTACCTGCAGAAAGCATGTTTGCTTGGGGAAATGGACTCTGCAATTTCTGCAGACTTTCCATTTGAGATGCGATCCCTCACAACACATCCTATGCTATTCAGAGGATACCATTACCTTCAGGAACAGCTTTTTGGGTTGCCCAGGCTAGCTACAAAAATTCCAGTCTGGGACTAGAGTTCCCACACAGTCTTCAGCTCCAACCCAGAACATTGATATCTTCTGGACATAACTGATGCTATTTAAAATAATATACAAAACACCATTTATTTTTTATTTCTACCCTACTTTTCTCACCAGTTCAAACCCAAAGCAGCTTATATCATTCCCCACTCCTCCATTTTATCCTCACAACAACCCTGTGAGGTAGGTGAGGAGGAGCGGCAGAGGGGAGGATGGTGCTGCTGGACTCGTCTTGTTTGTGGCTTCCTAAAGGCACCTGGTTGGCCACTGTGTGAACAGAATACTGGACTTGATGGGCCTTGGTCTGATCCAGCAGGGCCTTTCTTATGTTCTTATGTACACCAGCGTCTCAGCTTCATCACCAGCATGCATCAGAAGTGACTTCATCATGTCACCAGCAACACGGGGACACTCTGGTATTTGGTCAAAAACTGTATGGAAGTGGCATTGCGACACTGTTGACAATGACACTGAGATGCTGATGTAGGCCTCCCCTACTGCTGGTAAGTCCCTCATCCAGCTGATTGGCGGTGGAGGGCAGGGCCTGAGGGTGGGGCATCCCTCGCCACCAGTAGTGAGATGGCAACCCGAGGCGGGGAGTATGTGTCCGATCCACGGTCACGCAGGAAGCTTCCATGACAGAGTGGGTATTCTTCCGGATTGTAGTCCAACGCTCTAACCACTACACTGGCTCTCACATTTCATTAAATCACATGTTATTCCAAAGTTTCTAGAAGTTTACAAAATAATTAAAAATTGATTTTAAAAATAATATTGTGTTTTAAGAGAGTGCAGAAAACAGTATTATTCTCAATTGTGAGATTTATTTTGCATGTTGTAATATTCATAAATATTTACTCATGGAAAAGTCATAATCTCTATTACATTGCAAATTAGATCAATGTGGGTTTATGTCACTGTAAGTGACAGCATTTTTAAAATGCTCCAGTCTCTTAGCATTGGGATTTTTTACAATAAGGAATTATCATCTGAATATGATTACCCAAGAGAAAATGCTTACTTTTAGAACTAATTGTAATTATTAAATTACAAATTTGATTTTTTAAAGAAGCATCCCAACATTTGTCTGCAATTACTTTTAAATATAATGCATTGTAAATACAATGCATTGTAATACTTGATTAATATAATTTGATTTGTGGCAAAACTACAAAGCAAAGAAGCATAGAAAGAGCATGAAATGAAGCATATGCTAAAATATATGCATATTGCATTGCTATGCAAATAATTTATGCCTATATTTAAGATGCTCAAACAGCAGAGGTAAATTGGCTTTTGTTTCTTAAACAGAAAAAAAATGAGAGAAAGATATTAAATAAGACAGCGAGAAAGAGTCCCTGATCTCTGGAGTATGTGAGCAGTGAAGAAACTGAACAATATATTACAATTGATCAATATTAACGGAAGACTTCCTGAGGATAGCAGAAACATACCAGCCCCACCCCTTTGTCCCAAACCATGCATAACACATCATCATATTTTCTGATCCCAGCTGATCTCCAGATTGGCAAAAAACCTAACTGGGATAAAACAGCTGCAAAATCCATGCAGGAAACAACCACCACCAGGCAACAGCTGTATAGGAAAAGGCGGTGACCATTTATTCCCATCTGTTTTTCTATACAGCTGTTTATTGTTGGTTTCCTAAAAGACACTCTGACAAATTTTAGTTCTCACAATCAACCCTAAAAAAGCATGTCTAGAAGGAGAAGGAAGGCCATGTATCAGCAGATAAGATATGCAAGTTTCTTCACAATGGAACATTTAAACCATAAACATTATTATTAACAAGCTGTGTATGCTGCCTTTATGCCCAATCAGGCCCCCAAGGTGGCTAATAGTCAAATTAAAGCATTGTAAAAACACATCATAAAAAGAATTAAAACTAAAACTCAAGTACATATGTAAAAAGAACATAAAACATAGACACAATCCTGTGGAAGTAGGCTGATTGGAAGTTCCCACAATAGAGGCAAAGGGGATTTTTTGCGAAGCTCCTGTGGGGGCATTTTGGGGGGTAGAGGTCCCAGATTTTCAGGGTAGCTTTCAGGGATTCTCCTTGCACAAACCCCAAGTTTGGTGAAGATTGGGTCAGGGGGTCCGGTGTTATGGGCTCTGGAGAGGTCACCCCTCCCTCCTCCATAGACAAGCATTAGCCAATTAGTGAACGGCCAGAAAATCTTACTCTTACCTTCCTGCTTGTGTATGGAGGTGGGAGGGAGTGACCTCTTCCAGACCCCATAACTTCGGACCCCGATCCAGTCTTCATCAAACTTGGGGGTTCTTGCAGGGAGAGTCCCTGCAAGCTACCCTGCAAGTTTGGGGGCTCTACCTCAAAAAATGCCCCCCAGGGCCAATTTTTTTTCAGGAAACCTGAAAATAAACTGAATTCCCATATTTATTGGGCCCAATAAACCCAAACCCGAATTTTACCGGATTTCTTTTTGTACACCCCTAGTCAATACCAGCACCTTGAATTGGGCCTAGAAACAAATTCATAGCTAGTGTAGATGGGCCCAAACTAAAGTGATATGGCCCCTATAACCAACTCTAGAAAGCATCCGGGCTGCAGCATTCTGTAACAACTGACGTTTCCAAAGACTTTTCAAGGGTAGCCCTATGTACAGTCCATTACAGTAATCTAATCAACGTGTAACTAGGACATGCACCACAGTGGCCAGATCTATTATTAACTGCTGTTAATGAACACAGAGGAAAACAAAATATTTGGAAGAAATGTTAAAAAAAAATACTGAGATAATGCATCTGAACACAGCAAAGCACTTTCTTTCTTTTTTTGCCGTCATGTTGCAGCCAACTTATAATGACTCAGTAGTGTTTTCAAGATAAGAGATATTCAGCGGTGCTTTGCCATTGTCTGCCTCTGTGTAGCAACCCCCGGTATTCCTCAGCTGTCTCCCATCCACATAATGACCAGGATCAACCCTGCTTAGCTTCCAACACCTGATGAGATGAGGCTAGCCTGGGCTATCCAGGTCAGGGCAAAGAACTTTATAAATGTTAAATCTTACCACAGAAGCTGTAGAGATGCACTAAAGGTGATATAGCATCACTTGACATCATCCATACAGTAGCACAACTGAAAAGTGTGCAATCTGAGTCAATCTAAAAACTTCCAGGTCTTTGCCAGAACAACAGCCAACTTCTGATCTGCATGCCTCCCCTGCAGCCTGCATATTTTCCTGCCTGCCCCAGGCCCCTAGAACAAATCCTTCAGCATGGATCAGACCAGTGAACAACCCTCTTTTGGACTGGCTTTATGCACAATGCCTTAAAAGTTCTGTCCAACGACTCCTGGAGCTCCAACACTAGCTTTCAAAGCAGCAAGTTACGATCTGAGTTAATTCCAAGTATTAACAAAGTCGCTCTGATTTCAGTGAAGTGGCGCCCTTTGCTGTGTTGAGATGTATACATGTTAGGGCTGCCAGCTCTGGTGCGGGAAATTCCTGGAGATTCTGGGGATGAAGCCTATGGAGGATAGGAGTTGGGGAGGGGAGTGAGCTCAGCAGGGCATAATGCCATAGAATTCACCCTCCACAGCAGCCATTTTCTCCAAGTGAACTGATTTCTGTAGCACGATCAGTTGTAATTTCTGGAGATCTCCAGGTGCTCCCTGAAGCCTGGCAACTCTATTTGAATGAGGATATTGCGGGGATAAGCTGAGCACCACACATAGCCAACCCCACCACTTTGGTAAAGTATATGCCTGCAGCTGCCTTGAGTGTGGACTCTTAGTATTTTTCATAAATTTGGCTTATAAAAGAAAGATCTAAGTATTTGAATTTTACACAGGCCGCATGTCCCGCATGCCCCATCAACAAGTTATATATGCAATTTGTATAGTTTAAAGCAGTAAACAGGATTGCAATTTTCAAGAAAGTGAGATTCACAGCAAATGAGGCTGTGGGTTGCTTTGCCCCGCCCCCCAGCTTATGTCAAATGAAGCTTTATTGGCTGCAGAGAAGAAAGAGCAGCCAACCAGAGGAAGGCAGCTGGCCTTTTGCCTTGTTGCTCCCTCTCAGTTTCTTCCGAATTCTGGAGAAATTTCCAGAACTCCAATATCTCTGTTTCGAAAAGTCATTTAGGCTCTTGTTATATTTAATAAACATATCAGGATATAAAATCTCGGTACTTGCTTGCTGGCAGATAAGCCTCCCTGTGCACTATTCAGACTGGAAATTCTGGGAAATTCTGCACTTAGCTTATTAGGCCCATTAAACATCATGAATCATCTTCAAAGATTCCCCACGCGCAATTTGTCCTCTGCCAAAGAACAGCTACAAGGTTTCAACTTTTGACTTCACTTTTTTACAGGATTATTCATCGTAAATAACATATATTGGATTGAATTGATGGATGCTGGTTTGGTATTAAATTGCTTTTCTTCTTCTTCTTTGCAATAGTCAATCTTCAAAGAATACAAAACTGGTGCCAAGCTTCTGCTGAATAGTTATTTGACATGCCGTCGCAGTTGTTTGCATTCTAAAACAGTTTTAAAGAAAAATAAGAACTTCCAAGCTTCAAATAAAAGCAAGGGGAAAGTATAATCAAGTGTTACTTTCAATTTTAAGCATTTGTAGCCTATTTGCACTGAAACCCACTCCCCCCTACACACACACACACAAAAACAAACACACACACACATTTTAAGTGTTAATTGCCACTTTAGCTTTGGATAAGTTGAAGCCATTATTTCTTCATGGATAAGCTTGCTTCTATCAAGTGTTTTTGTTTTGTGAGCACAAACATAAATGATGTGTGAAGCAAGAAATATTTGCAACATGGGTAGGAGTCCCAAGGTCAACAGGCCATAACTAGCTTGTCAAGATTTTTCCAAGGGGTATAAGTACTCCTGTTGCTGCCATTTCCAAGGGGAAAGAAGATAACAGTGGGAAAAAATAACATTTGGTTGCTCTATTCATTCAAATGGAGAAAAGAGATACTGGATGGGGATGCATGTGACCATCTGTTCTCCACTACCCCAAAATATGACAGCTTTCACATGAGAAAGCTGTGTGAGAGAGAATCCCAGATGACTGTCACTCCAGAGGGCTTTTCGGTGCTTGGAAAGGAGTAACACCCTAGACCAAGCTACTGCTTTAGCCAGGGTGGGGCCAGTCTGTGCTCTACTTGGAGCACTGTTTTGTCCAGAAGTTTCCTGTTTTTTAAAAAGGCCTTTAAGCATATGACACGATGCATTCCAGTTAAAGAATTAGAATATTTTTTTACATATTAAAAGTTCTGGTTAAAACCTCCTTGGTTGTGGCTGGCTGCCTCCATCTCATGAAGTGGTAATATTTCATCTGATTGCTGACCCAGCGCTAATGGGGGGAAGAGGGCTGCAGCAAAGTTGTGGTCCGTCGGCTAAGCCCTGCCCCACCCCCTGGACTCCCATGGTGAACCTTGATTGTCTCATTTGAATGGGAAGCTGGCTGGACAGGAGAGGACAGGGAAAGCGGGAACAGACACCAGGAAGCCCACGCAACCTCCCAGCCGCCCAACCCAGCCTCATTGCCGCCATTTCCCAGCCAGAGCAGGGAAGCCTGGAGCCTCTGCCTGGCCCTCTACCCCCCCCCATCCCGGACAGGCCAGCAAACCAGGCCCGGGGTAAGCCCTGAGCCCGCGCTTCCCCCAGCTCTGCCCACTAAGATTCAATTTGTTTAAGGACACATTTTTCAAATTCAGTATCCCATCATACAGTGCTTAAATTCCCCCCTCCATCTGCCGCTAATGTGATAATGAGATATTGCGTAGAAGGAAAAGGGATAATTAGCAGTGGAGGAAAGGAGCAATTTCACCCCCTTCCCACTGCAGCTTCTTGCCCCCTCATGTCTATTACACCACACATGTCTAGCAACCTCACCAATAAACCTTCCCAGGATCAGGAAGAACTGCCATGGGTAAGGCACATGGGAAAGATCCACTTTCCTTATATCCACAGACCACTTGATTCAACCAACCTGATAGTTGTGTGTATACACAAAAACATACACATAACCACACATGGAGAACACAGCAGGATTCGCAGAGAAACAGAAGTCTGATTTCTTCTCCAGGGCTTTTTAGCAGCATAGAAGGAGCAGTAAATACAAGTCCTACCCTACACAGGATAAGTTGCCAGGATCTGGAGCCTCACCTAAAATACTGCAATTTTAAATGGTCTCATTTTCTACACATATTTTCTGAGGTGAATTACTCTTGAAAACTGAATGTGAAAAGTGACCTCTTCCAAAACCCAAAGAGGGACGACAATCTCATGGTTATACTAAGTGGGTGCTCATGCAAGGCAGAAAAAATTATAACAATGAGTAGGAGGATGTGAAAGGAAAGCCATGAATTATACAAAATATCTGGCAAAACTACTGGTCACACTCACATACTGGGGAAAAAACCCTTTGGAACAAAAGGAGAAAACACATGTATTTTTAATATTCCTAGTAAGTGCAATTGATGCAGCTGGATCCAAGAAACCTGAATTGATGGGGTATAAGAATGTTACAAAATCCCTGACAAATGAACAGACAAGATTTCCCAATATGCTCCTGCCCCTTGAGATGGTGTAACAAGAAACAGAATGTACACAGATAATCTCACAATGAAGTAGCCTTTAGACAGGCAGGTTGCATTATAAATATGTAACCACCCTTCAGGAAAGGAAAATCCAAATGCCTAGTAATATGGGGCATACTATCTTTAGAGTATGGAGGTGAATCCAGCTCTTTCATAAATGTTGCATTATGAAACAAAATCAGGCATGTCTTGAGTGAATTTAATTCCAGGGTTTCTAACACTGAAAGAAGAAGACAGTGTCCTGGATGAAGATCTAGGTTTCTACCAGCACACCCCTGAAATTTGGCAAAACAACTGAATTCCCATGCCATCCTATGCCAACAGCCAAAATACCCTTTCCTGAACAGAACCTGTTTCAGCTGGTCAGAGCAATGGAGCAGAAAGGAGAGGGTGTTCAAAGCCAACTTTAAAAATAAGGATGAAATTTAATCTTAAATGCCATGCAAAAATAATGTTGCTTCATAAATTTATGTAGGAATAAAATGGGTATAACCCATAAAGCTCTGGGTGACACTTTCAGATAACAGTATATGTACTTTATGGGAGAATTGGAACAAAATAGTTATGTGGCAGACACAGGGCACATTCCTTTCCTCCCAAGCTGTATTAAGCCTATAGCAATATTGAATGCCTCTTTAGTGAATTGCACAAGCATGACACAAGAACACATGAACACACAAAGCTCCCTTGGTCCATCAAAGTCAGTATTGCCTACTCAGACTGGCAGCAGCTCTCCAGGGACTCAGGCAGAGATCTTTAACATCACCTACTTGCCCAGTCCCTTTACCTGATGACACCGGGGATGGATTCTGGGACCTTCTGCATGCCAAGCAGATGCTCTACCACTGAGCCACAGCCCCTCCAGAGAAGTTGAGCCATAGTAGACCTGCCTATGCTTGCTGACAACCGTATGATGTTGTTAAAGCTGGGACTCCCCACCACATTAAAATAAGACAGGAAGTTATTACAAAGCCTAAATCCTACTCCAATACTTTGACCTTTATGCCAGGAAGCCAGAGTGGTGAGAAAACTAGGAATTTAAGGCTGAAATCCCCACATTGTCTCAAAGCTCACTAAGTGACCTTGGGCTAGATACCCACTCTCAGGTTTCTTACACACAAATGCATACCCTGCAAAAATCAGGGTATCTCCGTGTGCATACCAAAGCAAAAATATGTGCATTGCCTGAGTCAGACAAAACCATGATCGCACATACTGGGGTGGATCCTACCGCTATCCTCCCACTCCACTGTGCAAAGTGTAGTCTGCCTCCAGTCTAAGGAGCTTTATCCCAGCTTCCTCTGTTGGAGGAACAGCCACTTAAGTTGGTAGAAGGCTCCTTGAAGGATGGCTGGATCCACCTCACTGAGATAATTGTGTGTGGCATGCTCTCCTGGTATGTGTGGTAGAAACACTGGAAAATAGTGACTAAAAGGGGCTATTATGAATTTCATTCCAGATGTCACATCGTACTTCAGAGCATTGGATACATTGGATACATTCTGCTCTCTACCTTTTGGTTGAAATAGAAAACAGTTTTGCTGATCTCCAGTACTATGTCTGCATGATTGCTAAAAGCTAGGTTGCACATGCAGCAAAATCAGGTGTTACAGTTTGTTCGAGATCATGTCTGTGTTGTGGATGAACTGGCTTGCATAGGGGAATGGTTCCTCTATTAAAAACAAAAACAAAAAACCTCTGGCAAACAGAAAAATTGCATATCAGGGACAAGGGACCTCCTGAGATTCCAGCTTTCTATGTGAACCATTTGTCCTCCCTGAAGAAGCATTCAAACATACAGCTAGGGCTTTCAGGTTCTAGAAACCTCCTGTCGGCAGCCCTCAACCCCCTCTTTCACTCACTGGGCAGCAGGGGGGAGGAAATAAACCAAAAAACACCATTGGATCAATGCTGTGATGTTCTACGATTCGCCAGAAACTGTATGGCATGGTGCAATTTAGTGTACCATGCAGACAGTGATGTCACTCATGGGTCCACCCCCAAAATGATGTCATGCCACCAATGTGATTGCACCCCCATGTCCATCCCCCCCCCAGGTCCCCCACCGAGCTCTGGCAACCCTGCATTCATTCTTTTCCTCCTGTAATCCAAATTGATGCAGCACAAGAAACATTTTTCCACTCGGTCTTGCTGAATGTATAACTTTTTTTTAAAGCTGAAAAGGCAAGTAAATACATTTGTGGTGCTGCAGTTAAAATAAGAGGTTACCGGATGGCTCAGGGGCAATTTTACTAGTCAAATAAATAGTCACTGAGCAGGTTTAGTCATTGTCATCATATGAAGAGAACTATGTCAGCTATTAAACAGCTTTCCAAAAATAAAAATCCCTGTCTTTCCAGGAAAAAAAACCTGATTAACGGAGACTTTGGAATCTGGTCTTCAGATAAAGGAAACTTCTAAGTTTCCAATTTAAATGTAAATCATAAAATGGTTTTAACCCTAATCCTTCCCTGGTTGTTGATGGGAGGTGAAGAAGCCTCCCAACCTGCTCTAGTGTTTTTACAGCTTTCCTGGTTTTCTTCTTTGAAAACTCATGGGGAAGACAGATACATTTATTTCGAGTTTGCTTCTACATTATGCATATCACATCTGCTTAAGGTCAGCTGCGTGATTCTGAGTCAATCCTCATTTCTTTTGGCGGATGGAAGTCTGCCTCTTCTTAGGGAAAAAATGACCTGGAGGAAATGGGACAGTAATCTTAGAAAAATATTATCTGGCTTCTATTTGCAACCATACTTGTCAGGGAGAATAGCTGCAAGCCATCAACTATTTTGGTACTACAGAAATGTGTAGTGTTGTAATTTTGAGGCTGGAGAAGCATGATACAGCAATAATAATACTTCACTTGCATACAGTGTCGTCAAGGGCTTAAAGCTCTTCTCATGCAATCAACTCACTAATCCTTGTAACAGCCTTGTAAGATAAGTCCCTTTCATGGTCAAAACAGACAAGACAGTGGAATACCAGTTTTAATTTCACTGGCAATCAACGACAGAAAAGGCACGACTGAGCAGTTCAAATGTGTTTGACTGTGGAAGCAGCCATAGTTGTTATTTCTCAATGTTGTGTTGCCTCAGTTGGTCACCAAATAAACACCTCCACACCTTGTCTTCTTTCAGAATGGCAAGAGCAACTAGTCTACTATTTTCACTGTAGTACCACCCTACCATTTTGTGATTAAAAAATAAATTCTGCCTTCCTTCATCGTTGCACCGCCCACCTAAGCAGTTTCCTGCAGAGAGGTTACCCCTCAGCCTTGTATGTGTGGTTGTAAAAAGGCACTTGAAAGAAACTTGTAGGAGTTAAAGCCTAAAATACATCTGGATCAAGAGTAGATTAGCCAAAAATAACTCGTTAGATTGTATTTTCAAGTAGTGTGTGTGTGTTAAGTGCCGTCAAGTCATTTCCGACTCATGGGGACCCTATGAATGAAAGTCCTCCAAAATGTCCTATCTTTGACAGCCTTGCTCAGATCTTGCAAATTGAAGGCTGTGGCTTCCTTTATTGAGTCAATCCATCTCTTGTTGGGTCTTCCTCTTTTCCTGCTGCCCTCAACTTTTCCTAGCATGACTGTCTTTTCCAGTAACTCTTGTCGTCTCATGACGTGACCAAAATATGACAACCTCAGTTTAGTCATTTTAGCTTCTAGGGTCAGTTCAGGCTTGATTTGATCTATAACCCACTGGTTTGTTTTTTTGGCAGTCCAAGTAGTACAAGAATATATATTGGAAGTGAAAATTCTGCTTCGGGTTGCCAGGTCCCACCTTGCAACCGGTGGGAGATTTAGGGAGGCGAGGTTGGGGGCGGCAACCAGCATCATCTACACGTTGATGTCACATACAGTGTAACCGGAAGTGCTGGTGTGCGGCTTTCCCTGCCCCTCCTTTTCCCACTCACGAGTGTTACCAAAGGGGGGAAATCTAACACATAGAAATAATAAATAATAAAAGATCAATTTCAGACAATATTTTGGAACACAGCATCAATATATACCAACATGCTGTAGTGGTCAGAGCATCAGACTAGGATAGGGTCCCCAACCTCCAGGTACTAGCTGGAGATCCCCTGCTATTACAACTGATCTCCAGCCAATAGAGATCAGTTCACCTGGAGAAAATGACTGCTTTGGCCATTGGACTCTATGGCATTGAAGTCCCTTCACTCCCCAAACCCCGCCCTCCTCGGGTTCTGCCCCAAAAATCTCCAGGTATTTCCCAACCCAGAGCTTGCAACTCTATGGAGACCTGAAATGCTCATTCTGCCATGGAATCTTACTGGGTGACCTTGGGCCAGTCACATACTGTCAGCCTAAAGTATCTCACAGGGTTGTTGGGAGGATAAAATGAAGAAGATGGGAATGATGCAAACTACTTTGGCTCCCCACTGGGTAGGAAGGCAGGGGACAGGTAAATAAGTAAGTAAACAAACAAATTTACACATAGGGAAAGTGTGGATTCTTTAAAGAGTTCATAACTTCTTCATTTGAAAATACAGTCACACAGAGAAAACATGTACATTCTTTAAAGAACTGCAAAATCCCAACTTCTTTATTTTAAAGTGATTGCATAAAATACCTTAAAATCCATTAGTATCAGACAAGAATTTGAGTTATGGAACCAATTTGACCTTTGGGGGGTATTTTTCATCCTTTATTGGCAGTCCTTGTGACAGTTATATTGTTAAATGAAAATATAAATGCCTCGAGCTGCCAATGGAGTAGTTAAGAGGACAACATCTGATCAGCAGCTTCCATAAATATTACTTAGATGCATCTGAGGTACAAACAGAAACACCTATGTGTCCTTATCAAACCATCAATCCATTTTATTCTTACTATCAAGCTCAAAAAAAAGAAGACCTTGTAGAGAAGGACAATGCTTTTCTGGAAACTGCCGAGTTATTCTCAAACAAACAAGTCCATTCACTCTTACAATGCCTTTTAAACAAGCATACCAAGATACTGCAAATAGTAGATTATTTCAGTTCCCATGCAAATTACATTTTATTGTTATGTCTCCCTTTCATCATACTGTTCCTTAGATATATAGTAATGTTCAGCTGGGAGTGCTTCCCTTGTTCCAAAGTATTTATACATTTATATTGCTAGCAAGGAACAACTGGGCTTTGATACAATGTACATGCAATTTTGTCCCCAGATATATATCTTTTTCATGCACTGAACTCATACTAAGAAGTCACGGCTTATTTCAGTACCGTAGAACATGAGCACTCACAATTCATACATATATGATCCCCACTTATGACAATCACCATTGCAACTGGCACATTTTCCCTGTCTTCTTTTAGAGAATTGTGAGCATTTAAAACAGCCCTGAACATGTAGGAAGCTTAACACATAATAAACGCCCAGTTCAGCTCTTTTTGATTTTGTTTTGCTTTGCTTCTCCCAGCGCAATTATGTGTTGTTCAGAAATACTTTTTTTAACACCCACATACTATTTGCCCTGCTGATTAAATAATATCCTGTGATTAACAAATTGTTCTGACTTCTAGATAAATCAGAACGAAACAACAGGGAATGATGTTTATGCTTACTTTCCCTGCAGGGATCACAAACAAAGACACCTGCAACAACAACAGATTTTGTTATTGCCAGGCTGGGTCAATGAACGACAATGTCAGCTCCATTAGACAACTACTTTCTCATAATTTGTTATGCTGTTATTATTCATCATAAAAAATCTTCTGCAAATGACTGAAAAATATTACTGTTCTATTCCACAACTGTAAATAAAGTGCCCCTTACGCACACAAAAGGCACTCCTGCTCAGGCTTTGAGGGTTTGCTGATTGCTACTCGAAGCAATCATACCACATCAGACATCATGCGTTCTTCAGGAACAGCTTTTCAGGAGGTTTGAAGGGCTGCAGTAAGGCCCATAAATCTCCCATGCACGTACAGTAGGGTTTCCAGCCTCCAGGTGGTAGCTGGAGATCTCTGCTATTACAACTGATCTCCAGACGACAGAGATCAGTTCCCCTGGAGAAAATGGACGCTTTGGCAATTGGACTCTGTGGCATTGAAGTCCCTCCCCTCTGTAAACCCCACCCTCCCCAGGCTCCACCCCAAAACCTCCCTCAATGCATAGTTAAGTTGTGGAACTCCCTGCCCCTGGATGTGGTGATGGCTACCAGATTGGAGGACTTTAAGAGGGGAGTGGACATTTTCATGGAGGACAGGGCTATTCATGGCTACTAGTAAAAATGGATAGTAGTCATGATGCATACCTATTCTGTCCAGAGTCAGAGGAGCATGCCTAATATATTAGGTGTAGTGGAACACAGGCAGGATGCTGCTGCAGTTGTCTTGTTTGTGGGCTTGCTGGAGGCACTTGGTTGGCCACTGTGTGAACAGACTGCTGGACTTGATGGGCCTTGGTCTGATCCCGCATGACTTTTTTATGCTCTTATGTTCTCCAGGTATTTCCCAACCTGGAGCTGGCAACCCTAACATACAGAGCATATGTAACCTTTGGAACTAACCATTATGTACATCCTAGCTATGGTGGCTGGAATTTCAGAACACAAGAAAATTGTTGCTAGGTCATATACAGTTTGTTCTAGACCACCATCCTTGTCTTCCACAGCGGCCATCCACAAAACCCTTTGAAGCCCACAAGTAGGGGACATCACAAACAATGCAAAATTGAATACATGGTCTAAGCAGTTTGGCCTCTGAATCTATATGAGTCTGACCATGTCCACAAGGGAGGAGGCTAAGGATTGCTAAAATGCTGGTAAATAGCTCTTTGACCCAATTCCATTTTCAATAATGTGGCTTCAATGCACAGGAGAAAAGCACTTTTATGACTTGTACAACCCTGAAAATTTGAGTCTGTTTAATGGGTTAACTAATTTGCAGTGCTCTTCTTGAGGTTGGATTGATGAGAAGGAGATCCTGACTTCTGCTTACTGGACCTCAGTAGAGTAGAATAAGATGATCAATGATTTGTGACACTAACTCTTAATCAAATATATAGACCAATTTTCAGCTAAGGTCAGAGCACAGTCCCTGCATCTTTTACAAAACCAGGGCTCAAATCAGTTCCAGTTAGCTGGCATAGTACACCAGCTAAGAGAATTAGCAGCAATTCAGGAACCCCCCCCCCCCCAGTGCAAATATATCCGCTGACAGAAACTCACTATGGCTGTCAAACTTTCTTTCACATGATCTAATACTGGTCACTTGAGGACTGTTTCCAACAATTCAACCTTCGTGAGGTAAATAAGACTGCTTCCAACCAATTCCCTGTGCCAAGACTTTCTCTTTTTATTTATGTGGAAATATGCCTCATACCTGGAAATTCTCTCCCATCAAGGAGGCTATCAGTTTGTTCCTACAAATTTGCTTCCTGATCCTCCAAGTCTGGGAAAAGGAAATATTGTTTTTCATCTAAGCCAAGATAAAATGGAGCCGGTTGGCTTCATGTGTAGGTGCGCAAAAACCAACCTGGTTCATCCGATTAGAGTCAGCTGCTCATGTGGAAGAGTGGGGAATCAAACCCGTTTGTCCAGATTAGAGTCCACCGCTCCTAGCCACTGCTCTTAGCCACTACACCACGCTGGCTCTCAGTACCTGATACTGTTTTTGAATGCCTGGTATTAACTGTAACTACTTGAGTGTATCAGTTCCATCAATCAAATTATCTCTGATTTCCCCACATTTCAATACATTTCTCAGGATTCCCCCCCTAAACCTATATAAGAAATGCTTTGTTAGATGACCCCTTGGCTACCAATTATGTGTGTGTGTCATCCTCTGAAGCTAGATGTAAATCCAAGGCAACATCTCCTCGTAGTAAAGGACTAAAAGGTTGAGGAAGTGAACTTTCTGTCTTACGCGCAGGTTCTCCCAAATCGGATTTGAACCAAACTGGAAAATTAATGGCCTCATTTACACAGACATATATTTAGGGCTCATGTGGCTTTCTGACCACACATGGCAACACCACTCTCAGCATTTGCCTGGGGATATGGAATGAGAGGATATTAACATTGACCTGACTTTCCCCTCTGTTGCAAGAAGTATAACAAAATGATGTGCACGAAACACTTAGAACACTGAAAGTATAAAGGTTCCAAGTGGGGCCCACAAGATGTCTCCTTATTTGGTATTCAACCATAGAACATACTTAGTGATAAAGAAAGAACCCTTGCCCCTTCACTGAATACATTTCTCAGTTCACTGAGTTAGCTTCCTGTCTAGAACAAAATATCTCCCCAAATCAAGGATCAGGTGGAAGGTTTTCCAGATTAAAGGGTGGTATTACCAGACAGATATGAGACCCAGCTCCTCTCTCCTAAAATTTAAGCACTGAGCTATACTATGGAAACTCAACTGAAGAGATTGAGTGCAGGCCCACAAACTGAAAATTCAATAACTCCATTCACAACCCACACATCAGTTAACTCTAATTACCAGGAAGAAAACAATGTTTGCCATCCATCTCTCTGAGCAGGTATTTGTGGTTGAAGTCTCACCACCTTTCCCTTAGATTTAGGATCTAGGACAGTACTATTACTACAGTAAACAAATAATTAGCTTTCCGGCAATGTTGATATACGTTAGAAAAACCAAAACAGATGCATATTTTCTGAGGACCTCTTGCAAGTCTGCTTTATAGTTTCCTGATCATACTGAAGCACCTTGAAACAGGAGATAAATCCCTAAAGGATATATACTTTTGAATGGAGAGGGGGCTTATATAGGAATAGCGTTTATACTTGTTTCTTGCCATAACAGAAAGCTTCTCTCAGAACATCTTTTTAAAATAATTGCTTCATCATTCAACAGGCAGCTCCAAAACCATCTGAAAAGTATTTTGTGCATTTCTATATTGATTTGTTGCCGGAGTTGTATTGTTTATAGGAAAAATAAATGTACATTGTTGGTGCTGAAATAAATGTCCAATGGTAATGCTAACAAGAGAGAGTAATTGAAGGGGGGGGGGAGCTCAAAACAAAACATTGATCTTTTTTCTGATGCCCCAACTATATAAATTACTTTTTTTTATTAACAACTTGAATTACCTGGGATGTATCTCCCACATCAATAAGTCAATTTGAAAATCATACCGCTTTGCCAAAAAGGTGTGCTACTTCAAATGTGTTGGCATTTCTGTCTAAGCAGCATTATGAACTATATTTTAAGAGAGCACCTTTTTATCATATTTAGACAAACTCTAGAATTCACATAAGAAAGTAATATTTCAGAGAATGTATTTTTAAAATATTCTTTTAATATGAAAAGTCAGCATGGTGTAGTGGTTAAGAGCAGTGGTCTGGAGCGGTGGATGCTAATCTGGTGAACTGGGTTGGTTTCCCCAGTCCTACACATGAAGCCAGCTGAGTGATCTTGGGCTAGTCACAGCTCTCCTAGAGCGCTCTCAGCCCCACCTATCTCCCAGGGTATCTGTTGTGGGGAGAAGAGGAGGTGATTGTAAGCTAGTTTGATTCTTCCTTGAGTGGACATATAAAAACCAGCTCTTCTTCTCTTCTTCTTCAAGCAACTGCTCATTTTTAGTCCTGAAACTAGCTTTCTTAAGGCCAAGGGAGTAATTCATTCCATATAGACAGTGTGGGAACTGCTGCATAATGGCTTCCTCCTACACCTTTAAAGTTTGTGCCATGTGAGATGTCCACATGCCGTGTCTTGACCAAGCCAGTACCAGACCAGACCATCCAGGCAAACAGTTCTATGTAACTGTAGAAGCCACAAAACGGGTTCCTCCTAAATGATCTAGGCCTTTTCATGTTTCCTTACCATTATAGAAACAAACATATGGATTATACTGCTGTGAGCATCCCCATACAAATTGTATTGCAACCGGTCAACTATATTAGATAGTACTGTCTCAGTAATAAGGACACTTGCTCCATCTATTACCTACCCTGCTGTCCCTCCAAAGAGCCCAGGATACCACACATGTTTGTCTCCTGTTCCATTTTCTCCTCACAGCCACCATGTGAGGTAAGTTACACTAAAAAATAATGACCAGTGAGCTTCATAGACTACTGGGAACTTGAAACTGGGTTTTCCAGTCCTAGTCTGCCAATTCTAAGCACTACACCACACTTCCTTTTACCCAGCATCTGCCCCCCCCCCAGTAACATTTAAGCCAAGGACCTTGAAAAATTGCCAAAAAGAAACCCTTTTCATGAAAGACCGGCAAAAGTACCTATCATCTATTTTGATTCAGCACTAAATGTATTGCGATATAAGAATTTTTTATAATCTTTGCTTGTAAAAGAGAATTTTGTTCTTTTCATAATTGTCTTGAGACAAAGTGGTTCCTTGCAGGGGATATATTACTTTCCTCCTAGGATGCAGAACCATAGTAACCCTAGAGTAAGATCAGATGTTTTATATACAGTTTTCAGTTTGTAGAAACTTTCACTATAATGGAAGTAAAGCAACTGTTTTGTTAGACTATCCCATTCTGGAGTATACATATTAAGGACACACTGATAGCAGGTTGTCATTAGAGAACATGTACTCAATTTTTGTGAGTCAGTGTGTTGTTGTTTTTCCTAAACTGATACCAAGACACAAAAAAGGGTGTGGGCTTTCAAGGCAGTGGAAGTGCTTTCAAATTACTGCCCCAGCACTTAGAATGTATCTTCTGACTTCACCCACAGTCACTAGGGTTGCCAACTTCAAAGTAGTGGCTGAAGATCTCCTGCTATTACAACTGATCTCCAGGCGACAGAGATCAGTTCACCTGAAGAAAATGGCCACTTTGAAAGGTGGGCTCTATGGCATAAGACCCCATTGACATCCCTCCCCTCCCCAAACCCCACCCTCCTCAGCCTCCACTCTCCAAATCTTCAGGTATTTCTCATCCCCGAGCTGGCAACCCTAACAGTCACCCACAAGTAAACACTCTTTTTACTGGGATTTAGCAGGAGGAGATCCAATTAACACACTATCAATAACCACTGTAACGTTTTCCAAGTGCTTTGCCTATTCAACTGGTAAGCATTTTCTATTATTCTGTAAAAATAGAGAAAATCTGGTAAGCCAGTGATGTATCTACTACATGCAGAAAGAATGTATAAACAGAGAACCATAACAGTTTCAGACCACGGGTGGTATAAACTGCAAATTATACTGAAAGAACAATGCCTTTCTTTTAAAAAAGGAAGCAGCAGCAACCAACCCAGAATATCAGAAATCGTATACCAATTGTTGTAGATTTGAATTCTTCATGTCTACTTGAAGAGTTGGGGATTGTGAATGACATCCACATTAAAAATAAAGTGTTGTGTGAAAGCCATATATATGTATATTTTATCCCTTTAAAAAGGGATAAAATTTTCAATACATTCTGTAAAGTTATCAAAATGGAGGCTTCCCCTCACTGGACTTCTAGAAAAAGGATTTCTATGCCACACAAGATTCCTAAGACTTAGCATATGGTTAAAGAGTCCCAGAGTCAATGGATAAGAGACACTAATGGTAAAACCAGAGAAAGGGTGCAAAAGAAACTTATATGGAAAGATTACTAAAAGAATAATCCCAATAATTTGTTTTAAATCATGTAAGTGAAATAGCTATTAAAATGAGCAGTTTTGCAAGTTTCAATAGCAAAACTGCTATAGGAAGAAGGCTTTGAAAAATCACAGTGTCGTGAATTATATTTCTGACATTTAAATAAAAGGATCCGTCAGAGCTGCTCTACTACTACTACTACTACTACTACTACTACTACTAGTAGTAGTAGTAGTAGTAGTAGTAGTAGTAGTAGTAGTAGTAGAAGAAGAAGAAGAAGAAGAAGAAGAAGAAGAAGAAGAAGAAGAAGAAGAGTTGGCTTTTATATGCTGACTTTCTCTACAATGTAAGGATGAATCAAACCAGTTTGCAATCTCCTTCCCTTCCCCAACCCAGTTCACCAGATTAGAGTCTGCTGCTCATGTGGAGGAATGGGGAATCAAACCCAGTTCTCCAGATTAGAATCCACTGCTCTTAACCACTATACTAGTTCTGTCCTGGGAAAACTCTAACTAACCTCTCAAAGCCGTTTTTTTTTAGATACGAAGGAGCAAACCAGAATATTTAATACATCTCCCAACAAAACATTAAAATTTTCTTCTGTGTACACACACATGCAAATTATAAATACCATGTTGTCAGTAGAAAAGTACAGCAGAAAGAAGGATAATATATTACTTTATGGCCCCAGAGAATCCACCATAGAGATGCCAGGAACTGCTTTTGTGATGACTGAATTCAGGGAAAGTAATGCAAAATTGACTCAATAAAGGAAGCCCCAGCCTTCAATTTGCAAGATCTGAGCAAGGCTGTCAAAGATAGGACATTTTGGAGGACTTTCATTCATAGGGTCGCCATGAGTCGGAAGCGACCTGATGGCACTTAACACACACACACAATGCAAAATGGCAGATGGGTGATAGATAATAAGCTTCTCAGCTTCCTTTTTTTTAAAAAAATGATGTCATCTAATTATTAGGATTAGAATTTAGAAATTAGAATTAGGATTAGAAAATGTAAACACTTTACCGAACATTCAGAATATTGCGTCTAAAAGCTACACAATTTTCAAATCCTACTGAAGGCATATTCTTATGGGGGCATGCTGAACCTTATGTTGTAATTATTGGACTCTATACCAATATTGTTGAGTCAAAAAGCTCATAGAATTGGTATTTTTTTTCTATGATTAGCTTTTGTTGGAGCACTATTACTCAGTCTCAGGTAGATTTTGGAGTTGAATCCTATGCTTTCTTTCTACCTACAATCCTTTTTGCCCCTTGCAGAAGCACTGAAAACTCTCCTCTGTGAAAACTTCCTCTCATGCAAGTCACTTTTCAGTATTTTGAAAGTCATTGGTCCTGCATGCACAGAAGTTCCCAGCACCAGATGAACACGGACACCATAGCAGAGGACCGCAAATGGTATTTACTAGGGTGGAATTAAAGAAATATGTAACAGGTAATTTTGGAAGAATTATTCCAAATATATTAACAATCTGGATCCAATATGGAACAAGACAAATTATTTTAATATACAGCTATTATGGCTGGTAAGAAAACAACCCAATATTCCTAATTGTGTCATTCGTCAGCCTCTCTCTTCTGGTTTTGTTACGTATGTTGGTATTTTGTTTTTTATTCCCTGAACAATTAAGACAATAAAAGCAAATCAACAGCTTTGCGCAAACACACTATTTGCCTGAAAAATACATTATTATGAATGTTGAAAAGCATAGCATAGTAATAGCTAGCAAGATAAGGTAGACAGGCAGGCAGGTAGGCAGGCAGGCAGACAGACAGGCAGACAGACAGGCAGACAGAAATGCAAAAATAAATAAATAGATCAAGCCTGTGATCCATACTGCAACACTGACGGGTTGATGTACTAAGGAAGAAGAGTTCATTAAATAGTCCATGCATAATATGGCCTTAAGGTGAAGAGGCAGCTTCCGGCTATCGTCCTCTGTGACTTGACAGTAGTGATGAGAAGCCTATTTGTGCAGACCATCCAGGTTTTGAACTAAGTTCAGAATATCTACTCACCTGAAGAAAATGGCTGCTTTGGAAATTGGACTCTATGGTATTAAAGTCCCCCGTCCTCTTCAGGCTCTGCCCCCAAAATCTCCAGGTATTTTCCAACTTGGAGCTGCCAGCCCTAGCTCACACTGTTACAACATGCAGTTTACGGGCCTGCTCTTCAAATGGAGAAACACCTTCATCTATTGGCTTGACTGTAGAGCTGTTGGTTCAGATTTTAACACAGACTGAAGCAAAATGACCCCAAAAACACTACTTTTATGTGTTACCCTATATCCAATGACCTTAAAACACCAATTAAAACACCATGGCCTACATGCCAGCATTAATGATCCTTGACTAGGTGATTAAGCACTACCTCATATTTGGAAGTTTTAAAGGAACTTACAGAGAGTCCATGTAAAAATAAACATTGGAATAAAGTTAATTGAAAGGAAATTATTACAGTGGGAGAAATTCAGAGATCTGGACAAGATAATGATTCAAACTACCAAGAGTATAAACAAGTTACCCTATTCAGATGTAAAAGCAAGAGGAATGAGTGAGAGGAGGCAGAAGAATGAAACAGAGACCCACACAGGTTTTCTCAAAGCAGGCAAAAATGAGAATCCAGAATCCTAATATTGGATTAATCCAAATACTGGTTTGGGTTCAGGTTTGATTTGCTTTTGATATCCTTAAATTTACTATACAAAACTCATGTTTTAATTATCATTAATTGTAACAGTTTTTCTTTGGTGTCTGTATTTTGGTTTTCATTGTCTAATGCTTACACTTAATTTCAGGCTTTGTAATATAGGTCTAATCCATTGAATGCTAAATAATTAAACATAGACTGATTGTATTGAATACCCAAAAGCAAAGCATGTGCCAAGTATTCAGTGTCTGCAAGTTTAAAATGGAATACAGCTTGGAACACCCCCACCACCCCCACCACCCCACACACACACACAACTGATTGATTAAAAAGTTTGAAAAACTGAGTTTTGAAAAATTAAAAATTGGGTGCCAGCTTTAAAAATTAAAAAAAAGCACTCCCAAAACAGAGTGAGAAGAAAAACTCGATACCGTTCTCACATAAATATCCAAGTTGGCAACATAATGTCATGGTACAGATGCGTTATTATCTCTCCAGCCAATGCAGACTTGAGAGAACCCCTTCGGGCATACACACACTGAGCTGCTCCACCCCCCCTCCCCAACAGCAGCTCCTTGCTCTGCATCACAAATTGCTTTTGAAGCTCCCCCGAGTTTCAAAAATAGTTTCTCAGGCAGCATACAGAGATGCTGATAGAAAAACACTTTGCCTCAGAAGCCACACAGTGAGCTCCAAGGCTCTCTGGATCACAGCCAACAGCACTACAGGTAAATTACAGTAATATTTACCATGCATGAGGATTATCACGCAAGTAATAATTGCTGTTGTTACCTTGTTTTTTTATGGGGTTAAGTTTTGAAATGTTATCCAAAGTTGCAGTGATGAGGCTCAAAAGCATGCGGGGAATGAAACACGGCGCAAAGAAACAGTTTGTGCGGCTAAGTCTTTACATACAGAATGGACATCGAATCATGGCTCCCTTGCAGTGAGTGGTTATGGATGGGGCCTACATGAAAATCAAATAAACAACATCAAATTTTTCTCTTTTGTGTTATGTGATATGAAAAAGCACAACACAATGTTAAGAAGCTAATTTGATTGTGAGCAGGCATCCAATTCCAAATTAATAAGAATGCTATATTGAAATATGGATAGTACCCATTGGTTCATTAAGGAAGCACAGATTCAGCATGCACTATTCTGACATAAGGTAATTAATTCAAGAGGCATTTTACTAGAGCTAAATGTAAGACTGAACTAATGCAATTGTGAGAAGTTTGCAAACCAGAATTAGATAATGAATTTGAATGCTAATTCATATTCCTCCTGATCATTGACAGAGAGTAGCATTGAAAAGGTTCATTCCTGGACACGTAACACACACTCACAACAGTGTTATGCATGTCACCGTCCTCTGCAGTTTGTAAAATGTCCTTGTCACAGGAATTAAAAAGCCAAAAGATCCCATCTATTGAAAATACAGCAGTCAACTGAGCAAATGTAAGGGGTCATCATGAGGAGGCTGAAGTTGGTTCCCTATTCCCAGTTGGTTCCCTATTCCCAGTTCCTTATTCACATTGCCTAGTTCCTAAATGATTTTGAGGACAATTCAAAAGCTCTGCACCCCAAAATATGGATTGGACCACCACATATCATACACCCCCACATTCAGGGGACTGTGCCCTTTGAGATGGAGCATAGTGGGTCCTGGTCTAAAGTCCGGTTCTTGTGCCACCAGCTCCCAAGTGGGGTGACCCAGGACAGATGCACATACAGACACTGCACCCCAAAATAATCTTTGGACCACCCCAAATGACACATCCCCACACTCCAGAGACTGTCCCCTCCAAGAAGACATACAGCAGTGACCAGTCCAAACACTGGCTCTGGCACTGCTTTACTAGGTTGATACCTGCACACATAGTATATGAGAGATATATACTAACCAGTATTACAACAAGAACCTATTACACCAGATGTTTGAGTAATTGGGAATAGAATTTACAACATATACACATGCCTGGTTGGGTTTGAACTGTTTGTATTTGTATTCATTAATGTATTTTTGTAAATGTGTGCAGTTTTAACAAAGGATTTTAATTAACCACTGATGAAGGCCCCATAGGCCGAAACGTGTTTGGTATGTGGTTACCGTTATCAACCTCAGGAAATGCCATTGTGCTATTTTAATGCTTTTAAATAATTTTAACTTTTATATGGCGCTTCTAATAAATTATACTTTCAGTATTTATACATAGACTTATACATATTTTCTTTTCACCCAACCTTGGGTACCCAGCTTTTGTTTTAGGTTGGGTTTCATTCCCCTCCTTTTTTTCTTCCACCCCAAATGACACATCCCCACACTCCAGAGACTGTCCCCTCCAAGAAGGCATACAGTGGTGACCAGTCCAAACACCGGCTCTGGCACCACTGGCTTCTTTTTGGGTTGTCCCCCCAGACACCTGTATTGCAATAAGGTTTTGAATAAGGAACTGGAGCTCTGCACCCCAAAATATGGATTGGACCACCACATATCATACACCCCCACATTCAGGGGACCAAACCAAATACCATTACAAAACGAATCACTTAGCTGACTGTTACCATGCAACGATAACAATAAAAGGATCTGCATTTCTCTCTGTGTCCATTTGAGGCAGGCATAATGCATCAGAAAATAAAACTAGGAATCTCACAACTGGCCACCTGCTTCAGGAGGATCATGGACGTTCCAGGGCCACAATTGAAAGGAATTGGAATATCTAGCCCTAGTTATCTCCAGACCCCCTCATGCTATTTGCAGTAGAACCTAAATTTGTATAGGGGTTAAAGTGTTGGACAAGGATCTGGGAAACCCAGGTTTGAATCCCCACTCTGCCATAGAAGTTTACTGGGTGACCTTGGGCCTGTCCCACACTGTCAACCTAACCTAACTCACAAGGCTGTCGTGAGTATAAAATGGAGGAAAGGAGAATGATGTAAGCTGCTTTGGGGAGAAAGGCAGGTTATAAATAAGGTAAATAAGTGAATAATATTATTTTATTCCCAAGCCAATGCTACAACTAAAGATTTTATACCACTTGAGACCAAAATCTTTGTGGTACTTTGACAAGTCCAAACACTGTTCTTAAAAGAACAAAAAATGCAATTCTGCTGGTAGGGAACACTTAGCTAGGAAACCCTGCAGAACCATTGTGAAAGTTAAAGAATCCTATAAAAATCTATTGCTTTTCAGTATGTGGACTGTGTATTTATATAGGCAGAAATAAATACTCTTATTTATGCACTTTTCTTTATTTGCAACATATGCCAGAGATGTTGACATTTCTTACAGTATTTATCTGTCACCGCCAATCTTTATCTTGACAATAAGACCTTGATATGTACGTTCTTAATGCTAAGCATATTGGAAAGTGACAGATGTTAACCTTATTAAAATCAATCCATTCACATAGTTAAAGTTCTGCTGATTGCAGTGTGATTAGCACTCAGTGTAGCAGCCCAAGTCTATGCATGCTGTCATTCTTTCAGCAAATGCTTTTTCTGACATATAGCAAGTTGCTAGCAAAGCCAGAAATAGCCCAAGCAATACATTTACTGGTTTCGTCATTTTTTTAATAGTGTAGGCACAGAATTAAATAGATGCTATAAACAGGCAATTGCAAGCATAAATTTTTATTATATCATATTATTTGGACCCCTCATAAGAAACAATTAACCAATCTTTGTATGGGGTTCCGAGTTACAATCACTGTTGCCAAACGCATACACAAAAAGTTTTTTTTTACTGAACGTTTTACATTGACTCCTTGTGTAAAAGAGGATTCTGAACACATGCAGAATGTGCTCTTATTTAAGGCTATTTTTGTCCAAGCACAGGACACTAAGCACAGTTCAAACAGAGCTAAGCAAACAATCCTTCAAAGATGATTTTAAAAAATTCCAGAGCACTGTAAGTACAGTAAGCATTGAAAGGAGAGTGGGAAAATAAGAAGTACAATCCCTGAGCTCAGCACAGCAAACTCTGTGAACCTTTCATATCACACATTAAAAATCCTGTTTTTATGGGGAAATTAAACCAAAGTCCAGTGGTGTCTTAAAGTCTAACAGAATTTATTCGAGATCTCATGATGTGAGCTCTGACTCAAGAAGGTTTATGGTTGAACAACTTGTTAGTCTTTAAGGTGCCACTGTAGGCTAACACAGCTTCCTTTCTGTTTTCATGAATCAGTGCTCCAGCACTAACCCTAATCCTCCCCAAAGTCTTCTTATACATTTTCTATTCGTTGGCTTCCATTCATTCTGAAAGTGTCATTGTGATGTATCACACTGAGACATTCTGCAACAAAATTTTAACATTGTTTTTTGAGGGTGCCCATCTTATACTAAAAATACCAATTTAATATCATGATGAAGCTTAACAAGTGATCCCTCCAAAATTTCCCTGTAGTGATTATGAACAAGGCAGGGTTCTCAAAGAGGAAAGATGCTTGAGGAAGGGCCATGGTTCAGGAGATATAGTCTCAAGCCTCTGTTTTTCATTGTGCAGTACTGCGTGACATCTCTGCTCTTCTCCAAATATATTCTGCTTATCCCAGATGTGGGTCTTAGTTTCCTTGTGTCTTCCTGTTTCTTCGGGGAAGGGTTCAGTTCTACATGTGTTTTGCTTCCCTCCCCAAGCTCTGCCCTGCCCTCTTCAGACTCTACCACAAAATCTCCAAGAATTTCCCAACCTGGAGCAAGCTTGGCCCCAACAAGTTCTCCCTCAAAGGCCAAAATAGGCCTGTAAAAGACTCTGCTCTAGGGTTGCCAGATGCCCGGAGGTGGCGGGCAAAACCCGGCCATTTACCCCTCTGCCTGCCGACTAGCTGAGGGTCGGCGGGCAAACATGCACGCGTGCATGCACGCTGCAGCATGGAACTTGGGCGGGGCCAAGGAAGTGCAGGAGGATGGCGCAGGTGCGGCAGAGCCCTGTCCCAGCCCCCGCAAGTGTTGGGCACCATTGCACGGTGCCGTGGGGAAGGACAGATGCCACAGTGGCTTCCCCACCACCCACCGGTCCCAGGATGCTCCTGCCGCCGCACCCAGCTGCCCCGACGCTCAGCTGGCTGGCCCAGCCCCGCTCCCCACCCGGGCCACCAAATTGGCTCCCCAGGTAAGTGAAGAAGGTCTGCACTTCTGGTTGTAAGCCGGAAGTGGCATGAGCGCGTGATCCCCGAGCTCTGCTCCCAAAGACTCCCGCCGGAGGAGAGGGGGGACCTGGCAACCCTACTGTGCTCCCTTCCCCTTGCTTTTACTGACAGAAGTAAGCCTTATAATGCTGTGGTTGCCTAGCAACAGCCACTGAGGAAATCTGATGCTTAAAGCAGCAGGTACACCGGGCTTTGACCTAACATATTGTTTGATGTATATACATCCTTAGAAGCCCTGCTTGAAATACAAGGTGGGACATGTTCTAGTGTACAAGGAATAAATAATTGTACAAGAAGCCTCAGAATTCTACAAGAATTTTACAAGAAGCCCTAGAATACTAGAAGGGCTTTTATGTATTTTCTACCATGCATTATGATATTATATTGTTAGGATGTGTATTAGACTACAATTTTATGTCTGACCACTGAGGAAGGCTTTTTTGAGGCCGAAACACATTTGGTCCTTATTTGGTCCTACTTGTACAATTTTACATCAAATGTGTATGAGTTTCATATATTTATTGACTGTGAATGACTTGCCTATGATATAGGCCTTGAGCTGTGTATTAGCCAAGCTTGCAGATAATATTAAATTATTTAGGATGGTGTAAACCAAGTTGGGCTGTGAAGAACTAAGAAGGATTTCTCTAAGTTAAGTGAGAGAGCAGCAACGTGACAAATGAATTGCAGTATAGGTAAGTGATGCACACTGGAACTAAAAAAAATTCTAATTTAAAATATATGCTGATGGGGTCTGAACTGGCTGAGACTGAGGTTAAAATAGACTTTCAGGTTGCAGTGGAGAGCTTGGCAAAAATGTCAACTCAGTTTGTAGCAGCTGTGAAAATGCCAAACTCCATGCTAGGAATTATTAGGAAAAGAATAGAAAATTAAATGACCAATATTGTAATGCTCTTGAAATATGGAGCTATCATGTGGCTTCATTTGGAATGTTGTGTGCATTTCTGGCTGCCGTATCTCAGGAGCCTTTTATGCAAAGACATTTCCCCACGGTCATCCCTGCTGACTGCTTTGGGGCTTTCTTTTGATTATGCATGCCTTTTCTGTCTGTCAGAGGTTGCCTCGCTCTCCCTGAGTATTTTGCCCATGTTTTTCAGATGCTGTTTTAGCCTGAATCTGGAAAATGTGGGCAAAATGCATGGGGAGAGCAAGGTGACCTCTGATGGATAGAAAAGGCATTCATAATCAAAAGGAAGGTCTGAAGCAGTCGGTGGGGTGACCACAGGGAAACTTCCCTGCATAAAAGGTCAGGAAGGACTTTGTAGAGCTAAAAACAGTATAAAAGGGGGTGGGGTGGAGCACCTTTCCTATGAGCAGAGCCTGTTGTTTCTGGGACTTTTATTCCAGAAAAAAAGACTAAGGAGGGTCATGATAGAATTTTATACAATTATGCACAAGGTAGAAAAGGTGTACACAGTTTCTTTTCTCTTTCTCCCTTAATAACTTGGGGGCATCAATGAAGTTATTGGGAAATAAGTTCAGGATAGACAAAAGGATATAGTTGTCTACTCAATGAGTAATTAAACTGTGGAACTCACTACCAGTAGACGTTATGATAGCCTCGAGCATAGTTGATTTTTAAAAGGGGTTACAAAGTTTCATAGAGAAGTCCATCAGTAGCTATTAGCCATGATGACTACAGGAACCTCCAAGTATAGAGGCAGAAACCCTCTGAATACCTGCACTAGGAGTCAGCACCAGGGAAAGGCATCAACCTCTATGACATGTTTGTTTGGCCCTACAGGGGAACTGGTTGACTACTGTATCAAACGGTATGCTGGACTAGATGAGCCACTAGTGGGATCAAGCAGGCTCTGTTTATGTTCTTACATTCCAACTTCAGTGTAATTTGGAAGAAAAAAAAACCTTAAGCCTCAGCAGAGTGCAAATTTAATACCCCACTCCCACACACACTTTGATTCTCTTTTTCACAGACAGAATAAACAAAGTTTCTCTTTACTTAAGGGAAGAGTTAATTATGAATAGGTATACACTTCTGAATTCTTTAAAAGTATTTTTAATCCAAGTTACACATTTCCAGTGTTAACAATTTGCTGTGGTTGGACAGATCCCCTTGTTCCAGTCTAGAAGCCTTCTGCATTTGTGAACAACCAAAGGTTTTGATCAAACTTCTTTTGCTAATCCCTTCAGAATCTCTTTGATGTTTTGGTAGTATTTGTATTTTGCTATGCACAGAGTTGCTCCAACTTTGTATTTACACAGCACCCTGATGTGTGAAATGGTCTCCACTTATAGCAGCCAAAGGAAGCTAGTTATCATAATGCAGTATTGGACAGGATTGACCTTGGGAGTTTCCTATGACGTGCTGCAGAACTCTAGTTAAAGCTAGGCAAAACAGCACAGACATCTGTCTTCAATTAGACATCCCTGTTTATTAATTTTACATAGCAAAATTAAATGGAAAATTTTGCAAAGTTTATCAGCTGTCTTCAGACATATACTAACAACTGCCTTCAGTACTGCATACCAAACCATTTTTGAAACTGAAAGGAAATTTTCAACAACAAAAAAGATCAAAAATGGTGTGCAAACTCTTGGGTACGCTAACAACTCTCCAGGAAGTGGTCGTCTTCCCTTAATAGGACAAAATATACACACACCTAAATGAGTGCACAGAAATCATGCATAATCCCATTTGCATTTACTGTGAAGTAAATTCCACTAAATTCAATGGGGTGTGATCCCAAGCATGGGATAGCAGGCTTAAACAATAATTTATCTTCAAATAAATGAACATTACAAAGAACAATAGTGCTAATTGTTAAGCTAACAGAGAACCATATGAAACGGGAATATAAATAATTCAGTACTTAATTACAGGATCCTAAATGGAAGGAAATGCTTGATTAAACCTAGAACTATTTTCATTACTAAAACATGGCTAGACCAGGAGTCATCTTTCAAACAAGAAATGATGAATTAATCTTTTTTTTTGCAATATCAAATCAATATGCAAAGATTTCCAAAGCTGAATTCAACATATTTCTATTATAACAGTGAAGCTTACTTTGTAACGAGCAGAGGAGCGCACACTAATAGAATTTTGATACCTTCTTCAGAAATACTGTGATGTGATACTTAATTCATGATGACTATTGAATGTTTACCTTTCAAACAATCATCATATTATATAGCATGAATAATTCTTTATTCATTATCAGTGGTTAATGATTTTTTCTCCCTCTGTGCTCAAGTATTTTAAAATTATGTGATCAAAATTATATTATATCTTGGATCAACCTGCCAATTTTAGTGGCAGAGCTGGTATGGTATGGTCATGTATTCAACAGTTCATAAAATTGTGCTGTGTTTTAAAAATAGTAACAGCGAGGGTTGTGCAAAAAAAACCAAATTGGTAAATTTCGGGTTTGGGCTTATTGGGCCAGAATTTTTTTTAATATAAACCCGGAATAAGCTGAACATCCATACCAGTAAATTTGTATTTCAACTTTATTTCCAGGTTTACTGAAAAAATTGGGTCCAGACTCCATTACAGTCTATGGGGATTTTTTTCGAAGCTTCTGTGGGGGCATTTTTGGAGGTAGAGTTCCCACATTTTAGGGTAGCAATTGCAAGCATTCATGGGAAATTCAAGTTTCCCATGACTCTTTGGAGAGGAAGCGGACTGTGAAAAGTAAGTCTTCTAAAAATTATCCGGTGGGGGAGCATTTTTCAAGGTGGAGTTACCAAATTCACAGCGTAGCTTCAAGGGACTCTACTTGCATGATCCCCAAAGTTTGGTAAAGTTTGGGGCAGGGGTCCTATTTTATGGGGTCTAGAAGGGGTCGCCCCCTCCTCCATAGAGAAGTATGGTAAAGTTAACAATGCTTCTCTATGGAGGAGGGGGGTGACCCCATACAATTGGACCACCTGACACAATTTTCACCAAACTTTGGGGTTCATGCAAGGAGAGTCCATTGAATCTACCCTGAAAATTTGGGAATGCTACCTCCAAAAATGTTTTCCCCAGAGCTCATTTTAAAAATTCTTATAGGGAAAAGCCTGGGGAAAGCAGAAGCCTAAAAAGGCGAACACTTATTTGGCTGATTTGGTGATCGGTCATCAGTCAGTGATCAGCTATATGGCTTTGGCTTTATTTCCAGGTTTTGATATTCGGTAAAACCAAAACCCGAATATTGTCAAAACGGCTTTATTTTCAGTTCAGGTTTATCGATATGCACAACCCTAGTAACAGCAGTATTAGCTTTACAAAAAAACAACTATTTGTTTCTAGTCCAGAATAATGGTCCATACTCCGTGGGTAAGAGAGGTTAATGTATTTTATCTGCCTATCTCTTCAATCTATATGCAGAACATATAATTAGGAAAGCTGGATTAGATTTAGATGAAGGTGGAGTGAAAATTGGAGGGAGGAACGTTAACAATTTAAGGTATGTCAATGATACTACATTAGTGGCACAAAATAGCGAAGACTTGAAATGACTACTGCTAAAAGAGAAAGTGCCAAAGCAGGACTACAGCTGAACATCAAGAAGACAAAGGTAATGGCTACAGGAGAATTACACAACTTTAAGGTTGACAATGAGGAAATTGAAATTGTTGAAGACTTCAATTCCTTGGCTCCATCATCAACCAAAAGGGAGACTGCAGCCAAGAAATCAGAAGGAGACTGAGGCTGGGAAGGGCAGCCATGAAGGAGCTAGAAAAGATTCTGAAGTGTAAGGATGTGTCACTGGCCACCAAGAACAAGTTAATTCATGCCATCATATTCCCTGTTACTACATATGGGGGTAAAAGCTGGACATTGAAGAAAGGAAGAAAGTAGATTCCTTTGAAATGTGGTGTTGGAAGAGAGTGTTACAGATACCGTGGACTGCCAAAAAAACAAATCAGTGGGTTATAGATTAAATCAAGCCTGAGCTGACCCTAGAAGCTAAAATGACTAAACTGAGGCTATTGTATTTTGGTCACATTATGAGAAGACAAGAGTCACTGGAAAAGACAGTCATGCTAGGAAAAGTTGGGGGCAGCAGGAAAAGAGGAATACCCAACAAGAGATAGATTGACTGAATAAAGGAAGCAACAGCCCTCAATTTGCAAGATCTGAACAAGGCTGTCAAAAATAGGACATTTTGGAGGACATTGATTCATAGGGTTGCCATGAGTTGGAAGCGACTTGACAGCACTTAACACATGCACACAAGAGAGGTTAGGAGGTATGCAGGTTTCTAAGGATACAGTACAGAAACTCCTGGAGGTAAATATGGAACTTAAAAAACAAACAAAAACAATTGTCTGATAAAGCTTCAATCAAATTACAATGTCTAGGTTCTATCCTACACTTCAACAAAGCACTTGAACACCAAGGCCATTTTTCCCTGAAGTGGTATCTTTGTGCATTTGATCTGAAATGAACCCCTTTTCACATGTGCCTATATGCATTAAGGGTACAGGGGCCAACACACAGAGAATTCCAGGAACTGTGATGAATAGTTATGTGCCAACTCAACCAAGTATTGTATGACTCCTTCAAAGACCTATAGAGAGAGGTACAGCCCCCGAGTATATTACAAGCAACTGACCTAAATAAACATGGTACAATGCAGCCGAGGGACAAAGGGCATGCAAGCTCTGAAATTAATTTGAGTTCCAGCTGAAGTAAATTACAATCACCACCTAACTGATTCACCATGTGGCATTTCCCCTTAATTTGCCATATAATTCTTTTTAAAAATGTTGTTCAACAAACAGAATCATTTCACACAAGGTAGAAAAGCTATTAAGGGGGGGGGAGACCCATTTGTTCATCTGCATCCTACACAACAGACAGGAAACAATGAGGCTAAGTGGAAGTCAGACAATTCTTTTAGAAATCTAAGACTGAACAGCTAAATGCTTACTTAATGAAATTAGTTGAGCTCATTGATACAACAGATTAGTGTGGCAATTTTAGATGCCAAAAATACACAGAAATATTTTTTTCAACTTAATAGGAATCTAAATTAATTGTTCAATTTATTAAATTTTGTATTATAATGTCAATGATAATTATCATGCAGATTGCTGAAAAGGTATTACTGCAAGCAAACAAAAGGTCTAGATCCTTTTGTTTTTAACACCTGTTTGAAATCATACAATTATTAAAGGGACCTGATTCTTTTCTCTGATTAGCCAAAGTATTCCTCATGCATGTTCACTGTCATCTTCAGTTAAAGGGACTAGGCAAGTAGGTGATGTGAAAGACTTCTGCCTGAGAAACTGGAGAGTTTCTGCCGGTCTGAGTAGACAATACTGACTTTGATGGACCAAGGGTCTGATTCAGTATAAGGCAGCTTCATGTGTTCCAAAGCTTCTTGCATTATTTATTTACTTACTGCTTTTGAATCATACTCTCTTTTCATGGAAGTCAAGAGAGATCTTTTAGCAGAGTTGAAAAGTGATTTGAACCTGGACATTACATATCCAAACACAACAGTCCTTAAAGGATCCCTTGCTACTATAGGGTTTCTATACCTTTTATAGTTGGGTATGAGGAGAAGTTAAGGGTTCCAGGCTCAACTGGAGCCTACTTTGCTGGAGCAGGGCAGGAGGGTGGTGCAAGGAGTGGGGTGCATGCGGTGGGGTGGTTGGGGAAGCTTGCCGCCGCTCAGCTGGGTCGGGCTTCATGCCAGGTGGGTGGCTCAGAAGGCTGTCACTCGGCAGCCAATCTGCTCTCTCCCCCCAAGTTTAAAGGGGCTGAGGAGGGCTGATGGACATTGGGACAAGGAGGAGGAGATGGACCGGGGGGAGTTTCCACTCTGGTCCGTCTGCTGGACATTTAAAAGGGAGCCGGCAAGGGAAGGCTTTAGTCCGTTGCCGGCTTTCATCTGAGACAGACACGGGATGATGGCATGTGGTGAGAAGGGCGAGGCAGAGAGCAACGGCTGATCAGTGGGGGAAGAGCAGCCGGTCAAGTCAGCGGCATTGAGCCGCTAGAGCTGAAGGGCCATTGTGTCGGCCGCTTAAGGGAGAGCCAATCTGGCTGAGCACCTTTGCCTCAGCTACTAAAAGAGCAGTAAGAGCCAAGAGGCTGTTGCGTCAGCATTTCGCCCTATTAAAAAGTGCCGCACAAGCAAAGGGCCAGTCCATTGCCGGCTTTTGGGAGGGACGGACCTCTAAAAAAGAAAGCCGGTGGCGAAGAGACAAAAGGCCATTGCATCGGCCAGGAACGGGGCCGCAAAACTGTCATGCCAGCAGGGAACGGGCTGTGAGCCAGCGAAGAGACAAAGGGCCATTGCGTTGGCCAGGAATGGGGCCACAAACCGTCATGCCAGCAGGGAACGGGCTGTGAGCCGTCGTATCGGACAGGAATGGCCCAGGAAGCTATCACATCATCTGAGAATGGGGCCATAGGCCTTTGTGTCGGCTAAGAGCAATCCAGGGGCAATTGCCTCGGCTGGGAACAGCTGGAAAAAAGGGCCAGAGGCCGTTGTGTCGGCCAGGAAGGAACGGGAGACCACTGCTTTGGCTGAGAGCAGGCCAGAGACTGTTGGTTTGCCTGAGAACGTAAAAAGGGGGGGGCAGGAGGCATAGCTGAAATTACTGCTGATCACTTAATCACATAAGCCTCCCCCTCATTGTTATTAATATTAAGGATGCCAACCAAAAGAAGGCCGGTCGGGAGTAAGCCACAGACTGCCTCGCCAAAAACTAGGGAACAGGCAGGAGCAGTAAGAAGGTCATGGGAGACTTTGGCCCCAGGGAGACGGGCACCTGGCATAGGAAAAAGAGGGGCAGCAGGGCAACCCGAGCCTACCCCCCGGGGGAGGGAGGCTTTATTACAGGGTCTGTCAGCAGCTGTCTCTTCATTGGCTGAATGGGTGGACCATCTGCCCTCTCAACAGCGTGAGGCCCCACCAGAAGTCACCAGCACAAGCCAGGCAGCTGATGGGCACCAAAAATCTATGCAGCTTCAAGGGTGTCGATGTGGAGATCCATCCTCTTCAACTTCATCCAGCCCCAAGTATGTTTAAAGTTACAGTATCACAAGGAATGCGTGTATGGATATGTGGACATAGCGTAGTCCATTGGGCCGGCTTATATGCTGCAGCTTCCGGATGGGGCAGGCAATTGGGCCTCGCAGATCGGCTGCAGATTTTTTGGATGGGCCAGAGGGGCATGTGTTGTGATGCATTGGAACCCACCCTGATTAGGTCGGTACAGAGGCACGGACCTCTGAACGCGCTGATAATCCAGTTGGGAGAGAACAACCTCACATCAGGAAAAGGAAAAAGATGTTTGGGATCCTGCCCCATATGCTGTGCCAATCCTTACAGCTGTTTTAGAGTTAAAATAAATAAGTTGTGGCCAGTTACCACCACAATTCTTCTTATCAATAAGTGGTTGTGTTTTCTTTGACTTATGGTTTTGTATTTGCTTATCATTAGCCGATCCTCCCAAAATAGCCCTGCACCAGCAATACTGGCAGCTTGATAAACATGGGCAAGAAAAGATGCATCTACTGGGCCTGGTTTTTCTGCATAGCTATAAAAAAGGTCCCAGTGTCTGTGTTCCTTTTTATTTGATCCTGCTGAACCCACCCTTCTTCAGTTCTTCAAGAGGATATAGAAGAAGATCCATTGCTGGATCTGAGCCACTATCTGTTGCATTTTGCTGTGCACTCTTATACTTATGTGTTTAGATAAGCTCTGTATGTTGGAGGGTGTTTGTAACTTAAATTCCATGTTTCCAACACAGGCAAACATTAATATATGCATAGATGGGTCTTCCGTATGCAACCTTCTATTTTGTGTGAGAATCTTTGGACAAGAGCCAGGGCATCCAATTTCTATTTGCTTCCACTAATAAGGATATAAATTGTGCTATCTTACCAACTCCCCTCCCACAACAAAGGATTTATTTTTTTTCCAGATTAGAAAAATAGATATTGAAGAAAAAACTTTGTACATCTGTTTCATAGCTGAGCTGTCATGTTGTTTAAAATTTGCATTCCTCCCGAATCCTACAAAGCTTCGGAATTTAAAGAACAGTCATTTCACAATGGCCCCATTGAAGTGCTGACAAATAAACAAAAGTGGAATCGTGATGTGAATAATTTTTTTTTGTCAATAGCCTAGTGTGGGGTGCTTAGAAGAAGGTTTTGCCAACAGCTCAGGGAAATACATTTTACAGAACATAGCATTAAAAAGGCCAAGCAGAGGTTGACAGAACTCATTTCGTTAACCCGGTGAATAAGTAGATGGGGGCAGTTTATAGATTCCTAACTTCAAGTTTATGACAGACATATACTTTTTCTGGATTACTTACTTTCTTAGTTCTATTGCTGTCATAAGAGAAAGATTCATTAGCTCAGCATACAGCTCTTTACCCAGTCTTACACATTCCCAAGGGAACCTTGTGAATATTTAGGTCCTTTAGCTGGCAAAGAATCAAAAGGAGAAAAGATTACAGTGGTTAAATATTTCCTTCCTTTTTATGCCTATCTTCACACTTGTAAAGGTGATATAAATTTCTTATCAAGGAGCTGACACCTTGAAATCCGCAGGATGCATGCAAGCAATTTTAATTTTCATTCCTTGATAAAGTAACAGGTTTAGGAGAAAGGGGAAATTCAGTTGATGGCATCTCTTGACTTCGCCAAGTCTTTTTGACCAAGGGCAACTTTTCATACAATGTTATATAAGTACAGATAAATGTGTGCACATTGTGAGATGTATGTCTATACTGTTTGTCACTTGTGCCACCGAAGTACACAGAAGCAAGGATCTGGCCCCTTCCTAGTTGGTGCTTACATGAAGTTTAAAGGCTCTCTTCCTCAACTGTGCACCTGTGTACAAATTATGTGAGAATCAACCTCATGTAGTAACAGTTGACTTTTTAAGAGACACATGAGGAAGTGTGGTGTAGTGGTTAGACTGTCAGACAACATCTAGGAGATCAAGGTTCCACTCGACCATGGAAGGCTATGGGTGATCTTCAGCCAGTCACACACATTCAGCCTGATCTACACCATAGGATTATTATGAGGATAAAATTGAAGGAAGGAGGCCATTGTAAGCTGTTTTGGGTCCCCATTGGGGAGAAAGGTGTGGTATAAACATAGGAAATACATGATATGAAAGAAGGTGTGCTTCATACAGTACGCACATATTTCTTTTGGACAACTCTACCTCCTCATCAGAAAAGTTTTGCAGGTTTTTGAAACAATTCAAAAAACCATTTGACAAGAAGTGAAACCAGAACATAAGTAACACATATGCATTATAAGAAGTGAAACCTCTCTCAAACTCTAACTCTTTAATGCCCCCAGTTCTAATCTAATGTCCTATCACAGTGACACCTCCTGAATATGCCACTTCTATGCAGATGAGCAATGAGGAATTTTCCAAGTTCATCATTCAGAACTTTACAAAAGCTTAAAGGACTCAAGGTTGGCTGAAAATAATTTGTGTTCAGGAGTTTCTCATCACACACACATTCTGGTCTCCACTCCCAAATATTGCACTTACCATCACAATGACATCGTCTCTGACATCTCAGAAATTTATGAGCATGCACCATTTTAATCTAGTCCCCAAACCCCATTCAAAAACTGAAGAAGTTCAGCTTGGTTATCCTGAAGGATCCTGAGTTTGACTAGTTACAGGTTCAGCTATAAAGGACCAGAAGAACCTTGCTTAAATGGAAACAGCCTAACCATGTGATATCAGAAGCTCAAAAATACAATGAAGAATACTGAGGCTTTGCTTTAGCTTGTAACAAGGAAGAGGAAGCATATCTGGGTTGTATAATTGATGACACAAGTATGATAAACCTGAAAAATAATGCAAAAGTGCAGTTTCATAATGAACCAAAAAACCTTGCACACAGCAGTACTTCGTGATGAGAAATGGATGGACAATCAAGGTGTTCTTAATGTGAGGGACAAGGAAAAGAGGTGGGGGGTTTCTTCCTCCTAAAGAAAATCATTGGATAATACGTGTTTTTTTAAAAAATAATAATTGAATAAGCAGATAAATATGGCTCCTCAGTTAAGAATGGGAAGAACTGCCTCTGATCAGTGATAAAGAACAAAGCAGACAATGGTCAGAATTTCTTCTGTTTATTTCTCAAACTTCATTCCATCTCCTATCAAGTTCTCCTTACCCTTTTCTTTCTCTCCCCCCCTCTTTCTCCTTGAATGGCTCTCTCTAACATCAGCATTCTAAACAGTCACTTTCTATCTGTTCTTTTTTACATCTTGGCCCCCATTTAATTATGCTCCTGTATTTATCTCTTTTTTCATGTTGCTTCAACTCATTGTTCCTTACTGTTCAGTATATATCCACTGGGGTAAATTAGGGCCCAGATGGCAAACAGAACATGCCCAGGAAGGGGTCCATGGTAAACGACAACAGACAGGCTGATCATTATTTGGTCTAACTGTTCTCCTCTGCCGAAGGACATGAAAAGTCTACTACAAAGTCTACTACTAGGTGTGCCTAGCTAAAAGTCTACTACTAGGCGTGCCTAGCTAAACAGTGGGGACGGCTAGTCTCCATTGTATCACTCTATGGGGGTTTAATCAGCGCTCTGAGCCAATCATTATTTATCCTAGTTGCACCCATCCTGGACAATCAATCAGTATTCAGGAGAATAGGCCAGGCATTCTCTTGGATCTTGACGACTCAACAAGCCTCTCCTACCTTTTTGTTCAGACCTCAGAAAAGGAATCAATTCTTTGGCTTTCCTTCCAGCTTACCTCACACTACCTCAAAACCCATTTTGGGGTATAAATATTGGCCCATTCATAGTGTGTGTGTGTGTGTATTCTGGATCCATGCATGCTCCACCACTTGCATGTGGTCTCTTTCCTTTGCTACCAGAAATGCTGGTCATTTTCTTCTTCAGCATTGCTTTCTCTGAACATCCCTTCAAGAATGGTAACTATCATTCATCCCTGGAACCCTATCCAACTTCCTCCCTTTTCTCTTAGTCACCTTGTGTATGCTTGTGTGTGCATGTTCATTGTTTGAAAGTATATTTCTTGTTTTTTTTTATTCTGTAATAAATCCAATTTTAATTATACAACTGCCTGTTCCTTCAAGAGTTTTCCCCCAGGACTATCCTGGTATATGTAGGTTATCAATCCCTGTTACCCTCTCACTCTGTCTCCCCAGCTAATTCCTCCAATTTAAGTGAAGACTGCCTATCTAGGGTAGCAGCATGGCCAATAACAAAATTGTTGCTATAAGGGTTGGGGCCAATCCTAAAATGTTGGGATGTTTCTAGACTCATCTAATGAATGAAGCTATTTCTTTTTTTAAAAAAAATGATCCCTCCTGGCATCTTCTGAAGCACTTCCTATTCTTTTTTGACAGAAGTAATTCAAGACTGGCTCTTTGTTTTGTAGGAGAGATGCTCTGGGGAAGAAGGAAGTGGGTGCCAAAAAAAAGAAAAAAAAAGAAAACACTGGTGGGCACTATGGCCCACTATGGCATCCACAGACACTATATTGGGGATCACTATACTGTAAGCAGGGTGTGTGTTTCTGTACATATAGGCATTGGGGTGCAGGGAGTCGTGACTGCTAGACCTGCAAAAGGAACCAGCCTAAACAAACTGATTTTCATTTGTATTTCAGAGGCAGCACCACAAGGTACAAACACACATGGAGAAATCCACTAGGCATTGTGTTTTCTGCAGCTATCCAACTGCCGTATTCCCACAAAACAGTATCAAATTTTCACAAACAGTCACTAGTAGGCATTAGCTTCAGTAAATTACTTACAGGCAGCTCCTTCACAATTCAACACGCAAGTCACTAAATCTTTCTTTTTTAAAAAAGAGACACGGCCAAATTATGGCTCTGTGAGCATGCAACTTTACTGACAGCAAGATTTCCTTAAAATTACCAAGTCCGCCAGTGTTCAAAATGAATTAATCTGTACTCTGCGGTTCTGCTTCTCAGCAATTTCATAATAATATGTCAGTCATGAAAAGCCTATGAACCAAGGCCGCAGGAAAGAAATGCCATCATTTACAGTTTCTTTAACCTCTCTACCTATTATCATGATAGCTTTCTGGTGTGAGGTGCAGTCTGGCAAAGGATGTAAGGGAAACAGCATTCCAAACTGACATTGTGTACCCCAGTAAGAAAAGACAAATGTTAATTTCAGTGCTGCTGAACTGATACCCAAATACACAGATGAGCCAAATGCAAAAGCAGCTGAGACAAAATCTGGCTGTGAATTGTCGCAATCGCTTTCAAAAAAATTCCTGGTGGTAACGCAGTATATTAGTTGCAAAGTATTACATAAAGTTGTAAGGCATACCTGCTATTAGTCAGCATCTACATTCTTAGAATTCAGTCAAGCAACCCTGCTGCTATTCACCTGTATTGCTTTTTCTGACACCTGAAAAGATAATACTGGTTCCAGCTGAGCAACCAATTTCTTAACAAAATATTATCCCAATCTGAAACTGAGCAACAGAAGGCAGTAGACAAAGAAAACACAACAAAACCCCTCCTTTTGCCTATTTATTTTATTAAAGAACTGCCAGAGCTCTTATTTAGGAATTTTGAATGCCAGAAATCAGAGAGTTCAAGAAAACAAAGGTAATGGAGAAAATTAGGTGTCATTTGCATATTGTGTTCGATTGCATATTTCACAAAGAATAAATGTTCAACACTACACTAGGACTTGCTGACAAGCATTAAAAAATAGCATTTTTGTTCTTAAACTAGTAAACATCTCTTCTTTTAATTATGAGCAAAAATTAAGCCTAGGCTGTTTTGAACCTCCCCACTTCCCCAAAAGCTCAACAAATAAAAAAGGTTTTTTAGTAAATAATATTGGCTGTGTTCATGCAATGAGCTTGTTACATACATAGAAGTTTTTAATTGTTCTTTTAACTTGAATATCTGGCTCCCTTCCATTTCACAATATGAGCTTGAGAGCCAGTGTAGTATAGTGGTTAAGAGTGTCCGACTAGTACCCAGGAGGCCTGGATTCGAAGCCCTCCTCGTTCCATGGACACCTTGTGAGGTTAACATATTTATAAGATCCTAACTTCTATCAAAATATGGGCATAAACTAAATATGTTTGCATGATCTACAATCTTCATTATTCAACTGTTCACAAAATTAATGGTTTTATTTATGATGATTTTATTGTATTTATGGACTGTATGCTGTTAGTCACCCTGAGCCCGATTTTAGCCAGGGATTGAGGGCAGGGTACAAAATTAATAATAAAAATAAATAAATCTATCTCATAGCTGGAGCTACATAAATATTATCCATCTAGGCCCAAAGAGGAACATGACCATGGGAGGTAACTTGTTTGCTGTTTTCTCTGGAGATGTTTCCTCTGCCAAAGAGACCAGCAGTTTGCTAAACCGAACAGTAGCATCTCTTTTCCCTAGTGGCCTAGGATTAATAAAAAGAGAAAATCGATAGTATGAGACTTACAACACCACCCTAATATATCATGTGATAGAATGCAACATATTAAGTTAAAACAAACTAGAGTCATGTGGCACTCTAAATACTAACATACTTTTATCACAACATAGTCTTCTGTGGACTAACTTCTGAGGAAGTGGGCTCTAGTCTATAAAAGCTTATGCTGCAATAAAAATGTGTCAGTCTTCAGCCACAAGACAACTATATGTTTTCTCTGTACTAGACTAATGAAGTGAAGGACTGATGCTCTTTCCACATCTTTGTACATCCTATTCCTGGTTTCAATCAATGAACTGCATAGATGTCCTCATTCAACTATTTTACACTGTATTTTATTTTACAGTTTGAATGGATTTACCCTAGGGTTGCCAAGTCCCCCCTGACCACTGGTGGGGGGATGGGGGGTAGAGTTGTCAGATCCAGGTTGGGAAACTCCTGGGATTTGGAGATGGACCCTGGGGACGACAGGGACCTTAGTGGAGTAAAATGTCATAGAGTCCACCCCACAAAGCATCCAGAGAAACTGACCTTTGTAGTCTGGAGATGAACTGTAATTCCAGGGGATCCTCAGGTCCCACCTGGAGGCTGGCATCCTTAATTTACCCAAGCATACAGCTGTTGTCACAATCCCATACTAATATTTTTAAAACAAAAATCATCAAACAAGTCACAATTTTAGGGTGGTTTTTTTTACTTATAATCAAAGATAATTACGCTATATTTTACCCCACATTATCAAAATGGGCTACCCATATTACCAGAGGGCATCAAAAAGCCCCAGCAGATGGTCTCCTCAAGCTGATATTGTAATTCGGTTGGAATACTGTTAAACAAGACAAAAGATGGTAGGTGTGTGTTTATGTTTTTTTCCTGGAATGGATACTACTTGATTGTTAGGATTGCCAAGTGCCAGGTGGTGGCAGGCAAACCCCGCCAATCCACCTGGCTACCCGTTGGCCAGCTGAGGGTCAGCGGGCAATGCGTGCATTCGCACCTGCCTGTGGCGCCATGTCACTTCAGGTTTACACCCGGAAGCACTGCATCACAAGGGGCCGTCAAACTGGGAGTTTGAGTGGTAAACGGCCACTTGCAATGTGCTTTACACCCGTTTTACACCCGGAAGTGCCTTTTAATCCCAACGAGCCTTTTACAACTCAAACTCCCCTTGCAATGCGGCACTTTTGGGTGTAAACCAGAAGTGACATGATCACATTTCAGAGGAGCATGCCTATTATTTTGGGTGCGGTGGAACACAGGCAGGATGGTGCTGCTGCAGTAGTCTTGTTTGTGGCTTCCTAGAGGCACCTGGTTGGCCACAGGGTGAACAGACTGCTGGACTTGATGGGCCTTGGTCTGATCCAGCAGGGCCGTTCTTATGTTCTTATTGCCGTGGCCGTGTGCGATCTTACCTCACCTCCACCCCAAAAACCTACCACCAGAGGAGAGGGGGGACTTGGTAAGCCTATTGATTGTCATCCAATCCTTTTTTAGTCATAACACTTTAACCATAATTCATCTCTGAGGATTTCTGAATTGACCATAGATTCTCAGGCAGGACCTACTCCATTCACTTCCATGAGTCAGAGAACATTTCATGAATGAAGGGACATTCTCACTTTATTTGTTGAGCCTAGGCTCACAGAAGGCAAGCTGATAACTATTTTCAGACAATATTATCATGAAGAATGAATATGCAAGAGGGTTAAGATCACAGTAACATGTTCTGCCTTTGACCTTCATGTATTCCTTTGAAAATTTAAAGAGCATGTACATGTGTATTGATTTCTCCATGTAACTGGGAAGCTTTGGGGGGACGACGACACTTTTTTCCGGCCATGGGGAAAGGTCCCTATGCACAAACATACTTAAGTTTCTTTAAAAGCAGAAGTCTCCTCCTTATGAATATTCATTACCATGGTAATGTCACCAGAAAAAGGTATATAATGTGCAAGTGTCCGAGATTCATGCTGGGCATAAGCAAAAGTACTTTCATTATGTAAATTGTCAGCTCATGATTAATTTTCTCATTTATATCTGTGTGCCACCTTTTAAACCCATCAATAATTGTTCACTACTTAAAGGAAGATTCACAAAATTAACTTTTCCCCCCATATAGCCACCTCTGTGATTAGCGTGTCCTTCTTCCAAAGCTCTCCAAGAAATATGAACGCCCCTCACATTTTCATAACAATTCTGCAAGGTAGGTGAGAGACAGTAACAGTAACTGTCCCAAGGTCACCCCATGAGCTTCACAGGTGAATGTGGAGGTGAACCCAGGTCCCTTCAGTCCTAATCTAACATCTTTACATGACACCTCACTGACTTTTTATTCAGCCTTTCAGAATTTTGATGCTTGAAAATGTATGATCACTGTACAACCACTTCATATTGGAATTCTGAAGACAAAAAGGATGGGCTCAAAGTACTGTTTTTCAGATAATGAAAAAATAGGGTACCTGTAAAATTATCACAATTTAATCTTCATTTTTATATGTGAACCAAGAATAAGGCTGCATAGTTTTTAGAGCCATCGAGAATTATATTGCATCTTCAGTCCATCTTAGCTAAGAGTTATTTAGGTGGAACTAGGAACCTTGTAAATTGCTGTTTCATAAATACTAGGCTATTTTAAAGCTACGGGCAGTGAATTTTTGCAACACATTAAAGGTTTTTTTTCAGGTTCACGGTATTATCGCCTTAATGAAAATTTTATTCAAATAGGTAAACAGTAAACATCTCTTGCCTATTTTTCACTGCTACATTCCTGTGAACTTCACCCATATGGGAATGGAAACAGTGTAAACGACAGCTCAGTCACTTGCACATTTGTACTTAGATTCTGTACAATCGTAATTCTATGCTTCACCACACAAGACCACTGTGGATTTCTGAACAGCAAAGTAAAAATATAAACATGCATATCTGCAGCCTGCCAGGCACCTTTTCCCTATCACAGCTGCCAACACCTGTATTAATTTAAACTGAGTGCTATATATTTTTTCTGAGCTGTACTAGTAATCAATAATGTCTGAATGTAAACTAAACAGTAATAGCATGGGTGAAGGTGTTAATCGAACATTATTGTGGGAACAGTTCATTGATGAATTTACTCTGAGTTAATGTAAACTACTACACACTTATTAGTAGAGTCATTTATGGAATGACAGCCGGCCAATGAACTTTCAATGGCCCTTCCACAATTCTGTCTGACCCTGTTGAATGCATGTACTAATCACTATCAGAATTTTTAAACCCTTTCTTCTGTTTTATAAATATGCCCCAACTTTTGCAGTTTCTATCCTTTTCATTCATGGATTTCCTTTCAACAAAAGCACAAGGAGAAAACAGATAGAACTGACAATACAGACTAGCATCTGTTTCCAGATAGCAACCCAATTCCATTGCCTTAAGCATGTTTTGAGTTTAACTGGAAGCAGTAATCTATATATCTAACTCCCACATATGCCCTTTATCTGTGGATAGGGGACACACTCACCTCAAACAGATGTTTCTGGAGACTTGGGGGACTCTGTAGGTCTGCAGAAAAATCTGAAGAGTAAAAAACAAAATAATGGGGGATTAAATCCCCCATTTAAAAAAAAAATTGTCTGCACATGCGCTGACAACTAAGTTACCATTGAGGTGGAAAGGGGCCTGGCCACGGTGGCTCTGGAGCTCAGGATGCCTAAAATGGCTCCTGGCCAGCCTCTGTAATGGCAGAAACCTGGAGCAGCTCTGGGCTGCCTGGAGGACTGCCCGGCTGGAGGAAAAAATGGTCAGGCTGGAAAGAACCTCAGGTGCCAGGGGAGGAGCAGGGCCTACCCCAGCCGCCAAGGCTTTCCTTCATGCCAGTGTCCTGAGAAGAATCAGGCCCTTGTACGGCTGATTTTATTAGGAGCTCCATTCAAGGAATAACCAGAGTCATGACTAGCTGCGCAATCCTAAGTGGGGGGGGGGAGAGTAAGAAGCACCCAGGGACAGTGCAGTTGCACCGCTTCCTGAGTGGCTTCCCAGCCCAAAAAAGGAAAGCAAAAAGTAATTTTAACAAAATCCCAAGGAACTCCTCCATAGGGTTTCATGGGGCTATGCCTGCCTTTTTGCAGGCGTAACTCAGTGCTGGCTAAAGGGGGCATTCCCAGGCCGGAAGGCTTTGGGAGCTGACAAATGCCAGCTGTGCCCCAGGAATGCCCCCTTTGACTCCAGTGCAAGCCCTTGCACTGGGAAAACACTTCTCCTTTTGGTCATTCTTTGGTGCAGAATTCACACTCAGCCAGAGGTTTGGTTCCCTTTCACCTTCTCCTTCTCTCCTCTCATGTAACATGCATGTCTCTCTGAACGCATTTGCACTGTCCTTATGCTTAAGTGTCTTTTCAGTTCTTGTACCCTGCTGGCTGAAGACAACGATAGACAGCCTTTCCCGTGATTTTCAATTTCACATTCTGACTATGCAGTCCTTCCTTTCTACATTTCAGCCTTAAATTTATGACATTCTATAAATAAAACTTTGGCATGTGGCTTATTTTACCTACCTTACTTCCAAGGAACTCAAGGCCAAGCTGAATGATACTGTTTCTGGTGATTTGGGTCTGGGTTCTCCTGACCTCCCCTGTAACCACAGAGCAGCTGCTGGGAATATCATTTTAAAAATCAGTGGGAGCCTGATTCAGCTCAGAACTGCCTTGCAGGGGGGAGACAGGAGCCCCTTCCCCCACAGTACAGTTCTGAGTCAAATTGAGCTCTCACATGCTTTAAAAATGCCATGAGGCTACAGGGAAAGCAAGTTGGGCCTTGGGAACCCAGACTCAACTCACCAAAAAAGTGTCATGTAGTTTGGCCCTTAGTGTAAAATGCATATATTAGGAACCTGAACACTGCTTTCCCTGGTCTGAGTCTCATACTCAAATGTATTGCATCATACTGTCTGTTTGTATTTATGATTTGATATTTACTGTGTTCTTTCAGTGGAAGGAAAACACATGAGGAAGGCACTTTCAGTGGGTCAAATCTAGGCTTGCTGAAAATAGGGTTGCCAGCCTCCTGGTAGTAACAGGAGATCTCCTGCTATTTAAACTGATCTCCAGCCAATAGAGACCAGTTCACCTGGGGAAAATGGCAGCTGCAATTGACATTGTAGTCCCTCCCCTCCCCAACCCCACCTTCCTCAGGCTCCACCCCCAAAACCTCCCACCAGTGGCAAAGAGGGACCTGGCACCCCTAGCTGAGAACGGAGCCTTGATTACTTACCGTGAAGGCTCCTTCTCTCCTGAGGCGAAGGGCATCTTGAGCAGTGGGTTGTTTTCCTTGTTCTATCCGGGGAAGGCAGGACAAAAATCTAACTTCCTGTCGCCCTGGTGGGAAAACAGCCTGCAGAAGCCCAGTTACCGGCTTGCATAGCTGTGGCAAACATGGTCACCAGGCGCATCCACCATGTTCAATGATGTTACGATATGGACTGCTTGCATCCCGGACTAGTCATGGCAACCCCAGTCAATGCGTGCCCCAGCCTCTCCAGAGCAAGCAGCAAGCCTAGAGCCGCCTGGAAAGGAGCGCTCTGTCATCCCACAAGCCGGCAGTCAAGGAGCGGAGGCCAGGTCAACCCTCCAGTGAACCAGAGGGAGTCCACCGTTCTCAGTGCCCCCGTTCCAGTGGAAGCCATATTGCAGGGAGCTGACAGAACACAACCACCGGCAGCGCTCCCCCCCCCCCCCCGGAGTTGATGGACTTAACTAGCTAATCATCAAGAGACATTAAGACAACATAAATAACATTCCTCCGGCTATGCAAAGCCATGCATTCCCGGACATCGCAATATGCATCCTGAGTACATGAAAGCCCATCAACGAGAGACTCCTGATTCCCCCAGGGTTGCACAAACCAATGGAGACAGTATAGTCTACAAAATTATCATACCTCCCCACCCCGGTAGCTGATCATTAATCCTTTTGTCTTAGCTTGGGAACCGCGAGGGTAATCCCATCCCCCTCCCCCTCGGAAAAAAGTATAACTGGGGTCCCTGCGATCCATACCTTACCTTAGGTCTTCCCCTCCATACTTGCTGTCACTCTGCCGGTCTGGGTAGCCATGCCAGACCACCCAGCTTTCCAGCCCTGCTGGTTAAGCCATGGAAATCCATACCCCTTCCCCCTCCTTTAGCCTCATGGAACTCAGGACATCTCCGCTCCAGGACAGGTGCAGTATTTCCCCTTCATCAAAGCGCCTGTCACATGGGGCAAACGTCTCTATATTCCTCTCTTTGATTTCTAGACCTTGCATGTTGTGTGATACGTATGTGTAGTTTTGTATGTGTGTGTGAACATATAATCTGAGTAAAATCCTTTTAAACCTAATTCCATTGCTTTTGCCTCATTTACTGGTTATGGTATGAGACTCTGGTATACAAAGGTTCCATCCCTGCTTAAATTATGCCCATTGCCGGTTATTGATTCGCTAATCCCCCCATATAACAATTAATAACCGGGCATTTTGGCTAACAATGACCACAACCTACATGCAAATCAAGGCTTGAATCAGTTCACCCTGTTCTTAACTGTTTGCTTTCTGGCTTGAACACTGATCTTTGGCAGATTAGTCTGGTTTTAATCTCCCTCAGGATCATGGTTGAATCGGGTCATTAAAGTTGTCAGTGGGCAAGGCACTCATTTATTATTCTTAGGATTTAAAAAGTGTAACAAAAATAGTTGATGCAGAGCAGGGGAAATAAACTAGATCTCATATGATTTGTGTGAGATTAAGCGTGCACAATCTGGTCTGGATCTGGACAGACTGGCAGCCACTAATGTACAAATCATCAGACTCAGGTGGCTCAACAGTGGTAGACATGGAAACAACAAGCTGCAGAATTTTTTTCATGTGATTCTTTTAATGTTATGTAATAAATGTATGGATTTTTAAAAGGTGGAGTTTCTCGATGGTGACAGCATCCAAAACAAGATTGTATGACTAGATATGTTAGAATCATTTTCTATAATTATGGTAACTATTTTGATTGCACAACTGTGTTGAATAGCATGGCAATGTAATCCGTTTGATTTGTTTTTGCATGCTTCTTAATTGCACTGCTGATATTTCAATCTCTCTTTCCCCCCCCCGTACCCCTTTTTCCTTTAATTTTTTTTAAATAATGTATTTCAGTGCATGTAGAAAGGCAGAATTTCTACAATAGTCACACTTTAGCTATTTTGATGGAGGCTGAGCACTGCATCAACCATTCAGCTCCTGTGATCATGATGTGAGGGAGCTGAACCAGTGGGTACTCAGCCACATCCAATCAAAACCATGCAAAGCCCTGAATGATCTTGCAAGAGTTTCCCATATTCTCCTGTTTAATGAAGAAAAATTCTCTGTTCGTATTCATGAAATATTTCCCTTTCTAAAACAGAAAGCAAGCTAAATGCAAACAGCTTTTGATCCGAACCACAGGTAATTGCAGAGCCAGAGTTACTATTTTGTTAAACACCTCTAATATGTTGGAAGATTTCTTTCCTAAATGGGGGTGACACAAATATGATAATCAAATCAAGCCTTCTATATCAGAAACTGTAAGTGATTAAGAAAAGCATCAGCCTATATCCAACAAATGCTACTAGGGGTGTGCATATTGATATGCCAATTAAAAAAAAAAACCTCACCCAAAATTATCATGCAGTTTGGCCCTTTTGGGGGCGGGGGTTACTAGTAAAAATGGCTGCAAAAGAAACGGGGCCCAGAAAAGCAGACCCAAATAACGCCAAATTTATTTGGTGTTATTCAGGCCGCTTTGGCCCCACTGCCATTCCCCCCTCCCTCCCTCCCTCCCTGTCATTTCTCCCTTCCCTTTCCCTTACCTGTTACCTTACCTGTTTGCTGACTCCGGAGATGGTGGGTGGAATGCTCCACCTCCTTCTCCAAGCTGCTTGCTGGATCCAGCTCCACAAAGCACACAGACAGTGGGGCTAGGAACGCTCTTTGCCTGCCTCTCCAAGCTGCATGCCAGATCGGGCTTCCTTGGGGAGCTGATCTGGCATGCAGCTTGGAGAGGAAGGTGGAAGTATTCCTACTAGCCTCACATCCTGTGGGCTCCATGGAGTTGGAGCCCACAGGCAGCAGAGCTAGGAATGGGGCCCCCTCTGCTGAATTTTTTTTTTGGGGGGGGTATTTTTCAGGTTTGGGTTTAGTAAAGCTGAACATTTCTGGATTTTTTTGAAAATTTTCAGGTTTAATAAACCTGAAGCCGAAAAATACCAAAAAAAACATCGGTGTACACTCCTAGATGCCACCACAAACAAATATTTTTTTAAAGGTATATTGTTGGCTTTTCTGTTTTTTTCTTTTAATTAAGTAGGACATCCTCTTATCTTATTCTCTGTACATACTTCGAAGAACTAAGTGAAGAACACGGTTAACTATTTTTTCATTTGCTTGTATTGAATTGTCTGAGTATGGTGCTAAGTGAGGAGCAATTAAGAATGCTCAAATCAAGATATCAGTCCTAGGAAGCCGGTTGTCTGTAAATACACACATATTGTGGAAACCTACCATATATAATTGAATGTGCATGGGAATAATCACATCATAGGTCATACACAGGTCTTGAACGTGTCAGCTCACTGCCTCCTGTCAGATCGAGATGTGGAATGATAGATGTGAATTAAACCTCTATATTTCACAAGCACGGTAGGAGGTAAATTAGCAGCTGCACAAGAAGTGCTAATGCTCTGTGAATTAAGCATCAATTTATGGCTTCTTTTCCCTTTACCCTGTACACATTTTGATCTCAACAGATGACTAGCCTCTAAGCAGGAACTTCATATTACACTATGAGGGGCAATAAATTACACTTCTCTGCAACCAACATTATCAGCATTGCTTCCAACTGCTTTTAGCTTTGGTGATAAAACCTTCTTAAGTTCTCCATAACAAAAAATTCCAGTATTTTTTTTTCAAGTTTGCTAATCTATAAATTTATAGGTTTCACCCAACAATTAGAACAATCAAACAGATTTTTAGATCTCCGTTTTATCATGTTTTGACTGGCTAAGTGCCGCAAATAATCTCTCTCTCTCTCTCTCTCTCTCTCTCTCTCTCTCTCTCTCTCTCTCTCTCTCTCTCTCTCTCTCTCTCTCTCAGATTTTTAGCCACCTTGTAATCTGGTGGATAATGAAATTCAAAGCTGCATGGATATCTAAAATAAAGGGTTGCATGCCAGATTGCTTGAATTCAGACTTCTACTATAGCGGTTGAGTTGTTCCAATCAAGGACTGAAGTCATTGAGCATTTAAGGTAATTTTCATACCAGTACTACCTTCCCCCATAATAAAATAATCCCAGCAATGAAATACTGTGCTTCTTGTAGAAAAAGCATTAGACTGGTCTAAATTACTTCATCCCCTAACTCAGCCCTCCATGAAATTGCTGAGCCTTCAGGTATGAGATATTCAGAGCTCAGGTCAAAACCTATAAATAACATCAAAATGTCCTGTATTAAAAAAGGAGGCACCACTTAAAATAGTTTATGTAAAAGCAAGTGTACTCATTACAATTACTAATTTATTGGTGAGACAGCAATACCAAACTAATCAAAATCAAACTTTTGGAAATATGGCCACTTAAAAAAAATATGATTCCACTTCTTTTTCACGTTTTTTTCCAATCTGGGACCCCATATCTCAAGATTTGTTTGGAGAATAAAAGTTTCTGGTCCTTCTAACTGAGGCTTAATGGATTGTTATTTACCTACATGCCACGAACAGCTTGTTTCCACACAATAAGATTTTGTTAAAGGGACCAGACATTTGTCTCCAGGGGCATTGTCAACCCTAACAGTCTGCTTGGCACAGTAAAACTACTAGCAGATCTGATTCCTGTAAATATACAACAATAACTGTCCATCTATAAACTGTTCTAGTAGCTACTCAAGTGTTCTAGAAGACATCAGGAGATACATGTCCCTTCTGAGGTTTCAGAGGAGATATAAAATTGAACTTTTTAGAAGGACATTTGGCTTGTAGAAGGACTGTTTTAACACTCTAGCTTTAAAAGGTTTTGACTTAAAAAATATGATAGTGATGGCTATTTTAGTGTTTTTAAATAGAATTTTTATGATACATTGGTTTTATTGTTGTTACCCATCTTGGGTCCCCATTATCTGGGAGAAATTGCAAGTTTACTTGTGCAATTGATTTATGGTGACCTCAACAAGGGGCTTTCAAGGCAAGTGGTTTGCTATTGCCATTCCTCACAGAGTTCTCCATGGTGGTCCCCCATCCAAGTACCAACCCTGCGTAGCTTCTGAGATCTGACAAGACTGGACTATACCATGCTGCCTTCCCTCCCAAGGCAGGTTTACACATCTTTTAAATAAAATCATTGTTTTTGTTCTATGCTATTTTCACTGCTCATGTAGATGGCCGTTTCTGCACCATTCACTTACAACATATTGTCCTCATTGGGGCAGACGAGTAGAGTGGGAAGCCAGGTGCATGTGCGCATTTGCTCATGCTGCATTTTTTTTTTAGCTCACACAAGTAAGGACCTCTCTCTCCCCTGCCACCCCCCTCTTGGGAAGTCAGCCAAGTCCTAAGTCTCTCAAGAGGGGGACGAGGGAATAGGAGCAACATGAGATAAATGCACTTAAAGGAAATAATAGACCTCAGGATAAATCATGACCCTGAGCAAAGCAACTGGGGGAGGGGGGTTAGTCTAATGCTCCAACGTTCCTTTGCTAGTCCAACGCTTTAACATTTCTTTGCTAGTCCAACACTCCAACGTTCTTTTGCTGGTCAAATTGCATTTAATTAAAAAAATTCAAAAGCACAGAAAAAGGTTAACAAGAAGAGAGGGGAGGGAAGGGGAACTGGGAAGACAGAATGAGAAGAAGATGGGCAATGCAGTGTGTGTCTTCAACGGAGGGGGTGGAGAAATGAATAGTGTCTTAAACATGTCCTAGAAATGGTGAAAAAGGAAACACCATCGCATAAGTGTTTGCAGATAACATGGCGATTAAACAGTTGAAAAATGGCTGCAACCCCAAATGGAGGGGAAACAGTACAGTCACTAATAAAACGTTTCATTAAATGCTTCAAAAAGTTGGTGCAGAAACCTCCGATGAGTCTTTTATGCCATTTGTATAGTATTGAACACAGAAACACTGAAAATTATTACATTTCCATGGAAAAATTAAAGCTTTTCTTACAAAAGAAAAGCAAAAGCAAAATTTGGATATTGTAACTGAACTGGGAAGCTTGAACATTTGATTAGTAGCTTAAATTATATGTACACAGCAAAGGTTATTTTCTGTGTTTGTCATGAATTCTTTCATAATCAATAAATGTATAGATCTTGACATTCTGTGTTCTGCATACTAAATCAAGGTTTTTGTTATGTCCAACTGTGTAAACTGTTTAATGAAAGTTATTGCTATAATTTTGCTACCTGTGAGGCATGGTAATTGTGATTATTTTTTTAAATCTATTTTATGCATAAATTCTTTGCACCAGCTAAAAATAACCTGGGTTACAAGCTCTGTGAAAAGTCCTGATGGGGATATATTACTCTTGCCTTCCACCGACAACCCTCTGGGAGTACCAACAATTCAATACCAGGGGGTAGTAATGCAAGATAGAATAGGGTTGCAAGCTCTGGCTTGGGAAATTCCTAGAGATTTGGCGAAGGCACCTCAGGAGGGTGGAGGTTGGGGAGGCGAGGCAGCTGAGCAGGGGTATGATACCATAGAGTCCACCCTGCTCACTCACCATTTCCTCCAGGGGAACAGATCTCTGGGGTCTGGAAATCAGCTATAATTCCTAAAGAATTCAGACCCCACCCTGCAGGCTGGTAACCATGACATGGAAGTAGGATGAACTCCAAACAGGTGCTGTTGATGTCGTCTGCATTGGTACAAAAGTCATAGGAGATTCTTGGGAAACCGCCGGCATGGACCAGTTAGAGAAGTTCACTTGTGCAGGTTCCGGCATTCTAGATAGGTTCCCATGCTCTAGCTGCCCTGTGGCGAATGCTGCTGTTGCTGGGGCCTTTATTGTGGGAACTGCAGGGGTATTTTTGTGCAAAGGGAACACTGCCGGTGAGAACTCTGGTGCGCCAGGATTGAGAGCATGTGAGGAATCTGGCCCTTGGCTGTTTTTGTTCACGTTGAGCTTGTCAGAGAAGGCCTCCTGTTCCTCTATGTAGGACAGCACTCACTGAACTGGATCTTCTTCTTCCAAACCTTCTGGGCAAAAGTTTGAGCTTGGACGGAAATCTGGAGCCTCGTCCTGGATTACCTCCTCAATGACCTTTGCCCAAGCGACCCTCTCTGCTGCTTTTTTAGTGTCTCAAGCCTGGCCTCCTGGGCCTCCTGTTCTGCCTTTTTCTGCGCCTTTCTAGCTGCTTGTTCTGCTTGGAGCTTGGCTCGTTGGTTCTCCTCCTCTGCCCGTAACTTGGCTTCTCGAGCTGCGTTCTCCGCTCGGCAATTTGCGGCTTCTCTTCTTAGCCCCTCTTCTCTCCTGGCAAACTCAACTCTATGGATCGCTGTCACAGCATCATCCCTTGCCTTAAGTGCCTCCGCAGCTAAGTCGCCGGCTCCAGTCTTGCAGAATAAATCGCTAACAAGTGAAGAGGCTCTAGGAGCACCTTTTTGCGAGCACGCAACAGAGAGCTTGGAGGCGGCGGCAGAAGAATGGTGAAGTGACTTGGCAGGTTTCTTCACTGATGAAGCTTTGGAAGAAGCATTGGAGGGCTGGTAGGATGATTTGGTGCAACTGGAACAGGATCCTTGGGACCGTGTGAGGAAGAAACTATGGAGGATGCCCTTGAATGGGTGTGCCGTGTTGGAATGGGAATAGTGTTCAGAGAGGGCTCCTCTTGATTGCAGGCCTCTGCTAGGGCATTCTCACCCCCTGTGCTCTTGTCAACCTCTGCAAGAAGTATTGCTTCTTGTTCCTTGATGCGTTTGTTCAGAGCCATGCAAGCCTCATTGAAGGAACTCTCTTGTGATTTACTCACTTCCTCGAGCTGATGTCTTTCTTCCAAGGCTGTGTCTGTGCTCAGCTGGCTTAGAACACTGAGGGTACGTTCTTCGTGGGCCTTCCCCCTTGCATAACAACTTGCCATATGAGTCTTAATGTGGTGCATGTCCTCCAAGGTTGTTGTGTGGATGCTTCCATGGAGGTCACCTTGCACCTTTGCCCATGCACCCTCCATCCTTTTTTGTAGCCTTGCCTTCTCAGTGGCCAGGTGCTCCCTCATCTTGGGTGTCAGATCCTTAATTCGCCTTTGAGTCTCAGCCATTGGTTCCAATTTTGTGTCTTTAGGGGTTGTGCAGCTTCCCTTGGCGTCAGCGTGAATCTCTGGTGTTTGGGCTGCTGATCCTGATATGGCCTTTGTGGCAGGATCTGGGGTGTTGACAATGGATGCATGCACCGCTGAGACACTGCTATCCACCATGGTCGTGTGTGACATATTAGCAGAAGAGTCGCCCAGGTTAGCTTCGTAGCTGTCTTTAAAATAACAAATCTGCCATACTAGCTCTGTCCCACTGGGCGGCACTGTTGTCTTAGCACTTGTTGCTAGCTTTGCAGAAAGGACTTTTGCCTGCAAATGCTTGCCTTAGCCGCTAGATGGCGCCGAGAGTGTTCAGGAGCTCACACTGTTGCAATACACTGGAAACACTTTCTCTGATTTCAGGGAAATTTGGCTGTGTAGCTTTGATATCCGTCTCCAGCTGACCTGATTAGCTGGGGGAATCTCTGGCTTAAGCCTTTTCCTAAACTTCGAGGCTTTTGTGTCCAGCTTCTTGCATGCAGCTCTCAAAGGCTGAGTTTTGGAACAGCAGGCTTGACTCCTTCAGGCTTGCAGGCAGGTGCAATCACGCTTGCATTTGCAACTCAGTGTATTGAGAAAAGACTACAAGGCTTGCACATGCAAATGAATTGAGGCAGGGAGGGAGCTGCAAGTTTGCTTTGTAGCTGTGGAAGCTTCTGCCAGGCTTGTTTTAAGACTAAAGGTGCTGGGGACGATCCAGGCTGGCTTGTACTTTGCAACATGAAATGCAAAACCCAGGGAAAAAGGGAAGCTTCTGTTTGCTCTTTGGATAGAGGCTGCACTAGGAGGTGGGATTCTGCTTCTGCAAATGCACATGCAAACGACTCCAGCTTCTCAATCACGTTGGGGAAAAGGCCATTCAATTCTATTATTTCACTATTCTCGGCCAGGGAGCTGTTGATTAAGGCCCTTTGCGAAATAAGTGTTCAACAAGAAGCTACTTTGGCCTCAAATCACTCTTTATTGTACAGTTTACAAGCATCTAAACAGTTCAGTGTTACTCACACCTGAATAGCAGAGATCTGTAGTTCTTTTCTTGACGAGAGCCCAGTTATAGCTATCTGTGAAAGAAGCAAACTGTTCCGGACTTACCCGGAGCCAGTTTTGGTGTCTGGGGTGGGGGATGAGAGCGTATGAGCCATCTCGCTCTCCCGGTCTCGGCCCCCGGGGTCTCGCCTGATTGGTTCTAGGGTGCCAATTACTCCCGGCCAATCAGGCGGAGCCTGGAGGCTGTTGCTGAGTGGGGGGGAGGCTTCGCTCAGCTCCCCCCCCACTGCTCTGCACACAGCCAGCGGCCCCCACCTGTGCCTCAGTCTGTCTCCGGCTTTGGCCCACCCTCCCTCCCTAAGGGCTATACGTGTTGATGTTATGCTACATTTGTCACAGCTAAGGCGGTTTACGCATGGGGCTGGATGGGTTTTGATGGGGGGAAGCGGCCTGCGTGCCTCTTCTTCCAACTGGGGGACCCCAATAAGGGGTTTTTGGGGCGGCCAAGGGTGTTGAGTTGCCACATAGGGGGCGGCAGGTTTGGCCTCTGAGTGGCAGGGGAACACCAAGTGGCGCAAGCCCCGGCGTATCCCACATACCGTCATCCTCTGCTACTCCCAGTGGGACCGCTGGGAGTTTAGGTTCGCAGCAGGCCAACTGATGCCCCCATCCAGCCTTCCCATGCTTCACCAATGCATCGAGAACACTGTTGCCATTAATTTTAGTTGTGGCCATGTTTATCCAATAAAAATCTTGTTCTTTGTTAATAAAATTGTTATATGATTAGAAAAGTTGAGTGGTAGCTTTACTTTATTTCAATCCTCAGCCCAATAGCTCTTGGACAGCAATGAATTCTCATGTCTCTCTGCTCCTCCCGTCTCATTTACAATAAAAATGGTCCTTTTTCCTGGGCAAGTTGGAGCCTTATGCCGGACCAATCAGTAAACTAACACAAAGACATGACTCCTGGGGTTTCCTAAAACTACAATAACTAGCATGCACTTTTCTAAAAGGGCAAGTACTATTTCCTAGCATATTATTAATACAACATGAACTGCAAACCTACAAATGCTAGAAAGCTACTACAAATACTAGAAAGCTACTAATTCTGCCAGGGGCAGCATAGCCCCCCTTTACGGACTCCTGCTGGAACTCACCCAAAAGAGTAACTTTACCAAGAAAAAATTCTTGGTAGCAATTCTAGAAGTGATGCCACTGTTGCAGCAAAATGAAATCAGACTCTTGAGGCACGTTAAAATGTGTTAATCTGTCAGGTCCCTCAAGACTTCTGTTTATCTTATTGGTATAATATACCAGACTACACTACACATGCCCATATATTTCATTCGTCCTGACATGACCAGAATTTCCCCCATAATTCATTAAAATGAAAAGCAGCACTCAGTGGCAGAACTGACTCTGTGTGTGTGTATGATATCAAAATGAGGAATACATTTTTCAGTACACTCATTCTTAGAAGTGTAATTATGTGACGAGGTTATGATGATTTACAGAAGAATCATTCTCGCTCCATCCATTAGAGGGCAGTATCCTACCAGTTCATCATTTTTACATATTCCTAAAATGTGCATTTTTTTCTTTCTGAACAGTAATATCAACACATTTTAAAAGCAATTAATCGTTAAGTATTTTTAGAACAACGTCCACTGACAGTGATCTAAATACACTCATTCTTCATGTTTTTTTTTTGGGGGGGGGGGGGGCTTGGATAATATAGTACTTCTTACTTCAACAATTGAACCAACCCAATTTAAATACAATATCAAATGGCTTCTAGAGACTAAAATGGCCCAATGGAGCTTGTCTTGACTTACCAGATAGATGGTGCTTCAGTTCCACTAATCTCTAAGAAATCATAGCCTTCTTCTAGTTGGAAATCCGTAAAAACCAGAGCAATGGTATCTCCTGGCTCAGCTAGAATGGTCCATGTGCAATCAGCATTGTTATCGTACTCTGAAGGGAAGTGAGGACTTGAAATAATTCCACTTGTCCCACGGAGCGTTCCCCCACAAGCACCTTCCGCTGATTAAAAATGTAAAAGAATTGGTCTCAGTGATGAACAAAATTACCTCCATTTCAAGCAATTAAAATTAACCATTCGTAGCAAAGAGCAATATGCAGACTTCTGGAATCTCTACTTGATTCCCCACCTTGGAGAAATATAAAATAAAAAGGCAGCTAAAAACAGACAAACAAACAAATAGATGGGGATGACATGGTGCTTCAGGTGGGATGCTACACCTGGGACACATGAAGAAAGGAAGCTTGAGAACAAACAGGATTACTAAAGCAGCAGGTTTACTAAACCAAAGGAAAACTTTGTAGATAGTGCAAAGTGAAGTAGTTGAAAAGGCAGTTCAGCAAGTGTCTCAATATGGACATGGCCCATAGCTGAATTTTTACATTATTTTTTCTAATGTGCACTATAGTATATCTTGTCCTAATTTCTGACGTATTCCTTGGTGGGATTATTTTTTTTACTAAAAATGTACATCGTTTTTAGCTGCTTTTATTCCTGAATGTTATAGTGGACCAGGAAGATACTCAAATTATAGATTATATGCAATCAACATCTTCTAAACTAAACAATATAAATAGAGTATACAGTCTGTGGGATTTCAAATGACACCTTGCAAAATGGCTGAGCAATCTTCGAGGATTTTGAAGAAAACTGGTAGGCATACTTGTATGTGGGTTTTGTGGGTTTTCTTAGAACAGCCTTAATAAATTCATGATTTGTCTCAACAGAGCACTAGCACTTCCTTCAGGAAATTCTGAGCGAGAAAGAGACTGTTTTTTGAGAATTGATTTAATTGGAACATGTGTGCAAAGCATGGAAAGGTTTGTGACCAGACTGAAGTTCTTCGTTTGCCTGCCACTGGGCTCTATATGAAATGTTTTCAGTCGCAAGACAGCAGAAAAAATGACACCGTGGACATGAAATATGTCCTAGGAATGCAATTGCTGCATTGTCACAATGCATAAACTATAAAATCCCATTGAAAGCTTTAAGGGAAAATGATTGGATTAGCATTTAGCATTAAAACATATGTAATTACCAAAAAAAGCAACTCTGCAGTTCACTGATATGAAAAATTAAAAACTCATTAAGTTGTCCACATAGATGGTAGCATGACTGAAAACTAAAAGAAAGCAGGAATAATGAACACTGTTTCAGCATGAAGGGAAGGACTAAGCAAAAGTACCTCTGTCATTTCCATGTATTTTATTTTTTAACTACTTTGATCATCATCGTCCTTATGCATTATATACAAAGTATCATAATTTATAATACACCAGGTTTGTCAATGTCTCAAAGAGCCTATCAGCTAATGAAGATATGTACAATACAAAACAATTACAAGGATTAGATTTGAATGCCAAGACACAGCATTGTAGGTAGCCTATGATCAAACGCTTGACACAGGAATCAATTCTTATAAACACAATTAGAAGAGGAAAAACTGTCTATCTTTGTGTGGTCTAAACAATGCTGTAAAAAGGATCAACATCAAAAGTCACAGCTCGGGTAGCCAAAAATAATGACAATGAAAAGATATACTCTGAATAAATTATATTTTTGGAACTTTGACATACTGGTTTTCAGCAAGTCCCAGTGAAGCTGCCAGCTTCTGCTGCCACTTCTACATTTTAATGTCTGGGCATACTACGGACCTTTCATCTTCAGTCAGGACTCTATGTTTGGAAACATCTACTGTTTGACTTATATGTCTTGAACTGCTGTAGTGTATGGCTATTTGCTATTTAATACTTTGATTTTTGAGCGGGCACTTCATGTTAGTAGTAAATTACACACCAATATAATTTATTCAGAGTATATCTTTTCATTGTTATTATTTTTAGCTGCATGTGTTGTATCTTCGTGTGGTCAACAGGAAGATTTCACTTAGAGATGTCTCCTAAAAGAAGTGGAGAGAGAAAAATATGCCGCCCAATACTTGAAAGGATCTCAAACTGGGGTTCTGCAGTTCAGAAGCCCCACCTGGCCTCGTCCTCTTTCCAAAAGCATTTGGAAGCTGCTAGGAAAGGTGTCGGCACCCATGGGCCCAATATTGGGGACCCCCAGGCCCTAACCTTTCCCCCACTGTCAGTTGACCTGCAGTTAAATTGCCAAAGTCCTTTTCTTTTAAACATTCCACTCCACTGTTTGAAAAATGATTGGCCAAGCCTCCTGGAGGGTAGAAGTTGTTTGTCACAAAAGTCTTCTTTTAAATATGTCCACATGTGAAGAAGATCTTTATTTATGTCCTTTAGGATGTGGTAAATTACACTATAAAACAGGGGTAGCCAACCCGTGGCATATGTGCTGACGACAGCATGCCAGACCATCTTGTTTGGCAGCTAGGGCCAGCTGTCTGGGATAAGGCATGGCTTATGACTGTCTTCACCTCCCAGACCACACCTACCTACACAGCACCAGCCAAGCCCAAATTTAATCCCTAAGATGCTGGCAGTGCTGCTAGCACTTTGCTTGCTTCAAGTGTGTCTGGTTGAGCAAAACCTTCATGAACACATGAAGCTGCCTTATCCTGAATCAGACTCTTGGACCATCGAAGTCAGTATTGTCTACTCAGACTGGCAGCAGCTCTCCAGGGTCTCGGGCAGAGGTCTTTCACATCACCTACTTGCCTAGTCCCTTTAACTGGAGGTGCCGGGGATTGAACCTGGGACCTTCCACATGCCAAGCAGATGCTCTACCACTGAGCTACAGCCCCTCCCTGAGGAAAAATAACATTTGCCCACCTCTAATCTTCTGAAGATTAGATTTGGTTTCTCCTCTCCCCCCTTTATTTTGTTTGCTGGTACACCAAAATCTTCTCAGGTTGATGTTACGCTGGGGAGAGGCATCTGGGCCAAAAAAAAAAAAAAATCTACCCTGCTCTAACAAACAAGAGTGTTTTAACAGGAACGGATCCTGACATTGCTGTGGTTCTAAAAGTTTGTTGGAAACGAGTTTGCCTTTTTCTTTTTCTTCTTTTTAACATGCATCTTTCATAATGTTTACGTGTTGGCATACTGTTCCCTTGACTTCTGTGCCAACACAAGGAGCCTTAGGAACAAATCCACACAAAAACAAAGGAGTAATTAAAAACACATCTGTGCACATTTTGATCTTAGCAGAAAGAGCACAACTGCAATGTTAAATCTCCATGCACTACTTTAATACATACAACATAACAGAGGGATCTGAAGTTATGTGCAAAGATTTGAGGTCTATGGTTATCTTGAGAATATGCCTGCAATTCCTAACCAAAGCTGACATTACCTTAAAATCCCTCTACCTGTGAGTATTTATAGTTCTCATTTCTACAACTCACTGGAAGGATTTGGCAAGGCAATAAGAGCCCCTTTTCAGAGTTTATTTCTTCAGTTTCTCTATACTTTCTGCATTCAGTTTGCCCTCTCACATATAGTATTCTTTGGGCAAGGCACAACAATGAACTCAGGGAGGAAGGAATAAACCTAGTAATTGCAAAATCTACCCCCACCAAATCACCAAAGTAAACTCACTTTCTACTCTGACATATTCTTTAGAACTGTTTTTTTTTGTGATGATTTTTACTTTATGATGAGAATTCAAGTGTTTGATGTGCCTTTTAAGCTTCAAACACTTCAGTTAATTTTCTGTTTGAGCGAAGAAAACAACTTGACAAATGACATGCCAATACTTCAGTGCACAAAACTAATACAGAGATATTGATTTCCAATGGGGTCAACATCAATGCTAAATTTGGACTAAATCATAAGTGCCCTTGTAGCTGGAAGAGACATGTTCCAACTCCCCCCCCCATTAAGGTTCATTGCTGTCATCCTTTTTAAAGGCACAGTATCTATCATAGGTTCAACCGCGAATGACACAAAGCATGTAACAATGATGATGTTTTGTACCGCTAAAGTGCTTGTTCCTGTGCTTCTGGCTAGCAACAGAGACAGGTTGTGAGATGCTGTCTGGGCTAAAAGTAACAGACCACGAAGGCTAGACCTCCCTTTCTATCACAGGAGCATCAAAGAGCTATTTCAGCTGAATGGCAGCAAGATACTTTAATAGCGAAAACATTCTCCTGGAAACATTCAAAATGGGGAAGAAGAACACAAGATATAGCAGGACAATTGGTTAGGGCTGATGAGATCATCAGATGAAATCATCCGCAGCTTTGGAGCTGAGTATCATCAATATGCTGATGATACGCAGATATACATCATTTAGTAAGCCTCCAGAAGCAGCTGCTTCAGTCTTGAACCAGGGTCAAGAGATGCACAGAAACAAGCTGAAACCAAATCCAATCTTCAAAAGTTTGGAGGCAGGCAAATATTGTCCTCATCTTCAAGAAGGGGGGAAAGGAGTATCTGGGTAACTACTGACCAATCACCTTGACATTTATACCTGGAAAAGTCTTAGAACAAATCATCAGTCAGTCAGTCAGTCCTTGAGCACTTAGAAAGGATGGATCTGATTACTGAGAGCCGGGATGGGTCTCTCAAGAACAAGTCATGTCAGACTAATCTTACCTCTTTTTTTTTTTTTTTTTAGAAAGTTACTATCTTGCTGAATCAGGGGGATGCTGTAGACATAGTTTATCTTGATTTCAGTAAGACTTTTGATAAGGTTCCATATAATATTCTTGTTGACCAATTGGGAAATGTAGTTTAGATCCTATTACTGTCAGGTGAATCTGTAATTGGTTGACAGGTCGCACCAAAAGAGTGCTTGTTAATGGTTCCTCATTCACATGGAAAGGAGTGCCTCAGGGATCTGTCCTGGGCCCTGTGTTGTTCAACGTCTTTATAAATGATTTGGCTGAAGGAATAAAGGGGATGCTTATTAAATTTGCAGATGATACTAAATTGGGAGGGGTAGAAAATACAGTAGAAGACAGAGCCAGGATACAGGATGATCTTGACAGGCTGAAGAATTGGTCTAAAACTAAAATGCATTTTACCAGAGATAAATGTAAAGTTCTGCATTTAGGGAGGAAAAATAAAATGCATAATTATAGGATGGGGGAGTCTTGTCTTAGCAGTAGTGTGTGCGAAAAGAATCTAGGGGTCTTAGTTGATCAAACAATGAACATGAGTCAGCAGTGTGATGTGGTAGCTAAAAAGGCAAATGCAATCTTGGGCTGTTTCAACAGAAGTATAGTGTCCAGATCATGCAAAGTGATGGTATCGCTTTACTCTGCTCTGGTATGACCTCACCTAGAGTATTGTGTTCAGTTCTGGGCACCACCATTTAAGAAAGATACTGGAACGTGTCCAGAGGAGAGGAACAAAGATGGTGAGGGGTCTGGAGACCATCCTATGAGGAAAGGTTGAAGGAGCTGTGTATGTTTAGCCTGGGGAGGAGACGACTGAGAGGTGATATGATAACCATCCTCAAGTATTTGAAGGGCTGTCATATAGAGAATGGAGCGGAGTTATTTTCTGTTGCCTTAGAAGTTTGAAACAGAACCAATGGGTTGAAATTAAATCAAAAGTGTTTCCGGCTAAACATTAGGAAGAACTTTCTAACACAGCAGTTCCTCAGTGGAACAGGCTTCCTTGGGAGGTGGTGGGTAATGTAACACTGTGAAAGAAAAGATGGAAGGAAAGGATTCAGCAACATCATTAGCCAAACTATGTTGCGTTTATCTCTGCAAAAGAATATTTTACATGAAAACTGCATCCCATTGGCAACTTCTCCACTCACTAGTCATGATGTTTACAAAGGCATCTCATATGGACTGCCAACATCAAGGGATGTTCTAACACCCTACAAAGAGTTGTCAGGAATGTAGGTATGCAATACGGGAATTTTCTACATGAGACAGCCTTCCATGTGGTAAGGCATAAATGTCATGACTATAGGTTAGAAGACTCAGTATGGGAACCACTGCAAGTTCTCCAGCCCTTAGAATTAGATCATTGTACATAACAGCATTTATATTTAGCTTTCTTTCCAGTTTCTTAGTTTAACCAAATGGCAACCACTAGTGATTTAAGCTTACTTGGCAGAAAGAAACTGAATCGAACAGTTAAACGAATCCCTTTACATTCAGTTTAGAACCAGATTATTATTGTGGTCCCATTCAATCTTACTTTATACCACAAGGTCCTGATTTGACAGATCATTTAGGATTTGTTTTGCTCTGTTACATTACCACAAAGCAGATAGAAATACAGCTGTATTTTAATATTACAGAACATGGAGACAGTCATTAGAGGTGCTACAAGCTCCTTCTTTCTCCCCCTTCCTTCTAAGGCGTTTCCTTACTGTTCATCACCAGCAACAGAATAGATGCAATTAAAAACTTGACTGACATAGTATAAAGCTCCAGCAAGTGACATATTGTCATTTCCAGTCATATTATGTAAGGGTTATCAATTTTAAAAAAAATTGCAACTTGAGACAGCTCTAAATGAACCATGAGCATACATTATTTAGCAAGACTTATTAAAAGTATCTGCAAAGTAGCTACTAGTTCTTTATTAGGTGGCAACTTCTAAAATTCTCAAGGAAAGTTATTTAATTAGGCACAATCATACAGTTCCTTCACTCAGCAAAATGAAAAAATGAGGGGCCGATGCCATTTCTAAAGATTTCTGCCCTAGAGACCTATAGCTTCTATTATTTGTATATTATTAACAGTTTATTTAAATTCTATGTCTTGTAGTGATATTTTGAAACATCCCATTGTCATCATTAAATCACGCGTGTTTGTGCCAAATTGACAGTTTATGAAGTTAACTCTTATAATTTGGAATCATCCCAATCAAGATGTTTCATTGCAGCTTTTAACAATCACACAGATATATTTATAACAAAATCAAAACATAAAATGTGGCTTTTAAAAAACAAGCAAAGGTACTGTGCTTTCCCTGATGTGTGTGTAAGTGCTGTCAAGTCAATTCCAACTTATGGAGACCCAAGGTGTCAAACTAGGGCCTGGCAAACCCAGGTTCAGATCGCTTCTTGTGCCATGGAAGCTTGCTGAATTACCTTGGTCCAGTCACACACTCTCAGCCCTGAATCTGGCTAGTATTTGTATGGGAGACCTCCAAGGAATACCAGGGTTGTCACACAGAGGCAGGCAATGGCAAACCACCTTCCAACATCTCTTGCCTTAAAAACCTCAAGGAGTCATCATAAATCAGCTGTGACTTGGTAACATCCTATTGGTAACAGCCTTTCTCAGGTCTTGCAAACTGAGGGCCATGGCTTCCTTGATTGAGTCAATCCATCTCATGTTGGGTCTTTCTCTTTTACTGCTGCCTTCAACTTGTCCTAGCATTATTGTCTTTTCTAGTGAGTCCTATCTTCTCATAATCTGACCTCATAATCTGAGGTACAATAACCTCAGTTTGGTCATTTTAGCTTCTAGGGAGAGTTCTGGCATCATTTGATCTAGAAACCACTTATTTGTCTTTTTGGCAGTCCATGGTATCCATAAAACTCTTCTCCAACACCACATTTCAAATGAATCAACTTCCTTCCTATCAGCTTTTTTCATTGTTCAACTTTCACACCCATACATAGTAATGGGATGAACTACCTTGATCTTGGTGACCAGTGACACATCTTTACATTTAATAATGTTTTCTAGCTCCTTCAAGACTGCCCTTCCCAGTCTTAGGCCTTGTATGTATGTGTTGTTTTCATTGCCATCAAGCCCTGAGTACTTCGGGGCTTTGTTTTCATTATACAGTTGCCTAGCTCTCCCCTTGTATTTTCCCCGCATTTTGTAGATGCTGTTTTATCCCAAGTTTAATATCTGTCTTGATCCCAAATCAAAAGCTGATCATGTGCATACTTGTCAATTCAGGGTTTTCTCCCCATACCCATTCTCACTTCTCCCTCCCATTTGTCTTTCCCTCCCATCCAACCCCTCCTCTTGAAGCTGGAATACTATGTGATGGAGGCCAGTCTGAAGGAGGCTGGCCTGAACCAAGGGATGACAGGACCAACAAAGGGGCCGGGCCCCTGCTTCACCTGCAGCCAGTGGGGGCACTTCTGGTGAGAGTGCCCCCAATGGAATGTGATTTGGGCTGCGAGGAGGTACTGCAAGCAGCCACCACCACCACCCAGCCACCACCAATGATTGTGGAAGTACAGTGCCAAGGAACATTACACCAAGCCTTGGCGAATTTGGGGTCCTTCCAGTGAACTGATGGGCCTCCGTCTCATGTTTTCATCACCATGTCAAACAATATCCTGTTGCCCGGTTGGTTGTTGGCTGGAGATGGCAGAGGTATACCTTGGAAGTGACCCATGTTCGGGCTCTACCATATCTGCTTCTCATTGGGTGTGATGCTCTCTGCTTTGCTGATGTGATAAGAATTTTCATCCAAGGGGCCTCTGAGATGCCGGCCAGAGAAGAATATGTCCTGGGCCCCGAAGACAAAGCCTTGGAGGTGTTCGAGGGCAAGGAAGAACGGGGTGACACTGGGTGATGGCAAGACAGCGGTGGGAACATCGATCCCAGGATATGGGTATGGGATCTGGCTTTTGTGCCGGCCCCAAACCAAGACCCTTCCCTAGTGACCCTCCGGGGGTTAGCCGCCGTTTAAGATGGGTGTGTGATACATGGCCAAAGGGCAGGTCACTGGCTACACATACGAGTAGAACAGGGAATATGGTACCGGGTGGTAAAGGATAGACAGGGTGAATAGGGGCAGTTGTTAGTTCCACAACCTTACTGGGCCCAGCTACTACAAGTCATGACCTTTCCTGGGCATGGCACTAAGGAGTCAAAAATACACTTGCTCGAGTGGAGGCCCGTTTCTTTTGGCCCACAACAGGGCAAGGGATGGTGGAGGGGCATGGGGAAGCCAGCCCCAGGAAGGCGCCTCACACTTCCAAAACATAGCTGTGTTAATATTACAGCAAACCCCAAGAAAAGGTTTTATAGAAGGCTCAGGACTAACAGTGTAGAATAAGCTTTGAAGTACGTCCAAGTCTCAGCCCTAACCTGATAGTGTCAAACATCCTGATAAAGCCTAATTCAGAAATATCATGCTGATTTTTCGTTTTCTTTTGCTGAATAAAGGCAAGTTTCATGAGCAGCCAAATATCCTTTAAAAAATGAAAAAATAAAATTCCTCCTGATTTCTGAATATTCTCATTTTTGAGAGTTAGAGTCGATTTATTCTTTTCCAAATAGAGACTGATCTGTTTGCCTTGTGTAAGCTAACATAAAGGCACAGCTTTCGTGTGATGGCATATATCTGTGGTACTAGCCAGTTAAGGCTCCCGCACAATTATGGATGCTACAGCTGCTAAGTTAGCTAAGTAAGTCTAAGCAAGGTTCTGTTATGATGTGTTCCTGTTGTTCCAACCATAACATTTTATCCTGCCTTTCCTATGAGATTCTCAGGGCTCCATATATGGTTCTTTCATCATCCATTCTATACTCACAATAACCCTGTGAGGAAGCTGGAAGAGACTGACTGGCCTAAACTCACCTACAAAGCTTCACAGGTGAGTAGGAATTTGAACCTGGTCCTAGTCCACCACTCTAATCAGTGTCCATACACTGGCTTATCACAATGCTATGAATGTTCACTGTGCTAATGTTGTATACATTGGAGCTTTGTATAAAAATGTCACAATCTGCACTTGTTGCATTTCATTACCTTTTGCCTGACCCCTCTATTAACAGTTCTTCCCTTTACATTGCTGTCAGTTGAGGTTACACTCTATACATCTGAAGAAGCTAGCTGTAGCCTATGGAAATTTTTGTCATAATAAATCAGTTCTTCTCTAATGTGTTACAAGATTCTTTTTTGTTGCTAATGTTATTTTCAAAAACAATATCACTATATCCCCAAGTGCATAGTTGATCTAATTTCTATGGTTTATGTGATGAAAAACTGCATCTGATTTTTCTTTCTTTCTGTGCATCTATTCACGGTACCAAGCCCTTCAATGTGCATGTGTAAAATGCAGTCCAGCAACAGCCAACTTATGGTGACCCTGTAGAGTTTTCAAGGCAAGAGACTAGCAGAGGTGGTTTGCCATTGCCTTCCTCTGCATAGTGACCCTGGAATTCCTTGGTGATCTCTCATCCAAATACTAACCAGAGCCAACCCTGCTTAGCTTCCAAGACCTGATAAGATTGGGCTAGCCTGGGCTATTCATGTCAGGGTGAGACCCTCAATATAAATATATAAATTCCCCCCTCTCCACCAGAGCTAGGGCAGGAATGGGCATAGGAGCTGGGGGAGATTAATTTCACAAATTAATTTAACTAACTAGGCACTACAAAATAAAAGACAGAAAAGCTGTGCCAGTAAAAAAAAAAAGGGGGGGGGAGGGCGCTGACAAGCAAACTCCAGCCTCCCAGCTAAGATTTTTCCAGGTGTTACAATCACTTGTACCAGGGGCCTAGGAACTGCTTTTAGCTCTACCTATGTTCTTCCCAGTACTCATGTTGAAGCAATGTGTATATTTATCATTCGCATACAGCTTTGGTGTGTGCAAACTGACCAATGAATTTTTTTTCAGGATTTGTATTCATTTATTTGCATCATTTATACCCCACTTCCCCCTCAATGGGGACCCAACGTGGCTTACAACATACTCCCTTTCTCATTTTATCCACAGAACAACCGTGTGAGATAGGTGAGCCTGAGTGTCTGTGACTGGACCAAGGTCATCCAGCAAGCTTCCATGGCAATGGAGATTCTGGGTATCCCAGATCGTAATTTGGTACTCTAAACTCTGCACCACTCTAGCATGCATGCATACTAAGGCTGTATTTTATTTAAAACATTTAAAAATGAAAATTCACCAAGTTCAGTGTGCCCAAGGCAGTGAACAGTCAAACTATTACTGTATTTACTCAGATTCAAGACTAGGGTTTTTTTTTTCAGGTATGTCATCAAGTGAGGGGGCCATACATTCATGTACAAGTTACAGTTATGTCCAGTAATAATTTTGGGGTATGTATAATTTGGGGCGGGGGGATTGTCTTACATTCCGGGTCATCTTCCTTTCAAGTAAACATGGTCAAAGAAATTTTGAAATGTATATATCAATGGAAGTAATTCAACAAAACAAAAACACATAAACAGGAAGGAGGGTCAGTGACAGTCACTGAGGGAATGCCAAATAAACCTGAAGTCTTCACCTACTAGTGAAAGACAGAGATAAAGGGGGAGGGGCAAACAAATCTTCCTGAGGAGGGAATTCCATAATTTCAATGCCATGGCTGAGAAGGACATTCTCGGGTTGCAAGCTATCTCAATTCAGATGGTGGAGGCAAGCAGGGCCTCTGAAGATTACTGTAATGGTTGGGTAGGTTCAATTAAAGTAGGCAGCCCTAAAGGTATGCTGGCCCCAAGCTGTATAGAGATTTAAAGGTCAATAACAGCAATTTTGGAGGTAGTGTAAATAGAACAAGACATGAGTGACGTGATCTCTATGACCCACTCCAGTCAGCGTTCAGGTTGCAATAATCTGTACCAACTGTCATTTCTGAGCACTCTTCAAGAATAATTCCACACAGAACATATTGCAGTAGTCTAATATAGATGTTACCCGGGCATGTGCCACAGTGTCAAGTTCTGTGCACACATGGTAATTATGTGTCATCCTTATTCACACAACATAGTAACCACAACTATTCAGACAAACACCAGTAGTGTATGCTTCTAGTATGTATCATTGCTGGTCTCCCATTATGCATGACTGTATCATCTGGAAAGAACTCTCCTTAAGCTTCATTTCAGCGTCTTTGCTTTATTGATGATAACTGAATAAATTACCCAGGCCAGATCTTGCCCTCTTTTCAACTTTCTGCTGTGGCTTGTTAAATAAATTCTCTCATTTTCTGCCTGCAATCCAGCTAATAAAATATGTCTTGCTGACTTTAGGACCTGCAAAGATTTCTGCTAGTCAGTCCCTTATCTTCTAGGACAAAGGACTTCCGCTTCCCTTGCATGTCCCAAGGTCCTTGTGTCATGTTTTGCCTCCTTTTATCCCATATTATTCCTTTCATTGGCTATGAAGGCCACTTCTTCATTACTTCAACCATGTGGTATTATCCAAATCCATACAGCTCAAGTAACATACATTTAAGTGACCCAAACATATGATTTTCTAAAAAGCCTTAGATCTTGCCTTCTCTTCCAAGCTGTTCTCTTGTACAGAGAATAAAAAGACAAAATCTGGATACACACCCACACACTACTCATGACCACGGGGGGAAAGGATCCAAAGCAGGAACATTTGCCTATTAAAATGATTGCCAACCTCCAGGTGGTGGCTGGAGACCTCCCACTATTACAACTGATCTCCAGGCAACAGAGATCGGTTCCCCAGAGGAAAATGGACGCTTTGGCAATTGGACTCAGGCCCCACCCCAAAAATCTCCAGGTATTTCCAACCCGAAGCTGGCAACCCTACCGATCAACCAATGGTCTCTACATCTTTAGAGAATACAGATACATTACAGTGAACAGCCATGACCACTGCGAACAGAACTAATGAAATGACAATCTATAACTGGAAAAACCATATCTCAGCTTTACCATCAAACCACACCTCAGAACGATGATAGTTAACCACACTGATCACGGTTATTCTTACATTTTGGACAGTTTGAATAATAACATTTTCTGGCATCTGACAAAGTAAGGGCTGAAAGCTTACGTTGGAATAAATTGTGTTAGTATTTAAGATGTTCTAGACTTCAGTTATTTTATTGGAAATTCTAATTAGTTAAGTAAGCACATCTATAGTTACTTAACAGCAGCAACTACTATTTTTAAAGGATTAAGTACAATAATTGCAAAATTAGTTGTTTCTAAGTATCAGCAAAATCACCCTGATTTGTAAGAATCAGCAAAATTAGCAGAAAAAGGAATTCTACATACATAGTACTTCTTTTTGCACATTTCAGTACTTTAATGCAATAATATGTTACGAGGATAAACTATTGTACAAGATTCATACTATACAAAATCCATCAATGCGAAACATTTTTAAGGTTGATTAAGTTGCAATCAATTGAACATAATGTTGAAATCCTAAACATACTAATAAGAGCAAGTGTCACTGACTTACTTATGTGTAAATATAGTTAGGATCACCCTGTAAACATGTCTGCTTTTGGCTGGACAATGTTTAACATATATCACTCAAAGCCTCTGCTAAGTGGTATATAATTTGATTCTTTTATTGTTAACAATAGAGAGCCAGCATGGTTAAGAGTGGCAGACTCTACTTTGGAGAACCGTGTTCGATTCCCCACTCCTCCACATGAACCCCGCTGTGTGACCTTGGGCCAATCACAGTTTTCTCAGAACTGTCTCAGCCCTTGCAGGGGTAGGCAATGGCAAACCACTTCTGAACGTCTCTGCATTGAAAACCCTACGGGATCACAGTGACTTGATGGCAAAATCACACACAAATGCACACTGTTAACATATACAAACACCTCCAACCTCTAATTTGAATTGAAACCTGCCATTATGAATGAAAAAAGCAGAACTCTTGAAAAAAGTTACTCTTCTTCAAGAGTTCTAAACTTCCAGCACTAACCCAGGAATCCCCTTGCCCTATCCCTTTGTGGTCCCCAGACCCTAATCCCTATCACCTCCTTCTTCCTTTGTGACAGTTGTGCTAGGGTTCTCGTGTCAATTTTATTTCAGTACAAGTAGAATGAACAGATACACTCTTATGGATAAAATTAGTTTTCTTACTCCTTGAAAGAAATTTAGTTAAATTTTCTAACTTGGTTGCCAAAACGATGAGAGGCTGCAATAAAACCACAGATAATTAAGTCACTTCAGCCAAATGACAGGCTATTTCCTCTTTCATTTGGGGAATCTTTTTTTCTAATAGTGAAGTCGGCCAAATCTTTGGATACTTAAATCTGGAGACTGAAGCTGTGAATGGGCAAGACAGATCTTTCTACAAACCTAAAAAGGGCCCCAGGTTTACAAAAAAAAAAAAAAAAAAAATAGATTGGGGAGTTTAAAAAATCCAAAAATGATAACAGGAGCACCTGTAGCTTTAAGCAACAGATTCTCTCTGTGGCTGTTGCTTGGCAACCACAGCTTGGTTCTATCAGTAAAAGGCAAGGGGAGGGGCACAGCCCTTTCCAAGGCTATTTTGGCCTTTAAAGGAGGACTCACTGGGGCCAGGCCTGACTAACGTTGCAAGCTCCAGGCTGGGGAATTCCTGGAGGTTTTGTGGTTGAGTCTGAGGAAGGCAGGATTTGGGGAGAGAAGAGGCCTCAGCAGGGTATAATGCCATAGAGCCCACCCTCCAAAGTAGCCATTTTCTCCAGGGGGACAGATCTCTGTCATCTGGTATTTAGGTGTACTTTTGGGGTAGCTCCAGGTCTCACCTGGAGATTGGCAGCCCTAGGCCTGGAAGCAATCTCTGTGTGACTTGATACCACCTGACTTGCGTGACTCAACTAGGCCTGGCTGCTTGCTACTGTTCAACAGCAGCCACCCTATGAAAGCCAGTGTGCTGTAGTGGCTAGAGTTTCAGAGTAGGGTATGAGAGACCAAGGTTCAAATCCCCATCTCCCTGTGGAAGCTTGCTAAGTGATTTTAGGCCAGTCGCATACTTTCAGCCTAACCTTACTCACAGGGCTGTTGCGTAGATAAAAAGGAGGAGAGGAGACTAATGTAAGCTGTTTTGGTCCCCACTGTGGAGAAAGACTGTAGTTTTCCAAGGTAGAGACTTGAGGGCAGGGGATGAGATGGAAAGAGAGAGGGCAGATAAATGTAGGTTGGCTGTTGGGAGGGAAGGAGATAGGGTGGCCAACTCCCAAGTTGGGGAATTCCTAGATATTTGAGGGGGTGGAGCCTGGGGTCGGGGGAGTTTGAAGAGGGGACGGACCTCAGAGGGGTATAATGCCATAGACTCTCCAAAACAGCCACTTCCTCCAGGGGAACCAGGGTTGCCAACCTCCAGATGGGGACTACTAGAGATCACCCAGAATTACAACTTTTCTCCAGATGACAGATATCAGTTTCCCTGGAGAAAATGGCTGCTTTGGAGGGTGGAGTCTATGGAATTATACCCTGCTGAGGTTGCTTCTCTCCCCAAACCTCACCCTCCCCAAATCCACCCCAATTCTCCAGAAAATTCCCAACCTGGGCCCGGCAACCCTAAGGGGAACCGATCGCTGTAGTAGGGAGATCCATTGTGATTCCGGGAGATCTGCTGCTGTCCCTGCTGCTGTGGGGGAAGCAGATGGAAGGCTGGGAGGGCGATGGGGGGCAGACAGTGATGGGATGGGGGAAGAAAGAAAAAGAAAGGGTGATGGGGTGGGGGACAACCCTGAGCATCAAGGCCTGGACAGGGGGAGAATGTGAAAGATCTTCCTCAGTACAGCTGGACTATGGCTGCAAGGAGTCAGAAAAAAACATTTGCTTGCTATTGTAAAAGTGCTTCTGTGAGAAGAGGCTCTCTCTGGCCTAAACCCAACCCGAGTTAATTGCACTGTAAGAGATTGATTGATTATGATAAACCACATTATGGGTTACATAAAATCAATAAAGCTGTGACCATTTATTCAACCCACAAGTCTGTGTCTTGCCTCCTCAGTTGTGAGATGCATGTGCAATGTTCAACAGATTGTAAGGCAAATTAGATCTCTAGGTTTTTAAATCTCAGAACACCAACAGGAAACCTGAGACAATCATCATCAAAATTGTGTGTACCTGATGAGATTTCCAAAAATATTTATTGCGTGTGTATATAAAGTGCCATCAAGTCACAGCTGAGTTATGGCAACCCAGTCATGTAAACTCCTGTCATGTAAACATAACTGAAAAGACCCATGTCTAGTAGATGCAAACACCAAAAACATCTTTCTTATTTGTCCCTTCCAGATAATTTTACCAGATTTCTCTCACATTTTCTTTTTAAACTCCAGAAGCCATAACGGTTCAAAGTGGCTTATCTTATTTGTATTCTCTGAATAAATTAATTTGTATTTTTTCACGATCGCATATTGATTCACATCAGGCTATGAATATATTCTCATTAGATCTTCCCATGGTATCCATTCTAGGAATTCATCCAAAGGTTTAAAAAGCCTAGAGAGTATTCCCAGTTTTGTGCTGTTCTCCGGAGAATATTGTAGGCATCTTTGATAGATAAGGCAATTCTGAGTTGCCAGGGGATCAACATCTAAAGCACATGTTTGGCTCTCCCCAAACCATATCAACAAACTTTAAAAAGGGTTTGCATAATCATTTGGTGAGTCTAAAGTAATATTCCATGTCAAAATGTATATAGGACTCTTACCTCTGCAAAATGGAACTGGGAAATCCCATGAGGCTCCATTTCCAGGACTCATGATACATGTCAACATAGCATGACCTTCCAGGATATAGCCTGAGATACAGCTGTATCGAATTTTGTCTCCAATATTGAATCTTGTGCCATCAAGAACTCCTTTAGGTATTTCCCCAGGGTTGCCACACGTATGGCTAGGCAGCACTGTTGACAAATGAAAACAGATGTTGCTAAGGTAAAATGTACAACATAAACGCATCTATACCAATGAAATCATATACTTATTTGTGCAGCACATATACATCTCCGAGTTTTGCTTCTCAGATTTCATTTAGAGCAAATACATTGTACTTAGGATAATGGAATACCAGGAAATGAGATGTTGATAAATAAGCAGATAAAATTTTAATGCAATTTATATAGAAATGCAGCAAACATTTTAACTGAACATGCTCTCAGGAAAACAGCACAGCTGGCTCCTTTACCAACTTGGACTTTATAAAACATGTTTGTTCAACCCAGGTGCATGAAAATTTTGCCATTGACCAATGAGACTTGTATCTGCTGTTATCCTGTTATTAATATTTATATTAGGGTCGAACTGAATCTTCTTGAGTTGATTTGCATGCTATGCACTTGAATCCTCCCTTTTGTTGATTCTTGAAGTACACAGGGATGGGTGAATTTCTCTCTTCATGCTGCGAAAAAGGAAGGCATCAATGCTTTGCACAGACAACAATGCTTCCTACTCTTCCCAGGCTGCGTTGCAACTGAGAAACTTTCCCTGTCTCATTACACATACCCACATATTGCCTAAGCAACTATACAGCACTCTGTGTGATCCAAAACTGTAATTCAGCATCACTTCTCTGTAGCTGCATTTTTTTTTTCAAACAGTCACTATTAAAAGAACCAAATATGCTGGGGGTGGGGGTATTTCATACTCCACAATCCCTCAATTTTTCCCTGACATATAGTTTATAATACTTTCGGCTAGCTCTAGTTTATATGTTTCACAGATCCTAAGATTCTTTACATAAGAATATTCTTATGGACCTGGATGGCCTAGGCAAGCCCAATCTCAGTAGATCTTGGAAGCTAAACAGGGTTGGCCCTGGTTAGTATTGAAAGGGAGACCACCAAGGAAACCCAGGGTTACTACGCAGAGGCAGGCAATGGCAAACCACCTCTGTTCATCTCTTGCCTTGAAAAACCTATAGAGTTGCCATAAGTCTGCTACGAATTGATGGCACTTTCTACCACCATCATGTTTTCAGACAATTCCCATCCATTTAAATTGTGTGAAGCTCTATCTCATGCTTCTGGCTGATCCCTGGGAGGCTGTAAAAATCCTGAAGCAGGGCCTGGAGGGAGTTTTGGAGCAGATGTGGGCCAATAAACTGAAGCTTAATCCCAACAAAATAGAAGTGCTACTAGTAGGGCTACCAACCTCCAGGTGGTGGATGGAGATCTCCCAGAATTATAACTAATCTCCAGGCTACAGAGATCAGTTCCCCTGGAGAAAATGACTTCTTTGGAAGGTGGACTGGATGGCATTATACTCTGCTGAGGTCCCTCCCCTTCTCAAACCTCTCCCTCCCCAGGCTCCACCCACAAAATCTCCAGGAATTTCCCAACCCAGAGCTGGCAACCCTAGCTACTAGTGAGTAGAAGGTCTGACCTAAGGTTTAAGGGGGTCACCTGTTGTGGATGGAGACACATTTCCCTTAAAGGAACAGGTCTGCTGTTTGGGGTACATTTGGACCCAGGCCTACTGTTGGATATGCAGGCGGCAGCCATGGCTAGGAGTACCTTTTAGCAGCTTCAACTGGTTAGGCAGCTGCAGCCTTTCCTGGGCAGAAATGACCTGGCCACTGTGGTGCATGCCCTGATTACATCTAGATTAGATTACTGCAATGCTTTCTACGGGGGCTAACCGGAAACATGTTAAAACTTCAATTGGTGCAGAATGCTAACACCTGTATTTTTACTGGAGTGGATCACAGGGATCATATCACTCCAGTCTTGTCCCCTCTACACTATCTCCAAATCTGTTTCAGGGCACAATTCAAGATGTTGGTGTTAACCTTTAATGCCTTATATAGCTTATGACCAACATATCGGAAAGACCACCTAATCCCTTATGAACTTACCCAACTACTATAGCCATCTTCCAAGGGTGGTGGTTGGAAGCCTAGGAGAGGGCATTCTTAGTAGTGGCATCAAGTTTGAGAACTCTCTCCCAAGGAAGTCTCATCTGTCCCCTTCCTTTGTCATCTTCTGCCAGTGGGTGAAGATGGTTTGTTTCATTTGGCATTCTCTCAGTGATCCCTCCTTCCCACCCACTGTTTTTGTATTTTAGTTCTGTTTTAATGATGTATTTTTGTTGCTTTTAATGGTTTTTAAGATTTGATTTTATTATGTATGTTTAAACTTGTTAACTGCCTTGCTGGCCATTATGAGGAAAGGAAGGTGGGGTATAAATTTTGTAAAATAAATAAATAAATTTAAATGAATTTTGGTAGCGATCTAATCTCTCCAGGCCTACAAGGGAGAAAAATCAAGTCTTACTTTGGCAACCTTCCTCAAAAGAACCACCATGGTACTTTTTGTAACAAGACTGCTGTTACCAAGCACTTTCTCCATCTATCTACAGCCCTCTTGGGTATTTGAATGTGTTTGAGCTGCAAAGAAAATACAGTATACAAATGTACTTTAACCACAAACATGAGCACACAAACTAATGTGTATAGAGATGTGTTTTTGTGATTGTGCTGTGAATGTGTACAAAGGCTGCATCCTAGGAGACGGCTAGATATTCTATAACTGGTGGCCCACTGTGTTGTCTTGGCCACACAGGATAATTCAGTAGTGAATGACTGTATTGCCACAATATACAGCAATTTGTGGGTGGAGCCATAAAGTGGAAATAATACTTGCTGACCCAGGGCTAAGTTGAGTTTCAGCTGCAGTTGCCCCCCCCCCATTTAACTTTAAGACTCAGACACTGACGTTCATTTGCATGAATGGCCACAACTTTTATTTGGCAAACAGCTGTATTGTGCCTTGGCGTGGCATGGGCACTGGAAGAGTATCAGTCGCCACCTTGCGAGCTGATAATCAATTCCTCCCAGTGGTCCCGCTGGGAGGGCTGAAAGGATGGCGGAGCTGGGAAAACACCTGGGCTTCCGCCACTTGATGGTTCCCCCACCACTCAGGTAGAGACTCCACCCTGCTGCCCCCGAGCTGGGCACTTGAGCCTCCCCCGAAACCCCTTATTGGGGTCCCCCATTTGGCATAGAGGGGCATGCAGGCCACTCGCCCCTCAAACTAATCCAGTCCCATGCCTACACTGCCAAGTTGTGACAACTTAACAAGCAACTTTACTATAGAGAAGGGTGGTTGGGACAAGGTTGAAGACGGACTGGTGTTCCCGCCTGCCCGTCTCCCTTTATATCCTGAGCTGGAGGACCAGAGTGAAAAACTCCCCTCCAGCTCAGTTTGCATGCCCCCCGCCCTCCACCCCTTGATAGGCTCCTTTGAGCCTGCAGCTGGGCGGTGATTGGCTGAGCCCCATCTCCTGGGCCCTTTGAATCGTGGCCGGAATTTTGCCGTTACCAATGGCTGCCCCCGCCCCCACAACTGCCGCCTCTCCCCTGCCCGGGTCTCCAACCTCTGCACCAGGTAAGTCCGGACCCGTGTGCATCGCATGCTTTGCAGTACCTAAATTTACAACTTATTTAGTATGCACAAGTATAAGGATGACACAATACATAATACCTTCCATGTGTATAGCCAGTATCTTCACACATGGCTGCTGTGCTTATTAATAATGTGTGTGTGTGGGGGGGGGGATAGAAGTAACCTCAGGACATTACCCGTAACAGGTAAGGTTCATTGTCATGAAGGAAGTGTAAGGACATTTTATGTGGTTGGGAAACAAAGGCTGTTACTTTACCACAAACACCTTGTTTCACAAATTGTTCTACAGCAAGTTGTAAGAAAAGGTTAGTATTGCACAATAAAAAATGTTAGGAATAGAGATAAAAAGTTTGTTATCTTTAAATACGCAGTGTATGTGCACTGGTACCAGGACCCTTGTTTATGTTTCAGGTGTTATTAGACAACCTGGATTTAGAAAGACAACTTTGAACAAACTTTTCCAAATTCTTTTCTCTCTCTTTTAGTAATAATTCTAGAGAAAAATGGCAAAGATACATATCCTGCTGCAGTCTTATCACAAACCTGATTTCTGCAAGTATTGTTTGTACAAGTCAGCTTTCCAATGCATTTTATGAGTGGGCGTGCTATATGAAAGTACATTAATCACAGGTATCATACATTTGACAAAGTGTATTTTGAAGAAGAGAGGTTTCACGGCATATCTACAGCTTATTTATAGACCTGCCAAATACACAATGACAGGCAGTGGTGAACATCTGTCAAAACTGCACCACCTGATGCTGTTTGCTATCTTGGTAAAGAAACTCTACTGCACGTATGACTTGCACCTGCCTACAGTATTTGCCTAAGCCCACACCTGCCAATTGTCACAAAAAGTAAGGGGGACTGTCTCTTTCAGGTTAAGACTGGTGTATCCCTTGCAAGCTCCTCACCAAATATAAGACAGGATAACTATGCCAGTAAAGGTATTTGAAATTTGAAAGACAGGATACCACTATCGGTTGAGATCAAGCATTCTGATCACACTATTCATGTCTTTTTCAGAATAAGTCTAAAAGTACACTCCACTAAAAGTAAACTCCACTTATGTTCTTTGACAGACTTTATAAAATACAAATGCTTTTTATCTTACTGATCACCTGCTATGAAAGAGCAAGAGTCCAGTAGCACCTTAAAGACTAACAAAACTTCTGGCAGGGTATGAGCTATTGTGAGCTTCTTCGGATACAGCTAGAAAGAAGCTAGAAAGAGTATCTTCAGAGACTGTTATAAAAGAACTTGATTAATGCAACATCACATTTTTATCTTGATTAATGCAGCATTATCTTTTATTGTTTTGAAAAATAATGATGATGATGCATTAATCAAGATAAAATGTAAATAGGTAAAAAAAACCCTTTCAAGTAAACCCCACAGTTCCCCTTAACATAACCATAGAGAGCAATAGAAGAATTGGACTATACATCATGAATCCCCCTCCCCAATGTATAAGCCCCTCAGACCCTCCAGAAAGCTGCTCTGGAGGATTCCTTCAAACTTTTGGAATGTGGGCAAGGATGCTACTTTAGGTTGAAGCAGAAAGGCCCCTTTGCTCGAGCAAAAATAATCTTGCATTACTTTGGACAGAAACCCATATTTTTGAAACAGTCAGGTTCAATCCCCAACATCTCCAGTTAAGGATCAGGTAGCAGATAATGCCAAGCTCCTTTACCAAAGTTTGATAATGATTTGCCTTAGTATAAGGCTGCCGAAGACCTTTGTACTTCCAAGAAAAGCGACACCTACATGCCAATTCTGAGTGATCCCACACTGACATGTAAGCAGGAGCCTTTGCAAAAGTGTTGTGCCCAGGGAACTGAATCCGTACATACAGTCACAACTCTCTGCACATGCACGAAACACACCAGGCCCTCTAATTCCTTGTCCATTTTCTTAATCTTGATCTCCCTGTCCTTGTGAAAAATATCCTGCCCTGGTTAGTGTGCAGGATTTTGTCTAGGTCAAGGGACCCCACATTTTTGTATTATATCTGTGCACTGTAAAATAAACGAGCACTGCTTTTCTAGTAGCAAGGCGTTCTGGTGGTGTTTTCCTGGACTAACTGCATAATCCGCTGGCACCCGCGTCAGTAAGGTCAGGCATAACTTTAATAACAACTCTTCAGCATTTCAAGCAGAAGCTCGGTTTAACAAGATGCCTTTTAAAATGAACATATTGTTTAAAAATATCTTCTTGCATACACACAACATAACTTCCATCACATGGTGAAGATCCTTGTGTTATGGTGGCAGCTGCCGCCAAAGGAACTTAAAAAAAAATCTGCACAGCCAATCAGATCTCCAGTAGTCAATCAGAAGCTCTGCTGGGCAAAAGCCCCACCAGGTCCTTCTCACTTTCTGAAAACACTTGGCAGGTACCAGGAAAGCTAGTTAGAAGGCACCGTGTTTGTGACCCCTGCTCTAGGTGCTATAAGTGCTGTAATGCAATTGGCATGTTCTTTTTCCTGTTAAACAAGAAGCCTTGGAACACCAAGCACTTCACTATTATCTGGATTTTCTGTTTCTTGAATTTATAAGTAAACACATCATCCACCTTCCTGAAATGCACTATTATTTTCACACACAAAATTAGTGAACATGTATAAGGGGACACTGACTTAGAGGGTGTTGTGACAGAACACAATTTCAAGATATTCCCCAATATAAGATTAATATTCCCTTATATCAATTTGAGACCTTCCCTAAGATCACATGTTTAAGTAGGCAGTTTGGTTCATTGAGAGTGCTTGCATGATCCTGTTGGAGTTGCTCCTTAGTTTAAAACTGTTTGAGCTACTCCTCATTCTTCTGGTCTCTATTTTGGAACCCAGAAACATAACAAAGGGGATTGGTCAATACTGGCAGTGCTGCTTGCCATAAGCACACCTGAGAAATCTGTGGTGCAGAGGATTATAATATGAAGCATGACTCTACCAGACCCAGTGTGGTGTAATGGTTAGAATGTCAGACTAAGATCTGGAATACCCAGCTCAGATTCCCACTTTGCCAGAGAAGCTTGCTGAGAGACCTTGGGTCAGTCACACACCCTCAGCCTAACCTATCTCACAGAGTTGTTGTGAAGACAAAATGGCAGAGAGAAGAATGATGTAAGCTTCTTTGGCTTCCCATTGTGAAGAACGGTGAAGTATAAATGAAGTAAATAAATAAACAATCTATAGAGGCTAAAAATTCTCCTGAGCAATTGACTTTCTGCTTTAAAGTTTCCATTGAAAAATTCTTCACTAGGAACCATTTTAGAAGATTGGCTGATGGGCTGAGAATTTCACAAAAATGTGATTGACATTTAAACATTTTTTGAAATGCCAATTTTTGGTTAGCTCTTTTGATTACCTTAAAGATAACTCACACGTTTCACACAGAAGCTGCATTTAGCATGGCAATCAGGTAACTTCTGATCACAGATGCTTGATTACTGTGCCCCAGATCAACATGGGATTGTGTCTTTTAACAATTAGATTGCATGTACTATTTTTGCATCTGTGCAGGTGGAAATATTCCTCCCACTTCTCCTTCTTGCTCACCACAGGCCTTTCTTTTCTATAACAATGCAGACACACTGTGGCAGGAAATTGCAAATGCTTCACTGCACATCATTTCTACAAAGTACACATGCAAATGTGTTCTAACTTGCTTTCAGTCAAGCTCATTAAGAGGTTTCCCCTAGTTTTGCTCCAAGAAAATTAGTAAACCAGGGACAGGAATAGGCTCTGCATAATGGAAGAGGGCATCTAGTAGCAATGATGCTTACTATGCCTTTTCATGGAGACCACCTGACGTACACTGCTCTAACAAAACACAAAAACAAGAATGACTGGACAGAAACCAACACCACTGAAATCCTGCAGAATTTAGTAAAGCGTTCACAGTCCGTTTCAAGTATATGTGTGTACAATCAATAAAATGCCATTAAATCCACACAATTCAGAAAATGATCCCAGATGGCCTGTCTAATATCATCTCCCTCTAATATAAAAGGATGACAGAATTTCAAAGGTGCTAGCTTGCTTCCTGCTTTAAGATAAACTGTATTGTTTCCTTGCAAAGAAATTAGATTGCTTATTGTGGACTGTTTTTATAGGAGCATCCCTGAGGGTGTGAACTGCCGACACACCCTAGGGCATAACCACGAAGTATAGTACCTGTCAGGTTGGATTGACACATTTTCTGCAGTCAAAATGGTTGGGTGGGGAAATGAATAATTTCAAGCGCCTTTTCTTTTCGTAGCACAGTTGCCAAAATATTTTACCATTCACACAGAGCTCTAGATTTTATTCTTTTTTCTCCCTTCCAAAAGCTGATGTGGCAAAAGTTTCCAGTTATAGCTCTGAATGTTTATCTTCATACTAGACACACCTGGTGATTGCAACCCAGCATAAAAATGTACAATGTACAGCATGTCATGGTTAAGAGCGGTGTTTTGGAGCAGTGGACTCTGATCTGGAGAACCAGGTTTGTTTCCCCACTCCTCCACATGAGCAGTGGACACCAATCTGGTGAACCGGGTTGGTTTCCCCACTCCTACACATGAAGCCAGCTGGGCTAGTCACACTGTCTCAGCCCCACCTACCTCACAGGGTGTCTGTTGTGGGGAGGAGAAGGGAAGGTGATTGTAAGCCTGTTTGATTCTGCCTTAAGTGGGAGAGAAAGTCGGCATACAAAAACCAACTTTTCTTCTTCTTAATCCCCATTGAAATAATGGAATTTTAATTGATGGTCTAAGATAGTTCAAGTCAATGAAGTTTTAAGTGTACTTAATTGTGCCCTCGACTGCATCCTGATTCTGTTTAAACACTATCCTGTGTTTGCCACAGCTTTTCAGAAAGCTCAAGCAGTAACTGCTGACAGTTCATTCTATGAAGCCTAACTACATGAAAAAACCCATTTGAATACTCTCTACTCTAGTGTGATTGATTCACTATTGGAAGATACCCAGCTAAATTGGGCTTCATTAGGACACAGCTGCAGAACATCTTCTCACCATCCAATGTTTAAAAAGCCCCAATGACCTACATGGGCAAGACTTTTGGAGCTGAGGCAGGTCACCCAAGCATCTGCTTCATGGGCAATAGGGTTGCCAACCTCCAGGTACTAGCTGGAGATCTACTATTACAACTGATCTCTAGTCATTAGAGATCAGTTCACCTGAAGAAAATGGCCGCTTTGGCAATTGGACTCTATGGCATTGAAGTCTTTCCCCTTCCCAAACCTCGTCTCCTCAGGCTCCACCCCAAAAACCTCCCGCCAGTGGCAAAGAGGGACCTGGCAACCCCAAATATGGCTCACCCCCCATTTCAGATGTCAAACACATACAATTTAGGATTGCAGATGCCTCCATTACACACACACAAAATATATTGACCTCTTGTACATGGTTCCCTTCATGAGCACTAGAAGTGCTAGGAGATGCAAAGCAATCAATAGATAACCCAACAGTTAGTAAACAACCTGCATAAAGCACAAATGTAGTTACCAGGATGTGGGAAACTTGCATATGGCCAGCCTAGTTTGAATCTAACTGATAAATACTTAGTGGAGAGGAATCATAATTCAGTGACAAAGCAGATGCATTGCAATGAATAGGGCCCCAGATTCAATCTCCAGCATGCCCAGTTAAAAGGTCAAGAAAGGTGCATGTCCCAAGACATCAAAGAATCATCACCAGTCAAATACTGGCCTAAGTTGGACCCCATGTCTGACCCCACTATAAGGCAGTTTCACATGTTCAACGAACAGACTACAGGAATGTGTGAGTCATATATCTATAATTGGCTTCTAAGGTTTTTTGTACATGCAAACACAACCATCATTTGCATAGCATGTCTGTTCTCTCAGTTTTAATTCATGCAACAGTTTAATTCTCCATGTTGTTAGATATCAAACTGCAAGTATTTCAATGTAACCTTCCACTAATTAAGTAATGATGAAATTCTAAATTTGGATTTCTAGATATACTTCCATATTTTACTGGATATCTCCTGGCCCACATCTCAACTCTAATCTTTATAATAAGTGATGTACATTTGATTGATTCTGATATAACCTAGTGAACATTCCTGATAATCGGCTTCAGCCCAACATCAATTATACCCTATTCTATTTATCCAGTTCTTTCACTTTTTAAAAAGTCCTCTCTCTATTATACAATTTTGCAGTTATATCAAATAATGTTATCCTTATGATGTTGTCCATTCACTACTTCCTAATCTACCTATATATAAACATTCAAATGGTGAAACTAAGCAATTTACTTCGACGCTTATTCAAAACTAAGAGCTCAACTAGACAAGTTATTTGAGATTTGTGGCTGCAAAAAGAAAGGGGGCAGCACCAAAACAAAATGTATACAAAAAACAATGATTGGTGCAAGGGAATAAAAGCTAATAAATAAAGTACCCCTATGCATTTTGCACAAGCTTCCTCAGGGGGATCTATTCTCTGCTCAAACGTCCCATGCTCTTAATTGTCTTATTGCTTGCATCGGATGCTTGAGCAGATAAGAGATTCCCCTGAGGAAGCTTGCGCGAAATACGTAGGGATACTTTATTAAATTTTATTTCCTTGCACCAATTGTTGCTTTTTGTCTCAGATTTGTGGCTGAACAACCTGTCCCTTTAAACCTCTATTAATAGTAGCAAGAGGAGGGGGAATTGGATTTGGAGTGTGATGCTGGGTAAGGGTGGGTTATATTTTCTCCCCACCCAGTTTCTAGATTTAAATGGTCTACCAATTTGTCTCAGTAGGAAAGCTTGCAGAAGTCCATATCACAACAGGTGCCCATTTCAATTGGGAAAATTGGCATGGGGAGATTCAACCTACCTTTTTCTAGCACTGTGATCGTGATCCAAATCATATGCCCCCACACAACACAGCAGCTGCTATTTAAGGAAATTTAACAATGTGAGATATTGAAACATAAATCCCCAACATTTTGTATGCTTGAGCCATAAGAGCTGATGCAATTATAATTTTCATTCTAAGCTTTACTAATGTATTTTAAAAGTGCTGAAACAGCTCCCTGTTCAGTTAAGAGCCACAAAGATTTATCATCACCTTTCAACCAGTCTGACATTATCTGTACAAAGCTACATAATAAAAAAAAAATGTTTGGAAAGGACAAAACTAGTGTGATTCCCCCCCCCCCCCGCTGCTCTTTAGGTTTCAATAAATAAATTGCTGCTTACCACTCGAATGTAAATATAATATTTGTTGCCATTTTGTTAGTAATGGTATAAATATAAATATTGGCAGTATCTGTAAGACAAACACAAAACAAGAACTTGTCTCTAACTGTTTTAAGAGCTTGGTTAATGCTTTTTCATTACCCGCTTGCTTTCCTCCACAAAATTATGTTTCCATATCATCCCCAGCAATGCCTCCATCTAGATTTTGCTTGCTAGTAGAGTTGTCATTTCCCAGTTGTGGGTAGGGGCACTCCCATCCCCATTGTCTACCCTAGCTCCAGTGAGTAGTGGGTGTGTGTGGAATGGGAGTGGCTGGAATGGTTTCTCCTGATGTTCTGACAGCATTTCCAGCCATGTAACCAGAAATATCATTGTGTTGTTGGAAGCTCTATGATTCATCCAAAAGTCTATGGTTTTGCCCACTTGCAAGGATTTGAGCATACCTACTTCCTTGTCTGTGTTAGGCAGAAATAATAGAGCCAGAAAGCTCTCCCAAAATTAAATAAAGATGCTGAGCATGCATTGTCTTCTCATTTGAGCTGTTCCACACATAACTGTCCTTCGTTTCAATTTCCCAGGCATTGGCACAGAGCAGCCACAAGGCAAGTCTCTGCACACTGAGATGATATTTAGTTTCTTGTGAAAATCTAGGATGAAGTATATAGCCTGGCTTAAGTAAGGAAATGTACTACAGTAAGCCACTTTGAACTAGTTTGACGACAGATAAAAATATACAAAAATAGTGCACAGTGTCAGCAGTGCAATAACAAAGCTTACATTTTCACACCATCTCCAGCCAAAGTTAGAGATGCAGAATGGTCCAGTAGCAAGTTGAACTCATTTGCTTTTTATTTTGGAAAGATTCAATGGTTGGGTTTTGCTCATGCTCCTAGATGCAAATCCCTGTTTAGCCATATTCTTGGGTACTCTTAGGTGAGTCATTATCTCTCAGTATAACATATTGTACAGAGTGCTGTGGGTGGGGGAGCATGTGTAGTACCCTGAGCTCCATGAAGAAAGGATAGGTTTCACATGTAATAAATACCTCTTGCAGGTCACATTGATCAGTTACAAACTATTCAGATGCCATTATATACACTCCAAGTATTCACACATACATGAAGAATCAGGTAATACAGGCAAATGACAGTTACTTACAACCCTAATAAACTGTAATCTATCATCATATACTACCAATTAACTGCCTTCATGGATTCTGGGACTGGCAACACAATATTTAAAAGTGTGTACACTTACATCACAATGGCAATCTGGTAATATAGCTTCAGAGAATAGCCATATGCGCCTTCCTTTCCCTTCTTCCCTCATACAGGGGATGATACATGCAATCATGCAGTTTCACGTTGCCAATGGGCAAAAACACATTATCGCTTTAGCCTCCTGTATTCCCTGTTTCAGCCAGGATTCAGCTAGGATCGAACACATGCGTTTCGCCGAACTGCGTTCGATCCTGGCTGAATCCTGGCTGAAACAGGGAATACAGGAGGCTAAAGCGACCATGCGTTTTTGCCCGTTGATTTACATGTTTTGTATTTCTTTGGGTTGTGGTGATTAGGCTCTTTTACACTTCAGCTAAATTTATTTAAGCTATGTAAGGACAGATCCATGAAGAAATAGATTCTTTTTATATTACTTTTCAACAGAAACAGGTTTTTTTTTTTGTAAAGCACAGCAGAATTCAAAACACCATGGTATCAGCTTACCTTTGCACTCCTATCATATTACAACTTACAGCAAAAACTGCTAGGCTGCAGGGTTATTTCAACCAAACATGACACTTGATAGCACAGCTGTTTTGACAAGTATTGATTTTAAGGTTTACCTTCAGCTTCAATGTGGCTCTTACAGCTGTTGTGGTGATGGGCTGCGAGTGGCTTAAAAATTCTCTTTTGAATAATTAAAGCTTACACTACAAAATGTCACAACATAGTTTGTTCAGCCTGACTTGCCCTTAAACCTCAATATCTCTCATTTTAACTTTCATTTCAGCAAGTGACTTACTCATTTGGGTTTGGAAGGATTCCTGAATATCAATTTTTCCTTGTATATTTCCCTTACACACACATATACTATCTTGTTCATGTCAGTAGAAGAAACCTCAGGTTTTATATTGCTACAATTGGGTAGATGCTGCTTCGGTACTGAGTACTTTCTGTGCTACATTGATAGCCTCAGATCCCATGATCTGAGTTTACAACACTGTTGCCCCAGAAGGTAGAACCAGAACCAATAAAATAAATAAAAAGAGTTTTCGTCTAGACATTAGGAATAATTTTCTAACAGTTAGAGTGGTTCCTCAGTGGAACAGGCTTCCTTGGGAGGTGGTAAGCTCTCCTTCCCTGGAGGTTTTTAAGCAGAAGTTAGATGGCCATCTGTCAGCAATGCTGATTCTATGAACTTAGGCAGTTTATGAGAGGGAAGGCATCTTGGCCATCTTCTGGGCAGGGAATAAGGGTCACTGCCTTATGCTTAGAAACAGGCCAGAATTTAGCCGAAACCAGAGCTTGGATCGCAACCTTTAAATACTGGCTTAAAATTCACTTTAGGGCAAATCAAGGAACTCTTATGTTCCATTTGCTAAAAGACACCCACAAACCTAGTTGGTTCTCCACTATTCTAGCTAAACTTGGCCAGACAGGCATTTCCTTAGAGGATCTGTCAATGTGAGATGAAAAACTAGCATTCAATACTATCAAACAAAGAATTTTAGACGAAGAAAAACAAATGATATGTCCATCTATTCCACCAACATGCTCCCCTCTTAAATTAGGTCTACAGGTTAAATACAGGAAACTAAAACAGTCCTTTGATACACTTGAGGATCCCCTCCAACGGAGGGCTTTTATGCTCGCCAGACTTAATGCCCTCCCCTCGGAGGTATTAAAGGGCAGGTTTAAAAATATCCCCTTTGAAAAAAGAATGTTTATGCAGTTTGAGTCAACATGATACACTTCAGCATATAATTATAAATTGTCTTCTGCATGATGGCCCTTGTAAGAAAACAATTTTACCCTTGATGGATAAAATGAAATCTAGCCACAAAACTGCCATATGCTGGTTTTTAATGAACAACTCTATACCTGAAGTCACTTTAAAGGTGACGGAATTTTTGACAGAAGTTGTCAAGTCTAGGATCAAAGCTTAAATCATATCTATATGGGAAATGTATGGAATGAGAATTCTTGTGTACAGTCTATGCTATATTTCTGAGAATATGCCAATAAAGGTCATTTGATTTGATGTGATTTGATTTGAATATGGGTCACTGCGGGTCGGGGGGGGGAGTTAGTTGTGAATTTCCTGCATTGTGCAGGGGGTTGGACTAGATGATCTTGGTGGTACCTTCCAACTTTATGATTCTATGATCTTTCTGTGGTTATATATTACAAGAGAGGTCTATACTGTTTTTTGGAATTTCTAAGGTAACACTTTCAATATTTCACTTAAATCTGTTTTTTAATAATGCCTTTATCATCACCCATGATTGATTTTATCTTCAGATTGCTTCTAAAACAGTAATTTTGACTATAGTCACTACATTTCTCAACAGCCTCATGGAAAGAAATGGGGATGGTAGTATTGCAGCCCATAAGTAGATAACTGGTTTAATGAAACATTGTTTGAGATTGCAGAGACCTATCACTATTAGCATATTGACAAACAGGAGACACACAAGCACTTGTGAGGAGTATCTTATTTTCCCCTCCCCCACTTGCCTTTTTTGCCTGAAAGGTCCCATTAGCCTCTCTCTTTCCCTGTTTCCTTCTCTCCTTTCCACCCACCAGCAAAGCTACTTTTATCTGTATCCCCATCTTCAGCTTTACTTCTCCCACACATCCTCTGCCAGGGAATACTATGGCCCAGCAGTGTGGTGTTAGCCACTGGGCCAGGCCCAGTTGTGTAGCAGGGAACCTGCAAGGACTTGCAGGAGACACTTTGCTTTCTCCTGCATCTCCTTCCAGCACTATTTCCTCTTACTCTTCTCTTGACAACCCCACAGCCTCTCCCTTTTCCCTGCCTCTTTTTCTCCTTCTCACACATCCCCCAACCTTCCTTTTATCTGCTCCCCATCTTCAGCTGTATTTATTATTTATTTACCTCATTTATATCCTACCTTTCTCTCCAATGTAGATCAAAGAAGATTACATCATTCTCCTCTCTTCCTTTTTATCCTCACAACAACCCTGTGAGGTGTCTTAGTCTTAAAGCATGTTACTGGCCCAAGGTCACATAGTGATCTTCTGTGGCAGACTGGTGATTCCAGGGACCTGGGTCTCCCAGATCCTTGTCTGAAGCTCTAACCACTAAACCACACTGGCATTTGTGGGGTGGCTGCTGTTAAAGAGCAAGCAGCTAGTCCTGGGTGAGTCATGCAAGTCAGGTGATAGCAAGTAACCGTTTCCTAGTAATGGCCACTGAGGGAATTCACTTCTTAAAACTCCAGGCACTTCTTTTATCTTTTTGGGGTGTTCAACTCTTCTATTTTAGGATTTCTGATTTTTCTGCAAACCTGTTCAGGTTTGTTGACAGATCTGTCTTAACTAGGGTCGCCAACTCTGGGTTGGGAAATTTCTGAGATTTGGGGGTGGAGCTTGGGGGTGGGGGGAAGAAGAAGTGTGGACTGTTGAAAAAACATTCGGTACAGTTAGGCTTCGGCAAAATTCGGTCCTTTTAAATTCGGGCCGTGCCGAAGTCCGAACTCCCCCGCTTCGGATCCCTAAAATTCAGGCGAGATCCAGAGTTCGGGGGAAAATTTGGGCCCCCCCGCGGGCCTTCACGGGGCTTCAATAAAGGCGCGGGGGGGTGGAATAGATCTGTGCCTCCCAGCCGGGAGGCACACATCTGTTTAAGGGGCCCCCTGAAGGCGCGCGGGGGGGAACAGATCTGCGCCTTCCAGCTGGAAGGCGCAGATCTGTTTAAAGGGCCCGAACTTGCCGAATTTATTCATGAACACCCCGAACTTGCCAAATTCGGCTCCCCGTTTTCCCGCCTTTTTGAGTTTGGTTCAATCCGAACCGAAAACCGCCGAATCGGGGGGAATTTGGCTGTTTTTCGGTTAGGGACGAACCGAATCGACAGCCCTACTCTTATATGCCAACTTTGTCTACCACTTAAGAATCAAACTGGTTTACAATCACCTTACCTTCCCCTCGCCACAAGAGACACCGTGTGAGGTAGGTGGGGCTGAGAGAGCTCTTAAGTGAACTGTGGCTAGCCCAAGGTCACTCAACTGGCTTCCATGTGGAGGAGTGGGGACACCAACCCGGTTCACCAGATTAGTGTCCGCTGCTCATGTGGAGGAGTGGAGAATCAAACCTGGTTCTCCAGATCAGAGTCCACCGCTCCAAACCACTGCTCTTAACCACTACACCATGCCAGGGAGGGGAAGGATCTCAACAGGGTATACTGCCATATAGTCCACCCTGCAAAGTAGCCATTTTCTCCAGGGGAACAGATTTCTGTCATCTGGACATCAGTTGTAATTCCAGGAGATCACTAGGGCGGACTCCATTGCATTACATCCCTGCTTAAGTCCCTCCCCTCCCCAAACCCTTCCATTTCCAGGCTCCACTCTAAAATCTCCAGGAATTTTCCAAAACAGAGTTGGCAGCCCTAAACCTACCAGTTGCTAACACTACAGTGTCTTCAACATTTTCCTCCTATCTTGGTTTCACAGACACTCTATACATTTAGACTCTCATTACCATTCAGTCAAATGAGAATGCTCTCTCTCTTTCTATGTGTGTATGCGTGTGTGGTGGCTGCACACAAACTAGCATTATTTATAAGAGTAAACTCTGAGATGATGGTTTTTGAACCATTACTTTGTCCTGCATCCATTTGCTGACTTACTTCTAGACACACAGTCTCTGTCTCTGTCTCTCCCTCTCTCCCTCTCATACACACATTGCATTGCTTTCAGGACCCACAGTTGGCATTCTTCTAACTTGTACATATTGTTCTTTCTAGCCCATGTATAATTCTCTAACCATTAGTTTTGCAACAACAGAACACTGCAACATAAGACTGCCCCCCTGGCAGTCTTCAAGCCGCAGCTGGACACACACTTGTCAGGGTTGCTCTAGGCTGATCCTGAATTGAACAGGGGGTAGGACTAGACAGCCTGTATGACCCCTTTCAACTCTAAGATTCTATAAATAGATGATAACAATTTACTAAGAAGTTGATAAAATGATACCTGTTGAGGCAGTCTGGGGCTTTCCAAAGACTGTGTTAATCTTTTTGTTTTGAGGACTTCTATCACGAAACCCCCAAAGTGCCAAGTTTATTCAGTGCAACCCCAGGAAGAAACTTTAAATGAACCATATGGACTTTTAAAAGCTATGAAACTTCCATTGCATAGAAGAAATCAAAGTACAGCAGTCTGTACATGCTTCCTTGAATGAAATATCCTAAAAGCACAGAATATCTCTGGATGGCTGCTTGTATCCCAAGGTACAGAGCAAATATGCTTCAGGTTGGAGAATTATTACAGTAATTAGAGTTCAGATTTTCAAAGGAAAGTTTGATAGCAGGTGTTTACAGAACCTTTTCGGGCAGAGCTCTGTGGAAATACCAATCAAAAGACGTTATGTCTGACAACTAATACTACAGTGGTTCCAAGTGAAAGCAATTAAATATCTATGTTTGTATTTATGTCTTTTTCTCTTTCATAGAATCACAGAGTTGGAAGGGACCACCAGGGTCATCTAATCCAACCCCTTGCACAATGCAGGAAATTCACAACTACCTCCCCCACACACACCCAGTGATCCCTACTACATGCCCAGAAGATGGCCAAGATGCCCTCCCTCTCATGAACTGCCGAAGATCCTAGAATCAGCATTGCTGACAGATGGCCATCTAGCCTCTGCTTAAAAACCTCCAGGGAAGAAGAGCTTACCACCTCCAGAGGAATCCTGTTCCACTGAGGAACCATTCTAACTGTTAGAAAATTCTTCCTAATGTAGATGGAAACTCTTCTGATTTAATTTTAACCCGTTGGTTCTGGTCTGTGTCAAGATTACAAGGCTGTCAGATTAGTTTGACAGGGCAGGATAGATCAGATGGATCTAGTGATGATGCAATCAGCCTGGGAAGTCCCTGGAGAGCTAGAGAAAGCTGGCCTGATCCAGTTATAGCCAGGTGGCTGATGCAATACAGTAGCCATGTCAGGATGACTAAGCATCTACTGTGATTGGTGGCTGCGTCTACCAGGTGTATATAATGGAGTGAAACTAAAGTTCTATGCGAGATGCTATGAGCGGAGAGTGTGAAAGAAGTATCTGTATTATATCTTTGCACTGTCAAATAAACTACACTTTTCTAAGTAGCAGAGGACTTTCTGATGGTTATCCTGGACAGACTGCCAATCCGCTTGGCTTCCGCGTCAGTCTGACCTTCTGGGGCAGCAGAAAACAACTCAGCACCATCCTCTATATGGCAGCCCTTCAAGTAGGCAATGGCAGCAGTTTGAAATGGGGATTCAGCAATTCATTTAGGCAGCAGTTGCAATTTCTACAGTACCAAACTGCCAATGGAAAATTTTAGCTAGCATCTCCCAACACTAGTAAGAATGCATCTGTGCTTTCATTATATTAATTTGCATAACATTACCCATATTGCTTTACCATTTTATTCTTATTAGTGTTACTCTTGGCTGTCACTCCACCAAAGTTAATTACTCTTCCTTCAACATGCTGACATGTTCTTTTTAAAAATAGGGTGAATGAAAACTATTGAAGGGAAAACTCACATATCACTAGAATGTGGTGTGTTGCAGTTGAGTGTGTTTATATTCATTTGAACCTAAAAGCTCTTTACAATATTGAAATAGCCATAAATAGAGTCAATGAGATAATTAAAAACTTCATGTGGCCTAATGCAAATTAGTATATCTGAAAATTCACACAGGACTTTAGAACGATGTTTTTCAAACTGGACTTTACAAAATATATTAATATTCTTCAGGTATAACTGACTGAGGAAAAGAAGCAGAAATATTCTACTTATTTATTACAACTTTTATATCATACAACCAATTGCTTCTTTTTCTGTTTCTTTCTTAAAAAAACAACAGAAAAACAAACACAGGAAAAAACTCAAAATCCAACAACTAAATAGGAAAAAAGGAAAAAAAGTATATATAGAGACAAAAATATAACAGTGGTGGCAGATCTACACATAGGTTTCTATAAAAGGTTTCCAAAAATCTAAAACAAGTCCACATGCAATTATTGTCTATATGCCATGTTTTCAAATATTGATAAAGTTATAACGTCTCAATCTGTTGATTTACCAGAGGGGACATTTATCTCTCCAATGTTGTAATATGAGTCTCCAATGGTATTAATCATATACATTAACGCGGGAATGGAAGACTGAGGTTCCAAAATAAATAATAAATGATCATCTGCATAAAGCATAATGTTAAATGCCAAAGAGTTATTTACAAAGCCGTGTGTGTGTGTGTGTGTGTGTGTGTGTGTGTTAAGTGCAGTCAAGTCACTTCCGACTCATGGCGACCCTATGAACCAAAGTCGTCCAAAATGTCCTGTCTTTGACAACCTTGCTCAGATCTTGCAAATTGGGGCTGTAGCTTCATTTATTGAGTCAATCCATCTCTTGTTGGGTCTTCCTCTTTTCCTGCTGCCCTCAACTTTTCCAAGCATGATTGTCTTTTCCAGTGACCCTTGTCTTCTCATAATATGACCAAAATACAATAGCCTCAGTTAGTTGTTTTAGCTTCTAGGGTCAGTTTAGGCTTGATTAGATCTATAACCCACTCATTTGTTTTTTTGGCAGTCCACGGTATCTGTAACACTCTCCTCCAACACCACATTTCAAAAGAATCTACTTTCTTCCTATCAGCTTTCTTCAATGTCCAGCTTTCACACCCATACATAGTAATAGGGAATACGGTGGCATGAATTAACTTGATCTTGGTGGCCAGTGACACATCCTTACACTTAAGAATCTTTTCTAACTCTTTCATGGCTGCCCTTCCCAATCTCAATCTCCTTCTGATTTCTTCCAAAGCCATAAATATTATTATTTTGTCAGATGACACAAGCCAAAGGTTCCAGACATAGATCAAAAATAAGAGGAGAAAGAGGACAACCCTGTCTAGTATCCCTCTCAAAAGGGAATGACAAAGATGATATGGCTATAGTCAGCACCCTGGATGTGGAAGGTGAATACAGAATTCTAATCCACTTCAAAAATGCATAAGGAAAACTGAATTTAGTCAGTGTAGCAAAGATAAATTTCCAGTATATTTTGTCAAAAGCTTTTTCAGCATCAAGTGGGAGAGTGGCAACTCGATCAGATCACTCACTATTTAAAGCAATCAGATCAGTGACCAGCCTTAGATTATCAACCAACTGCTTTTTTACCTAAATAACTAACTGGTGGTTGTTTCCTTACATCTCCTTACTCCCCTCAAAAAAGGAAAGGAAAAGATACTTAAAGAATGATAGTTTTGCACTCATTCTGGTGGGTCTTGGTAGCTGAGTCAACCTGCTTTAGTACAGAGGACACTTCTGCCATGCAGGGACAAGATTGGGTTGCCAGATCCCACTTCACCAATGGGGGGAAGTTTTTGGGGTGGAGCCTAGGGAGGTCAGGATTTGAGGAGGGGAGGGACTTCAATGCCATAGAGTCCAATTGCCAAAGCGGCCATTTTCTCCAGGTGAACTGATCTCTATCAGCTGGAGATCAGTTGTAATAGCAGGAGATCTCCAGTCACCACTTGGAGGTTTGAACCCCTAAGCCAAGATGGAAACAAGGTTGGTCTCTATCCAGGTGAGGATTACCACAGCCTACTGCTAATTTGTCAGGCATGCATGCACTCTGCTGACTAATTTGTACATCTGCATTCGTATCTTCTGTCTAGTGATCATATCTTCTGTTTTTTTTTGGGGGGGGGGAACCTTCCAATTTGGGTGGTCAGATTTTTCTGCAAGCCTGCGGCTTCTCTCAGATTTGTTGAAAAAATTGTGTGACTATATATGACTACACTGTGTGGATTTTTTGATCTACACACACTAGAATTAGATACACCAACTACAGTCTCCCACATTTAGCTAAGCTGAAAGAAACTTTGGACTTTATACAGATATGCTAGTGATTCAGTTGTCAGACCTCTTACCTCAAAGGAATAGGAAGCACATGTTTTCAGTACTTTATGTTTTCTGTACAACAATGCCACATTGAAAATGCAGCCTTTTCATCCCCTCCCACATAGGAAATGTACAAGCTGTCTCTAAGTCAAGACGTGGAAACATAATGCCTGTATTTCTATTGTGACACCATCAGGTAGGGAACCCATACATTCTGTTCTTTCTCATCAACAAAAAAGCTGCAGTAAGAGAACATTCATGGTCAGCTTCATACTCTCCAGAGTTCATTTCACACAAGATATCTAAATGTTGGGTGACATCTCTGAATCAGGTATTGGATACTACATATTAATGGAAATGCCTCAAGTGATCCAATACTGTCTGATATTTTCTGTAAAAAAGAAAGAGGCAACTGTCTTCTTCAGGGGAAAAATACAGGAACATTCTTCAGGGGAAACACAAGCATCTTTATATTTTAGCCACTCTAATCAATTTTACACACAAATCTTTTCCTGAATTCAGAGCATTGCAGAACCAGCGGCTGCAACTAAAGAGTTTTAGGATGAAAGGAAATAATGTTAGTCTTACAAAATGTGCAGAATTCATCTCTTTTAAAGTTACAATTAAAAAAGTATTCCAAGTTCTATGGCGAGTGACACAAATCTCATGCATCCATAATCAACTTATTTACCATATTTTTATCCCAGACTTGAAAGAGCTCATGGGGGCATACATGGTTCTCCATTTTATCCTCACAACAGCCCGTGGGAGGCTGAGAGAGAATGACTGGCTCAAGCTCACCCAGTAGATTTTATTGGAGAGTGCAGATTTGACAAGGCATTCTTGTTTGGAACTAGTTTGTTTATACATACCCAAAGGCTGGGTAACCTTAACCTACTGCTGTAGAACAAGCATAATAAAAATAGTTTTAATTTGTTTAGAATTACTTTATCATATAATACCAATATTCAAATATTCTATTCTTTTGCAAAACAAAACAAACAAATCTATCATCTATTATATTTCAACCCGTCATTAAATCTCGGTACTCCCTCTTTGAGCCATCAACAGCTCCTGATATGTTTCAGTTGTTAATTTCAGATATCTCTGTGTCCACCTGGACTAGTAGGTTAGACAAAAGATTTTCCCTTCCAATAGAGTGATTGAAAGCTGCAAGGAATAGTATTCGGAAAGCAAGCTGTAAACATTACAAAACAAGAACTTAAATGAGGATTGGTCCTTAGTGTTTAAGGACACAAATTGTAAATGTTCACCTCGCTTCTTCCAGATACCCTTTAACAGAACTTTTTCTTTATCAGACTATTTCCTCTGGTTAGAAATCCATAAATTTAGATGAGCTTTTTTATTGGCAAGGTGTAATGCCTTAGACTCAGCCGAGACACAAGGGAGATACGATAACATTATTGCAGAAGAATGCAAATGCCCATTTTGTCCGGATCAAGTAGATTCCCTAGCCCATATTGTTTTAGTATATTAACAAAATAATATGGATGAAATAAATACATTACTCCCTAAATCAAACAGCTAATGACACCTTCTGAGAAGTGGATACTGTGTTATCTGCTGTCATGTAGATCAGGTAATTGTGTGAGAGACGTGGCAACTTTTCTCTCTATAGTGTCAAGAAAAAATATATTTTCATTCCCCCCCTTTTTTAGTGTGAAATGGTAGATGAATAACCAATGGCTGTTACATGTAGGGAAAGGAAATTTAAAACAAATCAAAAACCCTGACGGCTGAGATATCCCAAAGATCTTGTTTCCACTACAACTATTAAAATATCAGAATATCTTCTCACTTGATAGTTATAATTTTGCCTTACAATCAAGCATTTGGTATTCCAAGCTCCTTTGAGCATTTCAGAATCCATCGTACGACAAATACAATTCCATGACAATGGATTTTGAGAATACAACAAAAATTTCCTTAATGAAATGCACTGTGTAACAGTTTCTGGATCTACTCCAGCAGAGAAAAGATGATGTAATAATTGAAAAGACAATATTATATGGAAACAAATTATGTATTAGGATTAGGCTCATGGGATAGTTTGCACTGCCTCATACTATTATATAAAGACAGATTCTAGCAATTAAAGGAAGCCTAATTGCAAAACAAAAACAATAGGTGCCATACAATTTGCCAGAGAAACTTTGAATGTATCCTTGGGGGCTACTGGTCTTAGATGAGCATCTCTGATTGCCTTTAGTGAACATATGTGGTGAATATGAATTGGCTTTATATTACGGTGCTTTGGAAAGGAAAATGGCTTCTAACAGAATATATTTAAAAATGCTCTTATTTTCTGAAATGCCTTATAAAAAGTTATAGGTATCTTGTTTCAGGGATGCTATGATATCTGAAGATTAAAGGATAAAAGCTTAGTCCTGCATCTCTCTTTCAAAATATCACCATATAAGTCAGTCCCTATAATGTGTGCAACTGCAGCACCAGATGCTATGCTGCTTGCCAGCACAATCCCTCCCCACCCAGTACTTATTTCTTTATATCAGAAAAGATCTCCAAGGTGGTTGGCAAATTAAAGCAATATAAAAAAATCAAAGCACATTTTAAAAATTAGATTGAATCAAAATTATGGCAATCAATAATAAGACCACCACCACCACAAAACTGAAGCAACAGAATTACAGCTCATCTACAGACTACAGACTTCAGTTTTCTTGGAGAAAATGGATGCTTTAGAGGGCAGGCTCTATGGCATTCTACTTTACTGAGGTCCCTGTTCTCCCCAGGCTCCATCTCCAAATCTCCTGTAGGTTTTCAACATGGATCTGGTAACCCTACCCCCCCCTGCCCCGATCCCCTGCTGGTGGCCAGCATGGACATGACAACCCTACTGAAAGGGCTTTGCCTCCTGTAACAACATATAACACTTTTGAGCAACACAGAGCAAAGCCACAGGTATTGATATGAGAGGGAGGTAGAAAGAGGTAGGTTCCTTTATCTGCTCAGGTCCCAGGCAATTCAAAGCTTTAAAGGTCAACACCAGCAATCTGACTTGGGCCTGGGAAATATTTCTTCATAGAATCTGAAGACATGAGCTCTGACTCATGACAGCTCTTGCTGGAATAAATGTTGTTAGTCTTTAAGGTCCCACTAGACTTCTGTTTTATTGTGGAAACGAAGACAGTCAGTGAGGATGATATGGTATCAGAGTTGTGTACTCCATCAGCAAAGTTCCGTTAATGATCTGGCAGCAGTATTTTGAACTAATTTACGTTTCCAAGGACTTCTCAAAAACAGCCCCACGCAGAACATGTTACAATAATTTAACCTGATGGTTGCTAGAATGACTGCAGTTAGGTCATTCTCTTCTGGGAAATCACCCCCCAGTTTAAGCACACAAACAAAAAAGTCAGTCCTAGAGACCTGTGAATCTTAATCACCCAGGAACTGTGCCATATCTAAGAGCACGACCAACTACAAACCTGATTCTTAAGGGCCAGGGCAACTATGTCTTAAACAAGCTGTACTTCTATACCTAGGCCAACCAATGCCCCAATCCAAGTTAACCTTATTTTGTCTGGATGAAATTTCAGTCCACAGCCTTCTTTAAATTTAGTGAAAATGAAATATACAGCTTGTTATGATAAGCATACTGATGCTACCTCAACTCAAATCTTGGTATGATCTCACCCATCAATTTTATGTAGATGTTAAACAACATGGGATGACTCCCAACACCATCTTCTGAAACCTACCCCCCAACTGTGCCCAGTTTGATGCCATTCAACCCTATTACTGGAGCGTTCCTTCTTCCAGTGTACAGCGGCCGCCCACTAGGAAGATGAAGATTGTTTCTGTGGTAGGAAGCCAGGTAGGAAAAGATCCAGATAATAATACTCCTCCAGAAAGACAGGGATTGCACCTCTTGAGGAATAACCCAGTCCTATGCATATTTACTCAGATATAAATCTCTCAGAGTTCCATAGAACCTAGTCCCAAGAAACTGTGAGCAGGGTAGAACCTGAGTGCTTATTGGTAATACAATGAAAACAACTGGATGGTCTGCATATGACTCGCTTTACCTTACTGGACTGGCTATTTATCAAATTGTTTCTAAGGCAATAGAATTAGCATAAGATCTCACAAGTAAAACTCACATTTTTACGTCAATAAGGTCTTGATGAATTCCATTCATTATTGGTCTGGGATGCCTACATTTATGTAGCCATAAATCACTGTAGATATAATCCTTGCAACATATTACTTCTCTGTTCTTGGGATTTCTTGCTTTACAAGCATTTATTCAACTGTAACTGTCAGTCTCTCTAAGGATGTACAAAATCATATTGGATTGCACTGCTATGAAAATCATTTGGGGGTATGCAACAGTTTTAAAACTCTAATACATTTTGTGCCTTGTGATTGATATTTTAATTTCTTCGCACAGGTAATCATGAAAGATTGATGGGTTTTATTTTTAGAGGGTATACTTTCATAATAAAGTTTATAACAAATGTCTGGCCCTGGGCTACAAGATCATAAATGTCAACATGGTACAAATATAATCCTAGGTATTTTCAAGAGTAAAAACAATTTGAAGTTGAGATAAAAACTTTCTGCCTGTGCTTTTGGTGCAACTGCTTTTGATGCATTTCATATTTTCATTTTGATATTTCAGAACACGGCTGCATCTCTCTTTTGGTAACTTTCCTTAGAGAAGACTAAAGCCAGAAAATATTCAAAGATTTGCAAGGGCAACTTCAGCCACATAAGGGGTCACTGGGACAGCCAATACTGGGGAAGCCACTGAAGAATGAAAAGTGGAAGCTCCTAAATAGTTCTTCCCAACAACATTTATTTAATTTTTACAACCAAGAATCAGGGATGGCAAGTGAGTAAGTATAATGACCCTTTGACATTTATAGCAATATAGAACCTAGACTGTTTATTTTTTATACACAAAATGCCTACAGACATAAACTTTGGCTTCCAACGGGCAAAAGAGGAACGATATTTGTCGCACATTCCTCTCTTTTTTTCTGCTTATTACTCTTAAGAGTATATGATCTGCTCAGGCAACAACACTGTATACTTCCTTTCATTACCGAACTTGTCCTTGGGGTAACACTGCTGTTGAATGGTAATTCACTTCCCAGTAGTAAAAACAACATGGCACAAAACTTTGTTTGTTGTGCATCATTTTTTTTCTTTCAAAACCTAAATTCTATTTCTTAAGAAATTATTATGGTTTTTCATTATTCTTTCAGCTATATTTAACAGTCATCCAATTATCGTTGTACTGATGTCTAAAATTAATGTAAAGCTTATGACCCATCAATCCCGATGTAGCTCTGCATCCACAGATGGTAGTCTTTCTGGGGCTTCACAACACCCTTGTTTTACAGCTTACACAGGAAGCATGACCAGGAGATTTATCAAGTCTCTGGCATGTCATGGTACATGTACATTGCATTCAGCTTGGTATATCAGGATCACAAATTGTGCATATTGCATTGTGGAAACCACAGGTAATCTTAAAATACTCCTTCAGTATTAGAAGGAGGAGGAGGAGGGTTGGTTTTTATACACCGACTTTCTCTACCACTTAAGGGAGACTCAAACCGGCTTACAATTGCCTTGCCTTCCCCTCCCCACAGCAGACACCCTGTGCTGTAGGTGGGGCTGAGAGAGCTCTAACAGAGCTGTAACTTGCCCAAGGTCTCCCAGCTGGCTTCATGTGTAGGAGCGGGGAAACAAATCCAGTTCACCAGATTAGCCTCTGCCGCTCATGTGGAGTAGTGGGGAATCAAACCCGGTTCTCCAAATCAGAATCCACCATTCCAAACCACTGCTCTTAACCAGGCTTCTGTGTCATGAGAACGTGAATGGTAACTACCATTTACCTGATAGCATCATGCATACATGAAGAATTCAAGTGGTGTAAAACCAAAGTAGAAATTGCTTGCATTTATTCTGTAAGTAAGTATGATTACTACTAAAAAAATGCAGTACAATACAAGAATGCAGACCTATTGTGGGTTTTTATAAGAAGATAGAGATAAAGATCCCTATTTCTTCAACTCCCATTTTACAGAAGACTGAGAATTGAGATTAAATAGCTAGAGCAGTGATGGCGAACCTTTTAGAGACCGAGTGCCCAAACTGCAACCCAAAACCCACTTATTCATCGTAAAGTGCCAGCACGGCAATTTAACCTGAATACTGAGGTTTTAGTTTAGAAAAAACAATTCATACGTTAACATCTTATGCTCACAAGCATAAAATGATCCAAACAAAGTAAGGAAAGCAATCCCAAGTGCTTTCATTGATTTAAAATTATTTGGCAGAGAATTCCACACTTTAAGGATTTCATTTTCAGAACTAACTGTACTATCCTTTGTCATCCATAAAATTAAATCATGGCAATGACTGACAAACACCATTTTCCCCATCTGCATTCTCAAAACTCTGCAGGGGGGCTTATTGTTGAGTTGTGCATCTGAGTGGCAAGTCCAAGGCAAAACCTCCCATTCACAAATGGACAACAACCCCCACATGCAGTTTTGAGAATCTGGATGGGGTAAATGTGCATCTCAGTGGCAAGTCCAGGGCAAAACCTCTCTTTCACAAATAGACAACCCTCCCCCCATGCAGTTTTGAGAATCTGGATGGGGTAAATGTGCATCTCAGTGGCAAGTCCAAGGCAAAACCTCTCTTTCACAAATAGACACCCCCCCCATGCAGTTTTGAGACTCTGGATGGGGTAAATGTGCATCTCAGTGGCAAGTCCAAGGCAGAACCTCTCTTTCACAAATAGACAACCCCCCCCATGCAGTTTTGAGGATCTGGATGGGGTAAATGTGCATCTCAGTGGCAAGTCCAAGGCAGAACCTCTCTTTCACAAATAGACAACCCCCCATGCAGTTTTGAGGATCTGGATGGGGTAACTGTGCATCTCAGTGGCAAGTCCAAGGCAGAACCTCTCTTTCACAAACCCCCCCCCCCCATGCAGTTTTGAGGATCTGGATGGGGTAAATGTGCATCTCAGTGGCAAGTCCAAGGCAGAACCTCTCTTTCACAAATAGACAACCCCCCCCCATGCAGTTTTGAGGATCTGGATGGGGTAAATGTGCATCTCAGTGGCAAGTCCAAGGCAGAACCTCTCTTTCACAAATAGACAACCCCCCATGCAGTTTTGAGGATCTGGATGGGGTAAATGTGCATCTCAGTGGCAAGTCCAAGGCAGAACCTCTCTTTCACAAATAGACAACCCCCCCCCCCATGCAGTTTTGAGAATCTGGATGGGGTAAATGTGCATCTCAGTGGCAAGTCCAAGGCAAAACCTCTCTTTCACAAATAGACACCCCCCCATGCAGTTTTGAGACTCTGGATGGGGTAAATGTGCATCTCAGTGGCAAGTCCAAGGCAGAACCTCTCTTTCACAAATAGACAACCCCCCCCCCCATGCAGTTTTGAGGATCTGGATGGGGTAAATGTGCATCTCAGTGGCAAGTCCAAGGCAGAACCTCTCTTTCACAAATAGACAACCCCCCCCATGCAGTTTTGAGGATCTGGATGGGGTAAATGTGCATCTCAGTGGCAAGTCCAAGGCAGAACCTCTCTTTCACAAATAGACAACCCCCCCCCATGCAGTTTTGAGACTCTGGATGGGGTAAATGTGCATCTCAGTGGCAAGTCCAAGGCAGAACCTCTCTTTCACAAATAGACAAAAAAAAACCCCCATGCAGTTTTGAGGATCTGGATGGGGTAAATGTGCATCTTAGTGGCAAGTCCAAGTGAAAGAGCCGCCCGCCGCCTGCCTCCCGCAAGCCTCCCGCCGCCCCGCTCCGCCTCAGCAGCAGCGCCGCCGCCCCGCCCAGGCGCCGCTCTGGACCCGCCGCCGTCACCGGCCGCTCCTGCTCGGCCCCGAGGGCTGCCCTGCCGGCCGCCCCGCTCCGCCCGCTGAGTCGCCCCGCCCCTCGACAAAGTTGGCTGCGGCGTGGCGGAAACGTGCGCGGAGGCCGCGAGGAGGGGCGGAGGAGGGGGACAGGCAGCCAAGGGGACGGAGGAGGGGGCGGGGGCGACTCGGTGGGCGTTGCGGTGGGGCCGGCAGGGCAGCCCTCGGGGCCGAGCATGCGCGGGCGGCGGCAGATCTGGAGCGACGCCTGGGTGGGGCGGCGGCGCTGCTGCTGCTGCTAAGGCGGAGCGGGGCAACGGAGGCAGATGGCGTCGAGGCCGCAAGGAGGGGGCGGGGGACGGGCGGGGGGGCCCGGCGGCTCCACGCGTGCCCATAGAAAGGGCTCGACGTGCCGCTTGTGGCACGCGTGCCATAGGTTCGCCAGCACGGAGCTAGAGACTTGATCAGTGCCACATAGTGAACCCAATGTCAGTACTACACTGATACCTAGACTTTCTAGAACAAAGAAAACTTTCTGTTTGTTAAATAGGCTATACTGGCACTCACACTGTCACAACCAATGAACCATGTTAGTCTAAAGACCAATACTTTATCTTTGCAAGAACATCTTTGAACAGTCTTCCAAGATTTCCTGCATTTGACACTGACAGAAACAGACTTTGAGAAAGAGAAGTTAATTTGTCTTGTGTTTATTATTTGCTTCAGAGGACAAACTTTTAATAGCTATTGGCACACTGGGGGATGTAATCTATTCATTTATGTTGACATCTTTATGTAATTGAGCACTATTTCAAGAGAGGAGACACATATCACATTTTTATATTTACAGCTAACATTACAAAAATTTATGGGAAAAGCACATAGTCAGACATATATATCTTAATGAAGGATTTATGAAGTCAAATTTCTAGAGGTCTACGTTTTTTGTTTTTGTTTTAGTCCCATGACTGTTGCATGGGATTGATATGATCTGTATGTCCTTAAAAATTCACAGATTTTGAAACATGAGCTTTTCTGGCTTAGAGTATAGTTAACCAGTTGAATGAAACTGCTGTATCCCATGGATACTTATGTTTTAAACAATCTGTTTAAGGTATGAAAAGAAAATTGCTTCTGCAGCACATATACTAAAATTGGAATGATACTACAAAAAGCCCCCCCCCTTTTTTTGGCTACAACAGACTAATATGGCATCACCACTGGAACATGTATCACCTGGAACCAGAAACCAGGTGAAGGAAGCACAATCACAAAACTCAATTTTTAAATAATCCTTCCAAGAAAACTTGTTGACCAAGGTGCTACAAGCATGATATGCATTGGTTGGAATAGGACTTTTACCTACATATGAACTAATGCTGAAGAAATAATGTTGTTCTACTGAACCTGCCTCTACATTTTTTCCTAATGAAAAAAAATTATAGAGCATTAAATTCTGAGTCCCATCATCCATAATCTTCAATTTCCAGGCCCTACAATGGCCTCAGCACCAATCCCAGGTGAGGTGCTCAGCTCCTAGGGTTGCCAACCTCCAGGTACTAGCTGGAGATCTCTTGCTATTACAACTGATCTCCAGCCAATAGAGATCAGCTCACCTGGAGAAAATGGCCGCTTTGGCAATTGGACTCTATGGCATTGAAGCCTTCTCCTCCCCAAACCCCGCTATCCTCAGTCTCTGCCCCAAAAACCTCCCACTGGTGGCGAAGAGAGACCTGGCAACCCTATCAACACTGCTTACAGCAGAAGATGAGGACTTTCATTTTCTTTTAACAGAGAGACAAAAAATATGTCTCTGGCCTTCATGAGGACCTAGAAATATAGGAAGAACAAGCACTTGTCACAAGGATGACTAGGTCTCCTGCTATAGCAATATTGACTTGCTGTTGCACCAACAGCACAATGTCACTTCTGGTGGAAACTGGACATGATATTAAACATTGAGTTTTAGATTAATCCTACAGCAGCATGCCGACGTAATTATGTCACGTTTTGCACCAGAAGCGATATTGTGGTGCTGGCATGACACTAATCAGGTAGGCCCCTGCAGTCTTCCACCAGGTGTCAGTACAGTGCTGGTAACCCTACACATCACATTCTCGCACTATTATTCATTGTAATGGGATGGTTGTGCATCATCAGTAAGCTTGACTACTGTCTTATAAATCCAACTGCCAGTAGCAATTGGGAATGAAGATGTCAAGACAATTAATCTAAAATTGCACTAGCTTATCTTTCCTGATAAATAGAAGTTTATGCTGCATGTTTAAAAAGTTTTTGATATTCTTCCTGAAAATAAGCCTACTTGAGTGAAGTACTCTTATGGAACCCATTCATTCCAGTGACACACAGGAGATGGTTCCCTATCATCCTTATAAAGTAAGAAACACTTCAGTTTACACATACATAACAAAAGCAATGCTGCTTTTCAGTCTTACTCAAAATCCAAAACAGATTCTTGACCAGGGGTGTCAAACATATGGCCCATGGGACGGATCTGGCCCGTGAGCCAGCCGAGGCAGCCAATTCCCCCCCCCATCTAGATTGGCGAGGCCTGGCCTGGCCAAGTGACATTTATGTCGCATTTGGCCCTCATAACTAATGAGTTTGACACCCATGTTCTAGATGTTCAAGGCTTCTTCTAAATAGGGTTGCCAAAGTCCAGGTAATAGCTGGAGATCTCCTGCTATTAAAACTGATCTCCAGCTGATAGAGATCAGATCACCTGGAGAAAATGGCCACTTTGGCAATTGGACTCTATGGCATTGAAATCCCTCCCCTCCCTAAACCCTGCCCTCCTTAGGCTCCACCCCAAAAACCTCCCACCGGTGGCAAAGAGTGACCTGGCAACCCTACTTCTAAAGGATAATTTATGTAAGCTCAGAGAGGGTAGAGCCAAACCTTGTTTTCGGCTGGCAGAAACAATTTTTGAATTCCATGTACTCCTATGTTTCATTCAGCATGGTAACTGGGAGGCTTTTTGAGGTGGCGGTAGGGGGTCTGCTGTGGGAAGGGGAAGCAGCAAGATTCCATTTCACTCACAGTGTTTGGATCCAGCCCTGTAATCTTGTTCCATAAAATGCCTGTGCTGCCAGGTCTCCATTAAGACACTGGTGGCCCCAGGGCAAAGTATAGTCAATGAGGCTTGTTGCTTAAATTTATGAACTAGAGGCAACTGGAAACACAGCCTGTGCGGAAAACAAAACCATTCCTATCCTTCAGCTTCAGGTTCACTACAGCACATTACTGCAAAATTAACAGAATTTTAATTCCACAGATGACTAAAAAAATAAGGGTTCCAATTAACATGACAAATGCTTCAGTACTGTCTTCTACAGTTGTACAAGGCCCGTTTGAAATTAATTCTGTACACTATTTAACTGCTGGTACAGAACCACTCATTGTAATAGTTTAAAATGTACAAGATCTATTATCTGAGAGTGCCAATACATGACAGAACATGATGAGGGTTTCTAAAATTATATATGGGGACTAATCCCTGAACAAGAATCTGAACTCTAGACTTGCTCAATAAAAGCACAGCGTTCTAGCTGGCGCACCACAGTGTTCCTTATTATTTGAGGTGCATACATGTGGATTACAATTAGAGCTGGGAAAATAGAAACCTTCTGCCCTTTCTAAAGGGGAAAGAACAGGCTCTTCCTGAACCTATTGCCATGTTTAAGCTTCCTGAGTGGAAGGTACATCACTTCCCTCTATGCTTGTCACCTGTGGAAGTATTTCTGGTAGGGGAAAGTTACAGCGCCATTGCTTCTTTTTATCTCCCCAGCTCACAATTCATCTCAAGTGAAAGTATCCCTGAGTTAACAGGGCCCTCTGCTTCCCCAGCTGAAGACAGAGGACAAAGCCTCCAAGGTCAGGTTCACATCTTGCCTACAGAGAGACAGCTTCATTTCTGTGAACTGTGTTCATTGCCTCGATCCTACAAGAAATTACAAGTCGCCACTCTGTGCCTTGGTCTGAGGACTTAGTTTCTTAGCTTTGTAGACAGAACTGCCTGGCAAGTGTCATGCAGCTCAGTGTGAGCCTTTTTAAGCCTATCCTTATCTCATTAGCCAGTGGGCACAGAGGTGCAGCAGCATCTGGGAGCTCTCTGTGGCTACATACAATACTATCACCTCTCAAATACAGTGGAAGATCAATCACCTGAAGGAGGCAGAAAGCAGCTGCCCCTTTTGCCTATTTGACAAAGAAACTGTGCGTACCGCACTGACATGACATTCTCACACATTAGTCAAGGAAACCACCAGAAAACAATAACAAGGATCTTTTACAAAATCTTCCATTTTAGGAGATGAACTGATGGAATTTTCCCCCATTCTGTTCCTTTATTGTACCAAAAGTTCTCTCACCTTTGTACTTCACTCCTTCTTAATTCTGGTCTGACAAGAATTTTTAAAATTAATTCCAGAATTAGGGCCTATGAAGGTTTTTTTTTTTTTTTTTTTGGTAGCTTTCAGTTCATATGCAACTTACCCCATCCCCACATTATTAGCATGCACATGTTAGTGGATAAATCCTGTCATTCTAATGAGAGTGTTCATTAGGGCTGTCGATTCGGTTCCATCTGACAAGAAAAACAGCCGAATTTCCCCTGATTCGGCGGTTTCTACTTCGGATAGAACCAAAGACAAAAAAGGTAGGAAAACGACGAACCGAACTTGGTGAGTTCGGGCAGATGCCGGATAAATTCGTACAAGTTCGGCGCCCCCAAAGCAGCATTCTCCCATGGCCAATCGGTGGCCAAGCTGGGTTTTCTTCTGGCCAATCAGTCGTGGATGAGTGCGTGACCCCAGCCGTTGTGTGGCCCGGGGAGAGAAAGAGAGACTGGGAGTGTCTGTTTGTGTGAGAGAGAGATCCCCGTGGGTGGGGGGGGGGTGCGTGAGCACATTCACGGCTTTCCACGGCTCTGGGAGGCGTTTTTGGAGGTAGAGGTCCCAAACTTTCAGGATAGCTTGAGGGGACCCTTCTTGCAAGAACCCCCACGTTTTGTAAAGATTGGGTCAGGGGGTCCCGAGATATGCGGTTCCCCCCATCTGCCCATTCTCTTTTAATGGCTTTATTCCCCCAGGGCGGGGTAATGGTACGGCCCAACTGCCGAGGCAGCCAGACCCCCAGCCGCGTCCCATATCTCAGGACCCTCTGATCCAATCTTCACAAAACATGGGGGTTCTTGCAAAAAGGGTTTTATTCAGCCGAATTTTTCCCCGAACTCAGAACTTGGTGCCGAATTCTACGGATCCAAATCGGGGGAGTTCGGACTTTGGAATTTCCCAAATTAAAACGGGCCAAATTTTGCCGAATCCAAATTTTACCAATTTTTTTTCAACAGCCCTAGATCCTAGACCTGCATGTGCCACTGGCCCAAGCCAGCACATGCCATTGGCCCTAAGCCGGCACGCACCATTGGTGACCAGGGGTGACCATTGGTGACCATTGTTTCCCCCTATCAAGGATCAGGGGGGAGTGGTCGCGAGCGGCCAGGGGGGCATATAAGCAGGGCCGGTTCACTGTATTCTCTAGTTCTGTTCTGTTCACAATAAACGCATTGTGTTGGAACTCCGTCTCGACCTCATATGTCCTCCCCACGCGAACGTAGCAGTGGCAACGAAGGCTGGTAGGCAGTCCGGCTATCCTGCTGAAATCACCTTCGATCTTCCGTGACCTCACAGTGCCCGGTAGGCAGGCCGGCACGCCTTTGCTGAAATCCCCCCGACTCACGAAGAGACGCAACACTTAACACGATGGCCACCAAGGGCTCGATGGAAGCGTTCGACACTGCCAACCCCAGCGAGTGGGAAAGCTATGCCGACCATGTCATGTTCTTCCTAGACGCGAACGATGTCATGGACGCCGGCAAGAAGCGCTCGCTGTTCTTCAGCATGTGTGGCCCTCGGACCTTCGAGCTTGTGCAGTCCCTTCTGGCCCCCGCTAAGCTGAGCGAGATGCCGTTCAACGCCATCATGGCTGCACTGGGGCAGCACTTTGCTCCCCAGCCCACACAGCTCGCCCCGCCACCTAGAATTCCACTTCCGGGATCAGGAGCCCAGCGAGTCCGTCGCCGCATACCTTGCGGCTCTTTGCCAGACCGCATGGTTCTGCACCTTCCCGGACCTCGACAACACGCTGGCAACCACCTTTGGACTTCGAAGTGAGAAGGTCCGCTGCCGACTCGTCGCCAAGAAGGATGTGTCTCTGACCGCAGCCATCAAGAAGGCCACGGTGGCCGAATCGTCCACGAGGGCTGAGCGGTTGGGCGACCGAACCTCCTCCAGTGCCGATCCCTATCCATCATGAGAGTGCCAGCAACGAGGACATCAAGGACGAGGCCCACAAGATGGCCGCCAGGGTGCCCCGGTCGCAGGGCCCAGCGGCCCGCCCGTGAGCCAGCTGCGAAGAGCCACAAGCGTGTCCAGCCCAGCTTCCGCCGAACTAGCAGCAGCTGCCATTCCAGTGACTCCCGTTCCAGCGGGCACAAACAAGACCGAGCCATCTCAAGGACTTTGTGTGTTCGTGCATTGTTCGTGCATTGTTCGGACTTAGGGGGGAGGGGTGTTATGTATGTATATAGTTAGGCCGGTAAGCAGGGGAAGACCTAGGAGCTTGAGTCCCTGACGAAGGATCCTAGACCTGCATGTGCCATTGGCCCAAGCCGGCACACAGAGTCTCTCTCTGGCTGGCTCCTATTTTTAGGCCGGTAAGCAGGGGAAGACCTAGGAGCTTGAGTCCCTGACGAAGGATCCTAGACCTGCATGTGCCATTGGCCCAAGCCGGCACACAGAGTCTCTCTCTGGCTGGCTCCTATTTTTCCAATGGGCTGTGCAGCCGCTCCTGTTGTTTATAATTGGCTAGCCTGTCATTCGTTTTAGTACATCCCATGTCAGTGAGTCTGTCTCTCTTTGTCTGGCCTGTTCTTCTTCGTTTGGAATTTGCATCTTCTGGTTCGGGGGGGGGGCTGTTCTGCTGGGGGGGCTTGATTGCCTCTGTGGAGTCTGATTTGGGGGGGGTTACCTGTCCGGGGGGGCTTGATCTCTTTGCGAGTGCGATTGTTGCTGTGGAAGATTTGAATCCAGCAGCATCAAATCTATCAATATTGAAGATATGCAATATGCGCAGGTCGCACTTACGCAAGTAGCGTTATAAGATGCACTTTGGCTGTGTTGAAATGAAAAGATACGTACATTACCCATGATACTTACACTGTTTACTTACGCTTTGAGTGGGATGCACTTTCGGCATAGTTACATTGCCTCTTAGAAGCCACGGACTGGCTTCTACTGTGTGTGTGTGTGTGGGGGGGGGAAACCAAAGGGGGGGTGACTTGTCCTGGTGGGGGGGGGCTTGATCTCTTTGCAAGTGTGACTGTTGCTGTTTTCACTGGTTGCCACCTTCACCTGGAGGTCAGTGTGGGTCGGTGGTGAGTTTCTGGCTGCCCCAGAAACAATGGGAGGTTTTGCCTTGGATTTGCCGCTCTCTAGATGCACATTACGGATCGCCTGCTCCCATTCATTCCAATGGGCAGATGGGGGGGATCGCATATCTCGGGACCCCCTGACCCAATCTTCACAAAACTTGGGGGTTCTTGCAAGAAGGGTCCCCTCAAGCTACACTGAAAGTTTGGGACCTCTACCTCCAAACATGCCCCCCCTGGAGCCGCGGAAAGGCGCAAATGTGTTTTTAATGGCTTTAAATGGCCGAATTTATTCACGAACTCCGAATTGCGTGCCAAATTCCACGGATCTGAATCGGGGGAGTTTGAACTTTGGCATTTCCTGAATAAAAACGGGCCAAATTTTGCCGGATCCGAATTTTTCCAATTGGTGTACAATTATGCCCTGGTAACATCTCTACGTGGGGCTGCCCTTGAAAACTGTTGGAAGCTACAGTTGGTACATAATACTGCAGCCAGAATGTTGATTGAGCAAGTCATAGAGACCATATTACTCCCATCTTGTTCCATCTAGACTGGCTCCCAATCTGCTTCTGGGCTCAGTTCAAAGCCCTACACAGCATGGGGCCAGCATACCCTAAAGACCACCTTCTCCCATCCACTCTGGTCATCTGTGGAGGATCAGCTTCAGATGCCTCACCATCTGAGACTAGAGAGATGGCAACCCAAGAAATGGCCTTTTCAATCATGTCACTGAAACTTTGGAACTCCCTCTCTAGGGAGATTTGTCTGTCTCCCTCTATTGGTGTCTTCCACCAGCAAATGAATGTTTTTGTTTTGTTTGGCTCTCCTCTCTTGTTTCAATTTTATATGTTTGTGCAGGCTCCATCTAACTCCAGAAAATAGCCAAGCAACAGCATTCTGCATCAACAGAATGTTTTGCCTAATTTTGAAAGTATCATGATGGTAACAATACTTTAACGCAATTTACATACAACATTGTAAATTTAAACTGAAATAATAAGCTATTCCGTTATTCCCACAGTGAGATTAATTTAAATCCTAGTAACAAAGTCTGCAAATTGGTTTTTACTTCTCAGAATTCATCCACTAATATTGCTTCATTGGCTAATATTGCTTTTGTGAAGCACCCTAATGATAGCCTGGATGTAATAATTATCATAGAGAGTAGTAGTGATTCCTTCATAATGTTCGGTGTGTAATCAAATAAGTCAGCTACATTTGTAGTTGTCATGCCTCAAAATAGAATGTGAAGCATAAGCCATTTCCATTCCTTTCAATGTTGTTACAGTCTTGACAGCCAAAATTAATTATTATGGCGATCTGAAAAATTAAGTCATCTGTGAAAACAATGGCAATCATGAAGAAAACTTTACTCCATTGCTCTATCCTTCTTTGTCAATGGGGAAGTAAAAGTGACTGCCACAAGTCATCATTAAATCAAGGCAATGCTTATTCATCTCCTGTTGTTAACAGATTTATAACATGTTCAACATGGAACTTGTTCACATAAACACTATCATAAAAGAAAGTTATGTGAATCTCCAGCAAAATTAGATGCAACATGTACACCTGTCTTTCATAGCCCTGCAATGAACATGATATAAACCATGTTCAGATGGGGCAGGAGAGTACCATTTTACCAAATATTTAACTATTTGGAACGTACGATGCCTGCAGTCAAAAAGCCTTCAGAACAGATTTCAGCTACTCCATAGATTTGTTCAAAATGTATGTTAGCAGGGGTAGGGAGAACAAATAGTAATAATATAGATTATAGTCTTTTATACATTTCTACAGCACCTAGTGCTTCAAAAATGATGTTGATACTGATGAAGGTACTAGTGATGTTACTAGGGAGATGTATGTTTCTACATTACTGGAAAAGTGCTCACATACTTCAAGGATACTTTATGGCTCGGAATCAATTAACAGGATCAAAATGCAACACCTAGTAACATGAGGAGAACTGAATGCATGCTGCCCACTGGCCAAGTGGCAAAACGACTGTCTAATTGCTCCATTACTTGATCAGATTGCCTTTCCACTCTTGATGAGGTTAAGCTTAAAAAAATATTTTCATTGCTTACTGGAATTGATTATCTAGACGATTGACAGACTGATCAAATTACTATCTTTCCACTTTCACAGCTGCAATGCACATTCATTTCTCACGGGGTTTTCTTGCTAGTAACAGGAATTGGACCATGTTTGCATACTAAACAAATGGACTCACAAATGTGCATTTATCCATTGTACTAGGGCTGTGCGTGTTGATATGCCAAACAGAAAATAAACCCGAAAAAGCCATTTTGACTTTTTTCAGGTTTAATTTCGGCCGAATATCAAACCTGGGGATCTGAGCAAAGCTGGATAACTAGTTCCTGAACAGCTCCCCACCCCACCGAGCCCAGGAAAGACCTTTCAGTGAATGCAATTTCAGCAAGTAACCAAGCAAACCATGGGAAAGTTAGATTTCCCATGGAATCTCAGTTGTTAATACAGCCATTACAGCCTATGGGAATATTTTTCATGGTGCTCTGGGGACATTTTTCAAGGTAGAGTCACAAAATTTTCAGGATAGCTGCAAAGGACTCTCCTTAGACTAACCCTGAAGTTTGGGAAAGTTTGGGCCAAGGGTCCAATTTTATGGGCCCCAGAAGGGGTTGCTCCCATTCTCCATAGGAACTAAGGTGAGTCCCTTACAGCTACCCTACAAAATTGGTGACTCTACCTCAAAAATGTTCCCCCAGAGCATTGTGGAAAAAATCCCCATAGACTATAATGGGTGCATTCACATCCTGAGATTCTGTGGGAAAATTAACTTTCCCATGACTGCTTGCAACGGACCTGTGCACAGCTATGGGAGGCCAGATCTATCCATTGCTTTGCACAGGAAAACATGTGTACAGCCCTACATTGTACACAATAGGTATGAATCATTCTGTATGGGGGTCTGAGAGAATTGCCTCTTGCCAAGCGATGTTATATAAAAATGCTTAACAGAAAACACTTTTTGCATCTGTCTGAAAATGTCAACCTATGAAATTGTCTCCCAGGAAAATAGTTTGCAATCTACCAACAATGACATGACGGATCAGCACAAGCTTTACGTTCAGCAATCACAGGAGCCTCTTACGGCAAAACAGGCAATCAAGTCATAAAAGAGCTTGTCAAGGTGCAGTGCACTGTCTCAGGAGAGCAGCATGCTATAAATTCATTATTCACCCACTTATTCAAAGTGCTGCCAAGGTGAAGCTTGTAGTAGAATTCAACCATATAAGATGCCTTTCCCATTGCTCTCTGGAGATAGTGATGGGTCAGTTCCAATCTCAATCTGTAGTTTTTTTTCAATATCACCAGGATATAACCTTTCTATATAAAATGATTGCTTGTAGCACCTACAAAATTAAGCTTGGTATCCAACACTGTCAAGAGAGCCACTCTGCTGTAATATCCCAAATTATAACATTACTTTCAGGATATGTAATTAGTTGCAGAATGCCTGCCCCTCAGCTTGCTGGGTAAAGCCAGAGAATGTATTTCTCCTACAAGTGTGTATACTTGCTAAAAGTATCCTGGAAAAACTGGTGTAAACACAATAAACAGCAAACGAAATCTCAAAAAAGTACCAAACATGATACGATTAAACTGTATTTGTATCACTGACTCTCTTCAATTTTCATCACGCATCCAGTTTCATCATTGTGTGATCATAATTGCTATGAAAAGTGTGTTTTACACCATTACCAGTGTCTTTCAAATTACATAAATTTAGCTTTCTTAACTTTCTCTGGAAGACTTCTTTCATAAAACTATGCAGCCCAGAAGCTACAAAATTTACACAACGAGCAGCAACTGGAACAGACAAGGACGTGGCTAGAGGACATCTTCCTATATTCAGTTTTGGCAATGTAGCACACAAACCAAGCATGAGAAGTATTCCACAGAGAAGAAAGCAAGGCCTTGTTTACACAAAGAGAAGATAAAGCTGGTTAATATTTATTCTGGATTGTACTATCTCGGACAGCAGAACGTGGAAATTTGCACGACTGAAGGCACATATAAAACTCAATGTATGGAAAAATAATAAGAACCTAAACACTTGATTCCTAATGTGAAAGTTCTTTCAGGTTCTCTGGTAAGACTCTAGAATGTAATTTCCTCAATTTGAAGGTACATGCAAATTTCTACTTAGATAATTATGCTATCCTGTCAGAGATGGGATGTAAAAGTAAGCCAAGATTAAAAGTTTCATTTGAATGGTTTGTGAAATGTGCAGCTGACTGATAAAACCAAACCTTTCCCAACACCAAATAACTCATTAATTAAAAAATTCTCAAGCTCTTATACTGGCCAGTGAGTGAGAGAGATGTTTGAAAAACCCAACTGTTTAGGAATTATGAGAAACAAATGAATCCTTACAAAATCTAGTACATATAAACGCAGAAAGAGTAAAGTAGAAGTCTTGGTTCTATTATCCCACTGCAGCACTGCTTCCCCCCCCCCCAATGCTATAGTGCTCATGTTAATCACTGAAAAGTAGAAAACACTAAAGACAGACACTGTGGACTCTTCTGAACACCGGAACGCACCATGCTGATCCTCCCTCCCATTTGGCTGCAGTTGCTTGTAACTGTTGATTTTATGTCTTAGTCAATATTTTTTTATGCAGAATGAAAGCAACCAAGACTTACCTGGGTCACTCCTTGTGATCCGGCTGGGCCCGGCTCCTGGGGGAAAAGGAGGTTTTGTAGGGTGGGGGAGTGAATGTTGCCGCTCTTGTCCTCACCGTGTGGCCGGGTGTTCCTGCCTGCCCCGTCCAGCATCACAGCCTATCGCTGTGCGAGGATGGGTGCAGGAATTGTTGGTGTTGGGGGCGGATGATACTGGTGCTCCCGGCGCTGCTCCTCCCTTGTATATTTAAGGGCACGTCACTTGGGCACCAGCCTACTTGTGGCTTTGTGGCGGCAGTCTGAACTGTACTGTCCTGATGGTGTGAACCTGTCCAACTGGGGACAGGACCTTTGGCTCCATGGTATTAGGGGGTCTCTTCTTCATCGGTTGCAACAGTAGGAGCTTTGGCAGGAGAAGGGTGGCAGCCCTGCTCTTTGCAGTTTTTGGCATTGGGACTGATCCAATTTGGGGAAGATGTGCCTGCGTGCCTGCCTTCCCCATTTGGGGACCCCCATAAGGGGTCTTGGGATGGAGTACATCATCGTTGACCAGCTTGGGGGCTGTTTACTTAATCCACTCCCAGGTGGCGTAGGCTCCACTCAGAGATCTATGTCCTGGTGGTGCCACCTATACACCACTCCAGTTGCTAGCCCAACATGCGGGTTGGGCCGTTCTATCGAACTGTCAATATATCAGATGACAGGGTGGTCACCCGATCTCTGGATCTGTCCCTATGCTCCGCCTATGCTCCATCTGTTGAAATCAATAAAGCTGTGGCCATTTGTTTCCCCAAATAAATCACTGTGTTTTTATTGGTTTTCCTTTCCCCATGGAGCTGTTTGCTCATGGGATCACAATGAAAACGACCAAGACTTACCTAGGTTGCTCCTTGTGATCCGGCTGGGCCTGGCTTCTGGGGGGGAAAGGAGGCTTTGAAGATTGGAGGGGGGGGTGAATGTTGTCGCTCTCACCCTCACCTCGTGGCCGGGTGTTCCTGCCCGCCCTGCCCAGCACCACAGCCTATCACTGTGCGATAACGGGCGCAAGAACCGTTGGTGCTGGGGACAGATGACACTGGCGCTCCCAGTGCTGCTCCGCCCCCTCCCTTGTATATTTAAGGGCACACTGCCCGGGCACCAGCCTGTTTGTGGCTTGGTGGTGGTGAATCCTGCCCACCCTCCCTCTGTTCTGGTTGTTGTTGTTTTTATTTTCGTCACAGCTCAGGTGGTTTTTGGCATTGGGACTGATCCAATTTTTATGCAGATATTTTTTATGCAGAATTACAGCTCCAAGCTTTCTTTCGAGGCATCCAGCTTGAAATTAGATAACTGGTGGGTGCCTTAAAAGTTCATCTTAATCTAAATCTCTAAGGTGTTTTCAAGTATTTTGAATGAGGAAATATCATATTTAAATATATTCAGCAATTTATACTTATTACCAATTATTTTCAGACTTAACTTCTTCAAGGAATTCTTTCCACCTAGGAGTACCAGGCATTCCCTGGAGTTTAGTACGAGATGAGGAAGGTAAGGAGTTCTGGTTGGCTGGGGGAAAAATCGGCATCCCCACACAATTACATTGTTTCTGGTACAACCAGGAAGTGACATCATTGGGCCAGGGGTGATGTTCCAGCATTTTCCCCAAACTATACAGATTTGGGCAAATGCTCACATCACCTACCACGATGATGTCACTTCTGGATTCTGCTAAAAGCAATGTCATCACACCAGGGACACTGATTGTACCCCCCGTTTCACCCAGCCATTTGCTCCAGTTGCTCAGATGGGTGGTGGCAGGCAATGGAAGCTGGGGGCAGGAGATCCCCCTCCCCCAGTGGGAAGCTGGCAACCATAGCATCAATCTACCTGCTGAGGAACTCCAGTATGTCATAGAACCTGGTGGCACTGTAAAGAATGTAAATGATTCTGGCGCCCATTCCCTTTGGGTAAATAATTGCCAATATGAAAGTCTATATAGATACATAAAGAATGGCACCATACTATCTGTGCATCACAGATGCTGTGAATAAAACAAATAGCTTCTGTAAGAGTTAAGAACATACAGAGAAATCACCTTTGGCCTCAAAAATTCACCAATTTAAATGCTCAGTGAGCAAACAGCAGCCACCATTCCAGAGGAATTTTAGAATTGTTAGCTTGCTGAAAGTGATGGGATTCACGCCTGCAGATATTTGCCTCAAGCAAAGCTTCAAACATATTAGAGCAACAGCTTTTTGTCCCTATCCTGCCACACTTGGATTGGTAGACAAATATTCATTGACTGTATCCAACTGAATGTTTGATCTATGCATTCAGGCAAAAGTAACTCCCACTTCAAGGCTTTTTTTTCCCATTAAGATTTGCATCCCTGTATTTCAGAAATTGTACAGCAATAATTAAAATCCCAGTCATTATTCATAAAAATAAGCTTACAAACAAGTAAAACATCTAGAACTCCAAGAATTGTGTGTGCTTCTACTGACCTCAATACTCAAAGCCTTTATTAACATGAAGTAGCTCCTTCTGAACGCACATCAGGAACAAGATACACCAAATTTCTCCTAGGAAGTAATTTCAGAGCTCCCAAATCGATCAGTACTTTTCTGCAGTCTCCAGGTTGGGAAATTCCTGGAAATTCCTGAGAACAGCAGGGCTTGAAGAGGAAAGGGGCCTCATTGGGGTATAATGCCATAGAGTACTCTCCAAGCAGTCACTTTCTCCAGAAGAATTGATCGTTGTAGTCTGGAGATCAGCTGTAATTCCAGAAGATCTCCAGATCCCACTGAGAGGTTGGCAACCCTAGGTCTCCTTGATCTCACATGGTGATTGAGCAAATGCTGCAATAGAGTGACACATATTGGGAAAGGTAGTCCCTATAGGTATGCATGTCTGAGACCCTGAAGGACTTTAAAGGTTAAAACTAGCACCTCTGAAAGCTAACAGGTATCCTGTGCAACCACTACAGTTGTATATTGTTCAATCTCTCAACATCATCCGGGAGGCGAGCAGTAATATTTTATTCCAGTGAGCTTCCAAGGCAAACCCACACAGAGCACCAAATCAAGAACTTGCAAAGACATAAATGAAGATAAAATCCCTGTCCCCATACCTTGAAATGAAAGGCTGGTGGGGAACTCTATGACAGAAAGCACACCAGGAAAGATGACAGACCTTTCTTTCCTTGCATCGAAGTTTACGTATGTGATCTAACCATAGCAGGCATTTTTGGCTATAGCATTTCTTCATACTTCCAAACTGTTTTCGTAGTCTGATAACAAAGCAACCAATCGCACAAAATTGTACCAAGCATCCCCCGCAACATAACGTCTACCTTATCTAGGTTCAACTTCAGCTAGGTCAATTGTTTCTGTCTTACCATTGCCTGAAAACACTGGTTTAGGACGATGATTTCACTGGAAGAGATAAGCAAATGCAAGCTCTTCTGCCAGCTCTCATGCCCAGTGCTGGCGCTGATACTGTTCTTTTTGTACTCCCAGTTTTTGGTTCAAATGCTCTCCGTTTTTTTGGACCACTTAAATAGCATACTATTAAATGTCTCCCCCCCCCCAAAAAAAGGAACTGAATACTAAGATACAGTTCATGCAGGCCTAAATGTCTATTTGAATCAGAGTTCAATAATTTGTTAGAGCTGACAAACATTTGAAAGCATTTCACATTTTTAGTCATGTCAGTTTTAATCAGTCAAAGAACCAGCCAATCAAGTAAGCACCAAAATAGCACAGTGCAGAAAACGGTTTAAGATAAACATTACTAGTCTTTTTGTTCCTCAAAAAGTTAATAGCCTGCACGTTAATAGGCAGACAACTTGTCCATCCGAATCTGCTTTCACCCCTCATTTTTCAATCCATAGAATATTTTAGGGCACAGGGTCTGCTTAGAGAATTCAGGTTGTTTGGTTGTTTGTTGTTACTGTTATTATTGTTGTTTTTAAACTCAAATGTTACCTTTGTATTTCCCATTTCCCTTTATGTAGAGATAGGGTTGCCAGGACCCTCTTTGCCATCAGTGAGAGGTTTTGGGGGTGGAGCCTGAGGAGGGCAGGGTTTGGGATTTCAATGCCATTGGGGTATTCTTCACGGTGGATTTTGCTTTGGTTTCGAATCGGAGCAAACAATAAACCGATTTAAATGGCTTTTTCAAGGCAGCGCAGATTCTCCCCCCATCCCGAGGCATTTTCAATTTTTCACGGGAAAAACAGCGCACTTCTCTGCGCTGCTTACGTCTGCTGCCGCTCATGACTCACCGCTCCAAATCCGCCTAATCCCGCCCACTCTTCCCATGATCCTGTTTGTGTGTGTGTTTTTTTTGGGGGGGGGCATCCTGAGAGCAGCACATCCAAGCCAAAACTCCCGTCACCCTTCTGAAGAGAGGCTGCCAGTCTGCTCTGGGTCTCCCTCCAGCTGGTGCGATCCTATGTGTGTGTGTGTTGGGGGGGGGGGTGTCCTGAGAGCAGCAAATCCAAGCCAAAACTCCCATCACCCTTCTTAAGAGAGGCAGCCAGTCTGCTCTGGGTCTCCCTCCAGCTGGTGCGATCCTGTGTGTGTGTGTTGGGGAGGGGTATCCTGAGAGCGGCAAATCCAAGCCAAAACCCCCATCACCCTTCTGAAGAGAGGCTGCCAGTCTGCTCTGGGTCTCCCTCCAGATGGTGCGATCCTATGTGTGTGTGTGTGTTGGGGTGTGTGTGTCCTGAGAGAGGCACATCCAAGCCAAAACTCCCGTCACCCTTTTGAAGAGAGGCAGCCAGTCTGCTCTGGGTCTCTCTCCAGCCGGTGCAATCCTATGTGTGTGTGTGTGTTGGGGGGGCATCCTGAGAGCGGCAAATCCAAGCCAAAACTCCCATCACTCTTCTGAAGAGGGGCAGCCAGTCTGCTCTGGGTCTCCCTCCAGCCGCTGCGATCCTATGTGTGTGTGTGTGTTGGGGGGGCATCCTGAAAGCGGCAAATCCAAGCCAAAACCCCCATCACCCTTCTGAAGAGGGGCAGCCAGTCTGCTTTGGGTCTCCCTCCTGCCGGTGCGATGCTGTTAGAGTGGCAACTCCCCCAGCCAATCACCATTCTTGGGGGAGGAGAAAGGAGACGTCCCGGGGAGCGAAGCAAACATTTTTTCATGGGCATCCGAGCAACAAAACACTCTTCTACTCGAAAGTATGGCTCAGAAGTGGTTTGGATTGCCTCTCTTTTAACCTGGCTTATTTTGCTCAGTGGGGGAAAACACGGATCTGGAGTGAATAACCAAAAGTTGCCTCCGATGCAAATCAGCATCGAAACAGCAGCAAATCTCCGTGAAGAATACCCCATAGAGTCCAATTGCCAAAGTGGCCATTTTCTCCAGGTGAACTGATCTCTATCGGCTGAAGATCAGTTGTAATAGCAGGAGATCTCCAGCTAGTACCTGGAAGTTGGCAACCCTATGTAGAGAACAGTTGTTCTACATTGCATATATTTTTTTATTTATTTTACACTTGATACAGATAAAGGGTCCAGGAATAACAAGCCTTGCCCTTACACAATAAATAAGACAGGTGCCCAGTGGCACCTTAAAGAATAACAAACTTTATTCCAGAAAAGGCTTCTGTGAAATGTTTGTTAGCTTTTAAAGTGTCACTGGGGTTCTGTTTTATTTTGCTGCTACAGACTAACCTATCTGGAATTGCTCTTATACAGGCTATCCTATACCTAAAATATCTACTGTAGTCTTCCTGTAGCCTTTCGCTGTTGTTGTTGTTGTTGTTTTACCTCCAAATGAGATTGTACAACCTTCTTGGGCGTCTTGTTAAATTCCTGACATAGCTAGCTCTCCTGAAAAACTTCATTCATTTCATTATTGCATTATACCCTGCTGCTGTTTCTTCCTGCCCTCCTAGGCTTCCCTCCAAAATCTCCACGAATTTCCCAACTTGGAGCAGGCAACTGTATTTGTCACCAATTACTGTTGTCATGATCACTCACTGTTCTTACATATGATTATGCCTTAGTTGAGATATCACTGACTGTACATTGACCTTGAATGTACGTTTTGGGCTCACTGTTTACAGTTTCTCTACCTGCTGATAGTGTACTTCAGTAGTTCCCAAACATTTTGAGTCATGGAGCACTTTTCAGGTGAAAATTAGTCACAGAGCACTAATTTTCACCTAGCACCTATATACACTAAACCAAATGACAGTAGTATTTTTCTTTCGAATCTCTTCATGGAGATGTTTCACAGAGCACCAAGTGCTCCATGGAGCACAGTTTGGGAACCGCTGGTGTACTTCATGTATGTGATGGTGGGTGAAAGCCCATGGAAACATGTGGCACGTTAAATCTGATATTCTTCAAGGTGCCAGAAGACTCCATTTTGTTCTAGCTTGTGCAGAAATGCATTTTTTTCTTTGGAGGTTTGAACTGAGCAATACCCTGAGTTTTAAAAAGTTTTTCTCTTTCTTGGCAGAGAACAGGGAGGAGAGAGACAGTCAATTCAATTGCTTTCCAGCCTCCCCTCAGCTACCCTTTTAGAAATCAGGGAAATTTTCTGCAGGGCCTGCAAGTTTTCCGCAGGGCCTGCAAGACAGAGCTTTTCCACCAGGCCTACAATTGAGGACAGCCGCCTATATTTGCTCATATTATTTATACCATCTACTGGCCTCCCCTCCTTTCCCCCCTTAGTAGGAACAACAAATAGCAAAGGGTTGCCACCTGTACAGTCCTCTGCAGCTTTTAGACTTGTGCGCCATCATGTTAGGCTTTTATAATTTTATTGATGGTTTTATTATGGTTTTACTGTATATTTATATTGTATATTGTTGTATTTTTTAAATGATGTTACCCGCCCTGAGCTAGCTTGCCGGGAAGGGCGGGTTATAAGTCTAATAAATAAATAAATAAATAAATAAATAAATATATGCTAATAAGTCTAGAGAAAATGGGATGGTCCGGCTCCCTCCCCCCACCAGCTAGACAGGTGATATCTAGCAGGGAACAGAGATTTGGAGGAATCAAGTGCTAGAGAGACTTTAGGGAGAATTTCCTCATGACTTCTGGAAAAGGTTCTTTGACCTGGTCTGACCTGGTCAGTGGAAGGAGATAAAACTCCTGGGAGCGAGGAGGGGGTCTCTTTGAGCTGACTCTACTGAGGCAGACAGAAATCTTACCTGAGACCTGCGGGAGGCAGCCATTGCCATGTGCTGGCCTACACTGAGCAGAGGCTTCAAGGTAATAAAAACCTTTTAGAACATCTGTAACTTTCTAAGCTAAGGAGCCTGCCCAATATTGAACATCTGCTAGGACATATATAGAGAGAGGGACAGAGGAATTGCATTTTATCCTTTTCTTTTGAATCTGTTGCTTAATCTGGTGCTGTGCTGAGGGTATGCTTATGGACACTTTCTTTTTAATAAATGCTTTATACCTTTTGATGCTGGTAGTAGTTCTCTGTACCACATAGACCTCCACCGTCTTGAGCACACTATTTTTAAAGGAGTGCCAAGAGGAGGGGAGGGGCAGTCAATTGGCAAGTGTCCACTCCCCCAGTGGTGTACAAGGCAGTAAGACATCCCCATTATAACCAGACACTGGATAGTGGGAGACATAGAAGTGAGGCCTCAGAGCTGGGAAGGAAAGATGGGAGTTCTGGCCATCCCAGTGGGTAATTCCTACAAAGGCCAAGTAGTGGTGGCAGTTTGACAGAGAGAGTGAGAGTGAGTGAGTGAGGGATGGAGGGAGGGAGGGAGAGGGAGAGAGAGGGAGAGAGGGAGAGAGAAGTCCCTCCAGGTGTGGAGAAAACCTTTATGGGTATGGTGGAATAGGTCAGAGCAAGCCTGTTCCACCACATAACTTAACATAGCTTCTTTTTGTATTATTTTTAGTTGAAAGCATGTGCAACAAAAATATTATTATTTTTCATTCAGAAGACAAAAGTAGACTGGTGAAATATACATTGATCAACAAATTCAGTGATGTGTTGAACCATTTCCAAGGCTGCTTCAAGTGTTCAAATTTACTCTGTGTTAATTGGGATTCAATATGAGTTAGAAACACAAGATAGAAAATAGCCATTTAAGATGGTCCATTCTATGAAGGCCTTTCAGAGTAGAGCTTTCATTCCTCTAACTTAAGAAGCCGTCTATTTCTGGAATGAAAGTACTGCAAGAAGATCTTGCTTTCCATTTGATAAAACTAAAGGGCTCAGAACTAAAATGTTCTTATTGCAACAAAAAAATGCATTAAATACCCAATCCTGTAATTTGGGGCAATCAGAAACCTTTCAAAGTATCGACGCTTGAGATCATTTTGAAAAGAAAATGTACTGATACTGAAATATGTACTATCTGATACTGAAACCCACCTTCAACAGAATTCTGAGGAACAAGCAGAACATATTTGTCTCAAATGTGGTTGTCAGTTCATTAAATTATGTAAAGATTGCTTATTTTTATATAATGTTGCAATAAAATTAGCTTTAGTTTACTAAGAATTTGCTAAGGGAGTAGAAGTATTGCCATAATTTAAGAAAACAGTTTTTTTGTTTGATTTCTAAGTCTCCAGCAGATATTCAAGCATGAGGAAACCAAATTTCCTTCACCTCCCTCAAACCATATTACAAACAAATGTGAGGATTTTGAATCTACATAATACAATAGAAATTAAAATGGCTATACAAACCACTGAAAAATAGGAAGTGTTACAATTACAACGGCACACAGAATGATCTGCAATGGATCAATGGGTAACATAATAAAAACATTAAAAGAGAATAATATAGTAGTGATTCTACTGGAAACCATGTTTTAATTGCATATTTCCTCCTCTAACATCTGCTTTGGAATTGCCCATGCATTCAACAGATGTGCTGCTATATTTGGAGGATGTGCTGAGACTTTATAATACCAGCCTAAGTTAATTCATAAACACTGTATCAGAGATGTGCAGAAGTAACATAAATCACAAGATTTTCTTGCTAAGGCTGCAGCACATTCTCAAAACATGGTTGTGTGTCTGTAGATATACTAGAAATGAAGTACTGATTGCAATCAAGTGGTTAAAGCAGTTTTTTTTAAAGGGGGTAGATTTAACTGGTGCTTAATTGAATGCACATTTTCACTTTTGCAACAGTGATTCATGAGCACCCCAAGAACTTCGCCGACTACAGAGAAGTCTTCTGTTATCATTCCTCCCCATCTGAATCTTCTAAATGCATTGGCTGTAACATGTGAAAAGAGACAAATATAACTCTATTTCTGATGCAAATTATACACTGGGCATTTAGTAGATTTGCTGAAGGATAAAGTGTTCTTTTCCTAAATGTGCACTAATTTAATCAGAATCAAAGATTGACACTAATGAATAAGAACATTTAATTAAAATATTAAATTTAGCAACAGATAAAACAAGGACATACAAGAAACCTGAGGCTCAAAAGAAATATACAGCATGATGCAAAGACCCAACCTTAAGTAAGTTTCAATCTTTTAACTGAACATTTAACTAGAGGTGACAACTGGAGATCTATAAATGCATCTCTTGCAGATTTTTTCCCTTTCTTTCCCCTACAAACATCATCCATGGGGGGCCCAATCTGAATTAGGACTACATTTTAGGGAGTTTTAAAACCAATTTTCCTTGCACCATTTTCACCATCTAAATGCCACTTCCAAGGGCTGGTGTTTGCCCACAGACTGAAACATACAACCACCATTATGGTACTATTTATTTATAGCCCACCTTTCTTGCAAACACTAAAGGTAGAATACGTAATGCTAATTAAAGCAATGTGATCAAATAGCATGAGATATCCAATAAACAATGCAATAGGACTAGAAATTACAAAAACTAGCAACCATGCAAAAAGAAACAACAACAATCAGCCATGATATGTCAGAAACAATGCAAAAGAAAGAAAGAAAAGGAATTACAAAAGTAGAAAACAATGTAGTAAGAGCAACATTGGATAGTTTCAGGTGAGTACCCATATTTTCTTGCCCCAGACAGTCCCCCAAACTTAAACCAGTTCTCACTTAAATTGATGCTCTATCCAACATGGACATGGAATCTGGGATGTGCAATAAACCAAGATGCCAACGTTGTACCCAGTTACACTCTAACAGCACAATCACCAGACCTCACAACAACACCAATGCCATCTCAAGTTCATTCATTTGCTCATCTTCCAGCATTAGGTACACAATCAAGTGTCTACAATGCCCTTCTATTCTTAACATTGGACAAACAGGACAACCCTTCACAAAAGAATAAATGGTCATAAAGTTGATATTTAAAATAACAAGACTCAGAAACCTGTGACAGAATATTTTAATCTTCCGGAACATTCTTTTGCTGACCTCCTACAGTTCTCCTACAGATAGGTTTCAAAGGGAGATGATATTGCTGAACTAGAATTCATTAACAAGTTCAGAACAATGCCCTCCAATCTGAACAGAGACATAGGATTCTTATCACAGATGCTACTTTTCTGCATTTTTACCACTATGCATATTTCCCAGCTCTGATAAAGTGGATTACATTTTGCATTGTACCGCTGCATCTTGACTTCAACTGCCCCTTCTTTCTAATACCCCTCCCACCTTCTGACCTGGATATAAGGGTCAATGGATCATCATTCTCATTTATCTCTGACAAAGTGAGCTTTGACTCACAAAATCTTATACCATGGAAAATTCCATTAGTTTTTAAGGTGCTACAGGAGTCTAATTCCCACCCCCCCCCAAAAAAAACAGTGGCACAGGCTACAATTCTATTGCCTTTATTAATATACCTCCTTAACCATTCCATTATACTATAATACTACTTTTATAAAAAATGCCTTTCTGAACAACTCTGTTGTGGAATGACAGCAGAGCCTTACTGACCTCCTCAAGCAGGCCATTCCACAAGAAGGTAGCCATAACAGAGAATGTATACGTACAAGCAGCTATCTATCTTACTCATTTGCAGGGTGGCACCTTCAGAAGGTTTTGCTCAGATCAGCATTGTTGTTGCGGCAAAGCATAGCAGGAGAGTCAATCCTGCAGAGGTGAGGGTCCAAGGCCATGAAGGGCTTTATATGTGAAGATAAATACCTTGACTTCAACCCAGTAACTGCTAGGTAACCAATGAAGGAATTGCAGAATGGGTGAAACATGAAAACTCTGCCTTGCTCCTGTCCTGATTGTAACCAATCACACCAACTGGAGTTGCAGAGTTGACTACAAGGGTAGACCCATGTAGACTGCATTACAATAATCTAGTCTTGAGGTCACCTTACCATGGATCCATGTGGCCAGATTGGCCGAGTCGAGGTAGGGAGCCATCTTCCAAGACAAATGAAGACAATGAAAGCATTGTTTGCAGCTACATCAACTTGTTCCTCCAGCAATAACACTGGGTGCAGTATAACCCCTAGGTTCATAACCAAGCCTACAAGTAGGGACCGTGAGGTCTATCATGGGGGAAGGAAAATGCCACCCCGCTGGTCACGTCTTGCTACTGCTTCTTTCTTCCCCCTGCTGCCTTTCTCCCCACTGCCCCTCCAATATTGCAGCATCCTACTTGCTTGCTTACCCATCCAAACCAGCACTACATCCTCCCTTCGCCACTGCCTGTTGTGTGATCAACAGCCCCACTGCTCTCCTGGCCTCCTCTCTTCCCTGCTGCTTCACTCACTGACTTGCCTTGTGTCACTGACAACTTCTCCCTTCTCTTCTGCTGCCAATGCAACAAACACTGCCTGTCTGACTCGGTCAGCTCTCCTCTTCCCTTCTTTGCCACCTCAAGTAGTTAATTGCCTGCCCAGGCCACTAGCTTATCCACTTAGTAGTGACGATATCTGCTCACTTCCCTACTACTCCTGCTGCTGTCATCTCTTTATCAGGTTGCTAAGCAACTCTCAAAATGGTGGCTGATCTTTTTTCCATCATCAGTTGAGGTTTGGTGGGTTCTTAAAATCCCCTTGTATTTTTTGATCTGCAGTTTGGGACCATACTCAGAATTAGACATGATGGAAATTCTCCATTCTCAGCTCCTAACATCAACAACTCTGACTGATTCAGTTTGCCATCCATATCATGACAGTTAAATGTCCCATACTACTTGCATAATTCCCAGCATAAAGTTACCTTTCTTTCCCCAGCTGTTTAACACAGGGTACAATACAACCATCAATTAATGTTCCTCAAAGTACACAAATTGCTAGGATATGCTCCCAATACCACTGTTAAGTATCCATCTAAGCTTGAGGTACATGAACCCTCCCAGCTGAGGGGATGGTAATAAAAGTGTGCACATATGAGTGTGTGCATGTGAGACAGATAGAGAAATGGAAGCTTTGAGTTTCGACCAGACAGAGAGGGAAACAGACTAAGCCAAGAGCTGACTGAAGAGTTTTGGGATCCAGAATTCCACTGTATCTCTGTGGAGATCTGATGTTGGGTAGAACATCTTTTGTCCTGCAGGAGTGTTTTGTTGCCTCCCCCTGTGTTCCACTTGTATATAAGGATCACCAAGAACAGCATAAGGGGAAAGTCAGATGTCTGCTGAAAGAGAAAGAAATTGGCCAAAATTGTATCCCCACCCCACCCCCCACTGGTATGCATGGGAAATGTTCATTTGGATCCTACCCATGCTATGGATTTTTAAAACATCAGTATTTATATCTTAGTATAAAATTGCAGTAGTATGTCAGGCTTGAAAGCAACTGTGCATTCTGATTCACACATTTCATAGTTATGAAGAAACATTTTCTAAAGATGGTTTATGATCACCCTATTAGTTGATATTGATTGTTTGATTAATGTGGTATGTATGGCTAGTAAACTGATCTGCTATTTTATAATTACATTTATCAAAGTTATTGTCTTGCTGTTTCAGACAGCACAGTTACTTGAGAGAGAAAGAAGTATAAACTAAGGGAAAGCTGCTTTATAGGAAATGAGAAACTTTGGAACACAGAAGAGACAGCTTGAATGAGAATTCAAGAAAATAAGTCTGGTCAGTTAATCGATAGAGCATGATATGTCAGGCCTTCTTCACCAAAGCAAAGCCATTAGAATAAAGTGCAATTGATTGCTAATGTTGATCATGGTTACTAAGAAACGATACCAAGAAAACATATTAAACAGGTAAAATAGCTATTATGAAAAAAAATCACCCATGGAACCACAGCAGGGTAAAGAAAAGGGCAGGAAAGTGATAACTGCTTTGTTGCACTCAAAACCTTTGAATACCCAGAACTGTAATTAACTATCAACACAGTAAAAAAGTCAACACAATACTCTGAAGTAAATGAGAAATTCTCTCTGGTGGTTGCATTATAAACAGTGCACTTTCTATTCATATTTAAGGTGGATGCACCAATCTTTATATTAATTTTTAACCAACACACATGCATTTTTATAGTGGACCCTACTGGTTTTGGAAGTGTCAAACAAATATTGAAGAGTAAAAAAAATAGTGTATAATCATTTTTTAAATTAGTGTATAATCATTTTTTAAAAACCCAGGCAAGTACAAAGGATTGCTGGTCTTGTATAGGTCAGTTTGGGTACAGAAGATATGGCTTTGGGAGCCTGGGACTTCACTAAATGTCTCCTCCATCCGGCTAATTAATGCTGTTTTGCCAGGATACACTAGACCTGTACAGATTACTATCCAAGCACTGACTGATTGTACAGGGATGAAGAGTGGCACAAGCATGCTGGACAACCCCCACTTCTGCGTGGTCACCAAGTTCTCAGCATGGAGTGAACATGCAGAGGACATGTCTGCTTTTGTGCTCTCTCACCATGATCAGCAACATTCAGAAAGCAGTGTCACTAATCTTGGAGAGGGAATGTTCACACGGACACTTCTGCCATGCATTTATCCCGTTCAGACAATTTGATTCGGCAATCATTTGGAAGAAGGCAGCATGCTCATACCAGCTCTCCCTTGCTGCATAGTCAGTAAACACACAGGGTGGTCATCTATATAGAGCTACTGACAGGGGATGTAATAGGGTTGCCAGGTCTCCCCTCTCCTCTGGCAGGAGATTTTTGGGGCAGTGATTGCACATGTGTGGACATGAGTGATGCTGATCCTGTCACTTCTGGAAGTGCCGCAGCAAAACAGGGCGATTTACCACTCAACCTCCCATTTGCTGCAGCACTTCCGGAAGTAAACCAGAAGTGATGGGATTGTGTTGCTCGCGGACGTGAGCACATGCAATCCTTGCTTTCTGCTGGCCAATGGATTGGCGGGCAATTGCACACCATTCCAAGCCACCTGGCAACCCTAGTTGGTAAGGAGATTGTTTTATTTTTTTTTAAAGCATCACAAGCCTGGAAGAGTAACTGGGCAAATGTGGTAATGTAACAGCTTGGCTACAGCTCCATTGGGACCCTATACAAGAATAGAGCAAGCAAATTATATCTAGTCTGGGGAAAAAAGGTTTACTGTGGGAACAACCAATAGTTCAACCATGTATATACATGGAGTTATTTATCAATAAGGTGTGCTGCTAATACTTTGAGAAGATTAGCTAAGTGCAGTTTCTGATATTATCTTTTCAGTATTATCTAAATGACCTGCTAGATTTTTGGTCCTTCCATCACAGAGTGTCACTTAAGCAGATGCTTAGTTGTGATCTGCAGAGATAGCATAGGAAGTAAGCCTAAGCAGGTCTACTCAAAAGTAAGTCTTATGTTATTCAATAAGAAAGTGCACTTAGGAATTCAGTCAGAATTATCATCCTCATCTCTACAAACCTATAATTGCATTTAAACATTCACATACAAAATTAAAAAGGAAATAAAGGCTACATGATAAATGCAGATTTTATCCATTCCCCCAATACGGTACACTAATAAAATATTTCAGGACATCTGATTGAAGTCTTGTAGCAACAAGGGAAAATCTTTGCTAGGGTTACCAGGCATGTGCTGGGGGTGGGGATCCCCTGCTCCAGGCCCCTTCCCTGGTGCTGATCAGCAGGCTGGCAGGGGACTTACTGGAATGAAAACTTGGTGATGTCACTTCTGGGCCATGCTGTCATATCTCTGGAAACACAGGGACTCTCTGGTATTTGGGCAAAAACACTATGATAAAAATGACTTTTAAAAAGTCATTTTTTACCATAGAGTTTATGCCCAAATACTAGAGCATTTCCATGTCACTGGTGACATGATTACATCACTTCCAGTACGCACTGGAAGTGACATCACTGTGTTGCCGGCAATGCAGGCCAAGGCCTAGTTTTCCAGTTGCCATGGGGTACCTGGCAACCCTATTTCTAACAGACATGGCTTGTGTTTGAGTTGCTCTAACTCTACATATTAACAGTGCGTAAGCAGAGTTACTTCCTTGTAAAATCACTGACATCAATGCATTCAGAAGGGTATAACTCTGCTTAGGATGGCTGTATGTCATAATTAAGTTCCTTGAGGAAGGAACATGTTATTTCTTTTTGTAAAGGTCACATGGATTTATGTTGCTTTATAAATAATGCATCTATTCTTTTTTTAAAAAACACTTCTATTTTGAACAGGCACAACTTATTTAATAACTAGAAGGTTATTTTTGAGTGTTGATAATTATTTATAAAACCATTTTCATGAAGAGAAACAACCAAAACAAAAATGAGCTTAAAATCACAGCAATGTACAAGAACATAGCCTTTTTGTACTGTTACAGTAACTAAGCAATAAGACTATGGTGTCATGTTTAATGTACTTCCATGGATGGACAAATTTTAAGTTTTGTGTGTTTTGTTTTTGTTGTTGTTTTAAAACTAATAATTTCCTTTGTTATGACACAATGTCTTTTTTCATTATTGTATTCATTTGTGAACACATAAAGCTGCCTTATACTAAATCAGACCCTTGATCCATCAAAGTCAGTATTGTCTACTCAGACCGGCAGCGGCTCTCCAGGGTCCCAGGCAGATGTCTTTCACATCACCTACTTGCCTAGTCCCTTTAACTGGAGATGCCGGGGATTGAACCTGGGACCTTCTGCATGCCAACCAGATGCTCTACAAACTGAGCCACGGCCCCTCCCCTTTTGATTTCAACAGGAAACACATTTCTGGCTACTGACATTTTAGTTTTCCACCCAATTTGGATTAAAACAAATTGGGTTTTCAAGGAGATAGAAATATACTGCTGAATATTTTGTTTGGCCATCTTGGATTCTGTCCTTGACATCACATCATCTGACTTGACCACATTTTAAAAAGAAATAAAACTTAACATTTCATATATTTCTAAAATATCTAGTTCAGTAAAATAATGTATTAATTTGATTAAAAAGGGAAAAAATGCAGGTTTCTTTTAAAATGGGAAATTCCTCTACATTCATAGCCTGTTGAAAATCTTAAATTTGCTAATGTGAATGCCTAAGAGCCATTAGCAGCTAACCACTTATTCATCAAACCAAGGACCAAAAAATGCAGTGCAAGCTAATAATGAAAGAAAGCTTTTGCTCAGCACAGCAATCTTAAAGTTCAATGTGTGAGAAGCACCACCTTGCTATATATAAAACCTGAATTGTTTCTGGAAATACGTTTTTAATTAAAATTGTCATTTTTCACCCTGCTAGCAGCAGACACCAGCTTGTGTCCTCATGCTCATATCTCTTATCAGCAAATGTGTTATCTAAGGGAAACAGCAGAGGGAGATATTTATATCTCAGCAGAATACTTAAAATATCTCAACCGATGACCTAGGAGTTTAAATCCTCTTTTCAGTACTCTGTGTCCAGAATTGCCAGGCATGGCTTGGCAATCAGTTGAGACCGGAGAGGTGGGGACATAGGGTGATGGCCATTGTCAAAGGCATAACATCACTTCTTGGAAAAATACCAGAAATGGCATCATGCCTCTCTAAGAATCAGTGGGATCATGCCAGGATCATACCTCTCTAAGAATCTGGTGGTTCCTATGGAGGATTGATGTCAATTCCCGGTTTTCTCTAGAAGTGACATCATGCCATTGGCTGTTCTTTGTATTTTTCTCTTGCAACTACTCTAAACAGTGATGGGAAATGAGAGACAGGGGCAGAGGATCCTCCATCCTTGCTGGAGGGGTGGCAACCCTGCTGTGTACAGGCACATCACGGCTCCGGAGGTCTTTTCATTTATAACAATCTGCTCCCGTTAGGTACCAGATCATAAGGCAGAGCTTCTCTAGGCTAAAAAAACATTTTTAACAAATAAAGATGTGAGGAACCACACTGTTTAGGAATAGCTGGACCTTGTGTGGAACTATTTGAATTGAACGAAGAGAGGGCAGGAATTGATGTTGAGATGGTGAAAGGAAGGCAGGACATTTCTAGAACATGGCCAGAATCCAGGATTAATAGGGTTGCCAGGTCCCTCTTCACCACTGGTGGGATGTTTTTGGGGAGGAGAGGGTCTTCAGTGCCATAGAGTCCAACTGCCAAAGCAGCCATTTTCTCCAAGTGAACTGATCTCTTATCAGCTGGAGATCAGTTGTAATAGCGGGAGACCTCCAGCTAGTACCTGGAGGTTGGCAAACCTAAAGATTAAAGCTGGAGCATGAGGGATTCCATGGCCTTTACCGAGAACAGGCAAGAGGCCTGCATCTTTCAGAGCGATTCCATGCCTGATTTGCCAGAAGAGCATATCAGTTTGACAGACTTCTCTCCAAACTTTCTTAAACCTGCCTTTACTGTTTGGACTGCAGGTTAGAACTATGGATTGACATGACTCCATCTCAATTCTCAGCTGTTATAGACCAATCACTTGCCTGTCATGAGGGGCTTAGAAGTATCTGACTGATACTAATTAGAAACTTGTGGATCATGCTAGGGCTGTGGTATTGAATTCTTTACCCTTGCCAATCCTGAGAAAACAGCAACTATCTACGTGGCCCTGAGGAATCAATTCACAGTTGTGCTGTATATGTGTTTAACAACCAGCTAAGTGTAGTTGGCTCAGAATATCTTTGGGCTTAGTTTCAGGCTGGGAAAGCAACCTGAAAACCTCATCTACCAATACAAGCAACAAGCATAACACATCATTTTTATACAGAAATAAGTGTCAGAAGACTCAAGGTGCATAGAAATGGGAGATTTTTAAAGTCTCAGATGCTCTGGTATTTTGAAACAGATGAGACAACTACTGGTTACAAAGTTTCAGTTTGCAAATGCATTTTGCCTACACTTCAATCCTAAACATATTTAATTCTAAACAAATAAAATTTATTGCTTTCAGCAGAAATTACTACTCGGTAAGAGCATCCAGGATCTCATAGAGCTATTTTACATACAATAGGTCTCCACAAAGACAAATCTTCTTTGCTAGAGAAAAAAAATAATACTTGAGTACATAGTACTGCAAGTTTCTGAATAACTGTGCACTCATTGAACCTTTCACACACGGACGCTAATCTGGTGAACTGGATTTGTTTCCCCACTCCTACACATGAAGCCAGCTGGGTGACCTTGGGCTAGTCATAGTTCTATTAAGAGCTCTCTTAGCTCCACCTACTTCACAGGGTGTCTGTTGTGGGGAGGGGAAGGGAAGGTGATTGTATGCCGGTTTGAATCTTCCGTAAGTGGGAGAGAAAGTCAGCATATAAAAACCAACTCTTCCTCCTCTTTGTCCTCCTTCTCTTCTTCTTCTTCTGAGGCAATGTTGCTAGCAACTTTCTTGACCACCATTTCATGCTGGCCAAATCTTGTCCTGCTCAATTATTTAGAGTGAACTACCCATGGAATTGAAGTTGGCTAAGTTGGCTGTGACAATTTTGTAAGATTGTTTGCTGTCAACAAACTTGTTAATAAAAATCGCTACTACCTTTTCGCCTATTTTCAGGCTTTTAAGGTACCTGTCTGTTCCATTTTGAATTAGAGAAGTATCAGACTACTCTTGGTTTTGTATATTTTCAGTTGGAAACTTCCTTTTTTTGTCTTCTATTCAAAGGGCTCAAGGGTCAGCATACTACTAGCATCACCCAATCTGTTCAAGACCAGTTGGCATTAGGGTTGCCAACCTCCAGGTACTAGCTGGAGATCTCCCGCTATTACAACTGATCTCCAGCTGATAGAGATCAGTTCACCTGGAGAAAATGGCCACTTTGGCAGTTGAACTCTATGGCATAGAAGTCCCTCCCCAAACCCCACCTTCCTCAGGCTCCACCCAAAAAAACCTCCCGCCAGTGGCAAAGAGGGACCTGTAAACCCTAGTTGGCATTCAAGATGAGATGCAGACTTGTGGCCTTAATAGCAATGTCAGAAATATCTTCCACACACACATTGTGTTTTTGAGCATCCGTCCTGATGAAAAGTTCTGGAGAGCTTGCAAGCTTGTATATATTGGTTGGCCTTATTATTATTATTATTTTTAAAGTGTTATATAGCTTTTGTTTTGGGGTTTTGCTGATAATGTCTCCCTGGTGTATTCCGACCAGGAAACAAGATTAAAGGAAGATCCTGTTCCAGAGGACTCAGAAGCATTTGTTTGTCCATTTTCTATGGATAGTTTCAGATTGATCTCTCTGACTGATGTTGACAAGATGCTTGGAAGGCCACACAGCGATTTGGATTCCTGCATTTCCTGGCCAGTCAAATCAAGCCAAGAGAAAATAAAAGCTTCTCTGGCAAAGATCATTAATTCATCTTTGACAAAAGATTTTCTCCCTCAACTTTTGAAAGTTGTGGTGATCAGATCTGGGCTAATTATAGTGCAGCTAACTATTAGCATATAGGTTTCCAATTGTCTAGTTTTTGGGGGGTCTGGGGCAGAGTGGGTGGTTGCACAGCAGCTTTAGGCTTATCTGAATGATATTTCTCCCCTTAACCCATTTCACTCTGACTTAATACCACCTGATTTTACTCCATATGAGCATAAGATAAAGACAACTAAGAAGGTTAAGTTAATGACGGCAGCCCTATTTACTATCTAGAGCTAGGTGATGTGAAACAGTTACAGGTGTTCTGATTTCTATTTGCTGTCTATTTACTTTTGAGCTCAATTTAAGATGCTGGCACTTACCTATAAGGCCCTCTACAATGTGTGTGCATGTACATAAAGTGGTATCAAGTCACAGCCAACCTATGGCAACCCCAACAAGGGACTTTCAAGGCAAGTGAGAAGCAGAGGTGATTTCCCATTGCCTTCCTCTGCAGAGCCTTCCTTGGTGGTCTCCCTTTCAAGTTCTGACCCTGCTGAGCTTCCGAGATCTGATGAGATCAGGCTCTACCATGCCGCCTCCCACCCCCACAATACAGAACTTACATATCTAAAAACTACAAGCTCTTCTTGCACCAATTATATCCCTCCTCTCTTTCTTTGCACTTAGTGTTTCACATAGATCTGTCTGTTCTTCTGGCATTTGATGTTGGACATTTTGGCCTTTAAGCCAATATTACGGAATAATTTCTCCAAGAAGGTGAGGAGGACAGAGAGTATCAGACAGAACTGTAAAGAAGTTTTATTTTGAAAGGCTCCTTTGTTAAATCTTTGTATTTCTACCACATATGTTAGAATACAGATTTATCAGGATTCTGGCTATACGACTGTTTCTGTTGGTTTATGTTTTGATTTTTCAAAAAAATTCATTAGCCTTTTAAAGTTTTTAAGCTACCTTGAATACCAGAGAAAGGTGGTGTAAAGTGTTCTAAGAAATAAATTAGTAAACTGTCATGAGCCCCCTTTTTATATGATGAAAGGCTAATATAACTTTTCCAGATGACCTGGAAAAGTTCTGTTTGATTTGGAGGATGTGTCTTGAATCCTAACACCCAGCTCAGCTAACTCAAACCATTCACTAATGAAAGAAGTTATTCCTACAGTGAAAAAACGTATTCTGTTGCAGGGTGGCTTTAGACTTTGCTGAGTTGGTTGTATACACATCAGTGTATTAACAGTGTAGTCCTAAACAGAACTGTGAATGGGCTTAAAAAGAATTACACCATCTACTGAAGTCAATGGTCTTAAAATGGTGTAACTCTGTTTTGGTTTGCACTGCAAGATTGAATTTAGGATAGCACTTCCCTCACATTCATATACAAGATTGAAACTCATGTTACCAACTGATGGCTCTGAAAATAAGTTGCTTCAGGCAACACAAAGGGAATGATCATTGCCTTTATACCTTGTTCCTTGCGACAGGGTTCTGAACTACATGGACCTTACTGATCCAACATAGTTGCTCTTCTGTTCTAAGCATTTATTCTGACAACAATGAGAGATAGGAACATTTCCATTTTTCCTCCAGAATAAGATACTCTACCTGATACCAGAAGCTAAAAATTGACTTGGGTAATTTCATGTGCTAACCTTGCTGTAGCTTTTCCAGATTGCTTCCGTCATAACATGTTTAAAGAGCTCCTTGGTCAATTTCAAGCTCATATAAAAACTGTAAGTCAGAAGGTCGTATTCTTTGTTGAACAGATGAGTGACAGTGAAGAGCTCTATAACCACTGGAAATGGCAGCTCATCATTGGAGGATGACGTGAAATCCCCACCAAGAATACAGAGCCATTTCAGTTTTACATTCTCTTTTCAACATCTTGTTTTCCTATTTTTCTACATAAATGGAATTTTCTTTTTGAAAAGAAAATGAACAATTGCCACAGGCAATATCATACCACTGTGAAACAAAAACTGCTTTAACACATGCATGCTAAAAACTCCTCAGTATTGAAAAATTAAGGACATATTTTAGCAAGTAAATTTTATTTCTTTAGCACATTTCTGTGCATCCTTTCCCAAAAGAATGCCTGAGTTATCATAATTCATATGCGCATTACCAAACTGCAACATCCTCTTATGTAAGAGCAACCAAAATGATCAGGGGACTACAGCAACTGCCCTATGAGGAACTGCCCTAAACGCTTAGGGCTGTTTAGCTTGGAAAGAAGGTGGTTAAGGGGAGACATGATAGAGGTCTATAAAATTATGCATGGTTTGGAGAGAGTGGACAGGGAGAAGCTTTTCTCCCTCTCTCATAATACTAGAGCTCAGGATCATCTGCTGAAGCTGGAGGTTGAGAGATTCAAAACTGATAAAAGTATTTATTCACACAACACATAGTTAAATTGTGGAAATCCCTGCCCCAGGATATGGTGATGGCTGCCAACTTGGAAGGCTTTAAGAGGGGAGTGGGCATGTTCATGGAGGAGAGGGGTATTCATGGCTACTAGTTAAAATGGATATACTAGTGATGCATACCTATTCTCTCCAGGATCAGAGGAGTATGCCAAATATATTAGGTGCTGTGGACCACAGGCAGGATGGTGCTGCTGCAGTTGTCTTGTTTGTGGGCTTCCTAGAGGCACCTGGTTGGCCACTGTGTGAACAGACTGCTGGACTTGATGGACCTTGGTCTGATCCAGCATGGCTTTTCTTATGTTCTTATGTAAGACTCTACTCAACTGTATCAGCATTCATCTCTATTGTAACGATGAGACTTGTTTCATAGACTTACCAGGCAGTGCTACAAATTCCCTTCTTTATGGATATAACCTCACATGGGAGGTAACGTGCACCATGTGGATACCCTGTACATAGTGACCCAATTAATGTGAGCAATTTGGGGGGGAATAATGCAAATAAGACCAATGCACATATGATCCTTTGTCCAGGTAATCTTCATAAGCAATGCTATTTACTTGTTGAAGAAAGACTAAAAAAATGATAACCTTTATCCACAGTATGAAACAGAGCCTAATGAGAGAATGAGTCAGAGATCTAGCACTCCATTCCTATGAAATAATAGCTGGTGCCCTATTGCTTTTTAGGGCCCATCAGAGCTGCAAAATTTGGTCTAAAATGCAGTGTTCATTTCTCATTTGCTCCGGACAAACACACCATATACTGTCCCAAAGAAGCAGCAGCACAAATTATCAGTTCCACCACTGTGACTCCAATCAAGCCACTGCATCAAAACATAAGGATTTTATGCTATACACAAAGGGTTGCCAACCTCCAGGTGGTATAGGTAAACCAAAATTAGCGTGCTGTGGGTGGTTAGCAAACTAAAGAACAGCAACAACTGCAAGTAATAAACAAAACAGCAACTCTCTATGCTGCAATAAACACATAAGAAAACAACCAGTATCTGGTAAAGTGATGGACAATGCCAAAACTTCTTAATTGGCCACAAGAAAAAGTCCCAGAAAGTAGCTAGGAATGTTTTCTTTCTCTTCCAAGAGGTAAGGTGATGGAATAGTCCAACAGAAGCCCGGTTCTCTTTCTGTTTCGGCTTGAAACATAGCCTTCCTCAGGGGCCACTACATGAATAAATTAAACATAATGCAGTACATCGGCATGAAGAATAATCACAAAGAATTAAAGAAAAAGACAATGTTACAAATACTCACATGCTAGCTGTAAATTACAATGCTTCCGCGTTGGCAAAGTTGCCTTGTTACCGCCCCACTTAAGTATACAAAAGTCACATGAAAAGGTGTGACTCAGCTAGAATGATTTAAAGTGACAACGCACCAATATGTTAGAGCAAGCATACATTGATGCAAAGGTACATTGATACAGAATATACAAAGAAACAACAATGCATGTCAACAGATAATGACAAATGATTACAAATAACAAGATAAGTCTAGCGCAGTATTTAGACCTTTAGGAGATAGAGTATCAAAAAATTGGATGTATTTAGATTCTTGTCGTTTTAAGACAAGATCAAGATCAGTTCTGTCATAGTTGTGTGCGCTCACAAAGCGCCATAAAACAAAAAAAAGAAAGATCTTCATCAGAATGGTTATGCTCCATAAAATGTGATGTCAGGGGTGCCTCAACCACGTGATTTCTTAATCTAGATCTGTGCTCGCTAATGCGGTATTTAATAGGTCTCAATGTTTTTCCAATGTACCAAAGTTGGCACGTACAAACCACGCAATAGATCAGACAGCGGGAGTCACAATTGTTAAAGCTACGTATGGAAAAGACTTTCCCTGTGGTTGGATTGGTGATCTCTTTCACCGTTAGCATATATTTGCAGCTTAAACAAGAGCCGCATTTGTAGTTGCCTGCTGGTAAATTTGAGCTGGCACTGCTTGATTGTGAGGTGTGTACTAACATATCTCTAAGCGATCTAGTTCGTTTATATGCCATTCGAGGTGGTAAAGAGCATCCTGGCAAATGCTGTACTAAATGCCAATGTTTGTGAATTATTCGGCGAATCAGAGGGGACATAGATGTGTATTGCAATACACAGGTGAGCCGCGATTCCTTTTGTGTGCAGGAGTCTGTAAGTAATTCTGTTCTAGATTTCTGGTGAGCTCTAATCTTTGCACGTTCTATCACGTGATTTGGGTAACCCGGATGTTGAAGAGCCTGTGTGAACGCACTCATAGAGACCTTGTAATCTGCCCCATCAGATGAATTTATTTTAAGCCTGAGAAGCTGGCTGTAAGGAAGGTTATCCTTTAGATGAAGGGGATGGAAGGAGTCATAGTGTAACAACGAGTTACATGCCATGGGTTTGGAGTAAGGGCGAACGCCCAAAGTGCCGTCTGGTCTCTTAAATACACTGACATCCAAAAAAAGGATGGCTGTATCATCATGTGCACCACTAAGAGTAACATTAGGGTCCTGTGAATTAATCCATTGCTGAAAAGAATGGAAATTATTTACATCAGACATGATACAAAATAAATCATCTATATACCTAACGTATATACCTAACGTATATACCAACCTGGAGCTGACAACTCTATATACACACCTGCACAATGCTGCCAGACTTTACATTTTGCATTAAATAGCCACTTTGTAGGAAAGGTGTAAGTATTTCATATATTAAAATACTTGAGACAACACTGCACTATTTCTGATAATATGACTTTATTTCAGTGTCTTAATTCTGAAAATGCACAACTTTCTGCTCAGATCTATGCTCCATAAAGTTGAAAGACTAGATTTACTCCAATTGCCTTTGATAATTAGACATTCAAAATGAAGTCACAACCTATCTCAGTCTTCCCACAGCAAAGACTTTAAATCATATCCATCATGTGTAATATCGGGCTTCTATTTGGGACCGCTTTTGATGCTGACTTCTGCAATCACTGCTGCCAGGTTTAATAGCGACCTCTTTAATGGATTATATATTAATAATGTTTGTATTTTCCAAAGAAGACTGGGGCAAAAGTAAAAGAGAATGCAAGCAACCCTTGGCAAAACAGAGAGTTAGTTAGCAGTGCCAGTTCTTAGAACAGGCAGCTTTCAGCGCTAGGCTCACATCACACTGTGATTACAACAGGCTAAAGCTGGTACATCAGCTTTTTCATGAAGTAGTGCATTAGAAAATGATCAATATCTGGCTTGCTTTAAAACTGTAAGACAGCACCTGCTGAACTGTAATTATGGGAAGAGGTTTCAGTGAATTGCTAGAAGTAACACACAATTTAACAGAATACACAATGAACTAATATTGAAAGCTCATTTGGAGCAGCAATCCGTCATGGATGTCAAACATGACAGTGCAATCATGCAGTAGATGCACGTTGTGTCAGATATTGCTAATTAAACAGGTATAACACTGCTTTTAGATCACGTGACTGTACTTCTGGATACCACCTGCCATTACTAGCATGCTTCAACAATGTTGAAGAATGGCAATGGGGCGCAAACTTACAACAAATATTAACAGGGGGCGAAGATAAGAGTTATACACTTCTGCATCAAAGCACAGAATGTGAGAAATAAAGTTTTATGTTGAAAACAATCATGTCGTAATATGAAATGAACCAAAATATTAACCAACACACAATTGATATTCACAGGATTACCATATTCTGACAATAAATATTATTGTCTTTCCTGTAACTGTTTTTGACTCCTGTATTTCAAAATCCTTTCAAACCAAGCAACCACATCATGACCATGCTTTTGTCCCTTTCAACATGAACTGGTGCTGTTAATGTGTGTTATTTCAAAACCATAACTACTCTCTTTCAATGCTCCTTTATCACATTACCTCATGGGCACAGAAACTGCTTTTCCCAGAGTGACATTCCAGGCCACTGTGGTAACTATGTGTATACCTGAACTTGTAGCTTTGGAGAATCATACTTGTGCTTCCCAACTATGAGAAAGATTAATTCTATTGGTCCTGCTCTTGTGGTTCTAGGATACAGATAATAACTTCATTGCAAAACCGTCATCATGCTGTTGTGGTAAGGGGAGACTGGAGCGGATCAGAGCTCTCTGAAAGTATTTTTGTAACGTTTGACTTTCTGAGACTACCTATATATCCCAAAGGCCACTCCTGAAGGTTTGGGACCCATCAAGAATAGGGTTGCCAACCTCCAGGAACTAGCTGGAGATCTCCTGCTATTACAACTCATCTCCAGCCGATAGAGATCAGTTCACCCGGAGAAAACTGATCATTGGACTCTATGGCATTGAAGTCCCTCCCCTCCCTAAACCCCGCCTTGTTCAGGCACCGCCTCAAAAATCTCCATGTATTTTTCAGCCCAGAGCTGACAACCCTAATCAAGAACAATAGTGTGAGATGCTGTCCATGGGGAAGGGAAGCTGTGGTGTGAAGGAGGAACTGGAGGAAAGAAAGGGAAGGAAACAAAATCCTGTTTGCAAGCTCTGCTCTGCTTGTTGGTTTATGGATCCAATCAACCACAGTTTTAATGAGTGTCTAGTTAGCTAGTTACAATTCAAGCTTGTTAATTGTTTAAAGATGGCCCAGGAAAACAGAGTTTGGCCTTCTAGTATGACAAAACATTCAGAAAGGTTGAAGAAAAGAAACCAAACAAACTTATCCTGATATATAAAGTATTTTCTGTTATAGGCAAGTCTCTTTCCCGTGACCCAGCACAGATTTGATATTTGCAGTCTTTCTCAGAAAACACCGAGAAAGGTTGTCTATTTTTGAGAATTCTCTCCTGACTCACAATGTTGGCAGAGTGATGATGCATATATACACATTAGCATATTCCTTGAACTGTAGTTTTGTTTTACTTGACCTATACACACAAAAGAACCAGCAATGGCAGAGAGCTACCTAAACTCATCCCGTCCCTCCAAAAATATGTACCCAATGAAAAGTGAGAAAGGATTTTTAGAATATGGATAGTTGTCAACCTCCAGGGGGGTTCGGTTGCCAACCTCCAGGTGGCAGCTGGAGATCTCCCACTATTACAATGCTTTCAATGGTGGGAAAGTTTGCCAGGCTCCTCCATAGAGAAGCACAGCGAAGTTCACAATAGAGAATCTGACCATGGCCACTTCACTGTTTCTTCACTATGGAGGAGGATGGGGGCGACCCCTTCCAGACCCCATAAAACCAGACCCCTGGACCCAACCTTCACCAAACTTGAGAGGTCAGGCAAGGAGAGTCCCTTGCAGCTAAGCAGCAAATTTTGAGACTTTACCTCAAAAAAATGCCCCCCCAGGAGCTTCACAAAGCCTTGAAAAAGCCGAACCCAAAAAAGTCAAATAAACACTGGGTGTTTGGGAATGGCCAATTTGGCTTTGGCTTTCTCCCCAGGTTTTGGCATAGGGTAAACCCAAACCTGAAATTTACTGAAATGGCTTTTCGGGTTTATTTTTAGTTCGGATTCATCAATATGCACAAGCCTACCTGGAGGTTGGCAACCCTATCCTCACTGTTAGAAAGGTGGAATCCCACAGCAGACATCTGGCAGAGAGAGCAATTCAAGGACCGACACACTGCAGAGGTATGTACTTACAGACCTAGAAATACTAGCAGCAGTTTCAGGCAGTTCTTGGTAAAAATGATTATTACAGAAAGGAAATTACCTTTGAAAAACAGAACAGCCTTCAAGCTCATCTGCTCTGTACTGATTTGTAAGCACAGCAAGTTATAAAATAAGACAGCAGGTCCTGCTTCCTGTATATTAGGCTCAGCCCAGTGTTGCAGAACATCATCATCACACAATGTGGCTGGCTTTTTTCTAACAGATAATTGTGCCAGGTTTATTACAATTGTAGCTCCAGAATACTAAGGCAGACATGATTCAAGTTCAGAGAATTAACACATACACACATCCCGCAAACTTCAGCTAGCATGGGTAGGGATCTGGGTGACTTCAGTTTCTCAGGGAATTACAGTCCATTTGTAAGAGAACTGTCACTTTAAAGAAAAAGGCTCTCAAATTACAAGGGATTGCAAAAGAAGAAATTGCATCACCTCTGAAAATTGCACCATTTATGTTCAATTTGGAACCATTAGATTAAAAACGTAGTTTTCAGGCAGATATTTTCATGTGGAAATTGTGTTGCAAAGCAGTCAGCAACACAGAATGTAAGTGACCTATGAGATAAACAAAATATTTCAGTTCTAAAATATTTCAGGTTGCAACTTTATATTTAATTCTGTGCAATATTATAAAATTCCAGCTTTGACATTTTGTTACCCTATTACAAAAAAAAAAAGTCAAGAATTTTATACTTGGATTTTGAGATCATATACTGAGTTCATGTTTTATGCATACGCTATAGTATAAATTCGTATTGTTCAAGTTATATTAAAAGTGTAGCTTAGATACCAGTTTTTGCAAAATGCCAGAACAACTTTAGTAAGGTGATACCAGAATAGAAAGGACATGCACACTGCCATCCTAAAGAGAGATACATCCAAGCCGACTGACAATTGATTTAGAATGGTTTAATTCTACTTACAATGATGCTGTTAGATTCATGTCACAGTAGTTCCATTTTAACAGCTTTGAACAACTTTGAATAATGTGCGCCTTTCCAAGGTAAATGCAGCTCACCAGCAGTGTACACTGCTTTATAAACTTTCACTACAATCCTTAACACTGTTACACCCCTCTAAGTACATTGACTTCAATTTACTTAGATGAATACAACCCTGGTTACAATTGCACTGCTTGTCAAGTACCTACACAGGCCACACTACGTGGCTTGTGAGCTGCACTACGCACAGTGGAGCACAAGTTATGCAGGCCCAGCCTAGAAACTGCCCCAAGACTCAGAATTCTTTGTTAAATGTTCCTTAACTGTCCAATAGTTTCAAAAGATTTTTGGCACACAGACCTTTTTTGTTTTTTTTAAGAGAAGCAGTCTTGACTGTAGATTGTGGTGACTTCAGAAGTTATAGCATTCCAGTAAAATATATGGGAATAAAAATAGTAGTAAGACTAAGTAATAACTATTAGTTACATATCTTTAATAATTGTAATGTATTGAAGTAGGGCTGTCGATTTGGTTTGTCCTGAACCGAAAAACAGCCGAATTTTCCACGATTCGCCTGTTTTTCGGTTTGGGACAAGCCGAACTCAAACAAGGTGGGAAACGGGGGAGCCGCATTTGCTGACTTCGGGGGTTCGGTGAATAAATTCGGCAGATTCGGGGTTTCCCCCCGCGCCTTCAAGGGGCTCCCCTGAAGGCACGCGGGGGGGGGGGGGCTTTAAATAGATTTGTGCCTCCCGGCCAAGAGGCACAGATCTATTCCAAGCCCCCCCCACGCCTTCAGGGGAGCCCCTTGAAGGCGCGTGGGGGCCCCGAATTTTCCCCCGAACTCCAGATCTCGCCCGAATTTCAGGGATCCAAAGCGGGGGAGTTCAGACTTCGGCACGGCCCAAATCAAAACGGCCCGAATTCTGCCAAATCCGAATTTTACTGATTTTTTTTTCCAACAGCCCTATTTTGAAGCACTTATACAATATTGTCATGGTGGATCCTGAATTGGTTATACAACTGTTTCAAATATTGCTATCACTTGCATGGTCCACCTTAATACAGCCAGAGAAACTGTTTTGCAGCAATATGGAGGCAAGCCACATGGTAGGAAAAAGTTGCATGAAGTCCTTTGTAGATTGGCCTATGTATTTAGGATAAGAATTTTTTCAAAACTCATTTCCAGTGGCTAAGGTTACTCTAGGAAGGGCAGCGGGAAACCAGAGAAAGAGGATTCTGCTTCTGCAGCCTCTCAAAAGTAGGGCTGCCAGCCTCCAGGTAATAGCTGGAGATCTCCTGCTATTACAACTGATCTCCAGCCGATAGAGATCAGTTAACCTGGAGAAAATGGCCGCTTTGGCAATTGGACTCTATGGCACTGAAGTCCCTCCCCCCCCCCACTCTCCTCAGGCTCCACTCTGAAAACCTCCCACTGATGGTGAAGAAGAATCTGGCAACGGTAGATTGGAACCAGGGTAAGGTTTTCCAAATACCAGCAACAGCACTAGGAAGTTGTTTAGGGAATCTGCATTGAAGGGATGGGAAATCTCAACACTTGCATATTTCAGCTATAAACTAATAAACTGTAGCCTAATGTGACTGATAAGTTTTATGTCTTTTTTTTGTGTTGTTGAGGCAATAGTACATTCTGGATGGCTTATTGCTGTATCCTTTCTAATTTCAATTGTGTACATGACTACTATCACCATATCACATTTTAAAGAACAACAAGAAAGTAACTGGCTAGGTTTCTGCCTATCACAAAGTAAATGAAAGCAGGGGCAATATTCTGTAATGTCAGTGTTATGATAGTTTTAATAAATGATGTGTTGGAAATGGTATAAATCATCTGCACCTGATTGCCTCTCCTGGCAGCCCTTTACAATACTTGCTGATTGTGACAGCTAGCAGCAATTGCTGTAGCTGATCATTTATACCAAGGACTAACATTGTAGTGACGGTGGCTGTGGTGTGTGTGTGGGGAGGGGGGGCATTGCTGCTCTTGCTGTCTAGTTGCAACACTTTACAAACTGCCTAAGGTGTTATAGTTTTTCATGGCAATGCAGAAAATAAATGCTGTGGATTGATAGTCATAACTTAGTACAGATGGCACACAGAACATATGCAAACAGTCTAACTGTTCATGATGTATCTTTAATCAGTTATAGTATATGGGCTCTATCATTAGCATAAAAAAGAAAGAAACTATCATCTTCACAGGTAATGGCAACCTGTGGAGCATTAATGATAAGACGTTTAAATCTGTTCTTTGACAATATGCTTAAGTAAACTTAAAAGCTTTCTTCTATCACCTGATTACCCCTGACAAGACATTAAAGTGAGTTCAGAAAGTCACCAAGTCTATCTATTGTTAAAGCATTCCTAATAAGAACCAGATGTAATAATCTATTAAATTGCCATACCGAGATCTCCAACCTGATAAGAGTCTTAGTGCAGCAGTATTTTAAGATAAGAACTGTCCATGTTGTGAATTCAGAGTGAGATTTAACAGCTGTATAAAATGACATTACTTTGCCACATGTAATCGCACTGCTTGGAGATGCCTGTTACTGAAAATGTTTCAGTCCTCTGGGTTTTTTTGTCAAATACTAAATATTCTAAAGCAATAACAGCCCGTTCCTGGGGGGGGGGGCAAAACCTCTTAGGAGGCAGCCTGACCCCACCGCCGGCGTAAGTGTGTGTACTCCTGAGATTACACGCACTTACGCCGGTGGGGAGGGTGGCTCTGCCAGCGCCCAAGCGCTGTTGAGCTGCACCTCTACCCTCCACCGGTGCGGCCTCTCCCTGGCGCCAGCAATGGCGTACAGAGGCCGTGCCGCCACAAGGAGGTGTTCTGGGGGGCAGGCCGGGGGGAGGAGCCGCCGGTTAGGCGGCTTCCTACCCCCTTTCAGCCACTTACACCGGCGGCCGGAACAGTGTTGCTGTGCCTGCTATTTTGCAGATGCAGCCTTGCTGTTTTCAATGGGGCGAAAAGCCCCAGTTAAACAACAACAACAAAAGGCGCAAAACGGTTTTTTTGTTTGTTTAATGGCTTAGGGGAAACGGCTTAGGAAGAGGTGCCGCTGCGCCTCTTTACCACTGTTCCCCTACGCCGTCAGCTCAGGAATGGGCTGTGAGTGCATTATAAATGTGAAATATTATTATTGAAATGAAACAAGTACACATTTAAAAACAGCAATAATCTACCCCAAAGTGAGAAGTTATTTGTGCTTCTGCAGCTACTTTTCAGCTAGAAATTAAAATGTTCTAATGCCAAGGCATATATTGGACATTTATATTGCTGCATTTGTAATTAGAATTCAGTAATTTCAAGCTTGTTACAAACTCAAAATGCACTTTGAATGGGGAAAGCCTCTTTTGGTTTAAACTGTTTCCATGTATCGTTCACTTTAATCACATTAGGTTTGAGCCCTGGTGTTTCTTAATAATGTGGTCTTTTCTAGATTTTGTGAAGGAAAAGAAATTAATGGTTATAATGATAGACCTGACTTTTTTTTAATGCTTCTTTGGGCTTTTGCTCCATTGTTCTGTTATTTATCAGAAGACATGAGACATAAAGTGTGCTCTGTATATTTTTTGTTTTAGTCATTTTTATGGCTGCTTATAGGTGTTTTCACGAAGACCGCAAGCTAAAAACAAAAAGCAGTATAATTGCTGTGCCAAGAGAAAGCATTGACAGCAAAAAGAAAAGAAAGAACAAAGCTACATCAGATGTTTCTGAGGAAACAGACCTGAACTGGACTAACAACAAACTGTAATTATATAAAAATAGTATGTATACAGGCCCACTTGGATGTAATAATATATATCTTTAAAAAACCTGAGACAATCTTTCTCAGGCTTCACACATCCACTTCATTTCCTCCTATCTCTAAAGAAATTGTATCATATATGTGCTAAGAGCTTCAGGTAAAATCTGTGAGCCCCAAAAGCACGCTTTCTCAGTTACCGCATTCTGGCATCCAATACTGATCCAGGATAATTTGACTGATGAGAGAGACTGATTGGATACCAATCAAAATTTGAGGAAGTCTTTTCAATAGAAGGAGTTGCCTGTGCTTTGGAAATCTCTACAAGGTAGAAGAATCAAGGTGATTCTCTCTATTACCACCAATTGCTACAGAAAGCAATGGCCTTGGTCTTACCCGGAGCCACGTTTGTGGCCACAGGTCACGGAGCATGGCCAAGGGAAAGCTTTTTGTCATTCTTGGGCCAACATCAATGAGCTGGGGGGACGGTTCCTTCAGCAGGCCTGGCAGGCCAATCAGCTTCTCTGGGGGCCAGCCTGGGAGGGGTGCAGCTCATGCAGCGTGGCGACAACAATCTTCCAGGACAAAAGGGGATCAACCTCACCATCAACATTGCCACAGACCTATGGAGTCTCAACTCCAGACTCCTGGGCACATGGCTCCTTTGGTTGGGACGGCTGGAGAGGCACATATGGCACAGGGCTATCTCACCAGACAGGGTGGACACTGTTAGGAGGAAAATTAGTGGTGTGGCAGAGCAACTCATCAAAGTGGCAGGGGGCTTGGTCATTCGGCACCCAGACACTTCAGGCAAGCAGCCCTCTTGTGCTGACAGCATTCACATCTCAGAATGGGGTCTGGATGTTTGGCTGCATGTTATTTGCAATGGGTTGCTTTGTTGGCTGCAGTTGTAGGAGCACTGGAGGGAACATGGCGGCTCACCTTTATGGCGGTTTAAGCATTGGGCCGGATCCTTTTGCGTGGAGGCTGTGCCTGTGTGCCTGTCTTTCCCATTTTGGGGACTCCATTAAGGAGGTCTTGGGGGTACAGCTATACAGTGGCATGCCCAGTTCAGAGGCTCTGGGCTAACTTTCACCACCGGGTGGCAAAGGAACCACACAGTGGCTTGCCCCATGTGGGATCCTGGATCTTGCCACTCCAGGGTTGCTCTCCAGCAGGCAGGCTAGGGGAATGGGATGATATCAGGTGGCAGGCAGGTTACCCGATGCTGGAGCCATCCCTATGCTGTGCCATCGTTCCTGTGGTTGTATTTAATAAAAGCTGTGGCCTTCCCCCCTCCCCCAGTCAAGTTGTTGGGTGTTGTTCTTGTCCTTTGCCCTCACTCCCTCTCCCTTGGACCACAGATGTGACCCACTGAAAAACACTTTTGCCTAACTTGGTGTGCTGACCCCCTATCATTAACTCCTGCAATGCCTTACAGATCCTTGTATTAAACTAACAACATTCAGCAATGGGTTTCAAAATACAATACTCTATATCTTTGCACAGTGCAGAGATATTTCATGCATTCAACCTTTGCAAAATAGGTTGAGACTAGAACTGGGATAGCTGTTGAGATGACAGAAATTGTGTTTACTGCTGTTTTCTAGTTTCAGTTTATCTGGAGTTTTGTTCAGTACAAGGCCATGCACATTATATGGCAAGTTTTCCTCATCAGTTTTAAGACCGCTTAGTATTGATTGCTCAGCAATAGGTTTTCTGCTCTGTCACAGTGACACAAGATATACTTAATATCATCTTGGTGTACAGAATAAGACCAATTTAGAAAGGGGGAAAACACAACCAATGGTAATTGACTTCACAAGTCCCAAGAGGCAAAAAGGTCTATAACCTTATATAATCTTATCAGATATTTTGCCCCCGCTTTGAAAGAAACTTTGGAAGATAATACAAGAGTTTGCTCCTGCACCTTGAAATAAAGACTTAAGACCGCATGATATGGCTTGAATGAGGTTTTACATTAGGTGAACCAAATAAATAATACATATTTCCCTCCTTTTTGTGTAAGTTATCATTAACCGGCAGCCCTTATGGCTGCCACCATTTATGGGCAATTCCTTAGTGTCTGAAACTCACTGCCAAATTATATGTTACATTTTCTATGTGGTCACCAAGGAGACTTGCAGCCATACACCAACTACAAGTTACCCAAGGGAACTCATGCTGCAGGGCCCTAGTTCTGGTTGGGACCACCATGCAGGAGAAGGACCTCCTAGCAAAGAATTTAAAGAAGTTTATCAATCATATGTCCATGCATTGGTGCAGAAAATAAAAATAAAAAAATGCACTGTGTTTCAATTCAGCCTGTTAGAACTTCCTTTGTTTTAGTCTGACAATGGCATGGTATAAGACATGCTACTGTTGAGATCTCAGATAGGTCTGGCAGGCCCCTGCCAAGGGTGGGGGATTTCCCCACCCTGGGCCCCTCTCCCACTGCCAACCAGCTGGCCAGCGGGGAGACTTACTGGCAGAGAAAGAAAGCCTAGGCTGACATTGCTGGTGGCATCACTTCTAGAATGAACTGGAAGTGATGTCATCATCCCGCTGGTGACATGGGACACTCTAGTATCTGGGCAAACAATCCATAGTAAAAACGGCTTCTACCATAGAGTTTTTGCCCAAATACTAGAGCATCTCACATCACCAAAAGTGATGTTGCCTCTCCTCACTGCGAGTAAGTCCCCACACTGGCGGTAACTCTAGTTAAAATGGGACAGTGACACATCAAGTCAAACCATAAATATTAGTGGGAACATTCATTTGTACCCATGACAGCACAAGCTTATTTTTTCCTGTGAGACTAACAGCCCATTCCTGACCTCCAAGGACCAAAGTCCTTTGGAGGCCAGGAAAGGGCTGCACCGGTGTCGACATTACTTGCGCCATCCAGGATGGGCTGGACACTGGCGGGGAAGCCTGGCTGGCGTCCTCCCAGTGCTGCCCAGGGATGCCAGCTGGGCCTTCAACCAGAGTCCCACCGGTGCAAAGACTGCACCAGCATCCTGGGAGTGTTCCCGGGGCATCTTGGGGGGCAGAGCTGCTAGTAGGCAGCTTCCTGTTCCCTATTGGCCCGGCACACCGGCAGGGAGAATGGCGCTGTTGTGCCTGCTGTTTTACAGGTGCTGTTCTTAATGAAGCAAAATGCCCCATTAAATTTTTAAAAGCCAGCGAAAGGCTTTTTAAAGCCTTTAGGTGGCTGGGAAATGGGTTTGGAGGTGCCGTAGCAGTGTCTCAGCCATGCCGTCCCCACTACCAAAAGGTGAGGAAAGGGCTGTAAATATGCTAGTACACTAGGGTTGCCAGGTCCCTCTTCACCATTGGTGGGAGGTGTTTGGGGCGGAGTCTGTGGAGGGCGGGGTTTGGAGAGAGGAGAGACTTCAATGCCATAGAGTCCAATTGAAGAAAATGACCATTTTCTTCAGGTGGACTGATCTCTATTGGCTGGAGATCAGTTGTAATAGCAGGAGATCTCCAGCTACTACCTTGAGGTTGGCAAACCTATAGTACACTGGGGCATACATTTGCTTTGTCAGGCATTATGTAACTCCGCCCACCTCATCCTAGAAATCATTAACTTTATTAAAAAAAGGAATGGAGTAGCATATAAATATGATGAGTGATAAAGAGTTTGATGTCTACTGTATATACATCATGTAAGCCTGCGTTTGGACTCAGAGTAACTAAAACCATTTTGCTAGTGTTCTGGCTTCTTCCAGGCCCCTTCTCCCTGCATTAACACTTTAGAAGCCTTTTTTACAATGTTTGTAGAGACTTGGTGGTCAAAGGAAAGGTTATTGTCTCACTTGCTCTCTTGTCCTGTGACACCCCACTCCCAGAATAGCGGCATAGAAGAAAAGGACAATAACATATAGATGGCAAAGTCCCTTTGGACAAAAGAGTTATCACAGCCTTTTCAAACCCTGTTTCCTACAATAATATTGTCTCTTTGTTTCCCTTTGTGTTTCAAATGTCAAACCAGAGAGAGAGGAATCTCAGGGTTAATTTCCTCCTGCATGTACATTAGTTAATTTCATTACACTGATTGTAGTGTGCTTGGGCCTGGTTGAGACCTTTATTCTGCTACCTGGATGGAACTCCCTCTCTAGCTTATTAGAATTATAAGGAATTCTATTCTACTATTACAAACAAACTTCAAGAATACAGAGGTTCACTAAGTTACTCAAAGTAGTTACAGAGCAGAACACAAAGAAGTTAACAAGCAAGAACAATATACAATTTAAACATACCCTAAATTCTGTTTCTCCCAGGATATCCACTTAGACCCCAAATATATAATTCACCTCCCCAAATACCATTTGTCGCTTCTCAGCTGACACGAAGGGGAACATAGAACACTAGTGTCATTTCCCTGAGCAGCAGCAACAGCTTTATGCAGGTAAGTCCAAAGCTTTTTCTGAGACAAATGAAATTGAGGGCTAAAATAGATGAGATGATGATCAGGGATCTCCATCAGTCTTTTAAAGATAAACGGCACACACATGCAGCTGGAATTTGAATTAGGACTGTGAAGGAAGGGAAGGAAAATTTTAACCCTTAAAGTTTTGTTAATCAGAACAAGACTCTTCATGCAGTAATTAATGGGAGAAAAGATTTGAGTCTTTTAAACCTGCCCCTTTTTAATTTAAAATGCTAACAGCAGTATGGAAAGCCCAGTTTTAATCAGTAAAATCAAGTGAAGAATAGTTAGATCCTCTTTTCCCCCCCTCCTGTGGGGCCCCTGAGTCACTGCTGAATAGGGTGGCCAATCTCCAGATGGTGGGTAGAGATCTCCTACTATTACAACTGATCTCCAGCCTATAGAGATCAGTTCACCTGGAGAAAATGGCTACTTTGGCAATTGGACTCTATGGCATTGAAGTCCTTCCCTGCTCCAAACCCCACCCTCCTCAGGCTCCACCCCCAAAACCTCCCACTGGTATCCAAGAGGGACCTGGCAACTTTAGGCTCCGCCCCCAAAATATCCAGGTATTTCCCAACCTGAAGCTAACAACCCTACTGCTGAATGTAAACACATTTTGAATCTGCCCTCTTGTATGGGTTCATGAGCTGCCATGGGCCTGCCCTTGAAGTCAATTCAGAAATTTCAGGCAGTACAGAATGCCACAGCTCAGTTATTATTAGGAGCTTGGAAGAGCATGCATATCACACACATTCTGCAGTCACTCCAGTGGCTGCCCATCAGTTACTGAGTTCAATTCAAGGTACAAACTATGATGTACAAGGTAGTTTATGGCCTTTGGACCCTCATGTCTGCAAAGCTACCTCTCCTCCTATATTGTCCTATGATAGCTTTGTTTGTATAAGCAGGGTCTTCTGGGACTGCCACCCGATAAATGGGCAAGATCAACAACAGCCCAGACACGAGCATACTGTTGTTGCCCCCCACCTTGTGGAGTCAGGAAGGCTCCCATCTTTCTGTCTTTCCACTAGCCACATAAAACAGAATTGTTCAGAAGGGCATTTCTATAAAGGTAATAGGGCTATGTTACAAGGGAATGGTTCAGGAAGGTGCATTTTACAAAGAATGAGAATGTTGTGTGGCAGTCCGTGGCAATAATTGGCTTGAGCATATGGTTTTCCTCTGGATCTAAATAAATAAAAAGCATTCCTTAAGACCTAATGCAGTAATGTGGGGTAAACTTCATGCCACTTACAGCTGTTTTGAAATAACTACACGGCTACAAGGTTACAGGCACTTCATGCTGCCCGCTTGATAGTTGGGTCTGAAAAGTCGGCACTTACTTATCTGAGGTGCTTTTCCAGGCATAAAATGGAAGGTCATCTCTGTTTTGGGGTTTTTGGTCTCTGCTCTGAGATACAGTGTAAAGGACGGAATTATGCCACTGTCCGGTAAGACAGTACAGCAGTACAACAGACCTTGTACTGGTGACCTTGCACTTGTAAACCTGGTGACTTAATGCTTTCTCCATAGATGAGGTGGAAATGACACTGCCAGTCACTCTCCAGAAAGACGTAACTTGGACCCATGACAGAAGCCTGCAGCTTCCTGACTCAGCTCAGATAACCACTGATCTGAGAGAATATAAGGAAGCCTCAAACGGCCAAAAGGCAGGAGGACTGGTAGAGGACAGCTGAATGCTGTCTGGCTGCCTGGGTCTCCTGACATCCTCTAAGATATAAAACTAGGAAAGCAGAGAGTTGATGGAAGTTGGCTGACGCTGACTGACCTCACTCCCTATATTTGTCTCTTGCATGAGACACATGAAGTGAGTTACAGAGAGGGCAGCAAGTCTGTCTGGCCGTAACTCATTTCCATTATATTCTATTATTTCATGTCTTGCGTGATATGAAACTATACCATTTCACAAGTTCTTTGTGAGAATGGAAAAGACTCTCTTTGAGAGGGATTCATTTCAAGATGACCTGCTAAGGCTGGATATCTGAAATGATTGCTGATAGACTATTCCATATAATGGAGGCTCTTAGCATTCCTACTAAACCTTACTGTGGAGTCTAAGAGTATTGGATCAGTTCCATATTTGGAAACACTGACATCTCATTAATTCTAGTAAGGAGTTGAGGGGTTTTCACTGAATGATCTAAATAGTCTGACTTTCCTTGAGAAACATGGAAGTTGTGAAACCCAAATTACAGAACTGGTCCATACAGTTCTTAAAACCAGAAACAGGGAAGAAAGGAGTCAGAGGCTCCCCCAACATAATAGGGGAGGCTTCTGTACTCAGAATAAGAGGCCAGAGATGTTCCTGGGGAAAAAGGAGATTCTCTGTTCTCTGTAACAAAGCTTAAGGCACATATAAAATGCTTACATAAAACATATACAAAATCTATTAGGCCTATTCATGGAGACTCTTAGTTCAGGAAACATATTCACTGAAATTGACAAAGCTAGAGAATAGCTGAGTCTTCCATACAAACACTAATACAGCCTTAAGCTTGCACATAATAAATAATATATAAGCTCTGCATTGCTGACTGTTAAGAGATACACATACCATCAGCATGTATGAAGCATTCCTGATCTTAAAAGTGATCAGACATCTATAAACATAGAATGGTTTAAATATAAAAGCTCATAGTATCTTATCCTCTGCACACTGCACTGGGTAAAGATACTACACATAGCTGTAATAATTGACTATAGCTCAAATAGCTCTAATTTCAGCTTTCTCTGATAAGTAGACTTCAGAACAGTATTTCAATGAACCTAAACTGGCATGAAATACTCAATAAGCTTTGGACTATAATTCTCAAATAAACTAAGAACCAGAGAATCAAAGATATGGTAAAGACATAGAAGCATGGGAAAAGTCTATGTCCTTACAGAAAAGGTTTGCAATATCCTAAATATCAGCTATGCATATGAGCTGGAGAGGTTTTAGAAATAATATAAGGTTGTACTCAATTTACTATAACTTATAGTTTATATTTCAGGTACTTTGGATAAAGAAGCTTTTAGCTATAACAGATCTTTTTCCCATTATATTTAACCATATCTTCTCTCTGTGAAACTAATCAGGTTTTTACAAGATTCTGTAACTGTAGTATTCTGAATGAATCTAGAGATACTAGTTAGAATCTCATAAAGAGAAATGTATTAAAGGTTTAAGGTTAGGAAACCTTACATAGAGAAATTGCTTATAAAGATTGTATGAAACTGCTTGCATATGTTAACATAACTGAACATGTTAAAGAATCATAATGTTTGTACTTTATGACATGTTTTGAGAATGTGTATTCACATGCATATATATTTTATGTGAAATAAATGTTATTTAAAGGAAGTCCCTTGTTCATAAATTTTCTGGCACTTCTCAATAGAAAGCCTACAGTCCTTGTAGGAATTATCATTGACTTCTGGCTGTGAGGTCTCGCTGAATAGATAACTCCATTTCTCAGTAAATGGTACATTCTAGTAGTGTAGACCCCTTAACGCCACAAGCCGTGACAGTTGGCTGGATCACTGTGTACAGTATGGATTATCTGTTTGCTGTATGTATTATTCTGCTCCTACCACATAGTCTTCTACTGACCTGTTACCATTTTCTACATTGTTTAACATTTCAGGTTTCTGTAATCCTAGTCCGATTATGTTGCTTATTAGATGTCACTTACTATTGATTGTATTGACTTACACTGTGTAATCTGCCTTGAGTCTCAGTGAGAAAAGAGGACTGTAAAAAAGTAAATAAATAAATAAATAGGTGGCAAGGATGATATATGGAGGCTTGCCTTCTTTGTCCCTTTCTTCATTTCTCTTTCTTTTATTGGCAATTTGGTTATCAACCACTCTTTTAGCTTCCCTGTCTGTATACTCTCCCGCAGAAATATTTGCTAATTTCACCACAGTGTTGGTTACATTATTTTGGTGCTGATGTCTAGGGGTGGAACCGGCACGCCACTAACCCTCTTTTGGCTAGTTGGGTTTTTAGAATGCTGGTGAATTGCAGCTCTGTGATTTCCAGACTGCCAGAAGAGAATTCTTGCATATGCCCTAATGACTGGCTGCTGCGTGTGTACATTGAAAGAAAATCACAAGAGGTTCACTATCACATCCATTCAAACAAACCGACACTAGATGCTGCAGTCATCAACTCATGAACATATAATATCTTGGAAGGAAATGAAAAATAATTAACCAAGAGTATTACTTGGCTTGGTATGCAATTACTTGGCTTTTAAGTGCAAATGACAGAGTCCAAGCAGACATGATTATTTCTACAGCAAGTATTTTACATAAAGCATGAAAAGGAGCCAGAAGCCAACTAAAGACCTCATTTACATCTACTGCCTCCAGAATGGACTAGAATAATGAAGAAGAATATATGTTACTAAAACCCAAATATAAATATGGTTGAGGGGTTTCCTTTGCCCATGGACCCCCAAATAAGGTCACTGTAGTTTTGACAACAACAGCATGGGTTTAACTAGTTTATTTAAATAGCTTACATCATAATTCATTAAAATATGCTAACATATTTTAAAGGCAGGCTGTGCTAGGCAGCCCAACCATGGCTGCATTTGTTGGCAGATTCACTCTGGCTAGGGTTGCCAGCTCCGGGTTGGGAAATACCTGGAGATTTTGGAGGTGGAGTCTCAGGAGGGCAGGGTTTGGAGAGGGGAGGGAGTTCAATGCCATAGTGTCCAATTGCCAACGTGGCCATTTTCTCCAGGGGAACTGATTTCTATCACCTGGAGATCAGTTGTAATAGCGGGAGACCTCCAAACACCACCTGGAGGTTGGCAAAACTAACTCTGGCTCTGAACTCAGCCAGCTTCTTCTACTGGCCTTGTTTACTCTTGCCTGCACATAATGTGCTGCTGAGAAGTGCCAAGCCCCATACCCCTGTACTGATACACTGCAAGGCTACTACCAGGTTTGGTAAGATGTTGCTCAGCTCTAAGGGCTTCTTCGCAAGCCCCACCCTGCCACAAGGTCAGCGACAGGCTGTTCAGGACACATCATCCATCATGCCTGATGTTTAGGATTATCAGCTCCAGGTCATAAAATACCTGGAGATTTGGGGTTGGGGGTTGGGGAGGGACCTCAGTGGTATATATTCTCATAGAGTTCATCCTCCAAAGCAGCCATTTTCTCCAGAGGAACTGATCCCTGTCACCTGGAGATCAGTTATAATACCGAGAGATCTCCTGGCTCCCCCTGGAGGCTGGCAACCCTATTAATGCCTAAGGGTGTTTGACACTAATTTCTACCTAATTGCGAGCAAGCCACCCCATCTCTGCCAACTAGGGTTGCCAACCTCCAGGTACTAGCTGGAGATCTCCTGCTATTACAACTGATCTCCAGCCGATAGAGATCACTTCCCCTGGAGAAAATGGCCGTTTTGCCAATTGGACTCTATGGCATTGAAGTCCCTCCCCTCCCCAAACCCTCCTCAGGCTCTGCCCCAAAAACCTCCCGCCAGTGGCAAAGAGGGACCTGGCAACCTTACTGCCAACTAGTTATGGCCTAACCATTCAAGACCAGGCCTAATTAATTTAATGCTAGTTAGCACCCTGACCTGGATGGCTCAGGCTATCCTGATCTCGTCAGATCTCAGAAGCTAAGCAGGGTCAGCCCTGGTTAGTATTTGGATGGGAGATCACCAAGGAAGTCCAGGGTTGCTATGCAGAGGAAGGCACTGGCAAACCACCTCTGTTAGTCTCTTGCCTTGAAAACCCCATAAGGGGTCGCCATAAGTCGGCTGCGACTTGACGGCACTTTACACACACAACGCTGATTAATTTTTTCATGGAAGTAAAGGACCCCCACCACACAAACACACCCAGCAAATCTGGAGGAACATAAAAAATTCCTTCTTGGCCCTTGGGTTGTCAGGTCCCTCTTCGCCATCGGTGGTAGATTTTTGAGGTGGAGCCTGAGGAGGGCGGGGTTTGGGGAGGGGAGGGACTTCAATGCCATAAAGTTCAATTGCCAAAGCAGCCATTTTTCTCCAGGTGATCTGATCTCTATCGGCTGGAGATCAGTTGAATTAGCAGGAGATCTCCTGCTACTACCTGGCAGTTGGCAACCCTACTTGGCCCTCTAAAAGTGACCTACTAATCCCACAATATTGCACAGTAGGGTGGGTGAGTCAGCAGCACAGCAAATGCCCATGGGAGGGTGTATCTTATCTAAGGTGACATTGGAACACTTCCAGCCTTGACCAATGCTGCCCTGTGCCTCATTTGGCACAGGGCCAAGGCAAACACACCCATGGCTGCTAATGCTGTTAATACTACTTTTCAAGGAAAAAAGGGCAATAATTTCCACTTACTTTGAAATACAATGCAGTTCTTACATATACAATTACAGGTATGTTCCTCAAAGTACTTTGAAGCACAGCAATGCTTACACATGCCAGACTGAAATTTATATGATGGCTGAATAAATATACTAAATCTTCAGCCACAGACAGCAGGATAAGCAGTGCAAATAGCTGCCCTTGGACTTCCCATTGCCATCTATTACCAGTAAAGCATCTGAAGTACAATACTCATAGGGGTTGATGATATTCAGGGACATCTACCAGGAAATGCACTGGGGTGGGGGGGAATCTGGTTTTTATCATATATCTCGCAAAAGAGCCCTCTGCCCTTAAAACCACTGCAGGCTGTGTTTAAAGCATTCAGGAACTTTCAACAAAGCATGTGGAACTACTGCTCTAAATAATTGTGACTCACAGGAAATACAAACAGTACTATCAGCCTTACCAATGTAACAAAAATCTGAATGTTCGGGAGTGGTCTGTAATATTCCTCAACTGGATTTCAAGCCTATTAGCACTGCATGGAAGGGATATTTTACCGTATAAGTGCAAACTATAAAATCTGCTATATATGGCTTAAATTGGTACACATACAAGTTAAAAAAACAACAACGGAATTTGTTAATAGCAAGTACAGTCCATGTAGCTAACCCCCCCCCCAAGGTTTTCCTTTTCTATTGCATAAAAACGTAGCATCCAAATTTTGTATAGAAGCCTTACATACTCCCTAAAGAAGAGAAATACACAAATTGTCTGCAATAACTATGGTATGAAAAATTTAAATCAACACGTTTTAAGGGGTCTTCCTAGGGTTGCCAGGTCCCTCTTTGCCACTGGCGGGAGGTTTTTGGGGCAGAGCCTGAGGAGGGTTTGGGGAGGGGAGGGACTTCAATGCCATAGAGTCCAATTGGCAAAACGGCCATTTTCTCCAGGGGAAGTGATCTCTATCGGCTGGAGATCAGTTGTAATAGCAGGAGATCTCCAGCTAGTACCTGGAGGTTTGGAAAACAGCACTGGAGATAAAATGTACAAAAGTAACAAAGTTCTTATATTGTGCTTAGTTAACAATCACATACAAAAGTGGAGTACATAAACAATAACACTTCACAAATGTATACAATATATACAAAACATGTTTGATGCAGTCTCTGTGCAACAGAATAATGCAATCTTCTTGGTATATACTTGTTGCTAATGTTAATTCGAAAAGTCCATAAGGTACACACTTAACAATCCCAAAGGTTCTCTTATTGGGAGTAGACAGGGGACGGCCGTTTCAAGGTCTTTTCTTCAGCCCCAAATCCATTCAAGTTTATGTTTCCAAGTAAATTTTCTATCTAGTACATCATAAAACTAGTTCACTTGTTCCCCGAAGGATACTCCAAAGTCTGGAGATCAGTTGTAATAGCAGGAGATCTCCACATAGTACCTGGAGGTTGGCAACCCTACCCGGAACATCAATGTGGGGATTTGCACCGGGAGAACGCTGGCGTGGCATCCCTCCGCAGTGGCGTAGGTGCCCGTTATCCTGGGATAACACTTAAGCCGCTGCAGGGTCATGTCGGCTCCTAAGCTGACTTGGCCTCTCCCTTCAGAAATGCACAGATAAGGGAGAGAGGAGGATTGTCATTCTTCTGTGGGCTGGATTGGCCCAGACTACTTGCTGTTGATTCCTGCACACATTTTGGTACAATCCGAGAATTACAGCTGAACAGATGGGATTTTTCGGAGATAGCAGCACTATATCTAATAGTAAAGTGGCTAGCCCCCCAAACACTCATGAAAGCAGTAAAACCAGGTCACTCACAGATAAGGTAGAGATCTCTGCATACTCTGGGGACTCTCCAAGCATGCAGAAAAATATGATACTGTAAATAACTCCCTATCCCCAAAAAATGATCTGCTGAAAATGAAACATGGCCTAACAGAAAGAACTGTTGAGGGCAATTAACTGGGTAATCCTAAATAGGATTTCAATGGATTTAGAATGATGTAACTCTGCTAAGGATGGCACTTTGAAGCAGTTAGAGGGAGGAAATGGTAGGAATCGGAAATTAGCCTGTTCAAGCACCTGCGAGTTTACAGTATCTTGAAGGGAAAGATCTTTGGACAGTGGAGGATTTCCAAATTGTTTTCCCTCCCCCTAGTCCTCCTAGTCCCCTAGGCTGTTTAATTTATAATAAGAAGCCTTTTTGAAATGTATGTTTCATGCTGCTATTTTTTAAGCTACTAGAAGTGTCTGTTTTATCTTCATATGCTAATGATTAGTCACATTTTATCCTCCTATGCTATTGATTATTCAATTACAATTTTGTCAGGTCAAAAAGCCTCAATCAAGGAATGCTGAGGGGATATGTTTGCATAAGCTATTTCAATTAACTGTGCTGGTATGGCATGTTGACACACATGGCCCAAAGGACGTATATTTAACTCATAACAGCATTTACTATATACATTAACATAATTTTATAATTAAATTCCCAAACACTAAATAAAACAAACACTGAGGTGCATATTAAAAGCTGAACTAAATACCACAGTCAAGCACAAAATACTTTGCCAAACTTCCTCATCCTCCTGTGATCTGTAGTCCCCTCCCCTTCGAACATATATTTATAGTTTTCCACATTTCCTTGCCATTAAGTAGGCAAAAATGGAGAAGGAAAATGCATGTTGGGAAGTCACATTATGAGTGCTCTCAGAAACACAGGAAAAGGTTACATTGAGTATTTATGAGGTCTTAATTGTGGGTCTGTAGTAAGAGAACATTGATCTAGAAAAGCAAAGGAAGAAGAATAAAAGCCAATGAAGGCTGCATTCACACACCATGTGTAACTGCAATTAACAGGTGCCTCTCCCCCCACAATATTGAAAATTACTATTTAACATGCACGATGTACGTATGCAAGCATGCAGTTCACTTGAGTTAATTCTCTCCCCCACTTACCAACATACTGAACCAGAGCTTCATCCAGGTCTAAAATGTCAGTTTAGTGGGCCACTTGTCTACCCTAGGCCTAACCTGGCACCCACTGGAGATGCGTGCAGGGATGAAGTGAAGCACAACAGCAGGCACTGATGTGCTGCCAGGGACAAAATGGCAATCACTTGGCACCTATATTGAGATAGTTCCAAACAGTAGGGTTGCCAACTTTTTCCACTGATTTGCTCATCCGTCGTATACATTGGGCTAGGATTCGGCTTTTAAAATCTCACAGTGCTCTAAGTGTAGCTAAATTCCCCCCTAAAACCAGGAGACCCCCTCTAATCCCCTTAACAAGTTGCTGGAGGGAACGCTAATTCCAGTTAACCCACATGTCTGCATCAATATGTTATGGGTAACCACAATGTTCACCACAGTGAACTGCAACTGCAGTGCAACTGCAGTCATAATCTATATGATGAATCACTCAAGCATACAAAAACATCATAGGGTTTAGGATTGGGTTGCCCATTTCTCTGTCTTAACTGTGTTTTTCACATACCTCGTATTATACTAGACAGTCATAAACAGATCTCACCTAATTCCAGCCTAAAGCCAAAGAGAAGACCTTTTATTGAAGATATATGTTTGCTGCCTCTTCAGAGTAGGTTTGCCAATCTCTAGGTGGGGCCTGGAGATTTCCCAGAATTACAACTGATATGCAGACTACAGAGATCAATTCCCTGGAGAAAATGGCTTCTTGGGGGGGGGATAGGGTTGCCAGGTCCCTCTCTTCCACCGGCGGAAGATTTTTGGGGCAGAGCCTGAAGAGGGCGGGGCTTGGGTAGGGGGAAGGACTTCAATGTCATAGAGTCCAATGGCCAAAGCAGCCATTTTCTCCAGGTTAAATGATCTCTATCGGCTGGAGATCACTTATAATAGCGGGAGATTTCCAGTCAATACCTGGAGGTTGGCAACCCTAGCCCTTTTTAAGGCAGCTTACACTTAAATCAATGTAACACTATAAAAACAAGCTGTTCAAAAGAAGCCATTGGATATAGACAACATAAAAAAACTATCCATAAAACAGAAGCAGACCATTAAAAAGCTGGTAATATAAAATCCCTAATTAAAAGCCTGCGTGGAAAAAAATGTGTTTTAGTTTGACACCGTAAAGAAGGTGCCAGGCAACCCTTAAATTTTCAACAATAAATATGCTGGAGAAACACAGATTTTGAAATATCTTCAACCTACTCTCCCTTAATCCTTTACAGGATCCTACATGGTTAGTTGTTCTACTCTAAGATTAAATCAGTTCTAATATTGAAATAAATTGAAGATACCTGGCTCCCAAAGAAGATCCCAGTCCTGTGATGTTACTATTGATGTATTATTTATTATTATACAGGCTTCCTAATTGGATGAGTAAATGAATAAAATAATCCCACTCATCTTTCATTGAATAATTTCTTTACAAAATTAAACTTCTCTATAGTTCAATTCATTCATTTGGTCAGAAAAGTCATGACTGAACTGTTGATTATATATTTATCATTTATTGAAATGTATATTTGTAACTAACAGATGACTGATAAGACAGTATATTTATGGGTTTTCTCCAATACGCACAGTTAAATGCCAGATTCTTTAAATGCCTAGTCTCTAGTTTAGCAACTGTCAATCACTATTAGTTTAATGATTCTCTTTAAAACACACACACACACACACAATTCTCTTCCTGCTATCCAGAATAAATTGCTTAAATTAAAAAAGGGGGGGAGATAACATAGCCAATGTTTTATGGCTTTTTTACACAAAGACTGGTAAACTGTACTTTATGGCTTTTTTACACAAAGACTGGTCAACTATACTTCAGATAAAAAAATAGCTGCTTCTTTTCATCTTAATTATCAGACTGCATGTTATTAGTAACCACTAATTATCTGTTGTTTTCTTTATTTTAAAACTTTTTCATGAGATAATGATTTATGGTTAGGCAGACAGTACAGTGGTATTGAGACCTATAGATTAGATCTTCAAAGCCTCAGGACTGCTTCCTCACCTATGTTTATTTCAGTTAATGTACGTGTGTGTGTGTGTGTGTATGTATGTGTAGTGTAGAAAAGAAGACTTATTAAACAAGTTCTTCAGGCTAATATATAAAATAGTTGTCTTTTGCCAGAATGACTAGCAGCCATCCATTAGTTCAACTCTCAATACTTTCTTCAGTGCATTAGCAAAGACATGGTTTAAACACAGGACACTCAGGGGTTAGGATGTAGATCTTGGTTTTATATACTGTTTTCGCTAGATCAGTGATAGTCTGTGGCTTGTGGAGAGCCACCTTTGCAATTGTCATCAACCATAAGGGTCACATTTACCGTATATACTCGCGTATAAGCCGAGTTTTTCAGCCCAAAAAAAGGGCTGAAAAAGCCGAACTCGGCTTATACGCGGGTCATTACAGTAGGGTAGGGGAGGGGAGAGGAGGGAGGAAGGAGGGAGGGGGGAACTTACCGCCATCGTCGCCGCGCCCGGGAGCCTTCCTCCGGCCGGCAGGGGCCTGGAGGGGCCGGCAGGAGGCCCCTGCCGGCCGCGCCGCCATCGCCCACGCGCCCGGGCGCGTTCTTTTAGCCAGCAGGGACCTTCCTGGGCCAGCAGGAGGTCCCTGCTGGCCGCTCCGCCGGCTCTCAGGCGCCTTCCTCCTGCGGGAGGGGCCTTCCTGGGCTGGCAGGAGGTCCCTGCCGGCCGTGCCGCCGCCACCCACGCGCCCAGGCGCCTTCCTCCGGCTGGCAAGGGCCTGGACGGGCCTCCTGCCGGCCCAGGAAGGCCGCGCCGCCACCGCCGCCAATTCGCCGCGTCTCCCGGTAAGTAGGGGGTTCAGGGGCTCTTCCCCCTCCCCCCCTTGGATGGCACTGGGGTCGGGGTGGGTCGGGGTGGGTTGGGTCGGGAGGGCCCGGGAGGCCGGCAGGAGGGCGACCTGGGGCAGGGGCCCTGCGCTCTAAAATGGCGGCAGCCATTTTAGAGCGCAGCATTGCCGGTAAAGGGAATTTCTTATTGACCCTCGGCTTATACGCGGGTCAACAAGAAATTCCCTTTTCTGGCCTCAAATTTGGGGGGTCGGCTTATACTCGGGTCGGCTTATACCCGAGTATATACGGTACTTCCATCCTTGGCATGGCTAGCTGCTTACCTGTTCCTACAGCGACAGCTATTTCTAGTCAGGAACCACCTGCCAACCAGGCAAGGGCCTTGCCCACTTTCCTGAAACATGAGCAGATGTCACATTGGGGAAAAGTGAATAGAAAAGCCACAGGTGTCCTGTCAAAGTGTCAGATGCACCTCCCGAGTCACTGCATATCACTAACCTTAGTGATCTTAGACGCTCTCCCATTACTAACTGGCACATAAGACAACAAATAATAGTAATAATGCTTGTTTATCAATCACAGTACTAGAGTTTGGAAACCGTTTGATGCAGAGAATAAATCTTAAAGTTTTATACAATAACTTTCTCAATTGACCACTCATTTGAGGAATTCATTAAGTGGCAGAGTGCTTGTGTGTTTACTTAGGATGTAGCATTCCGAGTTAAAAGGATCAGGTGGTATGAACGACCTCTGCTTGTAATATATAAAATAAATGTTTTAATTTTGTTCATATAAAGCTGCAATCAGTTCTTGGGGGTCACCACAATTATCTTACTGAGTTCCCTTATGGCACAAACCAACTCCAAAACATTAGTAAACATAAGACAGTATGGGGCTCCACAGAGTTCTTCACTTTCTATGGAGTTCATTACTTGCAAGATTGCTGATTCCCAGCGACTTGCTGTCCTGTGGGCTCAAATATGATAGAGTGGCCACAAATAATTCTTTTGGGATTACTCCAGCTGCCAACATGAGTGATAGAAAAACCATTACAATTTCAGGGAGTAATAAAACTTGATCCAACCAGCTGCTGGCTCTCTTTAACGGTTTGCTAATCTCTAGGTGGTGGCTCAAGATCTCCTGGGATTACAACTGATCTCCAGGCAACAGAGATCAGTTCGTCTTGAGAAAATGGTCAGTTTGCAAGGTGGTATGGACACCAGCATGGGGGGGGGGACTTTTGCTGGTACTGGGGAGCATGTCAGAGAGGCTCTGTTATTCATTGTACAATTGGTAAACATTACCACAAAACAACTACACTGGATATGAATGGATTAAATCTGAACACCATACACATCTAAAATTAATGCCTGAAATTAGTGCAGTATCTTCATTAAAAAGGCTCTGTTGTTTTTTCCCTCTACATTTTAATACATAATGCCGCAACGTTTGTTGCAGTATTTATTGGAAACTTATTGGAAATTTATTGTTGCAGTATTTATTGCAACTTTATTGGAATACCAGCAATATGGTGTAGCATCCTATTCCAATATAATTTCCATTTGCTATTGTGTGGGGGTATTAGAAGTTTTCAAAATGTAAACAAACATAACCCCAGCAGAAACAACAATGTGGTACTATTCATTTGTAAATTATATTTTAAAAAATTCAGCTCATATCATTGGGACACTCATGAGGTAGAGTGCAGAAATAATTTTATAATGAGTTTTTTTCCCCTGTGGACTATAAAGCTATGTGCTCGTATATATCTAGATAGTTAAACAAATATTAAACAAGTATAATGGTGTATAAAATCATAATCATTCAAGATAAGCACCAAATTAACTTAAGCCTTTTATAAATGATCCATATTTGTGAATGTACTTCACTTACTAAGAGATCAGTCTCACTCAATTCCATTGCTAAATGCTGGTCTCGTGTTCCCGTGTACACTAATCCTGCTTAATCTATTCAATATGATGACACCAGATGTGTGCTGAAAATATGGTGGCACATCAAAAATTAGGGATGACATACATGTGCCTTTGAAAATTCTGGTCCAGATCAGATAGTTCCTAAACAATTGTTCAAATTGTGTTGTAAGAATAATAGAATCAGACAAATTCTTTTGTGTTTAACTAGGTTCTAGCTATGCAAAGAAATAATAAAATATTTCCATGTTTTGTCATTGGCCGAGCTCACTCCTGAATCCTTGGGATTAAACAGCAACTGCTGCTGACTGGAGAGCAGATCTGTTGCTGAATCAATAAGGTTGCTAGGCCCCTCCTCCACCGGCAGGAGGTTTTTGGGGTGGAGCCTGAGAAGGGCAGGGTTTGGGAAGGGGAGGGACTTCAATGCCATAGAGTCCAATTGCCAAAGTGGCCATTTTCTCAAGGTGAACCGATCTCTATCAACTGGAGATCAGTCGTAATAGCAGAAGATCTCCAGCTAGTACCTGGAGGTTGTGTAAATATACGTTAGCCTGCTATATAGTTAGTTAGCAAATCCCAAAATAGCAGAAAAATAAAGCATTCAATGATATGCAATTAGATATCTTCAGTCAGACATATATATTTTCCAATAATTCTTATTTTTAGCACAAATATTCTCTGATCCTTATATTCTCATATGTGTTGTTGAATCACAAGCATATCGAAATTACAATCACAAAGTCTTTCATGAGTATCTCGCCCAACTTGCGTCTAGGAGATGTGGAGACAGTCACAGTAGCAATAGATTTCTAGCAGTATAGATGATAATCTCTTCTTGTTACTGTTCTGTTGAGTATGTAGTCTCACAAGTGGCAATATCCAATAATGTAGTGTAGTACAGGGTGCCGGATATTCCCTATTTCGACCACTAAGGGTCTTCATCAGCTGCCACTATTATAAAATTATTATTTTTATTATTTATTATTATTATTATTATTATTATTGTTGTTATTATTATGCCATAACTGCTGCATCATAATACAGCTGTAAATTGACATCTCTATTCAGGTCTCTTAAAATTCTATATTATATGAATTTTTTAATTTCATTGTCATTGCTAGATGAAACAGGGTCTTATGCATTTTATCTCCTATAAAAATTAATTTTATACAATCAATATACAGCAAACAATCAGCAAAAAATCAAAGTTACTCACACTAGGGCTGTATAATAGCACGCTCTTTGTTGGATAGGACCAATTGTCCTCATAGTTTAGTCCGTGGCTTGGTGGAATTAAAGTCACTCAGATAATTATATGCATCTGTCAGTGTACATTCTTAAAGGTACAGTATCCAATTACTCTAATTTGGAGGTTTATTAAACACAATCATGACATTATAGATATAGATTTATTACTGAAACAACAGGAGACTAAATATATTCATCTTTTTGGATCATTATGTCCTCATGGTTTGAATACTTCAATGGATTTATACAGCTATTTGTAATTGGATATTGTACCTTTAAGAATGTACACACTGACAGATGCATGTAATTATCTGAGTGGCTTTAATTCCACCAAGCCACGGACTAAACTATGAGGACAATTGGTCCCATACAACAAAGAGCGTGCTATTATACAGCCCTAGTGTGAGTAACTTTGATTTTTTGCTGATTTTTTGTATAAAATTAATTTTTATAGGAGATAAAATGCATAAGACCCTGTTTCATCTAGCAATGACAATGAAATTAAAAAATGCATATAATATAGAATTTTAAGAGACCTGAATAGAGATGTTGATTTACAGCTGTATTATGATATAGCAGTTATGGCATAATAATAATAATGATAATGATAATAATAATAATATTTTGATAGTGGCAGTTGATGAAGATACTTAGTGGTCGAAATAGGGAATATCCGGCACCCTGTTCTACACAACATTATTGGATATTGCCACTTGTGAGACTACATACTCAACAGAACAGTAACAAGAAGAGATTATCATCTATACTGCTAGAAATCTATTGCTACTGTGACTGTCTCCACGTCTCCTAGACGCAAGTTGGGCGAGATACTCGCGAAAGACTTTGTGATTGTAATTTTGATATGCTTGTGATTCAACAACACATATGAGAATATAAGGATCAGAGAATATTTGTACTAAAAATAAGAATTATTGGAAAATATATATGTCTAACTGAAGATATCTAATTGCATATCATTGAATGCTTTATTTTTCTGCTATTTTGGGATTTGCTAAGTACCTGGAGGTTGGCAACCCTATGAATCAAAGAGCAGCAAAATTATTGCAAAGCTGACATAAAGCATGCCTGTGATGTGTATATATCTGAACACCACAATGCATGTGGGTATGTAAAATTGAGGATATGTTGTTTATGGGCACCTTCACACATGCCAAATAATGCACTTTCAATCCACTTTCAGTACACTTTAATGATCATTTATACTTTAACGATTTTGCCAGTTCACACAGTAAAATCCAGCTTCAAAGTGCATTGAAAGTGGATTGAAAGTGCATTATTCGGCATGTGTGAAAGTATTGTCTCGTTTGTTGTCGGAAACATTAAAATACCTTCCACAATTGTGCTTACCATATAAAGACTGGCGTCACCCTAAAACTTGTAGAATTCTAGTCAGTGGGAGTTCATTCTATATTTAGAAGCATAGTACATTGGTAGAGAATATTTTTTGCAATTACGCATTCTTGCCCACTGCAATCCCATTTCTCTTTGATTGCACTGCTGTGGGTTAATTTGCTCTATTAAAAGAAGCATAAGCATTAACACCAGCAACATTTTTATAGTTAAATTGCCTTTTTTTCTTTCTTTTTTGCAATGGACAAAGCTATTTTTCTCAGGGATCTTGCCAAAACTGATTTGAGGGAGGGCAAAAGAATAAGTAGCCAACTTTGGCTCTAGCTTTCTGTTCATTTGATTGGTGATGTTAAAAATATCTTCAGTGATCACCACACAGTACTGTATCACATATGCCAGCCACAAAATTTCAAAAAGGTTTAAGAAAAAGATCCATTATTAATGATTAACAGGCTTTCTTATAAGTATTATATAGTTCTCTAATGTGAGCAATTGCTAAACTGATTGTCTGAAGAAGAGTTGTTTTTCAAATGCTGACTTTCTCTACCTTTTAAGGAGAATCAAACCAACTTACAATCTGCTTCCCTTCTCCTCCTCACAACAGACACCTTGTGAGGTAGGTGGGGTTGAGAGTTCTGAGAGAACTGACTAGCCCAAGGTCACCCAGCTGGCTTCATGTGTAGGAGTGGATAAACCAATCTGGTTCACCAGATTAGAGTCTTCAGCTCCTAACCACTACACCACGCTGGCTCTTTTTTTGCAGTCAGAAGGTTTGGAGTCACAAGATTTGCAGTCAGTCAGGTGAGATGACTTATCTTGATAGAATGATTTTTTAAAGTATATCATAATTTTGAATAAATGATACATTAATTGATGCAGTTCAGGCAGGGCTCTGGAAAGTATCTAAATTTTAAATGTAGACAAATATACTATTGGTTCAAGTTTCAGAATAATATAATGAAAGAAAGTTACTGAGTTTCTTCCATCCTATGACTATGCTCACTTGTGAAACAGATACTTTTTTATACAAGAAATGTAACCAAAAACAATGGGAAGTTTGGGACTTGTGTGTGGCATACTCCTCAGAATCAAAGCCATGACACACTAACAGCTTCCTCTTTCCGACAAGAACAGAGGTGCAACACAAGGCAAAAACAACATTCACAAAGGTGAACATTCTTTAGAAAGAAAAAGTACAGAAGTTAACATTCTCCCGTGGAAAAGCAGCTAAACTCAGGGCCAAATGGGTACAGTTGAAAATGCCAGCATTATATTAACTGCCACTCCATCTGTAATGAATAGCGCAATTTATTCCCTTCACCATGCCCTAACGTCATTACACTATGTCTTTTGCCACCCATATCAGAAATTGGGAGGCAGGAAAACTCACAGTATAATGATGTCACAACAGTGCCATTAAGGGGGAACTCAATATGAGCAGCAGACCCATATTTTTTACAGCATATAGTTCTCTTTTCATGGGCTGTATAATATGTAGCTGATTTGATTTGATGGCGATTGTCAAAGCATGGGCTGAAGGAAAATGTGTGAGAGGTTTTTTTTTTTAAGTTACGCTGTCTGTCTATGGATGAGCAAATATGAGCAGGTATTAACAAATACTGCAATATGTGGGACTGTTCCTCTCATTAGCCAAAAAACAAACAAACCCATAGGTCCTGTCTGCCCTGACATGGATAACCCAGCCCTATCTTGTCAGATCTTGGACGGTAGGGTTGCCAGGTCCCTCTTCACCACTGGCGGGAGATTTTTGGGGTGGAGACTGAGGAGGGTGGGGTTTGGGGAGGGGAGGGACTTCAATGCCATAGAGTCCAATTGCCAAAGCGACCATTTTCTCCAGGTGAACTGACCTCTATCGGCTGGAGATCAGTTGTAAGAGCAGGAGATCTCCAGCTAGTATCTGGAGGTTGGCAACCCTAATTATCACATGTAAGTAGAGCTTTTTCATTCATGTATTTAAGGAATGGGGGAAATCTAGCCTTTTCCCAATCCAGCCACCCTGATGATCAAGGCTCATGAGAATGCTGAAGGAAAACTGATTTCATTACATGGACTTTAAACAGGAAACAGCAGCACGAGGAACTACTAGACAAGGCAACTCAGTCCTCTCCTTGTAGAAACTAACTAGTGCTTACAACCATTGAGTGGTTGTCAACCTTTCTGATCACCACTGGCCTTCAAGACTGAAGCATTTTATATACTGTATTTATTATGAAACTAGGACAGACCAACAATATGTATTTCTGTGAATCTGGGTACAGTTTATATTTTTCTTCAAATGATTAAAAGGACACACACGCACCCAAATCACCAAAGGCCTGTGAATGGGTGTTCAGCATTCTACATATAACTTTGCCCACTTCAGATTGACATTACTTTTAGAAAAGAGTTCTGGCCTTGACAAACAAAGCAGTAGCCATTAGAGTAATATTCAGACTTACAAAAATTAATCAAAGCACTTCACTTCCTGTGAGAGACTGGACAAAATGCCAGTTGGCATTTTAAAGCAACAAATCTCATAGCTGAGCCTTTCTGCCTGGATGCAACCTAACAATTCAAAAACTGAGTATTTACAGTAAGTAATTTCATTTATTTAAATGGAAAGAACATTCATCTTAAGCAGGAAGGTAGCAGAGGTTAAAATGCAAACAATGTAACACAGATTTGCATCTGTTAATAACTCTCATATACAAAATCCTGCTGGAATACTATTAGTCATGATCTCAGTTTCCCCACAGGACAATTCTTGGAAGTGAAGAGAATTATTATCCAAGAAACTGTTTTTGTGTAATCCAACAGCAAAAGGGCAGACTCTGTGACATTCAGAGCAGTAAATGGCAAACCACCATTTCCCTTTCTACTGTGGGGGGTGGTGGTCACCATTTATCCACTTTGTGTAAATCTCCTTAGAGGCCATGGCTGCCTGGGGCAGAAGCGGCACAGCTCATTTTGGCAAGTGTTAGCTCTGCAACCTAAGAATAGAATTAGAGTTCAGGATACCCTGACTCCTGTTTGGTTTGCTGTTCACTCACATATTCTCTCTCTAATTGAGTATTACATGATGGGCCAGATGTCAAGTGCCATTATTGCTTTATATACACAGGATGGACAAAGCAGTAAGACAGCAATACATAATAACACAGTGGGGAAATTGCAGAGGGCTGAATTAATCGAAGTACACAAATACACTTGGAAAATGCAAATTTCTTGGTACTTGCTTAAACTGGATTAAGGGAGTACATTAACAATACACATTTCTAGACTGGTTTCTAACCAGGTATATTTTGATTTTATTGTATAAAGGAACCAGCCATGAGTCCCCAGCTTTCCTTCTTAGCATTGTAGCCTTTTGCTTCTTGTTGTTTGATGAAGCAAAGATTAATGGCTGCAACAGAGTCCACTCTGTTCAGACCAACTTTGAGTTCATTCATAAATACAGATTTCACAAGCCTTTCTCACTCTGTGGATTCACTTTCCTTCAAGGCTATTGCTCAGGAAGCATAACACTCCCATACTGCATCTTACGGTTGCCAACCTCCAGGTACTAGCTGGAGATCTCCTGCTATTACAACTGATCTCCAGCAGAAAGAGATCTGTTCATCTGGAGGAAATGGCCACTTTGGCAATTGGACTCTATGGCATTGAAGACCCTCCCTCCCCAAACCCTGCCCTCCTCAGGCTCTGCCCCCAAAATCTCCCGCTGGTGGCGAAGAGAGACCTGGCAACTCTACTGCATCTAGGAGCTCTTTTTCATCTGAAGTGGTCAAGTAGAGAAGGCTGAGAATTTGCAAGAGAGAAATTTAACTTGAAAATTATAGCAGTGGTCCAGGTCAGAGGAGCTAGCAATCTTAAACTGGAGAGTTAAGTAGGTGAATTGAGGAAGACACACAGGGTGGGGCCCCAAAAACAGCATGCAGAAAAGATATCTGGATTGTTTCCATTTTGGAACTAAGAACTTGTATCCAAATAGAAGATCCATATAATGGCTGACAGTATGTCTCAACCTTAAACACATGGACTACTAGGGGAATGCTCACACTGGGTCCTTTAACTAGGGTTGCCAACCTCCAGGTGGTGGTTGGAGATCTCCCACTATTACAACTGATCTCCAGCCAATAGAGATTAGTTCCCCTGGAAAAAAATAGCCACTTTGGCAATTGGACTCTATAGCATTGAAGTCCCTCTCTCCCCAAACCCTGCACTCCTCTGGTTCCGCCCCCAAAATATCCAGGTATTTTCCAACCCAGAGCTGGCAACCCTACCTATAACATCTCTGAACAGTAACCAACAAGGTTCTGGTAGTGGTCATGGTGTATTGCAGACAGAAGTGGCAAGAAAGGAAAGTAATTAATTTTTATGAATTACTGGAGCCACAAAGTAGATGCAAAAATCACAACTCTGAGATTTTGCATTCCCTAGCTACTAGTTCTGGGATTCAACAGATCTCTTGCTCAAATAAGAAACAGGCTTGAGGTGCAAGATTGGTTCTGTCTCACATCTGATGCTATGTGTATTTGTTCACCTCTTGCTTTGGGTTTTTAATTTATTATTAATTTATACCCTACCTTTCTGACAGTGCTTGGTTCCTTTCACTTGCTGTGGATGCCTCTACTGTATTAACACCTTATCAACATTAATTTCTCCTTGGCTAGACTCAATGCTTTGCCAGTTGCAGAATTATTCAGAATGTTCTCCAATACCCCATGTGAACAAAGGTTTTGTCCTTGTGATTCTCAGACTTTGGAAACTATCCAACATTTTTTCTTCTCTTGTAGTCTGTACGTGGAGTTGAGAGCATCTTTGCTTACTTCCCTTTTAGTGTCCGTTCCCCCATCATTCCAGATACTTCATTTTCTTAATCTTCTGTCAGGTAATTACAGAAAGGTCACCATGACAGTTGCCAAATATGTATCTGTGGTCCTAAGGCTTCAAGATCATTATTTAAACACACACTGATTATTCCTCTGGAACTCTAGCCTTAAGAATGGTTTATAACTTCAGCTATGTAGTTAAGCTATTATTTATTGTAATTTTGGAGACTACAGGGGTGTTCAGCTTGGGGTTTGGTTTTATATTTTATGTTAAACCCTGTATTCCACATAATTTAGCGTTTTATATAACTTTGTGTTGCCTAAAAGCCTATGAACTGTATGAATGTCACTATTACTAAATGGAAATGGCTCTTTTTCATATTGTGACACTTAATAAAACTGTAGCTAGAATTAAAATCTAGAGGGAAGATTACAAATTGATACCTGATGCTGATGATTTACTGTTCTGTAGTAAGGCTCAAAACAAAATTAGAATTCTTCATTTAACCTTTCCAAACAGACAGTTCAGACAATTTGCACAAATGTTCAGTATCTTTTATGGAATCCTTACGACACACCAGGGCCGTAAATCCAGTGTCCCTCCAAGCAGAACACAGTGCACCAACCATGCATTTGTGGCTTGCTAGCTGCTTGGTACCATCCTTTTACTGCAGTCCCTGCAAAACCTAAATGTTCGCCTTGTGATGAACACACATAGCTCATGGTCATGTTGGGAAAATTTAGACTAGTGTACAGTATGTTTATAATGTTACGTATTCTTCATTTTTCTGTTTATTGTACATATTAATGAAGTTAATATATTTTTATTATTTTTATAACAAAACAGAAAAGAAAAATACAAATCGATACCTTCAATATACAGAAATAACTACATTATATAATAAAGTACAAATAATCAAGGTATCATAACAACCCACCACCCACCTTATTAAGTATCCCATCACCGGTGTGAGAGACTTCCAGAGAAGTGTCTAAGCAGTTTAAAATTAAACATTATCAACAGTTCAATAGTTCTATTGTATCTATAACTCGTTCACTATATTAGTAAAATTCATTTTTGCCATTTTATCCCAATATGCAAAGGCCTTTGACAAAGTAGTTTTAAATTCTTCCAGATCCTTCCCATGAAGGGAATAGTTTGGCCATCCGCATATATATCCATAATTTTTCTCTCCAGTCTTTAAGCAGAAACCCATGTTGATTCACTGAACTGTTATAACCACCACCACCCTCTTTGTGGATTACAAATTGCAGCCAATCCAGATGCTGAGAAATTGAACTGTTACAATTATCCCCCCTCTTTCTGTGGATTACAAATTGCAGCCAATCAGATCTAATGGGGGATAAAGAAAAGAAAGAAAAGCACCCGAAAGAGATCCTTAAGGAGACTACTCAACAATTAAGGAGAGCATCAGTCTCCAACATAAATTTAACACCAGCAACTTCAGCACTCCCAACAACCTCTGTCACAACCAGGATGGGACCTAAGCCAAAAATGGAGGATACTCTAAGCTCTCTTCATGAGATGATGACAAAAACCCTCCAAGAGGTTACAGCTATTAAGGGGGAATTGAGTCAAAATACAGTTGCCATCTCTGCCTTAAAAGATTCAATCACCTCTCTAACTGTAAGACAATATAAGGTTGAAAGTAAGTTGCAAAAAAAACAAAGAAACAAAAAAGAAAGTGGATTCTCTGGAGTTTTCACTGGAATCAGCGCAAGAAAGAGAAGAAAAAAGAGAAGACCATATTGCTATGTTGGCGCTTAAAGTTAAAGAGAACTTTATTCGTATACATGGTCTCAAAGAAAAAGCTGAAGGAAAAGACCTAAAAGGTTTTTTAAAGGTACATTTGGCAGAGTTTTTGCAGGAGGAGGAAGATCTCATCGAAGGAATGATAGTAACAGCATATAGGGTCAACTCAGTTTTTGCAAATAAAAACAACGTACCAAGAGACTGTTTGATTCAACTTTTTTCCAGAAGTCATCGAGATCTTATCTTGAACCAACATTACAAAAATCAACTTAAAATAGAGGGCATTCCTTTGAGAATAATGAAAAAAATTCCTGTCAGACTGCTTAGAAAAAGGAAAGATTTTTCAGAGATTGTGGAAAGGCTGAAGTTCAATAGCATTCAACATAGATGGGAATACCCACAAGACATCTTTTTTTTTCAAGGCCAGAAGATACAAGTTTACAGACACTCTCAAAGCTGAACAATTTTTAAGAAGATATGACAAGGATCTTCTTAAACCATCACATCAACTACCATCAAAGGATCTACCAGAAGAGGCCAAAGCAGATGAAGCAAGTAGAGGGGTACTACCAGAAGAAACACCAGAGGAAGAGTCTCCACCAGATAATGAAGAAGGCTGAACTGTTATAACGGGACTAAAGGGAATATAAGGGGGGAAGAAGGGTGGGTTTAAAAAGTGATTTGATTAAAAAATGGGGGAAAATATTAATGGGAAAAATTGAAATTTAATATTCTGCCAGTACTTTTTTGGAATGTTAGCGGGTTAAACTCTCCCAATAAGAGGAAAAAGGTATTTTATCATTTACAAAAAGCTAAAGCTAATATTTTTTTGCTTACAGGAAACACATATTTTACCAAAGGACATCTCACGAGTAGAACAGCCAAAATTAGGAAAACTTTTTACAACATGTAATGAGAAAAAGAAAATTAATGGGATAGCTATGTATGTTCCTTTGATTTGGAGCCAAAGATTATATATAAAGATAAAGAGGGCAGAATTCTGTTGATAGAAATTACAATTGAATATCAAAAAATATTGTTAGTGGGTATTTATGCGCCGAACTTGAATAAAAAAATATTTTATAATAATCTGGCATCAATATTAGCTGAATATGCTACAGACAAAATGATATGGATGGGGGACCAGAGTTAATTACTTCCTGATCAGGATTAAATCTAGACTTTCTCTCACAGCCCATTCCTGAGGTGTCAGTGCCTGGGCACTGCGGAGCTGCACGGGGCTCCACCACCACCACAGCCTCCCCAGGACCTAAATCCCAGAAGAGAACTGTGATGCCAACGTGTGTGGGGGTGTTCCTGGGGTGTTCCCAGGGGCGAAGCTGACTTTAGTCAGCTTCCTCACCCCTTCCAGCCCAGGAACGCCCCCTTCAGAAACAATAGTGCTGCAACAGCTTTTTGTTGGTGAAGCATTGCTGTTTTCAATGAGGCTATTTCCCCCATTTTCTATTTATTTTCTAAAAGGCTTTTGTCTGCCTTGCGGAGGCCAGGAAACCTCTTTGGAGGCACTGTGACAGCACCTTGACCACTTCGTCCCCGGCTGCTGCAGGGCTCAGGAATGAGCTGTCAGTCTACAGAAAGACACTAAACGTGTTCCTCCTTCCCACATACACACTGCAGAAAAAGCCCATTTCAATCACAGTAGAAATCTTAAGCTCCGGTAGAATGTGCTGTGGTTTTCCTCCTTTAAGCCATCAGCTCTGGTAAACTGCAAATGCTCAAAACCTTTTGAAGCTATGAGTAATGAAGGTTAGTTGTCTGCAGAGCCATAAAATAGACTCCGTTTGCCTCTAAGAATCTATAGCTGTCGACTTTGGATAAGCTTATCTTTTTCTAGTTCAATGGAAAGATCAAGATGTGTATAGATTTCCTCTGAGGAATAAGCCTGAACTATGGAAGTATCACAACTGAAAATCATATAATTGAAATCTGCTGGAAAAGAAACCAAACAGGTGGAAGTAAAATTGTGTGAACCTGCATGACTAGTACCTTGCCCTGCTTTGTAGTTATCCATTTTATTCTGACTTTACAAAATGTATGTCATAGGTGTGGATAAAGTAGTTACTCTGACAGAGGACAGAGAGAAAGTAGAATGGCTCAGTGCCTATTTTGCCTCAGTTTTTCCCCTGAAGAAGAGAACAGGCTCATCTAGAGATTGTAATAGGCAAGTAACGTCATCTGGGCTGCTAGTTGACATGCACAGAGAGGTTATTGAGAGGAGCCTAGATGCCCTGGATGAGTACAAATCCCCCAGGCCAGATGGTATGCACCTGAGAGTGCTCAAATAACTTTCTATAGCGCTGGCAGAGCCTTTATCCATAATCTTCAAGATCTCATGGCAGACATGTGATGTGCCTCAAGACTGGAGGAGGGAAAACGTTATCCCAATCTTTAAAAAAAGGGGGGAGAAGTAATGATCGAGGAAATAACAGGCTGGTCAGTCTCCCCTCTGTCCCAGGGGGCAGATTTTAAAGGGGTCAATCTGAAAGCATTTGAAGGACAACTTGAAGGATCAAGGGAAGTTTGCACGGATTCTTCACCAGCCAACCAGCCTGCCATTTTGTTCGTTATCCTATCATCTTCCCCCAAAGATTAAAAGGGAGAAATGTATTTTGAAAATTTCTGTGCCACCTCTACAGAAACCGTGCTTGAGGTGGATGTCCCATACAGGGACGGAAGCAGAAATCTCTCTCTGAGATACAGAGTGCAATCCTGATTGGGGGGGAGTAGATCCGTGATGGCCAGGAGCAGCAGAGCCGCACCTCCTCCTCAGAGGCTTCCCAGCCACTGTGGAGCCTAAAAAAGCTTTTAGAAAAATAACGAAAAAAGGGGGGAATGCCCCATTGAAAACAAAAAATGGTGCAGGGCCACCACTGCTCAATGGGGGCATTCCTGGGGCAAAAGGACTGTGTAAGCTGCCTAAAGGCAACTCTACCCCTGGGAACTCCCTGCTGCCATGGCTGTGCTGGCAGCAGGGGGCGGCGGCACCCGGACACTTGCGTGCTTGCCCTCGTGCTGGCATAGGCACCACCTTATTCTGTAATAAGATGGCACCTACGCCAGCGTAGGGTCATGCCATCTCCAAAGTAACTTCACCCCCCCTTCAGGAATGGGCTGCCCATGCAGAGGAATAAAAACTCTGAATAAAAGGTCAAACTCCTTCAAATAACCATTTCCTGTTAAACAGTCCAGATATCACTTGATACACTTCTGAGCTCTGTTTCAGTTGTTACCCAGGACAACATGCCTTTTTGTTGAAAAAATGGGTTCACCATACAGAGCAATAATGTCATTTGGCCCAAAAGCTTTTGACAAGGTCCCCCACCAAAGACTGCTAAACAAACTTCATAGTCATGGGATAAGAGGACAAGTCCTCTTATGGACTGAGAGCTGGCTGAAAAATAGGAAGCAGAGAGTAGGAATCAATGGTCAGTTCTCACAATGCCAGGATGTGAGCAATGGGGGGGCCTCAGGGATCTATGTTGGGACCAGTGCTTTTCAACCTGTTCATCAATGACCTGGAGTTGGGGTTAAACAGTGAAGGAGCCAAGTTTGCAGATGACACCAAATTATTTAGGGTGGTTAAAACAAAATCGGACTGTGAAGAGCTCCATAAGGATCTCTACATATTTGAAGAATGGGCATTAAAATGGCAAATGAGATTCAATGTGAGTAAGTGTAAAGTGATGCATATTGGAGCAAAAAATCCAAACTTCACATATACACTGATGGGATCTGTGCTGGCAGCGACAGACCGAGAAAGGGATCTTAGGGTGGTAGTGGATAGCTCAATGAAGATGTCAACCCAGTGTGCGGCTGCTGTAAAAAAGGCAAATTCCATGTTGGCCATAATTAGACGAGGAATAGAGAATAAAACTGCTGATATCATACTGCCCTTGTACAAATCTATGGTGAGGCCACACTTGGAATACTGTGTACAGTTCTGGTCACCACACCTAAAAAAGGATATTACAGAGCTTGAGAAGGTGCAGAAAAGAGAAACCAAAATTATTAGGGGACTAGAGCAACTGTCCTATGGGGAGCGGTTAAGACGCTTAGGGCTGTTTAGCTTGGAAAGAAGGTGGTTAAGGGGAAACATGATAGAGGTCTATAAAATGATGCATGGTTTGGAGAGAGTGGACAGGGAGAAGTTTTTTTCTCTCTCCCATTATACTAGAACACGGGGTCATCTGCTAAAGCTGGGTGAGAGATTCAAAACAGATAAAAAGAAGTATTTTTCCCCACAACGCATAGTTAAATTGTGGAACTCCCTGCCCCAGGATGTGGTGATGGCTGCCAGCTTGGAGAGCTTTAAGAGGGGAGTGGACATATTCATGGAGGAGAGGGGTACTCATGGCTGTTAGTTAGAATGGATACTAGTCATGCTGCATCAGAGGAGCATGCCTATTATTTTGGGTGCGGAGGAACACAGGCAGGATGGTGCTGCTGCAGTCTTGTTTGTGGGCTAGAGGCACCTGGCTGGCCACTGTGTGAACAGACTGCTGGACTTAATGGGCCTTGGTCTGATCCAGCAGGGCCTTTCTTATGTTCTTATGCTCTTAAGTCCAATCATGTAGATATACCACTTAAATCAAATCAATGATTTTTTTTAACCGATTATGTTGTTACACAAGACAACTTACAAAATTTCTTCCCATATTTTTTGATGAAGCAAGATCATGCACATAGAGTTGTTGCATGGTTGGAAATTGGCATGAAGAAGCCAACATTCTTTGCATTGTGGAAGGACCCACCCACTCTGACACCACATGAAGAAGATCTTCCCAGGGTAACATATGAATCTGAGCAGGTACTATATTTCCAACCGTGAACACAATGGACCTTTTGATAACATCCTCACCATCACTATATCTAATTCTCAACATAGCCAAATCTGTAGATACTTAAAATTCAGAGACTGAAGCATGAACAGACAAGACAGATCTTTCTACAACCCTGAAAAAGCCCTAGGTTTGCAGAAAAATCTGAAATCTTAAAAAGCAACAACACCCACATTGTGGAATTAGCCCCCCCACACACACACACAAATAATAGAAGCAATGCTTGTTCATTGAAGAAATGAATGCCCTCGGTAGTGGTCATTGTGTGGATTGCTAGGCAACCACAACAGTATTGCCAGCCTTCAAGTTTCAGTTTCTGTCAGTAAAAGGCAGGGGGAGGGGTAGAGCTTTCCAGGGCTGTTTTGGACTTTGAGGGAGGACTCAAAAAGGATGTATTGGCAGCAAGAGGAGATAACTTGATACCACTTGACTTGCATGACTTAACCAGGCCTGGTTGTTTGCTACTGTTCAGCAGCATCCATCCCACAAAAGCCAATGTGGTTCAAGTTTCACACTTTGATCTGGGAGGTCCATGTTTGAATCACCATTCTGTCATGGAAACTCACTTGGTGACCTTGGGGCAATCACATATTCCCAGCCTATCCTATGTCACACAATGGTTCTGAGGATAAAATGAAGGAATGGGGTTTCCACCTCCCTCTTTGCCACCGGCAGGAGGTTTTTGGAGCGGAGCCTGAGGAGGGCAGGGTTTGGGGAGGGGAGGGACTTCAATGCCATAGAGTCCAATTGCCAAAGTGGCCATTTTCCCCAGTTGAACCATTTTCTCTATCAGCTGGAGATCAGTTGTAATAGTGGGAGATTTTCAGCTACTACCTGGAGGTTGGCAACCCTATGGAGGAAGGAGAATGATGTGAGCTGGGTCCACATTATGGAGAAGGGTGGGATATAAATAAAGTAAATAAATAACAGATGTAACTGAAGATGGGAAGCAAATAAAAGATAGGTTAGATAGGATAGTCTAAATCTGCTAGATTTACAGGAGCCCTGTGGTGCAGAGTGGTAAGCTGCAGTACTGCAATCCAAGCTCTGCTCAAGACCTGAGTTCGATTCCGAAGGAAGTTGGTTTTAGGTAGACGGCTCAAGGTTGACTCAGCCTTCCATCCTTCCAAGGTCGGTAAAATGAGTACCCAGCTTGCTGGGGGTAAAGGGAAGATGACTGGTGAAGGCACTGGCAAACTACCCCGCAAACAAAGTCTGCCTAATAAACATTGGGACATGACATCACCCCATGGGTCAGGAATGACCTGGTGCTTGCACAGGGGACCTTTACCTTTTAGTTGGTGGGTGAGAAGGAGAGAGGGAAGCAGAGAAAAGTTTCCAGAAGAAGGGAAAGAAGAAATAGTGTGGGGGAGCAAGATAAACAGGAAAGTAAGGAGCAGGTTCCTCACTGTGCAACTGGACCCTGTCTGGCATTGCACAACTGGGCCCTAGTTTTTCCATGTACAGGCTGTCAGGGGAGGGAAGGAGGGAAAGCTGAAGACAGATAGATCAGTAATGGTAGGTTGGTAGGTGGGTGGGAAGAAGAGAAGAAAGACAGAAGAGGGAAAAGGCTATGGAAGCTTTGAGGAAAGGGAAAGAAGTAATAGTGGGGGAGAGAAAAATGAGAAGCCCCTGAAAGTCTTTGTGAGTTCCCTGCTTGCAAATTATATATTACTAACAAGTGGTCATTAATTTTAAATAGCTTTCTCTGTACACTTAATTTATTTTAATTTTGTTTCTTTTCGTACTTTTGTTTATAGAAAATATAAGCATGTATGAATATTTGAACAGGAATTTTTTTTTAAGCTTACGTTGGGTTTTAAATTCCTTCAGACTTTATACATTCACATAATCTGGGGATCATTAAGGAGCCATTACAGTCTATTGTGTCAAGGCCTCTGCAGGGAAAATTTAATTTGCAGATTGAAGTCATTATCCCTTCAGAGCTGCTGTGCTCCTTCATGTCACTGAATCTGCCAAGTGTACAAACTAATTCTGCATATTAAAAAGAGTGCAAAAATGGTGGCAAGCCGGAGTACATTTCAGAACTAAAGTAGAAGAGAACTGGAATGCCACAGAAATTTGTATAAAGATGCAATTAAAGTTTTAAACTAAAATAATTGTGGACGCATCCTTTTAAACCTGGAGAATCAGTTAGTCGAAAAAATAATTTTTGATTTATAATAAAAAATACTTCATTAAAAATTGGTTCTCATAGTACATGAGGCAGAGGCAAATAAGGAATAGAGTATTTTACATGGTTTAGAACAGATTAATATCTGAAAAGGTGAGTCTTACAACCTCTCTAGTCTGCAACTCATACAAAATAAAAATAAACCAATACTGTTGAAATCCATCCATCATCTGAATGGATTGTCTAAATTTAACATAGTAACTCAAATTTAGCATTTTTCTGCTTCCCAGATCTAAGCCACCCACTGCTGAAAATGCCATGCTTCTCTCCCACCAGTGATGAACTGCTATATCTTTGAAACAGTAATTAGGTTTGTTTACAGATCTTTCAGAAGAATCTGAAATAGCCTTTAAACATCACTTTGGGATCACAAGATGCCTTAATTGATAACTCATCTCATCTAACCAGATATATATTTATAACTACACAAACAGCCTGTTCCTGAGGCGAAAGGATGAAAGGCCTTAGGAGGCCAGGAAGTGGCAGAAGTACTGATGTAGCCTTTTGTTACTATAAGGTGGCATATCTCGGCAAAAATAGAAAGGGGTGTTCCCGGCCTGAACGGGCGGTGGAGGCCACCCAAAGGTGGCTCCTCTCCCAGCCCGGCACTGGAATGCCCCAGGAATGCGCCCCAGGCCCCTCCGAGATGCCGGCGCAGCCTTTGATGGCATTTGGATGCTGCCGGAAGGCCCTGTTGGTGTCCTGGGGTGGCACTGCTGTGCCCCGCGACTAGCATCTGGGCCTTCCCGCCAGCACTTGGGTCACTAACGCCGGCATTAGTTGCCCGGACACCGGTGTGGGGGGGCCAGGCACCATTGGGGAGCCTTCTTGGCCTCCTAAGGGCTTTCGCCCTTCTATCTCAGGAATGCGCTGTAAGAGTCAAACTGATCAAAGGATCAGTTTAATATTCATACATTTACTGCTGCTATCAGAAACAAATATACTGAAAGCCATAATTATTTTAATAAAGTCCTCCAGTTGTTAAAGCAAGTGTATTCATTTGTTGTGGTTTTTAAAAATATTATTTTACCAAGGGGTTCACACTCTCTCTGTTTGTGTGTGTACACATACATGAATACATGCATGTGTGTTAAGTGCCATCAAATCGCTTCTGACTTATGGCGACCCGATGAATGAATAACTTCCAAAATGTCCTATCATTGACAGTCTTGCTCAGGTCTTGCAGTCTGAGGGCTGTGGCTTCCTTTCTACAGTCAATCCATCTCATGTCTTTTACTGCTGCCTTCCACTTTTCCTAGCATTATTGTCTTTTCCAGTGACTCTTGGCTTCTCATAATGTGACCAGAGTATGATAGCCTCAGTTTAGTCATTTTAGCTTCTATGGAGAACATACATGCATGCATACATACATACATAGAGAGAGAGGGAAGCCTGAATAGCCATGACTAACCCAAGTTGTCCGTCAATGGGAAACCACCTCTGATTATCTCTTGCCTTGAAAACCCCATGGTCCTGAGGTCAGCATGAGTAATTTGTGACTTTACAGCACACAATTATATAATTTCATTTGTATCAGATGTTGTATACAAATCAGAGATTACTTCCCCTGCTGCCTCCAGGTGATATGCAATTCTATATACATAATACTGAGAATCTTTCTTATATTTTTAATTTTATATACTTGTGAATAACTGCTTTTACTGAATAAAACATGGCAACGGATAATGACTTCTATCTACTATTAAATGGGCAATGCTATGTACTCTTTCAGCATGAAACATTACAAGTAGTTCATTATTATTCACTGAGTTTTCAGGCTTGTGCTTTGCAATCCTGGGAGTTTTTTGGGGGGCGAAGTATGGGGGGGCAGCAGATGATGCTCTAGGAATTCCTCCAATCTCTATGATAAAGACAATCCCTCAGAAGTGACATCACTGTTTCACAGGTCAATCTCCCCTCCCCCCCCCCAATTTTCTCCTGCTTCTCCATTGAGTGAGAGTGGAGGAATGGAGGGTAGAGACCAGGCAAATGGTAGAGCTATTGGTTCTTGTAGGTTATCCGGGCTGTGTAACCGTGGTCTTGGAATTTTCTTTCCTGACGTTTCGCCAGCAGCTGTGGCAGGCATCTTCAGAGTAGTAACACTGAAGGACTACTCCTTCAGAGGCATCTTCAGAGTAGTAACCCTGAAGGACTACTCCTTCAGAGTCACTACTCTGAAGATGCCTGCCACAGCTGCTGGCGAAACGTCAGGAAAGAAAATTCCAAGACCACGGTTACACAGCCCGGATAACCTACAAGAACCAATGAACTCTGACCGTGAAAGCCTTCGATGGTAGAGCTATTCTTTACACATGAAACCTATTTGGCACCTGGGTAAAGAATATCAAACAGGGAAAAAAAAACAAATCTAAGACACTACTGCAATCCAAAGACACAGTGTACAAGTGAAAAAATCTGTTGAAAAATCATAGTAACTAGTCAAGAAAGCATTCTTATTGTAATGTTCCCCACAAAGTCCACCTTATAGTAACAAAAGGCTGCATCAGTACTTCTGGAATCATCCATCTATTAGGAAATAGTGGTGCTAATAATTTTCATTGGCAACCTCATTTTTCATAGCTTAGTAGCCAGCTCTCCAACTAGGCTACTACAGGTATGATTTTTCAGTGGGCATTTAATTTTACAGCTGCCAACTCATTAGGGGGAAAAAATAACAAAATTGCCTGGCTTGTGCCAGCAGGTAAAGTTTTCCACAGCATGAACACAAACATTATTCCCTTCTTACTGCTGCAGATTAAACTACTGTTAAAGCCACAGCCAATTCAAAGGTTGGTAATTGTAATCATTGTTAATGTATTGGTAAACTCTGTGCACCACCCATTGTTTTCCTTCAGCACTATTTTGTAGGAGGGCTTTCAAATTCATTATATTCATGGATCTATGTTTGTTACATATGAGTGGCAATATATGCTCCAAAGGCAAAAGCTAGAACATGGAAATTCACAAAAAAAATCATGGCATTTGTACTGCCATTTTAAGGATTGTCTCACAATATCCTATACTAGACTTCATTTACAACTTTAAACTAACCTAAGCCAAATTTAGAATAGAAAACATTATCAGTAGAAAAATGCAAAGACCTTGACCGAGGAAAGATCATTGCAGAAAAGTGATTTTTAATTACTTCTTACTGCGAGAGATTTAACTGAAGCCACTAAGGTGATATCACAATTCTAGCCAATTAAACAAAACTATTTAAATTTAATTACCTCCACGGCAGGGTTACATCCTTTCAAAAAAGGGTTTTACTACTGCATGGGTCAATAGTCTACACCTACCATTCTTTCCTAATTACTTTTAACAGTTTGGAGTCCCATTTTGATCTCACTTATGAGCCACTACTCTCCTGCCACTATTCTCTCCTTTCTAGATAACTCCAAGAAATGATGCAGTTTTCAAGATGGGTTCAGGACATAAAAGGAGAGAAGCATATAATGTAAATATTAGCATTTCTTCAAAATGATCAAAAATGAGCAGAAAGGAACCAATTGTATATTCAATTAAAGAGGTTTATCAGGATGACAATATAGATCCTATTACAGGATCTTTGTTTTTGAGAAGTTAATAAAAGAAAATGATTTAAGGAAAACAATGAAACAAAAATGTATTTTGTTTCTGTCTTTTGATGTTCAGTGTCTTTACATGGAATTAGGTCAAACCAGAAGCTATTCTATGGCATTTCATCCCCCCCCCATTCTTACTATTTCAAAATAATAAACTTAATTGTAACCACATGTTTGATAATGGACCACCATATTTACTATCGTAACTGCTTTGTAAGTAAGGAGAAGGAGGAGAAGCAAATCACCAGCAAGTCACCGCCAGCAGGCAGGTGAACTGGCTGCCCCGCACAGGCAGAAAACCAACAATGAAGGCAAAGGCAACACTTCAATAGGAAGCAAAGTTAACCACTTGCAAATAGTGAATTAAAGCAGTTATGAGGAACAGCAAAAAAATAGCTGAGATCAATGTGTTAGCTCAGTCTCAGAAGTTCTCAGAACACCCCAGAGCCAGCCAACTAGTTTACAGGAAGCCCCAAATTCTGCAGACTGAGATTCAAACCAGCAAATCACCACCAGCAGGCAGGTGAACTGGCTCCCCCCTCCCCCCACACACAGGCAGAAACCCAACAGGAATCAAGTTTAGAAGAAGAGCCCCAATTAAAAAAAAATGATAGGGTCTCAAACTGTTGGATGTCTTCTCCTCCAGGTAGCAGGCAGGAAATAATCCAATGGAAGCAGCAGGGATGTAATCCACCAGATCAGCTCAGGATAGGCAGCAGGAGCAAAAGAGAAGGTTTTTGCACTGAGCAAAAGCCAGAAGAGACCAGCCTTTGACCAACACAGAAAAGTTTGAATGGGACTTGATTTTGCCGGGGGGGGGGGGCTGCTCGGTGTGGGTGTCTCTGCAGCCAAGGTAGGTTGGCCCTTTATCCTCGCAAAGGTGTGAAAAGGTGTGAAAAAGGTGAACCCGGATAAGACAAAAAAAATTGGCTTATCAGAGAATCGCCTAAATCCGCCTTGGCTTTTTCCCACCTTTTTTTTTTTTACTCTGGTAAAACCCAAACCTGGAAAAGCCAAATTGGCATTTATGTGGCTTTTATCCGGTTCGGTTTTTACCGAATCAACAGCCGTATAATACTGTGCATATAATGACACTCACATCTATGCAAAACTAATTACATAATCATACTAAAATGAGGAGCATAAGCATCTTTCAATTTTATTGATATCTTTCTGTACTTGAAATAAAAGAAGTGAAAATAATGACAGATTAACTCAAGTTTGTCAACTAATAAAATAAGTGAAAGTGACCAATTACTCTAGCAGCTAGAGTCTAACTTGTGTGTCTGCAAAAAGTGAAAGTGACCAATTACTCTAGCAGCTAGAGTCTAACTTGTGTGTCTGCAATTGCAGTAAACGAATATGATATACTATATCTTAACCACTTACTTTGTGTTTCTGGAAGTTTTGAAATCACAACTTAGGTCACTTTTTATTCTCTAAATAGTTGCTGGTAAATTGAGTTTACTAATAATTTGTTTCAGTCAAAATCCTGTAGGAAATCCCCGAAATGAGATATAAATGACAAAAGAATAATTATGAGGCATAGAAAAATACCATTAGATCACAGGCGCCAACAGCCACAGAAGGAAAAGACCAGAATATAATCTATTTTACAATGCTCAAAGCCACAAGAGGGAGGTAGTAACAAGAATGAGTTTGGGAGATTTCCTATAATAAAATATCACTGGGATTTTTGCTGATAGACTGTTTAGCAGATGTAGTTATAATAGCAGTAAGTAAATACATAAATATTCCTGCCATACCTGCTTACTTGGAAATGTACTTTCTTCCTGCTATGCAACTCTCACTGGTTATTAGGTGAAACTTTCAGTGGGACAAGTAGATCTTATAAAGGAGGGATTTATTACCAAACTATACCTAGTATACAAATAATTACAACTCATGTAATTACAACTCATCCATGTCAGGATCCAAAAATGTCAACATTGTTTTCAAAGCATCTGCAACTGTTAGCAAATGCCACTTAAGAATTTTTGCCTTAATACACTTGCCATAGGCTCGTAAACAGCCAATGTAGTGCTGTGGTTCAAAGTGTCAGTCTATGATCAGCGACAGCCAGTCTCAGAGCCCCTCTCTACTATGCAAACTTACTTGATTATTTGGGCCAGTTACTTTCTCTCTCAGCTGAATAAACCTACAGGGCTGTTGTACTGAGGAGAAAATGGAGGGGAGAACAAGTTTGTAATCAGTCATGGGCAGAAGAATTTTTGTAATTTGCTTTTGTAATCTATTTTGGGAAGAAGAACAGGATATGAACATGTACTACTTTTAAATGTGGCGCACCTGCATTCATCTTGTTTTTTGTCCATAGATGGATTGTTTTCTCCTGCTTTCTGAGGTTAACACAGTCAGACTTAAATTGTTGAAATCAAATAGGCTTTTATCTAAAATAAACATAGCTTGGTAGAGGAAAAATAACCACTACGAACTCCCTTATTTGGAAAGAGATGGTGTGTTACCTTAGTAGAAAACTTCCAAACCCTTCAAAAATGAATGGGTAAGGCCTTCCTGGCCTGCCTGCATGCCTGAAGGGAGAAGGGAGGGAGCTTGCTGCAATCAAGGACAGAGCAGCTGCCACCCTGCACCTCCCCTCTGTTGGAAAATCTGCCCTTTCTATGATGGTGTCACTTGCCTGCACATTGAGAGGGGGAAATGACCACAAAGTCAGATAGATAGACAGGACAGGGGAAGGTCATCTCTAGTTACACCTTGCCCTCATTTCCTGCCCCTTTGATGTTTAGAGGATGCATTGTCAGGGAAACTTCCCCTCTCTCTTCTTCCCCTTTGCCCATCATCGAAGCAAGACCTAGGAGCCGGGCGCTCCACACGCGTCCAGGCCTTCCCACCCCAAGATGGCGTGGAAGGCAGATACCCTTTTATACCTAGAGAATTAGCAAGTTAGATCAGAATAGAGAATCCTTGTTTGTCCTTTCCTATCCAATGTGTATTTCAACAATAAATGTTGCACACACGCTTAGCTTCTGCTGCAGCTAAGCTTAAGGCACTCTGCTAAATACCAGAATATCCCCACAATAGATATTCCAACACCCTCCAGCCCGTGAAAGTATAAAAGAGAGTTTCTTCTTTGGAAGAAGGGAGTGAATGCCTGTATGTCTGCTTGGGGGCGGGGGAGACTGTTTTAGGGGTTGTGTTACACTCACAGTCCACTCCTGACTTCTGAGGACGAAGGTCCTCAGGAGGCCAGGAAGGGGCTACACCGGGTTGGGGGGCCCCGCACCGGTGCCTGGGCTACTTACGCCATCGTGAGTGGCCCCAACACCAGCAGGGAGGCCCAAATGCTGGTCTCCTGGTGCTGCTGTGGCAGTGCCACCCCAGGGCACCGGCTGGGCCTTCTGCCGGCATCCCACTGGTGTAAAGGCCCGTACTGGCATACTGGGGAATTGTGTAGTACTCCGGCAGGAGTGCAGCGTGCAGGCAGGAACCAGGCCGGAGGCTTGGCCTCTGGTTTCAACAACAGCAATGGGAGTGCTGCATTGACCAGAGCCTGACGCAGGCTTTTCTCTTCCCGTGGATCGGGCTAGACCAAGGTAATTAGCAGGTAAAGGAGTAAGGGCACTTACCAGCACAACCTCCTTGTTTACCAGATCAGACTGCAGCTTGCACACCAGGGTTGACTGAGATAGCTTCAGTTGCTTGGCGCTTCTGTTTACTTCTCTCAGTCAGTGGCCTTCAACGTGTGTTGAACCCACAAGAACTCTGGAAAACTGCCTGGCCTTTTATCAGCCTAACAGCTCCAGCTTCTTCCACTCCTTCCTGATTAGGCTTAATTGTCTTCTTTCTCTCTCTCAAGGCCCACCTGGCATTTTGCCTTCTTTCCCTTAATTGAAGCCGGGCCCTGATTCTCTGCTTTTCAGCCAGATTGGGAGAATTTGCAGGCAAGGAGTCCTGCCCTTCTTGCTGCTGTTCTGTTTGCTGCCAGAAGGAGCAGCCCTCATCCCCTGTCATGGGTCTTGGTGGCTCTGATGCCTCTTCCTGCTGTTCTAGTGAGGTCCTTGGAGGAAAGGGCCCAGGTTCCCACTCCTCCTCTTCCTCAGAGGAGGAGGGCAGCTCGGGTTGGCCTACTACAGGTTGGTATTCCAGCATCCCGGGGTCGTTCCTGGGGCATGCCGGGGGGGGGAGTTGCCTGTAGGCACCTTCCTGTCCCCATACAGCCTGGAACGCCAGCAGTGAAAACGGCGTTGCTGCACCTGCTTTTTAGCAGGCACAGCATCGCTGTTCTTTATGGGGCGAAAAGCCCCATTTTTACAAAAAAAGAGGAAGCCTCTAAAAGGCTTTTTTTGGTCTTTTGGTGGCCATGAAATGGCTTTGGGGATGCTGCGGCAGCACTGCAGCCACACTGCCTCCGGCCACCGAAAACTAAGGAATGAGCTGTTACGGTTTCTTCATTTCAGGTAAAAAAGGGTATTTTGAATATTAATTTGGGAGTGGGGGTAAAAGCAGCATATATAAAACTTATCTATGTATTTATTTACTTACTTACTTCATTTATACTCTACCTTTCTCACTAATGGAGACCCACAATGGCTTATATCATTCTCTTCTTCTCCAATTTAACCTCACAACAACCCTATGAAGTAGGTTATGTTGAGTGTGTGTGTGACTGGCCCAAGCTCACCCAGTGATCTTTCACAGCAGAGTGGAGATTCAAACCTGGGTCTAATCATAATCTAACACTCTAACCAATAGACCACATTACTCATGCTCAAAAGAACCAGAACTTTGTGGGTAAATAATTTTGCAAGAAGTCACAACAGTTCAAGACTATTTTCATTCCTGGATTTCTAGATGAGATGTATAATACAAAAATACATACACATGTGGCAGTTATTTTTCATTGCAAATTGGACAGGGAGGAAGGGAAGGGCTTGATTTCTCTGAGTTCTCTTTCTTTCTACAGTGTGAGGATTTTATTCAAGGTAAGAATTTTATGCAAGATGTATGTGCCTTACCTCAAGTCCCATAGATACGTTTCAGGAACTGATACCATAGATCACACAGTGTTTTTCTATTAATATACAGGATAGGAACTGGAAAATTTACAGGATACCTATGGGCCAATCAATTTAAAATTCATTAAGAAAACAACTATATTTCTTTAATATATGATCAGCCTGAAGGTGGTCCTTTAAGAAAGAGGTGCAGTTAATACAAAGCAGAAATTATTTATCACGAAGAACAATATGCCTCCAACTGATGTACTCACGACCAACATGAATGCAACAGTTTTGTTTACTGAGACATAGTAAACTTAAATTAGTATTTATATTAATCAAAAAAAGATTCCCATCCTAATCATACATCACATTCAATGCCAGGAAGGAAAAGCAATACATAGCCATGCAGAAGTGTCCCAGAAATAATGTGAGCTATTTATCTCCTACTACAAAATATAGAATATTATACACAGTGAGCATTCCTTGCTTCATAATTAAGTATCTAATTCAGACTCTTGGACAATAGACAAATTCATTTTGCAGTGTCTGTGTGAAAGATAAATGACTCCACATTAATCATTAAAACAGACTGTGTAGCTCACTACTGCTTGCTGGGTTTTGATGTTCATCATAAATCAATAATAGTAATCTTATTCACATACATTAAATGCCATGGAATCTAATTAATGCAATGCCAGGGTATCAGATGCCCACTAAGGTATATCATTGGTCTCAAGCAAACTTTGCATATTGAACAAATGATGGGGGAATTCTGAATCATATATTTTCAATATTAGGCAAGATATTTAACAGATTTGAAAGGAAATTTAACTTTGCATTTTCTAGGAAAAGGTAAAACTCTTCCATGCCTTTGGACTTCAATCTCTCTCCAGGTACTGCCCCCAAATCTCCAGAAATTTCCAAAGCCAGAGTTGGCAACCATAGTCCAATCCCTAGCAAGGAAAAAGGAATGTTGTCAGTTGAAGTAAACAGTACCAGTAGGGTTGCCAACCTCCAGGTAGTAGCTGGAGATCTCCTGCTATTACAACTGATCTCCAGCCAATAGAGATCAGTTCACCTGGAGAAAATAGCCGCTTTGGCCATTAGACTCTATCACATTGAAGTCTCTCCTCACCCCAAACCCCATCCTCCTCAGGCTCCACCCCCAAAGCCTGCCACTGGTGGCGAAGCGGGACCTGGCAATCCTAAGTACCAGGCTGGATAGATCAATGGCTAGACTAAATATATAGGATCTATTAAGCTTAGTTCTGAAGATACAGGCGTTCTGGGGCTTAACACCATCCCAATGCATCCCAATTTGCTTCTTCTGTGGTTGTTTACACATTGAAGCTGCAATGATCAACCTCTCTGTGTTCCGCTGAACTATTTTGATGGAGGAAAGAGTCCTTACATGAGTATGATTCCTTTTCTGGTGCTAGAGTGCAACCTCGCAACACAGCATCAGAAAACAGGAAAGTGTTATTTAAGAAACCAAGCAACTCTCCCTATCTTTCCATCCTGCACAACCCACTGTATCACAGGATGGAAAAAGGAATGCCACTGGTTGCCCAAGCAATATGGAGGTGTTATCTTATAATTTGGTATTATCCTGCAGCCTCACATCAGATGGGAAAACGAAGACTAAAAAAAGCCCCACATTGCCTAAGGTATACAGGAAAATTTCCCGTCCCCATCCCTGAAACAGGTGAATTTCACCTATCTTTGAAGCCCTTCTTTCACAAGCACTGACAAAAGGTTGGGTCAAACTTTCAAGACCATAAATAAGACTGCCCAGTTAGGGATTCAACAGAGTCTTAAAGATAAGACATTTCTGAAGCAGGGGGTTAAGATCGTCTTGTAAACATGGACCTTTTATGCATGGCTGTTTTCCTAGCAGTCACACCCACCCCCCGACAACTTTGGGTGTTTGTTTTGATTCTGCATACCATTTCCGACCATCAGAGGCCACCTCACTCTCCCCTTGCATTTCCCTGCGTTTTGCCTGCGTTTTCAAATTCAAGATAAAACAGGTCTCTGAAAACATGGGCAAAATGCGGGAAAATGCAGAGGGAGAGCTGACGGTCAGAAACAGGATGCAGAATCAAAACAAAGACCCAAAGTCTTCAGAGGGGTGACGGCGAGGGAAACAGCCATGCATAAAAGGTCATTGCTGCACTTGTCTCATTTGCCACTGAGTCAGATGTCAGTTTACCATGGTCAAGACTGTCTAATTTACTTGGCAGCATCTCTCCAGGGTCTTAGGTAGAGATCTTTTTATTACCTACTACCTGAACTTTGTTTTAAAAGCTGGAGATAAAGTAGATGCTCTATCACTGAGCCACAGTCTTTATTTGACAACTGCTCTCAAATTAGTCAAAAAGGGCAAGAGTCCAGTAGCACCTTAAAGACTAACAAAAATATTTTCTGGTAGGGTATGAGCTTTCGTGAGCCACAGCTCACTTCTTCAGATACAGCTAGAATGTGAATCCATCGGTCTTTAAGTAGAGGAACAGTATGTAAATGTGAATAGCAGGCTTGATGGGATTAGGTGTGATATGCAGAAGAGTCTGTGATGTCCAGGGGAGAGATGGGTGTGGAGAAATCAGCATTGGTAATGGGCCATGAATGCAAGGTCTTTATTCAGCCCAGGTAAATGCATTGACTTTAGTTTGAATATCAACTGTAATTCAGCAGTTTAAATTAAATTAGTGACCCAGCGCAAAATCCTACTTACAGCATTGTATGGTTACCAGCCCAAATGGTTTTCAGAGCTACCTTTCTGAAACTCTTAAATGGATCTGTTTTTCAGTTTTCCAAAGCAACTGACCTATGCAGCAAACAGCAAGAAATACAAATGTAATTCTATTAAGATAAATGTGACTTGCCTTTAAGATAACTATTCTGATCTGTCACATATACACAGTCTGGGGTGGCAAAGGTGATTTTCTAGGGCATGGATTCTCCTCTTTTCCAAGCTTTAAAGAAAGTTTCCATTAATTTGACAGATCAAACACATTCAAAATTTTTTAGCACTTATTACTGAAAGTAATTTATTTTAGTTAGGATGAGAAGCCTATTATTACTATTGTATTAGCTCTTGTTAGAAAAGCAATTGACAAGACTAGAAATGTGGTAATTTAAGAAAAAATAGGAAACAATCTAAGATTGAACCTCGAAAATCCTTTCCCAGATAATACAAATATTAAGTCGCAATGTATTTTGAACACATCATTGCTAGCACATGTCATATTTTAAATGCCCTAATATCCAAGTGGCTTTAGATAATAAAAAGTAATTTGCAGTCATTCACAGTACAGAGATTAATAAAGTCTATCTTTTAAAAGAAAAAACCCCAACCATTATAGAGCTGATTAAATCTGGAAAACAGGTGCTAGGATTATTTTGAAGTCATTACTGCAGTTCCCAATCAAGTTCTTTTTAATATATATTTCTACATGATAAATTGCAATAAATTACTGCTTCGAAAAACAAAACAAGTGCTATGTTGCCATGGGTGATATCACTTATTAAAATATGCACCATTAGTTTTCAGCAAAGATTCATTTTATAAGATTTAACATGGGGCTTTGAAATATAAAACACACACAAAATGTCCTGGATAATTTAAGAAATATATTGTGATGAGCCTAGGATTTCAGAATTCTATTTCTTCATACGTACTTTGATGTAATTGCTAACTTTCTAGAACTGGACACGAAAATGTTAGGCCTGTGGATCAAAGGCCTATACAACTCTGCATCATAGGCCAAATCTCCCATGGGTCAGTCATTCTTGAGGAAAAGAGTGAAGAGAAAAAACGTGATAAAATCTGTAGCTTTTATATAACCCATTTTGCCAGGAAAGCTCTCCATGTTATTGTGCAGCCAGCTTCATTGTTCCATGGTTTAGGGGCACAATTCACCTGAAACTATATACGTCCCCTACTGATGTGACTTATATTGCCACATCCTGAAATGCAGCCCAAAACAATAGTGGCCAGGGCCACAGAGAAGGGGAGACTGGGAGGGGGGATTTCCAGGGCTCAAGTCAGCTGAAGCCAGGGTAATGGTAACAGTCAGGGAACACATTTACTTTTCCCCCTTAATTCAGTTCTGCACTGCAGCCACTAGAGGTATAGGGAAGGCAGAGCACAGTAAAAAAGGAATTGTGACTCTCCTGGACAGGCCTTTTTTGCAATGTTTACTAGGAGGCTGGGGATCTGTTGCAGAACAGATCCTGCTCAACCCATCAACCAAGCCAGCACTTGAGCAAGCCAAGAACAGCCAGGATGAACTATCGTCATTGCCAGGATGCAGCCTCCTAAAAAGGTCATTATCTCCCGCAGCCTATGGTTTCCCTCTTCCTTTAGTTCCACTAGGGTTGCCAGGTCCACCCTCACTGCCGGTGGGAGCTTCGTGGGTGCAGGATGGGGGAGGCAGCCCGCACGCGCCATGCATGATGACATCAATTCCGGGTTTACCCCAGAAGCGCTGGCATAGCACAGGACACTAACACATTCCTCCAAAAACTCTATGGTAACAATAGACTTTTTGGGAGGAGAGTGCTAGAGCATCCCCATCATGATGCTGGTGCTTCTGGGATAAACCCGGAAGCAAGCAACAGCATTGTGCTGCACATGCTCATTGTGCTGCGCCTCCTTCAGCTGGCCGGCTTCTGCCCGCCAGCCAGCTGAGGAGCGGCAGGCAGCCTGTTAACCAGGCAGTTGCCAACTCTAAGTTCCACCCAGCTTCATAGTTTTGTCTGTACAGCCAGATCTTGTAAAGGGGTAGCCATGTTAGTGTGTGGTAGCAATTTAAAAAAAACAGCTTTTTTGTCTTTTCCTTAATTTACCTATCTTTTTTTTACACTTTTCTCCTCCTGCATTTTACCCTCTTCCTTTCATTATTTTTCTTTTTTTTATCCCCACTTTCAATTTCTCTCCCTCCCTTTATTTTTCAATATTGGTCTCAACTGTTTCTCATCCATCCAGGTTGGCAACGTAGAGCATATTTAATAGTAGCATAGCAATACTCAGAAGAATATATCCATAATAAAAAATAAATTTATTGCAACACATGACAGGATCTGATATCCTTGCATTATTTTGATGTACATTGGTAGGATACCCCACCCCCTCGGTTTAGGCAGGGATCAGTAATAGAAAGAGAACAGAAAAATTGGGGCAGTGTAGTAGAGAGTCAGGAAGTCAACAAAAGTCCTGATTTTCCCCATGATGACTACTCTGATACTTTAAAATATCAAATTCTTTCCAAATGTTTTTTCTCATTTTTTTGGGTGCCTCTGTTTTATTGGTGCCCTAAGTCTGGTCTTCCTAAGGGAAGATGACTGGGGAAGGCACTGGCAAACCACCCCGTAAACAAAAGTCTGCTTAGGAAACGTCAGGATGTGACATCACCCCATGGGTCAGGAATGACCCGGTGCTTGCACCTTTACCTTTAAGTCTGGTCTGCCAACTGGGCAATCCAACTAGCAGTTGGAGGGGGAATGCAGAGGCTAGAGTGGCATTCTGTCATGTGATGATGTAATTTCTGGCTGCCTAACTCTCATCTGCAGTGAATGCTAGAGCAGCTGGTGATATGGTGACATCATTTCCAGTTACGCAGCCAGAAATGATGGCCTCACAGTGCCAACTGCTTCTCTATAAGACCCTGCCCCTGAAAGTCTCCTGATGGTTGCCAAGGTTGGCAACCCTAATCAATGCACACACACACTGTGTGTATGTATACATACACAGTCCTCCCTTTTGTTATTTCACACAGTATACAAAGCTGCAGTTTTTCACATGGTGTTTGAACCACATTGTTAAACTAAAATGTTAATATTGGCAGCCTTAAATTAAATTAAATGAGAATACCCATGTGTATTGTGTTTAAGAGCAATGATCCTTTTCTGGGTGTCTGGACAAACTGATCTACAACATCCCTGTAACTACATCTCTGCAGTCCCCCTGGCTTTATGTATTTTGCATTATCTTTTACATATACACTTGAAGTCTCTTGGCCTTCATACTAAAATAAATGTCAGTGGAGTGTGCAGTGATATGAACAGTCATCTGATATTTCATTGCTCTGAGTGCACAAAGTCTGCTGCATCACATAATTTGCTTCAGGCACTTGCTACCAACTGTTGACCATAAAAGTGATATAGATAGTAAGCACTATAGTTATCTGCAGCTAAAACACGAAGGGTCATGAAATATATATTATGCTTGACGAAATATAAAAAATCATTGTAATTTTTTTTCTGGACAAGAAAACATCTGCCGTATCTACCTGCATGGTATATTTCATGACATACAGTGCACCTACCTTGGGCTGGATCCAAACTTCAGTGAGTAGCTCACAGAAGACCGCCCCCTCCCCGCATTCAAAGAATTGAGGGGAGGGGCGCATTTTGTCTGCGGGCGCGAAAAGAGAGCCAGTCCTCTTGCATCTTTGTCTGACGTGGGGAAGAGGGTGGGCCTGGGGGAAAGGGCTTAAGAGCGCCGGGGTGGAAATTTCCTCCCTCTTTGGAAGCGGACGGAGCAGACAGGCAGTCGGAGGAACAGAGGAACTCACACCCGGACACGTGGCTAAGTATCCGAGCGAGGGAGAAAGGCAGGGGGGCGGCATCCGTGTTGTACAGTCCTCCCAAGGGGGTGGCAAGCATCTGCTTGTGCACGGAGGGTATCAGCATCTCCCGCTGTCCGCCTCTCCAAGTCCTCTTTCGTCTCCTGCCAAGTGCGCTCGCTGCTTCGCTCCTTTTGTTTCCTCTGCTTTTAAGGGTCATATCCTTTGTCCTGTTTAGGAAGCCGGGTTCAGGACGGGCTGCCCGGCAACAGGGTCCTACTGCCCCCATTGTTAAGGGGCTGGTGGCTTAGCTTTTGTTTCTCGCTCACGCACGTTTTAGAACAGAAACTTTTCTCGGCTGCAGCATCTGCCTCCTGCTTCGCGCACGTTTCTGAATCGGAAGCCCCTGCATTCCTTCTCTGCCCCCTCTGGGGGCGGACCAAGCACTGGGCTGATCCGCCCCCCGTGGCGGGAGCAGTGCGGGAGAAAGGTGGCTTCATGGTTCATTTTACAACTCCGGTGAGCACCCTGAGGCATCACTTGGGAAGATGAAGGAGTAACCCTCAAACCAGGATTGGGGCCTCGGTGCCTGGCAGGGACCTGGGACAGGAACTCCTTGAGGGGTGCCGCTATCCTTTACCTATAGACCTCGCGGCTAGGGTGGATTGGACGCGGCACACCTCCCTCGAGCACTAAAAAGGCTTGGCAAGGAAGAGCGGGAGCCGTACCACATGTGACGGCTCGGAGCTCAGAGCCAGGGTGGGTCTCGCCCTTAGAGCGGGGATGCAAAAGCAAGAGGAGGCCTGACTCTTCAGCATCCCCACAATGGCCCGCACTGCAGTCAGTTATTGGGGATGTTTTGGTTTTGTGCGCTGCAGATCCCTATTGAATGATTAAATAAAGTTGGCCCTTTTATTATCCCAGCTCTGGTGTCGGCTCTCATTATTTACGCATCCGCGGACAAAGGATCATTGCTGCCTTTGCTTTCCCCCCTCTAGCCTCCTGTGCCTCAGAAAATCAATTTACAAAGGTCAGGGAATGTTTGACAACACTGCAGGATGATACTAGGAATGTAACTGAACAAAGGTAAAGGTGCATATTTCTGACTTTAGAGATGCATAATTTGCAGTGATGAAAAATAAGATCCTTGAATTGTTGTCTATCATTTTCTTCAAGTTTAATCTTTTCTCCTCCTCAGCCTCAGAACCATAGTGAGAGCTTTCATGAGCAGACCTGTAAATTTCCATTATGCAGAAAGGTCGGCATGTTTTGTTCTATTCACAGATGAAAAGTAAAGGGTTGAGGTGTGAGGATTGCCCAGCTCTTATTTTAATGATTGTCTTGAAGACAGCAATGATAAAAGTCATGGCAAGTCATGAAAATGTCCACTTCTTGTTTCTAGTCCGTATAGTTGACTGGGAGGAAAATATGGTATAAAAATTATAGTTTAATTTCCTAAAGCCAACAAGTGGTCCCATTCATGGTACATAGTCATATAACAAGTTAGTAGTTGAGAAAAAGTAGGAAACTGTAAAAAAAAAAAAAAAAAAAACCCACCTACAACTCATGGCTTTTCCCGAACAGTGATTGTCAGATAGAAATACTGTCCACAAAGTCTACATTCATTTGAATGTATAAACAAAATGTTTTTTTTTTTTTTTTTTTTTTTTTATAATTTTTTATTGAATTTTACAATATAAAAAAAAAGAAAAGAAAAAAGAAACAAGAAAAAAAAGAAAGAAAAAAAATACATATATAGATATAAAAGGGTATTCACATAACATATTGAATACATTTCATTTTTTAATACATTCATCAAAAGAAAAATACCCTTTCCCCCCACCCACCAAAAGTGACCCATCACCATGACTTCCATAGAAGTGTCCGGTAGCTTTATTTATTTATCTAAATTCTAATATTGCTTAAAGAATAATTTTCTATAGCTCACTAAATAACAAAGTAAAATCCATTTTTGCCAACTTATCCCAATATGAGGTAGCCTTAAACCATGTTAACTTAAATTCTTCCAAATCATTTCCATGCAGAATTTCTGTTAATCTGGCCATCCTCATATATAACCACACTTTCTCTCTCCATTCTGTAATTGAGGGTTTACTTGTTTGTTTCCATACTCTCGCTATCACAATCCTTGCAGCAGCAAAACTATATTGACAAATAATCCTATCCCGATCATGAATATCGTTTGTGGGTATTCCCAATAAACAAAATAATGGTTTTCTTTTCACTTTACTATTAATCAAATTATTTGTTTCTTTTATTATTTTTTTCCAAAATTTTTTGATTTTTTTACAAGTCCACCAGACATGTTGAGCTGAATCCATAAATCAGCTGTATACTTCAAACTGATGTGAGAACTTCTGTGTTTTTCACCTGAACTGCCATGTACCCTCCTAAGTCTGCCCATTTCCTGAAATTATTGTGTCTTCTCCCTCAGAAACACTGTCTTTTCCAAGCTCACTTTTTAATGATTCTAGTTCCATAGCATCCTTAACTATCCTTCTTTTCTCTGGGAACAGAGAAGTTTAGCCAGTCACTGCCAGATGTCCTTCTGACTGTGACAGGTAGGCTAGCAAGGAAGGTACAAAGCAAATCACTTCTACGAGGCTGCTTCTTAGTGAAAAGCAGGTACCTGAACCAATCATCATTATTACTAAATCCAAATTAGCAATACATTAGCAATCCGGCTATAGGATCAAAATGGTTTCGGAGATAAGAGTGTAATATAGAGAGGGAATTTTTCATTTCAAACCTAACCTCACCTTAGCACTCCTAGCAGACATCTAATAAGAGTTACAACAATAATACCTCTGTATTTTTTTAAAAAGAAATGGAAGTTTAACACATGAGAATTTACATTCAAGAAATAATGAAATATCCTGTCAAAAAGGAAGGGGAATTGTGTTGGATTTTATTGTAAATCTGACATTATCCATAATGTTTTATAATGATCTATGAGTTTGGTTTTATATAATCAATATATCTAATTATCAACTGTGGATCCTTAAATCTGGAGACTGGAGCCATGGACAGACAAGACAGATCTTTCTAAAAACCTGATAAAGCCCCAGGTTGCAGGGGGAAAATATGCTTTTTCAAAACCCAAAATTATAGAAGCAGTGCTGATAGCTTTAAGAAATTGGTGCCCTCAGTGGCCACCGCTAGGCAACCACAAATGTATTGACAACCTTTAATCCTTAGTTTCTATCAGTAAAAGGCAGGGGAGGGGACAAGGGCCTTTCCAGGGCTGTTTTGGGGTGTGAGGGAGAACTCATCAGAGCCAGGGCCTGCACCAACCACAAGATGACTTGCTACCACATGAATTGCATGACTCACACAGGACTGGCTGCTCTTTGTTTGAATTCCTGCTGTGCCATGGAAGCTCCCCAGGTGACATTGTGCCAGCCACAACTCTCAGCCTAACCTCACAAGGTTGTTGAGAGGATAAAATGGAGGAGAGGAGATTTATGTAAGCTGCTTTGGATCCCCCTTGTGGGAAAAAGGCACTGTGTAAGTGAAGTAAATATATTATAAGTAAATAAGGTGTAAATGTAGCTGAAATTGGAGTGCAAATAATAGGGTGGTTGGTGGATGGGTGGGAAGGAGAGAAGGAATCAGGGTAAAGTACGGATATATGGGTTGCCTGGAAAGCCATCATGGTGTAGTGGTTTAGAGACCATTCCTGAAGGGGGGTAGACCTGCAGTGGCTGGTAGCAACACACGTGTGCTTCCTCCTCAGAGGCTTCCCAGCCACCACGAAGACCCAAAGAAAAGAATAAAAAAATAAAAAAAATATTATGAGTATTTTAGTAATGTTTTATTTTCATTTTCTTTGTTTTATTCTCATTTTCTCGTAATAAATTTAAAATTAAAAAAAATGAAGAAGGCTTTACAGCCAGAAAAAAATGGGGAGAAATGCCCCATTGCACAAAGTGAGGCAGTGCCACCAAAAAAAGGTGGTGCAGCCATGCTGCAGCTCGAGGGGGCGTTCCTGGAGCAAACAGGGTTAGAAAGATGCCCAAAGGCAGCTCTGCCCACAGGAACACCCCCCACACCGGTGCAGGCTTTCTCTAATGAGAAATCCTTGGTGGCATTGCTGTGCTGGCAGGGGCAGACAATGGCTCCTGGACACCGGTGTGTTTGCCCCTACGCCAGCATAGGTGCCATCTTATTCCATGACAAGGTGGCACCTATGCTGGCGCGGGGTCACGCTGGCTCCTAAGGAGCTTTCCCCCCCCCCTTCAGGAATGGACTATAAAAGTGGTGGACTCTGGAGAACAGGGTTCAATTCTCCACTCTTCCACATGAAGCCTGCTGGGTGACCTTGGGCCAGTCACAGTTCTCCCAGAACTCTCTCAGCCCATGTGGAGGCAGGCAATGGCAAATCACCTCCAAACGTCTCTTGCTTTGAAAACCCTATGGGGTTGCATAAGTCAGCTGTGATTTGATGGCAAAAACAACAATCAGCAAAGGAGGAAGGAAAGAGGAAATAGTCTGGGAAAAGGGATACAAGGGAAAGGAAGGTGCCCCAGGCAATTCCTTGTGGATTCCCCACCATGCAACTGGGCCCTGGTGACATCCAGCTCCATGCAACTAGGCCATAGTTTTTCTGGATAGAGGCTGTCAGAGGGATGGAAGGGGGGAAAGCTTAAGACAGGACTCAGATAAGGGTAGGGAAAGAGAGAAGGAAGCAGGGAAAGGTTATAGGGGATTTCAGGAAAAGAAAACCGGAAATAGTGGGGGAGGGGAAAATGAGATCCACCCCCACAAGTCTTTGAGGGTCCTCTGCTTGTCAGTTCCTAAGTCTCATTATCATCAAAAGATTTGGTGATAGTACTGTTTTGTACATATTCAGTACCTTTGTTTATATCTTATTTTGGGGAAATGCTGTAGGGAAATTATATAGAATTACAATCTCTAAAAATATAATTTAAATTTATAGTGTTGCAATGGGTTATAAATGGAGCAGTTACAGAAGTTACAAACGAGTGCCACTAGTTGCTTGTACAGTCTTTTCTATAGTTAGCTGGCGTTGCTTGTTGGAATTGTATTTCTGCTGTAGGAAAGTTGAATAATATGTAGGCAGCCTACACAAGATCCTTTTTGGACAGTACAAATAATATAATTAATTTGACTGGCAAGGAGACCATGCAGGGGGTTGGCACTGCCCCCCCCCATCTGAAGAGATGGCATTCAACTAAATGTTTATTCAAACTCCCATTTTCAGCCTTCCTTCATGTAAAGGACAATATATGTCATCTACTGTATATAGCAACTGACACTTGCCCACCCACTGGTATAGGTAATTGCTTTTTATTTATTAAAGTATTTTATCCATCTTGCTACTGATGTAATGTACAAGGCAGCTAGCAAAAAAAAAATCATAACCCATCACATTATTTTTATCCTGCCCTTCTTCCAGGAGGTTCTCCCTTCCCATTTTATGTTCACAACAATCCTGTGAGGAAGGTAAGGCTGAGAAAATGTGAAGAGCCTTGTGAGTCCATGTGAGCATTGAATCCATGTTGCCCAGACCCCAGTCCAACACTCTGATCACTGCACTACAGTGGCATTCCAATATAGCTCATCTTTGTTGTTATTTTTCTACTCGTGTTTGCACCACTGGATGAGCATCTCATTAATTATAACATATATTTGAAATGGTTGAGCGTTGTTTCCTTAATGTATGGTTAGGTGTTTATATTTTGAAAACAATCCCAATGCTTACATTACTTTCATGGGGGTGAGGGATATTGTTCAACAATATACATATAGTGATACAACATCACTGAAGCAGAACTTAGGCACTGCAAAACTCTAAACAGCTATAAAGTTAAAGGGAAGGTTTGCACATTTTTTCACCTCCTGTGAAAATGAAAAACAGAGGCATAATTACGCAGAGAATGATATAACAGAATCATATGGCTGGAAAATTGTTTGAACTTCAGCTATGTAATACCTTTTTGCAGACACTTGCCCTTTCTATGGTTCAGTGGAAACAGCATTGCTCAATTAAAAGAAAAATGAAAATCCACATGAGAAACTCATCAGAGTGATTTCCATTGTTGTACATCTTTGAAGAATATACAATCTCCTTTTTTTCAGAAGCAGAAAGGGCAAATATGCATATTAAGATTTGATAGGTGGATTTCTGAATTGGCAGAGATATAGATTAAACTAGGTGGACTGGAAGTGGTGAAACCACATATATCAGTGGATGCTGATTTGAGAAGCAAAAATCACTTGTTTAGTATTGCCAATAAGGGTCCTGGGCAAGAAATAGATTAGTAAAGCGCTGCTGATCTACAAAATTGCCACTGGGTGAAAACCCAGTTTCCCCCAAAAGTGACATCATGCCATCACCCGACATTGCCCTCCATGTCTCGCCCCCTGACATCTACGGGTTCATGCACAAACAGTACGCCACTGTTTGTGATGATGTAAAAGAACTTACACATAATAACTACACCAACAACCCTCACTATATAGGCAAAGCTAACATCACGCCCAACAGAGGCAAGGTTTATTAAAAATGTGTAACTATACCTTATTGGTCTGACACTGCAGCCTTTATACCATTGATCCTCCTCTTCAGTATATAATGATGAAAAGACATGAGGGAGAAAAATGTCCCCTCCCCACAAGTTTCTTGCTGGCTCCCACTTGTATGACTTATTAAGCTATTTTTGCCTATTCATGACTGAAAGTTAGAAGCATTAGCCCTATCCATTCATGTTTTGACTGCTTTCTTGCTGGTCTGTACTTGGCACAAACTTTGTAACTCTTTATACTATTGGTTGGGGAAATAAAATGCAGTAACAACATTTGGGTCTTTTCAAAGCAGCCAACCCTGCTTAGCTTCTGATATCTGATGAGATCAGGCTAGCCTAGACAGAAACATTATACACAAGGAAAAGGGCAACTCAAAACTGGCTTCCAAAAAAAGATCGGTCTCAAAACGAACAGAAGAAACCTGGGGAAATAACAAACAAGCAAATTAAAACACAACAAGAAAACTAAAGGCACAAAAATGCATGCAGAAATCAGGGGATAAACCAAAGCAATTTTGGAACCAGAGCCAACAGGAAAAAAAACCACACAGAAAAGCCCGAAATGTCTTCATTACATATAATTACCTTATTACATTTGTTCTATTCATTGAAGTGACTGGATATTCATTGATTATTTAAAAAAATGGGGCAGTTGGGGTAGTTCTGCTTTGTAAACAGAAACTCTAATTCTTGCCTCCATACAAACTAGGGTTGCCAATCTCCAAGTGGGATCTGGTCTCCAAACTTCTCCTGGAGAAAATGGCTACTTTGGAGGGTGAACTCCATTACAGACAGCTGCATTCCAAGGAGTTGTCCTGGTCATAGAAGCCCCGTGATTGACAGGGAGTTTGAGTAGAATTCTGAGAGAGGCAGTTAGGACTCTGACAGATGAGAATCGACTGGGAGAGAGGTTAACAGACAGAGCTTGGAAACAGCTGTGTGAGTTGTAAGCTGTCTGGTGGAGGATTCTCCTTGAGGAGTTAAAAAAGAACACATTTTGGGTTTTTGGATCAGGACTGGATCCATAACCAGTTATCCAGGAAAAATAGCTCTAGGGTTTAGAGAGTGATTCCTAAGAGTTTAGCGGGAAATATCTTTTGTGAATCAAGTGATCCCAGGCCAGTTTGAGAGAGAAACCTGGGAAGTGTGTTCATGTTCCTAAAGAAGTTTAAGTTTAAGGAAGTGTAAAGGAAGCTTAGGTTTAAGAAATAAACCAGTGAGTGCCAAGAAAAAACATTCTTAGTAGAAAATAAAGGTTTAAACCACGGGCGTTGAACTCAATTGTTACGAGGGCTGGATATGATACAAACGTCAATTGGTTGGGCCGGGCCATGCCTTGCCAGCCTAGATTGAAAGTGGAGGCGGGGGGGACTGCCTCGGCTGGCTTGTGGGCTGGATAAGAGCTCTCAAGGGGCTGGATCTGGACCTCAGGCCTTATGTTTGATACTCCTGGTTTAAACACTTGTATGTTAACAGCCTTGATACATTTGCCCGTAACCTTCGGAAACTTCTCAGTTCTGTTATTCTGTTATAATCTACATTTATAAGAATTGCTAACCTGGCTTTTAAATCCCGCAAAAAGAGACAAATGAAACTATTTTTAAGATGTATCTCAAAAAGCCTCTTGAGTGCCAAATATTTCTCACAATCTTATTATTCAAAATACGTCCCTTCATCATACACCCTGCAGAAGTCCCTCCCCTCCCCCCTCAACCCTCTCCAGTGGATTCAAATAGGTAACAATAAATTTAAGTTTAGTTAATACACAGACACTGTGATGCTGAGAGTAAACAACCCCAGTAATTCTGTTAAACATATTCTAACTTTATTGAACTATACGTACAGTTGGTATCTGTTTAACTGGTAACCACTTATTAATCACCATTATTATTATTATTATCTAATCAGTATATTGATATACAGATTAAAATATATTCAATATGTGTACTGGAATATCATTAAATGAGCAGCTGGAACAGAAAGAAGTTATGTGTGAAGTGTGAAAGTGAGATAAGGTCAAAAGGCTGAAATTCCTGGGAGATTACAAATGAAGATAATGAGTGGGGAGGGAATAAACAGCCAGAAGGGCAAAAAAGTGCAAAGAGATAACAGAAAGAATGTGCCAATTAATAAAATGGAAGATGATGGCCAAGTGGCTAAAAGCAGAAATATGTATCAAGTTATGATAGAAAACCAAGCAGAACAAAAGGGACAGAAGCTGGAGTGGAGTTAAAAGGGTCAGGGACCAACATGAGATGGTGAGCTAAATTAAACTGGTTGAATCCAGCTGAAAAGGGAGAGTTCTCTAAGACAGACAAAGACCCTGAAATTCTATATAAGGCTAATAGAATATGAAGCAAGTTGAAAGATTCTACCTCGGTTACCAGACACAACTGGTGCACCAATTACCTCCTATGAATTTTGCTCCAGCTGGATACACAGGGTCTATTTCTCTTGGGCTTTCTTTCTGCTTCATGTGGAATAATCTTGTACATCACATCATTTTATTTAAATTGACTTTCTTCAAATTACAAGACTTTCTTCAGACCAATTTATTCAGAGGCTACAAGGCAACATACTACCTTTCTCCTTATGCGGAGGTCTGGCCAACTGCAGCACGAGTAGGTAGGCACGGTGGTTTGAGTGTGTATGGATCTGTGTCCTCCTATTCTTCTCATATGTTATTTGTTATTCCAAAATAAACATTACATGCATTATGAAGCAAATTAAAAATCATGCGGACTTCTCACTCATTTTTTACCTAAAAGGTTCTTGAATATGATATCCAGCTACTATTTTTCAAAAACTGATATTCTAGGTATACATTTAGACCAGAAAATTGAAAAAGGTATCTCTGAAATAAATAGTATCAAATGCTCAGGTACTCTTATAAGATATTTTGGACTACAACTGTCTAAAAATTTGTCAGATTTATATAACAATAAATATTTAATAATATTTAATAAGAATAACTTTAAAATTGTGACTAGACATTAAGACAGATTTTAAAAGGTAGAATGTGTTGCATTTGTCTTGCATGGGAAGAATAATAAGTTTCAAAATGATTATCTTACCTGAGATGTTGCTTGTACTTGAAAATATTCCTATTAATAGCCCAACTAAGATTCCCAAAGAATGGCAAATAATTATCATAGAATATGTGTGGACCAATAAATAGGGTGTCAACCTCCAGGTACTCTCTGGAGATCTCCTGCTACTACAACTGATCTCCAGCCAGTGGAGATCAGTTTGCCTGGATAAAATGGCCACTTTGCAGTTAGACTCTATGGCACTGAAGTTCCTCCCTTCTCCAAACCCCACTCTCCTCAGGCTCCACCCTAAAAACCTCCCACCGGTGGCAAAGAGGGACCTGACAACCCTACCAATAGAAAATAAATAATGCACCGAGTATACTTCAGGGGAAAAAACAGGATAGAGGCATAATGTGTCCAAATTCTGAGATTTATTATTATGCAATCAAATTAAGATCCAAATGGATACTAAATGACTGGGGAAGGCAATGGCAAACCACCACATAAACATACTCTGCCTAGTAAACATCGTGATGTGACATCACCCCATGGGTCAATAATGACCGGGTGCTTGCACAGGGGACTACCTTTGCCTTTATCCTCATTCTCTAGAGGCTGAAATAAAGAGTCTTGCCAAAAAAAATTGTTCATAGTATTTGGCTCCATCAGCACTATATCTTCCACTTTTGTGAAGAAAACAAAAAAAAAACATTGAATAGATGAATTAAAAGTCAATGTATCATTTAAAAGGTTCTGTGCTTCCAAGTACAATTCAGTAGCAAGTTGCATAGCAGTAAACCTTATAAGTAATGTCCAGACAGATCCCTTTAATAAAAAATCTTAACAAGGTTCTTCATATTCTGGAGTGGCTACATACACATTTTTAAACATTTAAGCTTCCTAAGAAATATTTAGTAAATCACAACCTATGTTCATTTTCATTAAAGATTTTAATATGAAATTTAAAGCACTAAAAGCCCCCTAGAAATTGATATTAAACATTTTAGGCATTTTATTGAGATTTACGTAATTGCAACAGAACTAAAAGTTAATTCAGATTTTCTTGCCAGAAATAATGAGAAGTAGCTTATTCTCCTGACATGGATCACAGTGGGTAGCCGCCTTAGCCTGTCACTAGCAGTAGAAAAGAGTAGGGGTCCAGTAGCACCTTAAAGACAAAAACATTTCTGGCAAGTTATAAGCAGGTATGGCAGGGAAAACTTATACCCTGCCAGAAATATTGTTAGTCTTTAAGGTCCTACTGGACTCCTACACTTTTCTCCTGACATGCTTCTTACAAAATTTTCTTCATTCTTTATTTGAAATTTTACCAAGGTCTACCTAAAAAGCAAGAAAGACTAATGCCAGTAATGGGTCCAATTACCAATTGCACTGTAATACATCATGGTGATGTGTAGGTTTGACAACATGCTGAAGCAGAAAGTGTTAGTACAAGATAGTAGTTTAGCATAGTATCTGAGATCTTGGTTGATAACAAGCTGAGATAGTATTTTAAAATGTGTATCTCTTCTTCAGTCAGATAACTAATAAAGCAGAATCCTCTCTTACTATCATCTGGGAACCTCCAGCCATACACGGATTCCAATGGGGCCATGTTGAGAAGTAGATACATTGATGGGACTCATCTCACACAATTTTAAGTGCATGAAATGTTCCCCATATTCTTGATGTGTACACTCATCCTGCTTTTACTACTATTAAACAAGTCTGCAGATCTTTCTAGTTTTTTTAAACAAACCCAATTGCTTAGCCATAGATGACAGTATGTAATGCATATATAAACATGTGTGTATACCAAAAGTACCGATGCTTCTTTTACATCCAAAAGTAGCAGTGCTTCTTTTAGATTCAGTTCTTTGAAACTCTTATCATTTAACCAGTCTAAAATAAAGCATATTTGGATCAGCAGCTGGAAAATCTATTTACTGCTGCCGTCTAATGTCAGACAGGCATATTGTTGCTGAAAGCCCTAGAAACCATTCAATCAAGTGAGCATCTTGAAAGACCTACAGTTAAAAGGTCTGTCAATGTCCATGTATTCGCAGCCTAAGTTTCACAATTAGCAGAGCTAAATTAAATTAGAAGTTGAAAATCAGTTTAGATTTCAGATCTTTCCAGACCTTGAAGACTGAAGGATGAAAATGATAGCAAGACAGACCTGACTAAACCTTGAAACAGGTGGCTAAAAACCAGGGTAAACATTTAGCATCTTTGAAACAGACTACATAGTAGATGCAGGCAAAAGCTTTAGAATAATCATCTGAAAGCTCCTTAAACTTTTATAAGTGGTTAAGAAGCAGTGTAGTAACACTGAGTGAAATGTCTCCCCCTCACCCCGATTGCCTTCCACTATAAGTAAAATCAAACATCTGCCAAATGCCAGCCTGCTCAGACTACTAATGAGTTTTAAAATTCAGAGTATGACCGTTGCTCAGCAACTGATAAAGAATACTAGACACACACATTCAAGTTAATTTACAGGAGACCTTTACCCCAGATATTCACAAATCCTATTTAAAAGGTTTATTCTTCCAGCCCCTTCTACCACACAGAACTAAACAATTCTCCAGATCTTGAAAGAATTAATTTTGGACAATAATGAATAACAGCTTTTTTTCTAATGCGACCACGCCCTCTTTGAGAACCTTAATTCTTCTTTTTAAAAGAACTTGACAGATAAATGAAATTGATTATACTTACACTCTGCTCTTTCAGATTCACACCCATTTGGCTTTTATAAGTCAACATTAGCCTAGCAATCACACAGACATTCTTAACGAATAATAAAATACCTCTTGAAGAGATCTCTTTTGATATTTTGAACAGAGCTCGGATCTCAAATACATAATATTTTCATATAGCTCTTCAAGCTAATGTGTGTTGGACAGAGTTAAGTGAAACCTTGGCTTCCTGACTCATTATATACTTGTTAGTCTTCCATGTTCCCTCCTTATTCATCTTACCCAGCAATGGTAGTGCCAAAGTGGAGCAGGAACAAGAACCTCAAAGGTGAAGTATCTGCTAGCACAGGAGGTTGTGCTGCCATAGGTTATTTTATATTACGTTTGCTATATTGCTTGTGCTGATCCTCCCAGTCCAGTTTGGGTTAGTAGCAATCACCAGTGGAATATAGATATAGTGTCAAAAATACATGGCAGAAATGCAGTGGTCATTTTCTCAGGTTTGGCATGACTATGAGAAGAATCAGGTTAGACATGCTCTTGCTACCATAGCAGGTTTTGGTTTGTAATGGATAGCTGTTGCAACCTACGTTATCCAGGTTTTCCCTCAGTATGCAGACTGCAACCATCCTTCTCTTTGTACTGAATCAATATAATTTCCAATATTACATTCACTCCCAGAGCAGAAGAACAACAATGCCCATTCATAAATATCATAAATGCTCCAAACCAAAAAAGAATCATTTCTGACATTGAACTGTCATGAACCTGCTGCTCTGATTCTGGTATCTTGTGTTCATTTGGGGGGGGGCAGTGAAGGTGAGAGAGGAATGCAAGTGTGATGGACAGGAGGCTGTCCTGCCCCTGAAGAGAAGACCAACCACTCAGATGAGCCCATAAGAGTGCTGCTTCAACATCCAATCACCTTCAAGAAGGGGGATGAGATATTGGAGGGGACACAGGAGAAAGATGGAGTTGAGATCTGCCTCTGGGAAAGAAAAGTGACAGCTCAGGTCTGGCTCAGGAAAAAGAGCAGAAAGAGTGAAGGGTAGTTCTGCCTGGTAGTGTGACAGCGTGGTTTAGCTCTTTCTCTAGGAGAGAATAGAGTACCCGACTGTTAGGCCTGTCTCTGGAGTTGAGCACACCTTGTACAATTTAGTCTGACTCTTGGGAAAGGGCAGGCTGGTGTGGGTAGAATCCTGAGTGTGTGAATGGATCCAACCAAGTGGCTAGTCGGTAAAAACCAGTTTGTGCCTGAAAGCATTACAGAAAATTCTAACTACTCTCTAAAGCCATAACTAATTCAGTTTTCTGTGCCTCAGCCAGGTTTCTCCTTTGTCTGCCTGGAGACCTGTACTGCTGATCTATTCCTTGAGACTAACCTGTAAATAAATAAATCTTCTTTGTTTTTTATATTCAAATCTTGCTGCAGTGATCTCCATAAACTTCTTGTAGTCACAAAACTTACTTCATGGCAGTGAACCCGAAGTCTACACACTCGCTACCTTTTGAACACCTGATAACTGAGGGGAAGGTTTATAGCGTTTTTTAAAAAAACTAGATCAAAAAAATCTTAGGAGGCTATGTGCATCCCCTCTAGGGTCATGCAAAAAAACAAAACAAAAATATCAGTAAATTTCAGGTTTATTGGGCCCAATTGTTTTTGGGTAAACCTAGAATAGGCCTAATACCCATGACGGTAAAGGGGTATTTCTGCTTTAGTTCTGGGTTTACCGAAAAATTCGGGTTCATTATATTCTATGGGGATTTTTCCCCGAAGCTCCTGTGGGGGGCATTTTTGGAGGTAGAGTCACCAAGTTTGCAGCGGGGCTGCAAGGCACTATCCTTACATGGTCAACAAAGTTTGGTGAACTTTGGGTCAGGGGAGCCAATTCTATTGGCGTGCAAAGGGTTTATTTTTGGTTCGGGTATATCAATATGCACAACCCTAGTCCCCTCAATAGGTGGGGGAAGCTTGTCACGGCAAGGAACACAGTGATTCAGCAGACATGAATTTTAAAAGGACAGCATCCAACCAGAATAGTTAGTCCAGTTCTTGCCAGACAGGACTGTCATGATCGGTGTTTCATTTTCTGTCAGTCTTTGCACTGTCTTACTTTGATATGGCTTTCTCATTCAATCAAAACATGAGCAATTTCATTCTCTGAGATTGCTCACACTGGGCAGAGGCAATTTTTTTGCTTGCAGAAATGGTAAGGTGGGAGAAGGGAGAAAATAAACCTCACACTATAATCTCTACCCTGACAAGAAGCCAGTTCTCTTCAACACAACTGAAGAGACTGGGCACAGAAAGCCAGGCTTCCCCTACCTCAGCAATACGCACCCAACCTGCTTTGCAGACTAAGGGAAGGGATAAAGGCAGGGGATTAAGGGCCTTCCCACTCCAGTGTGTGTGTTAAGTACCATCAAGTTACTTTTGATTCATAGCAAATCTATGAATCAATGTCCTCCAAAATGTTCTATTGTTAACAGTCTTGCTCAGGTCTTGCAAACTGAGAGCTGTGACTTTCTTTATAGAGTTAATTCATCTCATGTTGTGTCTTCATCTTTCCTGCTGCCTTCAGCTTTTCCTAGCATGATTGTCTTTCCCAGTGAATCTTGTCTTCTCATAATGTGACCAAAATACGATAGCCTCATCTTGGTCATTTTAGCTTCTAGGGATAGTTCAGGCTTGATTTGATCTAGAACTAGGGCTGTCAATTCGGTTCGTCCCGAACTGAAAAAACAGCCGAATGTCCCCTGATTCGGCGGTTTTTAGTTCGGATGGAACCAAACTAAAAAAAGGTGGGAAAACGGAAAGCCGAATTCAGCGAGTTTGGGGTGTTCGGCGAATAAATTCAGCAAATTCGGGGTTCGGCGCAGCAGCATAACCGTCAGTTAGTAAGCAGCATTCTCCCGCGGCCAATCGGTGGCCAAGCTGGGTCTTCTTCTGGCCAATCAGTTGCGATTGAGTGCATGAGCCCAGCTGCTGCGTGGCACGGGGAGAGAAAGAGAGAGTATCTGTTTGTGTGTGAGAGAGATCCCCCTTGGGGGGGTGCATGTGCACATTCGAGCCATTCCGTGGCTGCAGGGGGCGCATTTTTGGGGGTAGAGCCCCCAAACTTTCAGCATAGTTTCAGAGAACCCTTCTTGCAAGAACCCCCATGTTTTGTAAAGATTGGATCAGGGAGGGCGAAATATGGGCCCCGGAAGGGGTCCCCCCCTTAATATGCATTTTTATTCCATTTACAGCACACATTCGCACCATTCCGTGGCTGCAGGGGGTGCATTTTTGGGGGTAGAGCCCCCAAGCATTCAGCGTAGCTTCAGAGGACCCTTCTTGAAAGAACCCCCAAGTTTTGTGAAGATTGGGTCGGGGGGGCTGAGATATGGGCCCCGAAATGGGTCCCCCCTCTTTAATGTGCATTTCTGACAATGGGGGTTTGCAATTAGCAGAGCTTGCTGCCCACGCCCAAAGCTCTCAGCCCCGACAAACAGCTGAGCTGCGGGGAGCAAGGGCGGGGCAGGTGCGAAGAAGATGGAACAGAAGACATCCACAGTAAGACCCGTTTTGGGGCTTTTCTCTATAATTTTTCTCCTCTGTGTGTGTGTGGGGGGGGAAAGCAGAGTCTGTGTGTGTGGGGGGAGGGAGCAGTTTCTGTGGGTGGGGGGGAAGCCAAAGGGGGCTTTCACCCGTTCTGCCTGGGGTGTGTGTGCCCCCTCCAGTCTCTCTCTCCCTGGTTTGAGGGGGGGCTTCAGTTGTGTGTCCTCAGGTTTTCCCTCATTCATAAGATCGGTTAGGTCTATTTTGATGCTTGCTCAAAACTGGTTTTCAAATTGTGACTTAAAGAATGCATTTTCCTGGTCCCGAGTCCAATGCAAAAGGGGAAATTCCACCCCCTCCTGCTCCTTTAGCATGCCTCTGTCCCTTTCCATGGTTTGCAAACTCCCAGGCGTCACATGTTGCTTTGCATGGTTGCAAACGTGTTGCTTTGCATGGTTTGCATGGTTGCAAACCTGTTGCTTTGCATGGTTTGCAAACTTCTTCGCACCTGCCCCACCCTTGCTCTCCGCAGCTCAGCTGTTTGTCGGGGCTGGGAGCTTCGGGAGTGGGCGGCATCTCTGCTAATTGCAAACCCCCATTGTCAGAGATGCACATTAAGGAGGGGGGACCCCTTTCGGGGCCCATATCTCAGCCCCCCGACCCAATCTTTACAAAACTTGGGGGTTCTTGCAAGAATGGTCCCCTCGAGCTACGATGAAAGTTTTGGACCTCTACCCCCAAAAATGCCCCCCCAGAGCCGCAGAAAGTCGCAATTGTGTTTTTAATGGCTTTATTCGGCCGAATGTTTTCCCGCCTCCAGATCTCATGCCGAATTGCATGGACCCGAAGTGGGGGAGTTCGGACTTTGGCATTTCCCGAATAAAAACGGGCCAAATTTTGCCGAATCCAAATTTTACCGATTTTTTTTTTCAACAGCCCTATCTAGAACCCACTTTTTTTTGGGGGGGGCAGTCCATGGTATCCATAACACTCTCTTCCAACACCACATTTCAAAGGAGTCTACTTTCTTCCTGTCAGCTTTCTTCATTGTCCAGCTTTCACACCCATACATAGTAATAGGGAATACTATGGCATGAATTAACTTGAACTTGGTTGCCAGTGACACATCCTTACACTTAAAAATCTTTTCAAGCTCCTTCATGGCTGCCCTTCCCAGTCTCAGTCTCCTTCTCATTTCTTGGCTGCAGTCTCCCTTTTGGTTAATGATGGAACCAAGAAATAGAAAGTCTTGAACAATTTCAATTTCCTCATTGTACACCTTAAAGTTAAGTAATTCTCCAGTACTCATTACTTTTGTCTTGATGTTCCCACCCCAGTAGTAAAGTTTAAAAACACACACACTGAGGAGATGGAAGAGAAACTAGTGATGATCTAATTCTGCACATATCTCCAGAAGGCAGATCTAAAAATCCACACAATGGGCCCATATACAGACAATGGAATTTTTTCTACAGATATCCAAATTTAAAAAAAAAAAAGAATGAGGGGGGTTAAAATTGTCCAAAAAGGGGAGAACACTGACTGAGGTCTTATGAGAGAGATTTCTGTGGCCCCTTTGGCTACAGAAATATGTATTTTTCCTTTATATCTCTGCAATGGGCTAGATACTAACTTTTCAAAAGCTGGGAATTCAGAAAACCAGATACACATATTGCTATACCGTTATATCAACATAAAGCTACTCAATTGCTGATAAACTAAACAAACCAAAAACCCCAGTAGTAGGGGAGGAAATTGCTGCCTCAACAGCCAAGCCTTGCAGAAGTCCAGGACCTTGCCTGCCATTTTCTGGCTGAGGAGGTGGACTCTGCTGCTTCTGATGCCAGCACGGGGGAAACATCCAGTGAGGACAAAGCCAGCACGCTTAATCAGGAGCTAGTTCTGTCCTTTCCTTTAAAAAATTTAAAAGAGTCATGGGTGGAGACCAGCAATGGTGATTCTATGAACTTGGGCAGTTCATGGGAGGGGAGGCATCTTGGCCATCTTCTGGGCACTGGGTGTGTACGGGGGGAGGCAGTTGTGAGTTTCCTGCATTGTGCAGGGGGTTGGACTAGATGACCCTGTGGTCCCTTCTAACTTTATGATTCTATAATTCTAAGTCTACCTGACCATCAGCTATTGGTCAGCATCTCTCTCCTCTTCAAACTGAGCCAGTGTGGTGTAGTGGTTAAGAGTGGTGGACTCTAATCTGGAGAACCGGGTTTGATTCCCCACTCCTACACATGAGCGACAGACTCTGAGCCAGGTTGGTTTTCCCACTCCTACACATGAAGCCTGCTGGGTGACCTTGGGCTAGTCTCAGTTCTCTCAGAACTCTCTCAGCCTCACCTACCTCACAAGGTGTCTGTTGTGCGGAGAACAAGGGAAGGTGATTGTAAGCTGGTTTGAGACTCTTTAAAGGTAGAGAAAATCAGGGTATAAAAACCAACTCTTCTTCTGACAGCAGCACCCTCTTTTCTGCCTTCCCCTGCATCTCCCCTAAATGTTCATTACTCCTAGAATGTCAGGAATGTCTGGGGCCATGTTGGGTATGCCCAAACCAACCCCAAACAGCTAATTTTTGGTATAAATTTGGCTTAGATATACCTGAAAGAAACATCCATAGTCCAAATTATCAGCAAATATGGTCAGAATGAGAAGCAGAATACTCTGTACTACAGACAATTTAAAATCCAAACTGTCTGAAATGATCTAAAATATTTACTCAGATAAATCACTTAGAATGGCCCACAGAATCAATATTTCATAGCACATCACTGAAAGCACCATCTGTACATCAGGAAAAGCTGACCAATACATACACATACAAATAGTTTGCCAAAACAGAATGAACACACATTACATGTTAAGAAGAACAGGGTTCTCCCCCATCTGATATATCATCCATAATGTTAAAAAAAAATCCAGAGTTTTTGGGAACATACTCGTGCACTATTTTAGTTCACTGCCATAACTACCTACACAGCACTTTAGTCATCTCTGAGGTTTTCTATACCATTATTTAGCAATTTAAATACAATAGGAGACACAAGCAATAAAAAATATTTCACAACAGCCAGTATTGGAACAGTATAAATTGCTTTCGGGGCTGGCTCCACTCTGTTTCTTTAAATGAACATAAAAAAGCAATACTTCATGTGAGGGTGAAGGGACAGGGCCTACTCTGTCACAACTACCAAGGAAGCCAAATGTAATTCTCTTTCAATTCTATAGCTTTCTGCTGGGTTGGCACAAAAACTGTGAAGCTAGCAAAATAAGAATTCTGCTATTCCAGAGTTGTGAATAGGAGCTCAGTTCCTTGGATGCAAACCTAGATTTCAGTGCTAGAGGACATGCACAGCAACCAACAGAGAACAATGGTAACCTTGTTTTGGTAGCATAACAGAGCTAGCAAATTACAGCCCTCTTCCTTACAAGGTTATATTTGGTAAGGCATTTATACAGACAGACTTCAAAGTACCAATGATTTTAATTTAATTTTTCCTCCCTATTTTTTCTTTGTTCACTTCTGTTGGAATGTGGCTCTAAATGGATATTGCAGCCAAGATGGACTAAAACTGTTATGATGATGCTGTTCCATATAGTCTTCTAATTTTAAAACATTGATTATTATTAACACAACCCCTACATAAGATATGAGGCATAGCAATGTTCCCATTCAGTTTTTCTACTCATTAAGGAAAGGAGATGAGTAGGGTTGCCAACCTCCAGGTACTAGCTGGAGATCTCCTGCCATTACAACTGATCTCCAGACGAGAGAGATCCATTCACCTGGAGAAAATGGCTGCTTTGCCAATTGGACTCTATGGCATTGAAGTCCCATCCCTCCCCAAACCCTGCCCTCCTCAGGTTCCACCCCAAAAACCTTCCGCGGGTGGCGAAGAGGGACCTGGCAACCCTAGAGATGAGGCTCATTGAAAAAACTCATGCATTGTATGGAAAGAGTCCCAGGTTCAGTTCCCAGCTTTTCAAAAGAACCACAGACAGTATGTGTTGGGAAAGATGCTCCTCTCCCTGAGAACCTGGACAGCTGTTGCTGAAGTAGGCAATATTGGACATAATAGACTGACCTGGTAGAAGGTAGCAGCCACTGGGCTTGCTGCCTTTTTCTAGGAAGGGCTCCTACTGCTTTAAGAATAGCCTCAACATGCTGAAGAAATGGTGGGAAAGTTTAATTGACTACATTTGTAAATGTCAAAAGTTGCCATGGAATTTTGCCTAAGTGAAAATTATGAGAATTTATACCATGGGTGTCAAATTCATTTTTTAGGGGGGTTGGATATGACATAAATGTCACTTGGTTGAGCTGGGCCATGTGTACCACATCAAATAAATCAAATAAATATATATCATAAAATGTAATGCCAGGTACTGGAGATACAGATTTCATAAAAGACACAGGCAAAGCCAGATAAAAGCACTTGGTGGCCTAATCTGGTTCGTGGGCCATATCTTTGATGCCCCTGATTTAAGCAGTCTGTTTGGGTAAAACATTCCAGGAATTGTAATGGAAAATAAATGAATTTCTGTAAACAGTTTTTCACTTTTAAATATTCCTGCCAGTGCTGCCTGGATCAACTTATTTTGATGGCTACCTCTGCCTTGCCATCATCCTAGCCTGAGAGCCAAAACAGCAAATCTGCTGTTCCCTCTTACCCCAAGCCTCTTTAAAAACCATACAGCAAGCTGTGCCTGAACTCTGGTGAGATTCCTTCCCCCTGCAGTTGTTTGGCCATCGTTTTGGTTGCCTGTTTGAGAAGGTCTAAAGGGTAAGCGAGGCTTGCTGCTCCACTACCCGAGGTCACCCTTTCAGTTGGCTTCAATGTAAAGAGAGCCATGATTCCTACACAGGAGTCCAGAAAAAGGGTGACAACCCTAACAGATGCATGTATTGAACAGAAAGAATTCTTTTCAAAACTGTACTGAATTGCAGAGAAGCTCAAATTTACTGGGAGTGATATGTATTCCTGGAGATTTGTTGGATTTAGATTTAATGCCTCTGGAGCTTTCTTTATATGACCCAGCGGTAAATTCTAGAACAAAACAATCTCACATCCAACTAAAAATATGACAAACCTGCTGATCAGCTTGCATACAGTTGCCCTGAACCCACCACAGCTATTTATCTTCAGAAACACAGTGCAATCCTAAACAGAGTCACACCCAACTAAGCACATTGACTTCAATGGACTTAAAAGGTAAAAGTAAAGGTCCCCTGTGCAAGCACGTTGACGTCATATCCCAATGTTTTCTAGGCAGACTTTGTTTATGGGGTGGTTTGCCAGTGCCTTCCCCAGTCATCTTCCCTTTACCCCCAGCAAGCTGGGTATTCATTTTACCGACCTCGGAAGGATGGAAAGCTGAGTCGACCTTGAGCTGGCTACCTGAAACCAACTTCAGTCAGGATCGAACTCAGGTCGTGAGCTGAGCTTGGACTGCAGTACTGCAGCTTATCACTCTGCTCCATGGTGTAAATGTACTTAGGATTGCACTGACAAAAAACTAATATAGTTAGGGTTGCCAGGTCCCTCTTCACTACCGGTGGGAGGTTTTTGGGACAGAGCCTCAGGAAGGCAGGTTTGGGGAGGGACTTCAATGCCATAGAGTCCAATTGCCCAAGCGGCTGTTTTCTCCAGGTGAACTGATCTCTATCGGCTGGAGATCAGTTGTAATAGCAGGAGATCTCCAGCTAATACCTGGAGGTTGGCAACCCTACATATAGTGGCCACAGAATCCAAAAGCCCAGAAACCAGGAATAAAGCAGTGGTTTCCTCAAGTTCAGGACTGGAATTCCCAGCAGCTGAGCTTTGCACAAGCAAGAGTCTTCATTAAAATAAAGAGATAATCTGCACAGAAAAAAAAAACATGGCAGGGACTCTTTAGTTGTTTTCTTTTAGTGTTGCTGACAATCGCCATCTGTTTTTATTAACAACATCCATGTTTTCATTATGGATGAAACGTAAAAAGGTGGAAATTATTATAGCTAACTACAGGAAAATAAACAGATCATTGTTGAATCGAAGATGTAATTTTTTTTCAAATTTTCCACAAGATGGCATTGTTTCAGAAAATTCTCTTTGTTACCTAAAAGTACCTCTGTAATACACATTATTTTTGCTGCACCAGACTTCTCCATTATGTTGATTGCCTTTCAAAACAGTTCTGTAACTAAGTAAAAGCCAATTCAAGAGTTTCAACATGTCAAATCATGCACCTGAAGAACTGTGGTAAACTGAGAAATAAAATCTATGTTTGTGCACCATCGGTAGCACCCAATTCAGTAGACATGTGATAAGACAGAGTAATATACAGGAACATTCTGAAAGGTGAATGCAATTCAATATTTCGAATGATGGCTGGAATCCAGGAAAGCAGAAACTGAGTACTGCAGTATCTATACAATGCTTTTCCTGCGTGCTGTTGCCAGCAGCAGTCCCTTACACCTGAACTGGCATTCCTATGATGTGGTGTATGGGAGGGTCACAACCGGGCTTCAGACATTGGAGGTGCCTTCTACTTGTGCAAGTGACTGTTCGGATCTAAGTTATTGTATAAATATGGTGGCAAAAAAGTACTGTCAGGTCACAGCTGACTTATGGCAACCTTGTAGGGGTTTCAAGGCAAGATATATTGAGAGGTGCTTTACCATTGCTTGCCTCTGCGTGCTGACCCTGGACTTCCTTGGTGGTCTCCTGTCCAAATACTAACCAGGGCTGACCCTGCTTATCTTCTGAGAACTGACAAGATCAGACTAACCTGGGCTATTCAGGTCAGGGCTTGTACCTACCACACAAGACCAATTCAAGACACTGGTTCTGGCCTTTAAATGACTTGGATCCAAACTACCTGAAGAAGTAATTTCTTATGAAACTTAATCCAGGTGTATGAACTGGCCTGAGTCCTGATATAATCCAAGGGAGCTTTGCTACATCAATTGATACTTAAGTAATAGCTGACTTATAGCAACGTTGTGGGGTTTTCAAGGCAAGAGACATTCAGAAGTGGTGTGCTAGTGCCTGCCTCTGGACATCCTCAGTGGTTTCCCATCCAAGTACTACTCACGGCTGACCCTGTTTAGGGTCCTGCTTCCAAGATCTGATGAGACTGGGCCACCTTGGGCCATCCAGGTCAGGGCCATCATATAATGCCTCTTCATATGACTAGCAGAAATTTTGGAAATTTTGAGTGCTTAAGTAGCGCTATCTATCCAGATCCATTTGCCAGCCTTATCCAGGTTCTAGCAACATATTGTCAAAGATGATAATTTATTAAAGGGAATTTTTAAGATACATAAAACATGATATGAGCAATGACTAAAGCATTGTGGAAAAGTACTGTGCATGCATCATCACCGCAGAATGCACTTACCATGTGAGTATGTCCTGTCATGTTAACACACCTATCAATGACGTGGGAAAGAGGGATGTTGGTATGGTGAGCTATATGCAAGTTGGGTAAAAACACATGGTAAGTATGTTAGCCCTGACCTGGATAGCCCCAGGCTAGCCTGATCTCATCAGATCTCAGAAGCTCAGCAGGATTGGCCCTGGTTAGTATTTGAATGGGCCACATCCAAGGAACACCAGAGCCGTGACATGGAGGCAGGCAATGACAAATCACCTCCAATCATCTCTTGACTTGAAAACCATATGGGGTGGCCATAAGTCAGGTGTGACTTGACGGCACACACACAAAAAGAGTATGTTTAATTGTGACAAGCACCTGTGGAATGTTTACGTGAGTGAATACCTTTTACATGATCCGCATTATACCTGTTTCAGCCCTTGTCATCATATATTAGGCGTTTATATTAGAAACTTACTTCCCGGGTGTTCAGTCAAGATATCTATGTGCGCTTGAAAAAAGTAAGTAAAAAGAGCTGACATTCAGTGGAGTAACATTTATTGGAACACCAATATGTAAATTTTAATAACTGGAACCATGTTATATTCTCCAGTTTTGTACAGGAATGCCTTATACTTTATTTACCAACTAGTAACTAAATTAATAAGGAATAAAGAAGAAGGAAGTGTCCATTTCTCTATCCCAATAAACATTCCTGAATCAAGTAGTTAGGGTTGCCAACTCCTGACTGGAACATTCTTGGGAAATTGTGGATAGTATCTGGCAAAGGCTGAGTTTGGGGAAGGGAAGAGGCTCATTGGGGGATGTGATGCCATAGAGTGTGCCCTCCAAAACTACCATTTCCTCCAAGAGAACTGATCTCGGTAGTCTGTAGATCAGGTTTAATTCCAGCAGAACACTGAGGCGGATTAACCCTACTAGCTGTACCTTAGTGAAGACTGATTTTCTCTAACAAATTGTCTTCCAAAGCAGTTTGTCTGCTGTTACTTGTTATTTAGGCATAAAGAATGACAAAATTTTCTAGAACAAGTTTGAAAACCTGGTCTTAGGTAACTGTAAGAAGAGCCACTGGGCTTCAAATACATGGAAGAATGCTTTATTGCCATTACATTGCATCTGAGTTAACTACATGCAGAATTCATACCTCTAATTCCCACTAGATGGAGCAAGGGGAGTCTAAAAGTAATCTAAATTGAATTTTTCAATTTGTATCTTGATATACTTTATTTGACTCTAGATGCTACTGTTGCTATATGAGTTGCACTACTTTAGTATACTTATAATTTCATTGTTGGTAGGAGGGTGGGAAGTGTTACGCTTTTGAAAACAGACCGCCGAAGGTCCAAAGCAGTCATTTTGCCATAACCTCTGAAGTTGCTGAAGCATTTGTTAGTAGTAGCTTAGTGATGCACTGTGTACTGTGCTGCTGCATTACAGTATCTAAGGAAGTTCTCTTGCTTGCCAAGTTATAAATTGGGTGGCGAGGCTTAATTCAATCAATATTTTAATATAAATAAATGAGGGAAAACGCACATTAGGCAGTAAAGTATGTAGCGTTCACAACCACTAAGCATACAATCCATGTTCACTACTGGAACATACTAATTTTTGCCATTGTTTTATTGATTGTTTTTGTGGTTAATGAATTTTGCAACTGATTTTATTATTACAAGCTGCCCAGAGGGTTCAGTGAACAAAAAAAAAGGGTAGAAATAGCTTAATAAAATAAATAAGCACAATGCTGTGGGTCTACAATCTTGCCAATATATTCACACACACACACACACACACACACACACACACACACACACACACACACACCCCGGGCAAGCCTTTTTAGGAAATCAAAGCCATCTATTCTATTTTAGCTAAGTTTTATTTTACATGAAAATACCTCTGTCCCATCTCCTCATCTTTCTTCTTTGCTCTTATCTTTCTTGTAAACTTCCTCTCTATTTTTTCCCTTGTACTATTTGTTCTGTTTATGCAAATATATCTGTCGAACTGATCATTGTGTCTTTTCTTGCTTGCTGCTCTTTATGAGTAGTCTATACAATTCCTTTACTAATTCTTTCTTGATAAAAGAAGCTTCTAACTTCTTACTTTTTCACCTTGATTTTTACCTATGTTCTGAAAAAGAAGTGCCCCACTTTTCTCTACTGTAAGGAGTTTCAAAGCTGCTTACAATCACCTTCCCTCTACACAACATATTTGTATAGTGTTGAGTAGATTTTAAGCAGTTTTGAAATAAACATTTAAGGTTTCCTGGATGACACATCTGTCCTTGATCTTTTTCAGTCAGACTTCAGGCCTGGGTTTGAAACCAAAATAATTTTAATTGGACTGGTGGACTCTACTTAAAACTATATTTCACTGACTTCTGATAGTGTTGGATCTATCAGTGGCCTTTGACACAGTGGACAACCCCATTCTTATTCAACAATTGGAATATAGAGTTTGAATTAGAGGATTAGCTATATGTTGTTTTCATTCTTTTTTGTCAAATAACAGCGCATTCCTGAGATCTAAGGGCGAAAGCCCTTAGGAAGTCAGGAAGGTGCCGCAACGGCATCTGGGCAGCTAATTCCGGCGTTAGTGGGCCGAACGCCGGAGGGAAGGCCCGGCCACTGGCTGTGGGGCACTGTCCAAACACTGTCAAAGGCTGCACCAGCATCTCAGAAGGTGTTCACAGGTTGTCCCAGCATCCTGGGAGGTGTTCCCGGGGCGTTCACTCACTGGGCTGGGGGTGGGGCTCCAAAGCCCTTTCAGCCCGCAAACACCCCTTTTAATTTTTGGCAGGATAGGTGGTGTATCTCCCATGCAACCCTATGAGGGTTGCGTAGATTTTTGGCGCCGGGAGACTCATACCACAGCATGGTCACTGGAATCCATGGGAATTATTCTCTGTGGATCCTTGCACTTGTGACACTCAGAACAGTTTTCATTCCAAAGGATTCATGGAGGACATCAGGATACATGGAACATCTATATCTCATGGATATTTTACCTGGGACGATAGCAAAATGCAACAGATCTAATTAGCATTGCCAACCTCCAGGTACTAGCTGGAGATCTCCTGCTAATACAACTAATCTCCAGCCCATAGAGATCATTTCCCCTGGAGAAAATGACTACTTTAGTAATTGGACTCTATGGCATTGAAGTCCCTCACCTCCCGAAAGCCTGCCCTCCTCAGGCTCCACCCCAAAAATCTCCAGGTATTTCCCAATCCAGAGTTGGCAACTCTAGATCTAATGGAAGATCCACACTGAGGCCTGCCCCACTGCAAATTATCACTGTTCTGATATAGTGTTGTTTTTTTTAATTTACTTTTTAAATTTACCCCACCTTTCTCCACAATGAGTACCAAAAGCAGCTTACATTGTTTTCTTCTCCTTCATTTTATCCTCATAACAACCCTGTGATGTAGGTTAGGCTGAGAGTATGTGACTGGCCAAAGGTAGGGATTTGAACCTGGGTCTCCCAGATCCCAGTCCAACACTCTAGCCACTACACTATTTCCATTACTATTTCCATCAACAGAGTGATCATACATGAAGCTGAATTACCACTAACATTAATTAATCAGGCCAGGATCCAGAATGCTTTTTTTTTCTTTTCTAATTGAACTCATTCCACATGAAAAATTGGCTTTGAAATAACTCTGTTTTATAAACAAATTTGCCATGTGGCATAGTGGACTGCTAATTTTTTCTAAAGACTCTTTGCAGCAATTAAGCAATTTCCCTGATCCTTAACATCTAAGATTTTAAAACTAGCACAGACACTTGCTCTGCACAAAGAAAAAAGAAGAAAGAAAAGCAAACCAAAAACCAGATATCATTCTCTTACATTTGCACTCTCACGCAATTCATCCTGGACAGAGTATAATTTTAGAGGTCATTTTATAAAATCAGCACATAATCAAGTCTACACCCTCATCCTATCCAAAATAATGTAACTGGATTGTTTAGCAATTTGTATCAGTATACTTATTCTCCACATATATTCTTGCACCCTATTAAATGCATATTATATGGTGCTTGTGATTTTTAATTTTTCGAATGATTGAGCATTTAAAAAAAAATCTAAATTGCTTTTATTTGGCATCTGATCTCTTTTCAATATAGCATACCATTCCAGAATGTTTAATAATTCCAATAACTTGCTTCCTAAAAGACTAAGTTAAATGGCATTGAATGCAGCCATTTTCACCACCGTGTGTACATCTCTAAACCTTCCCAACCCCTTTCTATGATTCTGCAACTTCACAGCACACAAAAGATTGCAGAGAGTTCTTTGACTGCCTATTCATAGCCAAACAACAATTTAGGTCTAACAGCCAAACCAGATATTACATGTGACACGGGTATCTGTCCTGACTCATTGTCATGGCAAAGAACAGTGCAGGGTTATTGCTCCGTTGCTCTGGTGGGCTGTGGAGCTCTGCAAGGACTCTCAATAATGGGTATAAATTATGGGCAGAAAGGTACCGCCTGGATAATAGGGATTTTTTTTACAGTAGTTCAGCAGTGCAATCAGCTGCCTAGGGAGGTGATTAGCTCCCCGTCACTGGCAGTCTTCAAGCAGCAGCTGAACAAACACTTCTCAGCGATGCTTTGGGCTGATACTGCATTGAGCAGGGGATTGGACTAGATGGCCTTTATGGCACCTTCCAACTCTATGATTCTATAATTTTAAGGAGGGAGGAGGGGCTTTTCTTCTGCACTGTTTTCTACTGTTTTCGCCAACGGTATGTCTAGTCTGGACCTAAGCTGAGGTTAAATCAAGAGTACAGCTAGAACAGTCTTCATTTTGTCCTATTTCTATTTATTTTTCTAGATATTCCAGATGTTACCATTGCAAACATTACAACATATTCAGTACGTCCTCTTTTGCCACCTCCATAGGAACAAATTTATTCCAGAAATATATAAACCAGCGCTGTGTGAATAATTCCCAAGCATTATTCTTCTTACAATCCTGGTTTAACATTCTTATTTTGTCCATAGTCGTAACAAACCACATTTTTTCTCACCCAGATTCCATACTTTGGTAAAGTAGTCTCCTTCCACTACTGTGCTATCAGCATTCTCGCTGCAAACGGGAAACTAGGTTATTGTGTACCACAGCTTTTTAGGTAGCTTTTCCAAATTAAAGCCCAGCAGGCACGTTATTGGTGTAAGATAGATATTTTTGTTTAATATAAGACTTATCACTTTGTGTACCATTTTCCAAAACTCTTTTGCCATTCTGCAATCCCACTACATACAGAGGTAGAAACCAATATGTTTCCCACACCTCCAGCATAGACTTGAAACATTTGGAAATATTTTTGCAAACTCCTTTGGTGTATAATACCACCTATACATCACTTTTAGGCAGTTTTCTCTCATGTCAACATTTTTTTTATATCCAAGAAACATTTTTAATTATGTTTAACCACTTCTTGCATTTCAGCTCCCTTTTAAGCGCTACTTCCTAACTTTTTCTATCATTATGTCAGGGATTTTCATTTCCTTGTAATAGTTTATATATTTCAGACAGTGATCCTTTGGGTTTTGGTGGACTATATAACCATTTCTCTGTTGTGGTTAATTTTGTATGGGATTATATAAAAGTTATATTTTGTTTTTTAAAAATTAGTAGTGTAAATGGGCAGCCCATTCCTGAAGGGAGAGGCTGCGTTGTTGGCTGGAGGTGGCACAGCAGCACCACCTCCAAAGAAGGATTTAGCACCCCCAACTGATGGCAGGAAGCTGCCCTTACTTGCAAGCCCCATGGAACTGCTTCATACCATTCCACGGGGCTGTGCCACCTAAAAAGGTGGAGTAAATGCAAGTAAGGGCAAAGGGGGCATTCCCGGCATGAAGCGGCTCCGCCCCCAGAATGCCCCCTGCGACAGATGTGCGCCGTCAGCATGCTTGCGGGAGACTGAACCGGCGTTTCGGGACCGTGCTGCTGTGGCAGTGCTGGGAGGCCAGCGTTTGTGCCCCAATGCCAGCGTCCATTCCAGTTGCAGCGGTGCAAGTGGCCCAGGTGCTGGTACAAGTGGTGTAGATGCTGGCGCAGGCCCTTCCGCACCTCCTAAAAACTTTCGCCCTCCCAGGTCAGGAATGGGCTGTGAGTGTATTTTGTAGTAATAAGTAAGTTGTGCACTTGAAATAGCAAGTAAGTTGTATATTGTTTATTTTTTGTATATTTTTAATTAAAAAATTAAAAGAAGTAAGTCTTCAATACGAAGCTGTAACAGGAAAATGTGGAGACTGGATTTAGGGCAAGAGCTTTGAATTAGTAGTTAAATCGCATTAAGGACTAGAGACTTCATAGAGCATATTTGGTTGATGTGGATGCCTGTTGTGACCCTTATATAATTGTTTTGATAAACATTTGCACTATGTGCCATGAGATGGTAAATGCCTTGATATGGAATCTGCACAGGGACTGTGGAAGTTGGCATATGTATTTGCTTTGCAATACAGTGATTGATTGCACTGGGTATACAGAGTTGTCAATTGTAAATATGATTGCATAACAGGAGTACACTGTGCTTTCTCTACACCAGGGGCGGGGAACCTTTTTTTTGCCAAGGGCCATTTGGATATCTTGGACATTATTTGGGGGCCATACAAAATTTATATATATAAAATTTATATATAAAAAACAAAAAGTGATCAGCAGTGCAATCTTATGCAGGTCTACTCTAAACCCTACTCAAGTCCAGTCAGCGGAGCTTACTCATTGGAAAGTGTCAGTAGGTTTGTCCTGCAGATGTCTAGGATCTTAACCTATTGGCAACCTACCCATTTTGGCCCAGAGAAACTATGAAGTACATTTTGTTTATTGGGAAATTTTACATGCTGCCTGGAACTTGACTTGGATGGCCCAGCCCAGCCTGATCTCATCAGATCTCAAAAGCCAAGCAAGGTCGGCCCTGGTTAGTACTTGGATATGAGACCACCAAGGAATACCAGAGTCGTTATGCAGAGAAAGGCAATGGCAACCCACCTCTGTTCATTTCTTGCCCGAGCCAGCAATGCCGTGGATTGAATTTAGAAGGGTACAGATTGGGGAGGGGCACAGAGTACAAAGAGAGAGATGCTGCACGTTTGATAGTCCATCCTGCACCTGGAACCTTCTGCATGCCAAGCAGATGCTCTACCTCTGAGCCACAACCCCTGCCAAGCAGAGGCTCTACCCCTGATTCACAGCCCCTGCCAAGAAGATGCTCTACCCCTGATCCACAGCCTCTCCCAAGCAGATGCTCTACCCCTGATCAACAGCCCCTCCCAAGCAGATGCTCTCTCCCTGATCCACAGCCCCTGCCAAGGAGATGCTCTCCCCCGATCCACAGCCCCTGCCAAGGAGATGCTGTACCACTGATCCACAGCCCCTGCCAAGGAGATGCTCTTCCCCTGATCCACAGCACCTCCCACGCAGATGCTCTACCACTGATCCACAGCCCCTGCCAAGACGCTCTATTGAAGCATGCCAGCCAGGAGATCCAGCAGGGAGGGGCTGGCCAGGGGGCCCTCTGGCTGCCACACAGGAAGTGTGTGCCAGCCGGGAGATCCAGTGAGGAGGGGGTGGCCAGGGGGCCCTTTGGCGGGCATGCGGGAAGCGCACGCCAGCTGAATGTTCAAGTGGGGAGTGGCTTGACAGGGGGCCCTCTGGCTGCCGTGCGGGAAGCGCGCCTCGCCATCCGGGAGATCCAGCGGGGAGGTGGTGGCCAGGGGGCCATTTGGCGGCTGAAGGTTCAAGCGGGGAGGGGCTTGGCAGGGGTCCCTCTAGTTGCCGTGCAGGAAGTGTGCACCAGCCGGGAGATCCAGCAGGGAGGGGCTGGCCAGGGGGCCATTTGGCGGCTAAAGGTTCAAGCGGGGAGGGGCTTGGCAGGGGTCCCTCTAGTTGCCATGCAGGAAGTGTGCATCAGCCGGGAGATCCAGCAGGGAGGGGCTGGCCAGGGGGCCCTCTGGCAGCCACTCAGGAAGCGCACGCCAGCCGGGGGTTCAAGCGAGGAGGGGCTTGGCAGGTGGCCCTCCACAGGTGGGCCGGGAGCCGGATAAAATGAGCCGGAGGTTCCCCACCCCTGCTCTACACTATGCTGTCTCCAAGGCCTGAACAGAAGTGTTGAAACATTCCTATGAGCCACACACTCACCTGCAATGAAAACCCAAGAGAAAATTTATATGCAAGCCAATTTTAATTTTGGCCTTTGGGAGAGCTAATTGTATTTCACTCTCTCGCCAGTATTGTCTGTGAGCAACCAGAATTTATCTGTAGGAAAATGGTATTCTGAAACCATATTTACAACATCCAAATATCAAGCCCTAGTGGGACCAGAAATTTAATAGAAGAATTATAAATGTGCATGTTAAACATTAATACTTAATCAGACACTACTCCTTTAGTCTGGCAGCTGCCATGGTGACATCTTAACTGTGCCAAAAAGAATGGGCCAACGGCTCTTTTCAGAGCCAGTATCAGGATTGCCAAATCAACTGGTAGGGAAAAGCAAGCACTGCATATTACGGCCAAAAAACCCAATCCCTTCTACAACCACAATGTTGCTTAGAATGGAGATTTTGTGTTAATTAAATCTGAGCACAAATCTCTACGGTATAAACGGAGGGGTGTTATATATTCCATAGCGTAAAGGATTGACTAAAATCTTGAATGGGTAGAGGCAGTTTTCATATCTAAGAGGCTATCCGTTGTGGTTAGACCAAAATAAGCCAGCTAGGAAGGCTTGTCAGTGGTTACTTGCACACAAATGAAGAAAAATGCAAACACATTTAAAAATCTATGAGAACATCAGAGAAGCGGCACAAAGGAGTAAGAGCTGAAATGTTTACAAAATGTCATTATTAAACATTAATAAAGAGTGCATGTATAAAGAAAGGCTTCTTTCTATTTAAAATTTAAAAAAAAATGTTTTGCTGACCTGCACAGGCCTTTCCATCTTGAAAGCATGACATATAAATGACTTGATAGCATTGCCATTTTGTCTGACATTAATTTTTTTTCTACCCTGGTAACTAGTGATTATTTTAATAAACTTCATTATAATAAGACAAGTATTGATGGCATATATATATATATATGTGTGTGTGTGTGTGTATGTGTATATATATACATACATATATATATATACATACATATATATATATACATATATATATATATATATATATATATATATATATATATATATATATATTTATTTATTTATTTATTTATTTGGGGGGGGTGTTGGGCTGGTTCATAAAGCTAACACTGGCCATACAATTGCTTTAGTAATCTTCAGGATGCTCACCGCCTAAATAAAATAATGTAAAGGTGTTGATTGGTATATACAGGCTAGGGTTGCCAGGTCACCCTTCTCCTCCGGAGGGAGATTTTGGGGCTGGGGATCATGCATGCGCACAGCCACGAGCAATGCGATCCCGTCACTTTCAGAAGCACAGCAGCACAAGGGGACGATTTACGACTCAAATTCCCATTTGAGTGGTAAATCATCCCGTCATGCTGCAGCTTTCTGGAAGTAAACTGGAAGTGATGGGATTGCATTGCTCACGGCTGCGCATGCATGCAATCCCTGCTGCCAGCCAGCAGATGGATTGGTGGGCAATTGCCTGCCATTCCAAGCCACCTGGCAACCCTAATACAGGCCCTTCCTTAAGATGTTATGCATGCATTTTTAATAAGTCCAAGTTTCAAGAAAAGCCAGACCTAATTGAAAATCCTAAATATCCATAGGCTTAGGGTGTTGCTCAGATTTTAAGGGCATTTTCAGCATGAATTTCTGTTTATTCAAGCTTTCCCTCAGTCCCTTTCTTTGGTCTCCCATTGTCAAAATTAAGCCTGTAAGCTTCTTGGTCAGATGCCTGATTGTTTTTCTGCTGACTTTTACACTGCAAAGCATCGTGCACATTTATGGTGTAGCAGTAATATTGGTTTGTCAGCAGCCTTTGAGATGGTAGGCTTCTTTAAACAATTAAAAAAGCAAGGAAAGTGCACAGAAAAAAAACACACAATCTGCAAAGTTTTTATTTTTTTTAAAGAAAGGTGATTTCTTTGATTATGACATTTCAAGAATATTGTGTAGGATCCTCACAGTACAGTCTCATGCACAGTTGCTCCAGTCTAAGTCCACTGAAGTTAACAGGTTTAGATTGGAGTTACTCTAGATAGGATTGCACTGCCAGAAATGGTCCCCCCTCCCTTTGCCTCTTTTTGACTTTTCAAGCCAGTTGTATCCTTATTTGCTTGGAAGTTAACAGCTTTGTCTTCAGCTAACAGGGTTGACAGAATATGGCTAGCAACCAGTGATGAGCTGATGTCACATCCAGTCATGCCAGAAGTGATGTCAGGATGCTGGCAATCCCCCCCCCATTCCCTCCATTTTTCTCTTGCTGCTCAGCTGAATGGTGGTGGGAAGGACCTGCTGGGGGCAGGACACCCCCCCCCCCAGGAATGTGGCAACCATATCAAGTAAGTATGCATAGAATTGCAGTCCCCTCTTTTTATTAACCATGTTTATTGCTATAGACTGTACTTTTTGTATTAGAATGTTCACTGATTTTTGAGGATGCTTATGTACTTTAAAATTATCTGCCCATCTCTTGGAGGCTAACTGATGGTCAATGAAAATGGACCCTCGAGATGGGGTTTGGAAGCCCCCAGAATTACAAATGAACTCCAGACTACCGATATCAATTCCTCTGCAGAAAATGGTTGCTTTGGTGATTGGACTCTATGACATTATACCGAGCTGAGGTCTCCCACACCAAACCCCACCCTTCCCAGACTCCGCCCCCAAATCATCAGCAATTTCCTAACCCTAACCCAGAGTTGGCAACCCTACTCTTGTCTCAAGCTTGAATTCTGATATTATTTCTTTAAAAAAAAAATTAATTATTGGGAGCATTTACAAGAGTTTCTCACATGTGGAGGAGTAGACAGTCCTTTCTTGAAAAGCAGATTGACACTTCAAGTGACAAGTGACATTGTCCCTAAGACAATGAAAGGGCAATAGGACCCCTTCTGTGAAAGGACACTTTACTGCTACTGTTCAACCACCCAATGCATTCATTGGGCTTAGGGTGGGAATGATTTCAAGAAGACAAATTATTTACTTTACGGCATGTTTCTACCCTCTCATGCCAACTCTACTGTTCCCAGTGCCAAAGTTTTGCTTTCTCCCATCCTTTCTATTTTTATACTCTGCATTAAAAGAATATTCAGAATATTTCCATATATATTAGATCATCTCAGAAATGTATCATCTTCTAGATCTTCTCCATCAAATTATTCTGCAGACCAAGGAAAATTATAATGTCATAGGTTTTTAAAGCTGTGCTCGCTCCATTATCTCTTATAATTAAATGGGAAAAATATGTCTTGAACTTTCCTGGCTGGGAATGATTAGAATAAAAGCTACTGTTAACTGGTGGTGTGAGTTCAGTACTACTGTTTACAACTTGCATTTGCCAGTAGCATAGGGGGAGTCATCATTTATATGCTTTAATACCTCCTTGACAGATCGTCTACATAAATCTACTTCAAGCATGTGATTCAGAGAAGAAAGGACTGGGGAAAAAATAATCTGCTTGTCCCACTGCCATCTCCCACAAATTCATTCCCTGAAACTTGCCTGACTGTAATGTATGTAAACAAGTTAATCAGATAAAATGCTGAAAACCAGGGATGCTCAAGTAGCTTCTGGCTCAGCTCACAATCGGGTTATGAGGAGGTATCCAATTTTTTGACAGATTCAGCTCATCTGCTTTTTTATCATATTCAAACAAAACAATATAGCGCAACGAGGAGCAGGGCTGTAGCTGGGGGGGAGCAAAGAGGGCATCCCCCCATGTCATGCAGAGAGGGCAGCTGCTGCCCCTGTGGCATGCCCTGTGGCAGAATTGTCTCTCCTACAGAAGGAGTAGGAGGGCCAGGTAGGAGGGGCAGTTCTGCCGCCCTCTCTGCATGCCACAGGGGGGGCTACCCTCCTCGCCCCCCCCAGCTACGGCCCTGACGAGGAGCATTGTATGAATGTGTGTTTTTAGAAAGCACAAAGGAGCTGTAAAAATGGTGAAAACAGGGATGAAAGTAAGCCAATACAGGCTAGTATGTGTAGTAAATAAAATTTAAGTCACCACATTAGACATTTTAAAACTGTAACAACGTTTAAAGGTTTGTTACGATATATGTTAAGAGAGAAATAAAGAGAAAGGTTGTTTTTTTTTAAAGTAAGGGAAAGAAATAATATTATACTCCCATTTTTAAGTTTTTGGTAAATACACATTTTTATTATGATGGCTTTTGTTGTGCGTTACAGCTAAATACTCCCTGTGATACAATTAGTTTTCTTGGTTTAGTGAATTTCCCATCTAATTAAAACATGATAAATACCCAAGTACCAAGCTTCTTCATAGAAAACAAATAGGTACTGTACCGAGGGTTGCCAGCCCTGGAGATTTTGGGGGTGGAGCCTGAGGAGGGTGGGGTTTGGGGAGGGGAGGGACTTCAGTGGACTATAATGCCATAGAGTCCACCTTCCAAGGTGGCCATTTTCTCCAGGCGAACAGATCCTGCCTGAAGATAAACTGTAATAGCGGGAGGTCTCCAGCCACCACCTGGAGGTTGGCAACCTTAACTGTTCTTCTCCAGAAGAAAATGCCCTTTAAGTCATTCTCACTCAATCTAACCTAACTCATAAGGTTGTTGTGATGGCAAAACTGAAGTTAAAAGTACTGTATTACAGGGGTCCGAATTAACGTCCAGTTTCGACCCGAGGTCTTCATCAGAATATATCAGAATATGTTCAAGGCAGTTAATATGTCTGCTCTTGTGGTAGAGGGAACTTGAGAACTTTGAGTTTAACGTTTAACTTTTGTATATAGTTCTATTTGTTTAGCTAACACCACTGTATATATTTATTCACTGTATTTGACTACTGCACATAGAATATAGCACTCTTTGCAAAGTATGATTTATGTGTTTTGTTGTCTTATGCTGCTGTGTTTATAAGTTTGTAACTACCTGGAAGTTGAAAACCCTAGTTCAACTAGATGGTACTTCTTTCACAAGTTTGCCATGGGGACTTTCAATCATACTGCAGGGGCAAGTCATTATGGCAACTTGTGTGTAAAAAGCACAGATGAGGCTGCTTTTGATTGGGAGAGTGGTGCAAAGGGAGGAGGGGCTTCTGCTTCACTCTGCACCATTTTGGGCAGCTGCAATGACCCAGGAGTGTAGGGGGTAGGAATTATTCACCCTGTCTAGAGACGTAGGGTTGCCACCTCTGGCTTGGCAAATTCCTGGAGATTTGGGGACAGTACCTGGGGAGGCACTTCCATTTCTGCTAAACTCTAGGGTATACCATAGACTTGCCATTTTCTCCTGGGGAACTTATCTCTGTCATCTTCAGATCAGTTATAATTCCATGAGAACTCCAGCTCCCTTCTGAAGATCAGCAACCCTATGGAGGCGGCAAGTGCAAGCGTTCATTGCATTTGCAGCCTCCGGATGGAGCAAATAACATGTATCCCCACATCACCCAGGTTGTTTCAGCTGCCAAAAACAGCACCAGGGGGCGGGGGCAGGAGCCCCTGCTTCCACCTGCACTGCTGCACCAATCACAGTTGAGACCTCTGTGCTTTTTACACACCGGTTGCCGCAGGGACTTGCAGCTGCAGTATGTCTGCAAGTCCCTGTTGCACACTTGTGAAAGAAATAACATTTAGCTTGGCTATTACCAGCTTTGTTTTGAGTGGCAGTATGATAGTTAGTACTGAGCAGCTGTTAGAGTGACCATCAATAGAAGTAGCCATAGCAGATTGGTAATTCTGAACATGATGTATTATCAGACAGTTTATCTGCTGGGACATTATCAAAGCTTCATGTAAGTTATACACAGACTCACCGTTTGTTCAATATTTTAAGAATACAACAAATTACTAGCCTGATTCTCACACCATTTTCACAGCTTTGTAGCTCTATTTACTTAGTCATCATTTACAAATGCTGGGGGCTGATTACTAGTCCAACAATAAGGGCAAAATTAAGCATTTAAAATCATATTTGTTATTCTGATAGGTGAAAATGAAATATCTTGCCACTTTGTAACTTAATGACTCTCACCATCACTAAATCTGAATAACAGACTGGATTAAAATGTGGATAGCTTTTAACTACAAATTAATGTTACATTACTCCCAAATACTTCAAATTACTGCATTTCCTTTAATTATAAATAGCTATTAAATTCATTAATGTGATTTGAATGATTTTTAACGTACATTCTTTTCTGAGAGAAAATGGCCAGTGGGGTACTGCTTGTTGTTCCCTAAATAACTAGTTATTCAACAATCACTGAGCTTAAACATCTTTGCATACATATATCTTCATTAAGAGATGATTTAGATACATGAAGTAGCTGTTGCAGATCAGACACCACAGTCAGATTTCACATCACTTGACATCTCTTCAAACACCATATTTTCAAAAGAAGCGTCTCATTCAGTGAAAGACATCCAGTGATAAGGCATCCAGTGATGAAGGATCAATTGATATTAAGCATGGATGACATATATCTTATAGTCAATTAATTTAAAAGAACTCTCATTTATTTTTAAGTAACATACGGTACCATCCTTTGAACACTTTCCTGAATAGACTTGAACAGGATTCTGAGAATGATTGCATTCAAAAATATCCTTTGGTTCAGAGTGTAACTGCAGGGTTTTTTTTATCCTAGAAGGGCAGAGCTGACTGAATTCAATAATGGATTTTACTAGACAGATTAAAATTTGATACCTATTCTGTCACTAGCTTAATGTGTACATCCCGCTTCTAGAACAAAGGGCCATTATTAGCATCCCAAATAAGGGCCCTCTGAGGGTCCAACCTTGCCCCCTTGCATTCTGGAATCACAAATTTCTGACCTCCCACAGTGAAAACATTTAATATTTTAACATCTGGGCCTCACAGCTGCCAAGCAACCACCATGTGTTTCTAACAGCTGGTGGATCTGCTTTCCAAATGTTGGAGACATATTCAGAGATACAGCCGTAGGAGTACTAATAGCAACATGGTGGTATGGCAGTCACAGTACACAGATTGCCTGGTGATGTCACACACAATTTTTCTACAGAAGTCCAAGATATGCTACCAAGCAGATGGGGCCTAAGTATTCCAAATTAAAAGCAAGCTGGAAACCCTTTATAAGGTTAATGCAGACACAAACTATACAAATTTCATAGAGGCTTTGATTTGTACATACAACAGACGTGTGTGTGTGTCTGTGTGTGATTGCACTTTCACACAACATCTCTAACAATATCTGCAGTTTCATTACACTTAATGTGTTGAAATCGGTGCTTGCATTAGTACTTACTAATTCTTTAGATGACATAAGCAGTTCCAAAGTGGACATGAGTTTGAAAAGGGGTGATGCTTTCCTAGAACAAATCTTTGCATAAATTGCCTGTCTCCTACCTTAACAAGTGCTCCCTATTCCATGTACACACACAACTGTCTGCATGTCTCCTACATGCATCTGCCTGCAAACATCTGTCTGCATGTCTCACTCAGTCATACACATCTGTCTGCCTGTCTCATGTTTTGCTAGCATACACATCACAACATCAGGAAAAGTGGAAAGACTCACTACTTTGTAAGCCTGCAGACAGGGTACTTGTATTATTATGGAACCTAGTGAAACATAGGTACATATATGTGATATGTGTGTGTGTTGAGTGCACGCACACACACATTTAACTGGAGAAATGTGCTTCCTTTCATAATTGTGAAACTGCCAGCAAGTTAAACAGAAAACCAAATAACTTCTTTAAATGAAGTGTAAAGATTTGTTCCAGAAACACCATGCTAAAAAAATTACCTGGGCAGGATTTCCGTTGTTAAAAAAAAATCTGGTAAATAATGAGCACATTGTAATTGTAAATATTGTGATCTGACTTGTAATATCTGAATACTTATTGCTTAAGGATGTTCCCAAAATTCTGTATCCCTTTCTAAACATATAGTTGTCTTTTCTGGTATGCATCTTCTCACAGAGTGAATGCCTGCCAAACAGAGGTTTCAGGTATCTAACTTTGATGTGTTTCAGTCTTCATCAAATACTGCTATTTTGGGAGTGGGTAGAAACCCTACTCTCATCTCAGCTGGAGTGGGCTTCTAATCCACTCCCCCAAACCACTGTATTTGGAGGTGGGGCGGGACTGGGTAAAAGTCAGATGTAAATAATTTTAAATGGATCTTCATGATTTCCCAGGATTTTTATACTGAAACAAAACTGCCATCATATTGTAGCTCATATATTGCTATAAAAATAATGGATCCATCTTGTTGTGGTGCTGCCTTGGTGCAAAAACATGGATCCAAAGCACAGATCCTGATGGATCCTCATGATTTTTACATGGGGTTACTGAAAACACTTTGGAAGATTGCACATCACATTCATGTCTACATATTGCACAATAAAAGTTATGGATCAAGTACTTTGTACTCTCTAGGAGTGGGCTTCTAATCCACCCCTCCAATTGTTGAGTTTGGGGAAGGTTGAAATACAGCAAAGTTAAAGATCTGAACCCTCTGATCTTTTACTTGGCTATGTTTTAGCCTCCCCCAAACACAGTGATGGGGAGAATGGATTAGAAGACCACTCCTTGAGTAGGTTTCTAGTGCACTTCTCCATGATGTTAATAGTCACCAATCAGTCTGAACTGGCAGCTTCTTTGTGTATGTACAATTTTGTGAAAACCGGATGCAAACCATTCTGGCAGGTGTTTGGTATGAACCAAATAGTTCAGGTGACCGGCCTGCATCTGATCAGCACCTTGGAAAACAGTAAGGTCAGTGCTGAACATATTTGAGACGAAATTCTCAACATGCCTAGTATCCTTTTGGAACCTTCCGTGACACATCTAGTAAGATTGCAAGTAGCAACAACATGACAGCAAACAATGCCAACCCAGATTAATATATGAGCCATTGTGACTGGTGTTTCTACCCTTCTCTTTCAGTAAGTGTTCATCTCAAAGGAACATACAGTGAAATACTGGAATGAGCCAGCACTGTTTACAGGATGTACTCTACTCTCCTTTTTGAGCTCTCACACAATGAGGTTTTAATCACTGCTAAGCATTTTCCTTACATTTCTTCCTTTAGCCAAATGTTGCAGACTGCATTGATTAGATAGTGATAGCTCTTAAATCACTGCTAATGACAAGCATAATTTTAGCAACTGGGGGGGGGGGATCATACCAGGAATTGCAGGTAGTTCTGGAATGCTGTGTTAACAATCTCCTTGCCAAATTTCCCATGGCTAACAGGATTTTTTTTAAAAAAAAATTAGCGTAAGTAATTTTGGCTACAAAAATCCTACGGAGAAAGAAATATTTGGTAATTCATTTTAATCACACCTTATAGTATTTTATGTAAAGTACATAAGACATACTATCAAATACCTCCTCCCTCCCAAAAACCCATCCTTTACTCTAAATCAGTGGTTCCCAACCTTTTTTTGACCAGGGACCACTAGGACTTTTTTGTTCGGTGCAGGGACCCCAAGGTTCAAAATAAAAATTCAGAGAATTTGAAAATAAACTTTAATCATAACTGTTAAACATTAAACTTAGAATAATATTTGAATATATATTTTTATAATAGAGAACTTTTAATTGAAAATATTAATTTATTATGGGTTTATAAGTTTGTTTCGCGGACCTTAATTTAGTTCTCGCGGACCCCTGGGGGTCCACGGATCCCTGGTTGGGAACCAGTGCTCTAAATCAAAGCAGGAAATTAAAAAGGGGTCAATGGAAAAACACTTAAAAAGATGGGCAAAAAAAAGGAAAGGACAAAAAAGGAGGGAAATATATGTGAAAACGTATCCAAGTATGGTTGTATATGTGTGTTGTCAAGCAAAAGGGCCTTTCAAGGCAGGTGAGAAGTAATGCTGGCTTGCCATTGCCTTCCTCTGCAGTCTTCCTTGATGGTTCCCCCATCCAAGTATTGACTCTGCTTAGCTTCTGAGATTTGACAAGATCAGGCTATACTATACCATATCATTCCACATCTACTTATCCTAGTAGTTATAAATAATTATATTAATTTTCATAAATCTTCCACTAAATTCCAGTGTATTTAACATTGAACCATGTAAACAACAACAAGGAAATTAAATTAGAAGTGTGTTGCAGTCATAGCTACACCACCATATAAAAACTGGGAGAATTTATTTATTTATTTGTTTAAAACATTTATTAGCTGCCTTTCTACCTTATGGAACTTAATATATAGATAAAGTACATAATATACATAAACCCCCCAAAACTTAGAATCACAATTCAGGACTGACAATACATTCTTCAAATGTGGTCCTAAATTAAACAGACTTCAACTGCCTCCTAAAGATCAAAAGTGGAGGGGCGAGGCACATTTCTTGAGCTATCCCAGTCCTTGAAAGGAAGATACCCCTGAATGTAATATGACCCCAACAATAAGTTATCACTGGATGTAACTATAACTTGCATATGAACATAAGTTAACCCCATCTTGTTTATGGCATAACTGGGGGGAAAACCTAGTGTTGCATTTGGGTAAACAAAGTACCTTGTCAAAAGGCGACATGTATAATATCTACCAGGTCACTGTTATCTACATGCTTGTTCAGTATTTCAAAGAACTCCAAAAGGTTGGTCAGGCAAGACTTCCTTTTACAGAGGCCATGCTGATTTTCCCTCAGGAGGCTTTGTTCCTCTATGTGTCTAATAATTCTGTCTTTGATTACAGTTTCTAATAATTTGCCTAGAACACACATTAGGCTAACTGACCTGTTATTTCCTGGTTCCCTTCTGGACCCCCTTCTAAAAGTCACTGTAACATTTGCTACTCTCCTGTCTTCTGCTATAGTGATTGCATTTATTGACAAGTATATATATGTATACATATGTGTGTGTGTGTGTGTGTGTAGTAGATCAACAATCCCACATTTGAGTTTCCTAAGAACCCTCAGGACACAGAGACTTATTGATTTTTAATTACCCCATAGGTCTAGAAGTTAATCTCTCATCATTTTGTCTCAGTTTTTCAGACTTCCTCTGAAAATAGTTGTAATAAAATTGCAATGTAAAATGTCCTGAGACGGACCCTAGCCCGGTCCATCCGGGACTCTCACAGCCGTCCGGAGGAACCCCCACCTCTCCTGCCATGGACCCCCGAGGGGTCCAGGCGGCAAGGCAACACAGCCCCGACGCAACCCGCTTACCAACAGGGCTTCCTTTTTCCCCAGGGGCCCAGACAAGACCAGGACCCGGGGTGGGAGCCGAGCAGCCCGGACGGCCAGCAGAAGCCGGGGAAGAACAATCGGCTGGGTGCGTCGAAGCGGCGCGAGCAGGCGTTCCCCGCTCCGACAAACAGCTGGGAGGTGGGCGGGCCTGCCCAAGGCACGGATGTGCATGCGTGGGGACCAGGAGTGACGCGAGAGCTGGCGGATTGTGCCAACGTCCAGGAATGACCACCAGAACCACTAGAGCTTATAGAAATGCAGTTGTTTATTTACAGTGCTATATACACACTCTCTCCACCTTAACTCCCGAGACAGACTCACAGAGTCTTACACTTATATACAATGCCACCTCCAGGCATCAATTAGCAGTACATGCTTAGTCACTTTCCAGGTGCAACACTACACCTCAGCCTCTGGCCTCAACTGGATCTGGCCAGTATAATCAGGCCTCCTAGGGGATTTCCAGGCCATTGCATCAGCCTATGGTTGACAGTTAGATCCCTTCCATCTAAGTCTGCCTGTCACAGCTAATATGACAGCCTTGCATATTCCAACAGGGAGCTCACCAGGCCCTGTCGGATGTGGGAGAGGAGCCAGGTCAGCCCTAATAAGGGCTCAGGGGCAGGGTCGCCAGGGGGAAGGTTGGGAACTGCACCCATAAAGGGCAGTAGAGTTGAGGCCAAGGAAGAGAGCGGCCAGGAGTCTACTAGCTGACAGCAGTCAGAGTGAGAGACCCTGGTTTCCACGGAGGAGGAGAGCGACTCAGACTCCCCCTCTGCCTGGTCTGAGGCCGAGGAAGCTCTTGTGGTGCAGCCCCAATCGCCTCCAGGGGAGAAACCAGCCGCACCTCCCGGGGTCCCGCCCCTCACATAAAACATTACAAATAAACATGTACCTGAAAAGGGTACAAAATCCCTTCTTTAGTCTATCATTTTCCTTACATTAAGAAAAATTATACTGTAAACACCGATGACAAGTTTGGGAGTCAGTGCAGTACAGTATTTGGCATTAGACCCACTCCTACACTTTTTATATTCTGCAGTGTATTTTATATATCTCTGCAGGCATGAGAACTATTCTTCCATGACTGTCCCTCCTCCCATTTAATTAAATCAAAATCTGCTGCTAGTATTTCAGTTTTAGATCATTTTATAGTTGGCCATCTTTCTTGAATTTAATGCTTGATGTTTTGTTTGATCTTTTCATGGTCAAGTTAGTAACTCTTCAAAGAATCATCAAGGGTGTATTATTTCCCCCCTTTTTGTAAAGAGCTTAATCAGATTAAAGTGATAACAGTAATGTATCCTGAATGCAGATGAAGACAAGTTGTGCTTTGCAATACACTGAGAGAAAATATTTGTTTTAGATTTTATGTTTCAAGCAGCCTTGATAGGCCTTGCCCTGTTCAAAACCACTCCTTTGTTCATTAGCCTTTCTCCATTTTCATGACTTATTATGTTTGAGTTTTTAAGCACTCCTGTTCAGCCCTTTATGGTGAATACATTACCTACTAATATCATCTTATTTTGAGAAGGTGTTGAAACATACATAGAAATAGTTATTTTCTAAATGCAGTTGTTCTTAATGCAGCCTAGACGTTGTATGATATGATCCCACAGCACTGTGCACATTTACTCCAAAATATGCCCATCTGACATCAATGAGACTTACTCTCAAGTAAGTGTGCAGACATGCAGCCTAACAGGTTTCCATGGAAATGTTGGGTAAATATCTATCAGAAATAATTAAACAGGATATATCATATTAAGGTGCACATGAACACAAGACACTATTTTATAATGAATCAAAATCATTGGTCCATCAAGGTATTTTATGTCCTTTAACATTATCATGGTTCTCAGGTGAACAGAATTGATTCCTACTTCTTGTTGAGTCAGACACAGTCACATGAACAGACAACGTTGCCTGACACCAAGTCAAACCATCAGTCTATTAAGGTCAGTGCTGTCTACTCTGACTGGCAGCAACTCTGTAGGGTTTCTGATAGAGGGGCTTTCTCTTTAGCTGCTACATACTACTTTCAACTGGAGATGCCAGGAATTGAATGTGGGACCTTCTGAATGGAAAGGTGATGCTCTACGATGGAGCCATGGCCTCTCTCTTGATCATTGTCAAATATTCCTTAACATAAAAATGTCTAGGTTTAGGTTACAGGTTGAATCCTACAGAAGAGTTCCCAGAAGGTGTTGGAAGAACAGATCTTTTCCCAACTTCTCCTTCCCCAAACAGTCTCTTGTTTGTCCTGAAAATCATGAGGGTTGGGAGAGCTTTATTGGGAGTTTCTCTATTTTCACCCAACACTATTTTCACTATTTTCCTGTATATCTTGTAAGGTTCTTGTGAGGATATAAAGGAGGAGCAGAAAACAGTGTAAAACAGTGTAAGGCACTGTGGGTCCCCACCACTGGAGAGGAAGTTGGGGGTATAAATGAAGTACATAAAAAGGATATCAAGTTAAATTTTATAATATTGAAAACACCCAACTCTTCAATAATGTCGTATTAAACACATTGTAACATATTTACATTTAAAATTAAACATATTCTTGAAAATTCAGTGACTGTCTACAGCATACCTATCATTATCACATGCTGTAGATTGTCTTGCATAAAAATTTTCATAATACACATTTTGAGTAAAAGCTTGTCTTAAAAAGTGTTTCACTCATTCTGAAAACAACAACCATAGGAGTTTTTTCAGTGTTCCCCAGCTTCTCATTGTTTCCATGGGAAAAAGCCCTAAAAAAACAACAACAGAACCCCCCCCCCGATTTCCCCCAGTTTTATTCTGAGCCTTCACATCTCTAGGTGTTACTAGAAGCCTGTGCTGAGCTCCCTGGTGCAGCTGCCCTCTTTTCCCATTGGATAAAATGGCCTTGCTAGTGAATGCAGTTATTAAACTCAACTTCCTTTTTGTTGCATTGTGAAGCCATGCAAGAGTAATGAAATTGTAGGCTCTGGGCTTGAATAAAGCATGTAAAAGGATCTGTAAATCTGTATTGATGAATGTGATGCCAGGGCATTTTCACAAAGGTATGTCAGAGAGCCTGGAATGCGATAAGAAAGACTGAAAAATGTGTGTCAGTATTAACATCCGACGCTCGAAGCTTCTGAGGTCTTTTCTATTGCTTAGTGCAATTTTACACCAATAGTACACTGTCTAGCATAGCTATAAAACACAGCCAAGCTTTCCTCAATTCTATTTTCACTCGTTCACTCATTTGGGTCCACCACTGCTCAGAACACTGCTGCCAGATTGATTACATTGTGTGTGTGTGAAGTGCCGTCAAGTCGCAGCCGACTTATGGCGACCCCTTTTGGGGTTTTCATGGCAAGAGACTAACAGAGGTGGTTTGCCAGTGCCTTCCTCTGAACAGCACCCCTGGTATTCCTTGGTGGTCTCCCATCCAAATACTAACCAGGGCTGACCCTGCTTAGCTTCTGAGGTCTGATGAGATCAGGCTAGCCTGATTACATTATCACTTGCTAAATATGTCATGATCACCAGGACCTGTGAAATATAAAGTGGAAGATATTAAGTCAGTAGCAGCACTAGCAGGATCATCCTTCAACAATTTATTCTAACATTCAATATGACCAAGACCTCTTTTCATATGACCTTCCAGGCACAGTAGCCATAGTTGCGATCACTTACATTTCCAGGGGCATGCTACAACTCAATCATTACATGCAGAATTCCATGTACATCATCACTTCTTCCACAACCGCCTCAGCGACAGCGTACAGCTGTAAATGGCTCACTGCAAGCAAGCAGCTACCTTATCTTGTAAAAGCAGATTCAGGTCCATTCAAATGTAATCAGGAACTAATGGATATACTGAGAGAAAGACTGGGAGATGTTGAGTGGGTTGGAAAGTTTGAGGGAGTCTTATCTGGACAGCAGATTATTAGTAGCTGATGATTTCAGTGCTAGGATTGGCACTAATGATGAGCTGTGCTAAGAGGCTTGTGATGTGTTGAGTTGTGATAGCCATGGGCTATAAACCTACCGTATGTATGATAGGAATTCCATGGATACGAGGGTCAATCCAGCAGGGCAAATGTTAATGGATCTTGTCATTAGAGGAGACTTTGTTATATTAAATGGCTGCCAAGGGATTCATGACCTAGGAGACTTCACTTGTTTGACAACAAGGGAGGCTAGTCTGGTTGATTATTATTTTAATCTCTCCAGATCTGCTCCCCAGTGTATTAGAGCTCCAAGCAGAGTTCTTTGTTAGTAGTGACCATCTACCTGTTTCACACCAGATTATGGTTGACTATATTCCCCTTCCTTTTGAAAGTGACTCTATAGACTTCCAGGAAGGAGAACTTTTGAAAACAATATGATGGTCTCCCTTTGTGAAAGAGAGGGTTTGGCCAAAAACGCATGGTCCCTTAACCCACTTTATTCCTTGTTTCAGCCAGGATCAAATTGACGCGGGCTGGGGGGAAACTGTACGCATTACCTTGAAAAGCAGGGACAAAACTGTGTGCAAATCCATCCATGTAAACAGAAAGTGCGGGAAACGTGCACAGTTCCTGTTTAGCTTGCAACACCCCCGTCCCCGGTGATTGGTCGTTTTCCGGGGGCAGGGAAGGCCCTTATTGGTCAATTTGAAATGACCAATCACCGGGGGCATGGGGGGGTGCCAAACTAAACAGGAATTTCATGTCTCCCCCACTTTCTGTTTACATGGATCAATTGGCACAGTTTCGTCCCTGCTTTTCAAGGTAATGAGTACAGTTTCCCCCCTAGCCCGGTTAAATTTGATCCTGGCTGAAATGGGAAATAAAGTGGGTTAAGGGACCATGCGTTTTTGGCCTGTGACAAAATCTTAATTCCCCTGTGGCACAGGGTCTCTTTCACTTTAGGAAAGTAACATATGTGGAACAATTGCCAGTTACTGATTCAATTACTGGGCCTGTTGAAATCAGCATTTGTTGTGCGATCTGATGGAACAAATTGTTATAGAAGGAAGAATCAATGTTTAATAAGGATTGTAAGTATTTGAAAAAGTTATTACACCGAGCCTATATAGAAAATATCGGGATCCAAGGCTCCTTATGATCAAAATTAAACTTAAGTGGGATTTTAGATCTTTGTGCAGATGCAAAAAGCATGAGGCAATTAGAAAGACTTGGAGTTCCCTGATGTGGGCCTGGGAGAGTAATCCTATAAACAAATTCTGGAAGTTGATATCTTCAATAGACTTTAGGTATGCTGTGTCTTTTTTGTATCCTTGCCCAAATGTGGGAGCACCATTTTATAAACTTATAGAGAGCCAGCATGGCATAGTGGTTAAGAGCAGCGGACTCTTAATCTGGAGAACTGGGTTCTATTCCCCACTCCTCTAAATGAAGTCGGCTGGGTGACCCTGGGCTGGTCACAATTCTCTCAGAACTGTCTCAGCCCCACCTACCTCACAAGTTGTCTGTTGTGGGGAGGGGAGGGAAGGCGATTGGAAGCCACTTTGGGAGTCCTTATGGTAGAGAAAAGAGAGGTATAAAGACCAACTCTTCTTCTTATTCGATGTCCCTATGTCAACAGAGGATCCCCCATTGTTGGGAATAAACTACCCTCTTGGTCTCCAGTTACCAGTGAAGAAGTGAGACCTCTGATTAGGAAAATGAAGGTGAGAAAAGTCCCTGGTGTTGATATGGTTCCTGCTGAACTTTTCCATTCTGAAGTAAATTTTGGAGTGGTTTGTTAGCTCAAGTTTTCACAGTAGTTAACCAAACTGATAAAATTCCTTTATATCTGGAGTAAGCCTCTAATTGCTCTGATCTATAGAAAGGGAAATAGAAGGGACCTATCTAATTATAGGCCAATTAGTCTTCTCTCTGTAACTGGGAAATTACATGCTTCATGGCTTCAACAAAAGCTTAAAGAATGGGTTCTTCAGAAAGGGTTAATTGGTCTAGAGCAGATAGGCTTTATGGCTAGGAGATCCATGACAGATCAATGTATAGTTCTCTATCATCTAGCAAGGATATATATTTCTTATCCAAATGGTCATTTATATGTAGCCTTTATAGATCTTCAGGCAGCATTTGATTCAATGCTGAGTTTTTCTACCACTTTCAGCGCATTCCTGAGCTGCTGGCGTGCGGGGACGGCGGGGAAGAGGTGCAGCCGCACCTCCTCTTAACCCGTTCCCCGCACACCGCCAGGATGAAAAGGCTGTTTTCATTTTCACTGGGGCTAAAAGCCCCATTGAAAACAGCGAGGCTGCGCCTGCTAAAATATTAGGCACAGCAATGCCGTCCTGGCCACTGGGGTCCAGGGCCGAAAGGGCATAGGGAGTTGCCTAACGGCAGCTCTGCACCTGGGAACACCCCAGGAACGCCCCTCCATGCCGGCACCGCAAGTCTCCACCGGCATTTACATGGAAGGGAGACTGCGCCGGCGGAGGAGCGGCACGCAGCTCTGCAGTGCTCAGGCACCCATGGAACTGCCCTCATTGCCGGCATAACTGTGTCATGTGCCATGATTAGACACACTTATGCTGGCGGTGAGGTCACACTGCCTCCTAAGGGGAATCAGCCCAAAGCCTCAGGAATACACGGTTAAGGAATAATCAAACCAGCTTACAATCTCCTTCTCTTCCCCTTCCCACACAGACACCCTGTGAGGTAGATGAGGCTGAGAGAGCTCTAAGAGCTGTGACTAGCCCAAGGTCACCCATATGGCTTCATGTGTAGGAGTGGGGAAACAAATCCAGTTCACCAGATTAGGCTCCACCACTCATGTGGAGGAGTGGGGAATCAAACCCAGTTCTCCAGATCTGACTCCACTGCTCCAAACCACTGCTCTTAACCAGTACCCCACACTGGCTCTCAAGTGACCTTTAATGTGAACAAGTTTTCAAATGATGTTTTCTGACATGCTTAATTGATTTCAATAAAATGCATGTTGCATGGTTAAAGGACACCGAATTATCTAAATCAGCATGTATATATAATTCATGATTATCCACAGAATACAAAGAACAAGTAAAAAATAATAATCAGGGAGCAAGTTCCAAGGGACAGGGAATTTGTTTCTTAAACCCACTCCTTTCCTGTTTCCAAGAAAGCTCTGGATGTGGTTCCTGAACAACAGCCATATGAATTAAACTGCAATCCTAAAAACACTTCCCCGGGAGTAAGATTCATTGAATAAAATTACACTTAATTGCAAGTCGATCTGCTTACGATTGTTCCCAAACTCATTTTGAAAAGGCAATGCAGTTTCAAAAGCAGCTTTGTGACATGGCATACTGAGATGAAATGTAAAGTCAGAACTCCCACTGGATGGGTGAAAACTCTTCAGTGCATGGGAAGTAGCCCTTAGCATCTCACAGTTCCCAGGAAAGACATTTCATATAATGTCATTTCCCATGTGTAAAATGATAAAAAAAAGCCAATGATGACAGTCAGTTTGAAATACTTCCTGTAGAATGTATCTTTCTCCGAGGTTTAGATAGCTGTAGCCAAACCCTTTCATTTCCTCAGGTTTGCTCTTGAAAAGGAACCTTCATATGAACTTTTTAGATGAATGCATGTGACAACCATGAAATGTACTGGCTTCCCACTTTGAGAATTTTAACTAGTATTATGTACATTCTTTTGACTTCCCTTACATTTCCTTAAATTTCTCAGTTACTTCACTTGAAGAGGAATCTCTAATGCGTTTCATATTTAACTTCAGGCGAAACATCAGTGGAAACCCTAGCACTAACCTCCTGAATACACACAAATACATAAAGATGTGAATAAACAGGATAAACTCAGCATGCCATATGAGAGAATTCATACACATTTTTGAAATAATTTGCTTATGGCCACAAGGTCAAGTTTCGGATTTCCAGGGAAATGTACCTTTTACTAGAGATATGTACAAGCCAAATAACCAAGTTAAGTAAGCAGTAATACCCATTATCAAATTGCACAGAAACACCAAATACCATACAAGGGAAAAGCTAAAAGTATAATTTACATCCTGAAATCTTAATGCTCCCTCTTTTATTGTTCTGCCCTTTCACATTCCTGTGCCACAAGTACATGTATTTACTGTGTGTCACTGAAAAGTCAGCATTTGGAACAAGCTGTTCCCTAATTCTTTTGAATTGTAGTTTGACAATTTTGGTAGAAAACAATGTCCAAGGGGATTAATTACTGAAAGTTTCTGCACTTAAAAGGAAATAAAGTTTCGTTCAAAGATACAGGTAAATAGATTGAGTTGTAAGCAGTATGGTGTAAAACAGACTTCTGATCTTCATAAATGTTCATTTCATTTTGGATTATCATAACGTTATGACTTTAACATATGTTTCTAGCTTTTACTACAAAAATATATAGTTGAGTTTAGATACTCAGAAGGAGATTGAGACTGGAAAGGGAAGCCATGAAGGAGCTAGAAAAGATTCTTAAGTGTAAGGATGTGTCACTGGTGACCAAGATCAAGATAATTCATGCCATATTATTCCCCATTGCTATATATGGGTGTGAAAGTTGGACAATGAAGAAACTGGACAGGAAAAAAATTGATCCATTTGAAATGTGGTGTTGGAGATGAGTTTATAGATACCAGGGGCAGCCAAAAAGACAAATAAGTGGATTCTAGAACAAATCAAGCCTGAACTCTCCCTAGTAGCTAAAATGACTAAATTGAGGCTATCATACTTTGGTCGCATTATGAGAAGACAAAGAATCACTGAAAAAGACAATAATGCTAGTAAAAGTTGAAGGCATCAGGAAAAGAGGAAGACCCAACATGAGATTAATTGATTCAATAAAGGAAGCCACAGCCCTCAGTTTGCAAGATCTGAGCAAGGCTATTAAAGACAGGACATTTTTTAAGTCATTAATTCATAGGGTCACCATCAGAAGCGACTTGACGGCACTTAACACACACTCATTTTCATTATGCACCATCTTCACAATTCTTTATGACAACAGCTGCAATTATCCATGTTTTATACATAATACTGAGGTGGATGGTGACATACAATTTGAAACAAACCCAGATAACATAGATATGGATAAGCAGGTGGCAGCAGTGGTCAGAGGTGCCTTTCACCAGCTTCAGGTGGTGAATCAGTTGTGGTCTTCCCTGAGCAAAAAAGATCTTTCGACTATGCTCCATACCCTAGTAACAACTAGATTGAACTGTTGCAATATGTTATATATGGGGCTGCCCTTGAAGAGTATTCAGAAACTACAGTTGGTACAGAATGATGCAACCAAAATGCAGTCTGGAATGGGTTGTAGGGGCCATATCACTCCAGTCTTGTACCAGTTATATTCTGGGCCAAATTTATGGTGCAGTCATTGACCTTTAAGCCCTATACAGCTTGGGACCAACATAAGGACTGCCTACTCCCATAAGAACCTACCCGACCACTGTAGTCATCTTCAGAGGCCGTTCTTTGGATGCCTTCACCGGCATGGACTTCCTTTTCTATGTATATATTACAATTGTGCATGCATTTTGTTGTTCATAATTATTTTTATATTATGTATTTTAAAGGCTTGTTTTGAGGTTTTTGATTGTTCACCTTCTTGGGGACCCTGAGATGGGTGGATGCTTTCACTCAGAGTGAGGTTATAACAATTCAGAGATAAATACATTTCCTTTAATACTAATTAAAGCACAAATGAAGTATGCATGTGTATGTGCAATTTGTCAACTATAGGCCACACCCTTAACCTAAATTGTAACTTTCATTCTGTACCTACTCTCCTTCCAAGAAACAATGGCTAGATTAAAGTTGGAAAGGCTGTTACAATGCCCTAGACACAATTTAACATATTCTCTGTGTCCCAAACTGAATACACAATATAACCATTATGAGTTCACGTACATTTATTATCTTATGTGTATCTTCTTAAAACACTGACTTTTAGTCAGCATTCCTGAGAAGCCTCATACTGGTTCCACTCAGCTGGTGTTGCACCTGACTTTGTTTATCCTAGCACAGAAAACTGCTGAAAGGTTCCGAGCAACATCTCCTTCCCACCACATGATGTAAAGTAAGAGTAAGACTGATGCTATTCAGCATCAAGAAAGTCCCCTTCACAACCCCCTAACTACACAACCACTATCACTTGCTTTGGAAAAAACCTTGATTGATCTTCAAATTAAGAATACTCACTAATTGTGTCTACCAATATGGCAGGATACCCACACCATTCCTGCCAACTAGATAGACCCAACCAGTCAAAGACCAAATCTGATTATTATGACCCATGTCCCACTTGTAAGCCAACTGGGGAGGGGACACTTTTGTAGACATCTGAAATTTGTCCTTGGCCCTAATGGGAACCAACTAATTTCACATTATAAAGATAGGTAGGTGGAACAGCAGCTGCAAAAAATAATGACTAAACAGAGGTGGAGTTCACTTAAAACCCAGCATTTTCACATTGTCCACTTAGAACATAAGAACATAAGAAAGGCCCTGCTGGATTAGACCAAGGCCCATCAAGTCCAGCAGTCTGTTCACACAGTGACCAACCAGGTGCCTCTAGGAAGCCACAAACAAGACGAGTGCAGCAGCACCATCCTGCCTGTGTTCCACCGCACCCAAAATAATAGCCACGCTCCTCTGATACTAGAGACTAGAGAGAATAGGTATGCAGCATGACTAGTATCCATTCTAACTAATAGCCATGAATACCCCTCTCCTCCATGAATATGTCCACTCCCCTCTTAAAGCTCTCCAAGCTGGCAGCCATCACCACATCCTGGGGCAGGGAGTTCCACAATTTAACTATGCGTTGTGTGAAAAAATACTTCCTTTTATCTGTTTCCAACGGAGATGAGGACTTCTGAGCTCCCTAGTTTATATAGCAGGGAATAGAGTATCTATGCTTTCCCCTTAATTAGCATCTACAGCAAAAGAGAATTCAGCAACATCACTAAGTGGTGTTAAGAATCCATAACAATATTACATCTAGAAGAAGTCTGCCATGGACAGAAGGGGGATCAAGAAAATTACCACTGAAAATACTGTGCTTAACAGTACAATCCTAAACAGAGTTACAGCTTTCTAAACCCATTAAATTTAATGGATTTAGAATGGTGTACCTGCTTATAACTGCCCTGTTGGTGTACGAGACGAGCCCTGAAGTTCTAGTCTATTTCACATGGCTCATCATCTCACTAGCTTGCCTTAAATGAGTGCCTATTACCATCTGACTTAGGAACATAATAGTGATTCTTCCTTACTAGATTGTTACAGGGATTGCTGAGCATCTGAAATTATTTATAGTTGTAAATATTGATTATCATAACAATTTGCCATATTTACAGAAACTGGCATATTACAGTAGTTTAACTTTATTTTTTATTGAACTTTGTGATAGTTGTATTATTTCCTCACCTCTCTTCCAGCTATGCTAAGAGGAGAGTCCCAAGAGGTAGGATCAAGTGTGGGAACAGAAAGTGTGAAAACTCAGATGCATAAAGGAAACTATGGGGACTATTAAACCAGATAGTTGAAGCTAGATTAGTGGATTTGCTCACTTTAGAGTAAAGTACAAAGGGGATTAGATGAAGAGGTTTGATAAGAGAGATCAGTTGACTTTCTAGATAAAAGGAGATGGTCCCATTGAAGGAGCAGCTGATGATATAGTAATGGCTTGATTCTCACTTCACAGAATCCCTGGAAATGGGAATGGTATCTCAATATGTGAGACATTGTGCGACTACCACCTTGAGTACTATCCATTTCTTTGTGGATTGTTGTGAACAAAATAAGAGGAGAAAATTGTAGTATTGTTCCAAATTGCCCCTAGTCAAACAGAGAACTGAGGTACAGACCAGCCCTTTTCACATCTAGATCTGGGGAGAAAATAGAGCTAGATATGAGTGCTAGACAGAGAGAAAAGAGCTGTTTACTATGGCATTTTCTCCTTGCAAGTCAATTATTTCCCTTTGTAAAGTTATAATGGTGTTACAGGACTCAAACTTCATGCTGTCAGATATTTCCCAGATGTGGTTGGACAAGTTGCTGTTGGCATTCTCTTTCTCATCAAAGTTGATGCACTGCTGTGCAGATCCATTCTTCTGGAAAAAAAATTCTTCGATCTTAGAATAGATATTAGAATATCAGAAGGGAGAGTGAGACTAGTGCCCAATTCTTTTAACAGGAATGTTTCTGAACTTCTCCTCATCTAAACTTTATGGATTTCTTGGTCTTGTTTTGAATGAACTGACGCATCCACAGCCATCCACTGCTCTGTTGTTGTTTTTAATTTTATCGTTTTGTACAAAGCTGCATGTGCAATTTGCTGCAGCTCTGAGATCCTTCCATTCACTCACATATGCCATTTATACATAAAGTAGTATAAAGATTCCTTGTGTGTGTTGTTTTACCAATGTACACATCCATAAAACACCACACAAGAAAAATCTTAATGAAATCATAGGCAATTATATCAAGGTTATTTTTTTCAAGTGTTGTATCAATACTAACACGTAAGTGAACAAAGTATGGAAAGGAATGTCTAAATGAATTATAGAACCTGTATGGCAAACTGAACATTGTCTAATTCCATAATTAATTTTAGACATTGTACAAGTTAAATAGGAATAAAGGTAAAAAGTGTCATTTTATAACATTTTAATGTACCATGTAGATTATAGATTATTCATGTGCAACAGGTGCAAAAAAAACCTACCTGCCTAGTCCCTTTAACTGGAGATGCCAGGGATTGAATGTGGGACCTTCTGCATGGCAAGCAGATGCTCAGCCACTGAGCCACAGCCCCTCCCCAAAAGTACACTGATATTTCCGCCCGGTTTCAAACCGGGGACCCAAAAGTACACTGATATTTCCGCCCGGTTTCAAACCGGGGACCTTTCGTGTGTTAGGCAAACATGATAACCACTACACTAGGAAACCCAGCCTATGTCTTTAATTTCTGACTCAAAAGGGTGTTCTTGAGAATTTCTGTAGCATCACTACTCAGATGTTATGTTGCCCTCAGTTACAAATCTTCTAGATGCCTGTAGGAAGCCAGTGTCTCTTAGCTTCAGCCCTGTCATTAGCAAGATCAGGATAATAATACTGGATTACTCTGCTGAGCAGTTGTAAGATTTGCCAGGATAATTATGTGATTTGAGCACTCAGAAAGTACTATGTAAATGCTAAGTATTATGCTGTGTAAATATGAAATATTCATGCTCCTCTTATTGGCCCATTCCTCTAAGTAATCATTGGGATGTGCATAAATTCTTATTCAAGTTCAAATTTAGGCCATTTGGTTTAATATTTTTTTAATTCTTTAATGTTCCAATGGAATGTGTACAATTCATCAATTTAGTAGTCTGTTCCATTAGTACCAGTGGAAGACACATTTGTCCCTGTAATTTTTCCTCCCACACAATTGGGATGAAATTCTGAATATAATAACTTTTATTCATAAAAAATACATTGGATTATTGTCAAAGGCTTTCATGGTCAGAGATCATTGGTTCTTGTAGGTTATCCGGGCTGTGTAACTGTGGTCTTGGTATTTTCTTTCCTGACGTTTTGCCCGCAGCTGTGGCAGGCATCTTCAGAGGAGTAACACTGTCCTTCAGTGTTATGTCCTTCAGCGAAATGTCAGGAAAGAAAATACCAAGACCACGGTTACACAGCCCAGATAACCTATAAGAACTTATTGGATTGTTTGGCTCCCTCATATTCTCAAAGCCTTTTGTATATTTTTTGTCCTGTTTAAATATTTTAATGTATTTTATTCAATAATATAAAACTTTATAGTTTTTACTGTGAGCTACTTTGAATGTAATTTAATGTAAATGCAGCATAGAAATGCTCCAAATAATATATACATTGAATATTGTTATATCACATATTTGGAGGCGTGATGGTATTTCTCTAACCTTTATACTGGCCTTCACTGGGAAACACATTCTCAACTGTAACTTCCTTCCCACCAATTGGGATGAAATGTTCAGAGACTGTATCCCTTATCCAAAGAGTTTTCCCTTCCAAATTTCAGATAACCACATTAAATTTATGTCTGTAACCCCTAATCCAACTGCCATAAAATAGATTATATTCCTCACATAAGCGGTCTCTTGCCAAACTGCAGATAGAGAAGAGAATGGATCCCATTTTGTGAGATATTAAAATTATCCTTTCCCACTGCCAGGAATTCTGATGTGTGAACATAGCAAATGCTTCTAAATTGTAGAGGGAATATCATTCAGATTAGTTATATTTCCAAGGTTAAAGCATGGGGAACAAATCATGTTACTTATAATATGAACACATATCTAATTAATAAGGGTCATGTGAATTGTTCCCTGATAACAATTCTCACAAGAATGTCCAGTTCTATTGCAAGTTGTCCTCAAGTTGTCCTGAACACAAGTTGTACTGAACACAAATGCATATACTTTTTGTCTGTTTTATTTTGGCATGGCCTAGGTGGGTGAGCATATGTTGGATACACATTATAATTATGGAAATAAGTACTACAATGTTTATCAGATACCTATAAAACATGTATAACATTGGAATCAAAGTTTGCATTGTGTCTTTCTGTGGATGTTGACCACTTAACCACAGTTAAGAAAGTGATCAAGAAAGTTGAAAAATTCACTCATAAAAAAAAAATTTACTTCAGGGCTTCTCCGGGATTAGGGGCCCTGAAGCTTAAGCTTCATTAGTTTCTTAGTAGATCTGCCACTGTGTTTGCCACTGACTTCTTCTGCAGAGTTTTCCTTGGAGGTCTCCCTTCGAAATACTGACTCTGCTTAGCTTCCGATATCTGAAGAGCTCAGGCTATACCATGCCACCTTGCCTCCTATTGGCAAGAGTACTAAAAACGTTTTCTTGTAGAAAGATTAAGGCATGCAACCAGGGGATTTCTGCTCATCCTACTTTAATGCTTGATTATTATTATTTTAAAAAAAGCTGAAATCAGATTTGAAAATGTATATTCAGTATCCCTCTACACAGAAAGGAAGCACAGTCCTTTTTTTAAGGAATCAAGTTGAGAGTCATATCTTGAACACATTCGATGTAACAAGAGGCCGGTCTCCCACCCAGCACCATGCTGGAGACCTCACAGATAGCATCCCAAGTCTTTTGTTCTATATGCAGAACAATCTCAGCAAGATATTTAAAACACAATAAAGCAATTTAGGCAGTAAAACAATTTCAGCAAGGAGCACTCATAAGCATAATAATTCTAACAGAAGGTCCAGGTGCTACCACATTTTTACCTGGTAGCTAACACCTAAGAAACTAGGCATATGGTGTATGCTGTAAGGAGTACATTCCACTACTGAAAATTCCCTTTCTCTGGTTCCTACTCATCTCACCTAAAAAACTGGTACCACACAATGGAAGACCTTTGATGTTTATCTTAACTGGTCAGCAGACTGATATAAGAGAAGCCCCAACTTATTTAACAGCTTTATTGGGCTTGGAATGTTTAGCGGTGCATGACCGGTGAAATTTCATCTGGATTTCACAAGCCACTCTAAAGTATGTGCAGAACACACTGGATTTTTTTCTGGTTCTATCAAAACTTCTCAGAAGATACTTGCTTATTTTGGCACAAATCTAATCTCAAGTGTCTTTCCCTCACCAAGTACCAATCATAGTCACCCTCTATACATGTAATGTTACAGTCAAATGGAATGATTTGAAAGCAGGTTTGAGTCCATGAATAACCAAAACCATTAATACAGAATGAATTACATGAAAGGTATTCCGTAATATTTAATTATATTTTGAGTGAGAGCTAATGTAGCGAAGTGGCTAAAAGACCACACACACATTAGGAAGGCCATAATCCACAAAGTGTAGGCAAACCATTCTGTCATTCCAAGTGCCCCATCTATAAAAGGAATAATAATAGCAACCTACCTTAGAGAGTTGTTGTAAAGAATTAAAACAAGATAATTTAAGAACTTTAAATATCCTACAATGCTGTTGAACACATGAATCTGCCTTATACTGAGTCAAACTACTGGTCTATAGGGATCAGCATTACCCACTTTGATTGGCAGTAGCTCAAGTAGAATTCTTTCAAATCACCAACTGCTATATCCTTTATATATGGAGATGCCAAAGATTGAAACTAGTACCTTTCACATACACTAGGGTTGCCAGGTCCCTCTTCATCACCGGCGGGAGATTTTTGGGGTAGAGCCTGAGGAGGGCAGGGTTTGGGGATGGGTGGGACTTCAATGCTGTAGAGTCCAATTGCCAAAGCAGCCATTTTCTCCAGGTGAACTGGTCTCTATTGTCTGGAGATCAGTTGTAAAATCAGGAGATCTCCAGCTAGTACCAGGAGGTTGGCAACCCCAGCATGCACGCAGTCAGATGGTATAGCCCTGGGCCATGCCCCCACCCATTTGTTACAGGGACTTCCCAGACATTCTATAAGAGCTTGACTATTATAATTATACTGCTTTAAATTTTGTACACATTGGATAATGCTTGTTATCCATTGCAGATTTTAATGTAGTGTATCTAGTGTGGGGGGGAAAGCTCTAGTGCAGAATAAAGTGCAGTGCCAGGAGTGCCAATGTGTGTATTTTTGACAATAAAAAGGCTGAGTGCTTGCCAGCAGCAGCTTGCTGTCAGTAAAAATGAATCTGAAACAGATGCCAACTGTGTCAACAGCTTGAGCCCTATAAATTTTTTATTAGTCGAAGACACAAATCATGACAAAAGTACATAGGTACAAAGCACATCAAAGAATGCCATGCCATTATTATGTTCAAACTCAAAGTATATGGCTATCAAATAATACATTTCTCAGCCAGACTATTACATCTCCCACCTAGGATGGCAAAATGAGCAATTTAATGCTAAGAAATAATACCAAAAAAATATATGCAGGGAAGACTGCAGTTCAGCTACAGCAAGACTGGACAGTTTGCCCACAGATCACTGGCCTACCAACTGCTGAGATTCTTGCAAGGAGATGCTGAACTAAGTGTTTTTTGGCCTTATCCGGCAAGGTATGTTCTTAAGCAAAGATGCAGACTCAGGATCACAGAATAACTAGAGTATTTATCTGTGAATCCAGATATGGAAGTTTGTTGCCAACAAGATACATAGATAACTCAGATAGTGTGAGACAGAAGGTAGGCTTGGAATAATCAATGGATTTAAAAGTCGGCTCCCTGCCTGAATGGTCAGAGGAGGGGTGTTTTTTGCCTTTGCTCCCTTAGGAGTGCAGCCCAAGGTGGCACTGGGTAGGAGTCAGGCAGGGAACCTTGTGCGCTACAGTTTAGTAGAAGAGGCTTTGGGATTAGGGCTGCCATTTCTGGTTTGCAGGAGATGTGGGGTGCTTAGTGAAGGCTGAATTGGAGATGGATCTCAGCAGGGATGTGAACCAATGGGCAAAAATGCATCGTCGCTTTAGCCTCCTTTATTCCCTGTTTCAGCCAGAATTCAGCCAGGATCGAACGCACGTTTGGCGAAACGCATGCATTCGATCCTGGCTGAATCCTGGCTGAAACAGGGAATAAAGGAGGCTAAAGCGACCATGTGTTTTTGCCCAATGTCTGCCTGCCAAAGTGACAATTTCCTGCAGGGAAACTGACATCTGTAGTAAACAGATGTCCTTCCAGGAGAACTCCAGGTCTCACCCTATTGAAATGCACATTTAAGCAGCCACTTCTCTATAGCAGAAAGTTGCATTAGCCTTTCAAACTGGCAATGTGGGATTAGCTGGTCACTTTGGGTACATGCAGGATTTTTAAATTTTGGTTCTCTCTCATATGATCTGTGATAGATCAAGGCCTTTTTTCACCTGCAACACATTTTTAAAGAGGAGGGAACAGTTTATCGAGGCCTGTTTATATACCAGTTTGGAAACACAGACAATTAGACCAAAAGCCTAAGACAAATGGTTATGGTCCTTTATCGCCCAAACATCACCCTTTGGAGACTAGGACTGCCAACCTCCATGTGGTGGCTGGAGATCTCCCGCTATTACAACTGATCTCCTGCTATTACAACATTTATCCTCTTTCAAAACAGCAATCTTTTTAAAAGTTATTGTACAAAATAATTTATTGCTGGACATCAATTATATTTCAACAACTAAGATTTTAAGGAAAGAATCATGTTACAGGAGTCACATGGCTGCTTCCAAAAGCAACACTTCAAGACTTCCTCTTACTCCTCTTCCATGGCCATATTTAGTAATAGGAAACATGACGTCATCACATCATAAATTTCTAGGGTTGCCAATTCTACCTTGGGAAATTCCTGGACGTTTGGAGAGGAATGTCAATCGGGATGTGATTCCATATAGTCCACCCTCCGAATTTTATTGTATGAGTTTCCCCACACCCTACACCTGGTTGCCCTCTATGTGTGTGTTCAAAGTGCCGTCAAGTCACAGCTGACTTATGGCAACCCCAGCAAGGGGCTTTCAAGGCAAATGAGAAGCAGAGGTGGTTGGACATTGCCTTCCTCTGCAGAGTCTTCCTTGGAGGTCTCCCTTCCAAGTATCAACCCTGCTTAGCTTCCAAGATCTGATGAGAGTGAGCTACCATGCTGCCTTTCCTCCGTTGCCCTCTATGGAGGCATGGAAACTGATAAGGTAATGATGTTAAGTCATACATTTTGCGGACCTTACTATGGAAATGTCCTGCTGGTTTTGGTTACAGACACACATCCTCTGTGAGATGATCTCATACCGTGTTTACAGTGCAATCCTTTGCAGAGTTATTCCAATCTAAACATACAGAAATCAGTGATCTTAGACTGGAATAGCTCTGCATATTTAGGGTTTATGACAATTGGTCATTGGTTTATGACAGTACACTTTGAGAATGAGAAAATAAGATGAATATGGAAAATTGTAGGACTATTCTTATTCATACCAATTAAAATATTTACTCATCCAGGCAACCAGCAGGAGACTGAGGAGGGGAACACAGGGTCACATTCAGTGACATCTTAAATCTACAGAAGATCTATAGTAGGAATTGCTACTGCATTGGTTAAGGGACACTGTTTTGTGTTTGTACATTCCACTTCATTCCAGGATTTCTCACCCATTACTGCAGTGAGAATTTAACACATGGATCTTTCTCTTATCACATATGAACACAGTATATCTGTAATCCTGTTACATGCAAATACTCGAACATCCTGCATGTTTACTCAAGGATTTGCCACAATCAGGCATCCAAACTGGTTGCTTTAATCCTTAGAAGCATAAGGGTCACACCAAGAGTTGCTAGCTCCAGGTTGGGAAATACCTGGAGATTTTGGGGGTGGATCCTGAGGAGGATTGGGGAGGGACTTCAATGCCATAGAGTCCAATTGCCAAAGTGGCCATTTTCTCCAGGGGAACTGATCTCTGTCACCTGGAGATCATTTGTAATAGCAGGAGATCTCCAGCCACCACCTGAAGGTTGACAACCCTAGTCACACCACATCTAGAAGTCAAGCCTATCACTAGTTCAAAATTCAAAGGCAGTCTCTGAACTGAGCTCTCTTGCCAAGTCAGAAATCAAAAGCATGTGGTCTGCTGCATGGTGCTCCTTTTAAACAAAAATGTAGCATTCAATATAGAATTCAAAAGAGTAGAAAATGTAAAGTTCAAACTATTTTAGTTGGATTTATTTGATTACAAAAGCTTCTAAAAATAAAGTATATACTATCTGAAAATTTAGAAAATTATGCATAGACGTTACAGAATTAATAATTAAAATAAATAAGCAGGAGGGCTAGTAAGAGGAAGTAAAAAAGACTAGTTAAGAACATAACAGCCTTGCTGGATCAGACCAAGGCTCATCAAGTCCAGCAGTCTGTTCACACAGTGGCCAACCAGGTGCCTCTAGGAAGCCCCCAAACAAGACGACTGCAGCAGCACCATCCTGCCTGTGTTCCACAGCACCTAAGATAATAAGCATGCTCTTCTGATCCTGGAGAGAATAGGTATGCATCATAACTAGTATCCATTTTTACTAGTATCCATCAATACCCCTTTCCTCCATGAATATGTCCACTCCCCTCTTAAAGCCTTCCAAGTTGGCAGCCATCACCACATTTTGGGGCAGGGAGTTCCACAATTTAACTACTCGTTGTGTGAAAAAATACTTCCTTTTATCTGTTTTGAATCTCTCACCCTCCAGCTTCAGCAGATGACCCGGTGTTCTAGTATTATGGGAGTGGGAGAAAAACTTCTCCCTGTCCACTCTCTCCAAACCAGGCATAATTTTATAGACCTCTATCATGTCTCCCCTCAGCTGCCTTCTTTCCAAGCTAAACATCCCTAAGCGTTTTAACTGCTCCTCATAGGGCAGTTGCTCTAGTCCCCTAATCATTTTGATTGCTCTTTTCTGCACCTTCTCAAAGTTATTTGACTTCATCCTACCATTTCTCTCTGGTGCATACATGATTTCTACCATTTTGCCCTTACAATCTTGTTGAGTTAAGCTAGGCTACATAGGGTTGTCAGCTCTGGGTTGGGTGTGAGGCATAATGCTTCTTTCAAGCACTTATTTTCTCCAGGGAACTGATCTCTGTAGTCTGGAGATCAGATGTAATTCTGGGAGATGTGCAGAACCCACATGGATGTTGACAACTGCAAGGCTAAAAGATCCAAAGTCACACATTAGCCCTGTTCATAAGTTACAGTGAATGCATGTGCAATCCATGTACAGTGTACATGTGATTGTTCTTTGTATATGCGTTAAGTAATTCTCATGATACATTCAACACATGTACAGATGAACATGTGATACAAAGCCCACAGTTATCCACACACTGGTCCCTGTTTTCATTTGTAAAGTGAATGTACAAAGGTTCTTTCCTACAAAAATATATATGCACATACAGGCAGGATATGTGTTCACAGGTACATGTGAACAAGGCTAGTGAGTTTCATGGTACAAAAGGCCTTTGAACTTGGTGTAGTCCAGCAAAGGCTGTTACCATATATGGAACGAGAAATGCCTGATGTTCAAGTTGGTTTCAGAAAAGGAAGAGGCACTAGAGATCATATTGCAAATATACGCTGGTTACTGGAGCGTATGAGAGAATTTCAGAAGAAAATCAGCTTGTGTTTCATAGATTACAGCAAAGCTTTTGACTGTGTGGATCATGAAAAGCTATGGCTGGTTTTAAAGGAAATGGGTGTGCCACTACATCTGATTGTTTTGATGTGCAACCTGTACTCTGGACAAGAGGCCACAGTAAGAACAGAATATGGAGAAACGGAATGGTTTCCAATTGGCAAAGGTGTCAGACAAGGATGTATTTTATCTCCCTTATCTCTTCAATCTATATGCAGAACATATAATTAGGAAAACTGGATTAGATTTAGATGAAGGTGGAGTGAAAATTGGAGGGAGGAACATTAATAATTTGAGATATGCTGATGACACTACATTATTGGCAGAAAATAGTGAAGATTTGAAACAACTACTGCTGAAAGTTAAAAGAGAAAGTGCCAAAGCAGGACTACGGCTGAACATCAAGAAAACAAAAGTAATGACTACAAGAGAATTGCACAACTTTAAGGTTGACAATGAGGAAATTGAAATTATTCAAGACTTTCTATTCCTTGGCTCCACCATCAACCAAAAGGGAGACTGCAGCCAAGAGATTAGAAGGAGATTGAGACTGGGAAGGGCAGCCATGAAGGAGCTAGAAAAGATTTTGAATTGTAAGGATGTGACTCTGGCCACCAAGACTAGATTAATTCATGCCATCATATTTCCTATTACTATGTATGGGTGTGAAAGCTGGACAGTGAAGAAAGCTGATAGGAAGAAAATAGATTCCTTTGAAATGTGGTGTTGGAGGAGAGTGTTACGGATTCCGTGGACTGCCAAAAAAACAAATCAGTGGGTTATAGATCAAATCAAGCCTGAACTGACCCTAGAAGCTAAAATGACTAAACTGAGGCTATCGTATTTTGATCACGTCATGAGACAACAAGAGTCACTGGAAAAGACCGTCATGATAGGGGGCAGCAGGAAAAGAGGAAGACCCAACAAGAGATGGATTGACTCAATAAAGGAAGCCACAGCCTTCAATTTGCAAGATCTGAGCAAGGCTGTCAAAGATAGGACATTTTGGAGGACTTTCATTCATAGGGTCGCCATGAGTCGGAAGCGACTTGACGGCACTTAACACACACACACAGTCCAGTCCAACACTCTTTTACCGAAAGGAACTACAGTAGTTGCATTCATTCATCCAATACAACAGTACAAATGCTTAGAACTGGGGCGGGTGAAACGCTCTCCTAAACAGAGCTCAAATGAAGTTGTTTTCCAAACTCTCCGTAGAGAATCTTAACCTGGAATATTCTCAGTGTTCTGAGTTCTCAATTATCATTACACATTCAATGAATATTGTATGACAGTCTAAAGCATTTGAATTTCAAGTTATTTTATATTCAAAAGCCACTTTCCAATTCTGAATCGGAAATTTGTCACTTAAATCTGAATGACATTTTAAATTATTTATTAATTTATTTGCCAGCTGACTGAAGCAACTATTATGGTTTTGTTCCTGTCCTCCTCCCTCTTAATGGCATTTTTAAATTAAATTAAGCCCTAAAGTTCAGTTCCTTAACAATTAACTGATCCTTTATGGGTATCAACCTAGCACAACCCTTCCTTTTGCTGTTGTGTTGCAACAACAGTTCAAATACTCAAATCCAGGAAAGAAATTCTGCCATATGCCCCCCTTTTTCTCAAACTCACTACTGAAAACAATCTGCAGAGTAAGGTATATAATACAAAGAAAGACCTGAGCACTGCAGGTCTCCATTTAATCCAGAATTCATCAAGAACCCTAAGAACTTATTTTCAATGCTGCAAAGTATCACAAAACCACATGCAGAACACAAAGGAATTTGCTCATCACTGGGCAACTGACTACATATAACAAGCCAAAACTAGATGTCAGTTCTGGGTTGGGAAATACCTGGAGATTTTGGGGGTGGGGTCTGAGGAGGACAGGGTTTGGAGAGGGGAGGGACTTCAATGCCATAGAGTCCAATTGCCAAAGTGGCCATTTTCTCCCAGGGAATTGATCTCTATCGCCCAGAGATCAGTTGTAATAGTGGGATATCTCCAGCCACCACCTGCAGCTTGGCAACCCTATGAGAAAAGATATTTATTTTGAAGTCAAATTGGTAAGCCATTCATCATGATATCTAGAAGGTGGACAAACTAGGAAATGAAATGCCTCCTTGTTGACTATATTTTATCTGACGTCATTCTTATACAGGTTGAGTATCTTTTATCTGCACTGTTTGGAACCAGAAGTGTATTTCGGATCTTTCCATATACTCGATTTTTTTGGATTTTTCCATATACTTAATGAGATATCATGGGGATGGGAGCCAAATTCATTTATGTTTTATATACACTTTATACACATAGCCTGAATGTAATTTTAAACAATATTTTTAATAATTTTGTGTACATTGAACCATCAGAAAGCAAAGGTGTAACTATTTCACCAGAATACCTGTATCAGCTGTTAAACAAGAGCAACAACAAACAACAAACAAACTAACAATGACAGGCTTTTAGTCTCCACCTACAATGTTGAGTACACTGTATTTTATTTTATTTTTAGGTGAGAGGATACATTGAAATCAGGCAGCATAGATCTGCCTGCATGCCAGCTCAAAGGGTCCAGTTTTTGATCAGTCCAGAGATGGGATGTCTGGATGAGGGATACTCTACCTGTAATGACCTCACAGTATGGATTGTGTAACACTTTTCTCTATTGGGATGTAATGTTGATCTGTTACCTCTGTTACATGGAGTTTATTTACCACAGAGAGGTGAACCAAAACTGATTTGCTCCACATCTCCCTGGAATTCATCCTAGCATCTATAGCTTTTGGTGTTTATAGTGGTATTTCACAACCCTTTAAACTTGAGCCAGCCAGACAGCTGCTTGTCTAGAACTGTGCTATTCTAAGTCCCGCATTAAATCACTCACTGACCTTGCTAGCCTACTTGCCCTATTTAAATAAGAATGAAAAACAAAGTGTAGCTGGGTGTGAAAATTCAATCTTTTTTTAGTCTCTCTTAATAATAGCAACTGACATTTATGAATCACCTTTTATTCTGAAGGATCCCAAAGAGATCTTCCTCTTCTGCAGAGATACACAAGCTTTTTAAAGAGATAGAAACAAGATACATAGAGAAGCTGACTTTCTAGGACAGCGCATTCACTGTTCAACATCATATCGAAAATTTAGGATAAATCAATTAAATTAAAGAATCAGAAGAGGATGCATCAGTGAAATTTGAATAACTGTATAAATTATATTATCAGAACTTTCAAAAGGCTTTTGACAAGGTGCCTCATCAAAGACTCCTGAGTAAACTTAGCAGTCATTGGATGAGCTCTCTTATAGATTAAAATGACAGGAAGCAATGAACAGGAATAAATGAACAGTTCTCACAATGGAGGGAAGTACACAGTGGGGTCAGTTTTGGGGCCGGTTTAATTTGTCCATAAATTATCGGGAAATAAGGGTGATCAGTGTAGTGGCCAAGTTTGCAAATGCTACAACATTTTTCAAACCAAGGATGACTGTAAAGAGCTCCAGAAGGATCTCCACCAGTTGGGTGAGAAGTCAACAATGTGGCAAATGAAGTTCACTGTTGGTAAGTGTAAAGTGATGCACACTGGAACAAAAAAGTCCCAACTTCAAATGCAGGCTAATGGGGTCTGAACTCGCTGAGACTGAGAGGGGGGAAATCTTGGGGTTGTATTAGACAAGTCAATAAAAGTGTCACCCCAGTGCGCTGCAGCGGTGAAAAAAAGGCGAACTCTATGTTAGGGATTATTAGGAAAGGGATTGAAAATAAAATAGCCAACATTATAATATATAGATTTATGATGTGGCCTCATTTGGAATATCATGTACAGTTCTGGTCACCGTATCTTAAAAAAGGACACCTCAGAGCTGGAAAAAGTAGAGAAGAGGGCAACCAAGCTGATTAGGGGGTTGGAACACCATCCCTATAAGGAAAGACTGAAGAGTCTGGAACTTTTCAGTTTGGAAAGGTGACAAATAAGAGGCAACATGATAGAGGTTTATAAAATTATGCATGGTATGGAGAAAGTTTTTCAAAGAGAACTTTTTTCTCCCTCTCCCAAAAAACTAGAAGGGCATCTAATGAAGCTGACAGGTGGTGGATTCAGGACAGACAAAAGGAAACACTTCTTTGCACAATGAGTGATTAAAATGTGGAATTCACTGCCAGAGGATGTAGTGATGGACACAGATGGCTTTAAAAGGGGATTAGACAGATTTATAGAGGATAGGTCTATCAGTGGCTACTAGCCATGGTGACTAAAGGGAATCTCCACATTAAGAGGCAGTAAATCTGTGAATACCAGTGCCAGGAGGCAACATGAGGGGAAAGCCTTGGCCTCTGTGCTCTGTTGCGCCTCCAGAAACTGGTTGGCCACTGTGTGAGAATGCTGGACTAAATTGACCACAGATCTGATCCAGCAGGGCTCTTCTTATGTTCTTATATCTTTAAAATCTCAATTCAGGCATTATCTGGAGATACTGAAGAACTTAATAGCTACAATTTAATAACCAAGTGCTTTCACATATTGTGAAACTAAAAACAGTTTTACTGTACTGTTTTTTCATGCCACATCATCATTACAGAAGCAAAACATCCGTCAAAAAACCCCAAACGTGTCCTTAACACTGAGCCTAATTGATTACATTTGGCTTCCATGGATTAATTAACACCTAAAGTTTTAATTGATTAATCTGCAGAAGCTTTAGTTTATTGATGTAATGATAAACCAAGTAATTTTTAAGGCTCAATACAAATACCACTTGGGGTAATAAATATGTCACAATAGGGAGCCCCTTCTACTAAGTCTTTGTACAAGGAGAAAGACTTCTTCAGTTGGAGCAACACAGTAAAGTCCTGAACAAAGTTAACATCCTTCTAAGTGCATTGACTTCAATGGATTTAGAAGAGTATAGTAGTAGTTAGAGTTAGGGAGTCATAATTTATTGAAAGAAGAAAGAGATTAACTAGTGCTCAGATTATTTGTGTAATGGTGGCAAATAGCCGTCTGAAGTTAACATTGGTTTTCCTTGTGTTGTTCTGACACAACAGACACAGTTTTGTCTTTGCCTTGTGTACAGTTTATCTTTTCCTGCCAGTATTTCGTAGAGGCATGATAGTCTGCTCCATGGTATGGATCACTACAAAGAAGGAAAAACACAGCTTTGACATCTGGCGAGCACCCCAAAAGAATTAATTTCTAACTTCATTCTACAACACTGATATTTTTTGTTCAGTATGAGATCAAAGGATCAAAGCATTCACTCAGCTTAGCTTGAGAACTTTGATGGAAGGAAGGAAAATAACCAGTATAGGTCAAATACTGCATTTTCTGTACAATTCAAGATAGCCTTGAATTTCTAAAGATACTGTACACTTAAAAAAAAAACTTTTCCCAACTTAAAAGCATGTGTTCAGTAAGTGATTACTAGACAGACAAAGTGATTAATGTTTTCTGATTTTTAGAAGTAGGATGGATGTAAACTGAATTGAATTTTGTGATCAAATGGAATACCGGTAGCTCTCCATTACGCTGCTTATTAAATTGAACTGATGTGTGAAATTTATGAGAGCAGCTTGAAGGGAGTTCACCACTTCAGCTTCCCCCATTTCTATCTCAAGGGACATTAGAGACACCCACACTGTATGGAAATTTGTTTTAAAATGTGGGTATTAGGGGCGTGCATATTAATATGCTAAATTAAAAAAAACTTGAAAAATACTTTTTTGGTATTTTTCCGGTGGGGGGGGGTTAACCAGCAAAAAAAAGGGGGGGCGACAATAAATGGGAGCCAAAAAAGTGGACCCAAATAACGCCAAATTTATTCGGCATTATTTGGGGCTGCTATGGCCCCGCCACCATTTTTTTCTTCTGGCTAGGCTCGCTCCAAACGAGCCCAGCATTTCAGTTCATCACTGCCCCAGTTGGATTCCACATGAAAGGCCATGTGGAGCTTGGCTGGGGCAAGGAGGAAGTGAAGACTGCGCTGCCTCTCGGCTGGGAGACAGCACAATCTTTAGTTGCCGCCCCAGCCAAGCTCCATATAGAGCTTACTGTGACACAATATGTCAGTTGTGTTGTTACTGTTCACTTGTGATCTTGTTCCAGATTTCAAATCCTAGTGCACCTTGTCCATGCAAGTGAAAAGGGGCAGGATGTCTACTTCTGATGGATTCTGTATTTGAGTTAAGTCTTTCCACATAGGTTCTTTTGCAATGAATTCTTACATACATGTAGGCTGTTTCCACTTTGTTTTCATGATCTGCAACATGAAACAGTTCAGAGTTGCCCCCATTAATTATAGACCTTCAGCTGTATTGATAGTCTTGCTCAGGATTCAAAGTGAATGTTATTTACTTGACTTCTCAGAGGTGCCTTGTATATGATTTTCCCACACTGCACAGAAGCCTACTTCTCTGCCCAGCATATGTAACGGCTCCTTATCAGCATGCTCCACATGATATTCTTTTCACTTACATGTCTGCCTTGAAGATTTGTACCGGAATGGCCATCAACATTATAATGTCCTAATAACACTGCTGCAATAAATGGATCTTGGATGCTTCACTGATACAGCAGTCAGCATGTCTCACCCTAACAATTTATTTTCTAGTGGGGCATGGTTTAGGATTGGGCTGTTAGTTCTCAAGAATAGATAATTAAACCTTGATATGTCAACAACAATTTGTATTTCACATTGTTCTCAGCAGTCCTCTTTAGAAAAAAAACCCCTCTCTTCCTACATTTATTAGCTTAGCCTTCACCTGCCTCGACAGCTGGATGCTTAAAACCTGTCATCTCTTGTTATCGATAATCAGTACTTTGCAAGGTGAACGTGTGTGATTATGTGCATGATTCTGCATATAGTTACCTGTGGCCTACAGATCATTGCAAATAGCTGCCTCTATTGCCCCTGAATGGGGAAAACCAACCTTTTGTTTACTGCATTTTAAATGCACAGCTCCACCTATTTCATGCTGTTATTAACGAAAAATTGTCCAGTAACAAGAATGCTCAGAATTACTAGTTTTCTCAAGGTAATACTGGAATAAAGCACTGTTTAGTCCATATATTAGAGGTGGACAGTACAAGAAAGAAGAATACTAGAACCAGAAATATGAGCTGAAATTGGGCTATGGAGAATGAAAAAGCTGAGATAAATAAGAACAGTGTCCAAAAGTAGAATTACATGGCCATCATATTCAGGACACAGACATTGTACATGTGTTCCTATTCCTCTATTTCAAAGCAAATAATGGTAAATAATAAAACATAGTTAGTTACACTAAAATAAACAAAACATATATGGTGATAGTTTTTGTTTGACAAACTTAACAATCTTGCTTGGCTGCTTGGTTTTTTGAAGAAATTGATAAGGCCTGCTGCTTGAATTACTGGATTTATTTTAACGTTCAAAATGCAGTTTACATGCAGTGCCTTTGCCCTGCATTTTCCTTTTAAAAAGAAATTCCTGAGCACAATGGCTGATAATCAGAGCTACTTGTTCGGAAATCATCTCCTTCTAGAGAGTTATGGGGGGTTGGCTACTAACAGCAATGTTTCTAGCCAAACAGGTAGTCTGCATTGGGAAGCAGTTACAACAGTATTGCTTCTTAGATGCAATATTAAAAAAAATCATGTAATAAGTTTCTTATCACTGACTGCTGCATCAACAGCACCTGCTTAAATGTCCTATTAGACTACTAAACAGAATAGAGCTAGTGTTACAGTTGTAATGCTGAAAACCAGATTTCTTGAATGACCACTGATGTGCACCCTTTTTTTTTTTTGCAAGTCAATCACTTCAGCCTATATTTACATCTGTTAGAAACAGGCCCTCTGTTGTTCTAGAAAAGGGTTAATTCACTGGCAAAGCAGTCTGCTTAATTATGAATTACCCAGAGATATGTCACCAGGTTTCTAAAGAGAATTATTGTATGTATTTCCTTAATTACACTTTTGCAAACGCAGCCTAACTACAGACAGGGTTTACCAGAGAGACCCATATGACTGTCTTTTGAGTAAATATATACCTATTCCTTTTTCATAATTGCATATTTACCTGAGCAACCAGGAGGCTCTGGATAAGCCATTCTGGCCTCTTGAGCCCTAAAAAGAAAAGCTTACTATTTATTTTTAAATTATAGGCTATATATATAAAATGTTCACATGATTTAAGGATTGTGAAGGCTAGCTGGAAATTTCCAATAGTAGGCAAATATTTATGTAAAAATAATATAAGACCCTTGGTTCTTCTGAAGTTTGTGAGTGCATTCCCTTACATTTCAGATTGTTGGGTGGCTGGGAAAGCACAAGTGAAACAGATTTGCATCCCATGGCTCATATTATAGGGTTGACTGTAGTAGATAAGAAGGGATGGGCCATCCCCGTACAGTGACTTCCATCTACCACTATTGGCCCAAAATACTGATATCATGAAGGCTTACGTCCGTGGTCTTGTGGACTTCCGCTGGCCAGATATAAATGTGGACTTCCGCTGGCCAGATATAAATGTGGCCCTCGCTCACCTCCCCACTCATTCATCCTCCTGGCTTGTACCACCCTACCTCCCTTTACTTGGCATTGCAGTTTGTTCTGTTTTGGTTTTATTTCATATCACAACTTATTGGTGGTGTTTGCATCGGGCCAGATCCAGTTTTGGGGAAAAGCCTCCCTTTCCCCCACTCTGGGGATCCCAATAAGGGATTTGGGGGGAGGCCTGGCAGTGAACATGCTTAGTTCGGGGGCTGTCAGGGCAGCCTCCCTCTAAGATGCATGGGATTCACAGAGTGGCTCCCACTCTGGAATCCCATGCATCTTAGAGGGAGGCTGCCCTGACAGCCCCCGAACTAAGCATACTGCCATCCCAGGCTACTTCTAGCAGGCGAGCTGGGAGTAGGAGGTCCTCCTAGGCCACTGTCCAGCAGACGGGGTAAGAATAGGAGGTACATCATCGGTTGGCAGGCAGGTCAGCCGATGCCCAGGATCCAGCCCCTATGTTTTGCCAATGCCCGTATGCTGTAACCAATAGAAGTTGTGGCCATTTTTATACCCACAATGTGTCTGTGCTCTTATCTGCATGCTAGGGTTAGGTTATCTGTAGCCAGCTCCAGCCGCTCCCCAGTTAGTGCTGGGTCAGCAAGCAGCAAATGTTGGTAGAAGAAAGTTTACCTAGAGCAGGGGTGGGGAATGTACCAGGCCCGGGGGGCGTTTAAGGCCCGCAAAATCATTTGGTCTGGCCCTTTGTGGGTCCTGACAGATCTCTAGCTCAGGTGATCCGCCCCCTCCCACGGACAGGAATAGCCTCTATTCAAGGCAGATGTAAGTTTGTTTTGCAGAGACAAGAACCTTTTTTTTTCCCCTTGCACAAGAGTTGTTAGTGTGACAGGAGGTAGACTTCCCCTGACTATGGAAAATCCACTGATTTAGCAATTTGTAATAATCTCTTTTCCTTTCTGTAAAATGTATTAGGGCAGCCAGGGAATAGCTTGTTGCTGGGCAGAATATCCCTGTATATCTGTGTGCTAAGGAAGTGGGTTAAGAGTCATGGAGAGTCAGAGTGAACTATAAACATTGATAGGAGAAACTGGATAGAACTGAACTGTACTGCGCCGCCTCTATGTCTGGAGTGCTATCAGCCTACCCTGAATGTTGATGGGTTGTCATATCTTGAATTTGGATAAATATCCCTTCCTCAGTATGATCGGGGCTCAGAGATTTTTACTCGATAGAGTGCTCTGGGTCGCAGCTGCCAGAATAAACTGTTTTCTTGAATAACGATCTGCAGGTCTCTCTCTCCCCCCACGAACCCCCGTTTGCCGTATCATTTCTGGTGCCGTGCTCGTGAAGGGGGGAGAGATGGGGTGTTGCCCCCCTCTTACCCACCCGGCTCGGGGTGCTGGACCAGGGTGCCTTTGAGTCCTTTCTGCCGGCACGACCTTTTTTGGTCGAGAGAGTTACGCATGGACACCCTGGCCTCACTCACCCTGGTAGGGTGTCGTTGGAACCCAACAGGATCACAAGAACCAGCCCAGCACCTCCGGAGGAAATCACAGAAGGCAGGTGAGAATCAGGAAAGGGGTTTTAGTTCAGTTCTGGTGCCCTCTGCAATCAGAGGAAGGGAGGTGTGATCAACTTCCAGATTCTGCCCTAGTACAGCCATCAGGTTTGGTTGGAAACCGCAGAGATCTTAAGTCTGACAGGAAAAGGTTTGGGAATGGTGGGTGGCGTGTGAGAGTGAGTGAGTGATTTTGTGATTGATTGTGTTTGATTGAAGGGGTGGATTGATTGTGTGAGAGACTGTTGTGGAACACTTTTGCATACATTTGTACACATTTTGGGAGGAATGGGTGGAAAGAAAGCTCTGTAGTGTCACCTCAGTGGGTGCCACACAACGTTCCAAAACTCTATCAGAATGTGGCCCTTCGTATATTTTGTGAACTGGACTGTGTTGCATATAGGGTCGGCTGGTCCGAAGGTAGTGGGTTATAGTTTTTTCAACTGATTGTTCTCTGTTCTCAGTCACAGACTGAGGGCATAGCAATAACTGTCTTGTGTGATTTGCATTGTACAATAGTGTTGTAAAGCAATTGGTAAATGTCAGAAGTGTTGAGCTTGGTATTTACTGGGGAAGGGTTTCTCCGTTTGAATAAGGTCCCGTATATTGATGGGTGGAGTGACTCTGTTACAAGAAAGTTGCCAAAAATCTGCTTTTCGGGCTCATGAGAATTAGTGCCGTGTCATGGTTTTATGACTCACTCCTCCAAAGCCGCCCGGAGAAAGAGCAAGTCCCACGCCGTGCGGCCCCTGCTGCCCCTATCTCCGGGTGGCATCCGTATGCCTCCCCAACGCCACATCAGCCCTGTCCGTGCAGCTAGTCCCGGCTCCCCACGCCATGCCAATGCTGTCTGTGCCTCCAGAATAAACAGCCCTCTCCTAGATCAACCGTGCCCAACGCTCCCGTTTTAAAAAGTCAATTCCCGAAAGCCCCAGCAAAAAGAAGCCTCAGAACTGTAGCCCAAAAGACGCTCACCTCCCCTGCATGCCCAGCGCTCCGATAAGAAGTCAGCCTGTGTTTGCATACCAGAGAATGGGAAGGGGGGAGGCTGGAGGAAGAGACAGAGAGAGAGAGAGAGAGAAGTAGAAATTGCCAAAGTCTCAGTTTTCACAGAGACATCAAGGGTTTTCTGAGGCAGAAAAGGGGGGGGAGATGTTCACCCCCCCCACAACATAGACGATTGTCTTTGTACACAAGCATCCGAAAGCAGCAAATCTCTGCTTCCTCAAAGCAGCAGCCAAAATGCATACTGTCATCAGCAGTTCCACAGCCTGTAACTTTTCCGGGACATGCTCACTATACGATCACAGGCATCTGGGAAAGTGAAACGTAGGAACTTGAGAAAAAACTCCTCCGGCTCCCACATGTACCAGGAGCAGCCTAGCCGACCAGACTTTTCTGGAAAAGCAGACCCCCCCCCCTCCGAGCCTCCGTGTGAAAGCAGGATCAATCTCACTGGCCCAAGCTCGCCACAGAGAGCTTCCCATGATAGCAGCGTCTCCAGTCCGGGAGGGGGGGGGCTACAAGAAGCCGCTCTTTTCCCTGCAGCTGAAGCCCAGGTTGGAGCTTTGTTCCCCGTGCTGCTGTCTGAAGGGGAGCCACAGGTATTCCAGTGCAAAAAGACAAGGGTTTGAGCAGTCCCCATCTAGAGGGACAAGCCCCAAAATGTACAGGCAAAATGCTGGGCAATGGGCAGACCAGATGTTCCCAGATAGGATCCATGGCAGGAAAGCCACAAGAAGAAAGGTAGGAGCAGGGGAGGGGCTTCCCGTGGACACCGACTGCCTCTCCGTAATTAGCTGGCAACCAGCTGGCCCCCCTTCAAGTCAGGAGCTGAGAAAAGGAATGGGGCAGCCCAGATAAACTGATCCCTCTGTCTTAAGATTGAAGCTGACCCTAAGGGAAATAAACTTCCCACTGAAGATCTGCATTACTCCCCAGCTGTGCGTACCCCAGCTCCAACAGCCCCTGACTGCATGAACTTTAAGAAAAGTACACCCCACCTTGATAGACTGAGTGCCTACCAATGTTCCAGAGTTAACTGTACCCAGGATGCCCTGAGTAGAAGCCATCCTGGCTGCGGCCGGAGCCTGGAGGAGAGGAAACATGGCGGCGGAAGAACCTAAAAGGAAAATACCATTGGTCCCAGAAAACCAGGCTTTCGCATTCAGGACAGAATGTTATTTGTTATATGGAACTGAGTAGAACACCGACAGAAAGCTCAGATTCAAGAGAAGCATCTGGAATTTCAGATGACAAGGGGAGGAAGGTTGCAGTCTGTCCCATATCCTAAACACAGGAGAATTCAAGAGTTGTTGGTAGAAGAAAGTTTACCTAGAGCAGGGGTGGGGAATGTACCAGGCCCGGGGGGCGTTTAAGGCCCGCAAAATCATTTGGTCTGGCCCTTTGTGGGTCCTGACAGATCTCTAGCTCAGGTGATCCGCCCCCTCCCACGGACAGGAATAGCCTCTATTCAAGGCAGATGTAAGTTTGTTTTGCAGAGACAAGAACCTTTTTTTCCCCTTGCACAAGAGTTGTTAGCTACGGAGCTGCTAGGACCGCCCAAGAAACTGTGTTAACCCTTTCCCACCTGGGCCGTGAAGAAACGTATTCCCTCTGTACTACAAGAGGGCTGGGGCGGAAGTGGCGACAATGGAGGAGTTAAAGGGGGCAGGGCCAAAATGCGCGGGGGGGGGGAGTTCTTAGCCAATGTGTCCTCATTTCATCCCTGCAGGTGGAGGTTGCAGGAGCCGGCTGTAGAATCCGGCCCTGACCATGCAGAGCAGGAGCAACTTCAGTGTGCAGCTGGATGGCTATGCCCGGCTGGTGCAACAGACCATCCTGTGCCACCAGGTAGGCGAGTGCGCCACTGGTTGGATGCCTGCCTACTTGCCCATGCCAGGGGGGTGTCATCTGGGGCAGCTGCCTGTGTGGGGCTTGGTCGGCTAATTTTTAAGTTGATAATTTTGTATGGCCCGCGAATGATGTTATAAATATCCAAATAGCCCTTGGCGGAAAAAAGGTTCCCCACCCCTGACCTAGAGCCTCATCTGATTCCAAAAAGCACACCTGGGCACTCTTGAATGACCTCAGAGTAGGACTGTTATCATGGCTGCTTGTTCCTATCTCACTTGCCAATTCAATTTAAACTTATGTTGGAATTATTTCTGTAAGAATTGGCCCTTTGCAACCTTTACTGTTAAAGCTGCTTAAATTTCATTCTCCTGTTACATACAGGAATCAATATAACTAATTCTCAACGTGACAAAATCTGTGGGTACTTAAATCCATATATTGGAGCAATATACAGACAAGATAGATCTTTCTAAAAACCTGAAAAAGGCCCAGTTTTGCAGAAAAATCAGCAATATAAAAAAGGGTAAACCCCAGCAATAATAGAAGCAGTGCCCATAGCTTTATGAGATGGATGTCCTCAGTAGACATTGCTAGGCCTCTAGACAGATGTCAGCACTTGGTTTCTGTGACTAAAAGGCAGTGAGAGGGGTAGGGCCCTTTCCAGGGCTGCTGTGGCCTTTGAGGGAGGACTCATTGGGCCACTCCTAGCAGCCACTGCTGGAGACTTGCTACCATACAACATGCATGATTCACCCAGACTGGGGCGGCGGGGGGGGGGGGTACTTCATTTCCCCCTGTATCTTCCCCACATTATTTCCACTTTCTTCTTGGCAACCTCCATATCCTCAAATGGCCAGTCTGGGTGACCTATGCAAGTTGAAGACTGGGGGAGGGCAGATAAAGGTAGATTGGTTGGTGGAGAAGGAAGCAAAAAAAAAAGGGAGAAGCTATAAGGGTAGGGAAGGGAAAGCGAACATAGTGGGGAAAGGGAAAATAAGACCCACCACTTATATAATGCCACCACACAGATCATCTTTCAATGTCATATGACTAGTTTACAGTTTAACAAATGTTACCCTGTTTTCAGGTTCCACAAGAAAACAAAAGGACATGAAGTCCCAGCCAACGTTTGGCATCCCCGCAGGGTTTTCAAAGCAAGAGACGTTCAGAGATGGTTTTCCCATCCAAGTGTTCTCCCATCCAAATTCTAACCAGGGCTGACCCTGCTTAGCTTCCAAGATCTGACAAAATTGCCTGGGCTATCAAGGTCAGGGATTATTTCTAGGGAAGGTGATGGGGATGTGGAATGATATAGTATAGCCTAATCTCGTCAGATATCAGAAGCTAAGCAGGGGCTGTACTTTGATGGGAGACCACCAAGGAAGACTTTGCACAGGAAGACAATGGCAAACCACCTCTGAACGTCTCTTGCCTTGAAAACCCTACAGGGTCACTATAAGTTGGCAGCTTGACAGCACTTTTCACCACCACCAGAGGTATTACTAGGGTCTATTCCCATGTGGTTTTCATGAGCCAACACAGGTATAACTTATAGGTGAATAAATGAATGCTCTCCCTCCATATCAGTGGTATCATTATGGATGAACAAATTATAATCAGTTCTAAGTTATACCTGTTCTATATCAAAGGCAATGGGCTTGCACAAATGCCAGAGAGCGTATTATCCAATGAGTAGCATATTTATCATGAGAGATCACTCAGGTCACTGCATTACAAGAGAGAGAATTCTTTGCTCATCAATTACCCAGCAGAGTCAGGGACACAGAAATGAATAGGCTTACATATACCCCCATTCTCCACTGGATTGTGGCCAGAGGAAAAAAGGTAACAAGTTTAACAAATACCCTGGATCTCTCAACTTTTAACAATATCTTTGTTAAAAATAAACAGAACATACTCATTTGTTTAGCTTGGTTTTAAAAACTATTAACTACCATTGTAGCAGTCACCTTCAAAATCACTGCTCTCATAATTATCTGGCTGGTTTAAACATTCTAAAATATTGCAAATTCACTTGTAAACTTTACTTATTTATGTCCTTTATAGACTACCTTTCCTATTGAGACTCAGGATGGATCTCCATATGAGAATTTCATAGGGTTGCTACTAGGATTGCCAAGTCCCTCTTCGCCATCGGCGGGAGGTTTTTGGGGCAGAGTCTGAGGAAGGCTTGGTTTGGGGAGGGGAGGGACTTCAATCGGCTATTTTCTCCAGGTAAACTGGAGATCAGTTGCAATAGCAGAAAATCTCCAGCTAGTACCTGGAAGCTGGCAACCCTAGTTGCTACTTTTTAAAATAGTAAATTAAAAATAATCTGGCCATTCAGCATTGGTGAATAACATTAAAAGCAGTTTATTATTGAGTACATGTCCTTATTCCAAGGAGTCCAGGGTGGCATAAATCTTGTCAAAGGTGGGGGGACTGATAGGGTTGCCAACCTCCAGGCTGGAGATCTCCTACTATTACAACTGATCTCCGGCCGATAGAGAAAATGGCCACTTCAGCAATTGGACTCTATGGCATTGAAGTACCTCACCTCCCCAAACCCCACCCTCTTCAGGCTCCACCCCCCAAATCTCCAGGTATTTCCCTACCCAGAGCTGGCAACCCTAGTAAAGACTCTGCTAGTTTTCAGCAGCTAAGTAACATCTCACTGAGTTTTTTTCCTTGCCAGCCTCCCGGTGGAACATGGAGATCTCTCAGAATGACTGATATCCAGATTACAGAGATCAGTTTCCTTGGAGAAAATTGCTGTTTTGGAGAGCGCACTGTATGATGTCATATAATGCTTCCTCTCCTCCCTAAACCCTGTCAAGATTACAAGTCTGTCAGATAGTTTGACAGGTGCAGGATAGATCAGTGAGATCTAAGGATGATGTAATCAGCCTGGAAAGTACCTGGGGAGCTAGAGAAAGCTGGCCTGATCCAGTTAGAGCCAGGTGGCTGATGCAATGCAGTAGCAATACCAGGATAATTGGATATCTACTGTGATTGGTGGTTGCAATCACCAGGTGTATATAATGAAGTGAAACCGCAGTTCTATGCGGGATGTTATGAGCGGAGAGTGTGAAAGGAGTATCTGTATATATTTCTGCACTGTACAAATAAACTACACTTTTCTATGTGGCCGTGGACTTTCTGATGGGTATCCTGGACAAGACTGCTAATCCGCTTGGCTTCCGCGTCAGGGTTATGGGCCCAGCTCCTCTACGTTACAGGAGTGTTTCTGCTACACTGCGCAGGTTTTATGTGTGGTGGTAGATAAGCAGAGTCCAGGATTTTCAGAGGCTACTGGAGAAGTGATGGCTGTGTGTGAGTAATGGCACAACAATCTTTTATCCCAGTGGATAAACTCACCTCAGAGAATTACCACGTTTGGTCTGTGAGGTTGGAGCAGTATCTGAAAAGGGAAGATTTATGGGATGCTGTGGAAAGACTCCCTACTACAGCAGCCGAGATTGCCAAGGACATAAAAGCCCTTGCCAATATCACCTTGACGGTGGGAGATGACCAGCTTATTTATGTTGTTGGAAAAGAGCATGCAAAGTTGGCATGGGATAGTCTGCGAGCAGTGTATCTCCGGGACTCAGCTGGCACGCTGCTAGCACTAATGAGGCGGCTTTATAGATGCCATAAATCACTGCACACGCCGGCCGCAGCCCACTTGAAGACCCTAGCAGAGTTGTTTAGACAGCTGGAGTTGAGGGGGAAAGTTATATCTGTGGAGGACCGGGTGTATTTGCTTTTGAGTTCTCTGGATGCGAGCTTTGATGTTTTAGTAACCTCGCTGGAGAGCCTGGCAGCAGGGCAATTAACCTATGAATACTTGACTGGACGAATTCTGGAAGAAGAGGAACGACGGGAGGAGGGACGTAAGCAGAAGACAGCAGCCCAGCTGAGATACACCCCCGAGGTTAAGTCAACGAATCGCCCATCTGCCGAGACCTCAGCCCCCCAGCGCGTTTTTCATCCCAGGCAGAGAGACTGGATAGAGTCTACGCCGAGGACTGCAGCCGAGCTGTTTAGACAACCCCGAGACGGGCAAGAGGTCTACTCAGCGCAGAGCCAGTGGCAGCAGCAGAGGGGAGGCGACGGAAGGCAGAGTAGGAGCTACAAGCAAGATGAGGAATGTGTGATGTTTGCCAGAAAGTGTTTTCTCTGTGGGTCCTCACAACATTTGAAAAGACGTTGTCCCCAGTTGGCCAGGAATAAGCAACCAAAGAGACAGTCAGTGAATGGAACTTACACTGCTGTTGTGCTGGCAGAGGCTGGAGACAAAGAGAACATTTGGCTCTTGGACAGTGGGGCAAGTACATGTTTTGTTAACAAAGCTTCCATGTTGGTTAACCAAAAGCAGTCTGCTAAGTCTAATGTAAGTCTAGCAGATGGGAGACACTTAAAGGTACACTCTGAAGGGGAGGTGTTTTTCCCAGAGTTAAAACATAAGTTTCAAAATGTACTTTGTGTGCCTGAGTTACAGCATAGTTTGCTAAGTGTTTCTGTGCTGGCTAAGACTGGTTTTAAGGTGCAGTTTGAAGGAAACACCTGCCAGATAAGCCAGGGGGAGATTGTAATGTTAGAAGGGCACTTGCAAAAGGATGTCTATGTGGTGCATAGAAGGACAGGAGAAACTTCTATGGTAGTGGAGTCTGTGAATAAAAATCCACATAATGAGTGCATACACCTTCTACATAGGCGTTTTGGCCACGCCTCCTTTTCCATTCTAAAGAAGACCCTGAGTGTGTTAGGGAAGGATGACATTAAGTTGAATGAGTGTAATTCTTTCCTAGATTGCACTGTCTGCAAATCTGTTAAAAGCAGACGTAGTCCAGTGGCTAAGGTAAGCCAAAGGGTGGCAAGCAGACCTCTGCAAATTGCTCATTTAGATCTCTGTGGTCCATTTCCTGAGAGTGTGTCTAAGAACCGGTACGCTTTATGCATTGTGGATGATTTTACTCGTTATGGCTGGGTGTATCTGCTGAAGCAGAAAAGTGAGGCATGTCAAACCATCAAGTATTGGATTAAAAGGGTGGAAAGGCAGCTAGACCTCAAGGTATCCAGTATACAATCTGACAGAGGCGGTGAATTTGTCTCTAGTGCATTGGTTAGAAAGCAAGGGAATTGAGCACAGATTGGCTAATCCCTGTGTTCCTCAGGAGAACGGTGTGGCTGAGAGGAGGATTGGTTATCTAAAGTCAATGTTGCAAGCTTTGATAGAGGATGCTAATCTAAAACCCAAGTTCTGGGGGGAAGGCATCAAGGTGGCTTGTTATTTGATTAATAGACTTTGGACCTCCAGCATTAACAATATCCCCTACAAGGCATTGTACAATAGAAATCCCTCTTTAAAGCATTTAAGAGTGTTTGGTACTAAGGCTTGGGTGAATATACCTTTAAAGAACCGCAGAGCAGGTGGCAAGAAATCCAAACCGCTGGTTTTTCTGGGATATCAGAATGCAGCAAAATCTTATCGCTTTGCTAATGATCAGAACCAGGTGTCTTTTAGCAAATCTGCGAACTTCGGAGAATCTTTTAATTGGCCACGCTTACATGGTACTGAGAAGGTTTCTGAAGAAGTTTTATTGCCGGCTAATGAACAGCCAGAGGCAGATGTAAGTGTTTTTCCTGAAGTTGTTGCAAGCAGGGAAACAGTAAAGGTTGAGACTCCAGAAGGAGGGGAGTCTAGTGGCACAGTGGTCAGACGGTCAGAAAGAAGTAATAAAGGAGTACCTCCACAAAGATATGGTTTTGAAGATTGTGATCATGTTTACAGTATGGATGATGGTGAACCTGGCAGCTATGAAAGAATTGTAGCTGACAATGAAAGAGAAAAGCTATTGTGGTTCAGAGCAAGGAAGGCTGAAATGGAAGAATGCCAATAGCTCAAGGTTTCTCACTCTAATCTAACAGGTGGCAGTTTGTAAATTGGCTGCACCTGGATGTGATTCCAGGGGTAAAAATAAACAGACAGTAAAGGTGTTTTTTACTTGTCTCAAACAGAAAAAATAAAACAGTTGCTGGAAAGGTTTAGCATGCTTGATGCTAATGCAGCTGAAACCCCAATGGTCACAGGTTATTTATGTGAAGAGTCTCAGGAACAAGAAGAGTGTGACAAATCTCTGTATCAGTCCCTGATAGGAAGTTTGTTATATCTTGCTTGTTGGACTCGCCCAGACATATATCAGGCGGTACATTGCCTGAGCAGGAAAAATATGTCACCGAAGCAGAGTGACTGGAAAGCAGCTAAGCGTGTACTCAGATACCTGAAGGGATCTGTAAACAACCAGTTATGCTTGAATGCATGTAATGGGGAACTGACTGCGTATGCAGATGCATCATGGTCAGATCAGGGGAATGCGAAATCAACGACCGGGTATGTGTTGTATTTTGGTGAAGCACCCATACATTGGAAATCTGTAAAACAGTCATTTGTAGCCATGAGTTCATGTGAAGCAGAATATAGTGCTATGAGTGAATGTATAAATCAGGTGGAATGGTTTGTCTATCTCATGAAGGAACTCAATGTGTCTGTACAATTACCAGTAAAGGTGTATACTGACAGTCAATCAGCGCTACAACTTGCGACTGAGCAAAACTTTAAAGGCAGAAGTAAGCATATAAGAATCAGATATGTCAATGTAATTGAATCTGTGAACAAAGGCTTGGTATGTATTGTAAAGTGTGCCAGTGCTGGTAATGTGGCAGATCTATTTACAAAAATTGTGGATTGCAATAGATTCATGAAACTAATCAAACTAATCTGAAATCCTTGAGAAGGAGTGTCAAGATTACAAGTCTGTCAGATAGTTTGACAGGTGCAGGATAGATCAGTGAGATCTAAGGATGATGTAATCAGCCTGGAAAGTACCTGGGGAGCTAGAGAAAGCTGGCCTGATCCAGTTAGAGCCAGGTGGCTGATGCAATGCAGTAGCAATACCAGGATAATTGGATATCTACTGTGATTGGTGGTTGCAATCACCAGGTGTATATAATGAAGTGAAACCGCAGTTCTATGTGGGATGCTATGAGCGGAGAGTGTGAAAGGAGTATCTGTATATATTTCTGCACTGTACAAATAAACTACACTTTTCTATGTGGCCATGGACTTTCTGATGGGTATCCTGGACAAGACTGCTAATCCGCTTGGCTTCCGCGTCAAACCCCACCCTTTCCAGGCTCCACCCCCCAAATCTCCAGGAATTTCCTAACATGCATTTGGCAACCCTAGGTCTATAAAGCCTAGGCAATCCTAGAGTACGGTTGCCAGGTCCCTCTTTGCCACCGGCGAAAGGTTTTGGGGGTGGAACCTGAGGATAACAGAGTTTGGGGAGGGGAGGAACTTCAATGGCCATACAGTCCAATTGCCAAAATGGCCATTTTCTCCAGGTGAACCGATCTTTATCAGTTGGAGATCAGTTTTAATAGCAGGAGATCTCCAGCTAGTACCTGGAAGTTGGCAACCCTAGCCTAGAAGTGTGAGCCAAAGGGCTCTTGTCCTTCAGCACGTAGGCCCAATGGTCAAGCTTAGACCTGGGCAGCAGATGAGCCAGTAGAGAGAGAACACTTGCTTGACATTCAGAAGCATCCCCTCCCTTTTTTTCTTTTTTTCTGTGTATTTTTAGCTACTTTAGGCCTTTTCATGGGGAAAAGCAGAATATGAATATGCTAAATAAACAATAAATGCTTCAGAGCCCACCCCCTTGCTTCTCTCTTTAAAGAAAGCAAGTTACTTAAACAATCCAATGCTGTTTTCTGAAAACTCACAGACTTGGCAATATTTTTATTAAAATGCAATTATCTGAAATTTACTTTCAAGAACACTGAAGTAGCATCTAAATTGCATTAAATGTAATTGCACTTAATTGATACAAAAGCAAAGAGGAGTGAAGTAGCATGAGAAGCACTGAAGGCACATGAAAACACACTGAAAATGTTGGCTTTACGAGCCATAATGAAGAGGAAACTCATAACGGCGTGATCCATGTGGAAATACTTGAGTGTCATCAACCATGCATAGGATAAAAAGCATTACAGGGCCACCAGGGGAAACACGGATACATTCTGAAGCTATATAATATAGCATAGACATGGAGTGCTTGCTAACCAGAAGCATGATTTGATCAGCTGTGGTTGGTGGAAATTCCTGAGAGATTCCAAGGGAATTAACATTTGTATAACTGATCTAAGCCCGTTCATTCAATCCAATTAGGCTACACGAACACATTACTGGAGACAGGCTTCCATGAACACATTACTGGTTGAACGAGTAAAGGCACACACATAAAGGCACACACTATGCACCCATTTGTCTAAGCCAAAAAATCTGATCTAGGCTTTGGGGCTGTGTACAGATCAGTAAAATGCTGGTAAAGTAGGACAATGAATAAGACTGGATCCTGGCCTTCAGCTCCCCCACCCCCAAACTCCCACTTTGTGCACATATGCTAATTTCTATTATTCTGTTTAGCGTTAGACTGGACTCTGCAACCCAAAGAAACATGCTTTATTGAAGGACAATGCTGCACATATGTAATTCTGCATCAAGCCAATTCACTTCCTTTGGCTGGACTTTGCTGTAACCTGAAAAGAATCCCCTCTCTTTCCTCCCGCTTTATGTTGGTGCTCATTTTCCCACTTAATCAAGGTAAGCCAATGTTATGTGTAAGATGAAGTATCTAGTTCACTTTTGAGGAATGTAAGTAGTGTGCTGGCAATAAGATTGTTGAATAATAAACTGAAAGACCTGGGCCATGTCCGCACTGCACGTTTGCAGCTCCGAATTCTGCGGGCTTTCCCTGCACGTTCCCACTTCAACTCACCCGAAGGATTCTGAGGACATCTCCAGAGTGCAATTTCGCCGCATTAGGCGCATCCGCTTATACGGCGAATTAAAAAAATAAAGCGTCCTCCACACCTTTAAGTGGGAACATGCAATGTGTGTTCCATCCACTTCCTGCTGCCAGCCCACTTCCTGCCGCCAGCCAACCCCCGCACTCCCCCCGCCTCCCTTACTATCGCAGGACCAATCACCGTCCTTGCTTGGAGTGCCGACTGGGCATGCGTGGAGAGAGTGCCCGTCTGGGCTTATCAAATGCAGCGGAGAAAGGCGGCGCGGTGGGAACAGAAATTTAAACTCTTCTTGGATGCTTTCGTACTGGACGCTTGTAAATTGCGAGGTAAGTTGCTGGTGCGTTCACGGGCTTGGTGATGGCTGGAAAAACAAGGATTTTGCTGGGATAAATGTAGCTGTCATTGAGCATGCTTAGTCTTAGATCACAATCTGAAGAAGTGAGCTGTGGCTCACAAAAGCTCATATCCTGCTAGAAATGTTGTTAGTCTTTAAGGTGCTACTGGACTCTTGCTCTTTTCTCATGTCTAGTCTTCATACTGAAGAACTGTCAATTAGAAGAGACATATGGTGACTAGATACATTAGCTAATAATGTGTATTACACTGGCAATAGGTGTGGTGGACATTTTGTTCCCTGCTCCCTTTTTGGAACAGAGCATGAGGTTCCATGGGAGCTGGGCTCAGCTGGACCAGGTGCCTCATGCACCTCAAGCTGAGGTAGGGGTAGGGTTGCCAACCTCCAGGTACTAGCTGGAGATCTCCTGCTATTACAACTGATCTCCAGCTGATAGAGACCAGTTCACCTGGAGGAAATGGCTGCTTTGGCAATTGGACTCTATGGCATTGAAGCCCCTCCCCTACCCAAAACACGCCCTCCTCAGACTCTGCCCCAAAAACCTCCCACCGGTGGCAAAGAGGGACCTGGCAACCCTAGGTGGGGGGCAAATGGAAGCAGCAATTTTAGTCATCTGTACTTGCTGACTGCAGGTTTTTTGTTTTTTTTTACTATATCAGCTGGCTCCCTTCCTGCCCTGACATAAGCAGTGTGTGAGGAACTGATTGTCATTGGGGCCAAGCAAGAACTTTTTAGGTTCCCTCCAAATTGGCAAAAAAATGTGTATGTGGGTGAAGCTTTTTCTACATGCTACACAATTGACGGGGCTGGATAAAGGCCAGGCTCTTGGGCAACCCTGGGGTGGCAGGAACAGTCCAGGAACGAGCACTCAAGGAATATAAAGATGAAGGGAAGTCTATGGAATCTAGTGTTGATTGTGTGTGTGGCCATGGGAGTTAGTGAGGGGACTTTCTTGGTGCTGATCAGAACAATATGAGCCCTAATTGTTGCCTGGAATAGATGAAGGGAGTGAAGCTGGGCACCTCTCATCACAGTTTTGTATGTGGCCAAGGATTTAAAGGGGCATGGCAGAGGCTGGAGCCAAGGGAGGGGCTGTGGCTCAGTGGTAGAGCATCTGCTTGGCATGCAGAAGGTCCCAGGTTCAATCCCCAGCATCTTCAGTTAAAAGGACATGGCAAGTAGGTGATGTGAAAGACCTCTGCCTGAGACCCTAGAGAGCTGCTGCAGGTCTGAGTAGACAATACTGACTTTGATGGACCAAGGGTCTTGATTCAGTATAAGGCAGCTTCATGTGTTCATGGTGGGGGTCACCCAAATACAAGCAGCCATCAGGTTGCTCATAAGAGCTAACCCATAGTAAAAGCAGGTGGTATTTTCCAGTTAGGTGTTAATAATTCCTGTTTAGCCATTAATTTAACCTATATGCTGGTTTATCATGTCTTCCCTCCGAGGTGCCTGGGTACTGAAAATCTGTAAAATCCCATCTTCCTAGCTCATGAAATCTGGTATTAGTTTTAACTTCATGGAGAGATGAAAAGAAAAAGAAATATGGTTTTTAAAAATCATTAATTTATTTATTAAAATATTGATTCCCCCATCTTTCCCTTTTTGCTGAAAGCATATTTTATCTTATAAGATCTAAAATTGTGTCTTTTGAATTTTATTTTATTTTCAAATCCTGAAGGCTTTAAATTATCTGGGCCTACTGTATAGTTTAATTCCATACTTTTTCTGTCCAACAACCAAATTAAGTTCTTCATCCAATGAAGTGCTATTGCCTCTGCTCCTAGAGTACCAGCTCTCAGTTGCCTAAAGGCTATTCTGAGTCTTCCCTACTATATGCACATGCACATGCATGCAACTTCAGGAAGTGGGACAGGGGATATGAAACAATCAGCAATATTTGGCCAGTGTTTGAAACATTAAACACTTGGACATATATAAAGCTCTGATCAAAATGTTCTGCAAACTCTAGAAACGACATCACAGGAGTAATGCAACTCACTGTCTTGGATCCAATGGAGTTTTTCCAGGAATGGAAGGATTTCTGCCAATGTACCATGACTTTTTTGCCACCTCCTGCAGTATCCCAAAATGCTTCTGAAATGCTACTCCTGGTGGACAAGGGACCCCTGGAATCAACTTTAATTTTAAAGGTTCAAGTTAGTTTAAACCAACGATGAAACCACAGCTACCATTTCAGCTAAGGGTTGCTGAACAGGTTTGACATACTTCAGTAGAAAAAACAGAGAAGAGGGGGTTATGTTTTTCCCTCTTCTCCATGCTGATCATTATTTTATCAGGCTGATTACTCCAAATTATCAATGATGACTAGGGATGCCAGACTCCAGGTGGGACCACCTGGGGATCCCCCAGAATTACAGCTCATTTTCAGACTACAGAGATCAATTCTTCTGGAGAAAATGGATGCTTTGGAGGATGGACTCTATGGCATTGAGCCCTGCTGAGGTCCCTGTCCTCCCCAGGCTCCATCCCCAAATCTCCAGGATCTGGTAACCCTATCCCCTCTACCTTCTGCTAGTGGCCAGGGGTGACCTGGCGACGCTAGTGATGACCCCTATATAGCGCTGGGTTAACCATTAAGCAAAATAAGCACATGTTTAGGGCATCAAGAGAAGGGGGGCACCTCAGAAATTTTCAATTGCCAGATTTACCATGGACTATATGGTGCAAAACTGCAAATGGTGCAGTTGAACCAGGGTCCACAATAGTATTTCAACAGAAGGAGAAAACTTTTCAAATATAAATAAAGTGGAAGTATACAAAAATAAACATTTTCCATGTTATTGTAAGTTTTGTTTCATTTCGAAAAATAAATTTGATGGTTTATTATTGTTTATATTTTGAATTACATATATATGGGGGCACTAAAATCTTGTAAATGCTCTAAAGGTCTTAATCCGGCCCCGCCCCAGTAGAAAGGGAATGGAACAATTACACAGATGAGAAATGTTTGCTTTAAAAGAAAGCACTTTGCAGTGAGGTTGGACTTTTTACATACAGTTTTAAAAAAGATTTAGGGTGCAGTCCTAAGGGGGGGTAATTACAGAGGGCCCGTGGATGGCGCAGTTGCACTGCTTCCTCAGTGGCTTGCTGAAAATGTAAATCTCTGAAAACCCTGTGAAACTCCTCCATAGAGTTTCATGGGTCTTCGCCACCATTTTTGCTGGTGCGAAAAGGGTGCATTCCTGGGGTGAGAGAGCTCAGGGAGCTGACTGCAGTCAGCCCTGCCCCCGGAAATGCCCCTTTGGTGCTGGTACAAGTCCGGTACAAGTCCTTGTGCCAGGGAAGTGCTGCTGCGGCGACTGTGCCAGTACCCATGCATAGTGCAGCCATATGGCTCCCCGACACAAGCATAAGTGGCCCTGCGCCGGCATTAGTGCCCATTTAGCTGGCGCAAGTGGCACTAATGCTGGAAGAGGGGTCACCATTCAGTCTTCCCTTTAAGACTGTGCTGCCTATTATTCAGCAGTTGGTGCAACTAACCGATGAAGGAACATTCAAGTTAGCTGAAGAAGCACTAAAAACTAAAAATTCTGGAATTAACCCAGAATTGACAGGCTTGCGTATCCCCATATAGAACAGCTACTTGTATTCTACAAAACTGTATGTTAGAATTATATTTTTTTTGCTTGTAGTCAACATATTACTCTGACTCCTGATAATATTCATAGAAGAGGAAGAAAAAAGGAAACCACAGTGCAGGGAAGAAAAATAACAGCAAATAAAATAAGGCATCTGAGAATAATTTTTCACTGAAATTACTTCAAGCTAGCCTGAGCAGCTTGAGGTATGTCTAAACCATGGTCCAATAAAGAAAAGGACTGTGACCAATGTTGCTAATACAGAATGCATTAAAATTATTTCAATTTGCTCGCCTTCTCATATATTACTTTTGTGTATGTATCAAATGTAACACAGTGATTGCAGTGGTGGGGTTGAGTGTGAGGTTCAACACCACAGTCAACCATGAAGCTCAATGGGTTGCATTGGCAGGTCACTCTGTCAGCCTAATGGACCACACAGAGTTCTTATGAGGATAAAATACTGTAATCCCATGTAAGCAAACCACTATGAGCCTCTTGGTAAAAGGACAGGATTCAAATGTGAGAAGAAATAAATTCCCAGAAAAATCCTAAGAACCTAATTTCTCTGAGTCTTGAAGTTACATAGGGATGGTGTAAAACTGAGGCAGGAAAGTGCTCTACTGATTTAGAAAACTTCTGGAATTAACCTGGAACTACTGAGTTCTGTGTCCATTTTGGAAACAGCATGCAAGGAAGGCCAACTTTGGCCTTATAACCTGGTCAACCTGTGATGCACTAAACATGCATCTTGCGTATCTTGTGGTTTGTGGAGCAACAAAGGATAAGTGTTCATCACACCAGAGGCTTCATAAAGTATGAGACAAGGCTTAGCATTACTCAGGGAGATCTGGTCTGCCCCTTCAGCTGCAGACCTCCCAGCCTCCTTCTCCTCTGCTCATCCCCACTAGGTGTGGTGGAAAGAGGAAAAAAAGCCCCCCAAAAAATCAGTGTCATAGTAATGGTGCTATGTCACTTCTGGCAAATACCTGGAGTGGCATCACATCACCAATGTGATCCTCTAGGCTTTGCCCAAAACTCTATGCTTGTACTATAGAGTTTTAGCAATACTAAAACATCACACTGGTATAGAAGCATCATGTCCAGTTAGTTGCCAGAAATGACAGCTCAACGTCATCCCCCACCCATTTCTTCTGTCTCCCACTGGTTGCCAGCCAATGGCAACTCTAGCTTTACCTAACATCACCTCCAGGTTACACTAGGACCCAAATTGTATCATCAAAGGTATTGGGCATGTAGGATATATTTAACCTGCCTTTCCTCCAAGGTGTTCAGGGCAATGTACATGGTTCTCCCTTCTCCATTTGTCCTCACAAAAACATTTATGAGGTAGGGTGGGAAGAAGAAGAAGAAGAAGAAGAGTTGGTTTTTATATGCCGACTTTCTCTACCACTTAAGGGAGACTCAAACTGGCTTACAATCACCTTCCCTTCCCCTCCCCACAACAGACACCCTGTGAGGTAGGTGAAGCTGAGAGAATGTGACTTGCTCAAGGTCTCCCATCTGGCTTCATGTGTAGGAGTGGGGAAACAAATCCAGTTCACCAGATTAGCCTCCGCCACTCATGTGGAGGAGTGGGGAATCAAACCCAGTTCTCCAGATCAGACTCCACTGCTCCAAACCACCATTCTTTACTACACCACACTGGCTCCCTAACCATGCTGAAACAAAACGAATATCCCAAGGTCACCCAACAAGATGTGAACCTGGGTCTCCAGGATTTTAGTCAGGCAATCAAAAGATTCCACCACAGTGGCTCACAAAATCAACAGTGGAAATATTATATTTTATGAATTAAATATAATAAGAAATGAAAGAGGAAATATTCCCTTATGGTGCCAGAAGTCTCATATCATCACACAAAAACCTAGTTGTAGTAGGCCTCACTGCACCTAAGTGGTGGTCTGCTCACTGCTACTGTAGGGTTGCCAACCTCCAGGTACTAGCTGGAGGTCTCCTGCTATTACAACTGAACTCCAGCCAACAGAGATCAGTTCACCTGGAGAAAATGGCTGCTTTGGCGATTGTAATCTATAGCATTGAAGTCCCTCCTCTCCCCAAATCCCGTCCTCCTCAGGCTCCACCCCAAAATCCTCCCACCGGTAGCAAAAAGGGACCTGGCAACTCTACTGCTACTGTGAGGTTTCATTTCAAAGCCTGAGGTTTAAAAGTTTAAATTTCAATACTATTTTGTTAAACTTTTGAAAATTACTTTACATAACTGTATACCCTTCTAATATCAAATACTGCAATGAGTATAAATGAGGCATTACATTCATTTACTAATAGCCACATCAATTATATTTTAAACTGATATTTTCAGAATGAACCAAGAGTTTCAAAAGATTGTTGCTTTCATTAATGAATGGCTCATTCTGCATCCTGAGCAACAAAAAAGAATTTAATTAAATTCCATGGAAATCTTTCCACTAAAATGGTGTTTTTCATAACAATTTGCAACACATCCTCCTGCCTACAATTTCTCCATCTTCTAACTTTTACAGAAATATCACTGCTGTGGAAATAAAGGTATTTTACAGATATCTCTACTCCCCCAATCCATAACCTGGTATTACAACGTTGGGATTTAAACTGGCTGCTTTTCCAGTGACTCATTACTTTTATGTCCATAATTAGCTCTAACCAGCTCTGCGTACTTCAGAAAAACATGTATTTATGTGGTCAAAACATACAAAATTCTACAGACTTTGATGTAGTAAATATACCCCTGAAGTTAACATTAGATTCTATGAAATCAGTGGGACTAAAAATTGCCTTAATCTCAAATATTGCTGCTTTACTAATTTATAGAACACAATGTTGACCTGTGTTGCACTTTTGTGAATACATGCACCTCAATCCCAGGGTATAGATACTTTGTATAAACATGACCCAGCAGCCTTGCTCAATTTTGTCAATGCCAGGAACCTGAGACTGTGTGCCCTGAGTTCCATGACCATTGGGATATAAATGCAATCATTAAATAAAATACTGAATTAAAATAACATATAATTAGCATGCAATAACATTTTCCCCAAAGCTAGTGGATTTTTAATGTTATTTTAATTCATATTAGACAATTTGAGGATGAAGAGGAAATTAGTTTGCATCAGCACACATTCATGCTGATGAAAAAATGTGGGGGAATTACAGTTTTGGCTAACTAGTTTATGTCGGTGTCTGCTCTGCATTAGTGCATGAAACATAAAATGTGTGCAGTATACCATTAACTCATAATTTAACAAATCATAAAGAAAGCAAGGTGCGAAGTTCATTCTTAAAACTATGCTGAAAGGTACTGTGATGTCCCCCATAGTTTTGGCTCGGTCACTACATACTCCTTCTCTGTTTCCAGATTGAAGCAGGGAAATAATCTGTGACTTGGGTGACATGTAATGACAAACCATGGTTCCCCTGTGATAGAATCAAAGACTAGGGGATTCTGGTGCTCATGTGATCACACATAACTTAGAAATTAATCATGTCTACTTTCTTTTCTTTCCCAAACCAAAGTTTAATCATGGTTTGACTGTTGAGACACATGGTTCACTGTGCATGCAGAAGGTCCCAGGTTGAATCCCCATCATCTCTCATTAAAAATAGCAGGTAGATGGTGGTATGAAAGACCTTCACCTGAGACCCTGAAGAGCAGTTGCCAGTATGGGTAAACAGTACTGATTTTGATGGACTAAACTTCATGTGAAATATCTCTGGAGAACTGGGGAGGGGGAAATTATTGTATAATCCCACCATATTACAATTATGTATGGTGTTTTGTTGCATAATATACTGCCTATTTCTACTGAATAGCAATGTAGGAAGAGGTTTAATAATCTCAGGTTTACTTCACATCGTTTACTGATTCTTATTCTTAAATGTTAACAATTCTGTTTCTGTTAACAGAACTTTTACACTTACACACACAAACACACATTCCACTCCACACATGATTTCTCCAGAACACAAGTTTATAGACCTGTCTGAGGAGAAAGATGGGATACAAACATTTTAAATATATACTCACATTTGGCAGTGCCCATAATGCAAAATGCTATTCTTATGATTGTGGAAGGATAGCCTTGCTGTTAGCCAGCCATTATCAGTCTTGCAAAGGACTAAAACAAAGCTTCAGAATTTTGAAGGAAATCCATTTTTCTCATGATGACACAGATTTTGCCAGATGTTGCAACTAATTGCCTGGAATAATGAGATGGTGTCTGGAATAGCAGACCAATTAACTGATAAAGACTAACACCATTATGGCAAAGGAACACTAGCTATTGTGATACCCCACACTTCTGGCTCAATCACAGTATACTCCCTTCTCTATTTTCATTCACAGGCATAAGAAAGCAGTCAGTTTCCACAAATTGCAAACCTACGACAAAATGGAAAAACAAATGACAAAATCGTTTCTTTCAAATATGATTTATCAGTAGCTGTCGCTGGGGCAATTTTATATGGCACAAGGGGACAGAGAACCTACTCACTTGAAATATAAAGATATGTTGGGCCAACATATTACAAGTCATGAATACCTTCAGATTTCCAGGAAGCTTCTGTAACACTCACTAGCTATATTGGATTGAATCTTTCTAAACTACCTTAATCTGACAAAGAGAGCTTTTACTCTCAAAACTCTTGTTGGTCTCTAAGGTGCTACTGGACTCAAATCTAACTCTTCTACTGCAGAGCAACATGGCTATCCACCTGAAATTACCTTAATAAATGATTCATTATATCAATACATAATCATACTGAGCCTCCTGTTAGGATGGCTTTGAATGTTGTATAAATTGAAGGAACATGACTGATGTACACTGAGGGGGGAAAGTATTTGATCCCCTGCTGAATTTGCCCGTTTGCCCTCTGACGAAGAAATGACCAGTCCATAATTTTAATGGTAGTCTATTGTAGCTGTGAGAGACTGAATAACAACAGGAAAAACCTCAGAAACACAGAAGACAAAAGTCAGAGATTGATGTGCATTGTAATGAGTGAAATAAGTATTTGATCCCTTTGCAAAAGATGACTTAGTACTTGGTGGCAAAACCCTTGTTGGCAATTACAGAGGTCAGACGTTTCTTGTAGGTGGCCACCAGGTTTGCACACATCTCAGGAGGTATTTTGTCCCACTCCTCTTTGCAGATCCTCTCCAAGTCAATAAGATTTCGAGGCTGATGTGTAGCTACTCGAACCTTCAGCTCCCTCCACAGATTTTCGATGGGATTAAGGTCTGGAGACTGGCTAGGCCACTCCAGGACCTTAATGTGCTTCTTCTTGAGCCACTCCTTTGTTGCCTTGGCCGTGTGTTTTGGGTCATTGTCATGCTGGAATACCCATCCTCGACCCATTTTCAATGCCCTGGCTGAGGGAAGGAGGTGCTCACCCAAGATTTGACGATACATGGTCCCGTCCATCGTCCCTTCGATGCGGTGAAGGTGTCCTGTCCCCTTAGCAGAAAAACACCCCCAAAGCATAATATATCCCCCTCCATGTTTGACGGTGGGGATGGTGTTCTTGGTGTTGTAGGCAGCATTCCTCCTCCTCCAAACACGGCGAGTTAAGTTGATGCCAAAGACCTCGATTTTGGTCTCATCTGACCACAACACTTTCACCCAGTTCTCCTCTGGGTCATTCAGATCTGCATTGGAAAATTGCAGATGGGCCTGCACATGTGCTGTCTTGAGCAAGGGGACCTTGCGGGCTCTGCAAGATTTCAGTCCTTCACGGCGTAGTGTGTTACCAACTGTTTTCATGGTGACTATGGTCCCAGCTGCCCTGAGATCATTGACAAGTTCCCCCCGTGTAGTTCTGGGCTGCTTCATCACCTTTCTCATGATCATTGCAACTCCACGAGATCAGATCTTGCATGGAGCCCCAGACCGAGGGAGGTTGACAGTTAGGGTTAGGGTTGTCACCTTCTCACCAAGCTACTTGGCAATAGTCTTGTAGCCCAGTCCAGCCTTGTGCAGGTCTACAATCTTGTCCATGACATCCTTGGACAGCTCTTTGGTCTTGGTCTTGGTGGCTAGTTTGGAATCTGATGGATTGATTGCTTCTGTCGACAGCAGAACCCTAACCCTAACCCTAATCTGGCTGGTTGATAGGGGATCAAATACTTATTTCACTCATTATAATGCACATCAATCTCTGACTTTTGACTTCTGGGTTTCTGGGGGTTTTCCTGTTGTTATTCTGTCTCTCACAGCTACAATATACCTATCATTAAAATTATGGACTGGTCATTTCTTCGTCAGAGGGCAAACGGGCAAATTTAGCAGGGGATCAAATACTTTTTTCCCTCACTGTATTTACTTGTACTTTGTGTGTGTCCATGTCCCCTTTAAGTTCCAGATATGAAGAAGAAGCGGTACATGGCCATCATGGTGCAAATGTTATTTACATTAAGCAAGATGTTTTCATAGGGGCATTCGGCTGCTATCTACCTTTAAATATACTTATGCCATCTCAAGCCTTTCTTATGTCCCAGTACTTATACTTTAGGGTCCTGCACATATTGTACAGTAGTTCCACTTATGTCAGTGGAATTAATTCCAAGAAAATATGTGCAGGATATGTGTGATTAGGATTCTAGCAAAACAGCTTGTTATTATGTTGCACTGAAGTGGGGGGGAAATGTGACTTGTTTTTCCTCTGTGTGAAGTAGAAACCACAAATCTCATCCATACTAAGTGACTGCTGGAGAACTCAGATCTCACCAGGTATAAAGTAGCCTTAGGGGGAAAGTCACTGGCTTTGTATGCTATAGTTACTTTTGAGTTGATTTATGTTCAGTTTGTTGTCCATATTGGAAAATTGCAGATCACTCATTCATGCAAGGTCCATGTGGATGTCACCTTCATATGGATAATGGATTAATAAATGACAATGTAATTAAGTGGGGGGGGGGTTTCCATGCGGGCAAAGAAATTATATTTATTAAGTTCATCCATGATTGAAATGGCAGCATCGGCCATGAAATAGCCCACTAGTATAAACCTTTAGACCTTAATCTGATGCCAAAAGACTAGGATATTTAAATTGACTGGGAATTAAATTACTCGCATTTTCTGATCAGCATCCTGTAAGAGGTTGTCTAACACAAGTATATTACAAGACAATATGCAAGTTCCTCAGATTTATGTTCTGTCTTATTCACCTGCCTTTGCTAACTATATGCCAATACAATTTGTTTTACCCAGACATGTGGATAATGGCATTAGGATCAGGGATTTTTGAGCATCCATCAGGGAATGCTATGAATTTCTCAACAAACCTATTCAGCAAATGATCTTACCTTGTTCGACACTCATGATCACAGCCAATAGAGGGATATGTTTGCATTGCATTGAACAACTTGAACAGCTGAGAAACATGCTTGCAACTGCCTGGTGGTCAGGAGCCAAGTCATAGCTTGATTGGGGAATCAGCTGGGAGTCGGGTTCTCACCCACCACTACCCCTCAGCAAAACAGTTACACAGCGAAGCCCTTTCTTCCCTCCCAAGCTAGGCAGGGACAGAAGCAATGATTTTAATGTCTGCTTTGCAAAAGGGAGTAGAGAAAGGACTAGTTTCTCTAGGGTTGTCAGTATCCAGGTGGTGGCTGGAGATATCCTGGAGTTACAACTGGTCTCCAGGTTACAGAGATCAGATATCCTGGAGAAAATGGCTGATTTAGAAGGTGACCTTCAGAAGGGCTATTGTCAGATATGAATATGCTTCATTAAAATGCTTAATTAAATGCTTATATTTCTGCTTCTAAGTCTGCAGAATTAACAATTTGCAGCTCTCCCTGAAACTTCCTGTATATTCAGCAACTTTAGCCTGGAATTTCCTAAGCTTGTTAGGTAGAGAATACTTGTAAGTGCGTGAGGGGAGTGTGCATGTAAAAAGCAGAAGTCTAGGCTGAAGATCAAGGATCCTCCCCCCACCCCTGGCCCTGAGACAAACGGTCCAGGCTGTGCCATCCTGATACATATGATAAGTGCTTGAATGTCTCTGTGCAATTGGCCTCTTCCTTCACCCCTCCCCATCTGGTCTTGCAAAATTAGAAAAAATGACCCTGAAACAGCCAGCTATGGACACAACTGATAAGCCTGGCAAAAGGACAATGTAGATGTCAACATGGACTGAGTGAGAACAGGGTACACCTGCATTCTTGAGAGTCAGGGGGAAGGGCAAAAGAGCTGAAGAAATAAGAGAGAAGGGCCAGAGACACTGTGATATCACCAGCCTTGCAAAGGAGGGGGCCAGCGGCAGAGACCTTCCACCATCAATGGAGCTCTTCTCAAGCAGCCAGCTTGAGCAGCCTGTGTACACCATTGGGCCTGGCCACCCAAATTTTGGGGTGAGTGGGAAGTCTGAATGAGTTTAGTTTAGGATGCACAAATGTTTTCAATAAAGCTTTATTTCATTTAAAGGATCCTTGCTTGGCACTCTCCATCTGTTCACTGCTGGATCAGGAACCCATGGGCCCAGAACCCTTCCCTAGAGTCTGATGAGCCCTGGAATAAGGAGCCAAGGAGCCGCAGGTGCAGTTTTGTATCTAACACTATCATAGGGTTGCCAACTTTCAGGTACTAGATCTCCTGCTATTAGAACTGATCTCCCCCTGATAAAGATCAGTTCACCTGGAGAAAAATGGCCGCTTTGGCAATTGGTCTCTAGGACATTGAAGTCCCTCCCCTTCCTAAACCTTGCCCTCCTCAGTCTCCTCCCCAAAAACCTCCCTCCGGTGGCAAAAGGGGACCTGGAAATCCTACACTATCACCACCAGTACCAGCATGCCCAGGCTTGAGAAAAGCGACAGAGACACTTTGGCAGCAACTCACTTCATGTTATTGGTGGGAAGCTGGTTGGTTGGAGCAACTTTCAACTGCCTTCTAAATGGTAAAATGCATTATCACAAAAGGCATCATTAGGATTAGGGTTAGTGTCATCTGAGGCCAGTTACTGCCACCCCTGCCCAGAAGGTGAAAGCAGCTATCACCTTTCTTGCCTCCTTAGTCCTTCGGGTGTCCTGAAAAACAGCAATGCAAGCCACACTTTCCCAGTAGGAAAACCTTGTTAAATTCTAACAAGAATGTGACCATGATTTCTGACTGCCTACGCAACCAAAGGAATCAGAAGGGTTGTCAAGGCAACCAAACGTTGGTGAAACTCTTGCAAGAGGAGGAAAGCTTATGAGGCTTTGGGAAACTGTATAGGGTATGTGTGGTATGCTACACTGTTTTTCAAGTTTGAGGGAAAAGAGGCACGGAGGGATAACTATTCTGACTTCTGGAAAGGGATGGGTGAGGGTATGCAGGTGGTTGCAGAAGAGATAGCTAAGTAAGTTAGAAGGCTGGTGAAGGGCGACTAGAATGCTGCCACTTAGTCAAAATCCAGTTGCTGAGGTGACCATTGGAGTTGCCTCATTATAGCTGGTGTGGTGACATAAGTTTAAGCTGGGTACCCAAGGTTGGGTGAAAAGAAAATATATATACATCTATGTATAAATACTGAAAGTATAATTTATTGGTAGCGCTATGTAAAAGTTAAAATTATTTAAAAGCATTAAAATAGCACAATGGCATTTCCTGAGGTTGATCACTGTAGCCACATACCAAACGCGTTTTGGCCTATGGGGCCTTCATCAGTGGTTAATTAAAACCCTTGTTAAGCCTGCACACATTTACAGAAATACATTAATAAATACAAACAGTTCAAACCCAACCAGGCATGTGTATATGTTGTAAAATCTATTCCCAATTACTCAAACATCTGGTATAATAGGTTCTAGTTGTAATACTGGTTAGTATATATCTCTCATATACTATGTGTGCAGGTACCTTGTATATTTGATGTTATTATTTTATTGATATTTTATTGTATATTTGATGTTATTACTAACATCGCCACCTTGGGTGGTTCTTGTAAATCAGAAAACAGAGATGAACTAAAACAAATAACAGGAAATAAAAACCAAAAAGAAAAAAAAAGGCCTGTTGCTTTTTAGTTGACGTTCTAACTTCATTTCGTGCAGACAGGAAGACCAAGACCTGACAAGGTGACCTTAACTCATTTTAAGCTCATAAAACAATAATGCCACATCAGCCGTTTTGTATAAGGAAGTGAGGGGGAAATGACATGCAGGGCTGCTATTTTCTAAGGAAACAGTGATCCAGGAAAGCCCTGGGAATAACTGTCATGTCTACAAAATCACAAGAAGGAAAAAAAAGATGAACAGTTCAACTGCACACAGTGAATACTGTTTAGTGCTTCAAAGACTGATCTGTCTGGAACACTCGCTCCTCCAGGATTTATGTTCTCATTCAGACCGTGTGAGTGTAAAATTTATCTTTACATGCGGCAAATGCTAAATATAAAAAACACTTTATTTGTTTAGCTATATTTTCAAATGTACAATATGTTTAATGCAAATAAAAATGAAATAGTGCTTCAAATCTTATTCTTAACTGAAAAAAAGAGGAACATCTTTTATAGGTGGAAAACAATGCAAAACACAGAAATAAATGATTATTTCCTGGCTGCTTGGAGCCAAATATTTCGGAGCAGGCAGAAAAAGAAATCACGCACTAGCAATGATCTGGAGTTAATAAGCCTTGACAAGCCACATTTAGAGAATATCAATATGAATGTATTCATCTGGATTCAGAACTTCTGTGTATGCAAACTGCAGGTCTCCCTTTGACTTCTGTGCTGCGTGGATGGGAAAGTATTCTGGACTTATGGTACACTGGTATATTGCAGCTCATAGATGAGAAAGATGGATGGATTCTTTACTGCATTCCCCCAATGGTTTTGCATCTATTTCCCATTTGTAAGAGTATATGGACATTGACTGGTTAGTATATCAGAACAGGATCTGGAAAACGCAAGTTCAAATCCCAGCACTGCCATGAAAGTTGCTACATGACCTTGGGTTAGTCATTCTTTCAGCCTAATCTACTTCAAAAGATTGCTGTGATGATAAAAAGGAGGAGAGGAGAGTGAGGTTCACTGCCCTGAACTCCTTGGAGTAAGTGCAGGAATAAAATATATTTAAAATGGCTGAGGTTTTAATGTCTGTTAAGTTTTCATGATTTTAAATTATTCTATCATGTTTTATGTTGTAATCCATCTTAAACAGGTTCACTGGAGAAGTGGCATTTACATTTTCCAAATAAATAATACTAAATAAGTAAATAAATAAATAAATATTACAGACACTCTTCATTTCCTGACAAGGTTTTTTCCCATTTTTACACAATATAAAATAATTATTAGGTATTGTTTCAAGTATATTACAATACGGGGTCTACAGTAAACCATCTAGATCCATCTAGAAGTAGCAGCTAGAATGTCATTCTGCATCATGACAAAGAGCTGCTCTGATTGGCTGCATCCATGTGCTCACACTAAGTTCTATTGTCATTCATGTTCATTACAAAATATCGTAAGTACAACCATAGCATTTATGGCATAGTATGTAGGGGGCAATATTATCAATCCAATCCAATGAAGATTTATCCATAGAAACTCTCCAGAGGGTGAAACTGAAAGGTTCTTTTGAAGCATTCCCTTCTTAGGAAGCTCCTCTCTGTCCAATCTGTTTTTAAATATGTGGCAATAAAAAACAAACAAATCTAATACCACTAGAAGAAACAAGGAAGGAGAAAGTCTGACAATGAATGAGTCGTTATTACAAGGTATGGACAGAGAAGCACACATCCTTGTAGTCCTTATTTTAGATTTTCTTCTATATCAACAAATTTAAAAGAACCCTTACAAAATATACCTTAATCCCTAAAGAAAAGGCACATGCTTGTGTAGAGTGATATATCTGTGCAGGTTTGAAGTGGCTGGAAGGTTTGCCCTTCACACAGCACACTTGATTTACTTATTTGGAGTAATATAAATAGCATGATGATTAAAACCACCGTTTCTCTCCTTTGTGACCCCAGCTTAATTATGGCTCATCTGCTTTACAGCAACACTGCCAGAGAAAAAGGGCATGTTCAGCAAGCTGTTTCTAAGCAATGCTCATATTGGGTATGTTAGGGGGTTTCGGCGGCAGCTTGATCCAATGATAGATTGCCCTTCTTTCCTACCACCTGGGCTACAGCTGAGAACATTCATTAGTAAATTTTGGCTTATTAGTAGTTATCTGTAGCATCAAGCAAAACTGATTTTCACCTCTACTGAAGACCCTAGTGTGATGACACTATGGTGTCATTTTGCTATTCAGTTTCCCCTTGGAATCAGCAAATGTTTAAGTAGTGCTAACTGAGCCTGCATTGAACCTTAACTCCATCTGAGATCTTCCTTCTTACAAAATTTAGATTGCAAGGTTCTTTTGGGCAGGTGTGAGACTTTTTTAAATACTCCTTATGTTATTCTTCTGACAGGAGCTATTAACACTGATTGCTCTACATAAATAAGTAATAAGAAAATAAAAGAATGCATATGTAAAGTCTCTGATTAACCAGCATGAACAAAACAGTTATGAAAGCAGTAGAGAATTGTACATCTGTGAGTCTCAGCTTGTGATGATACAGATGCCTATGTATGTCATTAGTCTAGTTTAATGACCTTATTGCTTAACATTAAAAATCTGTCTGCTGTTAAGTATTAAGAAGATCATGTATTTCCATAGATTGGCTTCTCTTTATGTCTGACAAATCTGTTCTGATGTCTAGTAAGCTTCACATAGTTTAACTGTAGACAAATGGAGTTTCTGAGTATAATATCTTAGGCTGATGGAACTGGAGGAAACTTTGTAATGGCTTTGTAATGTGGCTTGAATATTAACAAATTAGCAGTATGTAATTTTCTGTCATTAAGGTACTCAGAAAAGTGGTTGTGGTTTGAACGCCAAAATATTTGTCATACGAACCAACAAGGTGGTAATAGAACAAAGCCTCTAACTTTTTAATTTCAGTGGGATAAAACTTCTTAATTTTTCATTGTGAAATGATGTTAAAATTCTAAACACCAATGATCCAGTTTGTCTGAATCTGAAGACTTTTGCACATTACGTACAGCATAGCATATACGGTTTTGATACCGAATGGCTGACACTTTTTGTTGTGTGCATCGTATCACCACATCTAACATGATCATTAAAGGGATTAACTAGCAGAAACATTAGAAGGTCCACGGATGCATCCTCAACACGTTTCTACTGGTGAAATAGCAGTAACATGCCCTGCGCAGGTAAGACCCATGGGAGGGGAGTAGCTCATTGCCTCCCTCCCATTTTCCTGATTTCAAATGCCCCCTGGAGTTACTATTTGCCAAGTTGTGAGAAACATACACAAGTTGCCTGCATTTTGCCTGTATGTTTGCTCCAATAAAGAAAATGTTTTCTCTGTCATACATAGCTTCTGGATCCATGTTATGGTTACACTGAGGCTAGACTATTGTAATGCACTCTACCTGGGTCTGTCCTTAAAGACAACTCAGAAATTACAGTTGGTACAGAACTCTAAAGCCCGGCTATTATCGGGTAGCTAAGTAGAATTTGCATATCACTTCCACACTGCAGACACTCCATTGGTTACTTATTAGGTACTGGGCTCAATTCAAGGTTTTAACTATTACTTACAAAGCCCGTCATGGCATTTGACCCAAGGATCCGCAAGACAGCTTCTCCTGTTGTGTGCCGCTGTGATGGCTTCACTCATCAGAGCAAAGCCGTCTGAAGGCGCCATTCTGAAAACAGGTAAAACCAGCAACTACCAGTTCACAGGCATTATCTGTGGTGGCTCCCACATTATGGAATCATTGCTGGAGTCTATGATGTCTGAGCTTCTAGCATTTTACAAAATGTGCAGAACTGTTTACAAGGGCTTTTTTTGGAGAGGAGTAGAGCCGTGATGTATTGGCTCAGCTTGGGAGGTAATTCTCTTAGGGATACTGTGTTTTTTTTCCCTTTCTTCCAGGCTTTCAATCTCAGATCTTCTGTATTATGTATATACCATCAACCAATACACTTTATCACTGGTTGATAGTATGTATACACATCCGTACAACATTAGAAATACAAGTATTTTGTGTGAGCCAATTCAAATTGTGAAATATCCATAATATACAACAATAAATGACAACGGGCCACACAATATATAAGGTTATTGCCTTATAGCACACCTTTTACAAGTATGTCTGGATGTGTCTCTATAATAATTTGTATATATGACCATTGAAGAAGGAGTTTGGGTTATTTATTGGTCATTTATATTGGTTTTAATCATCAACAATGTTGGAAAGTTGGTAATTATTTAAAAATAGTATTTTAATTGATTAGCCTGTACATAATGCCCAGTGTTTTTATTTCTGTGTACACCATATAATAAATATTATTATTTTGTTATAATTTTCAGCTCAACTTTCAGGTTCTTCATCATTCAAATGTTATCATCTTTTGTAATCATCATTAATTGAATGAATAGTTTTATTGTACTTGTAATCCACCTTGAATCCCAGTGAGAAAGACAGACTAAACATGCAAATAAATAAATTAATTAAATAAAATAGGGAAAACAGCAGTTTTGTAGTATATGCACTTTGAGATACAGTTGTTACTGTTCTTTTTCAGATCCGTTCAGCCTAGCCACTGTATAAAATTGATCTGGAAAAAAAGAAAATATCTTGGACCATGTGTAAGACAGTCATCCCACAGCTAATATGCAAGCCTCCAAAATCTTCACACTCTATCCTGGCACATACCTGTTCTTCACATTGCTAGTAACCAGGTTTGGCAATTATTATAAACTGAAGTAAAATATGTGTTACTGAAAGCCAAATGATGTTTTCAGGCTGTTTTCTAATTTCAGATTTCTGCAAGCAAGTCCCCACTGTGTACATAGCAGCAGCCACATCCAATAAGTCAAAAACAAGGAACACAAATGTGCTATTTGTATTTACATCAAATAATTTATGACTACATGGATCATGAAATCTTAGTGAGAAACAGGTGCTTGAGCATCTGCAAATCAGTGGGCAGGTGAATACAGCCTTATGTGGTATGCCCAAAGTCATTTAGAAAATTTTTAGTGTTGTTGACTCATTCAAACATGAACAAACAAACAATTCTCGGAAAAGAATTCTCAATAATTATCAAGTAGTACATTTATACATATGCGTATGCACACACACACAGATGGAGCATGCATATTACTTCCATTGTACTGTCACTCTACTGGCTACACATCAGTTATTGTTGTTCTTGTTGTGTTTTTTTGCCACCAAATCACATCTGACTTATGGTGACTCCTGGAGGGGCTTTCAAGGCAAGCAACATTGAGAGGTGGTTTGCCGTTGCCTGCCTCTGTGTCATGACCTTTGTATTCCTTGGAGGTCTCCCATCCAAATACTTGCCAAGGTTGACCCTGCTTAGCTTGTGAGATCTAAAGAGATGAGGCTAGCCTGTTGATTGTATTGACTCACTCCGTGTAATACGCCTTGAGTCCCAGTGAGAAAGGAGGATTATAAATAAAGTAAATAAATTAATTAACTGTAAAATGTTAATAAATTAATTACCCTTCCATTACAAATCTACTTACAGGGACAGGGGTTTCTTTTTATATGGAGGAAGTGCTTATAAAAATAACTCCACATGTGCTAAATAGTAGCAAAGTTCTCTGACTTGCAGCCCATTCCTGAGAATTGGGCCGAAGGTTCTTTGGAGATGGCATGACCTTGCTGCCAGCGTAAGTGTGTGTAATCGTGAGATTACACGCACTTATACTGGCGGCGAGGCCAGTCCTGCCAGCGGCCGAGCACCGTGGGACTGCATCTTGCCCCTATGCTGGTGCGGCCTCTCCGTGGTGCAGGCCATGGTGTAGAGAGGCCACGCTGGAGCAGGGGTTTTTTCTGGGGGCTGGCCAGGGGGAGGAGCCGCCAGTTAGGTGGCTTGCTATCCCGGGTTCACAGCGGTACACCGGCACCGGGAATGGCAATGCTGCGCCTGCTTTTTAACGGGGCTTTTGGCCCCGTTAAAAACAAAAAATGCCACAAAACGACTTTTTTTTCCCTGCGGCGTGCACAAATTGGCTTAGGAAGAGGCGCCACTGCGCCTCTTCCCTGCCGACTCCGCACGCCAACTTTTCAGGAATGGGCTGTTAATTTCTATAAATTTTATCATTTGCTAGACCATGCCCAAATAGTGCTGTCCAAAATTAGGTTGCTGTTTTAAACTAAATGCTGCCATGAAAATAAGAAAAATCAATGGAGCTTTGCTAGAGTAAGTAACTTTAAGAGCAAAGTCTTACCCCAGCACTGTTTTTCTTCTCCTCTGATCCCTTCACTTCTGTAATTAACTGTGTGATTAAATCTATTTTACACTTCAAATGAGCATTATCTATTAACCCTGCATCTATAATGTTTGTCATTATTCAGAATTCAAAACAATTACATGGAATTAGTTTCTCTGAATAATCTGCAAGCTTGAAAATAATTATGGCATCACCTGCCTCCTCTTACCATTTCTGGTATGAACATTTCCTCTAAAGCACAGGCAGATAGAACTGCCACTGAAATTTCTCGTGCAATAAAATTCTAAGTAAATTTGGAGGTACCACCTCAAGTGAAACACTAGAAGAATTTCAAGGAAAGCAAAAAGAATGATGTTTCTCAGGACAGTTCCACTCACCCCTAGGGTGGTGACTATTTGAAAAATGTTACTGCAATGACAGTTAATTCCTCAAAGCGGCAGTAAGTTGTGGGCTAGTTCGAATGACACACATGGTATATGAATACTGAAAAGCATGAGTACTAGGAGTTTATGCCTTATCTTCTCAACCACTGTCTTTAACATCCTTGTGTGTATCCATTCCACAATAGGGTTGACAACCTCCAGGTACTAGCTGGCGATCTCCTGCTGTTATAACTGATCTCCATCCAAAAAAGATCAGTTCACCAGGAGAAAATGGCCGCTTTGGCAATTGGACTCTATGGCATTGAAGTCCCTCCCCGCACCAAACCTGGACTCTGGTAATGCCAGACAAGCCACCCTAAGTGGTGGGATAGCCAACAGATGGCTACCTGAAGACCCCAGTTGGTGTACAGGGATGTATGGAAGAAGACAGTCCTTCAGATATGTGGGTCCCAGGTTCTGAAGGGCTTTAAAAGTTATAACCAGCACTTTTAATTGAACTTGGGAACAGACTGGAAGTCAATGTAGCTGTTTCAAAATGGGCAACATATGTTTCCAGCGGCTAGCTCACAACAATAGATGAGCTGCTGCATTCTGGACAAGTTGTAGCTTCCAGGTTGACTTCAAGGGCAACCCCACGTATTTATTATTTCACTGTGGCAAACATGTTGTTGGATTTCTGGACATATTCATGGAGGAAAGGGGTATTCGTGGCTATTAGTTAAAATGGATACTAGTCATGCTGCATACCTATTCTCTCTAGTGCTGTGGAACACAGGCAGGATGGTGCTGCTGCAGTCATCTTATTTGGGGGCTTCCTAGAGGCACCTGGTTGGCCACTGTGTGAACAGACTGCTGGACTTGATGGGCCTTGGTCTGATCCAGTAGTGCCTTTCTTATGTTCTTATGATTCATTTGCCACAAGCAGAAATTGCAGCTTGGCATACTACCACAAACATTCTAAATGAGGATCTATCAGAGGAGGCTGCAAAGAACAAAGTTTATGCTTGTGGCCCACGAGGTGAATGAGATTATGGGGGCAGGCAGGGAAACAGCAACCATAAGCACAGCTGTCATTTCTATTGGCTCTTTTGTTACAGATGCAAATGAATAAATCTGGGTTGGTTCCTTATTATTGCCAAATGAAATAAATCAACATGCTCTTTTCCCTGAGTTTCAACAGGAATTGGAAACTTTTCTCTAAACATAAACACTCCTGAATTAGACTCCATTTTATTTTTAAAATAAAACCATTAGATTCTGTCAGTCTCAAACCGAATGGAAAAACATAGACTACAGTTTGAAACTACAGAAGCAAAATCAGCACAATTCAAAAGTAGCTTTGCCACTTAAGAAAAGTAAGTCAAATTCAGTCCCTGAAATTTAGCATGATCCCATCCCGTTAATAATTCATCCATATGCCAAATCAATTTGCTAACAAATTGATAAACATAATACACTGAAAATCTCTTAAGCCATTAGGGATCCAAAGCACCACCTCCTTCTGACTCATTCTTCTGTCACTCCAAGACAATTTAATGCATCAGCATACAGAAAAAAAGTATTGTGCCCTAGATATTTTACCACGCACTATGTTATAATGTGTAGTTATTTGGTCATTAAATAAAAGATTGGATGATCATCTACTGTTCGCAATAAAACCTTTATGAAACATAATTATTCAACCTTGGTTTGCATACTAACAATGCTGACCAAAGGCATTTTCATCATTAGAAGAGGGAGGGCATTTTGATGATTCTGCATTTTTTACTGAAGACACTTTACACCCCTCACACACACACACACCGACACTGTTTTCAGAGGTCTGCCAACTTCGGGGGTGGGGGTGGGGGATGGGGGCAGGATTTGAAAGGAAATGGCAGGATGCAGCAAAAGGTGGAGTCAGAAAGTCCTTTTCTCCAAATGCTGCTATGCTTGAATAGCATAAGATTCAAGCTTTCATGTTTTGAAAACTATATTTTGACTTCATATAACTTAATTTTTTACTATTGCAATTTCCCATCTAATAAAAAAAAAATTGAGATTCAATGCAAAGATAGAAACAAACTTGACATGGGATGTTGTTCAGTTATGCAGAATAATGGCATCTGGTTCCCATAACATAGATGAGCACCGGATTTTAATAAGCATGGGTTGCACCCAACCAGCCACCATCATAGTGTGTGCAGGTCTTCCTCATGATCCCCTCCCAAAACTCTCTTTCGACCATCTGGAAAGGTGATACATGGACTACTTTCTTCATCCATGCGAATCCCACCATACAGATTGGAAGGGGCTGCAATGAGGACGGGACATCAGGAAAAACTACTCTCCTCCTCCTCCCTCCATTTGTGGAGATTCACTGGCATAAGAATGAGGAAAGGTTATTCCATTATCTCACCGCAGCTTCCAATCTACATAGATTTTTGTCCATTTGGGTCCTGCCATTCCAGGCATCACCATTTTGGGGGTCAAAAGGGAATGCAGAGAAAATCCATGTCTGCTGAGAAAATCGCTTTCCGTGGTGCTTTGTTGGATGCAATTCCATTTTTAATGTTTAAACATAGGAAAAAAGAAGGGAGAGGGGACAGAGAGACAAGACGAAAAGGCAACTCTTCTAGTTATGATATGAGCCATCTTTCTTTTCCAGCAATCTATACTATGACCCAGTCATTGTCTGCAAATGGCGGGAAATGATGCATATGAAGCACTGGTTCTTCTGCAACACCCCACCCCACCCCACCCCCTGTGTGCTGGATAGGAGAGCTATGTGGAGGAAGCCACACATCTCCAATGGACAATCTTTTGGTTCCACTTTCAAATGGAGATATTGTGCAGGCAGGCAAAGTAGCAATGAAGAGTGCTGTTTGGCAATCTGTAACTGTATTTGGATGCAACTTCGCATCTACATCAAAGTTTGATGCACACCAATTTGAACTTAGATGTCTCTTTGTAAGGACTATATTTTTCTAGTTCTTCAGACAGCTATCCCAGATCAACATCGATCTTTTCAATTGAAATCCTTTGAGCCCCATTCTAACTACATCCGACAGATGAGAACATAAATCTGTGTTTGTCGTTCCCCCCCCCTTTTGTTCTAGGTTCATGGAGGCTAGATGATTGATTCTCAACCAGGTCTGCTAATGTTTAATCCACCCAGGGCAAAATGTTGTTAGTGTTAATACACTTGCAGTAGAATCCTAAATGGAGTTATGCCCATCTAAAGCGTATTCAGTTCAGTAGATTTAGAAGGGTGGAACTCTTCTCAGGATTGCACGGTTAGGTTTCTTTTGCCTGAATCCTCATCTCCTCATCATCCACATTGCTGATTGAGTGCCATGATCTCTGCATGCAACCATTTATTGTTGCTGCTTGTGGAGCAGATGTGATACAGATCCTCAAGCTCTCTTTCATTGGTAGCTAAAAATGAATCTGAAGGCAGTCTCATTACAATTAATTTCTGTTTCAGTTATTTTGTGATTATTTTGTGATGTTAATTGGCATCCAGCAGAGGTATTTTTGTTATGCCTTGATTAGTGCCTTCTCTTTCCTCTGCATGTCAGTTTGGATGTACTGTATTATGTTCCGAAGTGTTATCCCTAAAGAGGTTGTAAATCATACTCATATACCTTCCTGGCTCTGCACCTCCTCCCTCCCTATCCATCCACAGCGGGGATGCGAATTACATAACAAGTTTGAAGACAGTGGGGAAAATTTCCATAGATTCAAATGGATATGGAAGTGATGTAAATATTCAGAGAACTGCATGTTATTTAGATGCAAGACACTCCCCGAATGTGTATATGAAATGAAAAGTAAATACATGGTGATTATGATGCTTTTTGGGTAATTTGAATAATTTTCTGCATACTTATGCCATTTCAACTCGCTATTTATATAGTTAAAATGGAATTGCAGGAATATCCTACAAATTTTTAAAGTGTCACTGATCTCATCCCACTTTATATGCCTATTTGCTGTTCAAATGAGCACATTAAACTAAATTGTTTAACAACTCTTTAAAAACATTGTTTCAAAGCATGTGACTTGCAATGGGCATGTAAGGCTCAGATGCGCCTATTACAGAGTACACAAGTTGAGGCTAGGACCCCACCCTGTGTAATAGTCAGATGTGAGTGGTGAGTTCTCTTCAGTTCCTGTGTACCCTGACTCAAAATGGAACCATGTTGTGAGTTGAGAAGGAGCTTCAGCCTTCCTGCCTCACCATTTTCCCAACTTTTCCCATGGGGTCAGTGTTTGGCCTGTTAGGGAAACCTACATGTTCAATCCATGTTCAGGAATATGTGTGAACCCTCACCTCATATTTGATTGTTACGTAAGATGGGGGATAGGGTTGCCAACTCTGGGTTGGAAAATAACTGGAGATTTTGTGGGTGGAGCCTGAGGAGGGCGGGGTTTGGGGAGGGGAGGGACTTCAGTGGGGAATAATGCCATAGAATCCACATTCCAAAGTGGCCAATTTCTCCAGGTGAACTGATCACTGTTGTAACAGCAGGAGATCCCCAGCCACCTGGAGGTTGGCAACCCTAGGTGGGGACTCCAGACCCGACCCATGTATTCCACAAGGTGTGAATCTAAACTGTTTCCACTATATCTGCCAACAACAAACCCATTTTAGAAATTATTTTACATTTACATTAGTAACCTTGCAACACCCAAGAAATGCGCTAGTATAGTGTTGAATTATTATCAGCCATTAACTGCAACCCTAAGCACTTCTAAGCTCATTAACGTCAATGAACTTAAAAAGGAGTAACTCTGATTGGGATTTCACTGTAAGTGCCCTAGTGTTGTCTGTTTCACTGCTTCCAAAATTCTTTTCACCTAGAGCATTCTTGTATAGGATGAGGCAGCTCAGGTTGGCTTCAGGTTAAGCAGGGGACTGCGAGAAGGATCAGTTTTAAGAGAACAATGAGCTTGGAAGTAAAGGTTTAAACAGACGCTCCTCCTCATCCTCTCCCATCTCCTCTGCTTGACCTGGGGACACTTATTTGATGGAGAAGGGCCCTTGGGAAGAAATATCATGAAGTCATATATAAAACAATGTCATCCTAAAGTATAGCATTATGCTTATCTGGTTTATCTTTGGCATAACATTCATCCTGTTGGCAGTTTTAACAGTTTACCGTATGTTTTAGACTTTTTTAGGGTTTTTGAGGCAAGAGATGTTCAGAGGTGGTTTGCCAATGCCCGCCTCTGAGTAGGAACCCTGGACCTCCTTGGTTGTCTCCCATCCAAATACTGACCAGGGCTGACCCTGCTTAGCTTTTGAGATCTGACAAGATCAGGCTACCCTTGTCCATCCAGGTCAGGGCACATGGCTACTTAAGTATAAGAAATGAAAATAAAGACCAAACAAGATATAATATTTAAGGATCCCAGAATCTGTAAACCACGTACAGCCCTCTTAGAAAAATACTATAGATCAACAAATGGATAGATACCCAGAATAGATCATACAGTAGATTAAAATTAAAACAAATGAAAACATTAACATACTTTTTTGTCTGAAGTCTATCTTTACAGATGTTCTGAAAGCATATGTAAAGGATGGAAGTTCCACAGAAAGGTGGTCACCAAGAATTTGTCTAATTAATATCTTTGTTAATAGAAATTTTCCTTAAAACTGCTATTACTGTCCATTTTTAATGGACTTCTGTCCTGCCCAATCTTTTTGCTACTCTTATGCAGGCCACCATCAATTATACCAATTTGTGTGCACTCTCAAAACACTTCCAACAGCAAGTGTCAGGGGGAAAAATAACGAGCAAGAAAATCTGCAAGAAAAGCCGGCGTTTCCAATAATGCTACCTCTCAATGGAATTTGTTAATTAATGTCAGAATACCCATGCTGGAAATGTCCCATTATCTGTTCTCCAATGACTGAAAACCCTTGTGTCCAATATTTAAGAGCTGATAAACACAACATTTTATTAAGGATGGCTGATATGCATAATATATTCTTTTTTCCTATCAAATAATTTGACTACATTTGCTGGAAGTAAAACTAATGGACTGCACTTTTACAAAATTTACAAAATTTATTTACTGATACTCTTAAAGGTTTGGTTGTCTTCTGGTTTTATTTTTAATCTGAACATTGACACCTATTCATTCACTAAAACCAAGACACTATTTTGTTAATTTCCCTTCTCCATCTCCTGGGGCATGAGAGATGGATCCTTTGTATCCTTTGTATATACATTGGTCTGACTCACCAGATTTAAAAATAGACTCGAGTTAACATTGTTCCTTTAAAATGAAAATGTAAAACGTGATGGGGTCATATTTTAGCTCCCCTTACCTATGTGTTCCAGTCTGGTAAACTAAAACGTAGCCCTCCCTCTCGAGATCCTGGGAAAGGAAAAATAACTCACTTATACTATGGTGCTATGCTGAGCCTGTTTGAGCTCTCCTTTTTCTTTTCTTTTTTTAATGAAGCCATTGCTATGTGGCTTCAGGGAACACAGGATAACAAGTGGAAAAAAGTGGAAAAAAATAACATATAGTTTGGCTCTAACTCAGCGGTTCTCAACCTGTGGGTCGCGACCCCTTTGGGGGTCGAATGACCCTTTCACAGGGGTCGCCTAAGACCAGGGGTCGGCAAACCGCTCTTTGGCCCCTCGAGTGCAGGCACGGGCGGGGGTGTCAGTCGACTCGAGACGAATGCCGGTCGAGACCGGGGGGGACGAGAAGAAAACCAGCACGGCAGTACCGAAAGGGGGCGGGAGAGAGTCTGCGCAGGAGGCACTAGCGTGTCAAAGGAGCAACCATGTGCTGCTGATGCTGGCGGGCCTGCTTTGGGGAGCGCCAGAGCTGGAGCCGCGCTGAACCGCCCACCGCTCTGGCACCTCCCTCTCCCAGCGCGCTCCCCCCTCCACCGACCAGCTGATGGGCAGGCTGTTTGGCCTCTCCCCGGGGACCCGGCTGGCTGGCCAGCCTGGGGGCCGGGGAACATCGCGGCCGCTGCGGTGCCCTGTCGTCCAGGCGTGGTCTGCCCGGGCCAGTTCTCCCACTCGCCAGCTGACGAGTGGGCCTGTCGGCGGTTGTGGGGGCTTCTGGGAGGAGGCTCTAGCCGGCTGCCGTTTGCCGCCTCTCCCGACTGCTCTCCTGGTGAGTAGAGGCTCGAGGGCTCTTCCCTCTTCCCCTGCCTGGGACGCTGGGGTTGGGGTTAGTCCTGGGCCCGGGAACCCGGGCGGGAGGGCGACCCGGGACAGGGGTTTGTTGGCCATTTATGAATGGGAGGTTTTGCCTTGGATTTGCCACTCAGATGCATTTTCCCCAGCCAAATTCTCAAAACTCAACAATAAGCCCCCCTGCAGAGTTTTGAGAATGCAGATGGGGAAAATGTGCATCTAGAGAGCGGCAAATCCAAGGCAAAACCTCCCGTGCATGAATGGTTGTTAAAAGGTGTTGAGGAAAGGGGGGGATGAATGATCCAAGTCAGCGTGTGTATTATTAAGTTTAGTAAGTTAATAAACAGTGTACCTGTAAAATTACAGGTATGAAGTAGCAACGAAAATAATTTGATGGTTGGGGGTCACTACAACATGAGGAACTGTATTAAAGGGTTGCGGCATTAGGAAGGTTGAGAACCACTGCTCTAACTGGAGTGTGATTGAACATCCCAGATTGTCACCAACAGAAATAAAAGTATAGAAGAATTGAATGGTTATAAGTACAATAAACAAAATAAACAAAAATGAAAGACAAAATGTACCTAAAAGGACCCTAATAAAAATTCAATGTACACCCCTACTGGTAAAGTCTATTATTCACCAACGGTCTTACACCAAAAATTAGCTAGCTTTACAGATTGCTGTGCGCTTGTTTTCTATGTTGCCTACATTTAAGAATATTATAACTACGACTGATCAACCTATCACTAAAATGTTGCTTTCATTTCTCAACTAAATGACGTCATTTTTTTTCTGGTTACTGAGCAGAAACCATAGATTCTTGATGAAAAACAAAGTAGAAATGATGATGAGGAAGAAGAGAAAAAGAGTTGGTTTTTATACCCCCATTTTATCTACCTTTAAAGGGTCTCAAACTAGCTTACAATCAGCTTCCTCTCCCCACAACAGACACCCTGTGAGATAGGTGAGGCTGAGAGACTTCAGAGGGAACTGTGACTAGCCCAAGGTCACCAGCAGGCTTCATGTGTAGAAGTGGGGACACAAAGCCGGTTCACCAGATGAGAGTCCACCGCTTATGTGGAGGAGTGGGGAATCAAACCTGGTCCTCTAGAAGAGAGTCCTTCACTCTTAACCACTACACCATGCTGACATAAAACAAACCAAATGTTGGCCATGGACTCACCCAGGGCTGCTTTATGGCTGCATGTCGAGGGGCTGGGCTGGGGGAAAGGATGCTGGAGCCTCACCCTGACAGCCTTTCAGGTGAGCCAGCCAATCATTGGTGGTCTGGAACATTCTAGAAGCATGGGCAGGAGTGGACCTGAGAAGCACAGTCTTTGTACTGATTCACTCCTCCCCTTCTTCAGACCATGCTGCCCAGGCCCTGCCACTCAGTTGGCTCTGGACATTGGCATGGAAGGTCGCTGCAGAAAATCAAGGGAGAAGAGCATGTGGAGCAGTGAAGAAGTCGATGGGGCTGCAGCAGTAGACCAGGTGGCAATTTCCCTTCTTCCACAGCAAGGGACAGTGGTGGTGAGCCACTTAGGTAGCGGGCAAAGACAATGCAACAGCGGAAGCTTGGGCGGCTTTGGTAACTAGTGGCCTTTGTGGCAGCTCCCCCAGGACTTGTTTTGGTGCCCCCCCCCTCATTTTTTTTCAGGCAGCTTCACCCTTCTCTTCTTCAGGCCAATCCATTCCTGATTTACCCCCAAGCACATAGGCTGGGGAAGAGTTCCATTGGTCAACAGGCGGGTCACCCGATGCCTGAATCTGTGCCCCATGGCACTCCAATGCTCCGCTGACTATAATCAATAAGGCTGTTTAACTCCACATGGTTCTCAGTGTGCTTCTGTGATCCCCTTTCCTCTCTCAGCCACCTCTCCCTCTCATACCACACTGCAGAGGATAAGATCAACAGAGCTGCAAAACAGAGCTAGGGAGCGACTCTGGGGACTTATCTACAAATAAGAAGGAAGTCCCAGGGTTATAGAAAAATCTGTATCTTAAAAAAAAAAGTGGGATTAAGGGTCCGCAAACAAACAGACACAACACCTGTAATCTTGAGAAAATAATGCCCATGGCACTCAGTGGCTGTTGGGACTTGCTAGGCAACTACAAAAAACATTGCCGAGCCTTCCAAATGTTGGTTCTTGTAGGCTGTGTGACCGTGGTCTTGGTATTTTCTTTCCTAATGTTTCGCCAGCAGCTGTGGCAGGCATCTTCAGAGGATTAACACTGAAGGACAGTGTCTCTCAGTGTCAAGTGTGTAGGAAGAGTATTATATAGTCAGAAAGGGATTGGATTTGAGCTGAGTCATTGTCCTGCAAAAAGTATCAAAGGTAATGTGCTAATCATTGTCCTGTAAGTATCAAGATAATGTGCTAATGAGGGTGTGGTAGATTATACTTACAGGACAATGATTAGCACATTACCTTTGATACTTTTTGCAGGACAATGCCCCCAAAATATCCAGGTATTTTCCGACCTGAAGCTGGCAACCCTAATTTTACACCATGTTATCTTCCCTGAGTCTCAGTAACACAGACTATAAATAAATAAATAAATAATAAATAAATACAATCTCATGCAGCTTCCAGTAGCTTGGAATCAGTTCACGTAAGTGCCAGCATTTAAAACAGATTTTTTTTAAAATTCCATCATCTTTTTTTCCAAAAAATCTCCCCTACCTTTTGTTTGTGACGTGGTAGATGGGTATTTTTTACTTTTTTTATTTATCTAATGCATTCATACCCCCCAGCTTTGTTCCCAAAGCAGCTTACATCCTTCTCCTCTCCTCCATTTTAACTTTACAACCACCCTTTGAGGTAGGTTAGATTGAAAGAGTGTGACTGGCCCAAGGTCACCCAGCATGCTTCCCTGGTATGAGTGGGGATTCAAACCTGGGTCTTCCATATACTAGTCTATTCACAGTGGGTAGCCGTGTTAGTCTGTCTGCAGTAGTAGAAAAGGGCAAGAGTCCAGTAGCACCTTAAAGACTAACAAAAATATTTTCTGGTAGGGTATGAGCTCATATAATAGTCTGACACATTTAACTTCTACACCACTTGTTCTCCAGTTAAGCCTTGTAAACCCAACATTTGAATCTTGCAGGGCATAGCTGATTAGTCCATGCAGCATGGCTATAAACCCAAAGTGCCAATATGCCTTCCACTCAGGGGCTGAGTCAGATTAAGTCTCTCCTTGTGATAGATATGAGTATTTTCGAACAATTTCCTCCTATAGCATGTCATGATCAAGTCATAATAGTACATATCCTTCCACACTGTGCACAGAAAGTGGCATTTGCCTGCGTCCTTTGTACTTCATAAATCCAGGGTAGTGTGTCGCATGCCAATGATTTCATCAACTTTGGTACTCTTTGCAAGTTCAAGCCAGTTGCTCCACGGTGCTATGTGAATAGTTACACGCTGGTGCAGAGGTGATGTATTGTTAAGTAGATTTGTGGAAAGATCCTAATGCTCACAACCATCCAAGGATCCTGTTTGTGGAGCCACTTACTTCCCGTTCTCACTGTAATTGGCTGGTCTCTATATTATGAATGCTTAAGACTTTGTCAATGAACAATAAATATAAATAATAATTCCATTGCAATTGGTTTATAAATCTTTTAGTAGTCCTTCAGTTTCCAGAGCTATTAACATCTCATGAACACATCAGTTCAAAGTGCATTGAAGCCTGCTTTACTGAATTTTAAGCATTAGAACTACTATTTTGAAGTATTTCATAAGGAATAACAACTTTCTGGCAGATGCCCAGGAATGACCAGAAAAGAGAGGTTCTTGGGGATTTGTCTCCAAGTAGTTTCAAGAATTAATTCAGCTGTACCGGTATGTATTAATTAAAAATAATTAAATTATTATTATTCAAGAAATTTTAACTTCTTTTTTGCTGATTGAAATTGGAAGCATCAGGCATCGGGCAAGAAAGAAACGTGAGTGCTTTAACTCATGTTTCTTGGACTCCCCCCTTTTAATATACAAATCCAATGCCTCTGTGACTGACATAATGCCTTTTTTACTAAGCGACAGGGACCCCAAGGCTACATTGTCAGTGGCAAGATTTGTTTCAGTCCTTATATGCCTCCAACACTAGATATATGCTGCTCAAGATCAATTGATCAAGGAGCTTCTAAGGGATAAAAGGAAAGGAAAGGAAAGGAAAGGAAAGGAAAGGAAAGGAAAGGAAAGGAAAGGAAAGGAAAGGAAAGGAAAGGAAAGGAAGGTTTCTTGGACAGTTGAAGGTCACTCTTGTCAGCACAACACTTGAATCTTGCATGGCATTGCTGATTAGTCCATGTATCATGGCTGTAAGCCCAGAGTGCTGATTTACTTGACAGGAGAGGGACACAGTGTTGTATCCATTGCTAGTTTACTTGGGCCACCCCTGAGCAACACTGCAATCTGCCAGGGAGAAAGAAAAATGCTGTCTCTATTGATAGGTTAAGAGACTATGTTCAGGAAAACAACTTGCAGTATCAGAATCGGGAGGTTCCCCCCCCCCTTGCAATCCTTGGTATTGAAAGTAAACATATTTTGATCTTGCTCCCTTTGAACTTCAGGAGGGCCAAAATAATGTCATGACACAATGTAGTGCATGTACAAGGATGTTGGCATATCTATGTGGCTTACAGACAAGTGTTTCTGAGCTTAAATGTTGTGCCTCAGCACCCTCATAATGGCTAAAGTGACTAGGATACATCATAGTAAAGGTGCAAATAATAATATAATAAAAAGTGGACTGGATCTTCTAGTAAGCATGTTTGCTTACATTCCATATTACTTAATTCAAAATAATTGGAATTAATTTGGTTAATCAAATGACAGGACCAGAGTGGAGCCTGACTAGGAGGCAAGAGAAATGTCTTCACTACAGTATTGGCAGTGGGGTTCCTACTGCTATATTTCAACTGGCAAAAGGCCTGAGAGAAGTAATCATGCTTGTATCTTCCTTTGCTTTTGCAATAGACCATCTTTCTTACATAGTAGAAAGAGTTCTGTGTATCTAGAAAAACTTGCATAATCTTCCATCAACAGAAGTCAGTCTTACCCTTCCATGCATATAATTTGTCTCATTTTGTGTCTCACATTATTCAAAATTAACACAGCAACAATGTTTTATTTGTGAGATGTAGCACAGCACAGAGAAAAGATAATGGATGGATAAATCTCAGTCGATTCAACCCACACAAACAAAAACAAAACTAATAAAGCTTAATAAAATAAACTCAGCCCACACAACTCCCATGAAGCTAAGTGTTTCTCAAAGCGCTGGCACACAATTATTTTTTCTTTACCATTTCTCATAACAGGTGCACCACAAAACTCATTGCTGCTAAGCAACATTGACTGTATTCAAAGAGTGTATTAAAATAAAAAACTTGGATTGAAAAGACCAAACTTCACAAATGTACAGGGCAGGCTCTCAAAAATCATGTGTAATTCTGAGATTAGAAGCAGAATATACACACCTCTTATTTCCTTATAGTTTTGGAACCTTTACATAAAAGCTGTGTGAAGATATGAAATCACCTCATATAAAGTCACCTCATATAAAATCCTTCATTGAGCTCAGTACTGTGAATTCTGTCCAAGAGCAGCCTTCAGAGGTTCTTGGGTGCTTTCTTACATCAGCACCATATATCCATTAACTGGTGGTATCAAGGACTTACATAAAATTCTGGAGGCACCCAGCAGAGACTATAAAAGATTCTCACAATCAAGTTTTTATTTTTTCCCAAGGGTAATGAGAATCAACTCTGAAGGAGAACTATTACATCCATATATAAAAACCCCTAGATGGAAGTTTGATAAGCAAATTGTCTGGGGGTTACTCAGCGTCAGTGCTGATTAAAGTTAGGAGCACTGGACTTCAACTGGGAGACCTGGGCTTGTATCCTTGCTCATCCATGAAGCTTCCTGGTTGACCATCAGCCAATTTCATTATCTTCAACCTAGCTTTCCTAACAGGATAAAATGGGGATAACCCCACATACGTTGCCCTGAGCTACATAGAATAAGGATGGGGTAAAAATGTGAAAATAAAACAAGTTCCAACAACAATGTCCAGTCATGTTTATTGTGCATGGCCATAGGTCTTTACAATCAAGACATTATTACAACGACTTAAAATATATATAAAACCATTAAAAACAGCAATGGATGCAACCATCTGAAACATTGTTCTAGTGAGGCAGGTTATAGGGCTGAAATGTCGGACTCAAATAATGGAAACCATACTATATATAACTCATGCAGCATAATAGTACTTACTGTGCATAAAAAAGTTACTATAATAATAATATACATTAATGTGTTGAGGGGAACATTCAGGGTCCCCCCCCCTTTCCTGGGTTTGAGTGCTTCTGTGAGAATTAAAGTGAGGAGTGATCATGCTAATGCCATCAGCCCCCCACCATTTATGACTTGAGCAGAGTTACTCAAATACTGTAGAAAGACTGTGTCCGTCACACATCAATGCAGATTTGTTATTTCTATCCCTGCTATTTTCTGTTCAAACCAACTTAGATGCACAACAGTGCTTTCTGTGTGCTTTCTGTGACAAATGTGGTACATAGAATCACATTCAGCTTGTCTTGAGTGATACTTGGCCCTCACAGTGCAAGTAGCCTTAATTGAGATAATTGCTCAGCAAATCAAAGTAGTGTAGTGAAGCAAGTAATTATGTGTCACAAATTGCTGGGCTAAACTATTTCCCCCCCCCCCCTCAACCTGCGTAAGTAACAAGAAGTAGCTTTGCCCAAGTATTTCCTCTTGTGAATGAAACAGAAAAGAGAAAAATCCTGCTTTTCTAAGTGACTGCCCTAGATGATGATTCATATTTCCTTTCTGAATCTTTTCAGACATGAAATTGTTTTAGATTTGGAAGCTATGATCCCTAACAGACTTCTGAGGGGAACAATTTCCTTCAAGTCAAATTTTCGCCATGAATCAAAAGCAGAAGTGTGCAATTTTGTTTTCTATACCAATGTTAATTTAAAAATTGACCACTGGACACTCAGACATTGTCAAGAATCTGCCAGGAAAGAGTGGCATTCTGAATAGCTTCCTCTGATGACCATATATCTTACTGTGACATGTTGGAGATTCAGAAAGGCAAAATGTATCAGAGGATCTCCATCTATAATATTTAAAATGTTATATGACAGCCCAACAGCTGAACTAGCATCCCCAATTTTAAGCAATTTTGAAAACTCTGATCAGGAAATATCAAACCATGATAAGCAAATTAGGGTCAGTCCACATGTTAAATTTTTAATATATAAAAAACATACTACTCACAGGTAGCATTGCCAACTCTCAGAAAACACAAATGTAGAAAGGGGGCAGGTTCATCCACCAAGGGATGGGTACAGAGGTCAAACGGAAAGCCTGTGGAGGGAATGCTCTGGCACCAAAGGGGTGAAAGCACAGAGTCAACAGAAAATGCTCTGTTCCTCTAGTGAGTGACAATTCCATTTGCTTAAAAGACCCATCAGGCAACATATCCATCCTTGATAAGAGGCACGCCTACTACAATTCAAATTCATATACAGTCATAAGTACAAAGCAAAAACTAAATGGGCAAATAACTAAGGTTACCAACTCAGGAGAGCTCAGTGGAGATGGGATGCTGTAGAGTTCACTCTTTGAAACTGCCATTTCCCCCAGGGAAACTGATCTCTGAACTGTGGAGAGCAGTTGTAATTCCAGAACTCCAGGCACTACCTGGAGGTTGGTAACCCTACACTCAAGTGGGTGAGAGCACAGTACTTTACACAAGAGCAGAGCAACCCTGAGGGCTGCTGTGGTGGTGGCAGCCAGCCAGCGATGCAAAAACAATGTCACTGGTCTGTTTCCTATGGACATTCCTCTGGGAAATAACAACATGTGCCCCTCTACAAGGCACAGATGGCATAGCAGAGTCCATAGCAGCCCTGACAACACCCACCAATGGCAGCCAATGATGCCCTAGTTAGTGGCACATACCGGTACAGCCAACCACTGTTTGTCAATTCAGCTATTGCCCCTCAACAGCACTTTCCCTCCCCATGGAGAGCCAGCAGACAGGAAGGAAAGGCTCAGCAATAGAACAACCCCAACAGAAGCACATGGTCCAAGCATCCCCCCAGCCCATAAGGGAAGGGCACCTGTACAGCGGACAGGCAAAAGTGCTGTTCGCACACAACCATCCCTACTCCAACCCACATACCCCCTTCCCCTGAAAAAGTAAAAAAAGAAAAAAAGAAAAAAGGACAGAGGAAAGGTGCGAACCTACAGCCCCCACACCCAAGACCAGCATCCTAACCCCTGGACCAAGAGGGTAGGTTCAAAGGAGGCACCCCAGAAGACAGTAGGCACTCCATTGCAGCCGTGATGCCACTACCAGGTACATGGGGCCAGGCAGAGACCACTGCACAGACAGGCTTGGCTCAGTGGAAAGGCATTGGGATTGCCAGGGCTCCTAGTTTGATCCCTACTTGGGGAGACCTGAGAAGTAACAAAAGCCTTGGAGCTGATGTTTTGTCCCTGCAAACTGAAAAGGGGGGAATGGGATGGCCCAGCTGACAGGCCACCCTGGAGCTCCATCGTTTTGGCAGGTATGCCACTCCAAAACCCCTCTATGCTGCACCCATGGCAGCAACTCCATTGCATCCACCCTGGGTCCTCTGTACCTGCATGGCCAGGCTGCATGGCTTATCAGATAGCAGCAGTGCTGTGGGGGAGCGTGAGACCCAGAGACCACCACTCCTTGCTCGAGCAGCCACCCACTAGACTGTTTCCCATGAGAGCTGCACACAGCAGCCAAGGGTGTGTATGTGAGGGAAGGGGATGGGAACCAACATGTGGAGTCAGCCACCAAGGTGCCACTGGTCTTGGAAACCTAGACAATAACACCTAGAAAATAACAAGGGTTTTTGTTTTGTTTTTTGGTCTGAGGGCAATGAGGAAAATACTTTCATTTACTTCGCAATAAAATGGACAAGTTTCCATTTAGGACAGAGTCTTTCGACCTAAGATATGAGCATACCTTGAGGGGAAAAAAATAGCTACTTGAAGAATAGTTTTAATTGGAAATAAAATAGGGTCATGACTCTTCAGTCCTAAATTAAAATGGGAATGGACTGAGATCCTGTTCACGATGTAGGTGTTAAACAGAAATGTTTTTGTTTATCCTCTTTAATTAAAACACTAATAACATTTAAGCATGGATTTCACAGTTAATTGTACAAATACGGTACCTAACAATTATTCTGTCATGCATTACCAACATGTTCTTAAATCTGGCGTGTTTACGCTGATGCTATAAGTCTGCCAAAATAACATAGCAATGTAATGGCTAAATCTTTGAATAAGTTAAAAGAAGCCTAGGTTAAATTAGGATAACTTTGTGGGTTGCTTTTATTATGCAATATTTGTTTGAGTTTTCATTTCTGAGGAATATTTAGGGAGGGGAAGTAGAAACTGTAGCCTGAGTGGGAAAAGTTGACACAATCTGGCCCAGCACTGGGGAATTGAAAGCTCTGAGTGGAATCTGTCAGCTCTGCATACTGACACTGACAGGAGGGTAGCCATTAAAGGAACACAATGTATACACATCATAATCAGAAGACCAGTAAATTCTCCTTGAACATAGCTGATTTTAAAATTCTTATTGAAAACATAATTTTTCTTTCCTTCCATTCTACATAAGGTGAACACTGAAGGATATATATACATATACACATATATAGTTGCCATCAAGTCAAATCTGTGGCACCCCCTGGTGGGGTTTTCAAGGCAAGAGATGTTCTGAGGTGGTTGGCCACTGCCTGCTTCTGCGTCATGACCCTGGTGTTCCTTGGAGGTCTCCCATCCAAATACTTGCCAAGGTCCACCCTGATTAACTTCTGAGAATCAGGGCATGGTTAATATAAACCAAGATTGACTTTAGTGAAACAACTCTGTCCACAATCAGGACATGAATAAAAGTCCCAGGTAGGAAGAAAGCCAGTTGTTAACTCTTTCACAGATCTGTGGAAGCTGCTGTCACAGTGGTTGCCCTGATGACAGCTTGCTATGGCAAAGTTGGTTGACGTGGTTCCATCTTAATAATAATGAGATTGTAGCTCACAGACAGAGACGTTCCAGATGACTCACAGGGAGACTGGAAGCCATGTCTGATGTGGGCCAAGGAAAGAAGCCTCACAGTTTCAGATTCTTAACCAGAGATGTGAAGAGAAAGATCAGAATAAGGCTTTCTCTGGTTCTCTAGAATTGAGGAGCAGAATGAGGAGGCAGAGGTAGTAGAGGGCAATCTTTTCTTGGATTTCAGGTGGAGGTGGTACCACCCATTCACTTCAAATAGTAAGGATTTATGACAACTTCCTAAGCCCACAAACCCACAGGTGGCAATATCATCATAGGATCTGTTTCCCAGTGGTTCACTCTTACGCAACTTCTAAACTGAGTGTGAATGATTGAATCATGTGGACAGGGCTAATCACATGGTATATTTCCTGCTGAAGATCTTATGAGAAACACACATGCAATCAACTCTGTCCATAAGGTTGCAGCATTCACATGCATCCCTCAACCGTATGAGATCATGTCTCAGGACAGTAGTCCCATGTCAGATTATAGGTCTAACAACAGAGATTATGAGAATAAAATTTCAGGAGCCTGGATCATCTATTCTGTCATTGCAGAATAGAAACAAAGCAATACAAATGTCTAAATCAAGAATCTTTTGTGTGCTCCTCTGAACTGGAGGGTAGGGTGTCTTTGCTGTGGCATCTGACTGTTCATGGCAGTTCTGAGAATGGTCTGGAACTGCCCATTTTCTGCCACATTAAAATTACTAAAAAATATGGAACCAGGGATTTTGAAACAGATTCAGAAACATCACAAACACCTATGTATATAGTAGCATTGACATGTCATGAACTAAATGAATGTCTTGCTTTTTCAAGTTGCTTGTTGTTTTTTTCCCTGCCAAATTTCAGGAGGCTCCTCGAATGGCACGAAACACTTGCCACTTTTAAGATTATATCTCAGGACCTTATTGACACTGAAGTTCCTCTCATGAGTCGATGTCAGCACAACCAATATCCACATACCAACAATGATAATGATATCAAAGTAAATACCTCCACAGCTAGACTGACAGTTTTGTGTTAAGCATTTTTGTAAACTTAATCCTCTGTTATACTAATCTTGAAGAGAACTGGTAATGCATTTAAATGCTTGCTTTGACCAACTTTTTACAAATGTGTGCACTAAGCATCTTTATTTAAATACATTCTTGATTTCTGTGACAGTAGAAGGATCAAGAAGAAGCAAATCACAAGAGGAAAAGTTCACATTTCTTTTGAACAGACTGGAGTCACACTTATGAATAATTTACCTTTTATAAAGGCTACAGATTGCTTAAAGCAGGGAGCCATTTTAGATGTCTAAACTGAGACAAGATGTGATTTTAAGAATGATAATAACCTACCCAAATAATTTCTCTATATATAATAGCACCACAAAATACCAATATCAAAGGCATTATGCCTGTGCAAAAACCACTGAAGTGAATAAAAATTCCAGGACCTGAAGCCAAATAACTGTTTGCTTCTCAGGCTCTGCAGCCAAAGTATGCTCAAGGCATAAATGTCAATATAGACAAAGGCGATAAATGTTGCTACTACTTCCACTAATAGTAAAGGAACTTCTGATCTTGCGGTAGTTCAGCTCCATTAAGTCTACTACTTTCTAGTCCAACTTCCTGAACAAAAACAGCCACTGCTAGGATTGCCAGGCTCCTCCTGGCAACCGGCGGGAGCTTTAGGGAGGCCGGTTCAGGGTCGGCAATCTGTGTCCCCTGCGTGATGATGTCACTTTCTGCTTGATGCGGATGCGCTGGCAGCACACCGGGGAACACTTTAGCACTTGCCCCAAAACTCTATGGTTTCCATAGAGTGTTTGTGGAGAGTGCTAGAGAGTCCCCTGGTGTGATGCCGGCGCTTCTGCTTCAAGCCAGAAACAACAACATTGTGCAGGGGATTAGATTGCTCCCCCTTTCCACCGACCTGCTTCTGCCTGCCAACCAGCTGAGTGTTGGCGGACAGCGGCATGAATTGGCGGGCAATTTCCTGCTATTAACAGGCAGCTGTGAACCCTAGCATTGCAAATGCATAATCTCTAACAATTCACATGTGAAAATATGGGTGGGCTTTGTAACTCCATAATCTTCACACTATTTCTACTGTTTGAGTGTTTAATCTAGTCTTCCTTTCACACTCAGGCAAACCTGCATCTAGGCTACTTCCCTTTGGTGCAAGCCCATGTGACTGCAGTAAGCATATGAATACTGGAACAAAATGGATGAGGTCAATTGCGTGGGTCTTTCCATCTCATTATTGTCCATATAATTAAGTTATTCTTGCATATACTTTGTATGCTGTGTGTGTGTGTGTGTGTGTGTGTGTGTGTGTGTGTGTGTGTGTGTGTGTGAGAGAGAGAGAGAGAGAGAGAGAGAGAGAGAGAGAGCTTTATTTGTTGTCAATGCTATCAAGGTGGTAATTGCAGAGCAGTACTTTCCAGACGTGGATCCTAAGTTTAACACTCTAGCAGTAGCATGCCATTCAGTGAGCATGTACCAGGTCATGTGACAAAAAGAAGAGGACCCAGAATCTCTGAACCTACCTGTGCTAAAAAGGAATTATCTCCACCTTTGAGTGCTCTTGACTTACTATCCTGATGCTCCTCTTGGTGTTCATTCAAAGAGAGACAAGAGGCGTAGCACTCCTACACTGCACATGCAAACTAGGCTTCCAAAAAGCATGAAAATAGCAGCTCTTTAGGGCCTCATGACCTAGCATGTTGGGAGAGGGGCTACTACATCCCCCAGGTTGAAGATCATTGCTACAGGGAATACAAATGTACAGTCCATGACTGTATTGTGTATCTGTGTGTTTCATTTAAACTAGGCAGTTCCTTTAATGAAATGAAAAAATTTTTTGCACACTACTCAACAGTTGTAACTCATGAGTAACTCTAGAACAGAGATACATTTGCTACCCAAACATTTCCCTAAAAATTCTCACTTGATTATTTTGATGTTTGAATTTCCCTAGGTGTTCCCTTCGATTCATTTCCTCAAGATATTGAATATCTGTATTAGAAAGTGATTTCAGGTTAGGGTTGTCTAGGTTGGAAAATTCCTGGAGATGTGGGGGTGGAGCCTGGTGAGGACAGGGTTTGGATAGGAGGGACCTCAGTGGGCTACAATTCCATAGAGTCCACCTTCCGAAGCAGCCATTTTCTTCAGGAAAACCTATCTCAGTTGCCTGGAGATCAGTTATAATGCTGGGAGAGCGCCAGGCCCCACAGGAAGGTTGGCTATACTATTTCAAGTATGAGTATGTCAGATCTGGTGGTATATATACTTGTTTGTTCAGAGTTACCACATTCTCTCTGTCAAAGGGCCCATTTGTTCTGATTATTGGTAGAGGCAGATCCAAATAGCTGTCTTTACATTTTCAGAGGGAGAGCAATGACTCTGCTCTATCCGTGAAGGCTTGGGTGCAACCTGGAATATTTTTGCACCATACAAGACCTAATTTAACTCTGCATAACGTTTTCCCAACTTTATTTTAAGGCTTTTTACAAATCATGACTTTAATCAAACTCTGGAACATTCCCTCATCCTCGCTCCAGTTGTTGCTGTTGTTTTTGCTTAGCATCCTCGGTGATGATATTTTCTAATAGAGCAGCATAGTTACCTGCAATGTTTTGCTAACATACAATGGCATTTGATGGTTGGCAGTTTATGAAAGCTCATGTTTAAAGCTTGCCAAAATCAAAATAATCAAGAAATGCCAGCCTCTAAAGCATCTGAATTTTGGATCATGAAGTGGAAAAAAATGCTTATTAAAATGTACATCTGACTTCTGCAGTGACATTTCTTGTTAAAAACAGCTGAATAGAAAAAAAAAACTGGAACACTGCTAATACTTGTTAATATTTAATTCAGCCTTGTATAATATAAGAGGGACAGTGTACACTGGAAAGCATAGCATCCACTGACAGAGGCAGTGCCAGGATAGCAACTTACAGCACAAACCTAAACAGAGTTATAACTTCCTATGTCCATTGTAGTCAATGGATTTAAAAGAATGCAACTCTGTTTATGATTGCAGTCAGACAATAACAAAATTAGGATTAATGGATTTAATGGATTAATGGTGCTGTCCTAGGGGACATCTATCTGCCTATTACTGCCCATCTTTCCTCTCGGAGCAGCATGCGTGGTTTCCTCCTCCATTTTATTTTCTCTACAACTCTCTGACATAGGTTAGGTTGCCAGAAAGTGGCCAGGTCCAAAGTCACACAGTAAGCTTTGTGGCAGAAAAAAGAATTCGACTAGGACTGTAACGACTGGCACACATTACCCTCTCCCGATTTGGGGGATAATCTGACAGTACTAACAGCTGCAGTTTAGCATTATTTAAGGTAACCTAATATTTCCAACTTCAACCTAAAAAAAAAAAAGTAACTAAAGTGTTATGTAACTAAAGCACCAAAGCACATGATCAAAAGGGCTGATGAAAATTGTGTATCACTTACTGAGTGCCTGTTACTTACTGGACCATCACAACAAATACGTATTATTAAAGCTTTTTATGTTAAAGCACTGTGGCTGGACTTGGGCAACTCATATTTTGGGGTTTTAACATGGTAAAATTATCTGTTTCCTATGGATATGCAACACCATTTTCAAGTCTGGTCTTTTAAAATTAACAACATCAGTATAATCTTTTCTGCCATATCTTCAAAGAATGAAGCCTTGGCTAGTTACAATAATGTATTAAGAATAAAGAGGAACTTAGGGACCAAGCATGATGAACAGTGCAATCCACAAGGTGGGGGCCAAAAGTGGTGAAGAGGTGGCGTGACTGTGGCACTGGCATAAATGCTACTTGCACCAGTGAAAGGGGCACTTATGCCGGCGCCGAGGAGCAGCGTGGCAGTGCCACTCATGGGCACCGGTTCAGTCATGGTTGCAGCACACCTATGCTGCTGGGGCTCACGCCAGCACCAAAGGGGGCATTACTGGAGTTGGTACCATTGTTAGTCAGCTCTCTGAGCCCTTTTTGCCCCTGGGAATACTCTGGGAATGCTCATATTTGCTGGCATGAACTTACACCAACAAAATAGTTGACGCAGCCCCATGGAACTACACAGAGCAGTTCCACAGGGGTTGGGGGAGCATCCCTTTCAGCTAGCTGCCCACTGTGCACCAAGCCACTTTAGAGGTGCCTCTGCTGTGCCATGGCTGTGTTGTGCCTGGCCGTGGCACAGCTAACCCCCCCCCCCCCCCGTAAATCCCAAAACATGACACAGGGCCTCAAGCTTTAGTAATATGAGCACATTTTTAACCAGAACAAAGTTAACAAACCATCACAATTTCCTAAATCAGAAAATGTTTTTCTAGGTAAATTAGCCGCTTTTGGGGTCTTCATTTGCATATCCTTTAATTTTGTTTTTGCACACTTCTCGTGTCTATAGTTGCCTACAAACTCAAGTGTTAGCTTAACATATTTGTATTTCCCCCTTTGTGTAACATGAGACAATTAACTTCAGACAGAAGACTTGTGAGTGTGTAAAATGCTGTTAAGCCACTTATGGCAACCCCAGCAAGGGGCTTTTAAGGCAGGTGAGAAGCAGAGATAGTTTGCCATTATCGTCCTCTGCAGAGTCTTTCTTGGTGGTTTCCCTTCCAAGTACTGACCCTGTTTAGCCTCTGAGATCTGACAAGATTGGGCTATACCATGCCACCTTCCCTGTCAAGGATTAATTAAACCAAATTAAATATTTAATTTGCCTGAGTTATAATCCTTTTCTCAAAATTTATATTTGTTCTCATTTTTCACATTGCATTGGGACATAATGTGATTGCTAATCATATCCGAAAAAGTCCTAAATATCTACAATCTGTTGTGGGTGACATTATACTAGTAAATTAGTGCTTTATACACTTTTCTTTATAATTTCTTGCAGAATCAAACATAACTGCAACTGTTTATAATCTAGCCTCTATTAAAATTTCTCAGTAATCTATTCTTAATGCCTCTCAAATGCCAGCAGGTGCTTTCCTAGTACTCCTGAATTGTGTCGATGCAGATACTGTGTGCAGGTAAACCTGGCTATAGATTTATAGTATTTATTTTGTATTCTGTTTTTTGTCTTTCTTACATGAAGAGTCCTGTTAACTGTACCATTTCACTGTATGAGTTTCCCCTTAATATTTTTTCCATATAACCAAAGGGGGTACCATCTATACCTTAAAATTGCAGCTTTTCTCAGTAAAATGAGTGAGAACAGTGAGTGGTCCCTACATCTATGTATCCTGAAAGCTTAAGATACTTTTAGTGAGGTCCCAAAAGTAACCAGAACTCAGCGAAAATGATGCAAATTAACAAAACATGGTCCTAGCAACTTGCCTCTACCAACTGCTTGACAGCTTCATACAGTATCCCAGCACTCTTCAAAGGCAGCCCCACACAGAAAATGTTACAGTAGTTTATTCTAGATGCTATGAAGGGTTGAGTAACTTTAGTCAGATCACTTCTGTGTAGGAAACCATGAAACTAGTGTATTAGGTAAAACTGGAAACTACGCAGCTGTTTATTTTTAGATATGGTAACAATAATGCTGACAATATTTGAAATATTTATTTATTACATTTTTATCCCGCCCTTCCCGACTAATGCCAGGCTCAGGGCTGCTAACAACGCAGAATTACAATTAAAATTATAAATGTCACATAAATAATTAAAACATTAGACCATCTAGGAACAATAATGGCACCCTGACCATGGCTCTCAAATGATGGTGTCATTTCCAGGTTTGAAGAACCATGCGGACGCAGTGTGGGGAGCCACAAGGTGTTAAAGTATGTGCAAAAGATAAGGTTAAGGAAAAACAGGGAAAGGGGAAAAGAGAGGGAAGGTAAAACGGAAAAGAAGAAAAGGGGGAAGAGATGGGGAAGGGGGGGAAGGGGAGGGCAGCTAAGAGAGCTGTTGCTGTCCTCAACCGTAAGCCTGCTGGAACATCTCCATCTTGAAGGCCCTGCAGAACTGTGCTAGGTCTCTCAGGGCCATGGCCTCATTGGGCAGAGAGTTCCACCAGGCTGGGGCCAAGACCAAAAAAGCCCTGGTCCTGGTGAAGTTTAGCCAGATACGTTTTGGGCCAGGGACCACCAGAAGATTGTTATTTGCAGAGCACAATGTTCTTTGGGGGCATAACAGAGGAGGCAGTCCCTCTGCCCCTTACTCAGCACTAAGAGTTAAACACTTTTTTGATATATGCGTTTATATAAGATCTGCTGCATTTGCCTATAGAGTCCTGTTGACCTGTCTAAAGCAAGACTTTTAAGTGACTATTACTCTCCTCTGTCGATTGTGGTTTTTTCTTTGAGATGGATGGCAGAAAGTTTCCTTCAAAATGATCAGCTAGCCATTTGTGAGTTCCCATGTTGCTGAGGAGTGCTATCATGTACATGTGGTGTGAAAGCTTTCTCCCCTTCTTGACCTCGTATGTAGGGCACCTTATCTGGTCAGTTTTCAGACATTAGGTAAGGCAAACATGTTACAAAAGGGAGCTTTTAGTATTGTCGAAGGCTTTCACGGTCAGAGTTCATTGGTTCTTGTGGGTTATCCGGGTTGTGTAACTGTGGTCTTGGTATTTTCTTTCCTGACGTTTCGCCAGCAGCTGTGGCAGGCATCTTCAGAGGAGTAACACTGAAGGACAGTGTCTCTAAGAGTCAAGTGTGTAGGAAGAGTAATATATAGTCAGAAAGGGGTTGGGTTGAGCTGAATCATTGTCCTGCAAAAAGTATCAAAGGTAATGTGCTAATCATTGTCCTGTAAGTATCAAGAGAATGTGCTAATGAGGGTGTGGTATGTTAATATGGAACCATTGTATCCTGAAGTGATCTGTTAATGAGTGAAATCCAAAGCTAATCTGCATGGCTATTGTTGACTGTAGTCTTTGTTAGTCTTGAGGTTTTCAGGACAGGAAGCCAAGCCTTATTCATTCTTAAACTCTCTTCTTTTCTGTTAAAGTTGTGCTGATGTTTATGAATTTCAATGGCTTCTCTGTGCAATCTGACAAAATAGTTGGTAGAATTGTCCAGTCTTTCAGTGTCTTGGAATAAGACCCTGTGTCCTGTTTGTGTCAGTCCATGTTCAGCCACTGCTGATTTCTCAGGTTGGCCAAGTCTGCAGTATCTTTCATTTCTTTTATCCTTGTTTGTATGCTGCGTTTTGTGGTCCCGATGTAAACTTGTCCACAGCTGCAAGGTATACGATATACTCCTGCAGAGGTGAGGGGGTATCTTTTGTCTTTTGCTGATCATAGCATCTGTTGTATTTTCTTGGTGGGTTTAAACACTGTTTGCAGGTTATGTTTTTTCAAAAGTTTCTCCATCCTATCAGTGACTCCTTTAATAAATGGCAAGAATACCTTTCCTATGGGAGACTGTTTTTCCTGAGTTTTCTGATTTTTGTTTGGTTTAATGGACCTTCTAATTTCATTTCTGGAATAGCCGTTTGCTAGCATCGCGTGATTTAGATGATTAGTTTCTTCCTTGAGAAACTGAGGTTCACAGATCCGTCTTGCACGTTCCATTAATGTTTTGATTATTCCTCTTTTCTGTCGGGGGGGGGTGGTTGGAGTTTTTGTGTAAGTAGCGATCTGTGTGAGTTGGTTTCCGGTAGACCTTGTGACCTAACTGAAAGTTTGTTTTACGGATGACAAGGGTATCAAGAAATGGGAGTTTACCCTCAATTTCCTTTTCCATGGTAAACTGAATGTTTGGATGGATATTATTAAGATGGTTTAGAAAGTCCATTAATTTTTCTTCACCATGGCTCCAAATAGTAAATGTATCATCTACGAACCTGAACCAGATCGCAGGTTTGTAAGGTGCCGATTCTAATGCTGTCTTTTCAAAATATTCCATGTAAAAGTTTGCTATTACTGGACTGAGTGGACTTCCCATAGCTACTCCATCAATCTGTTCATAAAATTCTTTATCCCATAGGAAATAACTTGTTGTCAAACAATGGTGAAATAAGGCTGTTATATCTTCTGGAAAAATCTGGTTAATCAATGAGATTGTGTCTTTTACTGGGACCTTGGTAAAGAGGGATACATCAAAACTGACTAATACATCCTGTGGATTGAGTCTCAACGGACTGATTTTGTTGATGAAATGAGTTGAATCTTTGATGTAATAAGTGGTTTTTCCAATGTGGTCCTGTAGGAGGGTGGTCAAATATCTAGCTAATTCATATGTTGGGGAACCAATGGCGCTCACGATGGGTCGGAGTGGTACGGAATCCTTATGAATTTTAGGTAGTCCATATAATCGTGGTGGTTGTGCTTCTGTCTTGCATAGTTTTCTGTGTGTGTCCGGATGAAGAGTGGAATTCTTGTTCAGTATGCTAGTTTTCCTGGTAATTTTGCAAGTTGGATCTCGTTTTAGTTTTTTGTATGTGGCAGGGTCCAGAGGTTCCTCAATCTTCTTTTTGTATTCTTCTGTTTTCATGATCACTGTGGCATTGCCTTTGTCAGCTGGTAGAATAATGATTTCTGGATCTGCATTGAGGGTCTTGATGGTGTTTCTCTCCTTGCGTGTTATATTGCTAGCAGGGGGCTTTGCTTTTCGTAGAATTCTTGCTGTCTCTCTTTCTAAACCATCTTAATAATATCCATCCATACATTCAGTTTACCATGGAAAAGGAAATTGAGGGTAAACTCCCATTTCTTGATACCCTTGTCATCCGTAAAACAAACTTTCAGTTAGGTCACAAGGTCTACCGGAAACCAACTCACACAGATCGCTACTTACACAAAAACTCCAACCACCACCCCCGACAGAAAAGAGGAATAATCAAAACATTAATGGACCGTGCAAGACGGATCTGTGAACCACAGTTTCTCAAGGAAGAAACTAATCATCTAATTCACGCACTGCTAGCAAACGGCTATTCCAGAAATGAAATTAGAAGGTCCATTAAACCAAACAAAAATCAGAAAACTCAGGAAAAACAGTCTCCCATAGGAAAGGTATTCTTGCCATTTATTAAAGGAGTCACTGATAGGATGGAGAAACTTTTGAAAAAACATAACCTGCAAACAGTGTTTAAACCCACCAAGAAAATACAACAGATGCTACGAACAGCAAAAGACAAAAGAGACCCCCTCACCTCTGCAGGAGTATATCGTATACCTTGCAGTTGTGGACAAGTTTACATCGGGACAACAAAACACAGCATACAAACAAGGATAAAATATTATATATTACTTTTCCTACACACTTGACACTGAGAGACACTGTCCTTCAGTGTTACTCCTCTGAAGATGCCTGCCACAGCTGCTGGCGAAATGTCAGGAAAGAAAATACCAAGACTACAGTTACACAACCCGGATAACCCACAAGAACCAAGGAGCTTTTAGTGATTGTGCTTTCTTATTATTTATGGCTTCTGCTGAAACCTACTATTTGGAGATAATTCACAGTGGGTAGCCGTGTTAGTCTGTTTGCAGTAGTCAAAAAGGGCAAGAGTCCAGTAGCCCCTTAAAGACTAACAAAAATATTTTCTGGTAGGGTATGAGCTTTCGTGAGCCACAGCTCACTTCTTCAGATGGTATCTGAAGAAGTGAGCTGTGGCTCACGAAAGCTCATACCCTACCAGAAAATATTTTTGTTAGTCTTTAAGGGGCTACTGGACTCTTGCCCTTTTTGACTACTACTATTTGGAGTTGCTGATGAAATTTCTTCTGGTGGTTGATCAACTGATGCTGGACATAAAGGCTCTGTACCTTCAGCAGTTGAAAATGTATTTATGAGAACTATTAGTGAAAGTTCATTTGTTCTTGTAGGTTATCCGGGCTGTGTAACCGTGGTCTTGGAATTTTCACTGTCCTTCAGTGTTACTACTCTGAAGATGCCTGCCACAGTTGCTGGCGAAACGTCAGGAAAGAAAACCAATGAACTCTGACCGTGAAAGCCTTCGACAATATATTAGTGAAAGGTTTATGGCTGTTTTGTTGTACTTTTTTATTGTTGTTCTATTTTATTGCTTTATTTTGTATTATTTATATTATTTTTGCAATCCCTTTCATTAAGAGTAGAAGCTGGATACAGTTTTTTTTAATTAATAAATCATAATAAAATAACAGTACACTCTGAATTTGTAAGAGAAACCTCTCCCTTTGGAGAAATCTATCTTTTTCAGTTGTAGCAGGCAGAAAAATACTATTACCCTTTATTTAACAGAATCTGTTCTGCCATTTCAAATATTTGCAAGTAATAAGTAGATCTGACCCTGCAAGATTTAATAAGATAGTATCTCAAAAGGTTATTGCTACAGGCAAGCCAATAACGTGGTAATAAAATAAAGTATGAGACAAAGCATGTTCGCTGAACCTTAATAGTATATTATTGTCTTGTGCTGCATTATGCATAACTATTTTCTACATTTAATTTTTTATTATGTGTAATTGATTTAGCTATTTATATCCTTCTGCCACCAGAAATTCATGAACGGTGAAGATCACTGACATTCCTCTCACTGATATTAAGCACACTACCTTGGAAGTAAACTCCACTGAAATTTTATGTTTCAGATAAAGTTTCACAAACCTCATGATCAGGAAATTAGGAACCTCCATCAACTCCTTTGTTTGGATTTTAGTGATCTGGGCCACTTCACATATGTAGGGCATTACTCACAGCAGGATTTTCAATTTGTAGTAAATAACAGATTGTTCCAAAAGCTTCTGCTTCACATTCAAATTTGTAAAAAGATTAAAATTAATACTGTCTGCTCAAAGCAACTGCAATAGACCTCAAATGGTGCAGCATGAAAGTACCCTATTTTTTAGAACCTTAAACAGTCATATCAACCAGTATAGGGACATGTGAGTGAACTACACAGGCATCCAATGCTATAGCTGTAGAGCTAGTAGTTCTAGACAAAGTTTGTATGAAACATGATAAGAATATTACACTATGGCTGACATAGGGTTGGATCCAGTGATTCATCAGCAGAAAGCACTAATGGTTATAGTTCATCCCTGCTTTCCCCTCACCCCAGCAGTCATTTCGATTCTAGGAAAGTTGATTTCTGGTCAGGACACCTGCTAGAAATAATAGTCATACAGGTTAGTGGTCTGAAGTAAAGTAGGGGGAAAGGGTAAAATCAGCCTTCCTGCCTCTTCCATCAGCTGAGCTCTCTTCTGTTGGTGTAGCTTTACTGACAGAAATGAAAGTTTCTGATGAGGAGCAACTTGATTAAATTTCTTTCAGCTCTTGCCACATTCACTGCCAATATGCAAATATATATATATATATATATATATATATATATATATATATATATATATATATATAGGACTGTGGACTCTCGACTGAAAATTAGTTGCAGTTGATTTTCATAAATCTCATTTAACTAGATAAGTAGAGATTAAAGGTAAAGGTCCCCTGCGCAAGCACCAGGTCATTCCTGACCAATGGGGAGACATCACATCCCGACATTTTCTATGCAGACTTTGTTTGCAGGGTGCTTTGCCAGTGCCTTCCCCAGTCATCTTCCCTTTACCCCCAGCAAGCTGGGTACTCATTTTACTGACCTCGGAAGGATGGAAGGCTGAGTCAACCTTGAGCCAGCTACCTGAAACCAACTTCCGTCGGGATCGAACTCAGGTCGTGAGCAGAGCTTTTGACTGCAGTACTGCAGCTTAACACTCTGCGCCACAGGGCTCCTGTAGAGATTACTCATATTCATTTCCAAAAGTCCTAGTTTACCTACACAAGACACTCAGTGTTCTAGAGAAGGGCCAGAAGTGGAACAGCAAGTCGCTGTTCAGAATGTTTTGTTCTAACACTGTTTCCCATTGACCCCAGCAAATCTCACGAGAGTTGGATACCCCATATAGATATTTGTCATAGATAGGGGAAATTGGTTTCTATAAATATCCCCAAGCATGAGCTACAATTTAGCCTAAACTTTTTCCCTATTCAATAATACCATTGCAGCCCCGACCTCAGTAACGACCCTGCTAAAATGTACCCTTCCTCCACATTAGGGTTGCCAACCTCAAGGTAGCACCTGGAAATCTCCTGCTATTAAAATTGATCTCCAGGTGACCAAGATCAGTTTCCCTGGAGAAAATGGCTGCTTTGGAGGGTGGACACTATGGCATTATACCCTGTTGAGGTCCTGTCTCTCCCCAAACCCCACTCTTCCCAGGCTCCTCACCCCAAAATCTCCAGGTATTTCCCAACCCAGAGCTAGAAACCCTACTTCACATGACTCAAGCTGTATTCCAAACTTAAAAAAAAAAAAAAAACCAAACTTCCTTAATGTCTTCAGTATTGGGACTTGCTCCAAACAATAAGATGTGCATGTACAGCTGTCTCTTTTAACAAATGAATGGGAAAACCCACATATGGTCATATGTGCACTGAAGCTTCCATGTGAACAAGCACATGCTGTATTAGAGACATAATCTTCAAGGCATAGAACTCTACCAGTAGAAATAGAAGCAATTCTTATTTCTTGAGTTGCATGTAGAGCACATAATTCGGGTATAAAAGCCTCCTCCAATATAGAACTGATTTAAATTGCATTCCTTGAAGCTAAAAACGCTGTTCTTACCTAAACTATCATTAAATCAAAAACAATTTTAGAAAAGAATGAAAATTAAAAAGAACAGGCAGTTGAAAATGACAGGCAGATTTTGAAATGCTGAAGCAGAGTACAATCAATGGGTTATATAAAGCACTGCCACTATATCCTTTGAAAAGGTGATGATGACATTTAATTCAGCAGTACACCCTGTACACCATGCTACAGTACAAAACATCATGCTGCTGCTGTTCCCCTGACAAACAGGTACTCAACTGCAAAATAAATAAATAAATAAATAAATAAAAAATTTAAACCCCCCAAATCTATAGTGCAAAATTAACAAATAATTAACTTAATTTAAAATAGCTCTTTGACATTACAGCCCAAATTATTGTAACAGTGGCATCTAAGCCATGATACACTTGAGCTCTTACTATTTCCCTGAATAAAGATCTCTTCGAAAATAAGTATTTTCTGTAATTCTTCATTGGGTTTGTTAAGTATGTCAGCTGTGTGGGTAGGATCTGAGCTTCAGGAGGACTTAAAAACAAAACAAACCCTGAAAGCTGTGGGAGAATTCCCTTAATTGCCAACATAAAACTTGGTCATATGTCTAGAGCTGAAACTGTGCTCAGCACTGTTTTCACCTCAAGGATGCGACCATTTGCTACACTCCTACAGGGGAGCTGGAGTGCCAGCTTCAAAAAGAAGCCGAACATCCTACACACAGCAGCTGTCAATTCACCCACTTCTTTTTCTTGCTTTCCCTTAAAGATCTGTCCTGTACTTGGATGTGAAACATATTTAAACAAAAAGAAAGTTCACTAGAAATGTCATCTATTCTGCAGGGCCAATTGTACCAAAACTCAGCAGGGAAGTGGAGAAACAGCAGGTACGTGAAACCTTTCTTAGGTTATTTACTATCACAAGTGTCACAAATGCACATAGATTATCCCAGATGTCTCCTACAGGTACCGCCCTGGATTCCACCCATGGTTCTTATACACCCAATTGATTGAACACCTTTTTTAGTTAAAGGCAAACAAAATGAATGTTGGGGGGGGGATTAAAATAATACATTGACTTAACACATGACAGGATCTGTGAAAAACTAGGTAACTCTATGCACTTCAGCATGGACTCATGTTGAAATGGGGTTGGCCTGACAACTGTTGGGAGATGGGAAAGGTGGGGATTTACTGAGAAGCTGGAATCATCATCCCCGCATGATGACACAACTTAAGATGCAACCCAGATGTAATGGTGTCACACCAGGGCACCACTCTCTAGCACTCACCCCAAAACTCTGTTGTTTTCATAGAGTTTTAGACCAAGTGCTACAGCGTCATCCCTGGCATGAGGTCATCACTAGGGCTGTCGATTCAGTTCCATCCGACATGAAAAACAGCCAAATTTTCCCCAATTCGGCGGTTTCTACTTCGGATAGAATTGAAGTAAAAAAAGGCGGGAAAATGACGAGCCGAACTTGGCGAGTTCGGACGGACGCCGGATAAATTCGTACAAGTTTGGCGCCCCCGAAGCAGCATTCTCCCGCGGCCAATCGGTGGCAAAGCTGGGTCTTCTTCTGGCAAATCAGTCATGGCCGCTGTGCGGCCCGGGGAGAGAAAAAGAGCCTGTTTGTGTGTGAGAGAGATCCCCGTGGAGGGGGTGTGTGCACATTCGCACCTTTCCGCGGCTCTGGGAGGGGGGCATGTTTAGAGGTAGAGGTCCCAAACTTTCAGTGTAGCTTGAGGGGACCCTTCTTGCAAGAACCCCCAAGTTTTGTTAAGATTGGATCAGGGGGTCCCAAATTATGGGATCCCTCCATCCACCCATTGGAATGATTGGGAGCAGGCAATCCTTAATGTGCATCTAGAGAGCCGCAAATCCAAGGCAAAGCCTCCCATGCATAAATGGCCAGAGGGTCTGTGTGTGTGAATCTGCTAGAATCGTATTGGATTTCTCCTGAGTCCTGACTCCTAGTCCCTGCTTCTGATGGAAGAGAAGATATCCACAGTTTGACCCATTTTGGGGCTTTTCTCTGTAACTTTTTTCCTGTGTGTGTGTATGTGGGGGGGATTCTGTGTGTGTGTTTGTGTGTGTGAGGGGGGTTTACCTGTTCTGCTTGGGGGTGGGCTTGATTACCTCTGTGTGGGACTGTGCTTTCTGCTGTTTTCACCGGTTGCCAACTTCGTCTGGAGTTAACTGTGGGTCAGTGAGTCTCTCTCTGGCTGGTTCCTATTGTTTCCAATGGGCTGTGCAGCCGCTTCGGTTGTTTCTGATGGGCTAGCCTGTAACAAAGGCTGTTACCATATATGGAACGAGAAATGCCTGATGTTCAAGCTGGTTTCAGAAAAGGAAGAGGCACTAGAGATCATATTGCAAATATACGCTGGTTACTGGAGCATATGAGAGAATTTCAGAAGAAAATCAGCTTCTGTTTCATAGATTACAGCAAAGCTTTTGACTGTGTGGATCATGAAAAGCTATGGCTGGTTTTAAAGGAAATGGGTGTGCCACTACATCTGATCGTTTTAATGTGCAACCTGTACTCTGGACAAGAGGCCACAGTTAGAACAGAATATGGAGAAACGGAATGGTTTCCAATTGGCAAAAGTGTCAGACAAGGATGTATTTTATCTCCCTATCTCTTCAATCTATATGCAGAACATATAATTAGGAAAGCTGGATTAGATTTAGATGAAGGTGGAGTGAAAATTGGAGGGAGGAACATTAATAATTTGAGATATGCTGATGACACTACATTATTGGCAGAAAATAGTGAAGATTTGAAACAACTACTGCTGAAAGTTAAAAGAGAAAGTGCCAAAGCAGGACTACGGCTGAACATCAAGAAAACAAAAGTAACGACTACAGGAGAATTACACAACTTTAAGGTTGACAACGAGGAAATTGAAATTGTTCAAAACTTTCTATTCCTTGGCTCCACCATCAACCAAAAGGGAGACTGCAGCCAAGAAATCAGAAAGAGATTGAGACTGGGAAGGGCAGCCATGAAGGAGCTAGAAAATATTTTGAAGTGTAAGGATGTGTCACTGGCCACCAAGACTAGATTAATTAATGCCATCGTATTCCCTATTACTATGTATGGGTGTGAAAGCTGGACAGTGAAGAAAGCTGATAGGAAGAAAATAGATTCCTTTGAAATGTGGTGTTGGAGGAGAGTGTTACGGATACCCTGGACTGCCAAAAAACCAAATCAGTGGGTTATAGATCAAATCAAGCCTGAACTGACCCTAGAAGCTAAAATGACTAAACTGAGGCTGTCGTATTTTGGTCATGTCATGAGACGACAAGAGTCACTGGAAAAGACAGTCATGCTAGGAAAAGTTGAGGGCAGCAGGAAAAGAGGAAGACCCAAGAAGAGATGGATTGACTCAATAAAGGAAGCCACAGCCTTCAATTTGCAAGATCTGAACAAGGCTGTCAAAGATAGGACATTTTGGAGGACTTTCATTCATAGGGTCTCCATGAGTCGGAAGCGACTTGACGGCACTTAACACACACACACACACACACACACACACACACACACAGCCTGTAATTCGTTTTAGTACATCCCATGTCAATGAGTCTCTCTCTTTCTGGCCCGTTCTTCTCCTTTGTTAGGAATTTGCATCTTCTGGTTGGGGGGGGGCTGTTCTGCTGGGGGGGCTTGATTGCCTTTGTGGAGTGGATTTGGGGGGTTACCTGTCCTGGGGGGGGGGGGCTGATTGCCTCTTTGCGAGTGTGATTGTTGCTGTGGAAGATTTGAATCCAGCAGCATGAGTATCAATCCTGAAGATACGGAATTTGCGCAGGTTGCACTTACGCTAGTAGCCTTATGAGGTGCACTTTGGCTGTGTTGAAATGAAAAGATATGTTACCCATGCTAGTTACGCTGTTTACTTACGCTTTGAGCGTTGTTGGATGCACCTTCGGCATAGTTACATCGGATGGCCCGTTCTTCTCCTTCGTTAGGAATTTGCGTCTTCTGGTTGGGGGGGCTGTTCTGCTGGGGGGGCTTGATTGCCTCTGTGGAGTGTGATTTGGGGGGTTACCTCTCCTGGGGGGGCTGATTACCTCTTTGCAAGTGTGATTGTTGCTGTGGAAGATTTGAATCCAGCAGCATGAGTATCAATCCTGAAGATACGGAATTTGCGCAGGTCGCACTTACGCTAGTAGCCTTATGAGATGCACTTTGGCTGTGTTGAAATGAAAAGATACGTTACCCATGCTAATTATGCTGTTTACTTATGCTTTGAGCGTTGTTGGATGCACGTTTGGCGTAGTTACATCGGATGGGGGAACCCCATAACTCCTGACCCAATCTTCACAAAACTTGGGGGTTCTTGCAAGTAGGGTCCCTCCAAGCTACGCTGAAGGTTTGGTACCTCTACCTCCAAAAATGCCCCCCAGAGCTGCGGAAAGGAGCAAATGTGTTTTTAATGGCTTTATTCCAATGGGCAGATGGGGGGGATCCCTTCTGGGCCCCATAACCCAATCTTCACAAAACTTGGGGGTTCTTGTAAGAAGGGTCCCTCCAAGCTACACTGAAAGTTTGGGACCTCTACCTCCAAACATGCCCCCCTCCGGAGCTGTGGAAAGGCGCAAATGTGCTTTAAATGGATTTAAATGGCCAAATTTATTCGCGAACTCCGAATTTCATGCCGAATTCCACGGATCCGAATTGGGGGAGTTCGGACTCTGGCATTTCCCGAATAAAAATGGGCTGAATTTTGCCAGATCCGAATTTTACCGAATTTTTTTTTCAACAGCCCTAGTCGTCACTTTCAGGTTGTGCTGGAAGTTTCATCATTGTGTGGGGAATACGATCACGCTCCCCCATTTGGCTGGCCTGTTTCTGCCTGCTGACCAGCTGAGCATTGGCAGGCAATGGCAGCAATCCCCTGGCAGTCTCCTGGTATAAGTGGACAAATGGTAAGTCTATGTTGAAATAATCAAAATAACTCTCATCACGGTAGGGCTGCCAGCTCTGGATTGTGAAATCCCGGGAGATTTTGGGGGTGGAGCCTGAGGAGGGCAGGGTTTGGGGAAGGTAGGTGGGTTACAATGGGTTACAATGCCATTAAACCTTCCAAAGTGGCCATTTTCTCCAGGGGAACTGATCTCTGCCACCTGAAAATCAGTTGTAATAGCAGGAGATCTTTAGCCACAACTGGGAGGTTGGCAACCCTACGTCACAGTCTAGCGGGAATCTTCAGGCAACCTAGTTTGTTCACCAGGGAAGTAAGTTCTGTATTTAGGCAGTCTAGTTGTCACAACTCTGTGTCTGTTTTCTCCACTCCTGTTTCATAGGTTGACTGAAGTACTTGTGCTCCAGTGTACTTGAGAAATGCCAGTACTGTTAACATCTTTGTAGGGCCTGTACAGTTCTTTGTCATCATTAGCTGCTTCAAGGAACTTCACTGATTCATGCAAGGAAAAGTGGCTTAATTTTTCACATATCAAAGACATGTCTAGGTAATTAATCCAGTTTTCCCAGATGAATTATGAATTGGAGAAAGAGGGATCTGCTCATCACTAGAAAGTAGATCATTATATGCATGAGTGAAAAAAATAATGAAAGAGTAAGAAAGATAGTGGTAGCAGCAAGGTCGCAGACTGTAGGCCAGCTCTGGGGACTTGAGATCATTGACTCTGACAGAGTCGCACTAATTTTTCTCTGTGTGCCAACACTAGGGAACATTGTAACCTCACATTTTGCAGGCCTAATATTGATGCAGGAACTGGTAACTCACCATAGAAGGAGAAAATATGGTTTTTATTTTAAGAAGATGCTGGTTGTTGCTTTGATCTTTTGTTGAATTCTGGTATACAAATCCTGAAGGTGTTTAGAAGAGAAGGCCTACTTTTAAAGTCTGATAACCGAAGGACTAAATCTGCTAATGGAAGGATTAAAGAAGCATGAATAGGGATAGGGTTGCCTTTCTTTCTATCTCAAATGTCGTTTGAACAGATCGTGGTACAAATTGTTTGGCCCGGTGTGCACTTCATTTTGCAAGACTTAATTCAGGTTCAGATTAGGTGATCACTGCAGCAGAAACATAAATCAGGTTGGACGCTGAATAAGGGACTCTGCTCAAGGGCAATAATTTTTTTCTAGCATCCTTTCAAAATCTGACTCTTGATGTTCCATGCACCTAAGCACAGATACAGAGTGTGATGTTATTGCTAGGTAAAAGGAACACATACTGTGACATAACATAAATAGGGACACTATGACGGGCCTGCCAAGAAAATATCCAGCAGTGGTCATCACCACAAGTATCTCCAGGTGAAGGCAAACAGCAAGATGTTTCTTCTAAACCGAACAACAGCATGTTTTCTGCCAATCAGAAGGCTGAAGGCAACGTTAGATGTTATTTCCCACTTAGTGGTCACCACCAATAAAGCCATTCCAGACTGACCATCTATGCAGCAGAGTGATATGCCTTACCAACCCTTTGGCACACACAGGATGAAAAAACTGAATATCCTAGCTCATTCACTGGAAATGCTGCTGGACCCTGGCTTCATGTTGGATAAGCAGGTGACAGCAGTGCCTTGCACCAGTTGAAAATTCCAGTATTATTAATGTAACATGAAGGGGGAAGATCTGGACATTCCTGATCTCCTCACTAATGAATTACTACTTGGAGGGAATGTATTTGGACGACACACCATACCATGGTAATGGTTGCACATCTGCTTTTCTGTGTGCTAAACTGGAACAATCAACCAGAAAGGCCCTTTCTAGTTCCTCAGTTAATATATAAAGTGTTTTGAAAATTGGAACTGAACAACAAAAGTTATGTGTATGTAAAATGGAAATTTGGAATTTGGAAGTCTAGAAGCTTGGTGCATGGAATGTACTACCATCTACAGATACAGATCTAAAGGAATCCAAAAAAGAAGCTCCAGGGGAACATAAACACGGCAGAATGAGCCAACTCCTTGTATAAACGTTATCGTAGGACATAAGTTGCTAGCGTTGGGAGCTTAAAGAAAATGAAGAGAAGTTTGGCCTTAAGGCTGTGCAAAAAAGAATGAAAACTGTAAGAGCTACTGTGGCACTGAAGAAAATACTGTTTGGAGACACAGATGTGAAGAAACCATATTGACATATGCCAAGTCTCACAGCTTTTAAACACCATTGTTCTTGAAAGGATCCTCTCTTATCTACATGAGAAAATAAATCAGAATTAAGTTCACAATCCCTCGCAGTGTCTGATGTTTGCCTCCTTCTAGCTCAAAGCAGTGTAGAACAACAGAAAACAATCTGACATTTCATCTCACAGTAATGAGTAACTGAACTGAAATTAACAGCTCCTATTGTTGGTAAAAATTTTGGGTGTCCTACATCATTAGCATTTAGGGAAAAAATGGTGAATTACACACTGAAGAAGTCACTAGAAAGTGGTCATTTGCATGGTTCTCATTATTGATTTGTTTAAATTAATTCAAAATATTTACACCCTTGCCTTTCTCCCAGAAATCTAGCACCCGAGACAGATACTCAGTTCATCAAAATATTCCAACATTGTTTCCTAAGAACTAGGTTAATGTGATGGCTGAATGTTGTTGTTGTTTTTTCCCCTGTCAGATATATCACCTTTTCAAGATTCAGATGATTTGGTCATCCTAATCCATAGACTTGGGTTTCCAAAACCAGTTTGGGAAATTTCTGGAAATTTGAGGCAGTGTCTGGGGAAGCAACAGAGCGCAACAGAGATGTGATACCACAGAGTCCACCCTCCAAAGTTTCCATTTGTTCCAGGGAAATTCATCTCTCTAGTTTGGAGATTAGCTGTAATTTCAGAAGAACTCTAGGCTCCACCTTCAGGTTAGTAAAATGAATTAAAGATGCAACTAGTATAACATATTCTGTGAAGCTATTCTTAAAGACAACTCGAACTCCATTTGGTACAAAATACAGTGGCCTGACTTTTTGAAAGGAACACAATTTGATCAAAGAATACCCACTATTAAACATCTTCACTGGTTGCCTATTTTTTTCTGGTGCTAGCTTTAAAGCCATTCACACCATGAGACTCAATATGTAAAGAATCGTCATTCCCTGTACAAATACATTAATTAACTAGTTTCCCCAGACAACTTTTCCTGGCTACTCTGTCCCATAGGGTTCTAAGATGTGTCTAGGCCTATTTGTTTTCCTTCTATGTATTGTGTGTGTGTAAAGTGCTGTCAAGTCACAGCCAACTTATAGTGACCCCTTATGGTGTTTTCAAGTCAAGAGACTAACAGAGGTGGTTTGTCATTGCCTTCCTCTGCATAGCAACCCTGGTATTCCTTGGTGGTCTCCCATCCAAATATTAACCAGGGCTGACCCTGATTAGCTTCTGAGATCTGGCGAGATCGGGCTAGACTTAGGGTCCCTCTTTGCAACCGGTGGAAGATTTTGGCGCAAAGCCTGAAGAGGGCGGGGTTTGGGGAGGGGAGGGACTTCAATGCCATAGAGTTCAATTGCCAAAGAGGCCATTTTTCTCCAGGTGATCTGATCTCTATTGGCTGGAGATCAGTTGAATTAGCAGGAGATCTCCTACTACTACCTGGTAGTTGGCAACCCTAGCTAGACTGGCCCATCCAGGTCAGGCCTTCTATGTTTTAGTCCCTACTTTATGAGAGCGTCTACCTGAAGAGGTCAGGAGATCACTTTCCCTTTTCACTTTTAGGAAATCCTGAAAGACCTTGTTGTTTCCAAGGGATGTAGATTCAGTATAAAATGAAAACATGGATTTGGATTGCAGGGTGTGTTTTGGGTTTGTTAGTATTTTGTTTGTTTGTAAATTGTAACATTACTTTTCACACTGACAAATGCTTTCTGTCTATATAAGGCATTTGTCTCTTACCCTTCCTCTAAAAGGTTCAGGGCAGTCCATTCTATTTTCACAATAACCCTGTGAGAAAGATGAAGCTGAAAGAGTGTGATGGACACAAGGTCATCGAGCAGCCTTCATGGAGATTTGCACCTGGCTCTCCAAGTTCAATACTCCAAGTGCTACACTACATTGGCTTTCTTAAGCTGCTTTGAGTCCCTGGGGTGGAAGCATGATTGCCAAGTCTCTTGTTATGGCAGGAGACCTCGCACAGGCATCCCATTGTTCCCACTTCTGCTCCTTTGGGTGACAGAGAAAATAATTTAAAAATCACCAGTGTCAGGCAAATGTGATGTCACTTCTGGGGAGAACACGAAAGTGATACCACATCACTCCAGGAATCGCCAGAAACTGTATAGTCTCCGCCTAATCCCACTGTAATTAGATTAGATCTCAGATCTCTTGCTGTTCCCCTTCTAGAAATATAGCTACTGGGCTACGCAGAGCAATGGGAAAGAAGGGAACTGTTGAACAGGCAATGGAAAGGAGGACAAAGGCTTTTGCTAGTGGCTAACCTGCTCAGTGACATTATATGGGATGGGGAACTCTTCCTCACTTTTGGCTATGATGATTTGCATTCCTTTCAAGGAAACCCACTCAGGGAAGGAGTGGAGCTGCTCTTCACCCCTGGGAAAGAGGACAATGGAGCCATTATCCACACTGGGGAACATCAAATTGATCCCCCACTGGAAAATCCCCTTTCCCTGTGATGAACAAATTGAATGGGACTCTGCTGGGCAGAGGCACAGCCCATCTCATTCTCCTGGCTGCTCCTGTTCCCAAAATCTGAGCTTTCCCCAGCTCCACCCACATTGCTCTAGCAAACGGCCTGCTTCTTTTCACAGCTGCCTTCCTACTCCTCTTTACCCATTACTATTCTTTTTTTTTTAAAGAAATCCTCAGCCTTAAGCACATGCACAAAATGGTTCTGAGGTGGAATGGGTGGCACCTTGTAAAGTGGACCCAGCCTTTCAGAAAGGGGAAAAATGCCACTGATAAATATCTGAGAGAATCATCGGTGCAGAGGAAGTTTGAGAAACACTGAGGAAATGACAGGGAAATCCCAGGACAGCAACGGATATGAAGCAAAGCTGTTAGGAAGCTCTGAAATAAACTGGTTTAAGATAGGCACTCAAAGCATTGCAATAAGTCTATCTGGAATACATCTTTGACCCATACCGTTTAAGAGAAAGGATTAACTACAGCAGCTAAACTCTTTTTTTACCTCAGGATTCTGTTAGACAAACAGCGGCAAGAGAGATTAAAAATTATTTTCATGACAACACTGGTACTTTAGATACCGTGATGCATTAAACTCCATTATTATAGGCTCATTAATCAACAGTGTGTCTTACAAGAAGAGAGAACAAAGAGAGACCCAAGATGTATTTTTAAAGGCAACATCAAGTAAACCATCTATAAAATACTTATAGTCAACGATTTTTCACTCGTAAGAAACAAGATTTAATGGACACTCCTAACACTGAAAAAGACACTAGCACACCTGAAAGAAAAACACTTTGAAAAGGAGCTAAAGCAGATAAATTGTTGGCTCATCAACTAGCAAGGATGCAGCAATGGAAAACAAATGCTACAATGAATGAACTACTAGTATACAAAATAAAAAAAATACTTTCAAGCTTAACCAGCTATATCAAACTGTCCCCCTCAAGTTGTGAAGATATGTTGCTCTTTTTGGATAAATTTAATATGCTCAAAGTTATAATTGAATATGATATAGAAAAAGTGCACCAATTTTCCTGTGGGAGATAAGAAGCCACTATTGGAGAAGCTTAGGATGGCAACTAATCTCTCACACCAGCATTTTCTAAAGAGACATTAGTGCATTAGAGCTGTCTCCTTCCTCCAGCCACCACAGCTGGGAAGAGTTGAAAGAAAGAATCTGTGTCTCCCTTCCTTCCTATCCAACTGGATTAGCAGCAACAAAAAAACTAAAACCAGGAATTATGTAACCTGTGTACAGTCCTGACAAAAAATAAACAAGACTCTAAAACATAATAATGGCAAAAGAAGCACAGAAAAGAAAACATTGCCCCCAAAATGAAAACTAACCGACAAGAGATTCCACAATATTTTGTTGCAGGTCTCTACTTGTATTTTCTAAATGGAAAAAAAACACTGGTTGAATCAGAAGAAGAAGAGTTGTTTTTTATATCCAACTTTTCTCTAATTTTAAGGAGTCTCAAAGTGGCTTACAATCACCTTCCCTTCCCCTTCCTACAACAGACACCTTGTGAGGTAGGTAGGGCTGAGAGAGTTCTGAGAGAACTGTGACTAGCCCAAGGTCACCCAGCAGTTTCATGTGCAGGAATGGGGAAACCAACCCGGTTCACCAGATTAGAGTCCGCCACTCATGTGGAGGAGTGGGGAATCAAACCCAGTTCTCTAGATTAAAGACCACCACTCTTAACCACTACGCCATGCTGTGAGGGAAGTTAAATTTGCAGAATAAATCTATTTCTTTCCACCTCAGTCCAGCACATCCTCAAAAATGTCTTTTCAGCAGCTGTAGACAACTTTTGGCTTGTTAACAGATCTATTCCTCACAAGGAGATTAATTTGAAATTGCAGAGATGGGTGCAGCTCTGGTATCATTGCATGCAAATAGAAAATTTTGTTTTATAGAAATCAAGGGCTATCGGACCATTCAGAAATCTAACGTGATGTGAGGAACTGTTTTAAGAACTGTATGGAAAGAAAGGAAGAGTGTAACAACTGTGTAAAATAATTTCAGATTTAGAAAAAAACAGATCGATCCTCTGGGCAAGAGTCTTGTATATAGCTATAAGTAATTGAACTGATTCTATCAGACAGTTTTCTTCCTGATGTTGCTCTTCAAGAGAAACTAACAGCACAATCCAAAGGGAGGCTGAAAGTGCTCCGGAGGTGGCATGGTCCTGGCACCAGCATAAAGGCCACTTGTATTGGCATAAGGGGCATTTATGGTGGCACCAAGACATTTACACCGGCACTCGGGTGAGGGGCAGCAGCACGACACATGGGTGCTGGTGCAGCAGTGGCAAGGGGCTTATGCTGGTACAAAAAGGGGCATCCCTGGGGGCGAGGCCGACATTAGTTGGCTCCCTGAGCCCTTTCAGGCCAGGAAGGCCCACTTTTTCTGGTGCAAGGTTACACCGGCAAAACCATGGCACAGCCCTTGCATTATAGGGCTGCAAAAAGCCACCCCATTGGTGCAGCCCCGCCTTCTTAGCCACAGTCAGCTCCGGAAGCCAACCAAGCAGCTGGCCAATGGGACAGCGGCAGAAGCTAGCCCATCCCCCTGAGCAGCGGACAATAGCAAGGCCTCTCCCCCTTCCTAAACACCTTTCTGGACACACATATTCCCCAGCAGGTAAGGTGTGCGCCCTGGGATGCTGTCCAACAGCTACCAGACTTAGCATGAAAACCGGGCACACTTGGTGGCAGGGCAAGCACTTGGAACTACCACTTTGCACCATAAGTCTGACACTTTGTACACTGAGCTCTCTCCTCACATAATGGGCTGGCACCACGGGGTTTTCATGCACCCCACCAATTGGAAGGTCCCTTTCTGATAGGGAGGGGATCTGCAGTCAGGCATCAAGGGCCATGACCCACCCATGATGGTGGGGAGGTGGCGGCCGGGCAGGGGGGAGCCAGAGAGTGCCAGGGCACCCACTCACTGGCAGGGGTCCCAGCAAGAATGCGACCCCTCACCGGGCTGCCAGCAGAGCAAACAAGATGGCTACTCCAATTCCTGGGCTGCCTAACAAGATGAAGAGGTGGGGGGCATGTCCCCATGCCAGGATGGGCATATGGATGAGCCAACAATACTCCCATGCCTGGGAGGTGTCATTGCCCCTACAACTGCTGCGCCCTGGTACTAAGAGGGCTGGGGTGGCTGCTATCATCACAGCAGCATGTGATGGCCCTTGCTAACATCTCTTTCGGGGGGGGGGGTCTGATGGCAGCTGGGAACTCATCTGTCTACTCCCACTCTTCCCCGCCCCTGGGCTGTCTTAGCTGGCTCTCTCCTCCCCCATGCTCTGCTCCCCAACAGATGGTGCCCACTTGTCTGTCAGGGCCCCTGCCCTGCCCCCTTCACACCAGAGCTGCTACGCTGCCATTCCAGGTCCGCAAACTGGATTTTTGCTCTGCCATCCCAGAGTTGGCTGCGGCGAAGCAAACCGCTTAGGAGGTGGAGCAGCTGCACCATTGCTGTGCCATCCCCAGCCACGGTGCAGCTGCCTTCCCCCCCAGGTTATGCTGCCTATGTACTGATGGTATAGGATGCCTGAAAGATTAAACCAAATATTTTAAAGAATTTCTAGCATTTCAAATGCTAGAAATGGTGTTAAGGCAATATAGATTAAGTTAATTTGGTGGTGGTATACTTATGTTCGCCCTGACTTGGATGGCCCAGGCTAGCCTGATCTTGTTAGATCTCAGAAGCTAAGCAGGGTCAGCCCTGGTTAGTATTTGGATGGGAGACCACCAAGGAACACCAGGGTTGCTGTGCAGAGGAAGGCACTGGCAAACCACCTCTGTTAGTCTCTTGCCATGAAAATTCCAAAAGGGGTCGCCATAAGTCGGCTGCGACTTGAAGGCATTTCACACACACACACACACACACTTATGAGATATATTGGACCAAGGTCAAAGAAGTTATTTTTCAAACAGGCTTAAATATGGGCTGTTGACCTTTATTGTGGATAATGTTGAAGATTATTTTGAAGAGATTATTGAATTATTACAAATGTGTTGATTGCTGCCAAGAGTAACTGTATTAGGAAGCACTGTCAACCACTACCACCTTGAGGGAATGGCTATTTCTGGTTTTGAATGTGCCTGGACAAGTTAACCAATAAAGTACAATGCAGGAATGGTATATCAGTTTCTGTAGATAATGTTGAAAAGGGGAGTCCTTTTATCTCATTTTGGAACACTTATTGCAATAATACAAGGCAGTTTTGGAATGGATGTGGGCCAAGAAACTGAAACTAATTCCTGAAAAAAACAGAGGTGAAAGTGTGTGGGAGGTTGACCCAGGAAATGGGATATCTCCTGCACTCCCCCTAAAGGAGGAGGTTTGTAGCTTGAGGATGCTGCTGAATCCAGGCCTCCCGTTGGATAAATAGGTGGCAGCAGTGGCTAAAGGTGAATTTCTCTAGCTTTGGCACTTCCTGGGCAAGAATGATCTCGCCACTGTAGTGGATGCCAAGTAACATCTAGACTAGATTACTGCAATACGCACTGCATGGGGCTGCCCTAGAAGGAGGTCTGGAAGCTACAGTTGGAACAGAATGCTGCATGCAGAATCTTGACTCGAGTGGGTTGAAGGGACCATATCCTTCTAGTATTGTTCCATCTACACTGGCTTGTGAATTCAATTCAAGCTCTGTACAGCTTGAGGCCAGCATAGCTTAAGGCCATTCTCCCATATTAATTTACCCACCCACTCCTGTCATCTTTGGAGGCCCTGCTTCCAGTGCCCCCACCATCTGAGGCTAGACAGGTGGCAACCAAAAAAAAGGGCATTCTTGGTTGTGGTGCCAACAACTGTGGAATTCCCTCCACAGCAAGATTTGTCTGTCTCACTCTATAATTGTCTTCTGCTAGCAGGTGATGACTTTTTCGTTGTGTTTGACGATAACTGTTATTGGCCCTCCCCCCTGGTTGTGTTGTTATGTGGATTTGTTGAATTGTGTTTTTATTGAATTGTTTATTTTATATATACTTTATTTTAAATGCTATTTTAATGTTTACATGTTTTAATGTTCATCACCTTGGGGATTATATTTGGATGGAAAGATGGCATAGAGATGTTTTAAATAAAATAAATACATACATAAAACCGAATATTAAAAAAAAAACATAGTGCCAATTATTTTGCAGGCAATAAAATCTCAAGTACTTATTGAAAAGACGTTGCCAACCCTGTTCTCATTGCCAGCTTAGTGGTAAGAGCAGTAGACTAATCAGACCAGCCTGAGTTACAGTCACTTTAGCTCCTGACATAGTGGTTGAAATTCAGCTCCCATCCACTGAATGGTTCCAGTTTTGGAACACCACCACAATGCTCCAATCATGTCTGCTTTTCCAGCAGTATATCAAAAGATGATCTAGGATGAATCTTGGAAAACTAGGTAGGGGCAAAGAGATTGTGATCCTAAACTGGTTGGAAAACAAGATGCTGTAATAAGTAGTAGTATAGAAATAGTAGTATAGAAATCTTTAGAAATAACCCACTCATTGCAATGACATTTGTAGCAACTGATAAATTGGATTGTTAAGTGTGGATCCATAATAATTTGAACAGGCCTTACTACTGTATCTTACTAGTAGGAAAATTATATCTTTATACCATATCTACTATTGTTTATTGAATTTGACTTAGCATTTTTATTAATGAATATTACATTTATCTAAGTTTTTGTTTATTGTTCTTCTCTGTTAAATTGTGCTTTTCTTGTTGACTTCTGCTTATGGCAAAGACTGTACTGCTAAAGCTCACCATGGTCATTAGTTTGGACAAAGCACACACAACAGCTTTGTTTTTTTATCAAAGCCTGGAAATATGTATGATTTCAGGACAGACATTTCCTCCTTGACCATAACTACAACCCATAAGCCTTTAAACTCTGATTCTCTTGCATAGGCATCAGTATAGCATCATTCTAAGCAGCTAACAATGGTACCATACATCTTCAAAGTCATGTTTTAAATTAGCTCATAGAACACTCAGTAAAAAACAACAACACAGATGTTAGGATCAAACAACTTTTTGAATCCCTCTCCCAAATATCAAAGTAATCAGGAACTTAGGGATTCAGACAATCATTACAGAACTTCAGAATCAACAGCCAACTAGTACATAAAACTATTAGCACCCATTTCTCACTGCTATGATGAGTGAAATCCTAAACAGGCCTACACAGTTCTCTGCCCATTGACTTCAGTGGATTTAGCAGGGGTAACTCTGCCTAGGACTGCACTGTAATTTTCTTCATCAGATAAATTTCTAGCAATCACAACTTGCACTCCATACTTGCACTGTCATAATTTCACTAATTTCAGGGGTTACATTGCAGTGCAAGAAATTTAAGAGATGTAGGTTAAGTCTTTCAGATATCCCTGGAAAGAAGCATGCATTTACCTGATGGTAGGTTTTTACCCCCAAGCATATGTTCAATAAGCTATTAAAGCCACAAACATCTGAAAGCATATTAATTCTGCCCAAATTCTCCAATATTTAGAAAACAACATTTACAACAAATCAAAACAAGGGTACAAAGCTAACCATTAAGATGTATAAAGTAAAACTCCAAAATACTAACACAATCCAGCAGTCATCAGAATTTGAACATATTATTACAATGTAATAAAGTGTAAAGATTACCAAAATCTAACATTTTTAGGCAGAAAAATAAAAAAAAATTACAAGAAAGTAATATTACACACATTTTAATTTTGCATCTACGATATATTAAATTTATAGGGAGATAAGAATGATCAGTAGAACCATTCAAGATATTTTCTCCATAAATTCTCAAATGCATCTCAATAGCATAAAAAATTGATAAAGCATCCTACCTTCATATATAGCCTTGAATCCTTGGGCACTTACAGCAAAGTCAGTAGTGAAGCAGAGTGTCAGAATAGAACCTGTGCTCACTATAGACGATGGCAGTTGAAATCCAGAAAGCCTGCAGAATACACAGGATACATATAAATAATAAGATGCGAGAAGTCACTCAAGACGATTGGTTAATTATAGCAACAAAGCTAAACAGTAGCTTTCAAGCTTTATACTGGCAGCTTGTGTAACATGATTCCTTTGATGAAAACCTTAAAATCCAGTAATATTTCTAATGGTGTGATCCTAAACACACTTTCTTGGAAGCAAACCCCTTTGAGGAGACCAGAGTAGGATTCTGACCTGCTTAGGATTGCACTGTAAGGGAGCAATCCTGTGGCTGTGGCTCAGTGGTAGAACATCCACTTGGCATGCAGAAGGACTTAGTTTCAATCCCTGGCATCTCCTGTTAATTTATCAGGTAGTAGGTGATATGAAAGATCTCAACGTGAGACCTTGGAAAGATACTGCCAGTCTGAGTAGACAAGACACAAGACTGACATTGATAAACAGATGGTCTTATTCAGTATAAGGCAGCTTTACATGTTCATGTGACGAGTCCCATTTAATGCATTGGGGCTTTATCCCAAGAAAGAATCTTTAAGATTGCAGCCCAAGTCTTTTACAACTTCAAAGGAATCCATTACTGCACACCTTGACTCTAGTCCAACTTCTCTTTCTCTTCTTTTGCTAACAAAATATGGCAGAAGACAGACCTCCACAGCAAATGTCTTCGACGCAACTTTAATTAATGTTCATAGTTATTCACAGTGACCAATTCCTACTCTGTTGCTAGTTCAGTACCAAAAGCTTTTGTTCCATTCCCCCTTAAGTGATCCCAGACAACCAGGAAGTATGTACTAGATGTGATGACATCACAATATTATATATTTACTTTTTTGTATCCAAATGTGCTGATATTACCAAAGGCAAATGAATCCATTAGAATGTAGACAGTGCTTTTTATACTGATCTTAATGGTCAGAGATCAACAGAACTAAACAGTTTTGTAGCCATTTTACAATACTTTGCAGCAAGTCAGCAAAAGGGTTCTATCACTTCTGATAAGGATTTTTGTAAAACCTATCCAATCCATTTTTGGTCAGCACAAGTGTGAACAGATAGTATTAAATGCAATTCATTGTGGCTGCTTTTAGAAGCCCTTCCTCTGATCCAAGGATTGCTTAAGTATAAGAAAGAGGAAAACCTATACCCTTCTAATGTTTTCAGCCTTACGTTCCCAGCTTCACAGCAATTTCCCCAAGACCTTCCATTGTGAACTTTAGCCCAACATTCCATTACATAGTTCCTTTAATTTCCCTATGCTGGACTGTTGGCTGCTGCCATGAGACAGAATTTGCATCCTACATTTTGAGAAATAAAAATGTACTGTTTTCTGGATACTTTTTGTATCAGATTCTTAGGACTTCTTGATTATACCTTTATTCATAATGTATAAGAAATTGAATGCATAACACTCTGTTTGTCTTGGTATTGTAGCAATCAATATTTTCTGCAGTGTTGGTCCCATTGCTAGTGTTTATTAAGCAAAACAACACTACATAATAGTAAAATATAAAACAACTACTCAGTAAAACAACTCTGGCTATCTACCACAGTTAATAGAATGCAGTACCTCATTAGAGCTTCTATTGAGAAAAGAATGTACTAACACCACTGAATATGACCTATTGAAGCCAAAATTACTGTTGCAAAATAATAATGGTAAGAGCAAGACTAGGGTTGCCAGGTCCCTCTTCGCCACCAGCGAAAGGTTTTTGGTGCGGAGCCTGAGTAGGGCAGGGGAGGGACTTCAATACCATAGAGTCCAATTGCCAAAGCAGCCATTTTCCCCAGGGGAACTGTTCTCTATCAGCTGGAAATCAGTTGTAATTAAGGTTGGCAACCTTTAGCAAGACCCAAAAGCTTAATGGGGAATAGCAGAAATAATCAATTCTCTAACTCCTAACAAGAACAAGTATCCTGACGGAAGTCAGTTTCAGGTAGCCAGCTCAAGATTGACTCAGCCTTCCATCCTTCCAAGGTCGGTAAAATGAGTACCCAGCTTGCTGGGGGTAAAGGGAAGAATGCTGGGGAAGGCACTGGCAAACCACCCCATAAACAAAAGTCTGACTAGTAAATGTCGAGATGTGACGTCACCCTATGGGTCAGTAATGACCCGGTGCTTGCACAGGGGACCTTTACCTTTTAACAAGAACTTATTCTATGGCCATTTATGCATGGGAGTTTTACCTGAGGTTTGTTGCTGACTAGACCCACACTTTCCAGTTGGGAATCTCTGCACCAGCAGTCTCCAAACTCAAATCAAGTCTTTAAATGCTGCTTTGTAATTGGCTTACTTCCCAGTGCTCACTGTGAGAGAAGATTCCCCCACCCAAAAACCAATTGCCACATTAAAAAGCATTTTAAGAACAAAAAACAAAAAACGGAGCAATCTGAAAGAAGGGGGGCAGATAAATCCAAGCCTCAGTTTTAAAAAGGTTTTATTTTGCTCAGAAAGAGCCCTAAGGAAGCAGGAAGCATTTGAATCCCACCTCTTTACACGCTGCTTTGTAATTGGATGTGAGAGATGCCAATCTTCCTGTGGTCCATGTTTTGCCTTCTGCATGCAGATTTCAGCTGGGCTGAGCTCAGGGGAGAGGGAAGAGTCAGGTTAACAAAGGAATGGGAAGACCCAGACTTTGTGAGGGCTGGCAGCGAGGTCATTTTTAATGGATGGAAAACTCCAAGGAACAACTGAGTCAGACAGGGGGCGAACATGAGTTTACGTACCCAAGGATAAATGACCTATGAAGCAATATCTATATATAAGAAAGAACTTTGATAAAATGTGCAACCCACTAATATTTTATTATTTATTTACAAAATTCATATGCCACCTCTCCAGATATCTACTACAGACAGATCACAAATTAAAACAATCAATAAAATCATAACAACAATTACTGTAAAATTTTGTTAAAAATTCTTACTGTAGTTCTTTTAAAAATTCTGCAATTGGTTAGGTTGTCCTTAATGTCATTTCCTTCTCATTACATGTTGAACTCTGAACTCCACCTTCCATTTGTAATTTAAGAAATACTTTTGAATGCAAGTTTATGTAGCATACAAGAGTTATTTAATGAACAGTTGAAGGTGAAGCTATATTATAATAATTAAAAATATAATGATCAAGGCCATGTACATGCTGAAAAAGACATTTTCTTAAAAAGACTTGTCTCTAGACTTAACATTCATAATTATTCCAGTACTTAACCTTATTATAAGGTTGAAATTATTCATAACTCAGGTAATAATAATTCCATGTTCCATTGTGCTAGAAGAATGTTTTTCTCCAACTTCAATTTAAATTGTCATCCAAAATTGTCAGGTCACCTAATATAATCGAAGGATTATATTTTTAAAAATCTCAACTTCTATGTAATGTTTTAGTGTCTCTTCCTTAAGATCCCCTATATTTACTATTCAGATGGAAGAAATATTAGGGTTCCTATTACTGCACCTACTTTAATGAGGTCTTGGCTTCAAAATAATAGTCTTTTTTATTCTCTTCATTCAGTGCAACCCTAAGCAGAGTTACATAGAAAGGTGTACCTCTGCTTAAGATTGCCCTATAAAACACTTTCCATAGACAGTCTAAGCCTTGTTCTAGAATGAACTAAGGTCATGTGATCTTGGAGGAAGTCCTCAAATTACTGAGTATAGTAACACTGTAAAATATGAGGGCATGTGCCTAAATTGTAAAGTCTGTCACTATACTCTTTGCAAGAATATTGTTTGAGCATTTTCAGTATCCCAGGGCTCTGATTTGGGAGAAGCGTTTTTTTGGGTTTTTTAGAGGAAATATAGGGGGGGTAACAAAGGTAAGGAAAGGATCCTTTACTTGTTGCACACATGCCCTTTTTATACTAAAATTAGATACTGCTTTCCTTTTCTGTGAGATTGGACATTTTTATGAACAAAAACACAGTGGCCACTGTTCTATTCAGTTTTACCCTTAATAGAAAAAAGAGCAAAGCTATTTCTAAATCTTAAATAGATAAATCAGAAGCATTTCAGTGCACAGATCCTAAACGTTCCTAGTGTTATTTAAATATCTTTTCATTTTTACTTCCTTTAATCCTTTACAGATGGTGTATAGCAGAACTGAGCTCAGCGCTTAAGAGAAACATACGGTAATTGAAGATATTCTGGAATTTTGGAATCATGGGCCTTTCATGCAGGGATGTTTCCCTGTGGTCACCCCAACTGACTGCTTCAGGGCATCCTTTTAATTATGCATGCCTTTCCCGACTGTCAGAGATTACCTCGCTCTCCCTGCGAGTTTTGCCTGTGTTTTCTGGATTCTGTTTTAGCCAGAATCTGCAAAATGAGGGCAAAACGTGCGGGAAGAGCAAGGCAATTTCTGACGGTCCGGAAAGGCATTCATAATAATAAAAAAAACCCAAAGCAGTTGGCGGAGGTGACCATGGGGAAATGTCCCTGCACAAAAAGCCATGAAAAAAAAACTGCCAATGTTATTGAGGCAGATGAGAATTCTCACTGAAAACTCATAAATGGTGGCCTTTTATTGTATTTGGGCAATCATACACAAAGTTGTTTTAAAATGTTTGTTCAGAGGTTAAAAGAGTACCGTATATACTCGGGTATAAGCCGACCCGAGTATAAGCCGACCCCCCCAAATTTGAGGCCAGAAAAGGGAATTTCTTATTGACCCGCGTATAAGCCGAGGGTCAATAAGAAATTCCCTTTACCGGTAATGCTGCGCTCTAAAATGGCGGCTGCCATTTTAGAGCGCAGGGATGATCTTGCCCCTGCCCCAGGTCGCCCTCCCGCCGGCCTCCCGGGCCCTCCCGACCTACCCTGACCCCAGTGCCATCCAAGGGGGGGAGGGGGAAGAGCCCCTGAACCCCCTACTCACTGGGAGAGGTGGCGAATCGGCGCTCTAAAATGGCGGCCACCATTTTAGAGTGGGAGGAAGAGGCCCAGAGAAGGCCCGCTGGAGGCCCGCGGATCAGCTGTAGAGCGGGAGGACCAGCCCTGGTGAGGTGGGCGGGGGGGGGAAGAAACTGCCGCTGCCGCCACACAGCAGAAGGCGCGGTGCGGTGGGGGTGGGCTGGGGGGAATCAGCTGGCTAGGGGGAGTGTGCTGGGGGGGTGGGGGGAGCGCGCTGGTGGGTGGGGGGAGCGCGCTGGGGGGTGGGGGGAGAGCTCAGGGGGGTGGGGGGAATCAGCTGGTCGGCTGGAGCGTGCTGGAGCGCGCTGGGGGGGTGGGGGGGAACCAGCTGGTCGGCTAGAGCGCACTGGGGGGGTGGGGGGAATCAGCTGGCCGGGGGGGGAAACGTTGGGGGGTTGAAGGGGAATCAGCTGGTCGACTGGAGCGTGCTGGGGGGGGAATCAGCTGGCTGGCGGGAGCGCGATTCAGGCAGCTCCGAAGGAGAAACAGCCCAATTACCGTATTGACCCGTGTATAAGCCGAGTTGGGATTTTTCAGCCTTTTTGGGGGGCTGAAAAACTCGGCTTATACACGAGTATATACGGTATATGGATTATATGAGTCAATCTAGGATCATTGGCAGAGATATACAGTTTTCTTAGGTGCTATATTGATAACAGAGATATACTATTTTTCTGGATGAAAGTTGATTTTAAAAGAAAAAAGGCATATCACCACAACTATCAGCTTACATTTGAGAACTTCACACTTAGTAATAAACCACATCCCAAATGAAGATTTTTTTCATGCCAAACACACCACTTGGATTGGTTGCTTACTTCACAACCTTTGATTCCCTACATATTTTGAGCATGAAAAATATCATATTTTGTCAATGTTTTAAAAGAACTGTGGGCAACTCCTCAATAATTAAATCCAGAGTGTTAAGTAAAACAAGTGTCAAGAAGGCAAAATCTATTCAAATCCCCTGGTAATTGATGTGCTTCTGTGTTTTATATCTCTGATAATTAGATAAACTTACATTGCTTTAGGCTGAGCTTTAAATAACACAATTTCCTTAACTTCAAGAAACAGGTATTGAGAAATAAAGCTATATTCAAGTCACATCTGTCTTCAATAAAATCTAGGGTACAGAAGCAATTATGTCTTTGATATTATGGTTATGTTAGGTTAAGTTGATGCTGCTTCATCAAATTAAAGGATACACACAATGAGAAAGGAATGATACATAATATCTTTTCTCTATTTTTTTTAGGCCTACCTTAGATTTGTTTTGTTTACTTTACATGAACACACATGAAGCTGCCTTATACTGAATCAGACCATTGGTCCATTGAAGTCAGCAATGTCTGCTCAGACTGACAGTGGCTCTCCAGGGACTCAGGTCTTTCACATCACCTAATGCCTAGCCCTTTTTAATTGGAGATGCCAAGGACTGAACCTGGGACCTTCTGCATACGAAACTTCCTCCACAACCCCGTCACCACTACCCCCTTTTTCTGCAAGTTATCCTTCACTACTAGTTATCTATTTTGACCTCTTCTTTCATTGCCTTCCATCCTGCATCCTTAATTTTTTTTATTGCCATCAAGTCACATCTGACTCACAGCGACCCCTGGTGGGGTTTTCAAGGCAAGAGATGTTCAGAGGTGGTTTGCCATTGTCTGCTTCTGTGTCACAACCCTGGTATTCCTTGGAGGTTTCCCATCCAAATACTTGCCAGGGTCGAACCTGCTTAGCTTCTGAGATCTGACAAGATCAGGCTAGCCCGGACTATCAAACTGTAAAACCTCCAGTTGAAGAACAGTATCAGTAACTAATCATTTGTTGACATCTAAAAAACTGGCACTGTGTAGGTGGTCACAGCTCGCACTTTTACCACATATTTGCCTAATTGACCGAATGATATAGATAGCAAAGAAAGGTGACTTTAGGGCTTTGGGCAGTTTTCTATTCAGACTCTATACCATAGATCCCCAGTAAAGTACCAGAGGCCACCATAGTGCCCACCAAAGTTTCCTAGAGCTTGCTTGTTTCTCTACCTCTCCACCATTAATACAAAGAAGTGAGGTGCAATAATATTCAGTCAGCTGTACCAGGCTGTCATCAGCCTGTGTTATGCTAGAGCTACTTTTGGGGCTGGCCCAGCATTTGGGCAGAATTCATGATAGAGAAAAGAAAGTGAAGAAATAGGAGATGTAGAAAGCAATTTCCCAGGTGTGTCTCCTTGGAAATGTAGCTCTCTTTACTTCTGTTACATAAGGAATCTTACAAAAAGAATTGAACAATATCAATAAAACACCTAGCTTGTATCAAATATGGCTGGGCATATCGATAAACCTGAACCAAAAATAAACTTGAAATTACCTGTTTTGGCAATATTCAGGTTTTGTTTCAGCAGAATACCAAAACCTGGGAATCTACCCAAAGCCGAATAGGCGATTCCCAAAAATTTGGTGTCCATCTAAAGCACTGGTTCCCAACCGGGGGTCCACGGACCCCCAGGGGTCCGCGAGAACTAAATTAAGGTCCGCGAAACAAAGTTATAAACCCATAATAAATTAATCTTTTCAATTAAAAGTTCTCTATTATTAAAAAACCATATTCAAATATTATTCTAAGTTTAATGTTTAACTAACAGTTATGATTAAAGTTTATTTTCAAATTCTCGGAATTTTTATTTTGAACTTTGGGGTCCCTGCACCAAACAAAAAAGTCCTAGTGGTCCCTGGTCAAAAAAAGGTTGGGAACCACTGATCTAAAGAGAGTCCCTTGTAGCTAGGATGCAAATTTGGTGACTCTACCTCCAAAAATGCCCATACAGGAGCTTTGGGAAAGAATCCCCATAGACTATAATGGACCCACTTTTTTTTTTTTTTGGTAAACCCAGAAATAAAGCCAAAATACCCCTTTACTGATTTGGGTATTCGGCTTATTCTGGGTTTACAGGAAAAACTTGGGCCCAGTAAACCCAAACCCAACATTTACCGTTTCCCCCCCACCCCCACAACCCTAATATTGAATGATGCTTCTATGTGGACAATGGACCATTTTGTTCCCCAAAACCCACTCTTGACCATCAGAGAGTCTCTGGTACAGCATTTGATACAGCATGAAGAAAAAAAGAAGTGGCAAAATCTTATGTTTATGAATAAGTGTGTGCTCTAGGCTGTTAGGATACCAGCCCACATGTTTTGTTAGTCAGAGTTACAGTTGTATTGGCATTTTATTGAGAATGACTTGGTGGTTTAAAATACCATTTGGAAGAAACTGAACAGTGCTTGAAATGGTTACTGAACAAACATAGACTTGCATCCAATTTGCTTCTTCGCAAAGAATTGATTATAATCCACAATCCACTTAACTTTAGAGTAGGCATACCTTTATGGGATTAATCTAGAATAAATGGGCTGCTGATTGCAGCCTAGGCTTTCATTATGGAATAGCAACATACCCTTGTAAAAGTCAACAGACACTTGGACTTTACAGGAGCTGGTAGGATGACAAGTTCAAAATCAGCGTATTTTTTTAAACACCAAAGCCATTGACACTGTTTAAACCTTAAACATAGATTTGTGAGTGTGGGTGGTCTCCCCGTCTCAGTCTCTTGGACTCAGGATGATTGCCCACAGTTCCACAGTTATTTCCATGAAATGTGTTTGAGAGAGGAATCTTTTTGAAAGTTCACTCACTCAGACAAGGCACACTCCACTTCATCATGAAGTCAGGGAAGGATAAATGAGAACTCTGGCATCTGATCATTTTCCGTAGAGAAAGTCATTGACTTCCTATAATCTATTCACATATGAGATCATGCACTTACACCCCCAAGCAACATGCAACACGAATTGCAAAATATCTCTAGCTAAAAGTATATGACAGGAGTCCCCCAACATTTTTTGAGCCTGTGGGCATCTTTGAAATTTTGACATAGTGTGGTGAGTGCCACCCCAAAATGGCTTCCCCATGAGGTGGAGCCAAGCCTAAAATGGCTGCCGCAGAATGTAAAGCCAAATGAAATCCCTTCCTCCTCTCACCTCCTAGGGATAAGGAAAGTCTGAAGGGGAATGGAACCATACACTGAATAAGGAAAGCCCAGGTACTTACCAGTCCTCCTGATTTTCCAGTGGAAAACCCTTTCATAGAATCGTAGAGTTGGAAAGGGTTTCCAGGGTCATCTAGTCCAACCCCCTGCATAATGCTGGAAATTCATAACTATCTCTCCCCCACACACACCTAGTGACCCCTACTCCATGCCAAGAAGATGGTCAAAAAATCCTCCAGGATCCCTGACCAGTCTGGACTGGAGGAAAATTGCTTCCTGGTCACAAAGTGGTGATCAGCATTTCCTTGGGCATGCAAGAAAGGGCCACGAGAGTCAAACACTGATGCACACCTTCCTGCCCTCTCTCTCATAATCTGCCTAAGTTCACAGAATCAGCATTGCTGTCAGCTGTTTTCTGCTCGAGGCTATGGCTGTATGAGAAGCAGTAGATAGACAGATGGCTATCTAGTCTCTGCTTAAAAACCTCCAAAGAAGGAGAGCCCACCACATCCTGAGTAAGACTGTTCCACTGAGGAACTGCTCTGTCAGGAAGTTCTTCCCAATGTTTAGCTGAAAAGTCTTTTGATTTAATTTCAACCCGTTGGTTCTGGTCCGACCTTCTGGGGCAATAGAAAACAACTCACACCCCTCTTGAACTCCCTTCTCTTTAAGTATTTCTGACGATGGGATTCTACCCAGCATAACTTTAAGTTTGTTAAAATTTGCTTTCCCGAAGTCCAACATATATGTCTGACTATGTACAGCTTTTCCCTCCCTCAAGATTGTAAATTCCAAAATTACATGGTCACTACTATCCAAGGTGTCCATTACTGTCACTTCATCAACCAATTCTTCCCTGTTGGTGAGACTCAAGTCCAAGATAGCTGACCCCCTTGTTTCCCTCTCCACTTTCTGGAAAATGAAGCTGTCATGTGACCACAATGTCCTGTCTGAGAACTTTGTAATCTGGTTTTAGGAATGTCTCATCCAAGTCCTCTGCGTGGCTTGATGGTCTATAGCAGACCCCCACCATATTATCATTATTATTTCTTACTCCGTTTATTTTTACCCAGAGACTCCCGACTGAATTTCAATGCTCAGATACATGTATGTCCTCACAAGTACACACACTTTTGATGTATAATGCTACTCCTCCTCCCTTTATTATTTGTCTATCCCTTTTAAACAAGTTGTATCCCTCAATTCTAATATTCCAGTTGTGAGTGTCATCCCATCAAGTTTCAGTAATGCCTACTAGGTCACCATCCCCTTCCTCTATTAGGACTTCTAGCTCCTCCTGCTCATTTCCCATATTCTCTGCATAGTGTACAGACATTGGAATCCATGGTTTATGTGTCCTGTTTTCATATCTGTACTTAACTGTGAGTAAATGTTTCCTCGCATATGCGCCACTCCCCACAAATCTTTAGTGTTCTTATTTACAGTTATTGGCATCATACTAGGCTTTGAATTGTTGTCTTGCTTCCCCATAGGATTTAGTTTAAAGCCCTCCTTATCAGGTTTGCAAGGCTCTTACCAAACACATTTTTTCTACCCCTGTGAGATGCAAACCATCTCACAATAGAATAGCTTCATCTTGATAGCTTAGGCCAAGCCCCCCCCCCCGCCCAAAAAAAAACCCTTTCCTGATGGCACTATTTACATAGCCAGTCATTTATTTGCATTATTCTTTTTCCCCTTTCTAAGCCATGGCCTTTGACAGAAAGAACTGATGAAAACACAACCTGTGCTCTCAGGCCCTTTACCTTTTTACCCACACAGTCTCTTTTAATATGTCCTGGGCTGTGCAGTATAATCTGTTCCCGAGTGGATGAGCAAAAAAGGAATAATAATCTGTGGGCATGACAAGTCTTTTTAGCCTTTATGTCACATCCCAGATGCATGCACCTGGTAGACAGCATACCATTTGAAGCATCAAGTCCAGTTGGCACAATTTAGCCTCTACCCTTCTCAGTAGGGAATCAACAATTACCACCTCATGCCTCCTCCTATATTTGGGAGCAGAAGCTCAAGTCCTCTCCTCTACAGGGGCCTGAGAAATTTCCTTCAAGCTTCGGGGAGGCTGGAGGAGTAGCCTTTGTTCCAGTGATCCAGAATTAATATCTATGGGGAGATCCTTTGCAACAGAGGCTCAGAATGTATCCTGATTTTCCTGCTTCATTCTTCTATGCATCCTCTTCCTGCGTTGGGCACTCCTCCATTTGCTGAGGTACCTTTCCCTCCTTCTCCTGTTGCCCTTTCAAGAATGCTTCATGTGTTCTGTCCAACTCTTCCTCTTCCCTTATAAAACAGAGTGAGGACAAGCTTATCTCAGATCCCTTATTCTTCTCCTCCTGTAGGGCTACCAACTTACACGGGCTGCATGTGTAATTGTTGTTACCCTCAGGTAAAAATACGAACATGCCACAGACTTTGCATGTCACTGCCTCAGCTCCCTCACCAGCCATGCTGCTGTGATCAACTGCATAAGTGGTTCAGTTTTTCTTGCACTTCCCTGATAGCTGCCCTGACAAACTGCCTTACAAGACTTGCAGAAGCAAAAAGCTTAATATAGGATGCACAAACTTCTCAGCTTCTTAAAGGGCCCCCAGGCCTGAACCCTAAGCTAAGAGCCACAGGGCAAGAACCCTTAGACTCATGCCGCTGGCAAAGAGGAGCTTTAGTCAGGTCAAGGCTCACCCAGCAGAGGGCGGGGCCAGCAGTCAGCCCTAGGCAAAAGACCCTCCCCAATCAGCAACAATCACCTTCTGCAATCAGCTGCAATCAGCTAAAACCCAGGCAAAAGAAACAGAAACAACACTTTCATTTGAATGAAGGCATGAAAGCAACCAATATGAAGCCCTGCCTTCAAAACCCACCCCACATTCTGAGAAGTTCAGCAGGTTCCAAGCAAAGTATTGATGGGCACTAGGGTTGTGCATATCAATGTACCCGAACCGAAAATAAACCTGAAATTAGGCAGTTCGGCGATATTCAGGTTTCAGGGCGATCGAATACCAAAATCTGGCAATCTGCCCGAAGCTGAATAGGAGATTCCCAAAAAAGCTGAATGATATTTGCCTTTTCCAGGTTTCAGCTATTCGCCTTTGCTCAGATGTACAGCTCTGTGCTTTCTCCCATTTTTCTATCTTTGACTGGTTTTGTTAGGGCCCCATTGTTGGGGCCCTTTAGGGGTCGTGTAATCGGAGTCAACTTGGTCTGACAAAACTAACCATCACCGTTCAGTGGAGTGATCTGGATCAGGACAGTCTGGAGGCGGAAGGGTCATTTAAAAGACAGGGCTCACCCAGTCCCATCCGGAGGGATATACCTTCCAACTAAAAATAACTGCTTCCACAGCTGCTGAACAGGCTTTGTTCTGAAGAAGACTGCTCACCCACATGGATGAGCAATCTCCTTTACAAGAGCTGCCTTGGTCATGACTTTATATGTAATCAAAAAATAATAACACTAGGCTATTATAATATCATATGCTATATTCACAAACATTTCTCTCAAGCATGACTACATAACATAGAATATAAAGAATTAATTCCATATAACATTCACAATTGCACAAAACCCAACCCCCAACGGAGGTAACAATGAACCCAGGAGTTCAACAAGTAAGTAAATGAGTCTGTAACTTTAAATAACCATGTAACTTTTCTTCCTTCTCTGGTCCAGAGTGCCAAGTAGGTCAGGTAAGTGTAATACTCCAACAATCTTCAAAGACCCATGGCAAGAGGCAGATCAAGAAGACGGGCTGTACCTTGTGGATAGCGCAAACGGAGGTTAATTTTTATCCAGAAAGCCCATCTTGTAGAGGGCTTTTGTGATACTAGCAAAACTTCCTCCACCTTGACAGGCCCGTGGATTAGGGAGAGATCCTCCATGCTGCCAGATGCAGATACTCTGTATCATGATGCTATAGTGAACCTTAAACCAGGAGATCTTTGTGGGGTGGGAATAGTATGCAGTTCCCCTTGGCCAGAGCTGTTAGGATAGTCGGACCTGTCCACCTTGATCTTTGCTATGGCTCTGTTCAACAGAAAAATGGCGGGCGGGGGGGGGAAGAAAAACATTCCTGTCCATTAGAGCGCCCCCAGCGATCACTGCCATAAGGGAACCTTCAGGCAGGAGGGTACACACCTTCCATTTTGAGGGGATATGACCCTCACCCAGACACCTCAGAAACTCAGAGTGGTTATCATTCTGGGCCATCTGGGCCATCTTGCCTTTGCAAGTCTGTCACTTCTTAACAAGTGCTCTTTTTAAACTTGGCCCTCCGTCATCTCAAACTCAGTCACAGCAGAAACCAACAGATGCTTCTTCTCTCCGTGGCGACAGGAGAAGAACTGAGGGAAGAGCACTCCCTCCGCCTCAGTCGTGTCACCATTTAGGCAGGAAAGCAGTTGCTGACTGAGGGGAGTGGGAGCGCTCTCGGCAGAGCTGACCGTTTTGGAAGAGTTAATCATCTCCGTGGCTGGGACTACACAGAAGCTCCGTGATCTGGTCCAAAAAACTGGGGCAACATTTTCACACTCACATCAAAGGAAATCATGATGCCTTCTGTACTGAGCTTTTGATCCAGCTTTCCTCCCCAACTACAGTGATTCCACCACCCTTTGTTTCCACACCATGTGCTCATTCCAAGGATGAAGTGTCTGTCCCTTTTAAGCTGGAACAAAAAAAAAACCCCACCCTTTTCCTCCAGCTCATAGAGAAAATGGCTGGGCTCCTATGGGTGAATCTCGGTGTGGCTTCCTGGCTTACAGCCAATCTGGACAGGAGACTCCATCTTCAGAATGGTGGAAGTAAGTGCTGCTTTTGCTTTTTCAGCCCTTTAAGGGCTTTTTTATTTGAGGCAGAGCACCTGTGAGCCACAGATCTGCTGTTCAGGGGGAAGGGAGAAGTGCTGAACTGCGGGGGGACTTGGCAAGTTTCTTTTACTGGAGCTTCTATGTCAATGAAGGGGATAGGGGAGGGGTGGTGATAGCAAATGGCATGAGGACAGGGCAGGTGGATATTGTCCCCGTATACTTCCACCCTGCTTATTCTGTTTTCTACAATATGGGTGAATTTTCCAGCCCCTGTGTAGAAGCAATGCTTATTGAAATAAAACACTTTTTTTCTGAGTGGATATCGCATCTGGACTCTATGCGTGGATGTTTCAACCCACAGATTTTCCTATCATTTTCTCCATTCCCCCCCCCAAAATATAATTTTCCTTGTAAGTTTACTCATATTTATATTTCAGAAATGTGCCTTAACACTGAATTCTTTTGCTTCATTTTACTCCCAATTACATTAACATACCATGAACTTTGTATGTTTTATCTTTATTCATACAGGAGAACAAAGATACTGTGACACTTGTACTGGCATTGTTATTGGCTGATGGCTGTGAAGATGAGGATTCCGTCCTTCAGTTGCTATTTAAAATGTTTCAGATGCAAATTGCTCTTTTCTCTTAAAAGCTACAAGTTACGTCACAATAATGAAATGTCAAGGGGAAATGTTGGGCCTTGACTGTTTGTTCTGTACCACATGTGTGTACATTATTCTAACTTTTTCATTTTGTAGAAATTCTGACAACTGTTACATGGCTAAAGGAGATTTTCAAGCTACAAAAACAAACAAATGCAAACTGCATTAAAAAGAAGTGTTAGAAGAGAAGAACTAAACCAGTAAAGCAATATTTGCAACATACTATGAAAGTGGCTTGTACTGGAAAATTAGTGGTAAACATTTACTATAGAAAGAAATGTTTGGTTGCATGTTTCCCCTCCACATGACTGCATTTCTCACCTTAAAGTACTGCTGGGAAGGGAACATGAGCAATCTATTACACACATTATAACGTTTTCATAAACAAAAGGACCTTGTAAAATGTTGTACTTACAAACCCACCATTGGGATTGCATGTACACTTTTAAAAATAAGCACAGATATCATTCTGAAGATGTTGAGGGAAGAAAAAGGGACTTGTTTTTCAGTATAAATAATTGCAAAGCATTCAGTTAGCAATCAGGCTCATCCTTTAATACATCCCAAAGCAGCAATGAGACATGTGCAAAATGAAGTGGCAGAGGAATGCAGCAAAATGACAGCACTGAAACCATGGAACAGATGAATTAATGGATTACTTACTATATCCTCCTTAGACACCAAATGGCTAAGCAGAAAAGTAAGGTATTGAATAGTCAAATAATACCATGTTCTAGTGATATAAAAGTGATTACTTATACTAGCAATGTGAAGTTAGGATTCATATTTGTTCACTACATATGTTAAGGATATGTTTAATGGAATTTAAAGTACAGTCCTATGCAGAGTTACTCCAGTGTAAGCCCATTGATATCAAGGAGTTTACACTGAAGTGACTTGACAGACAACCGCACAATTAGAATATTCATTTTATAAAATATTTTAATCTTATTTTCTTTCTTGCAAAATGTTTACATAAATGAAATTCTGATTATCAGTTTGGTAAAAAGGAAAGCAAAAATCTAATAAGGTAAATTTTAGGTGACGTGATACAAACAGAACATTGTCATAAAACTAAATATATGGCTTGTTAATTAGGAGATATAACAATTGCTGGCAAATATCATATAAGACAGTCAGTGCAATCCTAAACAGAGTTATACCCTTCTAAATCCATTGCAGTAACTGGGCTTTGAAAGGTTTAATTCTACTTAGAATTGGGGTGCCAAAGTCTAATAGAGTCTAGGGATAAACCCATTTTGAGAGGATTCATTACCATCTCCCCGTGTTTTCCCTATTTCCTTCAGGTTCGCTGTTCAGAGACCTCCAAACCGCTGATTGTACCATCGTGTTTTACTCTAAACTTTACTTTCCTTAGGCCATGAAATGCTTCAGATTTGCCACTTCCCCAAAAGAATCACAGCAGGAGAAGGGACAGTTATAAAATGCATGCTGTGGGTGTATTCAAGCATCACAGGGTGAGCAGCTTGCAGGCTTGGAGCCATCTTGTGGCACACTGGTATCTTTCTGGAGTCCTCTGTGACTTGTGTGGGCTCCTTCAGCTCTTCTTCCTGGCCAGCCAATCAGAGGGCTGGCTAGATTTGTTCCAGGATGGGGCTGGTCAGGCGGACCTCAGTGTACCAGTCTTCAGTCTGGTCCACCTGCCAGATATTTACCAAACTCCCCCTCGTGCCTGGGTTGCATTTGCCCTTGGAGGCAAATACCTCAGGGCAGAAAATGTAACTGTATTGTTTTGGTTGAAAAATCAAAATTTCCCAATTTGATTATGTTATTTTTGAGTTGTGTTGTACACTAGTTGTAAAAACAACTACATTAGTCATTAAGACATGTCCAAAATTCCAACAGTTTTCATTTTGCACATTGAGGCATTTATGAATATTAACCAATATATTTGGAATAGCACTGCCGGGGACAGGGTAAAAAAATATGAAAGCAAAATTGTTAAAATCCCTATGTTTTAAACAAATTAAATCCCATTAACAAATCAACACTCTTTACTGAATGTAAAATACGTTTCTCTAGAGAACAATTAGCAGTTCTTTGAATGAAAATATTTTTAAAATGCACCTCACTCATGTTTGTTTTGTCAATATCGCAACGCCATTTCAGTCTCCCTGAGGTTAATTGCTTAGCTTATTAAAGATGCATCATTCTAAGATTTAAATACACATAGCTGACATTCCTTTCAGACATTCTTTTCACTTCTCATTACACACACTTTTTTTTTTGTTACACAAGACAATTTCATAGGCTTTTAGACTACAGGAAATTTTCTCTATGACCCCCATGCTATTCCCTTAAGGTGTTCTATATCTGCACACTGCACTGGAGTGGGAGGGTATCAGTGTGAGATACAAAAGATAGAAATCACACATCTAAGAACTCCCTGAAGACCCTGATAATTGAAGATATTTTAATGCTCTTATTTTTACACACACACACCCCAAAAATTACAGAAACACAGTGAGGACTTTTTTATATACTTATTTTTCATCCAAGTCACTGATAAAGATATTGATGGGTACTAGGCCCAGCACAGTTTCCTGGGGCACCTCACTTGAGACCTCTTTAGACTGGTGAAGTAGCACTAGCCTTTGAATATAGTGACCAAACACCTGCGAATCCACTTGATGGCACTACTAGTTAGCCCACACCTCGCCTGTTTGCAAATCAAAATTTGACTTGGTCAAATGCCTTCTTGCCTCTATGTCTGCCAATTCTCTTCTACCTCATCTTCTGCAACCAACCATCCAACAGATCACTGATTAATTTCTGAGGACTACCCATGATCCTGTGTTAGCCAAACAGATATACTAAACCTCAACTGACAATCAAATTCTACACGCTTACTCTAAAATAAGTTGCACTGAGTTCAATAGGATTTGCTCTTAAACACATGTAAAAAGGATTGCTATCTCAATGTCTGACATGTCCTGTTACTAACACTTTGAGGAGAAGAAAAAAGAAGAAGACTGAAATCACAGCTTTGGACACATGAAAAGTTCCGTGCATAAGGGAACATGCACATTATTTGAACATATGAAGAAGCTGCCTGAAGGTGAAGAGAAATAAAACAGACCACTGTATATTAAAAGACCTCAAACTCCTGATCTAACATAATATACCAATAGATGGTGTGTACATAAAAATACAATACAGTTTTTCACACTTTCTATACCTGCAGAACATTCATTTGCACTCTGTTCCTGGAACACCTGAAGAAGCCAAGCACACTTACATCAACGGGTCAAACTAAAACCATGAACATCTTGGAAGAACATGCTCCAACAACAGTGAAACTGCCAACTATAGTTATGCATTATATGTTTTGCCAGAATTACCACAGTGAATACATTTTAACATTGGGTGGATTCAGAGGTTACTTTGGCTGTTGTGAAATTTTTTCATGTTATAGTGATTAGAAAATGATTTTGAGATGATTGTTCAGCCTAGTTTATGCAATTTCTAATGTGACATTACTCAAAACCCATGAGTATCATTTAATTACACTTTAACATTGTAAACTTAGTGGACATTCTATTTCTGCATGCTGTTAGGTGTTATTACATATAAGGCACCATCAAATAGAAAATGTACTAGAGGATCAACTGAACACAAGTTAAATTGCATAGAAGTCATCTTATTTATTAGTTTCATTCTTGTATGTAAATTTCATCAAAAATAATTTGGGGCATTTGATTCGATATAGAAGAACTCTTTTCTATACCCAGTATGCATTACAAACAAAAGGATTATTTATCCATACAGCAGAATATGTCAAAATGCACTGCTAAAGCTCTATAAAATAGTCTGTGTCTAGAATACAGGTAGGATGCTTCCTTTGGTATCATCTCATTAAGATTGTTTTGTTTCCCTTAGTTAATTGCCCTGCCAACTGTATTTAGAAAGGTTCCCATTCTGACAGTTGTAGACGAGCTGTGTACATCTTACTCCACTAACTATCTATGCACTTGAATATGTCCCATCTGGGAGCCCTGACATTTTCTTTCTTCTTCTGCAACACTTTGAAGTCCTTCTCATTACTGCATATCACACTGGAGTTTTAGTATAAACTGAGCATCAGTTAACTCTAGCTAGTCTTGTCAGTAATGTAATTTAATGACATTGTCTAGGACTTATAAACATAAAATTCCTTTCTAATTGATTTATTTGAACATCTCCAAGGCAAACCAAGCTTAGTAAATGCTGGATAAGAGACACGGGAGAGCAACTAAGAATGAATCCTTTGACATCCTAGCTCAGTGATACTCAGTGGCTTAAGAGCCACGTATGGCTCTGTAATTTTTAAAAAACAAAACAAATAAATAATATTAAGTATTCAAATGTGAGTAATTTTCTGTGTGGGCTTTTCCCCATGTGGGCTTTTTTCCGTGTGGGGTTTTTTCTTGTGTGCATTTATGACCATGGGGGTTTTTTTGTGGGCAATTTTCTTGTGGGCTTTTTTCTGGTTACCACTTCATTTGGCTGTTATTTAGGTAGACAGCAAAGTTAGGGACAACCATACCTGCAAGAAAGAGCAAAAAATCACTACTGCCATGTCCATCATAGAGCATTTGAATGATAGTCTGCCTCCTCCCCCTTTTTGCCTTTTCTTCTAGGTGGTTCCATGTACTAAGAATAGCTGAAATTTGAAGCACTGCACATGTACTTTGGTCACCAGTTCTATATGACAGTGTTTTAATTGTTTTGACAGAGGACCTCCATGTGGACTGTCCTGATTTCCATGGCATTTGTATCACTGGCTCACACAAATGAGTCCTCCCAGTAAGCCCAGCCTGTCCATTTTCCTAGCAATTACTTAAGGCAATCTCCATCTGTGAAGCAGTCCTCAATGTTGGGTCAAGTCAGAGACTTGCCCTATGCAAGGCACACATGTATGTGTGCTGGCAACCAAGCTGGCTGCTGCAAAAACCCTGGCGGGGGGGGGGGGAGCAAGTGATCACAGCCACCACTGACTCTCCCTTTTCATTCCTGTTTTCTTGGGGGGTAAGGCACTTGCAGCCCAGGACCCAGGGCAGCAACACAGATATTCTGTGGCTAAGACCACCAGCGAACAGCGAGGGGGAAATAATGTAAGTGACAAATCAGCATACATTTCAAGGGCACAGCATTTACATTTGACACCCTTGTAATGTATGTTCCAGTGTTTCTGCATGATAGCTCTTTTTCCAGCCTATTACAACCTATAGTATTTGGATTAGTTACTGAAGGACGAGCATGGCTAAAATTGCTAATGGCAATAAGTGAAGTCTATCAGTAAACACATTTAGTATTTATGAGAGCAGAAAATGAAAATGGCAATGGAAACAGTTACTGTGTCATTTGTTTTCATAATGCATGGCCTTGAATTCTATTCAGACATATGAGTGGCCCATCGTCTGCAGCCTACAATGAACCCCCTCTGCAAATGTGCTGCAGCAAGTACTTTTTCACCCATTAGAATTAATAGCACAATCTCTTTGGTTCAGCAAGTTTGAATTAGGACATTTAGTCCTTATGGACATTTTAAATTCAGAATATATTGCAGATTTCTAAATAAGCTCTCTAAGCATTTTACACAATCTCTACATTTAATATAAGATCCTTCTAAACAGTATAAAAGAAACACATGACTCAAGGCTACCTGACTGATAGCCATGTGGTGCATTAGTATTCATGTAGATAAAATGTTAGATGAAAATGGATGGAAATATGAAAATTGTATGCATCATATCAAAGCATACTTACATTTAGATGGATTCAGAGACTCATTTTCTCTAAGTGAAGAGCCTTTCCCTGACAGAAAAAAAACCCTCTTTCCTCCAATGGAGAAAGGATTCTTTCACTAGAACACGATTCCTGATCACATCCATTAGGTTTACAAATGAGTATGATTAAGATGCAAGATTGGATCCAACACAGCATTCCTGCAGATTTCCAGGGTCAAGAGCAATATGAAGTCAAAGCCAGGTTACCTGCAGAGTTTGGTCTCAAGTACTAGTCCAAGAGGACAGTCAGAGTTCAATCCAGGGTCAAAGGCACACAGAGCTCAGAAACAGATATAATTGCTGTTAGCACCAGGTGATAACACAAATTATTCTCACACTAGCCTGACTGCTAGTGCCTGCTTAAATAGGCCTAGGGTGAACCAGCTGTTGCTGGTCCCTCTGACTCAGCATTCCCTGCTGGAAGCAGCTCATTAGCCTCATGATTGTCAGCAGGGAGTGCTTTTAGCTGGGCCTGCAGTCTGGCACTCTTTCTATGCTTGTGTAGGAGTGCTCTGAACCTTTGGCACCTCTGCTGCAGCGTCTTTGAACATCTGGTGACCCTGCCTGTGGCTGATCCTCTGACACAGGTGAGTCCCCTGCTGTAGGCAGTTGTAGGCATGGAGGGAGCTTATCTGTATGTGACTGCACAGCCTGCTGCAGTTCCTCCTTTCCACTGCCTGCTGCTTCAAGGTCCTTCTCATCTGAGGAACCCTCAGCAGGCTACCCTATGACAACCGCCAAGCTATGAACCTTCAGGGGGAGTTCAGCCCCCTCTGGGACACACAGCATCTGCAGCCCCTGAACAGCTTCTCCATTGACCAACAGTACCTCAGTCTTGTCTGGATTGGGCTTCAGTTTATTGGCCATCACCTTCTCTAGGCACATATTCAGGACTTCCATAGATCCACCTGGCTTAACTGTTAAGGAGAAACATGGCAGGATATCATCCACATATTGATGGCACTCCAAATGACCTCAGCCAGTAGTTTTAGGTAGATGTTAAATAGCATGGTGGTGGGGGAGATCGAGCCCTGTGGGACCCAAAAGCATAAATGCCATGGGGCTAAGCAGCGGGTCTCGAGTATTACCGTCTGGAATCAGTTGGTCGAGTAAGAGTGGAAACACCAAAGCATGGTGCTCCCCAGTCCCAGCCCAGCCTGGCTCTCCAGCAGGACACCATGTTTGATGGTATCAAAAGGTCCAAGAGAATTAACCGGGATGCACCATCACTGTCCCAGCAAAGGTAATCAGTCAGGGTTACCAAGGCTGTTTCTGTTCCAAAGCCAGGCCTGAATCTGGACTGGGTCTAGATAATCCATCTCTTTCAAGACTACATGAAGCTGTGTAGCTGTTACCCTCTCGAGCACCTTGCCCAAGAATGAAATCCTAGCCACCAGGCAGGTAGTTGTTTAGATCATCTTGGTCCTGGAATGTCTTCTTCGGGGGGGGGGGGGGCATCTTTTTCAAAGCAGTCAGAACTACACCTTCCCATAGAGAGGTATTTATTACCTCCCTGAACCTGTCAACCAACCTACACAATATATATCATCTTTATATGTATGTACACATGTTCCAGTGCAATATGAGTGTCTGTATGCAAATAAGCATTTAGGAGTAAGTCAATTATGACTTGGGATGTGTCTTCAAAACAGCCGTTAAATAATAAGCTACAGATAGGGTAACAGCTTTGTCTTTACAAGACAGCAAATAGATTGGATTATAGTCACGTGAACATGCTGGAAAGTGTGAGATCAATGGAGTAATAAAAGAAAATCTTATAGAAGAATATAACTCACAGCTGAATAAAAAATGGATAAGAGTTTCGGTCTTTGCCTTTCCACGTGGGCAGACTCTCTGTTCAATTGTACTATCTGAGACTCTGCCAAATAATTTGTTGAGGGGTAAGACATTATGTCTGGTCAAGAAGAAAAGTCTTCGAAAGGTTGGAATAGTTAACATATTTAAATAGTCTGGAAGCACTGGAAAAGATGAAGTACTCAGTCCACAGAAAGAGGGTGCACATTTTCTTTTGGCATCACTACATAATTCAAGGTGGTCTCCTCAACATACAAATATAAGTGCCGTACAATGTGTGAAGCTGATTAATTGATGTACAATGTTGAAAAATGCATAAATTTTACAAGAAAAATAAATAAATGCAAGAAACATAAAATGGCACAATTAAAAAAAAATGACACTGATTAAATTTGCACCAGCTAGCAGCAATGGTGGAATGGGGATGAGAATGTGAAGTCCTTTGTTTTGTGGAAGGCAGCCCTGGAGTTGTGAAATCCTGAGGCAAAGTTTTAAAAAGCTACTTGAGAAGCTCTGTGGCCTGTGCTGAAAGAGAGCAGTGCAGTACACACTTGAAGCCCTAAACCAGACTAAAACACCTCAGCTGAAGAAATCTCTTCAGTCTTGGCCTGAAATAGTGCAGTCTGTGAGACAGCTTCAAAATGTATTCAACTTCGGGAAGCTCAGAGGTTGCCTGTGCCACAAACATTTGCTTCAGGAACAATTTGTGGAACTTGAAATATATACTAATTTCAGTAATGAACATGCATGGTAACATCCGTGCCTTAAAAAACCCATACTTTGTAGAAAACTATATACTATGTATGACAGATTGGGATTCTAGGATACTGTGATGTTCCCTGGGGGAGATATATAAATGAGGAAATATTATGCATACATTCATGTCGGATTTCTGGTGCAACAAAATGCTGGGAAGTGGCTTTACAGCATTTGCCAAAACTGACCCTGAAAGCTCTGTCTCGGACATGTTGGAGTGCTATCTGTTGGAGCATTTTTGCTGCATTTGGTAGTGCTACAACTAGTTGGTACATTAGAGGTGCTTTCTCACAGTACACATCTTGATCATTATATGTACACAGAGGCAAAAAAATATGCTTGGCTGTCTTTGAACCCAACTAGGATCCTCAAGGCACAGGTTGTTGTTTTTTTAAGACAATACAAATCAATTTTAAAAACAGTACATATGTATAAAACCAATAGTTTAACATTTGGATTGTGATATTTGCTGGAGGATTAAATTAGATGTACCAAAGATGTAACTCTTAGTTTAAAAAATGAGCAATGCATTTATCAGTAATGAAAATAAGCTTTTTTCCTTGTATTATCTAAGTTATGGCTTCTTTGATCCAATGTTGAGTGATAAGATTAAGTTCCCTTCTTTCTACGTGATGGTTGCAAATAAACAGATGCAGTATGTTGGAATTGTTCAGTTGCTTAAGCAGTTTAGATGGATGTGGATTGGCTGCCTCACTTTCAATGATAATAGTGGATAAACGTTTACACAAACCTTGAGACCAAGGTTCCTCCAGAACAATATTTTTATTGCTTTAACACAAATGATGCCAATTTGATTCAATAACATACCAAATAAACCCATGGAAGGCATATTTTGCTCTCTGGTTTTACACAAAGTAATAGAAAGAACTGAGAAAGCATAGTTTGGTATGATTTTTCATTACCAGAGTAAGCAAATTGAAAATGGAAAGGGGAATGGCTGAAGAAGAAAAGGCAGAAACAAATTGGAGGGGCCAAATGGAGGGAGAAAGGGGCTGTACCAAAGGAAAAATGGGGCCCAGTTATACTCTACCACCCAAGGCCCATGCAAAACTCGAACTGGCCCTGGCTCTTAGCCTGGAGGAAGATTTCAAACTCTGCGGAGTAGAGTGGTAGGCTACGAACCAATGTTTAATTTAATATTCAATTTAAATTAATGAGATAAAATAGGATGTCAAATTGCCAAAGGCAGATGGCTGCAAAAGCATTGTAATCCTTTCTTCTCACCTATTAGTGATTGGCCAGAGAAATTTTTATGGTGTTTGCTACAGTTTCTCTACAAGATGAGAGCATTATGTTAAATGGAACATTTTAACCTCTTTCACAGGCATTTACACAGAAAACTAGAAGTGTGCGTTTAAAATATTATCACGTTAATTCAGTATCATGATTTCAGAAAGGGCAGGATTATTGTTTTTATTAAATGTTGGAAGTGTATTTATCATATTGAAAATCATGTTGAAGAGAAATATTGTGTTTGTTAATGTTGAATTGGATGTCTGCTCATTATTTCCCATTGGAGAAATCGTGGGGGGAATGACAAATTTGTTTGGAGCATTTTTTTTTTTTTTTACTAAATGGCACCAACATTTAAGCAAATTAATCCTCCCTCTTTACTAACACGCCTCACATTTTAAGTGAATTGGACAAAGAGGTCCAATTTTATAGCCCCTTGAAGAAGGTGTCCACAGCCCACTTTCTCTCCATTGTTCTCAATGGGGAAAAATGGCAGGAAAATTGTAGACTTTCTAGAGCAGCTGTTTTTTTCACCACATGGAGCCAAATTTCAGTGACCATAATCCTACTCTAATAAAGTCTCTCTCTCCCCTCCCCCCCCAGTTTCAAATGAGATTGACAAAAGTGTCCAATCTTATGCTCCTCCCCTTAAAAGGTGTCCCCTGCCATCCTTCTGCCTGTATAGGGAAAATTATTTCTAGAGCTGCTATTTTTAACAAGATAGCGTGCATACTCCTGAACAAAGTGGGGTCTCAAAAGTAAATCAAGGCATTTTCATAGCCAACAGCACATGAGAAGCAGTGGGTGGGAAACTTCTGCACAGGATAGCGTGATTGGATAAGGGCAGCTCTGCTAATTCCTTCCTGAGATCAGATTGGCTGGGAGATCTGTCTCTCTTTCCCCCTCCGATTTGCAGGAAACACAAATAAAACTGCAGACAGAACTGAGAACAAGCTTTCTGTTTCAGTTCTGTGTTGTTGTTTTTTAAGTGCCACATCAGCTACTAAAAAGGGTAGTGAACAGGACCAACAGCACAAAATCAAATCTAACCTTTCTGTACCTATTGAAGTCAATGAGGTAACACTGCTTTGGATCACATAGAAAATGCTGCAATAAAAGTGGAGGATATCATAGAAGAATTTCCGGCCTTTCTGCAGCCCCCCTTTTTGCGTCAAAATGTTCATTTTCAAAATTCAGTGCAGCTCTATTTCCACTACACATTTAGAAACAATTCTATAGGGTGGATCCAGGCAGTGTTTTCACTCAATCTCCTTTAGTTCTACTCCTACAGCAAAACCTGTTTATCAGTCTTTATATCATAACTTTTTTTGCTGTGCTTATTTGTGTTTATCAGTTGTTAGTAATAAGTTTATTCAGTTAACTTGCATCTTTATTAAGATTAAAATATTCCCAGCGCTGTTTTATAGCTATTCATATAAGGCTTTTCTCTTATAAAAACTATGTAATCAGGTTATGTCACTACGGGTTTTGTTTTAATCAATTTCTCTCCCAGCAATATTGATGAAACTATAGCACAGAAGTGTTTCAAATGTCTCACATGAAGCATATCAGCATGCTGAAGGGAATTTATATTTGTGCACAAACCTGAGGAAAAATAAGCAGTTAAGCATGTAAACCTCAGAGTACACTCACCTTATTAATAAAATATTGTTAATAAAAGATTATCATTGATATTAGCATCATAATGATTTATCCCTATAGGACAAAAATATCTACAAACCATAAAGTTTATTTTGCAATTCGAGCCAAATAAATGAAGTTTCATTTTCCTTTCAAACATCCCAAGGGAAAAATTTTTTGAATATATTTTTTCAATTTAAATATCATTAGCATTACATATAAGTATGTGCAACAACAAACACATAATTGTCAATTCAACCAGCTCATTTGATTTCATTTTTGTCCAACATAAATGCAAATGTCATAAATCCTTTTTAGGTGAGTAACGCTTGGTCCAACAAAATGGTACTAGTGTAAAATGGGCATAGTGTAGAAGTGTCCACACTTCTACACATCATGTTATTTATGTAGAAACTCAGGTTTCATCTGTCAATTATACCTTGAAACCACGAGCTTCAGACATCATATGAAAAGAAAATTCAGATCATCCAGAAAAATGCTCACTAATGGGCAGGCCGTAGACTTTCCAATTTCTTGGGGGGGGGGATGGACCAGAGGCATTGCTATGACATCATAGGGAGGAGCCAGTGACATCACAGGGAGGGGCCTCCATTGCCACTATCTATAGAGGCAGGGCCATGGGGGATTTAGGGAGGGGCTCCCCAGAAATTTAGGGGGCTTCAACAGATGATCTTCAGACAGCTGAAATACAACTTTAAATTAACAATGCAAATGGTGTATTTGTTTACATTTTTAAAACTACAGTAAAATCAAATATTCTCCTAATCCCATGTTACCCCTTCTGCTGCTCCCACAAGCAGTGCCTTTCTAGCATTTCACATTTGCTTCTTCTGGCCTTCTGAAAACTTTTTCTGACATTTACTCCTGCTTTAACAGAGGCTATAGCTTGGGCAGCTGCATGGTGCAAGTTCAGAACGGCTCTTTTCTACGGCTTGGGTTGTGGCCTGCGTGCCTGAAGCTCCCTCGTTGAGGAGAGAAAGAAGAGCATAGGAGCACCTGAAGCAGCCTCCCCTCACTACCATGAAAAAAAAATGTTCTCAATCAAGGATACATATGGTGGTCCCATCCCAAGCCTAGCAAAAAATGACAACAGCAGGAATCAAGCAAAGCCATTTCAACAAGAAAATATTGGCACTACCGTTCCCCAGTGTTCCATTTCCAAAATACAATGTACTGATAACATAACTGAAAAGAAATCTTGTAGCAAGCTATGCCTGGGTATCATTCTGGGTATCATTCTGGCCTTTAAAATCATATTTTTATCATATCAACAGGATATGGTAGTTGCAAAAATGCTCACTGTAGCTCCTTCAAGTAAGTATCTCTGTCTGAGGAGATGGAGGAGATGTGACTATAGCATATGGTTTGGTTTATAGACAGTGCATTGTTTGATATGGTTGGGGATATACCTGGAGGCATGTAGACATGTTTGCCTACCTGTCGGTTTCCAGTATAATGTGGTGCTTGTGTGTCCCTTGTGTATCCGTACTGTGGTGTCCAGGAAGTTTATTTCTTGTTCAGAGAAATTCATAGTTAGATTGATGGTGGGGTGGAAGTTGTTGAAAGCCTGGGAAAATCTTTTGAAGGCTTCTTTGCCATGACTCCAGACAAAGAAAATGTCATCAATGAATCTCAAGTAACGGAAAGGTGCCAATGGGTAGGAGTTAAAAAAAGGCTGTTCTAGATTTGCCATTAAAATTGGCATACTGTGGAGCCATCTGGGTGCCCACGGCCGTGCCATTGATGTGAAGGTATAAATCCTCGCCCAAGCTGAAGTAGTTGTGGGTGAGAACAAACCTGCAGAGTTCAGTGGCAAGATCCTTTTTTTGGGCCATAGGAACAGGTCTTTTAAGGCAGATACATACTAGCAAACAGGAATAAAGCCACAAATGATCATGGAAATTGTAATATGATACAACAGGAAAGTAGGACAGGACTGTGCTTCAGCTGCCATTGTAACTGAACTCCTCATGTGGGCACTGGTTGTCTAAGGGACTCAGCCCCCCTGGCCAAATTCGGGGGGCTCAAACTTAGACATATGTTGACACCCCCCCATAGTTCACACCTATGCTAATGGGAGTCCTGGTAGAGAGTGCCAATACAAAATGGCTGCTGTTTGAGCATGCAAACTTTGCTCAGTAGCAGACCAGGATTAATGGAAGCTTTCACACATAAACTTAGGTCGCGATAACTGTTGGGCCATTCTGCCACTAATCATTCCAGGTCCAACTTACTCACCATCAACACAGAGAGATGCAAGATATACATCTGTGTGTTACATTTACAGACTGGGGGCTGGTGAGATAACTGACAGGATGAATAAACAATGGCCTAGTCTCAGTTACTGAATCCTTTTCAAGCTCCAGTCTGGAACAAAGGAGGTATCCCTAAATCACTCTTGACCAGTTTTTTTTTTAAGGGAATAATCTCCTCCTATTTGAAGAGTAAAACCCATTTCTGGATGGTATTTTAGCACAGGTTTCTTAGTGAATTTTTTATAAGAAGTCTAGACTTTATAAATATCACGCACTTAGATGGTGACATTTTGAGTTTTTTAGCAAAGGTGGCCTGAACACAGAGGTGTCACTTAATTTTACTGGTCACGATCCTGTGTCTCTGACAGCTTCCTGATATGTAGCAATTAAGCAGATGAATCAAAAAGATAAAGATTGGATCCTACACACTTTCTACTCATAAATTCCTCCAACTTCCCTTTTTCCTCTAGCCCCCATGAAAAAGTCATTTTGTGTGAATCTTACTCAGGGCATCTTTCCTCCCCGTAAAAGTGCAGCCATGATACTGATCATGTTAGGACCCTCCCCCACAGCCCTGAGGTCTCTCTTTCCCATCCCTTTCCCTACTGAGCTATAATGCTACATTTAAAGGCCCAAGGGTGTGTGTGCTCATATGTGTGTGTGAAAATGGAACTCAGCACTTGCTCTTTTCCCACATGGATACTCCCTCACAGCCACTCTAAGGATTTCTCTTTAAATTGGAGGAAAATAGCTTTATCTCCCCCCCCCCCCCGGATTAAAAGGAAAATCTCCAGGAACATCATGAGATGTGCTCAGAATGAGCACAGCATCATGTGGCCTTTTCCCTTTAATCCAGAGACTTCCTGCTTTCCATGTGGGGAAAAGTCCCTGTGTGAAAATACTCTTTGATTATTTTCCACATTACATTGGTGCTTCATGAGCAAAGATTCCACCTGACCAACATACTTCCTTGAGAAAGAAAGACTGCATCAAGGCAGAATGCAAGGTGGCGGCGGGTGGGGGGTGACGTAGCTCAGTGGCACCAAACATGCATTGCATTCCAAATGTCCCAGGGTGAAATCTTGATTGTCTAGACTGAAAGTCTGTTTCCACATGGATGTTTCTGATGCACCTTTGCTTCCAAACCAGAGCACTTTTTTGAGCATCCAAATTACATCCTCTAACTACCCACTTAGGTTTTCCCCCTGCTTGCACTAATCTTCCCTGAATCTGGATGGGAGGGTGGATATTTATTATATATAGCCTGCCTTTTCTCTTGGCTCAAGGGAAGTTACAAATCACAATTTACATCACACAGAATAAATCAAAACCAAAAATTACCCCTCTTCACACTAAAAAACACTTGCAGTCTAAGCCCGATCAAAAGCCCTGGAAAATAAGACCCTTTGCAGCATCCTCTGAACATTTCTGGAAGACCCCACCTTCAATGGCACCATTTTCCTTCCACCGGCTCCTCACAGCCACTATTTTGCCTGCCACTGCACTATAGTTATAATTATGTAATACCATGTTTCTCTAAGCTGCCGGTTTTCATTTTTTTAAAGCCTCTAGCTTACAGAGATATAAGAGGAAATGTACAGACAGTTTTTGTCCAGATTGTTTGGGAAGGAATGGGGAAGGGAAGCTGCAAGTTCACTGGACTGAGTCAGTATAGGAGGAGCCTCACTTAGGTATTGTGTTTGGTGATGCTTTCAGTCTCCCAGTGTGTGTATTATGGTTCACTCCCATTTGGAAGCATTAAGGAGCCCTACTGTTGAAGCTACAGGGCACACATGGACACATGAAGCTGCCTTATACTGAATCAGACCCTTGGTCCATCAAAGTCAGTATTGTCTACTCAGACGGGTAGCAGCTCTCCAGGGTCTCAGGCAGAGGTCTTTCACATCACCTGCTTGCCTAGTCCCTTTTAACTGGAGATGCCAGGGATTGAACCTGGGACCTTCTGCATGCCAAGCAGATGCTCTACCACTGAGCTACGACCCTTCCCCAACTGGATGGTGAAAGAAAGCAGGGTAGGTACGCTCACTGCTACCCACCACACTTCAAAGTATGCTACAGTAGGCAAGAAAGAAAACACAATTTGTTAAAGCACTCAATTCTGACCCTACAAATTACAGGTTAATTCTAACCCAGGAAGCATTTGATCTTGGCGCAGCGAATGAAGGGAGGAGGGAGAGGGAGGAAGTGCACAAGCCTAAGGACTTAGAGGCTCATTCTCATTACAAACATAAGTTTGTTCTTGACCTCACAAAGCAGCCAATGCCATTAGACAAATGAATTTCAACAGGATGTTAGAGCCTGAAAATTTTCACAGGCTGGCAGCCCAAGCCTTATTCAATGTACTAAGATAGCAACATATTTTCATCCATCCATATTTGTAAAGCACTATTTTATTGAACAGTTAATTCAAGCTCACTGGTTGCAGATTGTGTTGTGATAAGGACTGCATGGTACCAGTGTGGTAAGTGACATGATATCCTGTGTCAACGCTGCTTTCTAATATCATGATATCATACACACACTGACATGATACACAAGGGCGGATTGTCACAGTGAATTGCATCAATGATCTTTGCTTGGGTGCTCTGAGGATGTACGTTGAGAATTTCTGAGCATATCTTCAAGCATCCCCACACTGTGATAGTAAGAACTGAAATCCTCTGGAGCTGAGCTGTGAAATGCGATATGACGAAATAAGAATCATACCTATTAATTGTGTAAAATCAATCAAACACAAATCCTAAATGAGTAAGATGATATAATAACAAATAAAAAGACATGCTGAGCTATCTTCAACTATACTTGTTCTTGTATAGCAAAACAGAACTCGCCATTTGATACTAGCAAACTGTCTGAAGTGGAATTTCCAATGAGCTTCATGGTATATATTTTCCAAATAAGCATGAAATCCTAGTCAGTGATCCTCTGCACAGCTACTTTAGACCAGCCCATCTGAACTCAGTGGGACTTAGGATATTACTGTTGTGCTGCAGTCCTAAGCACACTCCCAAATATGCAAGTGACACTGAATTATTTTCAAGTAAATATTGTTAAGATTATGGGATGGTGGAAAGCTACAAGACCTAAAAGGCTTTGTATGCAGAAGTTCCAATCAATTACATCTCCAGGGTCTTTTTAAACATCAAATAGAAGGTGGTAAATACTTTTCCATCTTTCCAGAGACAGGAAGTCCCTGCCAATCAGAGTAGGCAGTATTGGACTGGACAGATCAACGGTCTGACTCAGGTTAATTTTTTATGTATTAATGTTCACTTCTAAACACCGGCATCAAAAGCAATAAGACTGCCATAACAGATACTTATACTTTGCGCCCCAACAACACTATGTATTTCTGAAACATTTTAAAGAAAATGTGTTTGAAAGCGACTTTTGCATGTCTTCGGCATCTAATAATATATCCTTAATTTAAGCCTAGACAGACAGATAACTATATATTGTTAAGATTAGCATTGTTCTGAGTAGGGGAGTTCCTTTTTCTAAAATTCACGTTTTTAGATACAGCCATGGATTCCTCTCATTCTCAAACCTGCCTCTAAGCATCTACAAAGTGAAATTCTGAGATTTTTTTCCTGCTCCTCTCTTTGATAAAAACAGAATTGATGAGAAAATGAATCCAAATTCCTAAAAAGAGGAAAACAAAAGAATTGCTGGATCACAGGGTGAAATTGAGTACAGAGTCATTAAGAAAATTTATCTTAACAATACTAATTAATATATCTTAAAATGATAAATCAGCTTTCTTTACATATCAGGGAGTGGGGGAGGGTTCTGTCTAAAAAATTAGGAATTACAATTTCATAATGATGTCATAGAGGCATGCTATAGTGTAGGTATCTCTCAGTTATGGCAATCACTCTCTGAGACTTCCTCCCAAGGGAAATTAGCCTGGCTAAACCCAATAGATCCCTGTCTCTCTCCTCCATATGCTGTTATGGGGAATGGGGGAAGGGTGTATGTGTCAGATCTCTGCCTATTGTACAAAGCTAGTCAAGTGGGAGGAGGGAAGCAGCCTTGTATCCACAGTGGTCCTGGATCATCCAGATGTGTTTGGACTATATTTGAATGGCCTCTTTCATATATCAAACACAACTTTCCTCAACTTCATGTGATAAAATCCCACTCGCCCTAGCAATCACTTAACATTATATTAGCCCTAGGTCCTCTGCTACAGAAAACATATTCAACTCTAATGCTATTACCTGTGACACAGGACCAATGGCATAAACAGAGGCAAAAAGTGCATATGGACTGCTTGCTATGGGAAACAAGCTGATTCAGTCTCTTCTCCCATTTCCTGTCTTTTCATGGAATTAACTGAAGCACAATTATCATCATCAGTCATAAAATATCTCAACCTCCGTACAACCCCCCCTTTCGGTTATGTTCAGAAGGGAGCCTGCTGAATTATTCAACCAATGGATTGCTAATAAAGATGGGGATATAACTTTTAGGTCGTTATAAACCATTTTTCTTGTCCCATATAGAATCTAAAGCAAATTGCAATTAAGGAGAAACCAATTATTGCCAAAGTTGTTTGACAGTGTTTGAGTTCCAGTATTAAACAAACCATCTTTTGCATAAAGCCACTTGGCGAGGCTATTTTAAGCAGCGCTGTGCAGGAATAATCAACCATGTTGTAATTAAGAACAATAATAAAGTATTTTCAAATTTTAAAAATTAGGTTAGGTTGGTCTGTTTATATCATATTGCATGCTGCATAATAATATGCCTGCCAAGCATATGCTTTCCTGTATCAGATTAAAATTGTTGACCAATGTTTTGTTTTCAGCACTATCAGTTTGTCTACGGAAAGGTTATAAGCAGGTCACAACTAGCAAATATGTTTTATTGTAACTAAGCACCACTGAATATTTCTTGCTTTGAAAACTCTACAGGGTCTCCATAAGTCAGATGTGACTTGATTGCCCCCCACCCCCCGAAAAAACCCATCCAGAAATCCTTGCTTGGAGAAAGTTCGAAAAGACCACAATTTACATATAAATTGTTTTAATTGTTTTCCCGTTAGTTGCCTTTGTTTTTCTAGTAATTTACTTTTTGTGCTGGAACAGATAATAGTTCAATCAGATTAGCGGACAGTGGTGAAGAGAAGAGGACAAAGACTTTATTTTCTGCGCATCTTCACACTGGCCATGCCTTTGACACTAACAAGACTCCACATAGAGTCATATCATTCAGTTGATGCAAAGTCTCAGTACTGGTTTAATCTAGCAATGCAAGTATGCAAACAGAGCCTAGGCACATCAAATAAGGCAATGCAGCATCAGCAATCTATGGACGCTACTGTTCTTGCAGACCTGATTTTCAAAACAGATGTGGTCCCCCAATTTTTACCTTTCTACCATACGTAGGGCAGATGTATCATCCCAATCAACTCTATGTCTACCATCTAAATAAGATTGATCATTTCATTGGTAAAAAGCAAATAATATTTGTTTTTGTTTCTTCTCAGAAAAAAAAGAAATCTTCCTGTGAATTCATTTGTTAAGTAGATGCTTTCAATAGAAATCCACCTTGGCACATATACCTTGCTTGTTACCATGTTTATCACCAGGATCATAGCAACTATGCAAGGGTGATTGATACAACAGCTTGCAGGTGCTCATGTCAAAGATCTGTGTAATGCCTCCAAAGGAGCCATTATGTTACAAGCTATCATAAATTGAATTTTTGGGGAGTGGGGATATTTCTTTGTTCAGATTTTGCTATATGGCACTTTATGATCCTTTGGGGATGTTGGTTTGGCCTATTGAACAAATAATTTGCACTAAAAATAACCTAAGCTTTTAAATATGTAACAGAATATAATACTTGTCCTTAAGGAACTTGCAGGTTTGGAACCAGATTTTTACATAAGATCCACTCTGGAGCTATGGGGATTGACCATACATTGTGCACGTTCCTTTGTAACCATAGGTGATTTTGCATGTCTATAAACTGACTATCCCATCATAGCTAGCTAGCAACGCTCTGGCAGGGATCCATGCCAAACCTGTGAAAAGTGGGCTTATGTTGAACCCTCATCACACCTAAGGACCTGGCTGAAAGTACAAATTATACCCAGCCACATGAGATTAATAGAAGTCCTGATGGGTTCTCCTTCTATGAAGTGTGTGCATATATGTACGGCAATTTTTAATCAGAGAAGAAACAGGGGAATATGGGGTGCTTACCTGTTCCTCTGCCAGATCATTTATCAAGCATTCATTCCCCCAAACTGCTTTTACTGATAGATCTCCAAAGGTAAATATGTGGATGGAGATGTATCAGGGACAGTAAATAGCATGGAAAGGATTAAAACTTCTTTTTTGCTCCCATACCTTCTTGAATGCCAATCACTCCCACTGCCTCATTAGATGCAGCTGTAGTTTAACATGAAGTTTAATCTTTGGGTTATGTGTCAATATTTACCTCAGTTGTGCATCTTCTGACTAAATTTACTTATTTTCACTTTTAAAAGTAAACTATCTTCCTCTTGTCAGCTTATTTCATTATCCCTCAGTTATCAATCCAGGCACCCAGTTGTTATCCACTCAAATATTTTAAAACACCACAGAGGACCCTGGTTTAGTCAGTAGGCAGGAAACTGTGTCAGTGAAAATCCTGTGGGGTGGAGTGTAGCCTCCCAGGAAATTCATTACACTATAAGCAGAGGGCTCTGGAAAGCTGATCCCAGTAAATCTACTGATTTGAAATTCATTCTTATCTGGAGTGCTGACAACAATTCTTGAATGTGTAAGTAATTTTTTTAAAATACACGAATTCCTTCATTATTTCCAATAAAAGCCCATGGCAGAAATCTATATTTAGAAATAAAGGGATCTTGACTGAATGAAAGATTATACTTTCAAGGACTTTTCCTAATATTTGATTTTTTAATTGTTTTGTGTTTCATCTTTTTATGTGGAAACGTAACATCTGTCTATATTGAGTTTTTCAAAGTTTCGGTGAATAAATCTTTTTAATGAAAGGTTTATTGTAGACTTTAAATCACATATTGGCATTGGAAGTAGAAAACTTTCCAGGTGACAATTGGAAAAGGAAAAGAGAGCTATTGACTTATAGTTGGTTGACTTTTAAAACTCAGGCTAATTGTCAACAATGTATCCCTAACTACTATAATTGTTGTCACTGAAAACAAGATGTTCTTGTTATTAACACAACTTTGTGAACTTTCATTTTCCTACTACTCCTATCAATCAATAAAGATTTTCTTCACCTTTCATAATTGGCTGTAATTAAGTAACTTCAATGTCAAAATATATCATTTGAATTTTATATATAATTTTCAAGGGCAGCTGAAATAGGTTTGTTGTCCTTTCTTTTCTTTTTTGGTTTTGTGACTCACTTTTGATAATGTAATTATGAAAAACATTCACAGTGTAATATTGTATAAACAGTAATGTAGGACAGCCATTCCCAATATCAACCTGCTCTTCATAACATGGCTCCTAGCTTTCCCCTCTCTCTCAAGAACATAATCTGTCATGGCTCAGGCCTAAGGTTGCCAACCTCCAGGTAATAGCTGGAGATTTCCTGCTATTACAACTGATCTCCAGCCAATAGAGATCAGTTCACCTGGAGAAAATGGCTGCTTTGGCAATTGGACGCTATGGCATTGAAGTCCCTCCCCTCCCCAAACCCTGCCCTCCTCACACTCCACTCCAAAAATGTCCAGGTATTTCCCAACCCGGAGCTGGCATCTCTATGTACATTGCAAACCCTTTGTTTGCATTCTTTCCCTCATTTCTATCCCCCAACCACCTATTTATACTACCATCAGAGGATAAGAGCTAGCCCCAGAACAGCCTGCTCAGCTCCACAATGAAAAGCAGTAGCAGCCCTTTTGAGGGAGTGAATGAAAGCTCACTGCATATCTCTTTCCTGGGATCTTATAAGCCACTTTGCTTCCCACAAACATGGGGAAAATAACACCCCTCATTAACTGAGTTTGTGTGTTTCAGGCTACCAAATTTCCCAAAGGCATTTCAGTAGTATTTTCAATTAAACATGCTGAGATGAAGTACAGCATACATGGTGGCGGTTTACAGTAGTATAGCCTGAGTTAGGTGGAGAGGTACTGGTTGACTTGCTATCATCCAATACATATGAGGGCTGTACAAGCATTTGACCTCAGAATCTGGTGACCTCTGATTCTGACTTTCAAACATGTCACAAAGCCTGTAGCCACACAAGAAGTACTAAAGCAGTACTGAAAAATATTGGAATGTTTAACTCAAGAACAGGGTTGCCAACCTCCAGGTACTCAATATAAACAAAACAAAAGCACTCCCGTGCCTATACCATATGGTTTGGAAATTAGCACGGGTGAAAGATACACAAATGCACAGAGCCAAGTAGCAAAAATGCAAATGTTAATAAGTGCAAAACATCAAAGACAGTAGTGTGAGACAAATAGACCTAACAGCAGTGACTACACAATGTACACTAACAGCAGTGACTACACAATGTACAATATATACATGGATTATAGAATAACCAGGCAAAAAAGTCCTCTTCTTAAGTCTATCAAAGTTGGTTGGTTCCAATTGTATAATATGTTCATCTGGTATGAATCCAGTGAATATAAATCCAAAGATGGGGGACGGCCGTTTCACCTTGGTTTCTTCAGCCCCATATTGTCTCATCCATGTAATGGTAATTCCAGAATATAACAAAGTCCACAAAGGTACACTATTAAGCCACAGCAATGTCCACAGGTTCCCAAGTGGGATACTAGCTTAGTTCACCTGGAGAAAATGGCCGCTTTGGCAATTGGGCTCTATGGCATTGAAGTCCCTCTCCATCTCCACCCTCCTCAGGCTCTGTCTCAAAAACCTCCTGCTGGTTGTGAAGAGGGACCTGGCAACCCAACCCAAGAACAATATGAACTAAACTTTTGATGAGCAAAAGAAAGAAGAACAAAAGGGAGAAACCAAGACAGCCAGCCTTTGAAAAAAGATAAGCATTCATTGCACAGGCAAGGATACCAAGGGAAGAGCGTGAGCTAGTATAGTTTCAGGAAATCTAGCTTTGACATAACTGAGAAGGAAAACTAGATTAAATATGAGAGAAGTCTCATTTTAGTGAAGGTTTTAATGAAAAGGGTGGAAAAGGGTGGAATTAAGGAGGAAGGTTGCACTGGCACAACATAGGGGTTTTAGGACCTTTGTCTCAAGTACACTACTTCAGGCTGCAATGGATGCTCACATGAAAAAATACTCCCATGTAAAGAAAACTAACATGTAATAGAGAACGCTAGGCCACCACCCTTTCCCGTAACAAGTGTGTACATTTTTTTTGTATAGAGGACCATCTAATTATGTAAGTCCCCACCTGCAGTCTAAAGGGAAACAGTCCATACACAAATTTATTAACCCATCTGCTTTTTAGGAGAGTTGCATGAAACAACAGCACCAGCTCAAACCTATTCTTTGCAAAAATGTGTTCACAATTCACCAAGGATTCAATATCAAATTAATTATAATCAAAATTATAATTAATTCTAATCAAAATACAATGATCCAGTTCCAAAAAGTTACAAAAAAGTTACCATGCTTACCAAGACTGACCAGCAGACCTTCACGGTTCCTATAGCGTTTGCTGTTGCTGGTATAGAGTGCAAATCCTATTCTGCATAAATTCCTTCCCTCAAATGGCTACAGCTGTCATTCATTATTGAAAACTCAATTGTTATATTTTTATTAGAATATAAAGCTAAGAAAGTCCTTTGCTGTACGTATTACTGTTATCTTTTCCAGAGGTCTCTGTACCCATTCTACAACGTAACCCGTTTTTGGGTAAAGACAAAAGGAATAACAACTGATGAAGCAATTCACATTGCAAAACGCTCACTTATCCGGAAGTGCCATTTTGGACTTGAATTTCCTTGGATTTTGGATAGTTATAATTTTGTTACTTTATGGACTTCATTCTTGATGAAGTAACTTTGATTTTGACTCCGTGGATATACACCGGGGTTTGGAATGCTGGAATTGCGAAACTTATTATTCCACTGGTGAAGTAACCTGGTTTGTTTGTTTGTATGTAATTATTATGTACAATACAGTGATTATAATTAATTTGATATTGAGTCCTTGGTGAATTGTGAACACATTTTTGCAAATAGGTTTGAGCTGGTGCTGTTGTTTCATGTAACTTTTAGGAGAGTTGAGCATAAAGGAATGCAATGAAAAAACAGGCTGAACTGGCCTACCCTGGACCAGAGTAGCATACTTTATAAGGAGGCAAGGAGGTCTGTTTTCACATATATGCCTGTTATTTCCTGATATTTCTTTCCTGAGCAATGAATCCCACACAGCTCAGGATAGTAAGAATTTAAAAATGTAACATAAAATCTAGGCAATAACATGGCAAATAATCTGTTGATCAAAACAGTTCCAGGGGACCATTAAAAATAAAGCTTGAGATTAAAGTCTCTACTAACACACAAGGAAAGAAGTACAAAAGAAATTAAAACTAATAATATAAATTATCTGGGGGAAACATGGAGCTTTGTACTGAGGAAAAGCACAAAGATGAATTGTTCTCTATATTGTGCATGCATAGAAGTTATTGTGTTTGGTACATACTGTAAAATATGTAACCAGAGGCAAATTAAGTAGTTTAAATTAATAATTTCTGGATATACTTAGCTTCGTTGTTGCAACAGTATGTTTGACACATTATAACAGCTGGAATTCTCACCCCATGGGCCACTGGCAAAATTCAGTAGCTGTGATTTCCTCAATCTCAAGGTAACATATAGAAGTGCATGACTAAGTTTCTTTTTTCTTTTAAAAAGGGAAATTGGATTGTATGGGAACAAAATTTGAGTCCAATAGCAACAAAGACCATCATTTTTTTTTTCCTGGGGTGTAAGCTATCATGAGTCCTCTTCATCACATATAAATAAAACCAAGGTCTATCAGCCCGTATATACAAGTGAGAAGGTGGGAGGGTGTTGAAAATAAGGGCTAGTTGGAATCAGGATGCAATGCAAAATGTAATCGGCTTGATTAGATCTAGGAGATATGCTTAGAGATCGGAACTGTAGAAAATTAGCATCTGTAATGAGATAAGAATCCTATGTCTCTATTCAGCCTTTGGAGGTCTGTTGTCCTGCATTTGTTAATGAATTCTAGTTTGGCAATTTTATGTTGTAATCCTCCTTTGAAGCTTTTTCTGTAGGAGAACTGACACTCTTAGGTCAGCGATGGAATGTCCTGGAAGCTTAAAATGTTCTCCAATGGGAGATATGACTTTTAATGTTGGATTTATGTTCCTTTATTCTTTTACATAGGGACTGGCCTGATTGCCAGACATACAGAGTAGAAGGGCTTTGTTGACACTTGATGGCATATATAATGCTGGAAGATGAGCAAGTGAATGAACTTGAGATGGCTCTCATAGTTGGTGATTATCTGTACTAAATCATATATATATATATATATGGCATTTATAGTTACAAGTGTACATGTTCTCAGTATTAGACTGATGCTATTCAATAAAGTAAAGTTCAGTGTGGCATTCCTATTCAAATTCAAACGGACAATGTCACCATGTCTCTGAATTTACACATCACCTTGTGTAAATATTTTTGTAAGGGACAAATGTCTCAAATGTTGAATTTCTCAGCTTATTACATTGCACATGAGTGTGTCCTGTGCATGTGACTAAAGGCATAAATCTGTCTTCAAGTGTATAGCATAGGTGAGACCCTATTGATCTGAATACTGCAGTTTTAAACATACACATATATAAAATAAGGTACAAGTTTTTTTAATGTAATGCGTCACTACTTATTGTTTGATATAGTATGAAATACTACTAGCCAAGGAGTTAAGAAACTATAGTTTCTTCCTTCACACACCATAAACACAGGATCATGCCAGATTCAGAACAATCACTCTTAGCAGTAGGTAGGACTTTAAAACATTTTCTCGTGTTCGTTGGTTTGGTTTTTTTTTTCAGATGTGGCTTTTTAAAGCCACAAGGCAGATCATGAATCATTATGCATGTTCAACTGCCATTTGAAGTTTGAGAGAAAGGCAAAAGTCAATAGGAACATTTGTTTACAAACACATCAAGCTAGTTTGCAACCCCATTCCAATACAACAAACATCAATTGAAACACAAAATACCCCACTTTGTTTGTTGACCTGTCATTCAAAGTGCAATACTCCCAACCTCCTATTTATCCACAAAGTACAAGACTGAACATTGTGATCTGTAAGCAGAAGGTACTAATCTTTCCCACTTTCCTTTCTTCCTACTGGCCATTTCTGACCCCAATAAAATTGATTCCTGGTGTTGCAGGATCTACATGTAGGTTGGGTGAGGGTGAGGAAGGTGGTTAAATCACCCTCCCTGGCTCTTCTGTTACTGTTCTGTCACTGCAAACTTCCAGTCTGCATGGCTATTGTTCTATGCATGTTCTATGACCTGAAGGTCAGCTTTCCTAGGGTCAGAAATGGCTCCTGGGGGAAGGGAAAAACAGTCCTTGCAATGGAGCCAACAATTTGCAACATCTGTATCTGCTGATTAAAAATGAATCTGGTTATACGGATCAGTTTAAAAACAGCGGCTAGGACACTAGATGCTAATATTACTAAGAAACAACTAAAAGTAAATATGGTAGGTACCATGTTTTTTGTTTAAAAAGTGGGGAGAACCAGCATGGCAACTTTCATTCTAGAGATTAAATGGAAGTACACTAGCTGTGCGTGGGGGGAGATAAGAGAGTCTGCTTGTATGACAGAAACAATGCCATTGGCACACAGACTGGAGGAGACTGGAGACTGCCTAAAACAATTGGAAATCTAGGGAAATGATCTATTTGCTAGAGGGAGAGAAACCTGAAAAATAGAGGGTAATGTCCTTGTGGCTCTGAGAAAGAATAGTAGAACACACACATACTACTATGCACCTTCCCCATGCAGCCCCATCAAGTATAATTTAGGAAAGAGGATGCCAGGTTTTGTGCAGCATCAGCATGACTGGAACAGCTGCCTTCACAATCAAAAATAATATGGGGACTATGCATTCTCGTCATAACCATGCAAGCAGCACAGCATGGCGTTCAGTTGTTGGCAGTTCAAACAATATCACCTAATAGAACAAATTATAAAGGATTAAAAAATAGGCAACCCCCTACATTCTATTGACAACTATAAAACAAGTGGAAAAACCAGCATAGACATCATCTAAGGCCATTCCAGTACTCCTGCCCTTGTAGAGGTGTGGAGGAAAGGATGGAGTTTGCCATAGCTGGTGGAATGGTGATCTGGCTAGCTTGACACAAGGGGTGGGAGACCAGATGGGGGCCAGGATCTGTTCCACCTCCTTTTTTAAAAAATATTTATTGGCAACATAGACAACCACACTTTCTCCAGGTGTCTTCCAATAGTTGAATATGTTCTGTGGCAAATATGTGGTATAATATTAGATTATGTTTTTCCTTGAAGATTGTTGCTCCAAGAATGGTGCTTGGCAACATGCAAATTCAAATTCTTGGAGAAAAGATCTTCAAGGGGGAAAATCCCAATATTATTCCTCAGGGCTCCAAATATACCTCACATATTTCCCATGGAACCTATATTTCGTACCTCTTTGTCCTCTACTGCCAGCCTCTATTATTAGTAATAAGGAAAAAGGTCAGGCTCCTGTAGCATATCTGTATTTTTACCACCCAGTCAACAACAGTTCAAAGAGGCATTTTTACTGAGAAAATTGGAATGTGAGGAAATCGTGAGGACTGGTCAATTCATGATCACACACGCATCTCTGGGGATGAAGGGAAATGAACACATTTCAGATTCACACATGCCTGAAGTGTAAAGAGGGTCGCCACTTCCCTGTAATATACAGTTTGGTTCTAAAATATACAGTTTAAGAGGACACCTGTTATATTATAAATTACTTTCATATAGCAGATTCACGAGAACCATATTCAAAGGGAATAATAGAAGATTAAGAGGAATTAAATTCATGATCTTATAATTTCTCCCTGTATATTTAAATACATAGTCACCTGAGTATTTTCTAATGAACACAGCAATGTTTACCTCCATTCCACCAGTGAACTTAAAAAATCATATTGCTCTTAGAGAAAATTGAATAGTGTTGAGGAAAACCTTCTACAATGAATTTTTAAAAATTCTATAATGAACATCTATTCTTAGCTCCATTGTATTTGACTAAAAATAGGACTCAGTGACTTACTGTTAGTGCCCTCTGAGGTGCTGTTTGATTAATGCTAACACTCCTGTAACCTAGACTTTATAAATAAACATTCTATGAAATTTGTTATATTGCTTATATGAGAACCAAACAATAACAACATTCACATTAGTTTTGCTAAAGAGTTAGACAGAGGGAACTTTTAAAAATTATTTTACAAGCTTCACTTGTGAAATGGCTATGAGATCCTATCCCAATGGAATTGCTGAAGGCATAAATAAAACATGTTGAATGGTGGATACAAATTGTGACAACTTTTAACCATGTAAGAAAACAAATTAAGGGATGTCTATCTGGTGCAGAAGCACAAATCCCAGAACTACTTCTGGATATTTCTTTCTGCTATTTACATCTTATAGCTAACTCTCAAAAGATTTATGTGTAAGACTCTTATTTTGGGCTCTTAGGGAGTACAGCAAGATCTCAGTCATAGCTACGAAGAAGCAAATCAGGAGAACTAATATATTCTGCCATATGCCCTAAAATCAAGGTGATCCAAGCTTTCTAAGACTGACCACCATAGCCAAAGTACATATTACTGGAAGGAGGCACATGATTTCTACTCGTCCTGAGTACGGTGTGAGCCAAACTGAAGGGTGTTCAAGCATTTATTGTTACACGAAGAGATTTGGAAGTGAAGCCTGTGCTGCCCTAAGGTGCTATGCAGATTGATTTGGGGAGTGGGGTGTAGATAGGCTTGTCAACCTCCAGGTAGTAGCAGGAGATCTCCTGCTATTACAACTGATCTTCAGGAGAAAATGGCTGCTGTGTAGGGTTGCCAGGTCCCTCTTCACCACTGGCGGAAGGTTTTTGAGATGGAGCCTGAAGAGGGGAGGGTTTGGGGAGGGGAGGGACTTCAATGCCCGAAAGCCCAATTGCCAAAGTGGCCTTTTTCTCCAGGTGAACTGATCTCTATCAGCTGGAGATCAGTTGTAATAGCAAGAGATCTCCTGCTACTACCTGGAGGTTGGCAACCCAACTGCTTTGGCAATTTGGAATCTAGGGCATTTTCCCTCCATTCCCCAAACTCTGCCCCAACAAACTCCTGCTGGTGATTAAGAGAGACCTAGCAACCATAGGTGGAGAAGGAAAAAGGGCTGACAGGAGAAAAACTAAAAGATCCTGGGGCCTAGTAAAGTAGGAAGCAAGAGCCTTTGAAATAAGATGGCAAATCTTTGACAGCAGGCATCTAGTATTTCTTTTTGGAATGGTCTCAGAAGGGTGCACACAATTTTCACCTGAAATGGGATATTTAATGCCGTTTTCAACACACAAAAATGAGCAAATATGATTGCCAACCTCTAGATGGAGCCTGGAGTTCTCCCAGATTTACAAGTGATCTCTCCAGAGTACTAAAATCAGTTCCCCTGGAGGAAATGGCAGCTTCAGAGAGTAAATTGTATGGCATTGCATCACCACTGAGCTCACTCCCCTCCCCACCCCCAAAACTGCACCTTCCCTAGGCACTGCCTTCAAATCTCCAGGAATTTCACAATCTGGAATTGGCAACTCTATGTAATGGACAGTTTCACACTAAAGCAAAATGATGCATTTCTGATATGATCTTCATTTCTTTCAAGATGCTCATGAATTTATTTATATGTATAGTGCTAAGACCGGTCTTTGCATTTGTCAGAAGGAAATAAGTAAATCTTATTTACAAGAATAAGTAATTGAGTAACTATCACCTTCCTTAAATTGATTATGTAAGCAAGGCCTTGAGGAAATCTTGCATTAATTATTATCATTGCTCTTATGAAACATGTATGAAAAGAAACAAATATCTATAGTCGTGTTTTTAATCCTGATTATCAATGCTGATTCACACATGTTGGGTTTGGTGTCCCCAGTGTAATGGTCAGATGTGAGTTGAAGTTTCTCTCTCATTTCCCACATATAGGCTGCACATGAACCTGCCTTAAACAGAACCAGACCCCTGATCCATTGAGGTCAGTATTGTCTACTCAGACTGGCAGCAGCTCTCCAGTATCTCAGGGAGTGGCTTTTCTTATCACCTACTGCCTGGTCCTTTCACCTGGAGGTGCCAGGTATTGAACCTGGTACCTTCTACATGCAAAGGAGATGCTCCACCACTGAGCCGCATCCCTTCTAATTGGGTGCCTAATTAGGATCACAGAGAAGGGGATCATGCCATTTACCTAACTTGAAATTGTCTGGGAGTGGGAGTGCCCTGTTCGGAAAATTCAAAAGCAGATTATATACATGATAATAAATAAACATTCTTCCCCTTTTTGCTGTTCTACTTTGTTAACCACTATTATGATAATATTTTAAAAATAATATTTTATTTTCCTGCACTAACAATTTCAGGTACGTTTGGGAACTCTTGAAACATAACTGGCCTTGAAGAGACCCAAATCAGAGTAACTTTAGTTACAACTGAAACCAAACAGGAGCCAAATGGAATATATATGGTTTTGACTTTAATAGGAAGAATGGAACTCAGGTACCCCATAAGAAGCTGGAATGTGGCATTTTGGCCCTCAGAACAAACTCCACCAAAATCTGACATCATCTCTAGATTTTAGTAAAATTACAGTTGGACAGGTGAAACTAACCCACAATGATACCATACTTATAAGACAAGTATAAATTCAAGATAATTTTCTGATCATATTATGTGTGTAAAGTGCCATCCAGTCACAGCTGACTTATGGCAACCCAGCAAGGGGCTTTCAAGGTAAGTGAGAAGCAGAGGTGGTTTGCCATTGCCTTCCTCTGCAGAGTCTTCCTTGGCAGAATCCCTTCCATGTATTGGCCCTGCTTAGCTTCCAAGATCTGACAAGATTGGGCTATACCATACCACTTTCCCTCCCTGATCATATTATACCTGTATACAAACATGTGCTGTGTTTTTTATTCTTTTGAAATCATTGTAGTGTTTATTAGTATGTAAGGAATTGAAATGAAATCATGTGGCATATGAGAAAATATTTGAGATTAGGGGTTTTCCCCCTGAAAAATATCACTTGCCACAAGACGAGATGATAGAGTATGACACTAATGATATTCGTGTGGGTAGAGTCAATGCATCATGTTGTCATAAATCTGCCTCTTTTATTTCTCACTGCTACAGACATAAAATAGCAACCTTGAGTGTGCTGTAAGAGCATGAAATAATGGTGACTCTGGCATTCAATCTGCAAAACAGAAGATTATTTGCAACGTTGAAGGGTTTCCTTAAAAGCAGTTAGTACCATTAGGTTTAATAGATGCAAAGATAGGTGGCAGAAATATGAACAGGAAATTGGCAAAGCTTATTAAGATACAAAAGAACTTGACGTCTGCATTTACTGTAATCTGTTTGCAGTTCCTTAAAAGAAAACTGTGTGTTACAAAAAGCTTTATGTTAATTGAAACCATCCATATTTTTTTGAATTTATGGGCTGACTATCTGCTAAAAGGAAAGTGGGCTCAGAGAAAAATATCTAACAAACGTTAATATTCTATAAACATTAAAACAAAATCTGAGTCCAGTAGCACCTTAAAGACCAACACACATTTCTAGGGTACAAGCTTTCGTGGGTCAAATCACAGTGTGTACAAATAGACTGAAATTCAATCAGCTCTTGTGTCCAGGTCAGATGGTGGGACAGGGGTTACGAAGAAGGGCCAGTTGAAGTCAGGAGGTACACATACAAAGCAAAATGTTATCAGCTTGATTAGAACTAAGAGATATGTATAGAGGTGGGAAGTTGCCATGAGGTAGGAACCTGTCTTCTGTTGAGGCCACAGTGTAAAAGTGGATCGTGAAGCTCCTTCTAAAGAGCCAGCATGGTGTAGTTGTTAAGAGTGGTGGTTTGGAGTGGTGGATGCTAATCTGGTGAACCGGGTTTGTTTCCCCACTCTTACACATGAAGCCAGCTGGGTGACTTTTGGCTAGTCACAGCTCTCTTAGAGCTCTCTCAGCCCCACCTACCTCACAGGGTGTCTGTTGTGGGGAGGGGAAGGGAAGGTGATTGTAAGCCAATTTGATTCTTCCTTAAGTGGAAGGCTGGCTTCAGGCTAGGCTGTGAGACAGAGATGGCACTGCTAGCTTTGGTTGATGACCTCCAGCTGAAAGTAGACAAAAGCCAAGCTTCTCTGTAGCTCTTATTGGATTTATCTGCAGCCTTTAATCATGCCATCTTGTTGAGGCTCTTGGAGGCAGAAACAGGTACCAGGGAATGTGTGTTCAACTGGTTCAAATCATTTCTCATGGACTGGACTCAAAGGGTTGCGATTGGAAACTAATTGTCATCTGTGTGAGACCTATCTTGTGGGGTTCCACAGGGTACAATTCTATCCCCTATTCTTTTCAATCTCTATGTAAAGCGATTAGGACAAATCATTTGTAGTTTTGGGGCTGGTTGTCATCAATATACTGACAATACTCAGCTCTATATATCCTCATCCAAATCTCCTGATGATATGGTAGAGGTCCTGAATAGCTGCTGGCAGTAGTAAACTGGCTAAAAGTAAACACATTGAAACTAAACTCTAAAAGGACATTTTGGGGCCAAAGATATACATGGAAACTGCTGGTTCGGCTTGTTGTAGTGATTTCCTGGGAATACAAATCTGGGATTCTTAGGAATTACAAACAACCCTACCTTTAACAATTTTTTTTTTTTTTTTTTAGTTTAAGTGCTTACCAGCAATTGCAGCATGTGCTCACATTTTTCTTTGATTCTACTGATTTCCGGGGTAATGGCATTTCTCCCTTTCAATCATATCCTTGCACGAGAAGAGCAGAGAGCACTTCCAACCAGTCACCTTTGGAGACAAGCTTCAGAGAGCTGCCATTCTCCTTCTCTCCTTCCTTTGTGGGGGCAGAGCCTTTTTTTCTTTGCAAGTAGGATGGCTGGGGTCTCCTTGTTCAGGGGACCATAGCACTAGACTACTTGGTCAAATTAACTTGAAACTCGAGCATTCTTTAGTGGACAGGCAACACTAGCTCCCCCGCAATTTTGGAGTCACTTGGTTAAAAAACAGCCACTCCAGCCACCCTGAAATTCTTTCTTTCCTCACTCTGTGAAAGGAAACAAAGAACTGACCACAGCAAGGAAGGATGACAAACACATAGGGGCATTTTTCACAGTAGATTTTGCTTCTGTTTTGCCACGGACTAAAAAAAAACCACAATTTAAATGTTTTTTTCATGGCTGCGATTTATCCCCGTCAATTATCTGTAGTTTTGATTTTTCATGGGAACAAAGTAAGCTGTATTTGACAACGGTTTGGTCTGTCCCTTTTGCAGGAGGCCTCCCCTTCCAACAGGCTCATTGTTTATGCCTGCCCCCAGCTCTGCCCCAACTCCGCCCAGCAGATTACCTCGTGCGGTTCACCAGCCCCAGCGCTGGTGAAAACAAGCACCAGTCCTTCTGGTCTCCTCCATTTTTCTTCCACCCTCGCTCTGTTCTGCTTTGGGAACAGTCAGATTCCAAATTGGGGGGGGGGGGGCAAGGCAGCGCTTTCTTCAAAACTTCCCTCTCTTTTCTATAGGTGTGGAACCCATTGCCCTTTAATGATAGACAGGATTGGGGGGGCAGGGAATCCATGTGCCCAGAGAAGTGGTTAGCTGAAAGTGGGAATGGGTGGGGGGGAGAGGAAAGAAGGCCCCTGGCTTGCGCGCCGGCCATGATCCGGCCACATTGCATCGTGAGAGACAGGAGGGCTCCTAGCTTGCACACCAGCCCCGATCCAGCCAGTGTGCATGGCAGGCGGGGGGAGAGGAAAGAAAGCCCCTGGATTGCACGCTGGCCATGATCCGGCCACATTGCATCGTGAGAGACAGGAGGGCTCCTAGCTTGCACACCAGCCCCGATCCAGCCAGTGTGCATGGCAGGCGGGGGGAGAGGAAAGAAAGCCCCTGGATTGCACGCTGGCCATGATCCAGTCACATTGCATCGTGAGAGACAGGAGGGCTCCTAGCTTGTGCGCCAGCCCCGATCCAGCCAGTGTGCATGGCGGGTGGGGGGGAGAGGAAAGAAGGCCCCTGGATTGCGCGCAGGCCATGATCCGGCCACAGTCCATCGAGAGAGAGGAGGGGGATAAGAGCAGGCTGGCAGCCCCTCTTCAGAAGAGTGATGGGAGGGAGTTTCGCCTTGGGTTTTCCACTCTCAGGATGCACATTTTTCCCATCCGATTTCTCAAAAAAAAACCTCCCCTCTGGGGCAGAGGGGCCAACAGCCCCTTCCCTTGAACATCCCCCCATGGGTCCAGCTGCCCTAGACTGAGCTGCCACCACCACCACCCCCAGCGCGCGAGGAGCACATGGCGTGGCCCCACCGGTCTCCCCCTGGAGCCGTCCGTCCGACATCCCCCTGGGCTTGGAGGTGTGGGCTCAGCTCCAAGGCCCATCCCGGGTGAGGGGCGGGGAAGGCATGCGTGGACGGAGGGAGAGAAGTGCCAGGATTCTAGGCAGGCAGGCAGCCAGCCAAAGGGGCGGTATTCTTGTCCGAGCACGAAACTACCCAGCCAATACCGTTCTTGGGGGAGGAGAAAGGAGACGTCCCGGGGAGCGAAGCAAACATTTTTTCATGGGCATCCGCGCAACAAAACACGCTTCCACAGGAAAGATCGTCTCAAAAGTGGTTTGGATTGCCTCTCTTTTAACCCGGCTTATTTTGCTCAGGGGGGGGGGAAACACGGATCTGCAGTGAATAACCAAAATTTGACTCCGACGCAAATCAGCATTGAAACAGCAGCAAATCTCCGTGAAGAATACCCCATAGTCAGTAGAAAGGTTAACAAAAACACTCAAAAACTATTGTCAGTCAGTCATTGTAAGAGCAGAAAAATGATATGAAAGGTGTTGTTTTTAAATGTCAGAGGGTGGCACCATTTCCCCCCAATAGGAATTAGTGGACAGAAATACACCTACACTGAGAAGCGCCAACTACATAGGCCAGTAAAATGAAAACCCTTTGGTCCAATTTACTTTAAATTTGGGGAGATCACTAGATTAGAGGGAGGACTCTGTTCTATTGGTGCCATTATCTTTATAAATAGCTGCCCCAGACCCTCAAATAGATTCTCCATTGAAAGTAATAATCCTGAAGCACTGTAACCCAAAAAACTACACAGATTTGAATCCTGTTCTACTTGAACATCAGCAATTATTGAGGGGGGGAAATCCCCCCCAAAAATGCCGACTATGAAATTATAATTTTTTTCTTGGTACGCACACCTTTAAATATGTATTTATTTAGGAAATTTATATGCTGACTTTCCAAAAGCCCAAGGCTGGTAACAATTAAGAACAATACCATAAAATCATAAAAGCATCATGAAGTATAAATGTAAAAACAAAACAAGCCATTCCAAGCCATAGTGAGAAACATGGTTACCCAACACTGGACAGTCAAGATAAGCAGAAAGAATATTTACAGCCCATTCCTGCGCCTTCAGCAGCTGGGGATGGTGTGGCCAAGGTGCTGCCGTGGCACCTCCAAAGCCATTCCCTGGCCACTGAGAGGCTTTCTTTTAGTTTGTGTACCCAGGGTGAAAGGGGTCAGAAAGCTGCCTATTGGCAGCTCTGCCTCCCTGCCCTGGGAACGGCCTCCAGGATGCAGGCATGGGACTTTGCACTGGTGGGACACAAGTGGAAGGCCCAGCCGGCATCCCTGGGTGGCACTGTTGTGGCAGCACTGGGAGGATGGCGTCCAGATCTGTGCCACCCTAGGCAGCGTAAGTGGCATGGGCACCGGTGCAGGGGGCACAAATGCTGGCGCAGCCCCTTCCTGGGCTCCTAAGGTCTTTGGTCCTTTCACATCAGGAATGGGCTGTTAGAATCCTATTATTAAGAGGGCTCAAAAGCTCTCTTGTGGTTAACATTTTTTGCTATTTGACCATACGTTCTGTTGACTACAGTATTCCAACTTGTCTCTTGATTTGCCTTCAGTAATTCTTCAAAATCAATTTTAGATATAATATATATATTATTGACAATGATAATTAAATGTCAAAAATAAAATTAACAATAAATGTACTGTGTCAGAAAAGCTTATAATTGCTAATTGCTGTGCAGTCATCAATATTTGTAGTTCAATATGCATTATCTTGTTTTCCCCCTTTATGATAGGCAAACATTCCCCTTTCTTCCATTTTGTTTTATGCAATCTTGTGTGAATTTTTTGTTTGGTCTTGTCCATTTTTGCTGCTGGTGTTTCAGATTTATTTGTTTTATGTACAACATTTTAAAGCAATTATACACCATTTATCTGGCAAGCCATTTATACTTAATTGATAAACAAATTAAGTTAAAATGTGTAAACTTAATGGGAAAATTTTGGTTTTAGAAAACAAACTGCCATGAAAATAAAGTTTCACAGATTCAGTTCCTACAAGGAATAAATGAAAAAAAAAAGGGGGGGTTGAGTCAAAACAATAGGATTGCAAAATTTGGTAGCATCCTTAATTTAAATTTAGGTAAGCATTACAAGTACAACATTTTAACATGCTGTGTTCTTTCACTTTCTTTATCAGATGAAAATAGTACTCAGAACTAATTTAGTTTTAGATTAGATTGTTCACTGACAAAATGATTCTGAAACAAATAATTTGCAGTTATAAATATCATGACATTTTATATGACAGCATTTTAGTTTTTAACCTTTAATAATTCCAGTCTAGTTTTTATGAGAATTGATGCTCTTCTGATTTTATCACAATGCTTTATTTTATGGTTTCATTTTTAATGCTATATTATATTGCTATGATCTAAGGTTTTGACAAATGCTGTTTTGAATTTCAGACCTAATTATTTGCACATGGGCTTGTTTCCTGTGTTTTGTGGTTTTTCAGCCCATTCCTGAAGGGGGAGGCAAGCTCCTCAGGAGCCGGTGTGACCCCACGCCGGCATGGGTGCCACCTTATCATGGAATAAGGTGGTACCTACATCAGTGCGGGGGCAAACATGCCTGCATCCAGGAGCTGCTGGCCCCAGCCGCCAGTGCAGCCATGCCTGCAGGGATTTCCCAGAAGGAAAAGCCTGCACCAGCATGGGGGGGGGGGCATTCCTGGGGGCAGAGTTGCCTTTGGGCAACTTCCTAACCCCTTTCACCCTGGGAATGCACCCTCAAGCTGCGCCATGGCTTTTTTGGTGGTGCAGCCTCACTTTGTGCAACAGGGCAATTCCCCCTTTTTTAGTTTTTGAATTCTTTTAATGCTTTTTTTGCCTCTATGGCAATTTTGACAACAAAATTTCCCTGATCTTGCTCTCTGTGAAGCTAGTAGGATGTATTTGTGTTTCATTCATTTTACAAATGGTATTGGATTTCAGCACATTTCAGACCATGCACCCACTTTGGATACAATACACTCTAATGTTTGTTTGTTTCTCTTGACCAAATTTAAAAGTCAGTTTAGAATTTAAACTAGATAGCCACACATCCAAGTACATTATTATCAAAGCTTTCACCTCCCTAGCTATGTCACAAATTCTGCCTCTTCTCTTTTGTAGTTTGTCAGGTTATTATGTAATGAATATGTTTCATTCTTACATATCCGGTCAGGTCCATCACCACACTCCCTAATTAAATAACAGTAATAATAATACTTATGTGACACACACACATATCTTTATACTACAGTGCTCAAAAGAACATGATGAAAGGTAATTCCATCCTCATTTTTTCTTCATTTAAACTACCGTTTAATCTTGTGATGGAATCCCTTCACCTCGTCCATAAATAAATACCTACCAATCAAAAATAATTTGTTGGCTTCTTTGGAAATAGTAAACAATGCTGGATTCTCACATGCCACTTAAAGTGATTTTTCAGCCATTCACCCACAGTTGGTAAACCCATGTGAAAAAGCCATTCTAACTGAAGTTCTTTTAAAAGTTATGAATGTATATCAGGACTCATGGCATGTAAAAAAATAGAAAGGAAATATATATTTGTACAGGATTTTCAAACTGGCTGGTGTCCATGCAGGAAGACTGATTTACAGTTGCTTGTGGTTTATAATGCACATGTGATTGTGGTCTCAGTGACTTCTACATATGATGAACAAATTGAACAATCCAATTAACCATGACCAAAGAACTTCAGGGGCTAAAAAGCAGTTTCCACAGTCTTAACAGTTATGAAAAATGTCCCTGATATCCACTGTGGATAGATGTTTCTATTGATAAATCAATCGTCTAACAAATTCTAATCAAATTACCAAGTGTTCAGGATTGTGGATATATCCATATGTTCAAATCCGAGGAAACTCAGTGGCTTTTTTTTTCTTTTTTTGCAGTCAAGTTGCAGCAACCTATGGTAACTCTGTAGGGTTTTCAAGGCTAGAGACATTCAGAGGTGGCTTGCCATTGCCAGCCTTTGCGTAGCAACCCTGGTATTTCTTGGTGGTCTCCCATCCAAATACTAACCAGGGCCAACCCTGCCTAGCTTCTGAGATCTGAGTAAATCAGGCTAGCCTGGGCTATCCATAGGGTTGCCAGGCTCCTCTTCGCCACCAGTGGGAGATTTTTGGGGCGGAGCCTGAGGAGGGTGGGGTTTGGGGAGGGGAGGGACTTCAGTGCCATATCCAATTGCCAAAGCAGCCATTTTCTCTCTATTGGCTGGAGATCAGTTGTAATAGCAGGAGATTTCCTGCTACCACCTGGAGATTGGCAGTCAGATCTAGCTGGGGATAAGTCACTGTCTCTCTCAGTCTAGCCTGTCTCAAAGGTTGTTGTGAATATAAAATGCAATAATCCTATGTGAATTGCCTTGAATACTTTCCAGAAAATGCAAAATAAAATGTAATAACTTATCTTTTGAATGTTTCTGAAGTTTAGCCTCCAATTTGTCCTGTCACACTGTCAAGGATGAAATGGAATCTTTCAGAACTGAGATGGCCGCCGTGTTTTGTCCAATAACCACTGCTCTTCCCGGCTGTTTGAAACGGCTGTTAATGGTGCCCGCTTCTCGGCTCACCCGTCCGAGCAATCATCGCCGCTTCTGCAGCAATGACCGCTCCTATGACGGGGAGCTCGCCAGCGTCGTGTTCAGCATCCCCTCTTACACAAGGGGTGCCGCTTGCCAGGTGGTGGTGGGCGGTTTCCCTGCCCCCCGGCAGCTTTAAGCCGGCCTGCGATCAGTCGTGGGGCCACGGCGATTCCCCCCCAATCCGGAAAATTGATATAATGTATAGACCAATCACAAAACAAAAATGAATGTGAGGCAGTTATGGTAAATAATTGATCTTGTTTTATCTGGCCAAGGGCCGCAAATAAACTATCTATCTATCTATCTATCTATCTATCTATCTATCTATCTATCTATCTATCTATCTATCTATCTAATAATTGGCCCACATTCTTCATACCTGTTTACATTTTAAAACCATTGTGAATTTGGATGTTGGTTAAAAATATGACTAGATTTATTGCAGTTAAGCATTCTTCTAGTTCCCACTGTTTTACTTTGCAAAGAAGATTATTTTAATTTTGTAGCAGTATTCAAAAACTGAAGCCATTCCTTAAGAGATGTCTTGTACAAGGACACCTGTAAATAGAGCCCTCTGCATCTTTCTAAAAGGCTGAAAGTAGACAGCACATATTAATGTAATGGAAAGAGAAGAATATGTTTATCATGAAGAACACTGCTAACTTGCTGCTAATAGAAGCTGCAGACACACAGTCAGATACATAATCAAACATCTCCCCTCCTTATCAGTAAAACAGAGTCAATTTATGTAACTTGCACCTTGGAAATAAGTAACTTGCAATGTCTTTTTGACATTTGCAATGGTACAGATAAATTCATACCTATTTTGGTGCTCTATAAAAACCTCCTGCAAGAGCAGCATTTAATCTTGTGTTCTGTTTCCAGAAGTATCCAGCTAGATTACTCAGGGGCTCACAAGCAAGGGCAGTCATGCAACCAATCTACTTCACTGTATATCCAGCAGCAACTGGCATTTAGAGGAATGCTACCTAATCCTAGTCTGTACTTGGAGAAAGAGAGGCCCAATAAACCCCATTTACATCTGTTTTTGCTTCTGCAACTAAAACAGAGCTGACACCCTTAAATTGGAAAGAATACAAATCTCCATACTCTCAGTTGGTAAATTCATTTTCTGATATTTTTATTGGGTCAGTTTCTCCTGGGCTGAGGTGGTGGTAGCGGACACTCTTGGTCCTTTCAGTTATTCTACAGAGTACAATAGTGCCCTATAAGTATCCATCATTTTTCTGCAATGACTACACGATTGACATTAATAATGCAACATGTAAGTCAGACCTATGTCTCTTAAAGTAGGTGCCAATTGTAAGGGAAGCAGTGACCAGGTGTCACTAAATTTGCTTTTGAATCCCAAACCATATACATTGCCAGCTGTAGACTGAATTTCAACACAACATGTAGGGTTGCAAGGTCCCTCTTTGCCACCGGCAGGCGGTTTTTGAGGTGGAGTCTAAGGAGGGTGGGGTTTGGGGAAGGGAGGGACTTCAATGCCATAGAGTCCAATAGCCAAATCGGCCATTTTCTCCAGGGTAACTGATCTGTATTGGCTGGAGATCAGTTGTAATAGCAGGAGATCTCCAGCTACTACCTGGAGGTTGGCAACCCTAACAACATGGGAGGAAGGGGAAAGAAGAGGAACATATTTGCTGAGGATTGCTTTCTCCTTTCCTGTCTCTGGTACGTTATAAAGCTTGGGCACGGCCAGAGGTGCGAGCCTGTGGGTATGCGCCGAAGGGTTCTTGGTAGGGTTGCCAGGTCTTTCTTTGCCACCAGCAGGAGGTTTTTGGGGAGGAGCCTGGGGAGGGGAGGGACTTCAAAATGGCCAGTTCCTCCAGGTGAACTGATCTCGATCGGCTGGAGATCAGTTGTAATAGCAGGAGATCTCCAGATAGTACCTGGTGGTTGGCAACCCTAGTTCTTGGCCCTGTGGCTTGCAGCCTGTGTCTTCAATCAAGGCAGCCAATGAACCCAGGGCTGGTCTGAGATGCAGTTCTTTTCTTTTGCTTGTTTGGTGTTCACTGGTCTATTTATATATTATTTTACATGCTGTAAGCTGCTTTGGGTCTGGGTTTATAAATACTTTAATTAACCAATTAACCAAAATGGGTTATAAATATTTTAATTAACCAATTAATTAATTAATTAATTGCTGTGACCAGGTAAAACACTGTTTTATTGGGCCAAAAATTAACACACGCTTTTGGCTGTTGTCTTTTGGACAGTGGTCAAAGCTACATCTAAAGCTTTGATGCGTATAACATTTAACAGCCCATCTTCAGAAACTGCAACAAAAGAAACACCTGGAATGGACTATATAAATACTTCATTGCAGATTGTAATAAAATATTAAAGTTTTTTTTTAAAGGGCAGACTATAAGATAATCCATAACCTTTACAAAATGATGTCAAAAGAAAACAAAATGTACTTCCTATCAGTTCCAAACCCTTATCTGGACAAAAGGTATTCAGCAGTAGAAATATCCCCTTTGGAAAAAAAATTTTTTAAAAGCAACTGTTTTTTTAGTAGAGCATTTGAGATTCAAAGGAACAATGTACTAGGATTGCTCAACTGACAAAATGAATGATAGTCCTCAGACTATAACACTGTCACCTCTATTGTAGCAGAGGGCAAAGCTACTTCAGTTGCAGCTTAAATGCCTTGGGAAATGGAGTTCCTTATTTCCTCTCTAACCTCTTCTATATACACATAGGAGTTTGTTTCATTTGCATTGCAACCTGTATGCAGCCCATTTTTTTTTAATTTTCAGTTTGCATAATGTTTAAAAATATATAGATTATTAGCACAACAACCTTAAACGAGCACATTCTTCCAAGAAAGTAACAAAAACATCTTGAGAGCAAATCACTTTTTTTTTTGCCTGAGTAGAGAGGCCAATGCTAGCCCAATGCTCAAAAGTTAAGCAGGGTCAGCCTTGATCTGCCACTGTTTTTAAAAGTTTAAATGGAGGGGGATATACTTTCTAAATTGCATACTTTCTAATTTTCTTTCTCAGTCTATTATCCCTGAAAGGGACAAAAATGGAAGAGAGTCTGTTATTTGGCAAAAGCAAATGGGGTTCACAACACTTCCTTGGCAAATGCCAGGAGATTGGGTGTATGTGTGTCTGGGGAGAGTAGAGTTTGGGAAGGATGAACTTTTACTTCTAGGTGACACTCTAGGTTGCTCCCTAGTCTCTATGGTTCCTACCACAGAGATTGGGGAACTCCTAGTGTGTCACTATGTTAAGAACATTTTTTTCTCCTTCTCAGTTCCTCAGGGGCTGGAAATTTAGGCTGAGGGCTGCTAATTTCCTGCCCAGTGTAGGTAAGTGGGAAGCCTAGGTGGGAATGGTTGTTCTCACCTGTACTACAATGCCAGTCTCTTTTTGGTTTTTGCTTTTAAGCAAATGTTTTGTAAGCATGTTTAACAGTCCAGCCTTAGGAACAGGTTATCTACACACACACCTGTTGATTTCTTGAAAGCCATGCTGCCAATGGAATTACAGTTCCACAATGAACTCACCAGATTTTGTCAGCTATGGTTGGTTTTACTTGATTTAGAGAGCAATCCTAAGCAGGACAGAATCTAACTCAAGTCTATTTAAGTGGGGCTTACTATCAGGAAAGTGTTCTTAGGATTTCATTGCTAGTTAATTTGTATGCTCTTTTTTGGGACCTATATCCCTTCCTATCTCTGATGAAGAGGAATATGCATTCCTTCAACATACTAGCACTGTTCAGATGTTTCAATGAACACACCTACAACCTTCATGTATATGCAACATGTTCATTTTACATATGAAACTGGGAATCAGTAACTGGATAAATGCAGGATTTATTTTAAATATTCAACTGTACATGCATTGAATGTAGCATGAGTATTACTCAATGCATATATAAATCGTTTAGCTCCCTTCCAATCTGGGTTAAGGCCTGATTACGGGTCTGAAACACCCTGGAGGATGACTTGACCAGGAGATGGACAGAGGGAGTGTGACTCTGTTAATTCTCCTGGACCTTTCAGAGGCTTTCATTACCATCTATCACGTTATCCTTCTGGACTATCTTTCTGGACTGGGATTTGGAGGCACTGTTCTATGGTTGTTCCAGTCCCACTTTGGTGGCCCTTGTGAGGGCAGACAGATGGGATAATTTTTTTGAAAAAGAAAAGAAAAATACAGAAAATCCAGTGTACACTATACATGGTTTGTATGTGCTTTCACTGTAACTTGTGAACAGGCCTAGTAGTCTTGTCTGGTATATAGAAGGATGGTGAGGATTCTCAGTTAGAGAACTCAAGGAGGGAATCCATGAATCACCATGAAGTCACAGACTTTCTGTCTGGGATAACTAATCTTCTATAAAATAATTTGCTTTGATTTAAAATATTTATATTCCAACTTATTTCTTTAGACTCAAAGTAGCTAACACGGCACCAAGTTGAAAGGACACAAAAACATGACTCCATTAACAAAACAAAAGCATTGCACTAATTAAAAATACATGGATCAAAAGTACTGCCAATCAGTTTACCACCTACAAAATGCCCTGTGGAACACAACTGCCTTTCACTCCTTGCTAAATGCCGCTAGTGAAGGTGCTCTCTGTACCCACTCTATTAAGACATTCCTGAGGACAGGACCCACCAGAAAAAAGTAACCTAGCTAATGTCAAATGGACAATCCTAACACAAGGAGAAGGCTTCGGAATATAACTGGTATGAGGGAGCATACCAGAAGATGTGGTTCAATAAGTCTGTGGGCCCCTGGCAGTGAAAGGCTTTAAAGGCAATAACCAGCATTTTAAGGGTTGCCAGGTCCCTCTTCACCACCAGTGGGAGGTTTTTGGGGTGGAGCCTGAGGAAGGCAGAGTTTGGGGAGGGGAAGGACTTCAATGCCATAGAGTCCAGTTGCCAAAGTGGCCATTTTCACCAGGTGAACTGATCTCTATCAGCTGGAGATCAGTTGTTATAGCAGGAGATCGCCAGCTAGTACCTGGAGGTTGGCAACCCTAAGCATTTTGAATTAGGCCCAGTTGATGCAGCGCTGGGGTTCTGTGTTCCAAGCGGCTGACACCAGACAGGAGTCTAGCTGCCACATTTCCCCCCAAATGAAGCTTCCAAGATGTCTTCAAAGGCAGTCTCATCTTCACATAACAGGCAATGTGGAGGAAAAGAATATTTCTATTCCTCATCTATGCCTTATTTATATAGCAGCAAAAAATCAGACATTTGTGGCCAGTACAGATTAATACATATCAGTGATGCCTTCAGATTCCAGGAATTGTTTGTATCTTGCTGGGTGTTTGCAAAATGAAGAGCTTAATTAGCTCAAGTATTCTTTCTATTGCATACAAAATTTTATCTGTCTTGTTATCAGGAAAGTACTTGATGAAAAAAGAAGTCAGAAATACTCTATTTGTAAAATAAAATAAAAATGCACCTCAGACAAACTGACTGCAGCTTTCAAGAGGGGCGGGACTCATCACCTTGGGATGTGGAGCACACATTTTCTCATTAGCTATTCCACATTAGTAAGAAAAGTCCTAAATTCAATTACTCTTGCTGGCAGGCCAATTTGTTTTTAACAACTACACTCTTTATGAGACACCTTGTACTGCAGTCATGGGGCTTTATTCATTTGAATCATATGGCTAAATGTAATTATATCTGTCAATTCCTCAGTACCTTCAATAACACGGAAAATGCCTTGCATTGCGAAGAATATTCCATTAATGGGATTGTTTCTTCCTTAATTGGCCAGGCTTGGATATGTTAGAGTGTTTTTGTAATCCCAGTACCACTTTGTTAAGTTATGTCCCATTCAGCCACCTCCCTTCTATAATAGTAGTCACTAAAATGAGGGAAGAGATTTCTTGCTAAACTAATAATACAAGAAGAGTTGTCTTCTTACTTCTATGCAGTGTAATTAAATATTTCTCAATACGAAACAGCTGTTTCAGGTTGATGATATTGTGATCATTTGTTAATCATATTTATAAACAATAGGAGCCCCGTGGCACAGAGTGGTAAGCTGCAGTACCGCAGTCCAAGCTCTGCTCACAAACTGAGTTCGATCCCGACGGAAGTTGGTTTCAGGTAGCCGGCTCAAGGTTGACTCAGCCTTCCATCCTTCCGAGGTTGGCAAAATGAGTACCCAGCTTGCTGGGGGTAAAGGGAAGACGACTAGGGAAGGCACTGGCAAACCACCCCATAAAACAAAGTCTGCCTAGTAAACGTCGGGATGTGACATCACCCCATGGGTCAGGAATGACCTGGTGCTTGCACAGGGGACCTTTACCTTTACTTATAAACAATAAGAAAACAATTGTTCAAGGGCAAAAGCATATAACGTTCTGAAACCATAACAAAAACTGAAACTACACAGAAGCTTGTGTGAGGATTCTTCCTTGTTTATTCATCTGAAGTTCCATACAGTGCAACATGCTGTGTTGTGGGATAATGGGATTAAATTTGCAGCATATCAAAATAAAGCACAGATTTGGATGACCGAACAACCTTTGATACTTAGGTCTCTGCTTCTTGATGTGATCTGCAAGCCATAGTGGTTTAGATCATTTCAGGTGCTTTGCAGTACTTTGGTCATTCTCATTATGAAAAATTATATGTATCAAAATTGACATTAACACAATTTGTAGATATGTGATGTACTAAATTTTATTGGAATACAGTTTCCTTTGGGAGGGTTTCTGAACAAAATGACTTTCAAATTTCTTTCACCGAACCTGTATTCATCAGTAATGGTTTCACGTCGCACCTCTGGAGTGATAATTTTATTTATTGGATTTTTTTATCAGCTTCCTAAAAAACCCACCTGGCAACTATCTTCAAAACTGCATTATAAATAAAACAAGCAGATGTTTTTCTCTCAGCCTGCTGGCTATCAAATTCCTATGTCATCATCCCATCATGCTTTTTTTGTAAGCTGATTTTGAATATCTAAAAGCAAGCCTTTCAACTGTGCTCGTTATCTCCTATACTAACGCCATATTTTCTATTGGGCACAAAATTTGACAGTTTAGGATTGGGGTGTGGTTTGTTTGTTTGTTTTTACTAGCCCAGAGAGTTGCAAAACAAAAAAACAAACAAAAAACAACAACAAAAATCTTGATAATAAGTTAGAAATATGCTGAGGAGGAGAGGCCTGATAGGGTTGCCCACTCCAGCTTGGAATATGTCTGGAGATTTGAGGCCAGTATTGGGGAAGAACAGAGTTTGGGGAGAGGAAGAAGCTCAGAAGGGATATGATGTCATTAGGGTTGTCAACTCTAGATTAGGAAATCCTGGAACCTGGTGAGGATGGAAGTTGAGGAATGGATGGAACTCAGCGGGGATGTGATACCAAAAATTTCACCTTCTGAAGCTGCCATTTCCTCCAGAGGAACTGTGGTCTAGAGATTAGTTGTAATTTTGAGAGAACTCCAGGTCACACCTCAATGTTATTTATTATTTGCATTTCTATCCTGCTCTCTGTCCCAGCTGAAGCCAGGATTAGAGTGGCTAACATCAACTAAAATCCAATACATATATACATAAAATAAATTTGATTCCAAAAAAGTCTGTCAATAAAATAATTAATAAAACAGCTTGGTGCCCATATAATGCCACAGGTCCATAGCAAGCCCTGTAGGTTTTGTTCTTAGGAAGAAGCATAATGTAATTTAGAAAATATATGAAATTAATATATTTAAATAATATGAAGGGTGCAGTAGCAAATCTTGTTTTTGTCATCGAGAAGGTTGAACTCCTGGAATTGTGTTGGATTGTACTTCTGGGAAAGACCTTTACTTAAGATATTGGAAATCCACTGCTATATGGGCACTACTGGGCAAGAAGGGTCAATATAAAATAAAACAGCTTTATATATATAACTTCAATATGTTTCTGAATTTTACTTATCTGTTATTTATTTAGGAAATGTGTAGGTATGCAGAGGCCTGCTTGAGGCAGCTAACTAAGTAAAAAACAAAACAAGAGTATAAAATATAAAATCATAAACACAATAAAATCAAGCCACAGAATTGTTGATAAAAGCCCCACAAGGGATCATAAACCGCATAGGCAGAAGTTAAATACAGTACTTATAAAAACTCGAGAATCATAAAAACTGTATGCAACCAGCTAAAAAGGATGAAATGAACTTTAATAAACAGCCTGTTTTGGCCCAGTGCCTAAATGACAGTAAGTTTTCATCTTGGTGCACATTTTTTTTTTGTAGGCACAAAGTGTTCAAAACCTTGAGTATAAAGGGTTTTTTTCACTGCCTTGAAAGGTCAATAGGCTTCATGAATCATGGTGAAACCAACATTTCTGTCTAGTTTATTTAATAAAATGGAACATATTAGATCCATTCTATAAACATTTGTGTAGAGCTCATTTATGTGATTTAAATAGGCTACCTATCACCCAAACTCTAGCTATATAAATACAACAGTCTCTGTGGGCTTTCTTTAAAATCCACAAACTTGTGTGGGGATGAGCAGATTTCCCCTGTTCCCTCTTTTATCATGCTGTTCATTCACTGGAATAAATCCTTTGAGCTCATTTTCCCCAATCCTCACAAGAGAAGACCTGCAACATCTCTGCTACTATTTTTTTTCAGTAACTTTTGAAACTTGTACCAAATAATGATATCCTTGGTCAACATATCTTATCTCCCTTTTCTTGCTGCTGCCGCCGCCAAGTACAACACTGTTCTTCATAAGAAAGTATTAGGGAATTCTAAGAACAAATTCACAGGTGGATAAATATCAAAGTCTGATACCACCATTGAATAAAATGGGCCTTACTTCTAAATAGACCTGCTAAGGATTGCTCCCAGAATCTCAATATACAATAACCTTCTTTCACATTTGCCCTGCAAGTTTAACATGTTTTTCTTTTTAAAATAATAGGAAACAAACAGTCCAAACAAACAAATAGGGGCAAAGGGCTCAGGGAACTGACTAGCCACTACGTAGGTGTATTTCAGTGATACACCAGCATAAGTCAGAGTTATGCTGGCACAGCACCCCAGCACCATTCTGCCACTCTCAGCCTCCACTGCAGTCCTGTGGTGGCTGCCCATTAGTGGGCCAGCGGCATAGTTCCCTCCACTGGCATGAAAGTGGGCAGGCGGAAGAGGCATAGTAGGAGGTAGTTGGCTCCCTAAGCCATTTCAGCCCAGTAATTCCTTGTCAGTGGTAGAAAGTTGCACCATCAAAAACATGGCATAGCCCATAGGCACCCATGCAAGCCAAAAAACTGGAGTGCCCCCCTCTGATGCAACCAGACCCAAAAAGGCCTAGAGGAGTGCAGGATGCAACTATGCGTGCAACCAAACATCTCCCTCCCCTTTGGCAGCCAAATCCCCTCAGCAGCACCCAACTGCTGCTCCCCAGCCCTACAAAAACCCCAGCCAGGGCACTCCAGAACTCATTAGGTAAGGCACACAGCATGGGATTCCCTGCCATGCGGACATAGAGCAAGCACTGTAGCACTTTGGTGGTGCTTTTCCCATCCAAGGTCAGGCCGAGGGCAGCTTACATCTGAGCACGATAACATTTAATTAAAATATGAAGTACAAATATATCACTAAAATTTAATTAAAACCTGTATTAAATCCTCACAATTTAACAAATTAAGACCAGAAATCCAATGGCACCATTAATACTGGTACGTTGCAGCCAGGTGGAAAAGGCAGAAGCAGGCAGATGTAAAGATGTAGCAGGGAGGTCAGCCTTAATGAACCGTCACTGCCCTCAACCATAGGCTTGGTGGAACATCTCTGTCTGACAGGCCCTGTGGAATTGAGCTAAGCTCCACCAGGCTGGAGCCAGAGCTGAAAAAGCTTTGGCCCTGGCTGAGGACAGTTGGATACTACTTGGGCTGGGGACCACTAATAAAGTTGTTGCTAGATGAGCATAATGCTCTTCCCATGTTGGCATCAATATTTCACAATAAAATATAATTTTCTTGGTATAATGTACTTTGTGCAAACTTTTATAGGTTTTTGTTTAGAATAAAAGGACATTTTAGAAGTATGCCTTCTTAATACATTTTGAATAGTCTAGTGGTCAAACATTTTCCTTTCTTTTTATATATGTTACATTCCTCCTACTACTCTAAATCCATAAAGGTTCATGAGATGGCTCACAAACCTTAAAAAAAAAGTAATATATGTAGGGTTGTCAGGTCCCTTTTCACCACCAGTGGGAGGTTTTTAGGGTGGAGCCTGAGGAGGGCGGGGTTTGGAGAGGGGAGAGACTTCAATGCCTTAGGGTCCAATTGCCAAAGCGACCATTTTCTCTAGGTGAACAGATCTCTATCGGATGGAGATCAGCTGTATTAGGAGATCTCCAGCTAGTACCTGAAGGCTGGCAACCCTAAATGCATGTAAAAATGGATTATTAACTGCTCATGTCAAGAAGCAAAAAAGTTTAAGTCATGAAGTACTGGTTAAGCTGACTTTTTTAGTTTATATGATTGATTATAAAGGAGAAATCTCATCCCCCATGCTGGCCCTCCTACCCATTCTAGCTCCTTGTTTCGGCCTGCTATCAGCTTCCTCAGTTTATCCACTTTCCCTGCTTCCTTCCTTCCCTTCTATCTAACTTTCTCAGTTGTCCCTGTGTCTGCCATTTCCCCTTCTATACTTCTCTTCCTCTGGCTTTCTCCCTTTCTATGCTTCCTTCTCACCCTCCTCTCCTTTTGTTCGATTTTTATTTACTCCATTCTTTCACTCTGGCTTTCCTTCTCTCCCTATCTTTTTTTGCACTTCCTGCATGCCACTCCTTCTTCCCCATCCTCAGCTAGGGACCCCAGGACCCACAGGGGTGGGGCATCCTCTGCCCAGGGGTCCTGCTCTCAGCACTAGTCAGTTGGTGTCGGGGGGACTTACTGGCAACAAATGGAGGCCTAGGCTTGCATTCTTGGCAACGCAGCAATGTCACTTTTGGTGCATGCACTTTTCTTTGGGACAGTTAGTGGTGTTTCAACTGTAAAGGTGACATGTTCTATAATTAGCCTGCAAAAAAAAAAAAAAATCTTTGCCTCAGTATCCATTTACCATGGCCATCCTTTTTATCTCAAGTCCATTGTATGTCTAGCAAGCCACACATGCCCTGACTGGTAGGTTAAATGAATTCTTTTTTCTTTCCTCACTCCCTAAGAGAGACTTTGTGATTACCATCTTACTTTGCCATTCAGTTGCCTTGTTATTGATGTATATATTCAGTTGTAGCCCATTTCAGTTATCCAGTTTTCAATTTTGCTAGCATTTGCTAACTGTGCTTTTTCAGTCTTTCAGAGATACTAGCAAAATGTACTAGGATATAGCTATTTGTATCCTATGGAAAACAAATCAGCTGTATATAAATAAAATCACAGGAGCCAATTTAAAGTATGTTGAATTTATTTTAACACAAGAGTTAAGCACAAGAGCATATGCTTAACTCTTTCCCATGGAAATCATTGCAACAAAAGAATTTATTGTGCCTGCATTCTGGCTTTTATTTAGAAGATATTAAGATCATATTTGCATTATAATCTTGGCTAAGCAATTATATGATTAAGTTATAATTATTGTGTGAAAGCAATTTGAACATAAGAACAATTTTCAGTGATACAAATTGCCTATTTGAAATTTATTATCCTTGAATTTCCCCCCTTTTTGGTTTACATTTCCCATTTAGATATTATTAAAATATCTTTGCAATAAATGCTATTTTTAAATCATGGAGTTAAATATTTTTGAACAGCAGTTTGTTTCAAAGCTCTCAAGATAGTAAAAATGTAATGGGTGAGTTCTGGAATACTAATATGGCATTGCATAATATGAACAATTATTAATATATCCACTACTATACCACAAATACACACAAAGGGTTTACTTGGCAGCTGCATCCTGCTTCCGTACAGAAATCAACAAAAACCAGCCACAGGAACTAAATATTCTAGCACTGAAAAATATTGATATTTGCTGTGATCTGATCAATGAATTGGGATGTGGAATGGTATAGTACAGCCCAATCTTGTCAAATCTTGGAAGCTAAGCAGGATCAGTACTTGGATGGGAGACCACCAAGGAAGACTTTGCAGAAAACAATGGCAAAGCACCTCTGCTTAATCACTTGTCTTAAAAACCCTATGGGGTCACCATAAGTCTGCTGTGCCTTGATGGCACTTTACACACATACACACACACACACACACACACACACACACACACACACACACACACAATTAATAGAGATGGAATGCCAAAATATGTTTTGGATTACCATGAATAAAACTGAAAGGAGCTTTAAACTTGATCATTCTTCCTCTCTCCTCTTAGTTACTTTCTGCAACACTTCATCCAAAATGGGACCTTGTACTTGTCCTACAAATCAGGATTTGAAACCACAGTTTGATCCTGGTTTGGAGTCATGGTTTCTAAGGAGTGCCTAATGGTTTCTAAGGAGTGCCCATGACCCCTACGTTCATGGTTTGTATATCATAAGAGTGAATGGTTGCCATTAATTCTTATGATAGGGAAAAATTAAGTGATACACCTGTAATGGAAAAATCTGCTCTCCACATCTCACACTAGGCTAAGCAGAGTTACACCCTTCAAAGACTAATGGGTTTGGAAGTTTATAACTCTGTCTAGGGTTCCACTGTAAGTGAAGGATCCTGCAGGGCACAAAGAGATTCAGTGCAGTGGTCAATATTTTAACTCTTCTCTTTGCGAATTACAATGGTGGACATTTTGCTAACATGAATATCACTACAAACTTCGTTCAGACATGTTATACTATTTTGTATTTATAAATTCAGTATTGCTTCTGTTTTTGAGAACATTTTGGGAGAAGCCTATAATCGTAACTTAGTAAAGACAATGCTTTAATTGCCATTGCCATTGTTATATGCCAACAGTGCTAGAGTATATTAACATCTGCACAGGGCAAATTGCCTCAACATCTGCAACGTGATGTATACACGTTAATATTTAAAAACTGTTTTTAAAAAAATAGTGCTTGGATAATAAAGCATCATGATCAGTTTAGAGGCTCTGAAAATAACCAGCCTGATGGTGTAAATTAGTGACCTAAGTGAAGCATAGAAAAAATAATTAGCTATAGGTCACACAATGACAACTCTCAGCATTAAAATGTATCATTGTTCTATTCTCAGTAGAGCATGCTCTCAAAATGCTGTCTCATTAGAGATGGATGTCAATGGTCATTCAGAAGCAAGATTCTGTCATATTATAGCTGACTCACTGAACAGGAACTTATGTTGTTGAAGGGAAGTCTTTTTCATTTCCACTTCTTTTGCAGAAAATCATAGGTTTTTGAAGGGTCCTGTCCAATGGCAGGTGAACTAACATATTGTATCCTCTATATGGGCCTGGATCCCAAGAACTGTGTGGCTAGATTGACATACTTGAGGTAGGTTTGGAGCCATGCATCTTGTACAACAATCCTCCATGGTGCAAACCTCTTTTGAAAACTAGAAAGTTTAGACAAAACAAATAATGATATGGTATCGGATATGCTCAAGGGGAGGGGGGAAGAATGAAAAATATTTCTGGGCATGATTAAAATAGTGCCTGGGATGCAGAATGTGTTTCCTATAGGAATTTTGATTCATAGTTCCTTCTCTGACCCCATCTTGGGATAGGGACCAACTTTTGTCATGAATTCACAGAAACAAAAGATAATAGAGTCAATAGAGTAAGTAAGGTAATTCCTAGCTCAGTCACCTTTTTTTTTTTATATATATAGATTTTATTGGATTTTATACTAAAAAATTTCCATTGCATTAAACAACATCTATGACAATATAAAATTTCAATTCTAACCTAAAGTTGTTATAGTTCCATAACATATAATAAAGAAAAAAAAGAAAAAAAAGAAATGGAAAATTTTGACTTCCCCTTCACCTCTATCTTCCTCTTAATAAAAAGTTCATCTCGTCGTAGTTAATCTAATCTTAATAAACTATCAATATCCTGTATAAAAAAAACCATAATCTGTTAGTAAATATAATTATGCTTATTCATTATAAAAAAAACCAAAAATAATCCTCTGGATCAGATTAGAAAATATTCTTCCATTCTTCCCAATTTTAACTCATATTCACAATAATGCATCCACGCCCCCCATTCCCCCAGAAACCGAACGTCATTTTCTTCATTTAGAATAGCTGTGAGTTTTGCCATTTCTGCCACTTCAAACATTTTAACAATCCAATCTTTTTTCTCAAGAATTTCTAGCCCTTTATTCCCAAAATGATGTCTTAATCTTAATTCCACTACATCATTAATAGCCATGCCACCCGTCCACACTATCAAAGCCTTTGGATCCAGCAATCATGTTTAAATCAATCCTTTAACCATGGTCTAATACTTCCTTCTGTAACTGAAATAGGCCAGTCAGGTATGGGAACAGGATTTCTTTGTTCTCTCTCATTTCCTCAAACAGGATACGTATCCAAAAATAACTCTTTCTGGGCTTCATCTCCATCGTGGCTTCAATCTGTATTCCTTGACCTGCTCTCTTCTTCCTTATATCCTCACGTCGTTCCATGACTTTTTTAAATGAAAAGTCTATTTCTTGTATGTCTGATATCTTTATCGCCGGCTGGTTGCTTTCTTGAACTTCTGTCTTCTTCTTTGTATCCTTGTATTCTTCCATGACTTTTTGGGCAGAAGAGTCCATTGCTTGTATGTCTGTATTTGTGGTCATCGTTTGAATTTTCAAGACTTTTATGTCTTCTATAACCAGATCCAACTTCTGATTGCCTACCTGTGATGATTGGTCAAGAGTCGTCATCATTGAAATCAGTTGAGCCATCTGTGTTGAAATCTGTTTTAATTGTTTAATTGTCGCCTCAGAATGTTTAGCAAGCATGTCCTGTATTTTTTTTTCCATGTTTGAATTCTGTAAAATTCCCTTTGATTTCATAGGAGCAGGGCTATGTATTAAGCCAAAAGAAGCTGGTAGAATACATGTCCACAGACAGGGCCTTTAAAGTTCTAATTAAAAGATAATAATTCAAACATCAGCCTTATAATTTTTTCGGGTTGAAAAGAGTCGAAATTGGCTCTAGAATTGCGTTTTAAAGTTTTGAAATACCAGTGAGTTTTTTTCGGTCGCTCTAGGTCGGGCTGATCAGGAAGTATACAGGAAGTTGCTAGTGCCGTGGACCTTCTACCGCCTCTTCTCGATGGTTGTTCCTTCAGGAATGATTTCCAAGTAACTCGAGTGCGACGCGTAATCGGTCCTACAACTACTTCCTGTTATTTTAGTTCCGATGATAGATAGGTTGTTATAGAGGGTCTTCCGTTCCAGGCGCTCCCTTACTGCAAACGTGGCAGGATATTCTTCGCCAGAAAATCAGGAAGAAAAATCACCCTCCCCTTCCCTTGGACCCATTGGTGATAGTTCTTGTCAATCAAAAGGTATCCTTCCGACTCTTTATTATGGTTTAGGCTGATCGGATTGATAAGGCTCCTGTCGCTAATCCCGATGGCTAACTCAGATCAAACTTTTTCAGTTCGGATTAAGGAGGAATGGGGGTCCCAGAAATATTCTTATCAGCCCCCCGTCTGTTCAAGTTTCCAGTAAGTAGACGAAGAGTTCTTTTGTACTCACTTGGGTGTCAAGAGGTGAGGTTCTTTTCTTTATGTAGTCCTTATGTTGGTATTAAGGTGGTGGAGGGTGGAGCTTGATGCCTAAGTTGCGTTTTGGCGATGTCCTTCCCTAGTGCCCTCGCAGGACCGGCGTCCAGGACTCCGAGGGGCTTAAAAAGCCCCCTCAGAGTACCTAGGAGGTCAAACCGCGTTTGCGGGCTGCAGGGAGTTCCTGCTTTCCAACCCACTTGCAAGGGTCGGATTGGGGTATCTATGTACCCCAGAAATAACGCAAACTTGGATTTCTCCCAGGACAACCTGGGGAAATGGAGTGCTCTCCCCAGCAGCACCACCGGAAGTCCCCTAGCTCACCTTAACTGGACTCAGGCTGTCTCAGGGAAAAGTCAGGCCTTAGAATGTGGCCATCAAGGACTCTTAAGTGCAATCTTAAGCAGGTCTACTTGGAATCCTGCTCAGGTCTATTCAATGGGGCTTACCCTCAGAAAAGCATTCTTGGGATGGCACTGTTAGTGATACAACAGTGTGCCTTTAGTCACAAAAGCAACATTGTAAATGCGGTAACAACTCAAAATATGAAAAATTTCATTAACTTATTTGACAACAAAAGAATATATTTTAAACAATTATACAATTGTTTGTGCCATCAGATGTTCTTGCAATAAAGTATATACAGGGAAGATCTCTAGAAAATTAAAGATACAAATACTTGAACATAGGTAAACATAAAGGTCCCCTGTGCAAGCACCGGGTCATTCCTGACCCATGGGGTGATGTCACATCCCAACGTTTACTAGGCAGACTTTGTTTTACGGGGTGGTTTGCCAGTGCCTTCCCCAGTCATCTTCCCTTTACCCCCAGCAATCTGGGTACTCATTTGACCGACCTCGGAAGGATGGAAGGCTGAGTCACCCTTGAGCCAGCTACCTAAAACCAACTTCTGTCGGGATCCAACTCCGTTCGTGAACAGAGCTTGGACTGCAGTACTGCAGCTTTCCACTTTGCGCCACGGGGCTCCTATGAACATCAGAATAGTTGGTGCCCCTTCAGTACAACACTTTACTGAGAAAGAACATGGACCCATGATAATAAAAACAGTATTTGTTTTATATATTTATATATTTGTAATGTCTTCCATTATGTCTAATGTATAGATTGTTTATCTTATTCTATATGCTGATTAATATGCTGATTAATATGTGTCCTTTCTTTAGCTTATTTTATCCTGTCTTTTAAATTAATATTAATTTCAACAGTGTAATTTTTTATGGTGTGGTTCTTCTACTAGTTGTATTTACTATAGTGATGAAGCTTAATCAGTGAAATGCATAGGGACTTGACATGACAATAAAGATGTAACCTGGCATCTCCCCCTGTTGACATTTGAGACTGCACATAGCAGGTAGATTGCAATGATCCAAGTGACAGCCAGGTGATAGCTAGAGTCACATAATAGCTCAATGAGTGAGCAGAAATTCTGGACAGAACTGGACTGAGCAAGTTAGTCCTGGCCACAAAGCAGCCAACAGTTCATTGGCTGGTAAACTGTGCCAGAAGTGTATATATCTGTACTATATGTGTATAGTGGTTGTGGGTTGTGAGAAGGAGGTGTGTTGCGAAGCACTTTATCAGTGTGAAAAAATAGCACTTTTGTATATGTGCTGTCTCTGCTGTATTCACTTGCTGCTGAGGAAACTAATACTTCTCACAGACGCCATCACCCCCCCTTTTTTTTGGTTTGCTGGCATATTTCTTGGTGTAGCCATATTTTTCTTTCTCTTTTGCTTGTCTTTTGGACATGGCTGGGGTCGAAGAAGGTAGTCTGTCTTCCATGCCTGAGCTGAGACAGCCTTCTACCATCTCCCATACAGCTACCATCTCCCATACAGCTCCTTTGAGGCTGGAAGCTTTGTTGTGATAGGTCTTGGGAGTAAACTGATGACAGGAAGGGGGCTGTGGCTCAGTGGAAGAGCCTCTGCTCTGAATGCAGAAAGTCCCAGTCCTTGGCATCTCCAGTCAAAAAGGACCAGGCAGTAGATGATGTGAAAGACTTCTACCTGAGATCCTGGAGAGCTGCTGCCAGGCTGAGTAGACAGTACTGACCTTGATGGGCCAATGGTCTGATTCAGTATAAAGCAGCTTCATGTGTGTTCAAAACACACAGGGCACCTGGAGATGTCATGCTCTTTCCCCAACAAAAGTAGGCAAGGAGAACAGTCATCAGGTTGTGAAGCTTTATTGCCACAACTTGCTCATTTTTAAGGCTTTTTGAACCATCTCAGAAAACAGTTGTTTTCCTCAAAGAATACTCACAGAAAACTGGAGCTCCAAGAAACACAATTGTTTTCTGAAGTAGCAGAGAGAAAAGGTGGAGTAAAACATGAGGGGGAAGATTTGTAAATTATTTACTAAGTTAAACCCATAAATGAAACAAAAACCAAGCAAAGGTTCTGTAAATAGTTGTACCAGATTTTCCCAAGCTCTGGAAAGAATGTTGGTCGGTAGGAACCCTTTCTCTTTGGGTGATATGCTTTATTTCCTTAAACCCACTAAGGAAAAAGATAAATGGGTGCTAAGTGAGCATACATTTTTCACTTCCCATGACAGAAACATCATTAGTGTTCTATAGCAGTATAAGTTAGACCTTTTGGTCTGCCATGTTGAAGCAAAGCATGCATCTCTAAAATAGCCGTCTCTGATCTTTCTCAGTATATCTGTTCAATGAAATAGCAGTTCAAAATCCTTTACATACAGGGACATCTAGAGTATGGTCTTGTCTGAAAGAAAGGGAATTGTGCATACACAAAAACATTTATTCATAAATCCTACACAGTACAGAGGGTGTATTGATCTTACATCCTGAACCTGTAACATCCTAGTCTGATTCTAACTGCCAACTTGGCCAAACCTGGGGATACTTAAGTCCTGTGAGACTTAAAATCCCTACCATGCAAGTGGGCCATAGTCAGTGGCTGGCACCAGACAACTGGACCATAGTTTGCCCAGGTAGAAGCTACTGGGGGGGGGGGAGGGGGACTGAAGATACAGGGGCAAATAAATGTAGGTTCACTGTTGAGTGAAGAAGGTTGTTTTTTATATGCTGACTTTCTCTACCACTTAAGGAAGAATCACACCGGTTTACAATCACCTTCCTATACCACGCTGGCTCTCATGGAGAAGGAAATAAGGAAGCAGGAAAAGGGGAGAGGCTATGGGGGTTTTCAGGGAAGGGAAAGAGGAAACAATGGGGAGGGGAAAATGATATGCCTCCTACAAATCCTTGTGGGTTCCTGCTAGAATATTCCAAATGTACACCTCTTACATTGCATGCAGTGTGCCAGTGAATCATAAAATCATAGAGCTGGAAGGGGCCATACAGGCCATCTAGTCCAACCCTATGCAGGATCACCCTAGAGCATCCCTGACAAGTATTTATCCAGCCTCTGCTTAAAGACTGCCAGTGAGAGGGAGCTCACCACCTCCCTAGGTAGCTGATTCCACTGTCAAACAACTCTTACTGTAAATTTTATGTCCTAATATCCAGCCGGTACTTCACAGAGACATCTCAGACAGCTATGGTTTGTTTAAACATTCTGGTGATGCTCATTTGCAGTTTAAAAAATACTCTGCCCGTTGGTACCAAAGGGGCCTAAGCAACTTGACATATGCTTATACTGCTCCAAGGCAAGGTTAATGGAATCTCTGCAGGAGTCTGAATGTTAATATGATTTTTACGATCATCATTGTATTAATATTCTTATTTTAAACTTCTACATAACAGATTAATTAAACATTGTGCACCAGTGACTTTCTGCTCTTGCTGTTGTTGTGATAAAAGATTGCCTTATGAATTTTCTTGTAGGCATCTTTTTAATTATTGTAAGTGCTTCCTTTCCTTAGAACAATACATAGGAAGAAATATTTCGGATTCTTTTAGGGTATAATTTAGAACACACAGTGATTCTCATTTAACACTAAAGATGGCTCATGCTGTTTTCCTTTTTCCAATAACATGATGCTTTCATCAGACCATGGCAGATACAAGTGTATATTCTGGATTTGTGAATTATTCTACATTAGCACATATTGCATGTTTACACCAACATACTTTTTACATAATAATGCAAATGTAGGATAGGTGATAAATTGGGAGCAAATTGCTTTACCTTGCAGAGCCTTTAAAAGGTTATTTTCAAATGGCAAATGTGTAGTAAGTAATCCATTAATAATCAAGACTCATCAGACTTTGGTGGTTTCTACAAGCTTGTGTAGTTTCCCTGTGGAATGGGGGAAACTACAATGGGGTTTCCACATGACAGGTTTACCAGCAGTGGCCAATTCCCTCCAAATACCACTGGGCCTTTTTCAGTTTTTGAAATTAAATATTGTTATAATGCTGTAACAATCTGTGTATCAGGTTCTCTGAATTCCAAGCTTTTACTGGGGAAAAAAGCCTCTAGCCCATTTCATTGCTGAGATATAAAGAGAAAGGCATGTATCTGAAATGAAAGGGGATAGAGAGGTTTTTTTAAAAATGAAAGCTGGGGATTTAGAGAACAACTGTTAAATTGTCATTATACTTCCACTTGTGAAGGCGGAATCACCATCTTAGGATGGGGCAGGGGAAGTGGTCGCCATGTGAATGAAAGTGGAAGGGAAATCAAACTTTCCCACCCACACAGCAGCTACATAGGCTTTGTTGTGATCTTTCCCAAAACCTAGAAACAAAACAGGTTTGGGAAAAATCAGACAAAGCTAGGAAAAACCTAGGAGGTACACAAATTCACCACGATGTTATGGAGAAACAGGGGAAAAAATCCTGCTTCCCAACACCTTAGAACCCTGGGCAAATAAGTTGTGTGGAAACAGCCTCATAAAATGACACTTGTACTTTTAAAAGATCTTTTTTTAAAAGAGAAGCTATATTTCTACCCTTTATTAAGAGCGTACAATAATTCTTGTTAGCAATTTTTATATCACTCTAAGTTACTGACATTTTGAATGACAAGATAGCATTTATGGCCACATTTGAGTGAATTTATAGAAATTTCCCACTCCTGCAACTCTAACTAAACCCTCTCTCATCTGTCCTTTCGAAAACCCCATGAAAGTGTTTTTATTCCAGAGGATATTTAGTATTTTTAATTCCTTGAAGCCTTTTTATTCCAGAGATTCTATTGCTGGCTTTATGATTATCACCCACAAACTCTTGAGAAGTAACACAAGTACATAACGACCCTCCTAATATAGCTATTTTAGACACCATGTTATCTGAAAATAGCTGCAATTACTACTTGAAGGAGCCTTGTGGCTCAGAGTGTTAAGCTGCAGTACTGAAGTCAAAAGCTCTGCTCACGACCTGAGTTCGATCCCGACGGAAGTCAGTTTCAGGTAGCTGGCTCAAGGTTGACTCAGCCTTCCATCCTTCCGAGGTTGGTGAAATGAGTACTCAGCTTGCTGGGGGTAAAGGGAAGATGACTGGGGAAGGCACTGGCAAACCACCCCGTGAACATAGTCTGCCTTGGAAACGTCGGGATGTGACGTCACCCCATGGGTCAGGAATGACCCGGTGCTTGCACAGGGGACCTTTACCTTTTTTACTACATGAAAGATATGGTCATATGAATCCACGTCTTTTCTCATTATGGATATTTATTTTGTATCCAATAGCAATGTACATTGAAAATAATGTGAAAACAAAAAGTTTGGGGAAATTATATTGTAGGTTTTAGAAATAAATGAGAATGCAAGAAAGGCATAATTTAAACTGTAACTGACTACATCAGCATCACATATTCGGCATGCATCTCTTGTTCCCAAAAACTAATTAACACCTAGATGCCTGAGTATGACCAGTGAAATTGTTTTTATGTGAGACAGATTGAAATAAGCAAATAAAATAAAATTCAACTGAGGTCTTATATTAAAATTTAAATTATTCAGTAAGTAAAAAGATTGTCCTGAAACAAATATGCTCCATAAGTATTCTTTTCCCTCCACTCTTTGAAAAAGTATGGAACAAAAAGATGTATATGATCCTATCTATAGAGGGAGAAAATCACCTGCTTCTTTCTACAGAAAGGATATTCTATAATGCTATATTTAGTATTTAAAGATGGAAAATGAAAGAAAGGAAAAGAGGGTGCCATGATGCCCAGAAAAGGGAATCAAACCACATTAAAGTTGAGTATCCCTTGATTATTCAAGTTGCAGCCTTAAAGTAGATTTAGAGCACAATTCTGAAGGTGGGGCAGATCCACAGCAGCTGGGAGCGGCAGAGCCGCGCCTCCTTCTCAGAGGCTTTCCAGCCACCGCAGAGCCTTAAAAAGTGGTTTTTTAAATTAAAAAAGGAAAAAAATGGGGAAAATGTCCCATTGAAAACAGCGAGGCTGCTCCACAAAAAAAGGTGGTGTAGCCCCGCCACCACTCAACGGGGAATTCCTGGGATTAAAGGCTGTGGAAGCTGCCTAAAGTCAGCTCCAACCCTGGTGGGAACACCCCGGGAACGCCCGCCCATGCCCGTGTGGGCTTTTAGTTCTGGCATGGCTGCGCTGGCAGCAGGGGCTGGTGGTGCCCAAATGCTGGCATGTTTGCCCCTACATTGGGGTAGGTGCCACCTTATTGGCACCTACGCCAATGCGGGGTCATGCCAGCTCCAAAGGAGCTTTTCCCTCCCCTTCAGGAATGGCCTGCCTGGGTCTCATTACCCATTACACAACCTTGGTGTCTGCTTTATCCTTTGTAGCCATGTGACTGAACCTGGGCCTCCATCTGGCTTCCTGTTTTTAAGAAGTGAATAATAAATGATCAAACATAACCAGTTTGTGTTTGTCTGCAACTTAATGTTAATGGCAAAGGGATAGCCATGTCTGTCTGTTGCAGCAAAATACAACAAAAGTCCAGTGACACTTTGACCTAATACTGAAATAAATGTCAGTATTTAAGATGCACTGGACTTTTGTTTTACTTAACTGAATGTTAACCAATTGATGGTGTCTTTATTTTAACTACCCTCCACTTTATGTAGGAGCCCCGTGGCGCAGAGGGATAAGCTGCAGTACTGCAGTCAAAAGCTCTGCTCATGACCCGAGTTTGATCCCGACGGAAATCGATTTCAGGTAGCTGGCTCAAGGTCGACTCAGCCTTCCATCCTTCTGAGGTCGGTGAAATGAGTACCCAGCTTGCTGGGGGTAAAGGGAAGATGACTGGGGAAGGCACTGGCAAACCACCCCATAAACAAAGTCTGCCTTGGAAACGTCGGGATGTGACGTCACCCCATGGGTCAGGAATGACCCAGTGCTTGCACAGGGGACCTTTACCTTTTACCACTTTATGTATGTATTTATTTATACCCCACCTTTCTCCCCAGTGGTGGAGAAAGCAGCTTACATCATTCTCCTCTCCGCCATTTTATGGTAATTAAATACACTAAGGCGACTTGTTGCTATGCTTGCAGAGGTCTTAATTTTGGGACTCAAAATATTATTGTCCACACAAAGAACGGCAATTCTAAAATATCTGTATGTGATCTCAATAGATGTGCATGTGATGCTTAAAATGTAAAACATGGCTCCAGTTTGGCAAGTAATTTCCTTATCAATCTGAGCTGTTTCTGCTGGCAAGCTTGAAGCCCCCTCTTCCCTCCTCACAGTGCTAACCAAACAAACAGAGCAACGGAGCAATTTTAAGGTAACCTGCATAGTTTTTTGATATGTCAGTGAGGTGGGACAGGCATCTATGTCCTGACTCATGTGATGTGTAAGGTCTAGTTTGGACCTTGGGCTCAGCTTAATTTAAGACACTACTGCATCCTTTATAACAATGGATGACATCCCACTACATCTCAGACTGTGGCTCAGACAAACATATCTCAAGTTGGGGTCTGTCCATTCAGTACCCCTATCACCCTTGACGATATCACCAGGATTACCATGGGGTTCTTTGTCTCCCAACATTCACACCAATCCACAAACTGCTGTGGCATGCAGTAACAACGGTGGTGGCAAATAGTGAACTGGCTCACAAGAGGGAAGATTCTCCTTGCCTCTCTTTTTCTACTATTCTCCTCTTCCTCTTTAGGAACATCACCTGTGCATTCTAGAAAATGTAGCTCTGAGGATGACAGACATTTGCAGAGAGTGAGGGTAAGAAAGGAGAAAATCATTTATTTATTTATTTGTTTATTTATTTATTTGTAGACTGCCTTTCTCACTACGACTCAAGGTGGATTACAGAGTACAGAAAGAGAAAAAATGCGGTCATATACTACAGGACATACAATGACTAATGTAATAGAACTAGGAATATAAAAGTGAATGTTGGCTGGCTAGCCCACCAACCAACATTGCATGCCATTGCAAAACAGGGAAAGAAGTATAGAGGAAGGCAATGAGAACCTTTAGTCCTCCTGGCTGGGAGTTGCCCGCCAGCTCTGCTCCCACTACATCTATAAATTGGATGCTGGATCTATAAAGGGGACGGGGAGATAAAAAAGAAGAGGTAGGAAGGAGAGGGCATGTGGAATTTAGAGGCTGGATGCTCTTTAGGGCTGTTGAAAAAAAAATCGGGAAAATTTGGGTTCGGGTTTATTGGCCTTCCCCCCCACACCGGAAAAACCCGAATGCCAAATGTCCTATACCAGTAAAGATATAAATTCTGCTTTAAATTTGTGATTTCCAAAAAATTGGGCCATTTAAACCCATTAAACCCATTTTGCAGCTTTTCGCAGCTCCTGGGAGGCATTTATGCAGGTATGGGTCCCAAATTTTCAGGGTAGCTAGAAGGGAGTCTCCTTGCAAGAACCCCCAAGTTTGGTAAAGATTGGGTCAGGGGGTCTGGAGTTATGGGGTCTGGAAGGGGTTGCCCCCATCCTCCTCCATTGAAATGCATTGGCAAAGTGGCTGTGTTCTGATGCTTTTGTGTGATCTTTGCAATGTATCTCAATGGAGAATCCGGGCTTTAAATGGTGGGAAAGTTTGCCAGGATACATTGTATTTCTATGGAAGCATGGGGCGACCCCCGAACCCAATCTTTACCAAACTTGGGGGTTCTTGCAAGAAAAGTCCCTTCTAGCTACCCTGAAAATTTGGGACCTCTACCTGCAACAATGCCCCCCCACCCCCGGAGCTGCAGAAAGACGTTCCTAAAAAAGCTGGATTTTTATCCGGCTTTTTGAGGAATGGCAAATTTGGCGTTGCCAACCTCCCGGATTTTGCGGACTCAGTAAACCTGAACCTGAATTTTACCAAATTTGCATTTATTTGGTATTTTTCTGGTTTGGGTTTTACCGTATCAACAGCCCTACTCGTCTTGCTTAGTAAATGAGCATATGGACTACTGAAGCTCACATTCCAAGCCAAATAACATTCACAGTATCTTTATATTAGTGTCCTACTGGTTGGCATTCTTTAAGTGGGACTAAAAAGACCAAGACCAGACTGACATTACGTGACATTGGTCCAATTACCATCTCTAACCTATGTCATGAATTTTCTGTGGAGGTAAAATGGGAAAGGCTAGGTATTAGACCATGTATGCTGCCCTAAGCTCCTTGGACAGGAGGAAAAATGCACTAAATGTAATCCTTTATGTCTCAGTGTGATCTCACTACAATCTCCAGAACATTTTTTCCTGGGAGTAAATCCCTTTGAATTGACCTTAGTAGGATTCTGAGTAGACCTGCTTAGGATTCATCTGTATGCCAATACCAACTTGGTTCAAGATAACAGACAGATATGTCCCTGGCTATATAGGAGGTTTCAGAAGTATATTGATTCCAGCATGAACTTTCGTGAGTCAGGGACAGGGATCATTCCTTCAGATGCTTCTGAAGGACATGGGGCTTTTAATATTAAGTCTACCTTTCTCGGCATTTCTCTGTTCCTGTATAGACAGTGATGACATCTTTCTATGTGGTATTGTACCAAATCCTCCTCTATCTCCCCTCTTTTCTTAGAATTGTCTCCAGAATGACTTCCTTCCTATCAGCATCTCAAGAAATGAGCTCGGACTCAGTGGTGGGCCTACATTTTTGGGACTCTGAAGCTTGAACTGTTATGGGGGGACCCCTTGCAACCAGCAACCAGCAACAATAGGGCAACATCCAACAAGGTCCAAAGGGCCTTGCTGCCCTTGCAAGGATCTCCAGGCCCAAATGGCAGAGAACAGGGTGATGGGGTGGAGTCCATGAAAATGGGCCATACAGTGAGCCCATTCCCACCAGCAATGAGGTCTGGGTAACTGCTGTTATCCTCTTCAATGGGGTTGTTCGATGACAGAGGTAGGAGGTCGTCAGACAGGGCTTGTTATGATAAAGAGGTGAAAATCGGATTTTTGGTGTTAAAATGCACAAGCAAGACGAGTGCAGCCTGAATTGAGAATTCAGACGTCTTTTTATTGGTTCCGATTGGCCCTAGCCTAAGGGCTAAGCTATAGAACTATTAAGCCATGCACCAACAAAGGATATTTAAAGATGGAAAATGAGGGCCATTGGTTTTGCAATCCCAAGTCAGAAGCAATAGGATATATACAAATAGGGGCAGGGGAGGGAGAACACCATAAGAACATAAACATAAGAACATAAGAAAGGCCCTGCTGGATCAGACCAAGGCCCAACAAGTCCAGCAGTCTGTTCACACAGTGGCCAACCAGGTGCCTCTAGGAAGCCACTAACAAAGACGAGTGCAGCAGCACCATCCTGCCTGTGTTCCACCGCACCCAAAATAATAGGCATGCTCCTCTGATACTAGAGAGAATAGGTATGCAGCATGACTAATATCCATTCTAACTAACAGCTATGAATACCCCTCTCCTCCATGAATATGTCCACTCCCCTCTTAAAGCCCTCCAAGCTGGCAGCCATCACCACATCCTGGGGCAGGGAGTTCCACAATTTAACTCTGCATTGTGTGAAAAAATACTTCCTTTTATCTGTTTTGAATCTCTCACCCTCCAGCTTTAGCAGATGACCCCGTGTTCTAGTATTATGGGAGAGGGAGAAAAACTCTCGGTGCTAGGCTGTGCTTACCCTTCATGGGTTAAAAACTGTGTGGCCAAAAGTTCTGCTGTGTCATATGGCAGGAAGCATTAAAAGAAGCAAAAACACTTCTTCCCACTCCTTTTCTTAGGCATTAAGTAATGCTCGACACCAGCCTGTTTTTGGTACCTTCTGGAAACATTGTTTAAACCTTGTGAGTTTGCTGGGTTTGGGGTGTTCAGAAATAAACTGAGATTTTTTAAAAAAAACCATACTAGGGTGACATGTTATTTTTAGCATTATTGCCAGCACTGAATCCTCCAGAATGTGACAGGCTTGAAATGTTAATGAATAATGCCAGAAATGCCTTTCATTCAAAAGTTTGACTGATTAATCGCTTACATAATAGAGAAGGGAGACAAGTTTGTCTGTTGCACCTGCTGTGATTAATGAAGATGATGATAATAATAATAGTAATAATAATAATAAACCCTGCATAGGGTAATGTTTTCAGTAGGATGCAAGAGTTCAGATCAAATGGGGGCATACAGAGAAAATGGATGAAGACACACTGTGTATGTAAAGTGCTGTCAAGTCACAGCCAACTGATAGTAACCCTTGGTGGGGTTTTCAAGGCAAGTGATTAAGCAGAGATGGTTTGACATTGCCTTCCTCTGTAGAGTCTTCCTTGGAGGTCTCCCTTTCAAGTACTGACCCAGTTTAGCTTCCGAGATCTGACGAGATTGGGCTGTACTATATCATTTCACATCCCAAAGGTACTTTACTGAAGACTTATTGCTAATATGCATGAATTGTATTAACATACAACTATTCACAAAGATCCTTCTTTGAGTGTGGGTGAAACCAAAAGAGGAAGATGAGATGGACACTACAGTTCAAAGGATATTACAAAGAAAGACTTAATTCCCTTTGAATTTGGTACTTAAATTCTTGTGAGATCTTGAACACATGAACCCTGAAGCTGCTGTATACTGAATCAGACCCTTGGTCCATCAAAGTCAGGATTGTCTACTCAGACTGGCAGCGGTGTCAGGCTGAGGTCTTTCACATCACCTACTTGCCTAGTCCCTTTAACTGGAGATGCCAGGGATTGAACCTGGGACCTCCTGCATGCCAAACAGATGCTCTACAAACTGAGCCACAGCTCCTCCCTCCTTCAAAGTATAAAATGAAACAAAAACTTCAATCTTTCTGTGTTTGTATGCATGAGCAGTATCAACCACTCAGTAAGTCATTTTACTTACTGAGATGAGATGAAGCAGGTGGCGAATTGTGACTGCCTAACCTACCTGAAATTCTTAAACTATGAGGCAGAGGTTGTGGAGGGTGGTAGGATCTCTGAGTGATTGAAGAGGGTGTCACAGATAATTACTACTTTTAGCCTGTGCCAACAAAGACAGACTAGTGGGACAAAATTCCAGGGGCTTTGATCAACCGGAGACGCTTGAAGTTGGGCAAGTCATGTGATTTTTTTGCGGGGGAGTGTTATATTTTGTTTGAGTTGGGCTTGGGTAGCATGAGGAAGGGAAGAAGGAATCTTTGTGTGGATAGTTGTCAGCAGCCTTGCTGCTAGCACTGTAATTGAATTCAGTTCAAAGGGGTGAGGAACAATCAATCCCTACCTATTTTTGATGCATCTCCACTGACAGTGTTTGAGATAAGCACTTGGACAACACTGACAGTTCTCCTATTTGCCAAAGATCCCAACAACAGGATTATGTAAGACCATTCAAAATCCAATTAATGAACCACCATTAGAGATAAATACATGCCCTTCAGTAGATTCAGTTTACTAACAAAAATAAATCATTATTGAAAATGCCTTTTCAGTAGCAATTAAATTCTAAGGATATGACTGCACTTATTTAGCTCCCAAATCTCCTTCCATGTTAAGGGTTTCTTGCTTATACAACTTTAGCATTTAAACTAAAAAGCAAACAATGTTATTGATTACTGTATGCCAGGAATGTATGCCTGTATGAACAGGTTAAAAGAATTGATTGGATAAATCTTACTATCTATCACATTTTTATCTTACCCTTCATTCCAAGCGCTCAGGGCAGTGGTTTTCCTCATACCTATTTTATTCTCAAAGTAACCCCTGCAAGGTAAGTTAGGCTGTGAGAGATCAATTATTATAATCTGAAATTACTAAAGACAAAATCACTGTTCCAAAACTAAAAGGCAACCATTTGAATTGTTGAATACATATGACCTTTAACAGCAAGTTAATGCTGAATATCTTTAATAGATCACTGCGGAAACATTTCCACTTTGATGGATGTGTATCAAGGAATAAAAATATGACAACAGCTGTATATTTTATTTCTTACAATAAAAATGTAATTTGGTGATAGCTGAAGCTGTCTCTTCTCAACCTGTCTTCACAATTATACAAAAAAGACTTCACTTAGGTGATGTGGATCAGGTGGGTACCCAAAGGTTGGGTGGAAAAGAACTCAATTATATTTAGAAATGTATTTATTTTAAGGCGCTAATGTCACTATTAGAAACATTAAAAAATGACACCAAAAGAAAGCACAAATGGCAACTAATACAGGTTGATAGACTGAAACCACAAACCAAATGCATTTCGGCCCCCTGGTCTTTGTCAGTGGTCTAGTAAAACCACTGGGAGCCAGCATGGTGTAGTGGTTAAGAGCAGTGGTTTGGAGCGGTGGAGTCTGGAGAACTGGGTTTGATTCCCCACTCCTCCACATGAGCGGCGGAGGCTAATCTGGTGAACTGGATTTGTTTCCCCACTCCTACACACGAAGCCAGCTGGGTGACCTTGGGCAAGTCATGCTCTCTCAGCCTCACCTACCTCACAGGGTGTCTGTTGTGGGGAGGGGAAGGGAAGGTGATTGTAAGCCGGCTTGATTCTGCCTTAAGTGGTAGAGAAAGTCGGCATATAAAAACCAACTCTTCTTCTTATTATTATTATTATGCACATATATGCATAATGCAATAGGGAATATACATAATTTATAGGGAATATACCGTACATAATGTAACACACACCTTGTATAGAAGGTTAATACAGTCCAGAAAAGAACAAGCAGAATGCATTCCACTGGAATGGGCTCTGTAATCTTATAGAATATTTTGGGCACAGAGTCAGGTTGGAATACATCCCTATACACATACCTGGGTTGTTATAATAATGTTTTAATATTGTCATACCAGTTACATTATGTATATGTGTGCATAATAAGTGATTTTACTAAACCACTGACGAAGGCCAGGGGGGCGAAATGTGTTTGGTTTGTGGTTTCAGTCTATCAACCTGTATTAGTTGCCATTTGTGCTTTCTTTTAATGTAATTTTTTATGTTTTTAATAATGACATTAGTGCCTTAAAATAAATACATTTCTATATATAACTGAGGTTTTTTTCCACCCAATCTTTGGGTACCCAGCTTTGTTCATAGGTTGGGTCTTCTCACCACCCCCCTTTTTGATTCTGTCACTGTGCATCAGGTGCCAGGTTTGCTGGGATCCAAGAAGAAAGGTCAAGTACTCGTAACTTAATGAGCCGTGCCTCCACTTTCTAGTATTATTATCCAGGATCCCAAAATATCAGCCTGTTATTCTTCTTCATAGCCCAATGAGAATTGACTCACATGTAATTTTGTGGTAGGATGGCACACAGTTTTATCTTAAACAGATCTTTTTCTAGAATGTCATGTGCCCATAGGGTAACAAGACAGTAACCATATGAAAGTGCTCATTCTTATTTTGGATTTTATGATGTATGTTAATTAGGTCCTTATAAACAAGAGACTTCTGCTAGTACTGTTTCTTATCACCCCTGCTGAGTAAGTGACTGGCGGCAGTAAAACAAAGCCTCCAAAACTGGTCTGTGTCTTCCTAATGGCAGTTGGGTATTAAGAACCCATACTAGCAGAGGTGACAGAGGCATGGAATTGGGTTGCAGTCCATTATGGGAAGGAAGATGAGGAATAGCCAAGTCTGGCCTGAGACAGGGATATGCAGGTAGAACTCCTTATAACAAAACAAATAGTTTTTTGAGCCTGCAGCATACTTCTCAACTTCCCAAACAGAGCAATACACAGAGCATGGTACACAGGCCACAATGAAACCCCTCTAAGCAGAATGTTGGTGCTGTGGAACACAGGCAGGATGCTGCTGTAGTCATCTTGATTGTGGGCTTCCTAGAGATATCTGGTTGGCCACTGTGTGAACAGACTGCTGGGCTTGATGGGCCTAGGTCTGATCCAGCATGGCCTTTCTTATGTTCTTACGTTATGTTCTTAAGACCTCTGCTAGTACAGGTTCACTTACCCTCTGGCGTGGTAAGAACTTGTACTAGCAGAGGTCTCCTGCTTGGAGGAGCAATATATGTTGAAAATTACAATGCTAAAAAGCTCAAAATACCCCATGTGTTTGTAAAGTGCCATCAAGTCATAGCCGACTTATGGCGACTTAGTAGGGTTTTCAAGGCAAGAGATGTTCAGAGGAGATTTGCCATGGACTTCCTTGGTGGTCTCTCATCCAAATACTAACCAGGGCTGACCCTGCTTAGCTTCTGAGATCTGTTATGATCAGGCCATGAAGGTCAGGGCCATGATTTGTAGGACACATTTGCATATGTGACACTTGTCTGAGGAAGCAGGAAGTGCAATGAAGTTCTTAATAATACTACAAAAGGGCAAGGAGAATGAGACTGTAGGAAGACTGCATTAAAATATCATGTACAATCCAGATGGAGAAGAACTCTATGCTTATGCTCAAACAACGCTGGTGTAAATTTACAACCACCAAGTAAATCAAAGAAGGAGATCTCAGGAAACTTACAGAGGTAGAAATTTTGAAGCAAACAATTATTGTAAAAATGACAGTAACTATTCTAAAACCTAGTTATGTTCACATGCTTTACCTGGATACAGAAGGATGATACTATGTGGCATAGACAAACTTTGTTTAAACTGGAATAATATACTAATCTCTTTAGGAATTGTAGAGGAATCAGGCTGCAGTCTCTGTGAAAAAAGCTCCTAAAGACAAGTCAATTTTTAACCTTAAAATATAAATGTTAATGGGAGCAGGACAAGGTGAGGGAGTAGAGAACAACAAAGGATTTTTAATGTCCAATTAACCTTTCCTCGTGCCTGAGGAAATGAGAGAACAAACAATAAAGCAATCAGTGTGAAAATTCATAGAGATAAATGAGATTATTTGAGGCAAATTATGTCCAACAACCTACTTGGCTTTTTCTTAACATTGTTACTAGCTTAGAAGATAATCGAATACAGTTGACATAGTATCCCTCCACTTCAAAGATAGCATAGAATTCTAGGTTGAAATTCTCATATTGAAGCTAGAAAAATGTAGAAAAGTACCATCTAAAATTGGTTTGAATGCTCTACTTTCATCCCTCCGACTTCAGTTGTAGCACACTGAGCCACAAGCAGCCTAACAGCCATATGTAGTAACTCAACAAGCGCTTGTGAAACCTCTTAATTTTTGCTGGATTGGAATGACAGGGAAACTAGGTTGTTAAGAGACCAAAGGGCTGTTACACATGGCTGGTGCACTCTCCAGGCCAAGCTTGTTCAAGTTGCTACAGCTCTTCGGCCTAGGGAACAGCAACTCTGCTTCTCCATGGAGTCAATAGTGGTTCCACAGGATGGGCTGAGGAAGCAAAACATCATAGGAGAAAAGAGAGAAACTGAAGCCACTTCTACCCATGTGCTGCACGCACAAGAAGAGAAAGGTCATGTGTGAGCCTGGGAGGCATAAATCTCTCATTGAATGTCTGATTCAAAGTCCTTCTGTCATCCACCAACAAACACAAGGACTTTGTCATACATGAAGAGTCCCAGAAGCTCAGAAAATGTACCTGCAAGAGGTTAATTGACCAAGCAGAACAGTTTGGGGATGAACCACTGAACAGTATTGTCCTGATTTCTGTGCACGGTGCTTCCATCACTCATCACACCATCCTGGGCATTGGTAAGACTTTCAAATTCTATGTGAGCTATTTTGTTATCTGGAGCTTTGCCCTCTTGTGAGGCAGCTAAGGGCCAAGCTTTGCTTTTCCACCTGGCAGGCATGCTTGTACAACTGGAGGAAATATAGGCAGAAGTTCAGGCTATGCTCTGAAAGGAAGCTTACCTGCTTTGCAAAATGGAGGGAGAGAGAGAAACAGATGCAGAAACTGGCCATGCTATATCCCCCTCTCCCCATGATCCACAGGCCTAATGTGACCCTGGCAAGCCAAAAGAAATGGCCACTGGGTGTTTTCACTTACTTGGCCTCTTGTTTAGACAAGACTTTCACCTGTGCAGACTAGCTACATGTCCTTAGCTAGCTGGTGGGTGTTGTACTGGCATACTAATAAGATGGAGGAGAGGGGAATGATGTAAACTGCTTTAGGTCTCCATTGGAGAGAAAGGTGGATTACAAATGAATAAAATACAATAACATAAATAAATAATCACATGTAGTTGTACAGGTGGCAGCCTGGTTTAAATGCATTGCTGTACAAGTGCACAGGCTGACAGGTGAATTATTTTGCCTTGCCAGCACCACACTTGAAGCAGACCACAACCTGCAGAGTATAGAGGCAAATGTGTTTTGCTTGCTTGCACTGGAAAGTAGGCATCAGCAGGGGAGCCACAGAACCAGAGGCAAGACTACAGGAAATAAAGGCAAAGGTGTTGCTTGTACTTTGTGGGAAACACTTTGGATGGTGTAGCTGAAACAAGAGTCTCCCTCTGTTCTAAACAAAGGTAGGGCCAAGAGGATGAGACACGACAGATCTGTGATGAAGTGTTTTCCCTGTTTCAGCAGTGAGGATCAAATTTCTAAACTTTAATCTCAGCAGTCTAGGTGGAAGCTAGGCAAAATTTTATTGAAAAGCATCAAAGCAAGCAACTGAACAATTTAGTTCTCTTCTGTAGTGCACTCTTTTTGTGTGTGTGTGTAAAGAACAAAAAAGATTTGTGTTCCTGGGAAAGAAGGTAACTCATATGCAAGGCTGTCATGTCTGTCTATGCCTGCTCTGCAAGGTTGAAAAAGAAGAGATATATCCCCACAAAATTTCAGAGTTACACCCAGAAACGTCCCCACTAAAACAAGCAGAAATGAGCATCTTCACTAATACATCAAGCTTCAGTTTCAATAGTAAAGGAACCAACTCAAGATTTTAGAATGATTAAAAGAACACTATCTGAATCTCAACTTCTTTTTTGCGCACACATAAAATTGATCACAGTAAGATCTGAACAGCAACATAAATATTCATGCACGTAGGGTGGGACTGTGTATCCAACCAAGGGGCCTAACACACCAACAATTTACAGCATATTATCATCATGCTCGGTGTGAGTGTTTTGGATGCGTATTGTTCATTTCCGATAGCATCGTGCCTGTTAAGACTGCTCCCAAGACGGTTTATCGTCATATCGCACCTCCAAAGTAATACTCCGAAAAGATGAGAGGAGGAGCGTGGGAGAGCACTGCGTCATGTCTACGTCGCTGATGCTTCCTGCCTCCTCTTCCCTTTTTTTTCATGCATGTGCAATATCATTGATCCGAAGGAGTGCTGTACATCATTAAGAATTGCCTCATTTGCACGGCAGGGAAACCCTAATCACAACCTATGCAGGCATTCCCCCCCCCAAAAAAAAAACCAAAACGAGCCGTTCCTTGCACAGTGCTAATCACAGAGCTGCTGTCTTTTCGGCCGTTGGTCCAATGATCTTGCATTTTTTTGTTGGGACGAGCACATTAAAAAATTTTTTTTGAGAGCAGGGAGGGACACTCAACCCCGGCAGCGGGAGAAAGAGAGGAACAGGCGGGGAGAAACTTTGTGCCTGACGTGTGTGTGTGTGTGTGTTTGTGTGTGTGTGCGTGCGCTCTATCCCTCAGTCTCTCTCACTTCCTCCTCCTGCTGCTTCCCCCTCCCTCATCTGCCGCACGCAGCAATTTTGCTACTTTTCCAGCCCTCGCCCTCCTCTGCATTTCTTCCCCCTCAATCCCACGAACCGTTTATAAAATCCACTTCAAGGACATTCCATATGAGGGAAATGTTTGATTGGGACCCTGCACAAATAAAAATGGTTGATCTAATGTTCCAGCGTTTCCATTTTCCTTTGTAAGACCACAAGCACTTATGTTTGTGTGTGTGTGGGGAGACAATTAAGTAACAATAATGATTGGTGGATGCAAATGGGAGGGGAGGGGAAGGTGGGATGGGAGGAGAAAAGCTTTTCATTGGGTGTTGCAAAAAGAGGGAGGAGAACTGAATAGCGTATGTAACTGAACACACCCCTTGGATTGCCGGTTTTGAAACGACATAATGGAATATATCATGGTATAGACATTTTGGGGAAAAAACAGATGTCTGGCGCTTCCAAAGCATTTCCAAGCCAAAATGGGAGGTATGAGGTGCGATCTAACCTGGATAACACATTTTTTTAAATGTAGTATATACTGAGTGTGTTAGGCCCCCAAGTCAGTTTCACAATGCCAATGGAGGAGTTCTTTGTAAATCAATAGGTGGGAAAGGGTTACTTTTTGGGCCCTTGACTCAATTTTCTCTACAATTTTGTCCAGAATTTTTTGTGGGGGGGGGGGGCATTGTTTTCCAATAGTTGGGAGTGAGAATGAAAAAAGGATGCCCTTCAAAGAAAAGTAGATGGAAGCGTGTTTGCAGAGAAAAATCAGTGAGAACACAAAGAGAAGCAATCACCCGGCTATCAGTTCTTCCTTTCATATGACTTCCAGCTTGGTACACAAGTATGGAATAGGTCTGCCCTAAACAGTCAACTGCAATATAAAATGATTTCAGATAAAAACAATTAAGAAAGATAGCTCTGTTTCCACAAAGTTCTTGAAACCCTATTCTCTTGGAGCTAAGCAGACCTTGTTTAAGTCTGACACAAACCATATGGTAGCACGTATTATGGGTCTTGACTCATGACACATGAGGAATGTCTCTCAGTGTTGAAAAATAAGTCAACAATAGCAGCAAGCGCGAAGCCCTAAAGCCTTAAAGTCACAGATGTGTTAAGCCTTTCTGAAGAGGGAGGTGTCATCACTCTTTCCTTGTGATTTTGATCTTGTGAAAATTTATTCAGATTGGCTCCAGGAAGAAATCACTTCATCTTCCTTAGCCTGACCTCAAATAGAGTACAAGTAGTAAAACGGGGCGGGGGGGGGGGGACAGTAAGGAAAGCCTAAGAATACTATGTTAAAAATAATAATTATTTCCCCCTGAGTGTCCCAGATCTTGCAAAACTGACATTTTTATTTGTTCTCTTCCTGAGGAAGTTATTCAATGAAAAGAATAAAAGACCATGTGACTGAACTGCTGAAGCAAATGGAAATACGAGAATAGGACTATGTTCTAAAAATAAATGTTCAGTGTGTACAGTACAGTTTTAAACTGGGCAGATTTTAAAAATGGATATTATTCTGAATATATTATGTGAAGCGTAGGTGACTTCTTTTGTTAGCTTTCGTGAACCCTGCCGTAGGTTGATTGCTGGGCTGGGCAGTTATCTAAGGTAACAGGAAACTGCCTTTGCACAATGTTTGCTTTTACTAGCCTCACAACAGAATTAAATGGATAAAGTATGAAGCAAAGTAAATAAAGAAGAAAAGTGTTTTTTATATGCCAACTTGCTCTACTTTTTAAGGAGAATCCAACGGCCTTACAATCTCCTTCCCTTCCTCTCCACACAACAGACACCTTGTGAGGTAGGTGGGGCTGAGAGAGTTCAGAGAGAACTGTGACCAGCCCATGGTATTGCCGATTCTTTAAGAATAATTGGGGGGGGGGGATTAGTCACTACCAAGTCCTATTCTGGAATGGGGCTTGATCACTGCAGTGTTTGCGACAATTTCATTCCTTGATTTTGTCCAGTATTTCAGATTATGCTTAACATAAGAGCATAAGAAAGGCCCTGCTGGATCAGACCAAGACCCATCAAGTCCAGCAGTCTGTTCGCACAGTGGCCAACCAGGTGCCTCTAGGAAGCCCACAAACAAGACAACTGCAGCAGCACCATCCTGCCTGTGTTCCACCGCACCCAAAATAATAGGCATGCTCTTCTGATACTAGAGAGAATAGGTATGCAGCATGACTAGTATCCATTCTAACTAACAGCCATGAATACCCCTCTCCTCCATGAATATGTCCACTCCCCTCTTAAAGCCCTCCAAGCTGGCAGCCATCACCACATCCTGGGGCAGGGAGTTCCACAATTTAACTATGCGTTGTGTGAAAAAATATTTCCTTATATCTGTTTTGAATCTCTCGCTCTCCAGCTTTAGCAGATGACCCCATGTTCTAGTATTATGTGAGAGGGAGAAAAACCTCTCCCTGTCCACTCTCTCCAAACCATGCATAATTGTATAGACCTCTATCATGTCACCCCTTAGCCGCCTTCTTTCCAAGCTAAACAGCCCTATGCTTGGTTAAACACAGGCTGATCCGGGGATAGCCCAAGCTAGCCCAGTCTCAACAGATCTTGTAAGTTAAGCAGGATCAGCCATGGTTAGCACTTGGGTGGGAGACCGCCATGGAAGTCTAGAGTTGCTACACAGAGGCAGGCAAATGGCAAACCACCCCTGGATGTCTCTTGCCTTTAAAACCCTATGAGGTCACCATAAATTGACTATGACTTGATGGCAAAAAAATACACTCTAGGAATTATAGTGGACTTGAAGGACTAAAGGAAATTAGGTGTTGCTGTAATTCTATGCAGAGAATGAAACCCATTATCGAACAGTTATCTGTTTTTACCTGTGCCGCCTTCTCAGTCTCACACTTCAGAATTTCTACTCTTCTGTATATAACTCATAACTAATTGCTGATGGATTGGATCTTTCATTCCCAAACCTACAAATACTAGAAAATAACGGTTTGGGCTGACTCCACTTCCACACAGCTACACCATTTCCAGCTGCTTATAAACAGGACACCACTCAGGCAGCCTGTAATGCCGTGCACCTGCTAGCCACCTCAGACCTGCTCCTTCAAACACTCATCCCCACTGTCAGTGCTGGGTTGGACCCAGCGGTTAGGCGGGCCCTTCGGCTCTTTTCCTGTAAGGCCCTATGTGTTTGCCTCCTCGGCTGTACCTGAGGCTCTGGTGACAAGGGGGGGCGAGCAGACAGGCGGCTGGCTTTCTGCAGCTGGCTCAGAGCTGGAGGGCTGAGGGGTTGCTGTGCTAGTTCCTGGCTTCAGGTCTGGGTCTGGCCCCGCAGGGGCTGCTTCTTTCTGTACAATCTCAGCCACAGGCCTGGGGAGGATAGAAGCCAGGGCTGCTGGTTAACTCTTCATCAGAGGAGTCATCAGTGTCCCCTGGACCATGACAACACCCCCATGCCAGTGCCAATGTTCTCTTCTGGGATTTAGTTCCCAGAGTGGCTGCGCTGGCAGTGGGGAGAGGTGGAGCTCCGTGTCTCCCAGACATCAGCGTGTTCCCCCCACCCCGGCATAGGTGCCACTTTATTCCATGATAAAGTTGCACCTATGCCGGCGTGGGGTCATGCTGGCTCCTAAGGAGATTCACCCCTCCTTCAGAATTGCAGCCTTACTGTGAAGACATATACATTTCCAGAGTAAACTTAAGGCTGTAAAGTAAGTTTGAGATCAAATCCAGAAATACTGTGAGACCTCCTCAGGGACAGAGTTGTTTGTGTTTCCTTCTCTCTGCCCTAGAAACTTGAACATATAAGACAGGGCTCTAATACAGAGTTTTGGGACTTGGCATAACTCCCCGTTTGCACTAGCCCCTCCACATTTTTGATATATAGAGAAGGAAGTTTTAAGCCTACTTTCTCACTGGATCTGAAGAGTGACAGACTCTTGAGACCTTGGCGACTCTGGGAGACCCAGGTTCAAATTCTGCCATGGAAGCTTGCTGGATCACCTTGGGCCAGTCACATGCTCTCAGTGTAACCTACCTCACAGAGTTCTCGTGAGGACAAAAAGGAGGAGAGGAGATGATGTAAGTCACAGTGGGTCCCCATTGGGGAGAAAGCCAAGCAGACACTGTGGGCTGAACAAGTGTCTAGGGAGGGAACTCTCTCAATATTAAACATAATTTGAACCCACATTCTAACATAGAGGAGCTCTGTTTTTTGAACAATTTATCTTGGTACGCTATTGTGTGCAGGGAAGTTAAACTGAGGTATGTTTACTGATCCAAGTTTTAAGCCAAGGTGGTTCAGCCTCAAATGCTGATCAGCCCATTGGGCATCCTCTTAGGAATCCCACACTGATAAACTACAATATAGCTCTAAACCTTAGCTTAATCCCCTGTTGTTATCTACTGTGTTTATTTGTGGTATGTGACAAGCAATATATTTTTATTCCTCAATATGTCTGAAACAGCCCATTCATGAAATTCTTAAAGGTGTGTTTTCTTTCCCCAGTCTTCCTTTTTTGGTATTTTGTGATTTTTGATTTCTCCTTTTTGAATATCTGTTTACCTTTAATAGGACATTCCTTATTTAACCCATTTACGTTATCGCATCTCTTTTTCTTCTCAGCTCAGATGAAAATATGCCTCTCCATTTTTATTTTTATTTACATGGAAATCTGTGTGATTATGTTGACTTTCACTCAGCCTTTTCAAAACCTGTTGTAGAGTTTTGAGATAGCTAGTCAAATGTTGTTGTTTTTTTACTGTGGTATCCCCAGAAAACAATTATATTTTCATTATGTAGTTGCCTCTCCTTCTCCTAAGGCCCTTAACAATTACATCTGCTAGACTGTATCTGTAAGCTTCTGAACCCTGTAGTTCTGAAGTTGTAGTTCCTTCTGAACCCTATGGCTTGCATCATAGTTGACCTATTTACAGCCCACACAGATCATGAACATGAATCACAGCCTCTACTTGTGACAACTCTTGCCTGTGGATACTAAAAAGATTTTATAGCCCCAAGAACTATACCTTCTAGCCTCCTATTGTCTTGATAGAAGGATGTTTAACAATGGCCATGAGTTCCATTAGATGACCCATTTTCCCCAATCTGAATAAACTCTGGTAGCCACAGTTTAGGCAAGGTAAGAAGTGCGAGAGCTGGACAATGAAGAAAGCTGATAGGAAGAAAGTAGATTCCTTTGAAATGTGGTGTTGGAGGAGAGTGTTATGGATATCCTGGACTGCCAAAAAAACAACAACAAATCAGTGGGTTTTAGATCAAATCAAGCCAGAACTGACCCTAGAAGCTAAAATGACTAAACTGAGTCTGTCGTACTTTGGACATACTATGAGAAGACAAGAGTTACTGGAAAAGACAGTCATTCTAGGAAAAGTTGAGGGCAGCGGGAAAAGAGGAAGACCCAACAAGAGATGGATTGACTCCATAAAGGAAGCCACGGCCCTCAATTTGCAAGATCTGAGCAAGGCTGTTAAGGATAGGACACTTTGGAGGACATTGATTCATAGGGTCGCCATGAGTCGGAAATGACTTGATGTCACTTCACACACACACACACACAAGAAGTACATACCTCACAATGTATTTTGTGTTTTGTGCACAAGATCCACTTACGCTGATTTCTTAGTATTGGACAGTACCTTTGATGAATATGCTATGTTCTCTCTTTAGCAGGTAAGTCAATTACAGCTCTACCTTCTCAGCCGAGTTCCAAGGTAGTTTCTTAAAACAAACAGAATGGCCCAGGGATTCACAAATAAATTGGTATGAAAGTATTATACTAGTAGATTTTTTCCCTAGATGTATCTTGTGGCACACATTGTTTTGTTTTTATACAAATTATTCTGGTTTAATAACATTATTCTGGTTTAATAAAATAATTATCACACTGAATAGGGACTAACAGTGCAATCCAAAACAGAATTACATCTTTGTAAACCCATTGAAGTAAATGAATTAGAGTCAACCTTTGTTTAGGACTGCATTGTAAATCTTTTAGAGTTTAGGTGTTTTGAAACAAATAGCCTGAAAGTAAAAAATTATTGGTTACAATTTGGTAGGCTTTTAAAATATATCCTTTAGTGCCTACGAGACAACATAGAACTGATGCTTCAGTGGTTTGTGTTTGCTTATTCTGTTCAATTGATCTCTTGAACAATTTAACTGTTTGGTCTGAAACATTCTCATTACGGAGGACTGGTGTACCTGGGGACATATATGAAACATTTGTATATTCAGGAATTCTGATTCACCATTAGTATTTGTGTTAGCACATTTTGCGATAGAGTTCATTTGCACTGAGGCTTGTAGAAGGAACATTTCCCCCCCTCACTAAATGCTAAAAAGGTCAATAAAAATAAAGACTGGGGAAAACAGTGCCTGGACAAGTAAATTCTGGATTAAGCTAAATACAGTTCAATCATCTATAACTGGGATGTGATGATCACATGTAAAATTGATCACAAATAGTTCTTGCTTCACTGATGTGCACATGCACTCCCATACAGACTTTTGCCCAAAATTATTATTGTTTCCACATTTGATCAGTGCTCAAATGCAAACAGAGTAGAAGTGGGGAAATGCAAATGAACTCAAAGAACTAAATTCCATGGCAAGCTTCACATACACATGCACAGTGCTCTGTACAAATAAAAGAAATAAGAAAGATTGGAAGACTGAGAAACAAGATCATATAAACCAGATCCCAAAACTTGGAAAGAAATTCAAATGAGAAGAATTTTGGAAGCACTCGTGCTCTGGCTCCTAACTCTCCTGTACAGCAGGTTCCAGGCCAGTAAATAGGTCCCTCTTCGCCACCGGCGTGAGGTTTTTGGGGCGGAGCCTGAGGAAAGTGGCGTTTGGGGAAGGGAATGACTTCAATTCCATAGAGTCCAATTGCCACTTTGTCCAAAGCAGCCACTTTGTCCAGGTGAACTGATCTCTATTGGCTGGAGAGTTGTAATAGCAGTTGAATTGGAACTAGCAGCTACTACCTGGAGGTTAGCAATCAAAATTAACACCTCTGTACCATTACCTAAGGTTAGAAAAAAAGTACAGAAACAAGCTAATGACTATGCATAATAACAATGGTATATTAAATGTAACAAAGTGCTACACAGCCAAACAATTATACATAAAGAATTATATAGTCCTGGTACAATAACAATCAATCCAAGGTCGATGTTTTCAGTTGAAGAAAGATAGACAGGGATACGATCGTTTCAATTCTTCCTCAGTCCCATTTAATTATTGGTGTCAAAATAAGTACTTTTTCAATATAAGCTTCTGTAGCTTCAATAACTTTCATGGAATTCTTAATCACTCCTCTTAAGGGATCAAAGTAGCAACCATATATATATCTCTATGTCATCAATTCCAACAATAGGATATCCATTTATCACGGTTGCACCGACAAGTTCACAGTTACCACATTCCCGAGCGGGATACAAGCTGTAGTTGGCAACCCTACCAGTAAATTCCACCTACAGTCCAGGTTACAGGTCCCCAAAAGGATGCCTGTGAGTACCATGGCACCCACCAAGTGTTTTTAGAAAGTAGGTGGGGCCCAAATGGGACCTTTGCCCAGTAAGGCTTCTGATTGGCTGTGCAGAATTTTTTTATCAGGATCCTTTGGCAACAGCTACTATTCACTGTGCGATTGAAGGTAGCTGTAGCAGCCATTTGATACCTGGCTCTGCCTCCTGTAGCAGCTCTTTTGTGGTGTCCATTTTGTGGCTGCACCCTCCATGCTGTGTCAGAATTCCAAAGCTGCCTGCAGATTCACAAAGGTTGGGGACCCCTGGTACAGGGGAAAGGCATTTAAATATGTTGAAGAATGTAAAGTACAACTTTGGTTTACTTGGATACTTGGAGGAAAAACTTATAGTATGTCAAACCATTCATAATTCTCAGAAAAAAGGTTAACACCCTTAATTATCAAACTGTTTCAAAACTGAGATGGAGAAGGTAGGCTTTCAGTCTTCTATGGAACAGTAATGCAGTGTGGATCTGTTACATGGAACTATACCCTCGTATTGAAGTGGGAAAGAATTGGAGATGATTTTATTGTCTTAGGCAGTATTCTGATTAGCAAGTAAGAATGTCAATATAACAACAGGGAGCTATGTTCCATGTTGTTCACCTCTCTCTTTTCTACCCCCCACCCTCAAATGTTCTCCAAAGTTTCCATGCCAGATTCTTGTTCAGTCATGCTTCTATATCCCTTCTTAAAGGAAAGCCTGCATGTCCCAGGAAAGCCTGCAACAAGTTCAGTAGAGGTAAGGTTGCTTGTTAAAGGCACCCTTTCAAGAGGCTTAAGATTGGTTTTCTATGCCGCTTACACTCAAGTAATCAGGGGGGGAAAACAGTAACTGTTTACCTCCACTTCTATGTATGACTTCTCTGAGTCACTCAGTGGTGAATATAGTAATCTGTGCAATTTATGAAAAGAGTCGTTGTAGCGGTAGCGTGGAATTGGTATCGGAGAGCCATGTCAAAATCCTCATTCTGCCATGGAAGCTCATTGTGTGACCTGGGGTCACTTGCTCTTGTTAGCTCTAACCTACCTCACAGGGTTGTTGTTGTGAGAATGAAATGGAGGAAAGAAGAACACTGTAAATTGCTTTGGGTCCCTGTTGGGGAGAAAAGCAGGGTACTTCAGTGACACTGCAATATACAAGCAGCAAACCTCAGCAGATCTTTTCCAAGCATCTAATTATCAGTACATGGCACTGCTGCAGCTGTGATAGCACATAATCATTATCAATCTCACATTTCTATAAGACTGGATATAAATTGGTTTCCACCAAATTATCTGGCATCACCACAGTCCTCCAGATATTTCGAGACTTTGCATAGCACGAACTGCTTTGAAAACTAAGTGCTATATACTAATGTTGCCATCTGCTATTCTTTTTTTCATCTGTGGTGACATTGTTCACACCATCTACTATAAAAAGAAAAGAAGTGAAAATCTATGAGAATTTTAAATAAGTTAATCTCATGACTTTCTATAGGAGGCTAGATTTAGGGAGGGGGGAACCAAGACATTCTCCCTCAAAAGGCAAGGAAGATCATTACATCTGCTGTTCAGAACTGATTACCACAGTGATTCTTATTTATGTACAAAGATTTTACATGATATTTCTGGTCACTTTTATCCTGAAATATACATGTGCACATGTACGTGTGCAGTAACAGGCACATTACATTACATTACATACAAATTCAAATTTCAGTGCAAAAAAAGCAACGTGGTAACTAGATGGCAGATTTTAAGGCATTTGGAAGAAGATGAGAAGTTTACATCAAATTACCTGTGAAGTGAACTCTGTGTGTGTGTGTGTGTGTGTGTGTGTTTGTTGCCCTGCAGTGTATTAGCACAGTGACAGACCATAAGAAGAGCCCTACTGAATCAGACCAGCTATCCTTCTAGTCCAACATCCTATTTCATACAGTTGCCATCCAGCTGTCGTGGAGGACCAAGAAATAGAGCACAGAGGCCAAAACCTTTCCCTGATGTTGCCTTCTAAAACTGGTTTTTGGAGGTTTACTGCCTCTGACCATGGAGGTTCCCTTAACTCACCACGGCTGTGTTTCAGTTATTGCTCATAGAGCTAAATTGGCCCAGAATTCACAGGGAGCTTCTGTGTGAATCTTGACATTTAAATTAAAGCAAAATATCTCCAATACAAGGAAAGGGATTTTGAATGTTTTTGAGACATACCCTTATATGGGGCCATGAAAGGTGATAAGAATAGACTCCAATGGTTAGGATTTGATGACAAAGATATGAACATCATAAAACAAATAAAGCCCTCAGTACTGAATTTGGATAGGACAAGAACCTTATTGAAGGCGCGGCATGTATGCTCACCAGCGTTCTTTGGAATTTCCTTTTCTTATGCTATGCCGAGCTACTTAAAAGACCTAACGATCCCTCATAGAAGAACATTTATGCTCGTTTGGTTAAATTGTTTTCCCTCGGCCATACTGGAAGGCCGATTCACAGGCATAAAGTATTTGGACCAAGTTTGTAAATCTGGATCTGGCCAGCTTGAATCCTCCGAACATAATTTATTGGAGTGTGAAATCTGGTCTGATTTGAGAGAAAGGTGAATGCCTGTAAGAGGGTTGATCTCAATCTGTTCAAGATATTTGAGTTAAAAGAACAGCAAGATAAGTAACTCAACCGAGTAGCAATTGAGAGATCTATCCTCCATGAATCTGTCCATTTCCTTTTTAAAGCCAATCAGGATAGTGGCCCTTGCTTCATTCACTATCAGTGAATGTTCACGTCCCCAGGCTTACCTGGAGATTCTGTTTGTGTCCCACAGAGGTGGTGTGGCAAGCCAGGCCAGGTGCAATTCCCCTTGGGTGCAGCATCTCCTTTTTCAGGACCCATGCTGCTTGTGTAGGGCTCTGCTCACCAGCCAGCCAATCAGAGAGTCTGGCCAGGCTGCTTGTGAGCAAACTAGGCCAGGCTGAGCATGTAGGGCCTGTTCCCTGTTTGGTCTGACCACCTAGTATATAAAGGTTGCTCTGGCCTGCTGGCTCCATTTGGCCTTCTCCTGCCTTTCACCCATCCCACCCCCCCTTGGTTCTGGGCCTGCATGTGCTCTTAATGGTTATTTGTAAGGGTTTCCGGCTTCATTCTGTGCATCTTGCTTGCTCATCATAACTGAGTGTGTGGTTTTTGGCACAGGGCTGGATCCATTATTAGGGTTGCCAACCTCCAGGTACTAGCTGGAGATCCCCTGCTATTACAACTGATCTCCAGCCGATAGAGATCAGTTCTCCTGCAGAAAATGGCTGCTTTGGCAAATGGACCCTATGACATTGAAGTTCCTCCCCTCCCCAAATCCTGCCATCTTCAGGCTCCACCCCTAAAATCTCCAGGTATTTCCCAATCCGGAGCTGACAACCCTATCCACTTTGGAGGAAAAATGGGTCTGCCTGTTCATCATCCCAGTTAGGGGTCCCCTTAGGGAACCTTGGGGTGGAGGCTTCAGGAAGCCTGCCCAGCTGGCGGGGGCTATCAGGCTCTTCTTGCCCCCAGGTGGCAGGAGGAACATGCAGTGGCCTGCACTCATGTGATTGCCATTTGTTCTGCCACCCTAAGGTTTTTCCCTTCAGCAGGCAGGCTGAAGGATAAGGGTTTTCAGTGGGTAGCAGGTGAGTCACCGATGCCTGGATCCAGTGTCCTATGCCAAGCCAAACATCTACAGCTGTAATCAATAAAATTGTGGCCTTTTATTCTCCACAAAGTTGACTGTCCTTTTACTAGCCCTACTCATGGCCACCCAGTCGCTGCTGGGGCTGCAATCCATAATTTAACTACTTGTTGAGTGAACTAGTACATTGTTTTTCCATCCTGACCCTAGTGACCAACTTTATTATTGCCCCGAATTTCTAGCAGGGAAGAGGGAGAAAATTCTCTCTATCCACTTTCTTCACCCTTTGTATAATTTTATAAACCTCTATCATTTCTTTTTGTTTGGTTTCACTTGGGTTGATTTCCCCACTCATACACATGAAGCCAGCTGGGTGACCTTGGGCTCATCACAACTCTCTCAGCCCCACCTACCTCACAGGGTGTGTGTTGTGGGGAGGGGAAGGGAAGGTGATTGCAAGCTCCTCCTTTTCTGGTTTCTTGCTCCAGATTTAAAGAAATTTTTGTTTTTGTTATTTATTTATTTATTTGCACTCTGCTCCTCACGTTCTCTTTTGGCTCATCAGCTTATATTTGTTTTGCCAGTAAATACTTTGTTGTACTAAGGTCATTAATCCAGAAATGGAATGTGAATGAAATTCATATGAATCTATGAATTAATTTTGGATAAATGCTACAGAAGTCCAACTTACAAATTTATATTGAAAACCACCTTTTAAGAATATAACACATTAAATAATATTTGCAAAAGACGCATAGAAGCTAACAAAGGGATAGTAGCAGCCTTTTGTTTATCTACACAGAAAGTATAACCAATTGGCGTTCAGCTTCAGTCTTGTCATTATTCCACAATAGGTCAAAACACAATAAGTCAAACAACTACCTGAATAATATTTCTTTTTCATATTTCCATGGTCCCCAGCCTATCAGATAAGAGAGGCACTTATCCATGATGCTTGCTTAGGTGGCTATGAAAGAAAGTTGGATAGATGCCATCAACACCTTAGCTGTAGATGACCAAACCAGTAACAGATGGCTAAACAAACTTTAAATTATGTATTCTGTTATAGCACATATTCAGTTTTAAAAGTATGCCTGTGATTCCTTTCCCCATCAAAACAGATTCTGGTGACATAGGACTTGAAGGGTATGAACATTCTTTAGAAAATACTGCCTCGAGCAAAAGATAAGACTCTACACAAGTCAAATAGATATCCATGTTTTATTCTGCAATACTGGAAACTGCAAAAATAGTGCTCTGTACTTTTTTTACAGGCTAAAGATTTATGATTTGAAAGTAAATGTATAAATTGACCTTCAGCTGTGAGAAATAAGATATATGAAGCTTAATTTTATATTATTTTACTACTGTTAGCATGTCTATAAAGCAACAAGGATAAGAGAATATAGTACCTTAATTACACTCCACATACCTGTGCCTAAACTAGGCCCTAAAATATCCCAGGTCTTTACATTTTCCTCTGCTGGGATTAGAATTGCCAGTTCCAGGTTAGGAAATACCTGGAGATTTTGGGGGCAGAGCCTAAGGAGGGCGGTTTGGGGAGGGACTTGAATGCCATAGAGTCCGATTGCCAAAGCAGCCATTTTCTCCAGGTGAACTGATGGAATACTAGAGATACAGCTAGAGATATAAAATTTCCAAAATGTTTGAAGCCATGATGGAAGGGGAAAAGAAATCCCTCCTTTTTTCCAGAAAAAAATAGAAATTTGGGGAAATATTGAACTATATGTAATGCTTAATGTCCTATCAAACCTAAACTAATTTTACTGCTTTAATACAAAATGCATCATTTATAACATACTTAGCATATGCAATTGCAATATATGGCATATTTATGTAAGCAAAAAGTTATAAATGCCTTAGTTTTCTAGAAGCAAAACAGTAAACATATCCAGTACTTGAGAGAAAAATGCAAGCTATGCTATCTTAGCACATGTACATTAGTTCCAGCTAGACGCTGTCTTCTTCCTTCTGTGGCTATTGGTTAATGAGACCTCAGTTCTAAGTGAAACTGTCAGAGTTTTTCTCTGAGGCTTTTGTGCAGTTTCTGCCCCCCCCTTCTAATCTTTTTTCCCTCTAGCAAGGTAGGTCAATAAGCTACTTGTTACCCGATCTGTGAGTATATGTCTCACAGTGGTTGGAAGGAGAGGCAAAAAAGTCAACTACACGAGAAGAGTCAGGTCAGAAGGACAACAGAAGGCATGCAACAGCAAGGAAAACCCTATATGTTCCCTGTCATGAAGATTAGGCATCCTTCTAGGTGCAGAAATGATTTAAGAGCTGTATTTGTCTACAACATGCCCCACTTGTCTTTAAATGCACTCCAGTCGTTCTAATATAGAATATATTTCAGAGAAGTTATTTTCAGTGCTCCCAACATTTCCAATTTTTCTTGAAAAATAGCCTAAACATGTGGGGGGGGGGCCTGGTCCCTCCCCATTTTTTCCAGTTCTTCCCCCCAGGCTTTCATGTCTTGATATACAACCATATACATATAATGCCATTTAGACCAATGTCTAAGAGTGCAATCATAAGGAGAGTTACTTCAGTCTGAGCCCCTTGAAATGAATGTGCATAGACTGGAGTAACTCTCCTTACAATTGCACTATAAATATTAGAAATATCAGGCATGCAATCGGACCCCTAGCTGGAACTGATTGTACTGCTGCAGCTTTCACTCTTTAACTGCCATAGACAAATGCTAGTTTATGGGCACAGTGGTTCCAATGTGCTCATGGAACTCTCCTGCCTGTAAGTGCTACCTTATTAGTTTCAAGAAGTCAGGCTGTTATCTTGGTTTAGATATTTCCTTTCGTTTCTCTGCTGAACCGTCCAGACTTCAAGGACGGCTACACATACCAAAGCCTGGGAACGCTACTCCTGGGAAATAATGCTCTGTTTATGCTTTGTAATCTCCCGCCGTTTCTCTGCCTTATATTTCCAAATAACGGGCAAGACAACCCATAGCTGTCATCTTGCCTTCAACACACTGTATTGCCTATTAGACCAGTAAAGCCATCTGCTTGGAATCTGATTGTCTCTGTGGTGATTTCTGGTTCGATGGGTCAAGAGCTGACATTATGACAGCTATCTCTATTCTTCTTCGTCGATTCTTTAGTCAGGCTGGAGCCCCGGAGGGTTCGCCTGCCACTCGGATGGGAGCTAGGAGGGCACTCTCCGAGTGAACCGTGACTACTGCTTCTTGGAACCCTGGAGTCCTCATCTGAGGATCCTACTCTTCTACGGGACATAGTAGCTGAACTCTTTCGGACTAATTCAGAGGTTTGCCGCTTGAGTGGACTGGTCCAGACACAGTGGCAATCTCTAGTGAGGGTTCTCTGGATGTTAACGTCGGAGGATACTAATGCTCGTTTAGACCTCCAGGATTTTGATCAGTTGCTGGATGATGCCCGGCTGGCAACTGAGGGCTTACAAATACTAACCGATTTATTGGATAAGCTTATTGCCCGTGAGACTCTCTCATCCACGGCTCTAACGCGTCCTGTCACCTTGGGGGAAGGTACCATGGCGGGAGCCGCACCGGCAGGTTTTTCTTTGATACCCAATGCAGCTGACTGTCAAGCTGAAGCCAAGAGGGTCGCTATCCAGACGGCCCTCCTCTTTGCAGATTGTACAAAGGATACCACGATAGCCACCTTGGCTCAACGTTTGACCTCGACGTTCAGGGCCGATGCACCCGCGGTCGCGGTCCGCGTGCAACCATTGCTAGGTGGAGATCCCGACCCCATACTCACGCTCCTGGAAACGGAACTTTTACCGCACATTACCGCAGCTGCCGCTCTGAGACTTGAAAGCGCAAAAGCTCTCGCGGATAGGGAAGCTGCTGAAGCGGCTAAGGCGGAAGCCGAGGCTCAAGCCGCAAGGGATAAAGAACTGCAGTTGGCTGCGGATCGGGCGCGGACAGGCGGCCGCCCCAAAGACTCCGGAAGGAGCGGTCCTCCATTGGGTCTGTCTTTCTCCCCGGTATTTGCCCCGTCGCGCACGACCCAACGCGCACGCCGCCTCGCGGAACGACGCCAAGACTCCGAGGAGTCTGAGGAAGAGGACTTGTATGGGGACAGTTCTCAATGGGCCACAAGTTTTAGGACAAGCAAACCTCATCGTACAGGTGGCCCGGGTGAGGACGTTCACCTGTTACGAGCTCAGAATCGAGAGCTATCTGGCCGTGTAGATCAACTCCAGGAGCTAATGGAACGCTTGCTTCAGGACAACAGGCAGTTACAGCAGGCCCTGACAACCCCGGCACAACCCGTTCCACAGGGGCCGCAGTACTGGTTCAGGGAGTGCCAGCCCAGCCACCCGCTAATGTGCCTGTTCAACCTCCGGTTCCCGGAGGCCCCGTTTTACCTGCACCCAGGGCACCCGTGCAGCCGGGCCAACCCATGCCCGGTCCTTGGAAACAACTCAAGTTGAAAACTACTTACGATGGATCTCTCGAAACCCTGCCCTGTTTCTTGCATCAGGTGGACAGCTATACGCGAGAACAAGGACAGTTCTTCCCTACAGAGGACAGCCGGGTTCGCTATGTGGCTTCCCTTTTGACAGGTAAAGCAGCCGACTGGATGGTCCTCCAGTTCGACACCCGATCCCGCTCTATCTGTTCCCTCAACAATTTCATGACTGCCTTACAGAGGAGGTTTGAGGACCCCTTTCTGGGGGAACGAGCCAAAGCGGAGCTTCTACAACTAAGACAGGGCTCTACTCCAGTTCAAGAGTTTGCCGATGAATTTCAAAGACTAGCAAGCAGAATTGTGGGCTGGCCCGAAGCCACCCTAATTCACCACTTCAGGGAAGCCTTACACCCTGACATTCTGAACTGGTTGTATATGCGGGGTGATCCCGACACCCTCGAGGATTGGATTCTATTAGCCGAAGAGGTGGAAAGCCGCCGGTGCTTTATTTCCCTTGTCCGCCAAAGAAACAAGGAGAAAAGCGTCCAAAAACCCCAGCCCAAGGCACCGCCCCCCAATCCACGGAAACCCGCGCGTCCACCCCAGGATTGCGAAACCCGATTTCAAAGAGGTACTTGCCTCACTTGTGGGGAACTGGGCCACTTTGCGGCAGTCTGCCCACATCACCCTGAACCCTTTCGTCCCAGCATGACAGCCCGAGCTAGAGGACGACCTCAACGCAGAGGCACCGCGGCCACCCGCAGCGCAGCGCCGGGAAGACCCACACCCTCTGCACTTCACGTTGAGGACTCATCTATCCTTCCTACATCGAATGACCCCGCCGGGTCCCGGATTACAAATGCCCCATTGGGGGACAACTTTCCTTCTTCTGACGAAGAGAACCCATGGAATCCTCCAGCTTTAAACCTGGAATCCCCCCTTGATTTGTCAAAAAACGGCTCCGGTCTGTGGTGAGTGGAGCGTCTCCACAGACCTCTGCAGAATCTCCTGCTAAACCGAAAGCTCCCACTAAAGTAAAGGAAGTAGAAACCACCGTTTATGTGGACGCAGTTTTACAACACTATGAAGGTGGTCCCCCGTTAAGGCACTCATTGACTCCGGTTGCGGTCGCACTCTCATCAATGAGGCCACATTTGCAGCACTCAAAGTCAAGTCCGAGGCTTTACCAGCCCCCGTCCAATTTGCCCAAATGGATGGGAGCCATTTCAAGGGGGGCCCAGTTGATCATCGCACTATAGGGGTGGCGATGGGAATTGGCTCCCACTGGAGCAAATAGACTTTACCATAGCCCCTATCCGCTTTGAAGTGGTCCTGGGAATTAACTGGATTAAAGGTCATAGTCCCAGTATAGACTGGGAGATGAACACGATCTCCTTTGCCAACCCCAAATGCGACCAGCACCGACAGCAAGTTGCGCTGCTGTCCCCACCCGCTCCGGCATTAATCTCCGATGTCCCATCACCGCCGTCCCTACCTGATGTATACCAGGACTTTGCGGATGTCTTTAACATTAAAGAATGTGATGCCTTACCCCCCCACCGGGCCACTGACTGTGCAATTGAGGTGGTAAAGGATTGCACATTAACCAAGAGTAAGATTTACCCTATGAGCACTTCCGAGCACACTGTACTACGGGACTTTTTGGACAAAAACCTTGCCAGAGGGTTCATTCGCCCATCGAATGCTCCCAACTCAGCCCCCGCGTTTTTCGTCCGAAAAAAGGAGGGCGACCTATGCCTCTGCATTGACTACCGAAAACTCAATGCAGTTACTCAAGCCAACGCCTATCTTATACCGCTAATTTCAGATATTTTGGGACAACTACAAGAGGGACGTATATTCTCCAAATTGGACCTAGTAGAAGCCTACTACCGCGTCCGTATCCGCGAGGGGGACGAACCCCTCACTGCCTTCTCTAGCTGTTTTGGAATGTTTGAATTCCTTGTGATGCCCTTCGGGTTAAAAGGTGCCCCGAGGGTCTTCATGCAACTCATCAACGAAATCCTCCATGATTTACTGTACCTCGGGGTGGTAGTTTATTTGGATGACATTCTTATTTATTCAAAAACCATGGACGAGCACGTCACTTTGGTCCGAGAAGTTCTGCACCGCCTGCGCAATCACCAACTCTTTGCAAAGCTGGATAAATGCGAATTTCACCAGAGCAAAATAACTTTCTTGGGATATATAATCTCCCACCATGGCCTTAGCATGGACCCGGCCAAGGTCCAATCCGTCCTCGACTGGACTCCTCCCTCCAACAGCAAGCAAGTACAACAGTTTCTGGGCTTTTCTAATTTCTACCACGGATTTATCCCTAACTTCGCCCAAATAGCACTGCCCATCACTGACCTTCTGAAAACCAAGGGTAAAGGAAGCTCTGCTACATTACCCTCCGCTAAGATACTGTGGACTGATCAATGCCAGACTGCCTTTGTAGCCCTCAAACGCCTTTTCACGTCGGAACCTGTGCTACGGCACCCAGACCCAAATCGAATGTTCATTGTACAAGTCGATGCCTCCGACGTAGCTATGGGAGGGGCCCTGCTCCAAAGAGGACCAGATGGTCTCCTTCACCCCTGCGCTTACTTCTCAAAGAAATTTGCGCACTCCCAATTGAACTGGCCCATTTGGGAGAAAGAAGCCTCAGCCGTTCACCATGCACTTACTCTGTGGCGACAATTCCTGGAAGGGTCTAAAGTCCCCTTCGAAGTTTGGACCGATCACAAGAATCTAGCCGCCCTCACAGGAACCCATAAGTTATCCGCGAAACAACAGCGTTGGGCGGAATTCTTTGCTCAGTTTCGTTTTGTCCTGAAGCATGTCCCAGGAAAACAAAACGTTCTCGCAGATGCTCTCTCCCGGTTGCCGGCGAAACTCGATCGGCCAACAGACTCTTTATTTATGCCCGCGCAAAGGGAAACCCTGCCCGTACTGGCTGTACAAACTCGATCCCAGACGCTGCCCCAGCGGAAGCACACAGTAGCCGGCGCGCAAGCTCCTCCAGCCCTACCGGCCGCCCAGCTGCCCCCACAACGGAAACACACGATAGCCAGCGCTCCAGCTCCTCCAACCCAACCGGCTGCCCAGCCGCCTGCAGTCTGCGCACCACCGCACGTAAGCGCTTCCCCCTCGTCAACCCCCATAACTGCTCCTACTACCACCGTAAACAAGGGGGGGGTTCCCGTCTCCGAATCTTTCTTAAATTCCCTTCGGGAACAATGCCTTATGGAACGCTCTGATCAAACCCTGCCTCCTGGTGTAATCGAACAAGGAGGCTCTTGGTACAAAGACTCGAAATTATATGTGCCCAAAGCGCTCCGAAAAGACGTCTTACACTTGGCTCATGGAGTCAAAACAGCTGGACACTTTGGGTTCCTAAAGACCCTTCACCTGTTGCGCAGACAATTTTGGTGGGGGGGAATGCGTTCTGACATTGACTCTTTTATTCGCAGCTGTCCTGTTTGCGCCACAGTCAAACGATCTCAAGGCAAGCCCCCAGGACTACTGCAACCACTTGAAATACCCAGCAAACCCTGGGAAGTGATTGCTATGGATTTTATGACGGATCTCCCTCTCAGCGGGGGGAAACTGTGTTATGGGTTATCACTGACTTATTTTCTAAGCAAATACATTTGGTTCCATGTGCGGGGATCCCCTCTGCTCAGAAGTTGGCCCGCCTCTTCGTGTCACATGTCTTTAGACTACATTCATTTCCACGCAAGATAATCTGCGACCGCGGAAGTAGTTTCGTTGCTAAGTTTTGGAAAACTTTTCTCAAATTGGTTGGGGTGGAGCAGGGGTTGTCTAGTGCATACCATCCCCAAACGGATGGTCAAACCGAACGTGTCAATGCTGTACTTGAATGCTATATGCGTTGTTATGTCAATTACCACCAAGATGACTGGGTGGAACTGTTGCCTTTTGCAGAATATGCCTACAATAATGCTGTACATCAGTCCACAGGTTTCAGCCCGTTTTATGCGGTGTATGGACAGGACTTCGGTCCTATCACCCCAATAAAAGGATTAGAGGGGGAGGGGGATGCCGACATTGCCTCTTGGGCACACACCCTCCGTACCACATGGCCCTGGCTGGTTAGCAACCTAGACCGGGCCAAGCGCAAATACAAGACGCAGGCTGACAAGCATCGTTCCCCCGGTAGGGACCTGTAAGTGGGTAACTTGGTGTACCTTTCCACCAAGAACCTGCGCTCCACCCGTCTGTGCCATAAGCTCAATGCTAAATACATTGGCCCATTTCCCATCATCCGCCTCATAAATCCTGTCACAATGGAACTGTCCCTCCCCAAAACTCTGAGGCGTGTACACCCCGTTTTCCATATCAGCCTTCTAAAACCCCATGTTGCTTCCCCACAATGGCACCCGGAGCCGCCTCCTGAACAGCCCATAATGGTGGGGGGGGGAGGAACATTTCGAAGTCTCCAAAATCCTCGATTCCCGCATACACCACGGGGCCTTGCAATACCTGATCCGCTGGAAACACTTCCCCCCTGCCTATGACGAATGGGTTCGCGCACGGGATGTCTCCGCCCCCAAACTCATCAACGCCTTTCACAATACCTACCCGGACAGACCAGCCCCCTTGCCGGATGGGAGGGGGCCTTAAGGGGAGCAGGATGTCAGGCTGTTATCTCGGTTTAGATATTTCCTTTCGTTTCTCTGCTGAACCGTCCAGACTTCAAGGACGGCTACACATACCAAAGCCTGGGAACGCTACTCCTGGGAAATAATGCTCTGTTTATGCTTTGTAATCTCCCGCTGTTTCTCTGCCTTATATTTCCAAATAACGGGCAAGACAACCCATAGCTGTCATCTTGCCTTCAACGCACTGTATTGCCTATTTGACCAGTAAAGCCATCTGCTTGGAATCTGATTGTCTCTGTGGTGATCTCTGGTTCGATGGGTCAAGAGCTGACAATTGATAAAGGAGCTCTTCCCACCATTGAAATGGACAGGGCTCCCTGTATACAAGAGCTGCATGGAAACAACTGAGACAGGCTGAAATGAAAGTATGAATGCAAGATATGCATTAGCTATGTGCACTTGAAATTCCTTCCTATGAACTTGAACATAAACTTGAACATATGAAGAGAGTTTATGGTATATTTCAGTTATGAATTATCCAAAGGTGTGTGTATGTGTATATATATATAGTGGGTCAAAAAATCTGCAAGTGGAACAATTCAAGGGTTGGGAAAAGTTTTGCCATGCAATCCTGAAGGGTGTGTGTGAAGCGCCATAGGAGCCAGCGTACCCCTCTGCCGGAGTCAGTGCCAATTCCTGCTAAATAAAGTGGCACCAATGCTGGCATGGGGGCACTTACGCTGGCAAAACCCCGGAAGTGGGTGCCTGTGCCAGTGTTGGGGGGAACATTCCCAGGGGCAGAGCTGACGTTGGTCAGCTTCCAAAGCCCTTTCGGCCAAGAAATGCCCCTCTATGCTGCAGCATTGCTATGCCAGCAAAATAGCTGATGTAACCCCTTGTAACTCCATGGAGGAGTTTCACAGGGTTTTTTTTAAAAAAAAATGCATTTTTAACCTCTATTTTTTCAGCCAGGAAACCTTTGTGGAGGCAGTGTGGCTGTGCTGCTCCTGGCTGCCGCCTATCTACCCCCCCTCCAAGAATGGCTGCCCAAGAATAAAATGGAGGTTTGAAAAACAGCCCCCAAATTAAGAAAATTGATACAAACATAGAAATTAAGAAAATTGATACAAACATAGAAATTAAGAAAATTGATACAAAGAAAATTGATACAAACATACATAGTGGTTAAGAGTGGTGGACTCTAATCTGGGGAACCGGGTTTGATTCCCCACTCCTCCACATGAAGCCTGCTGGGTGACCTTGGACCAGTCACAGTTCGCTCAGAACTCTCTTGGCCCCACCTACCTCACAAGGTGTCTGTTGCAGGGAGTGGAATGGAAGGCGATTGTAAGCCACTTTGAGGCTCCATAAAGGTAGGGAAAAGCAGAGAATAAAAACAAACTTTTGGCAAAGCTGAAGCTGAATAAAGGTAAGACAAAAAAACCATTCAGTTTTATAGCACAAGACCACCAGCAGTTGCCTCCTTCTGTTGAATTCGCTTAGTGTGGCACTGTAAAGCAGTGATGCTGGGCAACAGCACTGGGACAGAACTGAACATGAAAACAGTAAAAGGATCAACAACAGCAGGTAGGGGAGGTGGGAGAAGCAAGTGATACCCGTCAAATGGAAAATAAGGAAATGGATGTGGGTAAAGTGGGGTAAGGGATACAGTGAAAGGGGATAAGGAAATGAAGGCAGGAGGGGGATGAGGAAACAAGAACAGAGGGAAAATTCTTATTGGTCTTCCTGCATAATCTTGAGGGTACCCTGTTGGCACTCTTAATTACTAATCACCCCATATACCTACCTTTTTTGCATCACTTTTATATAATATATTTTAACTGTGCGACTCTAACAGCCCATTACTGAGAATTGGGCCGAAAGTTCTTTGGAGGCGGTGTGACCTCACTGCCAGCATAAGTGCATGTAATCGTGCTATTACATGCACTTACGCTGGCGGTGAGGCGAGTCCCACCAGTGGCCAAGCGCCACGGACCCCGCCTCGCCCCATGCCGGTGTGGCCTCTCCGTTGCGCAGGCCATGGCATAGAGAGGCCGCACCAGCACAGGGGGGCGTTCTGGGGGCCTGCCAGGGGGAGGAGCTGCCCGTTAGGCGGCTTCCTATCTCGGTTTGCCATGGTACACCGGCGCCAGGAACAGCGGTACTGCGCCTGCTTTTTAACAGCCTCGCTGTTTTCAATGGGGATTTTAGCCCCGTTGAAAACCAAAAAAAAGCCCCGAAACAGCTTTTTTCATTCCCCCGGTGTGTGAGAATCGGCTTAGGAAGAGGCGCCACTGCGCCTCTTCCCCACCGAATCCACATGTTGTTGTTTAAGGAATGGGCTGCAAGGCCAATAGCTATTCTGTCCAATTCCTTTTCTCATATTTTACTACAGCTAAGTCAACAAGGTATATAGTTTCATGCTGCCTGGCAACTTACTTTCTCAAGAGACCACTTCAAAGTGGCTCCAAACATAAGAAGTTAGATTCAGTTTCACCTTTGCTAGAAGGCCACCTTTTCTATGTATCCATCCTTTATCACTCTCTTGGGTTGTCATTTAACTCAGATTTAACTATATATCAAGGGAGCAACAAAGTATATTGTGCACATGCAAGACCTTTTCTGAAATACAGAAAATAAAAAAAGAGATTTTTTTGAAGTCACAGCCTTTCTTCAAAGTCTCTTACAGGTAATACCAGTTGGAGAAGTCACAGTATAAACGAATATATCATTTATATTGCTAAAAGTTCAAGGAACGGGACAGGTAGGATAAAGTTTCCCTCTGAAGATAGGTTGCTGTTCTAAACCAGTAGTTAAAGGAATGATCTTACTGCCACAAGTACAACCACCAAGGGAATTAACAAAGTGTGCTGTGGCAGCCAAAACCAAGGTAGCAAGAAAGAGGTTATATGTTGTGCTTTTTATATTGGAAACAAAAGCACCTGGTGAAAGAATAATAACTACAAAAAACAAATATTTACAACTGAATTTGGGCATATGATTCAGTGCTGATTAATATACTATAGGGCTGTTGATTCAGTTCGTCCTGAACTGAAAAAAAGCAAAATTTTCCCCGATTCGGCGGTTTTTAATTCGGATGGAACCGAATTCAAAAAAGGCGGGAAAATGACGAGCCAAATTCGGCGACCGTCAGTTAGTAAGCAGCATTCTCCCGCGGCCAATCGGTGGCCAAGCTGGGTCTTCTTCTGGCCAATCAGTCGCGGTTGAGTGCATGAGCCCAGCTGCTGTGTGGCCCAGGGAGAGAAAGAGTTTGTGTGAGAGAGAGATCCCTGTGGGGGGGGGGGTGTGTGCACATTCACACCTTTCTGCGGCTCCGCGGGGGCATGTTTGAAGGTAGAGGTCCCAAACTTTCAGCGTAGCTTGAGGTGACCCTTCTTGCAAGAACCCCCAAGTTTTGTGAAGATTGGATCAGGGGGACCCGAGATATGAGGCCCGGATCCAATCTTCACAAAACTTGGGGGTTCTTGCAAGAAGGGCCCCCTCAAGCTACGCTGAAAGTTTGGGACATCAAACCCCAAACATGCCCCCCGGAGCCGCGGAAAGGCGCGAATGTGTTTTTTATGGCTTTATTCGGCCAAAGTTTTTCCCCGAACTCAAATATCGCGCTGGATTCCACGGAACCGAAGCGGGGGAGTTCAGACTTCGGCATTTCCTGGATCAAAACAGGCCAGATTTTGCCGGATCTGAATAGTACCGAATTTTTTTTTCAACAGCCCTAATATACTACATTAAAATAATTCCTTTGCAATACACACACAAACACATGTAGGAAACTACACATAGGTCTTTTATGTGTGGTTGTTTCACTTGCCGTCACCCCTCCGACGACTTGGGGGTTTTGTATTGATTATGCATGCCGTTTCCAACTGTCAGAGGTCACCTTGCTCCCCCCTTGCATTTCCCCACGTTTTTCCCTGCATTTTCACATTTGAAATAAAATAGGTCTCTGAAAATGCAGGCCAAATGTGGGAAAATGCAGGGGGAGAGCAAGGCGACCTCTGACAGCCGGAAATGGCATGCATAATCAAAACAAAGACCCAAAGTGGTCGGAGGGGTGGCGGCGAGTGAAACAGCCATGTCTCATTAAGGTCAATGGGATTCCCTCCCTTTTACGTGTGTTTAGAATTGCGATTTTACAGAGTAAAGTTTAATTTGAGTTATGAGAGAGTGAGAAATCTGATTTACAGAATGCATGTTTGTTAGGGGAAATTGATCTGTTAGAATGAATCTGATCTTAGTTTATTGGATTTTATTGTTGATAACTAGTTTTTATACAATATTACATTTTTTAGGGTGTTAATCAATCAATTGACCTTTATTGGCATATACTCAGAAACATAGCATAAGCAGTGCACAAAAATTCTCTGTCCATACATTTTCAATTTAAATATAATTTAAACTTTGGTCCTAGTCGTGACAACTTCCATCAAAAATTCTGCCATCTTGGGTGTTACTCTGTTTTTTTCTGGTTTACCTCTATCACCATAGAGCTTCTACTGAATTCTAGAGCAGTGTGACATCACTTTTGGGTTCAACCCACAACTGATATCATGCTGTTGATGTTAAAGCTCTTCCTACATCCTCAACCCTAGTTCACCACTGGGTGTCAGCCACAGGTACACTAGAAAAGTGTAAATGCTCAGTGGAATAGTAGGTTTTTGATACTACATATCTCACAAACTCCCTAATCGATGGTAGATTTTTTTCAGAGATGGGCACTCTGATTATTCAAAAGGATATGCCAATACAAGCATCACTGGAATCAATGCAGCTGGCTAAATGAAGTACTTTTAAGAAAAGTGGCTTTAGCTACACAAATTCTGAACTAAGTAATGGGTGTGAAGATACATTTTTCTATTAGCTGTTAAGATCTTAAGCAATTCAGTCACCTCCAGAGGGGTAGTAATTCCAGTCTGTTTCCTCAGAAAGAAACAGGAGTCTTGTGATACCTTAAACGCTAGCCATTTTTATTGTAGTATGCATCTTTATGAGCTAGAGTCCACCAGATGCTACTGCACAAATGCTTAAATTAGAATAAAAGTTTGTTAGCCTTTAGGGTGCCCCAAGACTCTTTTTTTGTTCTTCCATTCTATTGACTAAGAGCGTTTGGTATTAAAATTAGCTACACATCAGATACACTTTGCTGCACATAAAACAATGCTTGAGCAAACTGTCTGCCATAAAGAACAACCTTTTAAAGGTATTCATTTCAGAAGGTTTTCTCTAGTCTTCTGATGTGTGCCTACATGTGAAGCAAGATAGTGTGGTAGCACAGGGATATAATTTCAAATCCATGCTTACTATGAAACTCATTAGGTGATCGTAGGCCATTCACTGTCAGGCTAACTTGCCTCATTGATTTGTTGTGAGGGTAAAACAGAAAGGAGAGAGCTGTGCATGCTGTCCTGAGCTCCTTGGAAGTAAAATGGGGGGGAATGGATGGGTGGATGAATGGATGGATGGCTATTTTAATCTGAATTAATCAGATGCTGTAATTATCCTGGATGAATTTCTAAAGCACATAATGATGTGTTGTGTACATGCTTTGGACATATACACACAGCACTTGTCAATAATGATTGATAGCTGATGACTTGCATATGCAGCACCAGCAGAAAACCCATCTGATAAGTAAATTAGAAGTAATAAGGAAAGCAACAAACTTGGAAAACATCTAAGTATGCAACAGAACTAACACAAGCATACCGATAATTCAATTTACAAAGATAGTTTAAAAAAGTAAAATCTGTGTAAGTTTATAGTTTATCGGTTTTTCGTAGAACTGAATGAACAAGGACTAGGTATATTTTACTCCAGATATTGGAATATTCAAATTAGTTTAAAATTAGGACAAGGATTGTTAGGTCTAAAATGTCATACTTGTTCCAATGCACATCTAAAGATAATAAAACAAGATTTAAAAGTGATTCTAAAATTGTTTGCCATGCTAACCAAGGGCATGGCTAGTGCTGATGGAAATGTAATATTTGATTGGAGACAATGTAAAGTTGTCACATAAAAATACGTATTATTTTGTGTTCCATCATTCTGTGACCGGTTGGAAGTTCAGAGCAATTTTTTTCTAAGTAAATTTCATTTGGAAATTGATGAGGCCTTTATAACAATCTGTTTAATTATGAAACTACAGAAATAAAATCACTCAGGTACTAATCCCAGAACAGAGTTCATCTAACATCCTAAACCAGTCGTTTCCTTGCCAAATCCAAGATTTGGGCTGCAACACTGATAGCTTATAATTAGTATAATCACTAGGATTGCCAGGTCCCTCTTCACCACCAGCGGGAGGTTTTTGGGGCAGAGCGTGAGGAGATTTGGGGAGGGGAGGGACTTCAATGCCATAGAGTCCAATTGCCAAAGCGGCCATTTTCTCCATGGGAACTGATCTCTATCGGCTGGAGATTAGTTTTAATAGCAGGTGTCAAAGAGCTCCCCAACCAATCTCCACCAGTTGGAGGCTCCTTTGGTTTGGTCAAAAGTTTCCCACAAAGACAAAACCTTGAACTCCAGGCTTTCGCTCCAAGTCCAAGGAGTAGCTGCCACCAGCCCTTTCAAAAGATTGAGCTCCAGGGGGAAGATAAGGGCAGTCCTCTCCCAACTCACTCCAAAATTAAGTGCAACGCTTACCCTGCAAGGTAGAGACCTGCCAGGGAAAGATTACACTCCCAAAATGTCTTAGGTTTTTGGTAGGTGGTTTTATATTCACTCAAACAAGGCACTTAGAATTTAGGCTTGGAATCCCAAAATCAAAAGACATAGTCCATTTAAAGGCTAACAATTTATTTATCAAAGTTATGCTGGTTTACAGGAAGGAAAAAGTCATGAAGTTTCAAGCAAGAAAATAATAAACTATTTAGCATAGCTAGCTAATACATTCAAAAGCCTTTTTGGTTCAAAAGGATTGGCAAAGGTTTCTTGCATCAGGTTTATAGTTACCAAGTTCCAAAGATGCTTCCAGCATTCAAGAGTTTCAAAAGATTGTCCAAAGGTTTCTCCAAGCAGGTCAGCTTGACCAGAGATTCCCCCTCAAGGGCCAAAATCAAATGGGTTGTGATGAAACCTGCACAGCTCTCCTGCTGTACCCCAAAGCATGCATAGTTTGTTTAGGGTTGGTCTGTCCTTATATTCGTTTTCTCAAAAGGATGAGCTCATAGAAACCAATCGAGAAAACGAAAGCACTTAGCTGGTAATTAATCGCTTGGTCAGAAATGCTGACTCCTTAAGTGATGTGTTCAGGTGAGGAAGCTTACAGAACTACCTGCACCTGGACATTGTCATGATGGCTGACCAATTAATTACCATGGCAATGCACGGCCTTGCATTCCAGAAAGGGGAGAGGTTATCTAGCACCAGCTGGGGCTTACTCCCTCCACAGAAGCAGTTTTCAAAGTGTAACTATTTTACTGCTCCAAAATCCTAATAACACAAAACTCATAGGCCTCCCAGGCCTGAACCAAAGAAATAACACACTCCAAGAAATTGAGAGGCCTCAACTTCTTGACAGCAGGAGATCTCCAGCTATTACCTGGAGTTTGGCAACCCTAATAATCACATATAGTGTTAAAATACAGCAAACAATTTTCAATACCTGGACACCATGACACACCACACCATGTGATGCTGACATTTTTTCTAATTAGCACTCTTATTGGAGAATCTCACTTTACTGGTTGTGTAGTTTGCATGCAAGTAGGACGAACAATACTTCCTACCATTAGAAGCAGTGGCCCATCCAGAGTGCTGTTTGTACAATCTTTACAGAGCTTTATAAAACAGTCATATTTCCTTTAAAAAAACAAAAAAAACAATCTACATATGGATAGTGACAAAACGTAAGCAAGTAATATTTTCAATTTTTCAACTACAAAGCTGAATATTACAATGACAGTGCATTCCTGAGAGCAATGCCTGCATCGGTCATAGGAGGCAGCGCAGCTGTGCTGCCTCCAAAGGCGGTCTCAGCCCCAACGAAACCTCCCTGTGGTGTAAGAAATCCATGCAACCCTTCATAGGGTGGCACAGGAGATACACCACCTAAAAAGATGTTGTATCTCTCAAAAATAAAAAAGGGGCATTCCCGGCCAAAAGGGCTTTGGAGGCTGTCTAAAGGCGGCTCCTCCCCCAGCCCGGCACTGGGATGCCCTGGGAATGCCTCCCGGGACGCCCCTAGAATGCCTCCAGGGATGCCAGTGCGGGCTTTAGACGCTGGTGGGGTACCGGTGGAAGGCACTGTTGGCGTCCCGGGGCAGCGCTGCCATGGCAGCACCCAGCGTCCGAACCTTCCCACCAGCATTCAGGCCACTTACATTGGCGTTAGTTGTTCAGACACCGGCGCAGGGGGCCTGAATGCCAACGCTGCGCCTTCCTGGCCTCCTAAGGGCTTTCGCCCTTAGAGCTCAGGAATGTGCTGTGAGTCTTAAATGTCATGTGGATTGTAAAACCTCTTTAAGTGTCTGTTTTAATAGTTTTATCTTCTACAGATACAGGTGTTTGAACTGGCAGATTACATTTGTTGATACCTTGGCTTTTCCTCACAGCTGAAATGAATCTAATTCTTATGTGCATTTGATTACATCCCCACAAGATTCTATATTTCAAATATAATTTGTTGGCAGGTGTATTTCATGATAAACAGAAATCTATGGTAAATCAGACAAATTATCAGCACTTTAACCTTAGTTTCTGAAGTACTTAGACATTTTTCCTTAAGGGACAATTCATCATAGAAGTATGTTATTCTGCTTTATATAATATTTACTTTATTTAAATAGCTTGTATTTATCCTTTCCAAAGGTGAAGGACATGAATGTTATTTTAAAACAGAACCAGTAATATATAATGGGACAGATAAGAACAACATTAAACTCATTCCATGATACAGCCACAAACATCTGCATCATAGGAGGATAATTTAGTTAACAACTGAACAGAAAGGATTTTATTTAGTTAGTTAGAATATTTATATACGGATCTTTCTCCAAGCATCTCAGGATTCAAGATGAAATACACCAATATTATATATATATATAAAATGATAAAAAGTTAAAACAACCAATACAAAAAGCATTTAAAACAATCTAAAAATACCTTATGCCCCCACCTTTGCCCAGCTGAGGCTTCCTCCTAACTGGAAAGCCAGGAGAGGAGGAACTTCCCCCAAAGTCTTCTAGGAGGCTGCTCCACAGGTATGGGGCAGCCACTGAGAAAGCCTGAGTCCAGACCATTCTAGAATATGACTTAGACAATTGGTGGGAGGTGGCCACTGTGTGAACAGACTATTAGGCGTGATGGCACTTGGTCTGATCCAGTATGCCTAGGGTTGCCAGGTCCCTCTTTGCCACCGGCGGGAGGTTTTTGGGATGGCGCCTGAGGAGGGCGGGGTTTGGGGAGGGGAGGGACTTCAGTGCCATCGAGTCCAGTTGCCAAAGCGGCCCCTTTTCTCCGGGGGAACTGATCTCTATCGGCTGGAGATCAGTTGTAATAGCAGGAGATCTCCAGCTAGTACCTGGAGATTGGCAACCCTAAGTATGCCTTTTCTTATTTTCTTATGTTCTTATAATAGCCTGGAGTCTGAAGAGAAGGTGGGATAGAAATCTTTTAAATAAAAAGACCTTGCTGGGAAGATTGAAGCTGCTGCACGAGAACAGGCAGGGAGAAGCAGTACTTCAAATGTGGGAGTCCCTTGTCTTTGAAAGGGGAGCACCTCCTACACCAAAGTCACTGAAGTATGGAACGGCATGGCCAAGTCACATGTCTGCAAATAGTGAGTCATCTTCCTAAATAGATGTAGCTGGAAAAATGGGTTTTTTCTTTCTCCAAGAGGAGTTCTTCTGGATCTAACAAGAATGATACTTCCTGCCATTAGAAGCAGTGGCCCTTTCAGCCACAATCCCCTCCATCTTATCTGGACTCAGCTTCAGCTTCTTGCCCTCAGCTACATGACCATCACATTAGACACTGGGCCAGGGCAGAGGCAGCAGCAGCTGGTGGCTTATTCTGAGTAATATATAGCTGGGAGTTATCAGCATATGGATAGTTTCAGAAGGTATCCATGTTGCTCTGCAGTAGAAGAGCTAGATTCAAGTCCAGAAGGACTAGGGTTGCCAGGTCCCTCCTCTCCATGAGTGGGAGGTTTTAGAGGGCAGGGCTGAGGCAATTGCATGCACGTGACTGCGCATGACTTGATTTACCCCTACAAGCACTGCATTGCCACAACCGCTATAGCACTCAAACCCAAAATTTTGGGGGGTTGAATGCTAAAGTGGATGCAGCGATGCAGTGCTTCCGGAGGTAAACCTGGAAGTGACACAGTCATGTCAGGCCCGATCGCCGCTCCGGAGTAGCCAGGTGGCTTGGAGGGCAATTGCCTGCTGAAACCACTCACCTGGCAACCATAAGAAGCACCTTAGAGACCAACTGGAGTTGCTCTGCCACTGCCTAGAAATATGTCTTTGGGATAAGAGACTGTTTACAAGTTTTACACATAATGGGGTGGCTCCTGCCCCTATCCTACTACTCCACTCAATAAAAGTTGAAACCTTCCTCCAGCCGAAAAAGCCTTCTTCAAACTCAAGTGGATCTTCCATTGGAGGAAAAGCCACTAGCCTGGAGGTAGGCTCCTAGGAAGATGGTCGGATCAACCCCGGTTTATTACATTTTATTCCATCCTTTCTTACAGGCAGTGTACATGTTCCTCGCCTCTCCATGTTATCCTTACAACAACCATGTGACGTATATTAGGCTGAAAGAGCAACTTGCCCAAGGTAATCTAGCAAGCTATATAGCAAGTAGGAATAGCAACACAAGTTCAATGCTCTAACACTATACCACATTGAATCCATGTGTGCATACACAAAACAACTTATAGAATAGGCAACATTCTTTTCAACACAGGATTCATAGTATCATGACCTCAACATTATCCATTTGTATTTTCAGCACTGTTATAAGTGTTGTTAATTGTGTATCTAAAATAAGCTTTTCAAAGTGTAAGAGACAAAGAGTATATCCTTAGAGCTTTTTGTTCAAGTTTAATTAGAACTTGCTATTTTAGTGATTGTACTAATTATCTGCATTTTCCTCATTAGAGTGATTGTCACAGTAGAGCCCACTGAGTCACAGATCATCATGCTTTTGCACTGTGCTTTTAACTAATGGCCTACATATCACTTTTAGAAAGGAAGTCACCATGGAGCTAGTTCTGAGATGCCAAGTATCCCTTATTTTATTGTTGAAAGGTATAAGTTACCATTGTCTTGTTGTAGTGCTTAAATTGATTTTTCATTAGGCACAAGAATCTAAACACTTTGTTTAAGCTTACTGGATTTAAGATGTCTATAACTGGACTGCAGATGCAACAGATTACATAAACCCTTTGCCTGGCACAGATAGTCCAAGAGTTAATTCCCTGGACAAAGATCTATTCCTTCACTTGAATTTTTATGGTATGAGCAAGGATTTTTAACAGAGGGGTGGGGATACATTAGAAATTCTTGGGGCTCAATACCCGAATGACAACTGGGAGGTTTCCAAATACATATCCACCAGTAGAGGGTTTAGGTACCCTAACATTAAATATTTAAATAAATTTCCTAAGAATTATATTATGAATGCTTTTGAATTTCCTCGTGATGAAATTCTCCGCACAATATGCCTCACCAGTTTGAGTTGTACATGCTCAGAGCAGAACTCTAGGAGCATTCTTTTAACCACAGTACGCCACAAATCTGTGGGGAGGAGAAACCTCTGACCCAGTAATTGGGATATCTCCTGTTCTGAACGGGGTTGCACTTCCCCTAAAGGAGTAGGTTCATAGCTTGGGGGTGCTGCTGGACCTAGGCTTCCTGCTGGACAAACAGGCAGCAGCAGTGGCCAGAGGTGCTTTCCACCAGTGTTGGCCGGTGAGCCCTTCTTGGGCAGAAAAGATCTTGCAATTGTGGTGCTCTGGTAACATCTAGATTAGATTACTGCAATATGCTCTATGTGCAGCTGCCCTTGAAGCTGCAGTTGGTATAGATTGCTGCAGCCAGAACACTGATTGGAAAGGGTTGTAGGGACCATATCACACCAGTCTTGTTCCATCTGCACTGGCTCCCTATTTGCTTCCAGGCCTAATTCAAGCTGCTGGTATTGACCTTTAAAGCTCCACATGGCTTGGTTCCAGCATGGTGTAGTGGTTAAGAGCGGCAGACGCTAATCTGGAGAATCGGGTTTGATTCCCCACTCCTCCACAGGAAGCCTGCTGGATGACTTTGGGCTAGTCACACTTTCAGAACTCTCTCAGCCCCACCTACTTCACAAGGTGTCTGTTTTGAGGAGAGAAAGTGATTGTAAGCTGCTTTGAGATCCCTTAAGGTAGAGAAAAGTGGGGTATAAAAACCAACTTCTTCTTCTTCTTACCTCAAGGACTGCCTATTCCCATATAGACCTACCCGGCCACTGCAGTCATCTTTAGAGGCCTTAATTCAGGTGCCCCTGCCATCTGAGGTTAGATAGTAACTCAAAGAAGGACCTTCTTGGTTGTGATGCCAAAGTTTTGACCTCCCTCCTTAGAGAGATTCATCTGTCGCCCTCTAGTTGTCTTCTAGCAGAGGATGAAGCCTTTTTCTTTGGTTTGGCATTCCCTCACTAACCCTTATTAGCCTCTTCCCTGTGTGTTTTATGTTTATATTACGTTTTACTTAATTTAATCATTTAAAATATTTTGTATACCTTTGTATATAAATTTGTATTTTAAATGCTTTTAAATGTCTGAATTTTTTTGGGGAAAACCTGAATGGAGTGAAAAGGTGGCATAGAATTGCCATAGAAATAGAGGAAGTAGGACCACACCTAATCCAACCACATTAACCAGTACAGAATAGTTATTCCAGGAAAAATCCATGTCTTACCCAGTATTTGACCATCAGTTCATTAATCAAGGAAGAACCATAGCCTTCTTGCTTTCTCTCTTTTCAACCACTAATTTCCCCTCATGAGTGGAGTAGAAGGATATCAGGAATAACTCAATAATTCATTATGCCACTTAATGAACTTATTTCTAGTTTTGTCTCTATAGTGTTCTTTCCAAGTTTGAGCTGTGTTTCACCAATTAGTCAGAGAGCTCTTGTTTCAGTTGTGTTGATCATTTTCTACACTGGAGGACTTCTTTAAGCTGGTTACAGAATCTAAACTCCTCACTGACCTTCTTCCAACCATTCAGGCATGGAACACAGAATTTCCCCATGTTTCTCTCCATTCCTGTAGCTCCTTCCCACATGTAGATTAGAATACCACAATACACTACGTGGGGCTATTCTAAGTATTTGGAAACTTCAATTGGCGTACAATGCTACACCCAAGATGTTGACTGGAGTGGGTCATAAGGACCATATCACTCCAGATTTGGCCAATCTACACTGGCTCCCAATCTGTTTCCAGGCCCAAATCAAGGTGCTGGTATTGACCTTTAAACTCCTATACAGCCTAGGGTCGGCATAATTTAAGGACCACCTACTCCCTTATGGACCTATCCAATCACTACAGTCATCTGCTGAGGCCTGCTTCAAGGGTCCCTGCCTTCTGAGATTAGGCTGGTGGAAATCCAAGAGATAGCCTTCTTGGTTGTGCCACCAAGACTTTTTGGGTTCGTCTGACATTCCCTCAGTGAGCCCTCCTTCCTTCCCTATGTTTTAATTGCTGTTTTAATGTTTTGTATGCATATTTTAGCTTTGGTTTAATTGCTTTAATGATGTAGTTTGGTTTGGTTTTAATGGTTTTTAAGACATGTTTTAATTATATATGCTTTTAATCAGCTAGCCACCTTGGTGGCTCTGGTAAGGGCTGAAGGGCAGGATATAAATTCTGTAAATATCATAAATATATAAAAAACCTGGGAGGGGGTCACTGAACCCATGTGGAGGAACAGCTATGTTAATTGGGGGGCTAAGTGAAGAGTAGGGTTGCCAACCTCCAGATGGTGGCAAAAGATCTCCTGCTATTACAAATGATCTCCAGCCAATAGAGATCAGTTAACCCTGAGAAAATGGCCACTTTGGCAATTGGACTCTATGGCATTGAAGTCCCTCCCTTTCCCAAACCCCGCCCTCCTCAGGCTCCGCCCCAAAAACCTCCCACTGGTAGCAAAGAGGGACCTGGCAACCCTAGTGAGGAGGGGCAAGGGAATGAAATCACTCCTCCTTTCTCTTCCACAAGAGCAGGTCTATGGTCCCTCCTCACTCCATCTCCCTAATCCATCTGCCTATTTCGTTATGTGAGTCTCACAACCCCAAGAATTGGGTATTTGGGGTCAAAATAGGCTGCAGGAGTGTTAAGAAGCATGGGGAAACCCTGTGTGCTTTTCATGCACATCTAGATACATTTGTGCTCAAATCAGAAAATCACATGGACATATGGCACATGAACATCTTGACCACACATGGTAAGACATGTCTCTAGTCACTCATGTTATGATTTCAGGTATTTAAAGATAACCAATACCCTGTATTGTAGACGGAAGCAAATTGTCAGCCAGCATTGCTCTTTTAAAATTGCCAAGCTATATTTGATAAGTATTATACTAGCTAACACTTTTACCACTGTATTTTTTACCATTTGAAGCTTCTGAACAATCTTTAAAGATATCTCTACACGGAACCCATTACACAACCAGGAGGTCATCAGAGCATGGATGAAGGTGGCCAGGTCATATATACTATTTATTTAAAACATTTGGATACCACACTATCCATTAAAGAGGTCCAACACTATTCATAGCAGAATTCATACCATATCACAATAACATCTAAAAAGGAGCATAAAAACAAGCAGTTCAGAGATAAACTCCATTTAAAACAACTTAGCAGCGGCAAATAACTGTTTACCAATAAAACAGAAGACAATTAAATGTATTAATTTATAAAAAGGAGCCTTGTGGCACAGAGTGGTAAGCTGCAATACTACAGTCCAAGCTCTGCTCACGACCTGAGTTCGATCTTGACAGAAGTCGGTTTCAGGTAGCCGGCTCAAGGTTGACTCAGCCTTCCAGTACCCAGCTTGCTGGGGGTAAAGGGAAGATGACTGGGGAAGGCACTGGCAAACCACCCCGTAAACAAAGTCTGCCTAGTAAACGTAGGGATGTGACGTCACCCCATGGGTCAGGAATGACCCAGTGCTTGCACAGGTGACCTTTACCTTTTTAATTTATAAAAATGGAAGAAGTATTAAGAAGAAAAAACTACTACAGAACATCAGAATTACAGAAGTAATATTCTGAGAAAAGAAATCAACAGAATGTCTGGGAGTATAGCCAGTGCCTATAGCTCAACAAGTTGGCACAAAGTGAACCATGGAGGGCAGGAGGTTCCAAAAACTAGTACTTTCAATTGTTCCCAGAAGCAGACTGAAAGCCAATGTAGTTATCTGAAGACTGGAAAGATGTTTGCATAGCCTATAAAACACAGCAATCTTACTGGCTCATTCAGAACAATTTGAATTTTCCAGGCAGTCTTCAAAAGCAGCCACATAGCGAGTACATAGAAGCAATGGGGCATGGATAACAGTGGCCAGATATCACCCTCCAAGGAATGGCCATAGCTGCACACTATGAATACACTACAGGCCTACATCAGAGAAATTGGCAGGGACTGGGTTTCCATGTCCCTCTTTGCTACTGGTGGGAGGTTTTGTGGGCGGAGTCTGAGGGCAGGATTTGGGGAGGGGAGGGACTTTATGACATAAAGTTCAATTGCCAAAGTGGCCATTTTATCCAGGTGAACTGATCTCTATTGGCTGGAGATCAGTTGTAATAGCAGGAGATCTCCAGCTAGTACCTGGCAACCCTAGCAGGGAATGATCAGGTAATGCCATCAAATCATGAATTTGTTCTTTTGAAGAAGGGGAAACAGGTCCCCGCACTCTTTGAGCCTGTAAGCTCCTTTGTAATTCTGAGAGGGAGTGATGAACACCACCCAAAAATGGCAGCTGCCAGAGGTAGAGACACATGCAACACCTCCCTCCTTGCTTTGTAAATAATAACATGGCAATCGCACAGAACACATAAATTTGCCTTATTCAGAGTCTCATATTAGTCTGTCAGTTTCAGTATTTGGTTGGAAGCATGGCTAGGGTTGCCAGCCTCCAGATGGTACCTGCAGATATCCCACTATTGCAATTGATCTCCAGATGGCCAAGACAGTTCACCTGAGGAAAATGGCTGCTTTTGAGGGTGGACTCGATAGTGTTATACTCTGCAGAAGTCCCTCCCCTCCCCAAAGCCCTGTCTTACAGTGGCCTCACCTACTTTCTGAAAAGCTCAGTGGTTGCCTGGGGAAGTAGTGTCATGCAGTGTGGCATCCATGGGGAACCCTGTGTAGAGCAACCTTTCTAACGTTAAGCAGCCATGAGATTTGGTCAATATTGGCTAGAAACATCCAGGGAACCCTATTTATGCCATCTTGGGTTCCATGAAAAAAAGAATGGCAGTATATACTTTCATACATACATGATAATAAAAGCAAAAGCAATGTAGTCAGAGGTATTCCTGAACAAATGCTCTAACGTTATGTTTCTTTTTAAAAACTTGGGAGACAATTGGAATGTACCCTTAGTCAAAATTGCTGCTTGCTAGGTTTTCTCTTCAAACATTTTCACTGATTTTGCCACATTTGTTTTAGCAGCACAATAAAGCTCTTCTACATAAACAAGATATGTCATTGACTCAACAATACTTTTTATGGTTCTTGACAATCCTGTTTCTGAATAGAATATGGCAAGTAACAAAAGTAACTTTGATTGCTTAAGCAGAAAAAATGATTTACGACACAATGAGGAAACACTGACGCTGGAAAAATAGCCCATGTTAACTCTGAAAAACAACAATGCCGCAACCATGATTAGTCAACCTCTGACGTGATGCCACGTGGCCCTCTCCCAACAGCGGGTCCACCATGCCCTGCAGCCCTGGCAGGCGTCAGCTTCCCAGGCCTCACACTTGGAGAAGGTAAGCTAGGACACTCTCCTCCACTTCCTCTCCCGGCACAGGGTGTTGTGGCTGTCGCCCGGCACACCCAACTTCCTCACTTCTCCTCTGCCCCCAGTCCCGCCTTTATGGGCTTTCCTCCCCCCTAGGCTTCCCTGAGCCCCGCCCTCTGAGGGCATTTGTGCCTGCCCTTCCTCTTTTCCCTCCGGTCTCGCCACCACGCCTGACCGCCCCATCCCTCCCGGGGCTGGTCTCGCTCGTCTCCCATCACTGGCCCAGGCAAAGGGCTCTGCTCGGCTTCCTGAGCCATTCCTCGGCCCCGCTGGCCTGGTCGGCTCCCACCTCCCTTCATCCTGTGGGCTTCTCCCTCCCACCATTCTCCCCCCGGCCTTGCTGAGCGGCCCGGGCGTTGGCCCCTTCCGTGCCGTCTTCCCCTCCACCCAAGGGAACGTTGAGCTGGGGTCTGTCCTCCCCCGTGCCCCAGGGCCTCGGGGAGCCCACCCCCATGTGTGTGGGTGCCCCCACCCTCTCCCCTGAGGCGGGGAGGACAGCAGCGGCCCAGCAAGCCTCCTCTGCAGGAGTGACGCTGGCGGTCAGCATCTCTGCGCCTCTGCCATCGCCCCTTGCCCTGGGTGTCCACCCCGTCGGTTGGGTTGGGCTCGCCTCCTCGCCATCCCGGCTCTGGCCGCCTGCTCCCTCCACCGGGGCTTCCCTCTCCGGACCCGGTAAGTGGGGCATCCCCCTCTTGGGTCTCCCGGAGGGTTGGGATCAGCGGCGGTGGTGGGGCGTAGTCCCTAGGGCCCATCTCGGGCCGTGAACTCGGGACACAACCTCTTTCCAGATCTATGTGAATTGAAATATAAAACCCACCGAATATTATACCACATGATGGAAGTTTTATGAATGCTATAAAATATAGCTATAAGTTACTTTACCTCACTTTCAGGTTTCCTTGCTGTGGCTGTCCATCATAAACGGATAAAATATCAAAATCTTCTTCAAGGGCAAAAGTGTGAAAAGACAATTGTATCCTGTTACGCTCTCCTGTGATAATGATCCATGTGCAATTGGCATAATTTGGATAGCCATGAGGAAATCCAGGACTTTCTATCGTACCATTTGGACCCTGTACTAAACCTCCACAGTTCTGACCTGAAAAACAAGAGGAAAACATATAATTGAGTATAGCAGCACTTTCTAGCTTTAATGTTTCTTTCACTGCTCTGCAAGAATAAATTCAGGTTTTAACACACAGTATCGAAAAGTCAGTGTTCCATAGCATGTGTCAAGCTGTTCATTTAATCTCATGTTTATCTACACAGTCAGGAAGTATAGGTCATTAGGGCTGTTGAAAAAAAATAATTTGGTGAAATTCGGATTCGGCAAAATTCGGCCTGTTTTGATTTGGGCCGTGCCGAAGTCCGAACTCCCCTGCTTCGGATCCCCGAAATTCGGGCGACATCCGGAGTTCGGGGGGAAATTCGGGCCCCCGTGTGCCTTCAGGGGGGCAGCTGGGAGTCACGCGGGAAGGCAGCTGGGAGGCGCAGATCTGTTTAAAGCCCCCCCACGTCTTCATGGAAGCCCCGTGAAGGCACGGGGGGAACCCCGAATCTGCCAAATTTATTCACCGAACCCCCGAAGTCGGCGAATTTGGCTCCCCCGTTTCCCGCCTTTTTTGAGTTCGGTTTGTCCCGAACCGAAAAACAGCCGAATTGGGGGAAAATTTTCTTTACATTACCAACGTACAGATGTATTCATAAAAGATGGTAACGAAAGCAATCTTGATACATATCGTAGCAGGCAACTTTTTTGGCCTGAGTATTTTAAAAAGTTGCCTGTGAAGATATTGGTGTACCAGCAAACAAAAGGGAGAAGACAACCATTTTACCTGACCAGCCACCCTGAGAGCCAGCTGAGCAAGCTGGGGCCATCAGCACCGCAAGACTCATCTCTGCCAACGGGGTGGAAATGTAGATTTGTGAGCTGGGCAGAACAGTGTGCCACTGTTCAAAATGTATAACAGATGTTGCCCACCCCAGTATACAGGATTATATTGAGCTTCCTCTTGCACCCAGAAGCTCACATGTGCATCAGTTAAACAATTTAAAAAGACCCTCTTGCTACAATCATATGTAAAACCACATCAGTTGCTTTTTTACAGTGTTTCATTAATGTGCAAATACATATAGTATGGAGGAAAGGGAAGATGTAAAAGAAATGAAAACTGGGGCAAATGGCACATGATTCCATTCCAGAATTAACCGTAGAAATTCTCCTAGTTAAAAACTGGAATTTAGGAAGCGCTATACACAGCTGACCGTGAACACCTAAAACAATAAAACACCCCTCTCGTGTAAGTATATTGGGACAATGTGCAACTGCCATATCATTTTACATTCTGAAATGTGTAGTCCCGTCATCCACCTCCAAATATTTGTAGTAGGGTATAGAACTGTCGAGGCAAAACACAATATAAACATGCTCAGAAGCACCATCTTCTTTTATTTACTTGCTTCAACCATGGGATCCTGAAAACATATTCTGTGTAGGGCCGAGTTTCATGAATTTTGGAGCTGAGCCTTGGAGAGCCTTGGCACAAATTAAATCCTGAACTTCTCTCTCTCCACACTAACTACTTCTCAAGCAACAGCCAGCGGGAATAAGTAATGTGGCTTGGTGTGATCACATTAATATTGCTAATGCTGAGTACATTATTCCTGGAATAGCTAAGCCTCATGCTGGGACCCCAGTAAAGCCTTAATTACCCAGCTTCAAGTTGCAGTTTAGGTATTAAAATATTTGATCATGTCTTTATTCAGAGGCCTTATTTTGTGGCAGGACTGTAGTGGTTAGAAAAACTGGGGGAGGGGGGTCTAAATCTCACCTTAGGCTAGTTTTGGAAGTGTTGATCTGTAGTAAGACAGCTAGATTCAAGTCCAGTAGCACCTTAGAGATCCACAAGACTTTATGGGAATAAGCTTTCAAGAGTCAAAGCTCTGACGAAGGTAGCTTTGACTCTCAAAAGCTTATACAGCAAAAATCTTGTTTTCTCTAAGGTGCTACTGGAGTTGAATCTAGCTGTTCACCTTAGGCTAAGCGTGCATACACAACCTAACCTCCTGTTAGCAGAACTGGGAAAGTAATCTCGTCCCACACATGCAGAATTGCATTTTATAAAGTTTTCTTTAACAGCAAGATTTGCAAAAAGCATTAACTGCAGCCCTTCTAATAGAAGTGAGACCTTCAAGATATAAGAACTGATTTACAGGCAGAAGGGAAGCAGATTTTAAAAAGGCAGAACAAATAAGAGAAGTATCCAGTGATAACAGTGATACTACACACCCTCCCAAAAGTCTAAATGGACTACATGGCTAGCAACTAGGGATGCAAGCCTCCAGGTGGGACCTGGGGATCCCCCGGAATTACAGTTCATCTCCAGACTACAGAGATCAGTTCCCCTGGAGAAAAGGGTGCTTTGGAGAGTGGACTCTATTGCATGGTACCCCACCCAGGTCCCTGTCCTCCCCAGGCTCCACTCCCAAATCTCCAGGAGTTTCCCACCCTATATCTGGAAATCCTACCACCATCCCCTGCCAGTGGCCATGGGGGTACCTAGCAACCCTACTGGCGTCTTCCAGGAGCATAGAATCATAGAGTTGGAAGGGACCACCGGGGCCATCTAGTCTAACCCCCTGCACAATGCAGTAAATTCACAACTACCTTCTCCCCACACCCCAAGCAACCCCTACTCCATGCCCAGAAGATGGCAACAAAACCCCTCCAGGATCCCTGGCCAATCTGGCCTGGAGGAAAATTGCTTCCTGACCCCAAAGTGGCAATCAGCATTACCCTTAGGGTTGCCAACCTCCAGGTAGTTGGAGCAACCCAAAACAGCACTATAACACTATAAAGCAAATAAGTGAATTTTATAAAGTGCAAAGTGAATAAATATATACAGCATATACAAAGGGAGTACAAACAGATACAAAATTTACAATAACAATCCAATAAGTATGACTTATCAAGAGGATGCCAAGGATCCTGATTCAACAGGTAAGTTCAAGTAATCAACCAATTAAGGTATCATTTGATATTAGAATTTTTTGAATCATTCAAATTCTTTTTAAGTTGCAGTTATTGGAACAAAGCCACAGGAAAAAGATGTCAGACGTGTTGTCTAGATCGGGACCACGTTTCGCATATGGCTTCTTTGGTGACCTGTATCAATAATAGATATAAGTATAAGTGCCTTAGTAGGTGTTGTCTCATAGGGACCGCAAAGATTTGTATCCAGGTCTCCAAAATTCTGTCCTTTTGGAGACCTGGATACAAATCTTTGCGGTCCCTATGAGACAACACCTACTAAGGCACTTATACTTATATCTATTATTGATACAGGTCACCGAAGAAGCCATATGCGAAACGTGGTCCCGATCTAGACAACACGTCTGACATCTTTTTCCTGTGGCTTTGTTCCAATAACTGCAACCTAAAAAGAATTTGAATGATTCAAAAAATTCTAATATCAAATGATACCTTAATTGGTTGATTACTTGAACTTACCTGTTGAATCAGGATCCTTGGCATCCTCTTGATAAGTCATACTTATTGGATTGTTATTGTAAATTTTGTATCTGTTTGTACTTCCTTTGTATATGCTGTATATATTTATTCACTTTGCACTTTATAAAATTCACTTATTTGCTTTATAGTGTTATAGTGCTGTTTTGGGTTGCTCCAATTATCCTTACAGCACTGAGCCTTCTTTTCTTGTGGTGAACCTCCAGGTAGTAGCTAGAGTTCTCCTGCTATTACAACTGATCTCCAGCCAATAGAGAACAGTTTATCTGGAGAAAATGGCTGCTTTGGCAATTGGACTCTATGGCATTGAAGTCCCTTTCCTCCCCAAACTCCGCCCTCCTCAGGCTTCGCCCCAAAAACCTCCCACCAGTAACGAAGAGGGACTGGCAACCCTAATTACCCTGGACATGTACGAAGAGGCCATGAGAGCCAAACACTGACACAGCCCTTCCTGCCCTCCCTCTCATGATCTGCCTAAATTCATAGATTCAGTATTGCTGACAGATGGCTATCCAGCCTCTACTTAAAAACCTCCAAAGAAGGAGAGCCCACCACTTCCACTGAGAAACTGCTCTAACTGTCAGACATACTACTGTCTCACATACTACTGTCAAGACAAGTCTTTTCCAGCCTATAAGTGTGCATTTGATGTTTTCTACCTAAATGAAGAACTTTACATTTATCTCAGTTGAAATTCATTTTATTAGTTTTAGTCCAGTTCTCCAGCCTGTCAAGATCACCCTGTATCCTGGCTCTGTCTTCTACTGTATTTACCAGTTTAGTATCATCTGCAAATTTAATAAGCATCCCCTTGATTCCTTCATTCAAATCATTTATAAAGATGTTGAACAACACAGGTCCTACGGCAGCTTGTGGGGGGGGGAGTGGAGATACAGGAGTGGAGACAAAGGGAATTGGCATCATGCAATGCCACTTTCTGGTATGAACTCAGAAGTGACATCATGGTGTCACATGACAATCTAGGAATTTCCCATCTTTGTAGAGATATGGGAAACGCCTATAGTGTTGCATGATTCCAGCTCCCCCCACACATTTTGCCCCTGCTGATCCACCAAGCGCAGCAGGAACCCAGGGACCTGGAACTAGGCTGCCAAATTGCTTGGATTGGCGTGCAATTGTCCACCAATCCAGCGGCTGGCTCAGAGTGGGGATTTCACATGTATAACAGAACACTTTAGCATTCAACCCCCTGGCAACCCTAACTTGGAATGAGAGGTTGCCCACCATAGTGGACAAGCTAGTCTCTCATAGGGTTGCCAACCTCCAGGTCAGGCCTGGAATCCTCCCAGAATTGCAATTGATCTCTAGACTACAGAGAAAGGCCCCCAGGAGAAAATGGTAGCTTCAGAGGATGGACTCCATGGTATCACAAACCTGCTGAAATCTCACCCCTCCCCAAACCTCACCCTTCCCAGCCTTGGCCCCCAAATTTCCAAGAATTTTCCAACCTTGAGTTGACTACCCTACCTCCCTAACTGTATCAGTAATTACATTAATTTAACTGCTCACTTGCTGTTGCCTCACTAGCATCTTCCTCATAGGATCATTGTGAGGATGAAACAGGGTAGTGCTTACACCTCTTTCAATCTACACTGGCTCGTGTGTCAGGAGTCATGCGGTCCAGGCAGGCTCTTGACATGAGTTAGGCCCATTTCTGTTCAAGAGCATCTTTCGGTTTGGTTTCCCTGAGCTGTTCAAACTATCCCCGCTCCCTGCCTCCCCCCCCCCCCAGCTCTGACCTTGAGTCGCAAGCAGGCAACTTCAGTATTATGGCTTGCTCACTCCCTGCTTCCCACCAGGCACTGTTATCTCCCAATTCCCAGGCCTGCTTGATCTTGCACCTGGGGTTTCTTTGTGCTTAAAGTTATGCTTTGTAGAATGGATGGTCATTAGCAGCTTTGAACCTGTGGATTCCTTATGCTGTACCTGCCGCTCCTGAATAAACGTTTACCTGCTTTAGACCTGCCTGTCTGAGCGAGTGACTTTTTGGGATTGCCGAGGTTGGCTGGAGAACCTCACACCGTGTCCCTGGGTCTGGACACCTTTAATACATCAAATACTATTCAGACATACCTTTTAGTTTGTTTACTAAGAAGAAGCACATGTCCTTGCAATGTATAACACAACACTAAATTTTAACAGAAAACACAGAAGTACAGGAATAAAAGAATGAATGCATGGCCTCTAAAGTGAGCTGTCTATAAAAACATCATTTTCTAATTCTTCCAGTTTGCAACTGAATTTAATGCATTATGCTGCATGAATTTATTCCCAGTTTGCAGTATATTCTGCAGAACCTTACGAAGGCATACAACATATTAATAGGCAGCCCTTTAGCAAGAAGCCATGGTTTACCATGAACACTTTTTTCTATCCATCTTGCTGTGCTCATTAATCCTACAAATACAGATATACTGAAGCTTAGAATTATACTGAGGCTTAAAATCAATCTGTTTTGTAATGAATAAAATATCTGCACAGAGAAAAATTGTGGGGAACATTTTGTACATAATGCTAGGAGCCTCACATGTGGTTTAGACACAAATATAATCCCAGCACTTGCTGTTATACCCAAAACAAACATTATTTCAGACTACCTTTTTTTTAAAAAAATTGAAATATCCTATAAAGAGGTCTCTCAGTTGAAATCATCTACCAAAATGCTGTCAGATGCTTGTGGGAGTTGCCAAAACTTAACAGGAATTATTTAATAAATTACGGATTTGCAGGTTAAAACTAAGGACTAATAGGCAACCATTTTCTGTTAAATTTAAATCAGCCACTCTAATGAATAGACATTAAAGCAGTGGGAATTCAGTAGGCCTCTAGAAAAAGGATTTCCAAGCATATCTACCATTCATTCAAACCAAACTATAAGAATGCAGACAGTGCCGCATTTTTTCCCTAATGTAGTGCCTTTTATAATTAAGCAGTTCTTAAAAATGTATTTATATCCTGTTGAACATAGCTTGAAGCAGGGGAAGAGAAGTCAAGACTGGTAATAGGAAGGTGTCAGCAGCTGCATTATATGTTTCCTTCTTGCTGCTTAATAAAGAATGGGGTATTATAGCCGAGCCCAGTTTTGTCTTGTTTTCTGCCCATACAGGGTTTATTATGCAGTTCAAGATTGCCCTGTGAGGAATAGCTAGCATACATAATGTGCATGCAGCAAGTCCCAGTTTCAGTCCTTGACATCATCAGTTAAAGGTTCTCAGGTGTTGGGAAAGAAAAGACCAGATGGCTGGAAAGACCAATGTTTTTACTCAGTTTGTTTTATTCCATTGAGACTTGCTAATATGGTTGCCAATTCCAGGTTAAGAAATTCCTGGAGATTTGGGTTTGAAGCCTGGTGAGGGCAGGGTTTGGGGAGGGGCAGGACCTCTTTGCGGTATAATGTCATAGGGTCCACTCTCCAAAGCAGCCATTTTCTGCAGGTGAACTGACCTCCGTCATCTGGCAATCAGTTGTAATTCTAGGAGATCTCCAGTCCCCACCTGGATATTCGCAACCCTGTTAGCTAGATATTAATTATGCCCATTAATTACAAGAGAATTGTACAAGTAATTTGTGGTTGTGTTTACTAAGCACAATAAAAAGGGAGGGGCAGCATCATTTTTCAATGATAGTCTTCCTCAGGATTTCAAAGTGCTTGCATTCCAACTTTCTAATTTGTACAGAACTTTCATTAAACTGAGGAAGTTGTTTAGTGATTGTGTTGCTTAAAAAGGAAATTTCCTTCTCAGGTCAATTCTTTTATTCTGGTTCTGCTTCTTTAGTAGTGATAAATAAGTGGAATTTCTTGAGCACCAATTTAAAGCTCTCTCTCTCTCTCTCTCTCTCTCTCTCTCTCTCTTTCTCTCTCTCTCTCTGGTCAACTGGTTTTGAAACTGGTTGAACATTTGTAAGTAGACTGGCACATAGAATGTGAAAAGAAAGAATCATAGAGTTGGAAGGGATCACCAGGGTCATCTAGTCCAACCCCCTGCAATATGCAGGAAATTCACAACTACCTTCCCCCCACACCCCTAGTGACCAGAAGATGGCCAAGATGCCTTCCCTCTCATCATCTGCCTAAGGTCACAGAATCAGCATTGCTGACAGATGGCCATCTAACTTCTTCTTAAAAACCTCCAGGGAAGGAGAGCTTACCACCTCCCGAGGAAGCCTGTTCCACTGAGGAACTGCTCTGTTAGAAAATTCTTCCTAATGTCTAGACGGAAACTCTTTTGATTTAATTTCAACCTGAAGTTCTGGTCCGACCTTCTGGGGCAACAGAAAACAACTCAGCACCATCCTCTATATGACAGCCCTTCAAGTATTTGAAGATGGTTATCATATCCCCTCTCAGTCTTCTCCTCTTCGGGCTAAAAATACCCAGCTCCTTCAACCTTTCCTCATAGGACTTGGTCTCCAGACCCCTCACCAACATTGTTGCCCTCCTCTGGACATGTTCCTGCTTGTCTACACCTTTCTTAAATTGTGGTGCCCAAAACTGAACACAGTACTCTAGGTGAGGTCTAACCAGAGCAGAGTAAAGCGATACCATCACGTCGCATGATCTGGACACTATACTTCTCTTGATGCAGCTCAAGACCGCAAGAAGAAAAAAGGTTAACCTTCTGAGCATGCCCAAGTACATTTTGGGATCTTGGTTAGTGAATTCTTAGAAATTATCTCACTGGTGATCTTTTGGCAAAGCTGAATGCGCTTGCCTTGCCTTAGTGGCCTGCTGCTAGTTATATGGACAGTGGCTGTGCCCACTCTTGGGGAAGGAGGCTTCTTTCTGGTCCACTGTGGCTTTAAAAAGATCCAGCCTCATGCCTCTTCTTACAGCCAGCCATACTACCTGTTGATACTGTTATGTCCGCGTGTCGCTCTCCAGTCTTCGTCGCCACTGATATGTCTGCGTGGGAAGGATTCACGAGGTCGGAGACAGAGTTCAACAACAACCGCTTTATTGTATCTCAGCACAGAACTAGTTAACACAACGAGCAAACCCTGTTTAGATGCCCCCTGGCCACCCGCGGCCACTCCCCCCTTGATCCGTGATAGGGGGAACATAACCTCCTGGTGACCAATGGTACATGTTGGCTTAGAGCCAATGGGGTCCGTTTGCTTAACCAATAGGGCAAGCAGGGGTTAGGATCCTTCGTGCAGAGCTCAAGCTCCTAAGTCTCCCCTTGCTTACTACCCAACTATATACATACACAACAGATACCTTCGTTTCAAGTAAACCTCCCTCTGCCATGACTTCTAATTGGCTGCTCATTAATGAGCTTGGAAAGAATTTTCTCTCCCACTAACTAAGCAAAGATGTTTGTCATCTGGAAGGCAAACAGCTTTTGAATGATTCTGGCACATATTTCAGGATGTTTTTCCTCTGTAAGCTCTCCTTCCCTGGAGGTTTTTAAGAAGAGGCTAGATGGCCATCTGTCACAATGCTGATTCTATGACCTTAGGCAGATCGTGAGAGGGAGGGCACCTTGACCATCTTCTGGGCATGAAGTATGGGTCACTGGGGGTGAGGGGGGAGGTAGTTTGGAATTTCCTGCATTGTGCAGGGGGTTGGACTAGAAGACCCTGGTGGTCCCTTTCAACTCTATGATTCTGGCTTTGCTCTTGGGATTTAGACGGGGACCATGTTCAATGGTAAGTGGAGATGGGTTCCCCAGCTGCCCACAAAAGGAGGGGTGGGCAGGGATCTGAGAATCAAGTCATCAGGTATGATCATCTCTGAGGGTCCAGTCATCAGCCCCTAAAGAAGTTGAATCCCAGACAGGTGGACTGAGGGTAGGATTATATTTGCACAAACCTACAACTCCTGCATCTCTTCTTCAATATTCAAACTTAGTAAGCTGTTTCATCCTTGCCCTTTCCCCTCCCTGACATGGGTTTCCACTGTAGATTTAATCAATTGGGTTTTTTATGACCAAGAAGATGTTATGATACATTGATGTGGGGTCCATATATTTTATTTAACATGGATAAAGGTATTTTTCAGACTCTAAGGACAAATGGTTACTTCGCAATTACATTGAAAAGAAGCTGACTAGAAAATAAACTATGAATCAGAAGGCCATAATACTAATAAAGTGGAGAGGCTGCATAATGAAAGGCAATTGTATATATATTTGGTGGCATTGACCAAATTTTAGAAATAAGAGTAAATGTTATTTTTGCAATTGTCTAAACTGCTAGAGTGAATTTGATAGAAAGGTCATCAATAGTATCAGGTAAGATGTCCCTGAAGTATTACCAAGAATTCGTTGCAAATGTTTAACATGAACAATAATAGGTCAGATCAAGTGCTGAAGGAAGCACGTGATAGCACAATTTATTTGACTATTCATCTGCAACACTGGCTTAGCCTCCAGTGGCAGCAGGTATTGTATATTGCTGTATCACCTAATTTGGGATGTGAAGATTTTGTATGCAGTTGAAATCCTACATTTATTCTTGAAGTTAAATGCATATACAGAGCAAACATAGACCAAATTGTACAGAATGGCAACTTGTGGACACCCAGTGGCATTAGAGTTATGGCTAGTAGGAAGATAAGGCATGCTAACTCCATCTGTGCCCCACCTTATACAAGTCCAGCATATCCTCTAAACTATCTCAATGATAGTATCTAAACACTAGCATCCACAATTAGTAAAATGTTGCAAATGTTTGGAAAGTAGTCAGAAAATGATGGAATTCATTATTTTTTGTTAAAGACTTCAGAGTATTTTTAGGATATGGGAAACATAAATGAAAAGTGAAGACAAGTGTGACAAGGTTTTGACAAAAGCTGCACTTGTCAATAGCACTAAAATAGTAAAGAAGTTTGGCAAGGATAAGAGCAGACTTGAAGGACAGAGTAAAACTATAGTGGAAATGCAGCACAGTCTTTTTTCCCCCTTCTGAGTTGCTTATCAGGTCAGGACAAAGCTAAGGCTGCCAGGTGGAGCTGAAGATATAATAAGAGAAGTGTAGGATGAACCCATGTACTACTACTGCAGAGGAGAAACACACCTTATCTTGAAAGAAGGCAGTATGAGCTCAAGAGATAATATGGGAGAAGGTGGAAAGCAGCAATGGCTGATTAGAAGATCAGTCCCAACACAGAGATGGTCAATTGCTTCAGTCCAGCGGGAGTGATCTTCATGCATAAGCATCCTTCAGTATAGGTTACCAATGTACATCTCTATACACTCTCTCTCCCAAACCCTATTAAATTGTCTATATGAGTCTTTTGAAATGACTGGGTCGTATACATCTGCATCCAGTTGTTTTATGTGACTAGTTAACTGCAGCTACAACTGTATGGAGCTCAATGCCTTTATATTAATCCAGGAATCATAGTTTATAGCAACCACATTAATATTTCCACCAAGGGAAGCATCTGAGGGAACACTAGTTAATATCAATGTTTGGCAGAAGTCACCTAACATGCTATAAACCAGGACAATAAATTACAGAAGCTGAGAAAACTGTTGTATTGTTGCTTCAGCTCAGAGTTATTATTAAAAATAAAAATAAATAAATATGGAACAGTAAGAAATAGCACCAATAAAAGAGTGCTTTAAAGTGCAGGAATAGTGGCAAAACACAGCAAACTGTGAAGGGTGGCAAAGTTGGTTAGAGCCAACTGGTGTATTTCAATTTTTTTAATTTTTGTATTCTTTTAATGATTCTGGTTCTGCCTATTTTAACCTACTACTATACTGTTTTAGATTGTAATGGCCTACAGCCTTATACAATAAACTTGACTTGACTTGGCTGGCTTGGCAAAACACCCACACAATTTTTGTTTTAGTTTAGTGTGGTGGGGCTGTGATTCATTTTACTCTGTTAGAATTTCATTTTTAGAAATCATTTTTTAAAAATCTCTCTTATGTATATATGTGGCAGGGTATATAGTTTACAGTGTCGGACTAGGATCTGGGAAACCCAGGTTTGAATCCCCACTCTGGCATGGAAGCTTGCTGGGTGACCTTGGGCCAGTCACACACTCTCAGCCCTGACCCTGGCTAGTATTTGGGTGGGAGACCTCCAAGGAATACCAGGGGCACTGGATGGGAGATCTCCAAGGAATACCAGGGGCATGATGTGGAGGCAGGCAATGGCAAACCACCTCTGAACATCTCTTGCCTTGAAAACCCCATAATTTGTCCATAGTGTTTTCTTCAGTTTGCTTCCCCTATCATTCCTTTTTATCCATACATAAGCTGAGCTCTTCCAGTAAATAAGTATGAAAGTATCTTGGGAGATTTACAAGGCACTTACAGATGAGATTAATAGATAATTAATAATATAATTATGGATATCACATTATTGGAATATTGCTAATGAATCCCAAAATTTCCAAAGAAAACTACTAAAATAATAAGAACGTTAACTATTACAATTATTTAACAGACATATTATGAAGTTACATTAACTAGATTTCACAAGTTCTAAAAAAGAATACATTAAGTTATTGTTCGCACATGCATTCATTAAAGTAGGAAACAGTCTTGTGACACTGGGTAGACTTCTTCATAATGAAAACAACATGGCCCTTTTAAGCACTACACATGTTTCTATAAAATATTTTAAATACTATTTTCAGTTTTAAATATTGATCTTTAATAAATTAATCTCTTCAAAAGATTCTTTGTATCTGACCCTATCTTTCTCTTTAGGAAGTTATATGCATTTACATCATTTCACTAGTGACCCATTAAATGAAGATTGTACAGCATAGTATAGCTCAGTTGACTGATTCACTCATGTACCTGGAGATACCTTTATATAACAGAAAATGGACACAGAGGATAAGATATGGGAAATTCTCAGTTCACTGCTTTCAAATCCTCACTCACTAGATAGATTAAAATGGCCTTCCAAGTTCTCTATGATTGTTATTATATTAATCATGATGAGGCAAAGTAGGTATTTATGCTATTTATGTAATTATTATATGACATGTAATATAACACATTATATTATCTAATTATTATATTATATTTATTATTATATAATTATTATTGTATTATATTTATGTTATTATATTAATCATGATGAGGCAAAGTAGGTATTTATGCCATTTATGTAATTATGCTATTAGTATGAATTGGAAAATGTATATTTGGACCTTTGTTCAAAGAACTACATGCCATAGTTCCAAGGGAGTGTTGGACTTGCTTTCCTTAAGTAGCATCTCCATACTCTAAGGCAAAGCTCTTCTGCAGAGAAAACACAAAGGCGACTGTGATATATTAGGAGGGATTTGCTATTGAAAGCAGGGCTGGTTCCAAAGGGTCCTCCGCAAAATGCTGCAGGTGCCCCCTCCCCACTCAATTAGTTCCTTGCCTAGGCGTGTCAATGCCCTGAGTGGGCAACTGAACCGATGGCAGTATGAAGCTTCTTTTATTTGTTATTTATTTTATATAGAAAATGTCTAATTTAGAAAATTTTCTATTTAGAACATTTCACTTCTACAGAGTTTCTGCTCAAGGTGGAGTTGTGGGAAGTGGAGTTCCCAGTTTGGAGGAGCAGAATGAAAGATACTAGCATGTGAGTGATAGTAGGCAGCCATCACTGCAACCAGTTCAGTCCAGTTTTTATTGCATGGCCAATGGCCGTTACAAATAATAACAATAAATAAAACACCACAAAACCGGATGACAATCATTAATAAAAGTTACATTTTAGTAACAAATTAAAAGCTTTATGGGTACACTGCAACCAGGAGCTGGTAGTATTGAGACTCATGCCATGAGTAAAGAGGATACAATTGCTTGGCATCATTGCTTCTAATAGTGGCCATGCCATTTCTCTCCATTGCCTTTCACCTTGTCAGGGTGCAGGGACTGTGCCCCTGCCTGGAAATGTTTATAGATAAAAGGAGAGGATGGTCTTTTGGTCTGGCTAGCTGACAAAATACCAAATCCCTTTAAGGCTTCCCAGCCTTCTGTCCAGCTGACTAGCAATGCAGAGGTGGAGCCACTTGAGATTTCCCAGCCCATTGCCTGACTGGTCAGCAGCCTGGTGGGTGGGAGAACCAGCCTATGTCAGCCCAGTATAAAGGTTTTGAAATGGCCACTGCCAGCCTCTCATGAGAGAGAGAAAATCAAAGAAAATGATACACATTTTACAAGTAATTGTAATAATTGTACTAATCTTCAAACACACATCACTAAATTTCTATTTGGCTAACAGAACATGGCAACAGCCCAACAATGCACCATTGATTTCAAATATTGAAAGCTGCATATTATCATAGTCCAAGGTCTTTTATGCATGGGTTGGATCTCCCTGCTTAGACCTGGGTAGGGGGAAACTGTATGAAAGCTGCACATTATCATAGTCTAAGGTCTTTTATACATGGGTTGGATTGCCCTGCTTGGACCTGGGTTGGGGAAAACTGTATGCATTGGCTTGAATGATCAGGGATGAAACTGTGTGCTAATCGAGCCATGAATACAGAAAAGCAATCTCCCAAGCTCAAATCAAGTCCCACCCCTTTAAATGTTGCTCTGTAATTGGCTTCCTTCGTAGTGCTCCCCATAAGAGAAGGTTTCCTTTCCCCCAAACCCAACTGCCACATAAAAAATATATTTTAAGAACAAAAAACAAAAAACAGAGCTACCTGAAAGAAGGGGGGGGGAGAAATCCAAGCCTCGTTTTTAAAAAGACTTTCTTTTGCTCAGAAAGAGCTCCGAGCTAGCAGAAAGCAGGAAGCACTTGAATCCCCGCCTCTTTACACACTGCTTTGTGATTGGCTGTGAGAGAAGCCAGTCTTCTGTTTCCCCCTGTTTAACCATCGGCATGCTGCTTTGAGGAGGGGGTTGGAAAAGGATGGGACGTGATGGCATGGGGAAGCTCAACCCGAGAACGGAGTATGCACATTCTGTGACTTCGGAATGAGCCAGGATGAACGGTTTAATTCAGGCCAGAAGAAGAATGGGAAAAGCTGGGTTCGTTTTGCATCGAAACAGTGTTGAGCTTCCAAGGACTGAGATACCACGCATACTGAAAAATTTGATCCTGACTGAAACGGGGAATAAAGGAGGTTAAAGTGACCATGCATAAAACACCTAACAGAGCAATCCTGGGAACCGCAGCGGCCGGGGACAGCGTGGCTTTGGCACCTCCACAGAGGCTTCTCGGCTGCCATTGGGGGGGAGGGGTTTAAAGACAAGAAATACCCTAAAATGGGGGGGTGGAAGGCCCCATTGCAAAAAGTGATGCTGCACCGCCAAAAATGGTGGTGCAACAATACCATTGTGCTAGGGGGAGTCCCCAGCGTGAACAGAGTTAGGAAGCTTCCTAATGGCAGCTCCATCCCCCGGAACACTGTGGGAACTCCTCTCGGGATGCTGGCATGGGAACTTGCACCAGGAGAATGCCAGCGGGCAGCCACACCAGTGTCCGAGGGCAGTGCTGCTGCTGCCACAGTCCAGGGGGGCCAACATAGGTGACCCTATGCCAGCATCCATGCCACTTTGCATGGCGCAAGTGACACATACACTAGTGTAGGAGTCATGCCAGTCCCTAAGAGCATTTGGGCCCCCTTCAGGATTGCACAGTTAAAGCACAAATATCGTTTATAATAATTAAGTCTTGTTAGTTATTAAAGGTGCTTTAAGGTACAGCAATTCTAAATGGGCTTCAACTCAAGTAACTCCGAGGCCATAGAAAAGCTATTTCTGCTTCTGCTGTTTAAATAAAATGAGGACATGATTTGGGTTATTTGTAGCTGTTTTTAAACTAAAGGTCAAGTTGATACTGTAATAACAGTTATGGAACAGGATATATCAACATAACATTTTGTATACAGCCACATCAATCAGATGTAGATCCAACTGTCCTTGAATTTCAGGTAAGATCAAGTTGTCTTACTTTGGCCTAGTCCGATAGCTATTAAAGAACAAGTGATTGCTTAATGTCGGCAGCCAACATAATGATCAGTCTGAACACTGATCCAGCTGCCAGGACAGATACTGAAGCCTTTCAACATTTTAAATCCACAAACCTGATTTTTAGCCTCTGGATATGTTTTCATTGATTATATTCATTAATCACAAAACCTAGCACATTCAGAGGCTCAGATAAAGTGTTTTGAAAGTCACGCTGTGGCATTTTGCAAGGTTATTTGTAGACACCAAAAAAAGAAGTACTGCAAAGATATGAGGAACCCAGGCTCCTGGACTCTGTACGTGGCAGGAATTTAAAGTCTTCACATTTTTACCTCATTCTTCCTCCAAGGAGCCCAGGATGGCATACATGAGACTGTCCAACAGTAACTCTCTGTGCAATCTTAAACACAGCTATACCCTTATAAACCCATTTATTCCAGAAGGGGATAACTGTTTATAGGATTGCACTGCCTGTATGGCAGATTAGGCTTAGAAACAATGGCTTGGCCAAAGTCACTCTGTGAGATATATAGTGGAGTGGGTATTTTACTCTCATTCTCCCTAATACATATCCTGCAGTCTAATCACTTTGGTACACTGGCTATTGACCATTATGTGGGCTTAAGACAATTAGCATGTTACAGTTTTGTATAGGCTCCCCCAAAACAGAATGTGGCAACAATGAATTAAAAAAAATTCATTGACACCTTTGAAACAGACCTTGAGAATTATGTTGCTATGCTGATACTTTGACTACGTAACAGGGCAAAAAATCTCCAGTTACTCATGTGTGGGATTCTGACTTTATATTTAATGAAATTATCTCCCACATCCACTTTATATTAGCATGACTGGGTTGCCAGTGTAAATTGGGGGTGGGGGGAATCTCATGCTCCCTTTTACATACAAGCCTGAAGTAGAATAAACCAGTTATTGCATAAGTCTGAGACAATAAAGATAATAAACACAGAAAAAAATTATTTCCTTAAATGAACTTTTAAAAAAACTTGTCATTTTAAAATACAATTTCTACGTTACAACTAAAACACCTTTATTTTGACGCCATTCACTACTGCGAGGCAAATGTTAAATTCTACCATTCCTTTTTTATTTACATTTATCATTTTTCATACCTTTTTCATTAAGTTTTAACTTCAGTCCTCTGACTGTTTGATAAGTAACATACAACTGGTTTTGAAGAACTGGACTTTAGAAAAATTATATCATCACTGACAAAATGATGTGCGTATATTTTCATAGGTTCAGACTGATGATATAGGAAGCGCTGGGTTTTGAGAAGCCAAACGGGCTGAGGAGAATATTACGGTAGACTAAACCATCCTGGAATTGTGAATTGCGAGAGACTGAAATGAATGAAAATGCTGACTGGATGATTCAAGTTGCACTGACATTTGTGATAATTTGTTTATAAGCAGTGAGATGAGGCCTCAGGATAAACCACTTGGATTTGTTTATTATCATAAGCTGGGCCTACATTGAGGCATATTGATCATGGTTGGAAAGGCCATTTGGCCACAATTATTAGAACAGAGATTCTTAAACATTAGTGCTGTCGCTTAAGTACACAGTTGTTGTTTTTTTAAAAAAACACACATAGGTGTTGGCAAATGGAAGAACTCTGAATTGGGGCTTATCTGTGGCCACTCCATCAGTTTCTAGGCTCCAGGAGGGTGATCAGCTCCAGTGGCCATCAGCAGCTTGACCTAGGTTGAGTGGTTCAGGATTTGGGAAATGCAGTAGAGCTTGTTGGTACCTTTCCTGTACCAACAATCTAGGGCTGGCCAGCATCTTCAAGCCCTTTCTATTTATCTGTCAGAGAAAGATCTTACAAGCACTGCAGCCTTCTCATTGAGGTTCAAGTATTTACAGTTAATCAGATATGGGTCATCAGGGATCATCATTTTGTGGTTCAGCATTCTAGAAAGCAGGGTCTGAAGAGGGATCTCTAACCCAATTGCACTGATAAAGTGAGCTAGAAGCTGAACAGAGATTAGTTTAAGGTTTTGGCGGACAGTCAAGGAAATGCTATATCCTACCATGGCATCATATTCTCTCACACCTTTGTTGAAATGGTGGAGTCCACTCATGTTTTATTCTTAGTTAATTTGCAGCAGCAGGGAGAGAGAGAGAGAGAGAGAGAGAGAGAGAGAGAGAGAGAGAGAGAGAGAGAGAGAGAGAGAGAGAGAGAGAGAGAGACTGTTAGGATAACCCCTTCTTATAGTACAAAGTGCAGGTTATGGTTTAATGGCAAGTAACTGAAAAGTAAAAAGAGGCTTACTAAATCTTACCTATTTATTTACTTACTTACTTCATTTATGTTCCGCCTTTCTCTCCATTGGGGGCATAAAGCAAGTGGAGTATCTGTGCATGTGGAGTAGCAAAAGTGGTAAAACTCCTCCCCCAACACAATTTTTGCATGAGAAAACTGCTGGGGGCAGGAGGCCTTCCTCCCCACCGTGGTGTTGTTCCAAGCCCATTTGGGCTCTCTCTCAAAGGTTTTTTAGGAAAATGGGGCATTTTCCCTCATTGAAAACAACAAGGCTGCTCCAGGAAAAACCTGGTGCAGCAATGCTGTTGGTAGAGGGGTCATTCCCAGGCTGGAGGGGCTTAGGAATCTGACTAACGTCAGTTCCGCCCCCAGGAATGCCTCCCCACACTGGCACCACATTTCTCTTCTGGGATTTAGGTCCCAGTGAGACTGTGGTGGTAGGGGGAGTGGCGTGCAGTTCCACGGCGCCCAGGCACCAATGGAACTGCCCCTGCTGCCAGCATAAGTGCCTCTTATCATGGAATAAGAGAGCAGGGTCACACTGCCTCCAAAGAACTTTCAGCCCATTTCTCAGGAATGGGCTGTAAACAAATCAAAAAACGTAACATGTAGTTGACTCCCAGCACAACTCTAGCCACTACATGACTCTGGGCTGTCCACTCCTTATAGCTGACCAGCCCATGGATAATTTGTGAGAGGACTCTTTTAAGGCAGGGAAGCACCACTGGCTTCTAAAGCTTTGGAGATTGCAGGCTGCTTGGTCCCTTTTGGCACATCTGCTAATGTTCAGGAAATGAAAAGTGAGGCATTGATGTGGGCGGCAATGAGCTTTAAACCAGGCTAGGTTTTCCTAGAAGCCATGGGGGAGTAAAGCTCTAAAGATGCACAGTTTTACGGCTAACTGCACTGAAAATTGGGAAGAAAGGTTAACCAGGTTTTCTTGGGCAACTCAGCTGTTAATAACATTGACTCTTCTTTAACAGAACATTTAATGTAATATCTTCATTTGTGGGTAATAGGAACAATACTCCTCATGTCGACATAATAATAATTCTTTTTAAATACTGAAAAAATGTTAGTGTGCATCCATGAGAAATAGTTGTTATGTTCTTTAGGTTTTAGCTCCCTCTCTAGGGCCTCTATAAATTAACCTCTGAAGGACAGGGAGGAAGAATTCATGTCAACTCTAGTGTATATGCATGTTAATAATTATACTATATATTAAGGTACTTAATTTTTTTTAAAATGCTTATAGTTAATTTTATTAATACATCTGCTTAGAAGAAAGTTTATTTCCCAACAAATGAATATGATATGCAAAGAACTGTTTCAGCATTGTGCAAATGTGGCAGAGAGGGCATTTGAAACTGGTAATCCTAAAGAGGTGTTAAATGTACAAAATAATAGCTCTATTTGCATCTGTGTTAAATGTACAAAAGAATAGCTCTATTTGCATCTGTGAACTTTTGGAGGATATGCTATTAAGGCAAGTTCTGACTGCAAGTCAGGTTGACTTAGTAATCCTTGAATTAGCATGATGCTTGCCTATCTGAATATAGGAATAGTATTCATAAAGCTGCCAATCATTGTTTTCAAAGCACTTAAAATAAAAGTAACACCAATGTAATTCATTATGCAAATAGTATTTATGGCATTTTGGTTGCTTAGTTACCAGTAAGTAGAACAGCAGAGAACAAAAAGTGAAACAAATAGGCTTTTTTAAAGTAAAATTGCACAGTTGTGCCATAAAAAACAAAGATAATAGCCTACTTCGTACTTACACACATGCAGTTCTACTGAATCAAATTAATCTCTGGTTTATATCTCTGGTGTATAGCTTGGAACATCTACATTTTACTCTTTGCTTGGGTTTCTCCAGTGCCCATGTCATTACTCTAAAGCAATACCTGGTTATCATATGACTAGTTTTAACAGGCTCTTAGCCGAATGCTGAAACATGAGATTGCAGTTGCCACCAAAATGATTCTTTATAATCTGATATTATCCCGAATGCCCATCAAAAAGCAGTGTCCAACAAAATTAAACCTGGGGTTGGTGCTATTGTCAATTTTTTTCACACCAAAGGTGGCAAATATATTCCAGGGGCTATTCAGGTTTTTAACCTGAAAATTACCCCAATTATCCTCTTTGGTGTTGCCATCTGGATTACAGTCATCAATGAATCTATAGATCGTCCACTGCTTCAGTTCTTACGAAAACTCCTAAATGCCCCTCGATGTGTTGCTGGCGTTACTCTTCGTTCCGAGTTTGGCCAAATGTCACTTGAAGCTAGGGCGTGGTTGGCTGCCTTTAAACTCCACCTTAAACTGTGCTTTAGCACTGAGGGGTTACTAGCTTCTCTGAAGCATGACCCTTTCAAATCCTCATGGCAAAAAATCTTAGATGAGAAACTGGCGATGCTGGGCTTCTCGCAGGATATTATATCAGATCTTGGGAAAACTGAAGCTTTTGCCAAAATTAAAAAGCGCATTAAAGAGCTCGATTATAACAGCACTACTTTTCGTGCTCATCGCATCTGTTCATCCCAGTTCTTCGGAATATCCCCTCCACGTGGTCTGCCTGCCTATACATATTATCTGACAACTCCTCGTCTCTGTAGAGCTTTTTGCTTGGCTAGATTGAATGCTAATCCTTCTGTGGTAATGCAGGGCAGAATTCTGAATATACCATACTCAGACAGGATCTGCCCTTGGCTCTTCTGGCTCTATTGACACATTAGCCCATGCCCTTTTGGAATGCAGCTTTTACGAGGAACTTCGATCGCACTATATTTTCCCCCTTTTAATATACAAATCCAATGCCTCTGTGACTGACATAATGCCTTTTTTACTAAGCGACAGGGACCCCAAGGCTACATTGTCAGTGGCAAGATTTGTTTCAGTCCTTATATCCCTCCAACACTAGATATATGCTGCTCAAGATCAATTGATCAAGGAGCTTCTAAGGGATAAAAGGAAAAAGGAAAGGATATTATCCCAGGAATGCAGGATTCTCAGTCCTACAACCATTTTATTACTTTCAGGTATTCCTGGTTACCTTGAAAAACAGAATTTACAGCAGGAGACTGTTGTGAATTCCCTTTTCCCCACTTGTCTTTCAAGCAAGAACATGGTTACAGGGGTGGTCATAGGCAAGGGGTAGTTTCCCCCAGCTCCGCACTGTGGGACCTGTGCTGCCACCCCAGTCACCCCTCATCACATCCTGCCACATCCATCATTACTACTGTACCACCCCAGCAGCTTCTGATCTTCTAGAAACACTTGGGAAAGGTTTTTCTTCACCATTGAAATCCCAAAACATGTACTGGGTATAGTCTTGTTAGAGACATTACTGTATCACATTCTGGGGAATCCATATAAACCTGTCTAGGCTTATCAGCTATCAGTCAATCTTTCCTCAAGGCATATCTTTTCCAATTTTGTACAGCGTATTATCAGCTATATGAAACAATAGAAGCTCTCACCCAAAAATCACAGAACAGGTAACCAATCTCTACAAAGATGGCTATCAGTAGTGACTGAAAAGCGTGTTCAAACCTACTGCTCTCATTATCTTGGTATGAACTGGATGTTCTTGGAATACAACTAGGGCTGTTGAAAAAAAAATTGGTATAGTTCAGATTCGGCAGAATTCGGCCCGTCTCAATTCGGGATATGCTGAAGTCCGAACTCCCCCGATTCGGATCTGTGGAATTCGGCGCCTAGTTTGAGTTCGGGGGGAAATTCGGCTGAATAAAGTCATTAAAAATGCACTCGCACCTTTCTGTGGCTCCGGGGGGGCATTTTGGGGGGTGGAGGTCTCAAACTTTCAGGGTAGCTTGAGGGGACGCTTCTTGCAAGAACCCCCAAGTTTTGTAAAGATTGGGTCAGGGGGTCCCCCAAAAAATCGCCCACAGTGACAGGAATAAAGCCACTGAAAGCACATTGGTGCTTTTCCGTGGCACCGGGGGGGGCGCATTTTTGGGGGTGCAGCCCCCAAACTTTCAGCATAGCTTCAGATGAGGCTTCTTGGAAGAACCCCCAAGTTTTGTAAAGATGGGATCAGGGGGTCCAGAGATATGGGTTCCCCCCTTTTCCCTACAGGGGTGAATGGGATCAGCCGGTCCTATGCATCTAGAGCACTGGTTCCCAACCGGGGGTCCGTGGACCCACAGGGGTCCGCGAGAACTAAATTAAGGTCCGCGAAACAAAGTTATAAACCCATAATAAATTAATATTTTCAATTAAAAGTTCTCTATTAGAAAATATATATATTCAAATATTATTCTAAGTTTAATGTTTAACTAACAGTTATGATTAAAGTTTATTTTCAAATTCTCAGAGTTTTTATTTTGAACCTTGGGGTCCCTGCACCGAACAAAAAAGTCCTAGTGGTCCCTGGTCAAAAAAAGGTTGGGAACCACTGATCTAGAGAGAGGCAAATCCAAGGCAAAACCTCCTGTGCTAACCATTGCAATGCAAAGCAACATGCAAGCGACCATGGAAAGGAACAGAGGCGCACTAGGCTAGCTATAGCAAAAAGGAAAAAAGGAGCAGGTGACTTGGACCGTGAAAATGTATTGTGAAAGTCAGATTTTGCAAAAACATTTTTGAGTGAGCAGCAAAACAGACCGTGCAAAAAAAAAAAAAAAACCTAGTTTGTATTTTCTGCCCTGCTCCTTCTTCTCATGGTGGAGGGATGCTCCCCCCTTATGCAAATGACCCCACCAAACTCAAACAAGTCTCACCAGCACCACCCCCACCTCTCCAACCAATATGGCGCCGCGGTGCACCCCCCAAACGGGGAAAAAATCCAAGACGCAGGGGATCTCACGCAAGCCGCCCCGTTGCACTCAACCCCAGGCTAGAGGCAAAAACAGTGAAAAACACCAAGGAGAAGGCCCGACACCAAGGGTGCCGAGCGGAGAGAGACTCGTAAGCCGCCGCACAGACTCAACTTTAAACTTAACTTTAAAAACAGTATACACACTCCCACAGAGGTGAGCGGTCACACACCCCTCGGCAGAATGGGCGAAAGCCTCCTTTGGCTTCCCCCCCACAGAAACTGCCCCCCCACAGACTCTGCTCCCCCCCCCATATACACACGGAAAAAATATAGATTAAAGCCCCAAAAGGGGTCTTACTGTGGATGTCTTCTGTTCCATCAGGAGAGACTGGGTAATCCAATACGATTCCATTTAAGCACGGGAGGTTTTGCCTTGGATTTGCTGCTCTCTAGATGCATAGGATCGGCTGATCCCATTCATCCCAATAGGGAACGGGGGGGGACCCATATCTCTGGACCCTCTGATCCCATCTTTACAAAACTTGGAGGTTCTTCCAAGAAGCCTCATCTGAAGCTACGCTGAAGGTTTGGGGGCTGCACCCCCCAAAATGCGCCCCCTGCAGCCACGGAAAGGAGCGAATGTGCACACGCACACACCCCCATGGGGATTTCTCTCTCACACAAACAGATACTCTCTCTTTCTCTCCCCGGGCCACGCAGCAGCTTGGCTCATGTGCTCAATCGCGACTGATTGGCCAGAAGAAGACCCTGCTTGGCCACCGATTGGCTGTGGGAGAATGCTGCTTACTAACTGACGGTTATGCTGTTGTGCCGAACCCCGAATTTGCCTAATTTATTTGCCGAACACCCCGAACTCACTGAATTCAGCTCCCCGGTTTCCAGCCTTTTTTGAGTTCGGTTCCATCCGAACTAAAAACCGCCGAATTGGGGGAAATTCGGCTGTTTTTCGGTTCAGGCCGAACCGAATCGACAGCCCTAAATACAACCTCTATAATTGAATGCTATAACCAATCAGCCCAGATCTGGAGAGATCAGATCTCAGAAGCTAAGCAGGGTCACCCTTGTTAGTATTTGGATGTGTGAATACCAAGGAATTCTAGGGTCACTATACAGAGGCAGGCAGTGGCAAACCACCTCTGAATGTCTCAATGCCTTGAAAACTCTATGGGGTCGCCCTAAGTCAGCTGCAACTTGAGGACACTTAACACACACACACAACCAATTAAAGGATTACTTAAAGATTACTCTGTTAAATTATTCTAGAATAATCAATCTTTTAAGAATCTACTGTACACACGTATACAAATTCGGCCATTTTGTAGCCTAGCACATGGTGAACTGTGGAATATTGCAATGATGCTATAAGCAGTTTTCCTTAGATTGCTTAGAATTTTCCGATTCATCCTTTTCTATAGCATTTGCACATATCTGTTTACTCAACTATATCTTATGCTTCCTTATCTCCCATCATGCTGGTATTCTGGGGGTTTTCAAGGATAATTGGAGTTCTAGATCAGTCTTACAGAGCCATCTCTCACAAAAGTTGCACAACATACAGCCGGGCAAGTGACCACAAAGAAGAGGAAGACGAAGGCTGAAATCTTGCATACAGTACAGGGACTTAAATTCCATTGAAATAATTGGAATTTCAGCAGCTCAACTGAAACTGGGGTAAGTAAGACTGCATCCAACAAAAGTTCTCAAAATGAACACAAATTTCACACAAAACAGCCACTATTCTTCAGACCACAATAACAGCATGAATTACAAAGATATGTTCCCAAATACTTGGTTGTATACTTATAGCAAGAGGACAAAATGTGCCTTAGGAAAATATACACACATCTGTGAGACAGGCAATAAAATCCTAAAGCTGCATCCCAGGAAAAGGGGGACATCGTTATGGTTATCCATGGGCTAATTGAAGGAAACTGAAACCCACTTTCAAGTAGCCATTTGGTCAAGCTGTCAGAAGACCCAAGAAGGATCAGTTTTAATATCCATACTTGTCACTTTAACATCCTTATCCAAACATTTGAAGTCTTTGGTCAAAAGCAGGCTTGGAAGGAAAACTTGAACTCTCCACCCTCAGATTTGATTTGGTTAACAAAAATTGTTCTGACCACAGACTGGCCCTGTCAGGCTGTGCCAAGGATGCCTAGCCTTTAACTCATTGCTCAGTCAGGAATGTTGAGACCGTCTTGTACGAATAGGGTTGCCAGCTCCAGATTGGGAAATGCCTAGAGATTTTTGGGGCAGAGCCTGAGGAGGGCAGAGTTTGGGGAGGGGAGGGGCTTCAATTCTATAGAGTCCAATTGCCAAAGCGGCCTTTTTTGTCCAGGTGAACTGGCCTCTATCATCTGGAGATCAGTTGTAATAGCAAGAGATCTTCAGCTACTACCTGGAGGTTGTCAACCCTATCTACAAACAAATTTAGCTAGTAATGTACCCTTTGTTTCTTTTCAGTAGCATTCTGCCTGCAACTCTGTTTGTTGATTATTAGTGCTTTCTAGGTTTTATGTGCAGTTATTAAAAGTTATTTTTATTCACAAACTTTGAGCATGGATTGGCTACTCTGCTTTTACAAACCTCTGCCAGCTCTGAATAAGAGAGTAGGGGCATGCTCTGAGAAAAATTTCATTTTAATTTCAGATCTGAGATTTGTAGAGGATACCTTTACCATTGCTTCCTGACTTTTGGGTTTCTGAACTCTGTATCAAACTGGAGATAATATTCACATTACATTCACAACATGCTGAGATTAATGTATGGCAAGACAGCATTGAAGGCAAGCCCCAAGACTGAATTTAAACAAATCATTTACCATGCTTATCATGGGAGCAAGCCTTTTATTGTCGATTCAAGTTGTCACTTTGGTTGCAAGTTGGCTGAGAGTCCCTGGCCTTTTGACAGTCAGCCCTGCAATCTAATCAGGAAATGACCTGAGTAAAGAAGTGGTGAACATGATGGAATGTATTTAAAGCTAGTTATTGGAATGTTCTGGCCTGAATCCAAAACAGAGCTGGCAGTCCAATAAACAATACAAGTTGTTGCAAAAGGCGCACACATTTACTCCTTCCCCCAAACTCACAGTGATCATACTGAGATGTATCTGAGGAGAATAGAAGCAATATGCAGTACATGCACACATTGTATTTCAAAAACTACTTTGGGTTTATTATAATAAAAACTTATGAAGGAAGAATGCCTCTGCTTTATTGCTTTATTCTAAGGCAATTGCTGGATCAGAGCCTACTGAACAGCAAATGAAGTAAATATGCAGAAGAAGGTTTTGCTGCCTTTCTCTTTATTATGCATGTGCTCCCAGAAAAGTTGCTCCTGTGGGTTGCAACTTCTAAAACAAGGAGGAAATTGGTTTACAAAAGTTTATAGGTACCTACTGAGAAAATCCCTTGGGTATAATAGGTTAGATTCCATGGCTTCACTTCTTTCTAGAAAGAAGGAAAATCCCATTACACTCAATGGTATTATTTTCCAAATAAACATGCACACCAATTATGTTAGTGTCAGGTCAGAGTAAATAGTCATGCATGCACTTTTCTAGATCACAGTAATCACCTATCCGTTTTCTGTATTTGATCTACAACAATTCAAGTATACTCTCTTTCTACAGGGGAGGAGCCAAACTTCCCCATTTATCAAAGTTGATTGTTTAGATACCTCCTTTTCTGTATCTTAAAATCCAGCAGTTTATTCCTCAACAGAGATATCAATTAGAAATTCTTAAAACTTTTAATCAAACACGTTCAGCAGTTGAACATAAGATATTCAACCATTTCCACTTGTAAGCCAACCCTCTCACCTCTTCACCTCACAATCCTCTAACTTGAATGGCTGATTTCGCATTTACAAGCAGGCAAAATTGATTCTTCCCCATTGTCATGGATCAAGTAGTTAAATTACTCAAGTGGGAAAGGAACATATGGCTCCCATATATTTATTTCTTTATAAAAAAAATTGACTCACTTGCTCACTTGTTTAAACAATTAGTTGTAAAGTGGCACACAGATGACAGGTCTGTATATTTGTTGGGGAGGGATATGATTTTCATTGAGCTGTGTGAGACCATACATTGTGAAATGCTGCCAATTTCATTGTACTACACTGTTTTAAAACCATGGAAAACAACCTGGGAAACAGACTTGAGCTGCTTTTGAACAGCCAAACTGTTCCATGAAAAGTCAGCTCCTTCTTTATGACTGGGGAGCAGAATGTGAGTTGACCTGGAGGGTGATCAAGTATATCTAATGTGAAAAAAAGAACGTGAAGCAAAGTCCATATTTCTTCCTGTAACGATAAGGAAGATAAAAATCTTTACTGTCCAAACATGCCTACTTTGATCTTAATTTAAGAACTATAACCTTATGACAGGTTGTGATTACTGCCTTGATAGGTGCTTCCTAACAGTTTCTTACACAAATCTTGGCACAGTATTAACAACTTTTCAATGAACCAAAAACAGTTCTGGTCTTCAATTAGGAAAAGATCAATCAATAACTATATGGCTACAATACACTGCAGCCTCTTTTCATTTGTATTTTAATTTTAGCAACGCACAATTAATATTAACTGTTGTAAGTGATCTACATAGCGACCACGTTTTCATTATCATTCAAGCTCAACTAGGGTTGTCAGGTCCCTCTTCTCAACCGGCGGGAGATTTTGGGGTGGAGCCTGAAGAGGACGGGGTTTGGGGAGGGAAGGGGCTTCAATGCCATAGAGTTCAATTGCCAAAGCGGCCATTTTTCTCCAGGTGATCTGATCTCTATCGGGTGGAGATCAGTTGAATTAGCAGGAGATCTCCTGCTACTACTATCTTTTTAGCCAAAGATGCTGGCTTACACTACACATCCAATCATCCCCTGCACTTAAAAAACAGCCTTCCATTCAGTCAAATGCTCAGGCTAAAACACAATTCTACATGCGAGCAAGACTTTGCTCAGTCCATTAATCAATTGGAAAAGACATTAATTAAGAGAGGTTACCCATACCATGTTATCAAAAATGCCAGACAGCGTGTGGAATGTAAAGACCGTCAAGATTTATTTAAGAAACAACATCAGAATGCCAGTCAAAAGATCTTTTGTTCTTTGACCTACAGTCAACATTCCTATGCTATTCAGCAAAGCATTAGGAAGCACTGGCATTTACTGAGTACTATCCCCGGTTGCAGCCAGCCGCCCACATTTGGCTTGCGCCGCACTGCCTCTTTAAAAGACACTTTAGTTCGGTCTGATCCTATTAGAATGAGCATTCGCCCTTCAGTATATGGTCATTACAAATGCAGTGGTTGTTCCGTTTGTCCCCTTTCCTTACCTGTCAAAGAATTTCATTCCCCTTCTTCTAATTTTCACTTTCAACTCAGGCATTTTTCCAACTGCTCCACGAGCCGGGTCGTGTACGCAGTCTCTTGTGGGTACTCTCTACTTTATATTGGCTCCACAATGAGACAAATTCGCCTTCGTATAGGTGAACACAGGTCTCGGATTAGGGCACGAAATTTTGAGGCTCTCCTTACTAGTCATTTTGTTGCAAAAAAACATTCTGAAAATGACCTGCGCTTCTTTGTCCTCTGGGTTTATAGGGACCACCCTCACAATGCCAGCGATGTTCATAAGATTCTTTTACAAAATGAAATGCGCTTCATTTTTTTATTTAATACCCTTACCCCAAACGGATTAAATACAGAGTTTGATTTGTCCTGTTTCATTTGAATATACCTTTAGGAGCCATGCTTTGCTCTGCACCTGTTTCTACTTGAGCTAGATGTTTTCACAGTCATTCCCACACAAGATTTATAGCAGCCCGTCAGGGAGCTCCACTTTAATCCTAGGAATAGTAATATTAAGCCTTTTGGTAAGTTGCACGTTTATGCATATTGCAGTTTATCATAGAGGTTCTTTTGTATTTTTGTAATTTTGTATTATTGTGTGTATATATCTTTATATCAGGCTGATGAAGCTACTTTTGTAGTGAAAACGCTGGAATACATCCGGAGCCGCGTTACCATCTGTATCTCCGTTGCCTGAAGACACATTGACGTTGATATTGACTAAAACATGACTCTATGTCTTACATGAACATTTTTGCACTTATTATCAGCAACTCCAGCTGATTTTTTTCTTGACATTGTTATTCCCTTGCTTTGTAACCCTTGTTGCTTAGCTTCATTTGTACATTTATTTCTTTGTAATATAGTTACAGCCTTCGCTGTTTTGCTGCCTGCTATCCATTGCTTATTGTCTCATTCAATTTTGCCTACTACTGTTTTATTTTCATCACTACCTGGCAGTTGGCAACCCTAAGCTCAACCCCTTGCTTTTACCACACTAAAAGCAATGGAGTGAAGTAATTTTTTTTCTTATCCATATTGGATGATACTATTTAAATTTTCCAAAACAGAATAAGAAGTGTTAATGTTTGCCAGTGAAACTGCAGTGACCTTTCTGAATGCTTTCAGTCCAAAATGACTAGAATTTGGAGCCTTCCTGCATTAATTAAGGGAAATCAATTCAAGCACATTATTCATAAGGGGAAAAGATAGCATAGGCTTTTCCAACAATCTTTGTCCTGATAATGAAAAATAAATTACAAAGGACAAACATAATACACTATGCACAGTTTTATAAAGTCAATATTGTTGTATACTGATGCAACAAACTTTGTATGGCATCAGGTTGTTCTTCGATCTAATAGCACTCATACATAAAACCCATTTCCTTAAAATAAGAACAAAGCTATCTAGAACAATACATCTAGATCACCTATCTAGATCAGTACAATAAGATTTCATTTGTACCATATGCTAGCTCAAATCCATCTGCAGTTTCTCCTACCTCCTCTCTGCAGAGGAAACAAAATTAGAGTCCTTGGGTGCAATTCTAAGAATACTTTCCTGGGAGTAAAGCCCACTGAATAAAATGGGGTTTACTTCTGAGTAGACCAGTTTAGGATTGCTTTCTAAAATACAACACTAACTGCCAGAGTTCAGAAGAGGCTGTTTCTAAAGGTTGGCATCTATCATCAACAACCTTGAGTTCATTTGCTGCTTTCGTTTTTACATTAAAAGAGAAAACTTTCACACACTTTAATGATAGTCTATTTTCAAGAAGGTGTGCTTTATCAATTATACGATACCTTGGATTTCTAAAAATTTTCCCTTTGTGCCTTTCTACCCATTCCTTCCTTTGCCTTTACTTAGATTGTGAACCTACAAGAAGGGAAGTCTACAGTTTTACATAAAGCATTTTGTTTAGTGTTGTGTGCTTTTATTTTTAATGTTATGTGTTATTATTTTGTAGGTATTTAAAGTATTTAAAATAAATACATTTGGTTCTTTACAGTCATTCTAGCTCCTCCCACTCTAGCTAGCATAAATCCTCTGTAAACCCTTAGCTCCTGTCCTTTATGTTCCTTATGAGTCCATGGCCCCTTTCAAATACGGTTGAGCAGTGGGTTGCTAACAGATTTTTTTGTCAATTCAGACACCACCAGTTTGGCGTCAATTTTTTTTTAAAACCTGTTCAGAAAAAGACGCTTGCATTCCATTGGCATTGTGGGGCTCAGCCGCTTTTTGTGAAAAGTGCTTTTTCCCATTTTCAGTTCTTCCTTGCACTTCTGAACTGTCTGGAGCGCTTCCAAAAGAACTGCTACTTTTGTCCTGGCTTTTTAGGAGGAGTGTTCTTTTTCAGCTTTTATTTTAACGTTCTAAGACGAGCGCTATAGTGCTATGTGACTTCTGTTTTCCAATTATCTGGGCAGTGGTGTTTTGCTGTCCTCTCCAGAGAGTTGTGCTTTTTATTATTGTTTTCTTTTATTTACTTTTTGGGACCAGCTGTTTTGGGCTGTTTTGTCTTTTTTAATATTTTTATTATTTTTCACAATATAACAGAAATAAATATATCTCAACAATATACTCAGTTGTAACTACTTATAAAAAGAAAACTCATTACTATTACTGAGAATATGTTATCTATACTATACAATACTATCTACTATATATGACTTCCCCACATCTTCTTCAGTCACTAATTTTACTGGTTAACACTTTTGCATTTCAAATTAATTTCTAATCCTTATTTTCTTTCTTACAGACTTGCTTTAAACTATCTATACTACTTCTATAAGCAGTTTCAAGTCCTACATGGTTATAATATCATCATTGTCTCTATATAGCATTCTATTATTCTGTAGTAAAGGGATTAGATCAATACATAAACAAATTTTCCCATTTAAAAATTCATCAGAGTAAATCCACCATGCCTCCCTTACACCCCTAAATTAAGCATCATCTTAGCCATTTTCTTGTTTTGGGAGGAGATCTGCCAGTCCTTCTTCATTTCCCAAAGTTTTTTTCCCATTTTCCAGTGTAGTAGCTGCAATTCTGACCTCTGAAAATATGAAACAGAATCCCGATGATTGTATCCATTGGTGTCTTATTAAATTTTCCTGCAGCATCTTGATAAAATCCTTCATCATGTCTCTCTCCATCGCTGGCTGCCAGGAGATGTTTTCTTGGGGTAATAATATTCCTCCTGCCAACAGCAACTCAGACAAGTAGAGTGTAGAGGTATTTAATTCTCTCATGTTGATTTCTCTCGTTGCCAGCTGATTTGGGAGCCACCTCTTGGGAGTTAAATTGTTCTGATTCATTGTCATGATTTTCGGTTTTTATCTCCACTTCCATGTAGCATTCAGTCATTATCTCCATAGTAGGATCTTTTATTTCCATCGGCATAGTCATTGTCATGTCTTGGGTCTTCATATCATAGATCTCCTCAATAATTGTGTCCAGTTTTCCGTTGATTGATTGATATAAGGTATTCATCATTCCAGCTAGCTGAATCATTTGTTGTGAGAACGCTTGTTGTTTTTAAAAGACTAAATCTTGTTGCATTGCAAACATGTCCATTTGTTTAAGTAACATATCTTCCATCCTCTTGTTTGACATATCTGCTTGGATTCTTATATGAAAACGAGCTTTGTAATTTTCAAAATATCCTCAATTACCCTTCAGAGCGGCACAGTCAGAAAAAGGGAAGTAGACAGGAAACTGCAGTATCATAGACCCTGTGTCGTCTCCACTCAGTGGTTAAGTGGTAGAAGCAATTTGATGGTTGCACCGGGGAAACTCACTTCCAGTCTTATGATCTGCCCTGTCCTTTCAATGGTAACAAAGCCCTTCTTAATATCTTCCGGGCCTTAGAAGCGACGTGGCTGGAGGCCTGATTGAACCGGAAGTCCCATTTATTGCATCTACTCACTGATCTAATTGATAAGGTCTTTGTCGGTTCGTTTAATGACGTTTATTTATTTAAAGAGTCTCATTATGTTGGGCTGGGAGACGCGGTTTTCGTAGGTATTTTTATCGTCGTTCAAATCTTCTCAATCAAGGTAAAAGCAAAAAGTGTCTTTTTACTCACTCTGACTTCTAAAGGTGAGGCATCTTGTTATTTTCATAGATTCTTTGATGTTAATGGATAGAGGAGGTCAAAGCCTAAATCCAAAGAGTCGTTCATGGCATTGGTAGCCCCCTCGGTGCCGGCGGGACAACGCCCAAATCTCCGAGAGGTTTAATGAAAGCTCTCTCCGAGAATATGGGAGTCAAACTGCTCTGATGGCTGCAGGGAAATTCCTGCTTCCTGGTCCACTATTTAGAACCGGGTTGAAGTGCTTTTTTGCACCCCAAATCTAAACGACTCTTGGTGACTCTCGGGAGCTCCCAAGAGACAATGCTGCTCAGACAAAACACTCTACCGGAGGTCTGGGCTGTTTAGTCTTGTCTCGGGATAGCTGCCTCAGCAGGCTTGAGCTTCTTCTTGTGAAGATGTTTTGCCAGCTCTTAAGATGTTTTGGACCAGCTCTTAATTGGAGAGAATCTGGAGCTGGCTACACAGAACCCAACCTCACACAAAACCATAGCATGAAAATAAGAATGCATACAAATTGTTGGGATAAAAATGGCCACAACTTTTATCGGTTACAGTGTAAGGGCATTGGGTTAGCATAGGGGTTAGATCCAGGGCATCGGCTGACCCACCTGCCAACTGATGATGTACTTCAAACTCCCAGCTCACCCACTGTGGAGTAGCCTTGGATGGCAGTATGTGAGACATCGCTTGGATGGGAGCCACTCTATGAATCCCCTGCCATTTGGAGGGAGGCCACCCTGATAGCCCCCAAGCTGGGCATGTCCCCTTCCAGGTCTCCCCCCAAATCCCTTAATGGAATCCCCAGAGTGGGGAAAATGGGGCATGGAGGCCAGCTTTCCCCCCAAAGTGTATCTGGCCCTATGCAAATACCATCAATAGGTTCTTACATTAAAAAAGAACCAAACACACAACCAGCAATGCCAAGTAAAGGAAGGGGAGGGTGGGAGCAGCTGTGAGGATGAATGAGCAGGGAGGCAAGCGAGAATCCAAAGCAGGGGGGTGAGTGAGGCCAAAATATACATCTGGCCAGTGGACCCAAGTGAAGTTCCCTGGCCTGTGGGCCACCAGCCCGGCCCCACCTCCCCGGCCATTCCTGATTGGCCCCTTTGAATAGGAGCCAGTGCAGAGAGCCAAACGTCTGGGGGGGGAGCCCCCGACAGGAAGCACGTGCAGCTGCAGCAGGCTCCGCAGATGACTGCCACCATTACGGGGAGCTCCCAGCCAAACTCAGGGGAGCTGCCCAACTCATCTCATCCCTGCCTGGCGCCCTCTCCAGCCACCCCCTACGCAGGCCAGCAAAATGGGCTCTGGGTGAGTCCTGAGTGCATGTTTCTTAGTGTTTTTCAACATCTACTTTGATAAGATGCCAAGTGTGCTTTAATTAGCTTTGGTTTTGAGGAGAGAACAGCTGGGGTATCAGTAGAGACAGAGCCTTCTCCTCTGCTCTTTAGTTCTTGGTTATATATTGTTACTGTTATTTATCCATTTATTTTATTTTATTGTTGTTACTTGCTGTTATTAATTTAGAGTGGAGCTTAGATGGCCTGCCTGGCTTAGAATGGCATTATTAAGCTTTCTGCTCTATTTTTGTTTGGTTTTCTTTTTTATTAAGCTCTAGGTTTTGTTTTTGGGGTGTTTTTTTGTTATCTGGGCAGAAATGCTTTGCTGTGCTTCCCAAAGAGCTGTATCTTCTTTTATTATTATAATTATAATTATTTATTATTCACTTTGACTAGCTGATTTGGGTTTGTTTTGTTCTGTCCTAAGGCAGCTACCTCAGCAGACTTGAGTTCCTTTCTGTGAAGATGTTTGATGATGCCAAGCATGCCTTAATTAGCTTTGTTTTGAGAAAGCTGGGGTACAGGCAGAGACAGAGCCTTCCTCTCTGTTTTATAGTTGCAGGCTATAGTGCTATATCACTGCAGCACCATAGGAATCCAATGCATCCCAGTGCTGGAGGTATAGCAATTCAGGGCTATATCACCAGTATTCGAGTGTATTGTATTGCTATGGTGCTATAGCACAATAGTGTTCATCTTAGAATGTTAAAAAAGCCGAAAATGAATGCACTGCCAAAAAAGGCAGGAAAAAATAGTGCCACTGTTTGAACTTGCCAGAGTGCTTTAGAGACCGCTCATAGACAGACTGAAATGAGCTGTATGAATGCCCATCTTTGTGTTACTTACACCAGTGCTAAAAGGTATCTGTCTTGTCTGTACGAACCAGATGTATAAGGATGACCCATACCACACTACTGTGATCTCAAACATTTGAAGCTGTACTTTTTCATGTACACTGTTATCTGGTTGCTGACCTAGACACGTTTATTGAAGTGCTGTCTTGTAGTTGTTTCATTGCTTCTTTCCTCCATTGTACATTGCCATGAGTAACTGGGGCAGGCATTATTTAAAGGTGTTAACTGCTCTACAGCAATAATATGCATGACCCCTTAAGTATCAATGGCTTTTTTTTTTCATCAGGCTTTTACCATTTGGATAGTTCTTTCTACAAGGCTGTTGGATTGGGAGTAATAGAACTGGAGGTATAGAAAGTCCTCAGTTGTTCACAGATGGCTTGAATTTTAACCTGGAAAGCAGAGGCATTGTCCCTTAAGAATATTGGAATATCGTGTCTCACAAACACTGCTTTCAAGCTGGCTATCACTCATTATATGTGTGTGTGTAAAGTGCCGTCAAGTCGCAGCCGACTTATGGCGACCCCTTTTGGGGTCTCATTATATACTGAGTATAAAACCCTTAAACAGTGAGTAATAATTTGCAGTGATCTGTCAGTTCCAAGCACAAAGATTAGTGTCTACTTTCTTCCCTCCATGGGAGAGGATATGTGGTCAGCTGCTCTACCAGCTGGCATGACTGGAACTTCAAGCAAGTAAAATGGTTTGCAACAGTAGAAGCAATGTAACAATTAATCGGTGGCTGATGCATTATCTTCTCTTTCAGCTTTCTCCCTATGCTTTAAAAAAAAAACTTTTTGAAGTATGGAATACTGGTTGTTTGTTGGATCCACTACCTTGCTGCATTTAAAAGTCTGTCCACCCGTCACTGAGAAGTTGATTCTGAAGTTCCAAGTACTTGGAATTCAGCTACTGCAGTCCTTTGGCCAAGCTTCAAATATACGCTGTGTCAGGACCTCATGGAGTTATCTTTCCCTGTTTTATCCTGTCAAGGCTTGGTGCAGTAACCTTGGTTTGGTTCTGATCGCCCTACAGTAACAGATACCATAAAGCAAAAAAGGCTTTATTGAAAAAATTCAAGAAAAGATTTTAAAAACAGTTAATATAGTTCAGTGGCAGTCACGATTCACAGAAAATTACAAAATTAAACTAGCTGATTACTTACTCAGTTATTACAGCAGAGATATTTTTTCTTATAGCTAAAGCACAGGGTTCCAGAGCACACAATGAGTATCTTCAGGCACCATGGATGGGGTAAGTGGAAGAAAGCAAGACATGCTAAGGGGAAAGGGTGTCCCCTTCCATAATAGGCTATATTTAATAGAAAAAAGCCAGCCGTAACCTCCTAACATTCCCCAACAAATCACAGGGCTGTCTCCAAGGAATATTCCGGACAGGAGCAGGCTCCCCGCTTCCTTACCAGATTCCACAACTGAATAGTATGAGCTAATTAATAGTCCTGGGAGATGATCTGGGCTGGTAACTGTCAATCTGGGAGGGGGTGATTAACACCTGCAGACAAATCAGAGTATATAGAAATGAAAGTTTAGCAGAAATTTTCCCCTCGGATGACCTCTCTCTTGACATACGGGGTTTTTTTTTGTTTTTTTTGCAGTTCACTATCTGTGACGGGCAGTGACCTCATGATTATATCTAAATATATCCACACTTCAATTTCAAAAGTTTGTTTGGTTGCTGTGAGCAGTGTATGGCCCATGATGGTACAGCAACTAGGGTTGCCAACCTCCAGGTGGTGGCTGGAGATCTCCCGCTATTACAACTGATCTCCAGCCGATAGAGATCAGGTCACCTGGAGAAAATGGCCGCTTTGGAAATTGGACTCTATGGCATTGAAGTCCCTCCCCTCTCCAAACAATGCCCTCCTCAGGCTCCGCCCCCCAAATCTCCAGGTATTTCCCAACCCGGAGCTGGCAACTTTAACAGCAACTGTAGTTTGTTCTCTAATGCCTGGAGGAGGTGAGAGGTTTTATATAAATTTCCCTAGATTATTAATTATCCACATGAAGCACTGCACACCTCTCTGGGACAGGAGCCAAGGCACTAAGCTAAGAGGTAGGGTATGACCCATTATATCCAAGAAAGTGAAAGCTAAAGCAGGTAACTGTTGAACATTTAGTAGGCCACAATACATGTCTGATGGTCTGCGTTTGGTTTGGTGGGTCACAAGTACTTAAACGTCTGGCTCCACAGTCAGTAGGTACTATATGGCAAGATAATGGCTTTATACATTCTTAGCTGGTGTTGAACTTGGGCTTCAGTCATTTTTAAATAATCTGTTCCATACCACTTTCTTGTTGATGGTTCTTATGAGGCATATATAGTGGTAGCCATACCCAGCTGGTGTTTTTGTTGTTTTCCCAATCCAAACACTTCTGTTCCCTGCTAGGCCTTTCATTCATGGCTGTTTACCTCGCCGTCACCCCTCCAATGACTTTGGGTCTTTGTTTTGATGATGCATGCTGTTTTGGACCATCAAACGTCTGCTCTCCCTGTGTTTCCCCGTGTTTGGCCTGCATTTTCAGAGACCTGTTTTATCTCAAATTTGAAAACTCAGGCAAAACACTGGAAACGCAGTGGGAGAGCGAGGCAACCTCTGACAGTCGGAAACAGCATGCATAATCGAAACAAAGACCCGAAGCCATCAGAGGGGTGACCGCAAAGGAAACAGCTATGCATAAAAGGCCTTAGTCTACAGAAAACTGGTGAATTAAGTAGGTTCTCTGCAGAAGGATCTGGTAAGGTTTGGTAAAATAACTAACAATCTTTCAACTGTGTGATACAGTAAAATACCATCAGCCAAAGCAAATCTGCTTCTGAGAGGCTGCACAGGGAGCATAAATAAGCTCAGTATAAAAGTGTAATGAGACTGTAAAATGTCAGCATCCATTCATGTTACATGATCGGAGTGCTCTGTGTCATGCTGTCTTACATCTCATCTAACAGGAACAGCTTTATTACACACTATATAGCAGGAGAGTGTTGCTACATACTTTTAAAACTCCAAGAATATCATTGTGAGACTTGTGTCCACTATAAATCAACAATATTTTAAAGCTTTTAAGGCTGACTTATAAAAGAAGTTTGACACTAGTTAACAAGGGCCACGTTTTATGTCCACTGCATTAGCATCAAAAGAATATGGCAGCTTAAATCTTAGAGGACTCATGTAAGATTAATCTGTAATGCAATTTCTTAAAAATAGAAGACACTTCAAATACCCTATATAACTCCTACATCTTATATTTTCCTTCTGTCTTTCTAATTTTGTATATTGTATTATCAGCTGTATAAAACAATAACATGTTCATTATATCTGCTTTGTCTATGTTTATATTACAGGATGAGAGCCTGGATACTATTTTCTCTGTGGCAAAAATCATGATTGCCATAGGTTCAAATATAACAGCAAACTGTGATTTGAGGAAAGGAGCCAGAGGGAAGGAAGAAAGGATGCAAGGCAAAAGTTTGTTTGAATCTCATTCATGCTGGGACAAGTCATAGTTTGACATTACTTCAGGACAAATCCTGAATCTATAACTAAGAATGGCAAAATATTAATACAGAAAACAATAACTTAACGAGTCAAAAGAGGAACAGAACAGCCGTTGTTATTGCTACTTATGGTTCGTAAAGCAGAATAAGACCTTTCACACACACACACACACAAAAAAAAAAAACTGGGTTGGATTATGCCTAAATTTCTCTAAAAACAGGTGATCTTTGTGAATTCACCCCTTTTAAGCAGATCTCCAGTTCCTTCCAAACTGTTCCTGGGGGTCCACCCATCACCCAAGAGCAGCATTTGATGAATCTGTGCTTGGGTGGAGAGGGGCAAGTTGCAGTTCAGCAAATGGAAATCCTTCCATCCATGGAAATTTTAGGCAGAATCCAAGCCATTGATTCCCAGTTCAATAATGGAACATTATATGTAAAGATTCAAATGAAAAATATCTATATATCTAATTCCCATCTCTGCCCACAGCCTATGGATACTTATATCCACAGATGGGGGCTCACTTCCCCCCCAACAAGTTTTTCTGCATGCTTGCGGACCCCCTGGGTCTGCAGAAAAATCGATTTTTTTTTAAACGGGGGGGGGGGGGTAAATCCGCCCTGATTTTTTAAAAAAGCGTTCTCTGAGATGCAGAGACAATGCTCCTACCATGGGCAGCTGCCTTTGTGGCAGCAGAGCATGGACATTGCTGGCTGGCCCCTCTGTAGCAGTGGTGGCGCTCAGGAGCTGCTGGCAGGCCCATGTGGCTACAGTCGAAGTGGGAGGTGAGTGGGAGGGAGGGGTGATGGGATTCCTCCCTGCAAGTTTCACAGGCCGCCCCCTCCAGCTCGTGTTAGTGGCTCTAGGCAAGCCAGTGAGAGAGCAGGGCTGGCAGGGGAGGAGGCCTTGCCGAGTCCCGGGCAAGCTGGCAAGAAAGTGGGGTTGGGGAGAAGGAAATGAGCTGGCAAGAGAGCAGGGCTGGGGGAGAGGAGGCCATGCCTGCTTGGAGAGGCTCCAGATGAGCCAGCAAGTGAGCGGGGTTGGGGGGGAGGGGGGAGGGGGGAGGGGGGGAGCCGTGATGGGGGGAGAGATGGGATTCCCCCCAGTAAGGGGGAGATGGGATTCCCCCCTACGAGTATCACAGGCCCCATTTGTAATTCTCTAATAGTTAAAAAAGCAGGCATGTATATCTAAGTAATTACATTTGTACTAACATTTTGTAAAGGACTATGTGTTCTTATATTTCTTTACACAAATATAGCTGTTTATTAAAATGGAGCTTGTGACCATTCGATTCCCGCTAAAATACTTCTTTTAAATGGAGATGGAAATAGCTTTAGAAAGAGGGAAAAAACAGCAATGTTTTAAAAATGTGATAAATTTCCTACTTCAATTTGTGAAAACAAACCACAAAGAAAAAAGCAAAAGTCCCAACACTCGTAGGCAATTCATCACTGCTCACTCTTTAGAAATTTCAAAATTACAAATCAATTTTTAATCATCTCTGCACTCAAAATTGTGTTAATGCTTTCACCCAATTAGGGAAAAAATCCTTCCATTATTCCTGATGTTAACAACTTCTTTCTACTGCTGATTTTAACCATTTGTCTTATAGTTCAGCCTTTTAAAAAACAAATAAATAAATAAAAGGAATGCCTTTCAAATTATCTAGGTACTAATTTGCTCCTGTAACCAGACCTTTAAAATCCTTTAAAATTAGCCAAAGATGTTCAGACATTGGCAGTGGGATACCTGATGTCTCCTCTTTCCTCTGTGGCAGCTGGCTGGAAGCTTCCTTCCCCCAACTTACAGGGAAGGTAAGCAAGAGAGACACCTTTCCCACACTTTTGGCTAATTTCCCTCATGGTGAGATCATAAGCCGCAGCTTCAGGTTTTTCACTGCTGTTCCCCACGGAAGGGTTTTCCTGTGAAACTTACAGCCTTGGCTCCAAATTGTAGCCACTGCAATTCATCTGCCACGTCTCCAAACTGACAGCTTTTTTCTTTGGGAGGTGTTACCATCGCCCTTATTAATTGTGTGTGTGCGTGTGTGCATGTGTGTGCGTGCAGTGGTTTAAAAATGGCAATCAAACCTGATCTGCAAGGGGGGAATTGACGCTTGCAAAAACATTTACAAACACCAACAGCAGATATGCAGATAGGAATAAAGTAACCTTTTAGCAGACATGTGAAGGAGATTCAGCCAAACCCCCTCTCCAACCGCAAGCTCTGGGGCAATTTCAAAACCTTTATCCAACCTTTTGAAGGAGATCAAACAGGACCATCCAAAACCTTTTTTTTTTCCAGATGGAAAGCACAGATATACTCTTTAACTATGAGAGGTTTGATGTCAACAGACAAAATAACATGATTGTAATGTGTGTGTGCTTTTAAAAAATTAAACCAGGAATTTTCAGTGTAACATCAACAGGCAATTTGGAGGAAGGGAGGAAAGGGTGGAGTGTAGATGCAAGGGATGGGGAGGTGGGGTCTTGTGGAACAACAAGGACAGGCATTCGTGGGAAGGGAGGAAGTGGAGCATCAGCGTGGTGTTGCAGTGATGCTCAAAAATGGGCAGAACAAAGTAATTGTGGATTAAGGAACTCTATACTAAAAATCAAGAGTGCAAATCGACAAACACACAAAAAAACACAACTTTGCGCAAAAAGCATATCCAGAAAATGCAGGGAATCCCTCCACTTTTCCCAAACTTGCAACATAAGCAGCCAGGGCAAGTCTGGATACTCGAATGAAGTGCAAAGATTTAAAGGGCCGGGCTCACAGAAAATACAGTGTGTGGAAACAGGCAGAGAGAGAGAGAGCTTGGCCTTTAAACACAGAGAAATGTACATGAGAGTTTATACTTGGATTGGCTGTCCTGTATAAAAATCCAACCTGTTTTTCCCTCCTTGCTTCCTTCTTGCTCTCTCTGTCCCTAATGAGAAGTATTTGTATCCCTTCCTGACAAGTGTAAATATACATCTGTCCATAATGACAGAGACACCTCTCATACAAGGGAGAGGGACAGAGAAAGGTACCACTTTTATCTGCCCAATGGAGAAAGAGACATTGGGGAGGGGGGGGGAGAGAAGACAGAAAGAGCTCTCAACAAACAGTGTGGAGCAGAAGAGAAATCTTGCTTAAAGCAATATTCCAGGAAAGGAGGTAAAGACTCCTTAATTAGTACAGCTATTAAGATTTTTGGCCCTCTAATAATGCCTGACAACCAGTGGGAGGATGGGGGGGGGGCAGAGTATCATGAGAGAAACTTTTTTTTTAATGCAGCCTCATGTACTTACTGGAAGTTCCTACCAGAAGTGACAAAGGGTAGCTCTAGGAATTGCCAGAAACTCTGTGGTAAAACAAAGTGGTGGCAGGCAACACAGCCTGGGGGCAGGGGATTCCCCACCCCTACCAGGAGCTTGGCAGCCCTAGTTAGGATGTCCAAACCAACAAATAATTCAGAACAGGTGAACCAATGGTCTTCTTCCAAGCCAATCAGAACACCCAAAAATCCTGCTTTGCCCCAAGAAGGGACCAGCTCACTATTCAATTTAGGGTGGGCAAGTTGGTCAACAACCACACCAAAACCTAGACACAGAGAGATAGAAAAGGTTTTCATATCCAATCCTACACATTGGTTGGGTCACACTGTGACAAAGTGGACCATAATTCTGGATATTTGGCATTTGATAGTCTTATCAGCCTTGTAGAAAGAGCCATATTTTGAGTTTGAGATTGTTTTAAATTGTTTTAGTGAAGCAGAAAACAAATTTACATTATGATTAATTACTGAAATCTGCAATACTGAGAACCAAAGGTAAACCCTGTGGAGGGATAACTGTGATTTTTGGAGAAACAGTTCAAGAAGAGAGAGGACTTGAGAGAACGATGGGGAGAAATGCTTGAGCATGCTGGTAATATATTGTGCAATTCTAATATATCAGGAAACAGTGTCTCTCCTTCTGACTGTCAAGTTATACATAGTATACTTCGATCAAGCTTTGGCTATGGCCTAGGCTTACCATTTGCCCTCCTGTGGAGGGCAAACCCCCTACCCCTGCCCTCAATTACCTGTGCTTTATCAACTGAGCAGCAGGAGAAAAAAAGGAGGGTGATGACACAGTGCCTTCTCAGGAATGCAGAGAAATGACAGTTTTCAAGTGAGTAAGAGCAAAGAAGGCCAGTTATTCATAGTTATTCTGGTCTAAGGAAAGCAATTCAGGCATAAGAATATTATTTCACACATTTGCCCATTGCATCAAATAGCACATTGCAGAGGGTAGAAACAACCACATAATTAATAGGACTATTTGAAGGTAATTCAAGCACTTTCTTGGGAAGGGTGTACTGAGTGAGAATGACCTAATGCATATTTTTTGATCACGAAGCAGTAGATGTTAACTGGGAAAAGTGTAAATCTGTGGCCATTTATGCAGGGTCGATTTTGATGCTCGCTCAAAGCTGCTTTTTAAAATCCGCCTTTTAAAATGACTATTCACGGTCCCGAAGCAAGAGGAGAAAGCCAAACAGATTACACACACACCCCACTCGCCTGCTCCTTAGTTCATTTGTTTGCATAGCCATTAGCAATGGTCATTTGCAAAGCTAAGCCACCCCTGTGATTTTTCATGGTTCTTTCAAATACAAAAGGTCTTGTTAAAGGGGCTATTAAGAAATGCGAAGCAGGTGTGCGCTGGCTTCAGCGAGAACTTCAGTGTGAAGAAATAAAAAAAAATATGTGGGGCACTTCAGCCTGGAATGCGCTGCTAATTACCAAGCATAAACGGCCCGTGAGCGATAAATAGTGAAGTCAATAGATGTAATTGGTGGTGAATTTGATGAGGAAAGTCTATGAACTCCTGGACCAAAAAGAGAGAAAAAAGGATTTGAAAGAATAAGAAAGCCTATCACAATATTGTGCAGAGTACAAAATTGTGAAATAGAGTTTATTTTGTGTATATCATCATATATCACTTTAGTCCAGCAGCTGTTATATATGAAAGTACATCGGCTCGCTTTTGTGTGTCATGGTGGAAAAAAATTGATTTTTGCTTAAGCTTTGAAATAACACTATTACAACTATTGTGGCCATTTTTGACCTAACAGTTGATATAGATTTTTGTTTCTACACAAAATTTGAAATCTTAAGGGCAGAGAATGGGAAAGCGATTGATTTAACTCAATATGTTTTATTGCCTCTTAGAAAGATACAATAGCTAAAAGATGCCAGTAGCAGACGGCACTGCACACACAAGCATTTGACAAGTGTAAAGGAGTGCTTTTCAGATGTTTTACAGTTCTTTCCTCTGGCTTGAAACAACTATTCTGACCAGCCTGTAAAAAAATATGGAAACTCATCTTCAAGCATTTTCAAGTTTCAACAATTTGTTATGATTTCTGTTACCTTCTTGTTGCTATGGATAAAATGTTATTGGTGCTTTTGTAGTGCACTTAAAATGAATAGTGTGCTGTACTACGTTAATAGCTTCCAAACAAAATTAAAATATAGTGCTATTACTTTAGGGGATTTGATTTATTCTACTGTGGGGTATTTGAGAGTACGCTCACTTATAACCACCAAACATCGATTTAATGTCTCAGTGCCATTAAAAGTACCATAAATACAGAACAAACCAGCCCATATTTCCAGTAAATGTTTCACAAAAGGGTGATACGTTGTTATACATGAGTATTGGTAATATTTACAGATAACACTGAATATAAGATTAAACCAGATCTGCATATCCAATGACCTGCCAAGCCATCATTCTTGTAATGTGTTTTGCTAGGTGCCTCTTGTTTTAGCAGTTCCACACAGGCAGTGAACCAAGAGAGCATCAAATGGCCAATATAATGCTTTCAAGTTGCGGTTTATTGTGGGTGGCTATAACAAGAAGAGGACAGGGCACCTCATTCTGGTCCGTGAATAGGGTTGCCAAGTCCCTCTTTGCCATTGGCAGGAGTCTTTTGGGGTGGAGCCTGAGGAGGGCAGGGTTTTGGGAGGGAGGGACTTCAATGCCATAGAGTCCAATTGCCAATTGTGTCATCAAAGCAAAATTCTTCTAAGTACTAACTGGTGCTTCATAGGCAGCCATCACCAAGGCTGCACTGTTCCAAGCAGAATCAGTAAATTTTAGGTAAATTCAAGCACACTTACATGGCTATAATAATATCTCACACTAGACATTTTGATACAAAACTCCCAAAGTTAATTTGACCAATACATTAATATACTTGTCAAGTACTTCTTGTCTGTGTATAGGGTTGCCAGCCTCTAGGGGTGGCTGGAGATGTCCCGCTATTACAACTGATCTCCAGGCGACAAAGATGAGTTCCCCTGGAGAAAATGGCTACTTTGGCAATTGCACTCTATGGCATTGAAGTTCCTCCCCTCTCCAAACCCCACCCTCTTCAGTCCACCCCAAAAATCTCCCGGTATTTCCCAAGCTGAAGCTGGCATCCCAGAACCACAGTAGTTGCAGTAGGGCTGGATGTTGACCTTCAGCCTTTATATCTTGCCACTTGCCTTTCATTTCATTGGGTTTCCTAGATCTCCAAGACAGCACATACCCTTTATAAATGAGAATCAGTGTGTACAACGGTTAGAGTGTATCTGTGGTCAAATCTCCACTGAGCCATTAAGCTCATTGGGTGACCTTGGGTCAGTCAGTCACACTCTCTCTTGACCTCACTGATATCAAGGGGTTGATGTGAGGATTAAACGGAAGAAAGGAAAATGACGTATGCTCCCCTGAGGTGCTAATAAAAATGAATCCCACCAATCAGATACTTTTTTGACAATCAAGTGGGAGGAAAGTTACACAGAGTGGTAGCCAGTGACACCTAATATTCTCTTTTAAAATGATGAATTCCTGGTTCAGTCTCACAACCTGAGTCATAGGAACGGAGATATTAGTTTTGCACTGCACAAAATGCCCCTTCACTTCTGCCGGTGGTGCTTGCGTATAATCATCTCTGCTGAATAGTTCATTTATATTTTTATGATGTATTGCTTTTCTCCAATTAACTCCCATCTATGCTATCCTTGACCTAGTGTACTATGACAAAGACCAGATGCAGGGACAATTTTCCACCGAACAGTTATAAAACCCAATCACTTACATATATTTGACAGCTTTATATGCTTTTGCTTCTTCAAGTATTTTGGCCTTAAGACTTTCGTTCAAATAATGTTAAAAGTAGTAGGGGGGGAAACACACACACATAAAGAATGCATTAAAACACACACGCACACAACCATGCAGTTAGCAAAGACCGTTTAAAAAATAGCAGTACAATAATTCCGCTAAGGGATGGTTATGACGATAACAATATTTTTTGGCAGATCGTAAATGCTTTTAATGAACTCTAACTGGGCACTCCAACCAGTGAATAATATCTTAGAGCTCATTAGCTGATCTTGGCTCAACTAGATAGGTCGCAATTACATACAAGTTGCTCTCAAGCAGGTTTTATGGTGAGTCAGAGACCCTCTAATCAGCTTCTGGAGTGTAATGTGGGTCTGTAAATATTCACTCATTAATCAGCATCCCAGCTTGTCCCTGAACTATCAGCAGAGCACAGGAATCCTCCCAAGTGCTCAGCTCACATACCATGAATGTTCAGGTATCTTGCCACAGGGTATAATTTATTTATTCCGAAAGAGCAAAGACAGCTGAAGATCAATGGATTTGGGTGGCTTGCACCACTTTCTAAGCACCAGGCTTATATGGGTAAACAAATATTGTTTGTGAGAGGAATGGCAGGATTACATCCCATAACATGGCTCAAGGAGCTCAGACTAAAGTTACATCACACAAGTCAAACAAAATGCATACAAAATGATTTTTCTTTCTTTCTACTGAGATTAATGACTTCTGTTTCTTGTTATGGCTCTTGAGCCTTTAAAAACTGCTGAACTATTTTCAGTGAGGGGATAAAACCTTAATCTGGTGGAACGCTGCCTTTCTTATACAGGTGTTAAATATATACAAACCATACCAGGAAAAAGCAGTGTAAAACGTTATTCTCAGAATAATATTACCCAATGAATAATTTTCATATTTTCCCTCAGGAGAAATCATGATTTGGAATCTTTAAAAAATAATAATCAAATTCTATGTCTGCAATCCTAAATAGAAGAGCTCAGCTAGCATGGTGTAGCGGTTAAGGTGTCGGGCTACTATGTGGGAAATCAAAGTTCGAATCCCTACTCGCGCCATGGGAGCTTGCTGGGTGACCTTGGGCCAGTCACACACTCTCAGCCCTGACCGTGGCTAGTATTTGTAAAACCTCCAAGAAATACCAGGGACACGGCACAGAGGCAGGCAATGGCAAACCACCTCCGAACATCTCTTGCCTAGAAAACCCTATGGGGTTGCCATAAATCAACTTGACAGCAAAAAACAAACAAAAAGAGTTACACCCTTTTAAATCTATTGCAGTTAATGGGTTTAGGAGGCCTCTTTTTTAGGATTACATTGTGAGTATACCTTTCTTTGAGAGCCATTGTGGTGTAGTGGTTAAGAGTGGTGGTTTGGAGCTTTGGCTTTTACTTTGTACCATCACCTGTCCTTGCAGTCTCAATGAAATGTGTAGCATCTCAGTCAGAGATAGCTATAAAACTACTAGGGTTGTCAAGCACCCCCTGGTAACCAGTGGAGGAGAGGGGTGGGGTGTCTTACCAGGCACGAAATGAGACCTAGGCCTTGGCATTGTCAGCACGATGATGTCACTTGTGGAAGTGACATCATCATATTGCTGCCAATGAGGGAGATGCTCTGGTATTCGGGCAAAAACTCTATGGTAGAAGCTGTTTTGGGGGAACTCTAGCAGTTAGAAAGGCTAACCAGCATGGACTTCTTCAGGCAAGAACCAGAGATGCTAGAAAAACTGGATGAACTCATGCATAGTAGAAAAGCATAATTAAGTAGCATAAGACAACACGGCATTGAGTATCTTTCCCCCTGATCTATAAGTTTCAAATAAATAAATGGAAATTAAATGTAACCATCCTTTTCAACTTTGAGCATTCCATAGCTTCTGACTGAATATTTTTATAGTAATGATCTTTCAATTTGTTTCTAACATATATAGTTTCTTAATATGAGAGATTATTTTTTTAAAAAAATCCTCTGGTATGTCCAGCTATCTGAATAGACCACAAACAATCCCTGTATTTTTTTAAAAAATCACAACAAGGGATTTTCTTTACATCAACAATATGCTGTTAAAAGATGCAAAAAATTTCAAATACAGAAATGTGCAAAGAAAATTCAAATAAAGGATAAGAATTTAGCTCCTGTGTTGTTTTTAAAGAAACGAAAAAAACTTGTAGTTACATTTTAGGTTAAATGTTATTTTCATGGTACCCTGCTACAGACTGTTAAGCAACAGCAAATTTGTTTTTCAAGCTTGAAAGCCATTATTAGTATGTGAAAATCAATTAAAGAATTAGCTTTAAGAACAAACTGACATGGGCTGTAAGTCTAAACAACCAGCTGCACAACCATGGGAGAAGCAAACGTGAAGTCAGAGGTGGTATGCAGTATTCTACAGTGCACAATCATCTGGCTGAACAAGCAAAACAGGATCTGCTGCATTTAAACCATTTAAAATACCATATTTTTCGCTCCATAAGACGCACTTTTTTCCTCCTCAAAAGTGAGGGGAAATGTCTGTGCGCCTTATAGAGCGAATGTGCGCACAGAGCTGGCTGGGCGCACTGGGAGGCGGCCGGGGAAAGCCGCCTCGCGCCGTTCCAGCGCGCCCAGCCAGCTCTGTGTGCCCAGCCCGCTCTGTGCACCGGCCCGCCTCCCAGCTGGGAAGCGGGGGGGAGCACAGAGCCGGCTTGGCGTGCCCGCCCGCCTGCCTCCCAGCCCGCTCTGTGTGCCCGCCCACCTCCCAGCTGGGAAGTGGGGGGGAGCACAGAGCCGGCTTGGCACACCTGCCCGCCTGCCTCCCAGCCCGCTCTGAGCGCCGGCCCACCTCCCAGCTGGGAAGCGGGGGGGAGCACAGAGCCGGCTTGGCGCGCTGGAACGACGCGAGCCGGCTCTGTGCGCCTCCCCGCCTCCCAGGGCATTCACTCCATAGGACAAGTTTTTAGAGGAGGAAAACAAGATTTTTTCTTGTTTTCCTCCTCTAAAAACTAGGTGCGTCTTATGGAAAGTTGCGTCCTATGGAGCGAAAAATATGGTACTGATAAGTACATATTTTGCTCTCTCACCCCCCATGCGGATTATGTCAATCACCCTGAAAAAGATAGTAATATTAAGAATGCCGTATGAAAACTGTGCCTTATGAAAGACACACTTATGGTTTTCTGTAGTTTTAATCTTTATAAAAACACCTCAAGAGTTAAACTGCTAGATCATCACTTTTTACAAACACAAACAATGCACATCTTATGACTACATTTAGGGAAAGGACATAAGCACAGTAAAAGAGACTGCAAAACATATAAGGGACACCCATCTAAGCAAAAAAGCATTTTTGAACAGTAACAGTCTGAGGCCCCAGCAGGTATGGACTGTACTGACATCTACTAGAGACACAAGTACTCATTTGCATAATATAATCAGTTCCATATATCTGATTTTATTTTTATTTTTTGTATCCTTCAGCAAATTATTCCTTGGCAGCCTGACAGGGAATGAGTAAAAACCTATTTTCCTCTAGTAGCTTTGTAAATTGTTTGTCCTTTATGGATATAAAAAAGAAATGCCCTTCAATTTCACATTTATAGACAAAACAACTTCTTAACTGCTAAATAAACAGAAAAGATAACTTAATTGAGTCCTGTGTCCTTATATTTGCTAAATGTAGGATAGTCACAATGGTGGTAACTCAAAAGAAAAAGGTTCTCTCTCTCTTATATTTCTATTATTCTTGTAGTCCTCCAAAAATGACTTGCACAAAACTTCTTCATTTTAAACTAGCTAGATCACAGTTCAACTTGATGATATTTGAATGCTATCTTATAAATAGGGTTGCCAGGTCCCTCTTCACAACCCGCGGGAGATTTTGGGGGCAGAGCTTGAAGAGGGTGGGGTTTGGGGTGGGGAGGGACTTCAATGCCACAGAGTTCAATTGCCAAAGTGGCCATTTTTCTCCAGGTGATCTGATCTCTATCGGCTGGAGATCAGTTGAATTAGCAGGAGATCTAACACAGAGATACTTAACTGTGGTAGCTCAACCAGCCCTGAATAGCCTGTGCTCAATGTAGCTTGAGAGCTAAGCAGAGATGGCCATAGTCAGTTCATGTCCTGACAGGGACATGAAAATATAAAACACATACACACTATGCTATAAGAAACCACATTCAACAATTTTCTAATTACACCCATATCTAGCACTTTATTTCACAAAAGTTAACTCATTATTTACATTTTAAATTTGCTGGTCTTATCTCTAGTCACATAGATTGAAAATATTTTTTTCTTATTGATAATAAACAGAATATGCACCCAAAGAAAAAAAAGAATGCACTCTATACCATTTCTACTTGAATTCAGTACAAACTGAACTTATGAGTCTTTTTTTCACACCCTTTCTGTTTCTGTGTGCTGAACTTCCCCATAAAGTATGTGCATTTTCAAACTGATTTGTGCATTGTCACTAGATTTATGCACATACCTATATCATATGTATAAACGATGTACCCATCTAGTCGCACACATTGTAGAGTGGAATGTTCCTGCTTCCCCCTCCTGCTGCAGCCCCCTGAGCCACTGTGTCAGTAAATTGTGTTCCAGAAACAAACTAACCATCAATGCTAGCAACAAAATTGGCAATGACTTTTAGAAACAAACGACTTATAGAAACAAAATGAACCATGGAAGAACACATTGGCCATCTCCGGTGTGAGATTTGGGTGAGCTCCATCACCAGAACTGAAAGGGGATGTTCTTGTTGGGGGCTCCAACTCAACAATATAAAGTATCTTACTACACAACAGTGCAATCCTAAATACTTTCACCCTTCTAATCCCATTTACTTCAATGGACCGTGAAAGGATCAACTCAACTTGGCATTGCACTGTTAGACTAGGATACTTAAGTGTACTGCAAAATGTAGTGATGTATGCATATCTATATTTCCTGGGGGCTCTGCTAACACTGTGACCATTGCCAGAGGCCCTGCTGCTGAAGGGGCCACTGCCAAAGGCCCTGATGCTGACACGGTGGCTCTCTGAGCAAGGGCAACCCCAATGGCCCAATAAAGGAGGGGAAGGGAGTAGAAAGAGAGATGGGAAGAATATAGTCAGAGAAGGAGAGGTGGGAGAAAGACAGCCCATTCCTGAGATTTCAGCATGTGAGGACAGTGGGGAGGAGGCGCCGCCGTGGTGCCTCCTAAGAAGTTCCCCGCATGCCAAAAGCACGAAAAAATCCTTCAACCGGCTTTTTTGTGTGTAAAATGGGGCAAAAAGCCCCACAGAGAATAGTGAGGCTATGCCTGCAAAAAAGCAGGCGCAGCAATGCCATTCTTGGTGCCGGCTTCTGGGGCTGAAAGGGGACAGGATGCTGCCTAATGGCAGCTCCTCCCCCCCAGAAAGTCCTGGGAACGCCTCTCGGGACGCCAGAATGCCCCCTGGAATGCTAGCACGGGCCTTTACGCTGGTGGGACGCCAGCAGAAGGCCCCGCCGGCATTCTGTGGCAGCGCTGCCACAAAGCAGTGTCTGGAGACCAGCATCTGAGCCTCCATGTCAGTGCTGGGGCCACTAACACCGGTGTAAGTAGCCCTGGCGACAGCTTTCACCCTTCAAGGTCAGGAATGCGCTGAGAGAGTAGTAGGATTGTCAGAGAAAAGGGGCATAATAGAGGGGTGAAGATTGACAGAGAAGGGGAGGGGAGATTGACAGAGAGGGGGTGGGGGACAGAGGGGGTGAAAGATTGTTAGATATGGGAGGAGAGGGAAGGAAGCAAAGGTGAGGGATGCAATGCATCCTCCTCACAAGTTTGACGCAAGTCCCCACTTGTAAATATTCTAATTTTCATGCATGGTAGGGGAGATAGGCAATTTCCCAGTCTTATTTCTCTTTTATAAATTTTTACACCATTTGTCTGCCATTTCTAATTTGCATCATACATTTTCAACCATTTTTCTACATTTGACTTTAAAATAGGCATCTCACACAATGCATATTGAGGGCTTAGCACCATATCCTGCAGTAGTCTCCCTTCAATAAAGGAAGCAAGACCTGAGCAAGGCTGTCAAGTATAGTATGTTTTGTAAGTCATTAATTCATAAAAGGTAAAGGTCCCCTGTGCAAGCACCGGGTCATTCCTGACCCATGGGTGATGTCACATCCCGACATTTAGTAGGCAGACTTTGTTTGCGGGGTGGTTTGCCAGTGCCTTCCCCAGTCATCTTCCCTTTACTCCCAGCAAGCTGGGTACTCATTTTACCGACCTCGGAAGGATGGAAGGCTGAGTCAATCCTGAGCCGGCTACCTGAAACCAACTTCTGTCTTAATCGAACTCAGGTCATGAGCAGAGCTTTGGACTGCAGTACTGCAGCTTACCACTCTGTGCCACAGGGCTCCTCATTAATTCATAGAGTCACCATAAATCAGAAGTTACTTGACGGCACATAAAGCACACACAAAAACAAAAAGTCTCCCTTCCCCAAACTCTTTTTAAACAATTTGAATAATTACTGATGAATTCAAAAACTGGCACACTATTATGTGTTATTAGGTTGATCCAAATAAAAGTTATTACAAGGGTTGTGTTCTTGGTTTTTTTAATCAATTTTGACGGCACTCCTATAAAATTTTATTAATTATACCCAAGGGGAAAAATTACCTTAAGGTTTCATCCCACCGATGAAGAAACTATAAAAGTAATTTGAACTTTTAAATCGAACTAGAGTTGTCACCATATCAAGAAATATCACTGACTGAATGCTCTCTTTTTCCCACTTCCAAAAGCACTTAAGTAATCAAGGCTGAAATCACGAAGACACGTACTTTTGATAAATGGAGATTCTAAGTAAAAGTATGTAAGATTGAGATATAGGGGCTGGGCATTTTTTAATTGCTGAAGGAATTAGTTTTCAAAGACAAGTGATACTCAGGACCATAATTTTCAGCAAGAAGTTTCTTACATTAAACTTGAATTTATTTATAAAATTAATTAAAAAAACACATATTGCTCCCCAGTGTGATATTTTTCTGAACTTCATAGTTACTGTACAAAATTTTGGGAGAGGCCACAGTGCAGTGGTAGAGCACATTCTTTGCATGCAGAGGCCTCCAAGTTCAATCTTTTTATATATATATTTTTTCAAATAGGGATGGAAAAGGCATACGTCTGAAATTCTGGAGAGCTACTACCAGGATTTATAGCACAGGGCTATACAAAGGGATCTAATCTGTATCTGTATGCATTTATCTTGGCCTTTCTCCAGCATACACAGTCACTTTCTTTATCCCCCCACAATGCCTGTGTGAAGTAGGTTAAGCTGAAAAGTGACTGGCCCAAGGTCACCCAGTGAGGACAGCCAGTGTGGTGTAGTGGTTAAGAGTGGTGGTTTGGAGTGGTGGACTCTGATCTGGAGAACAGGGTTTGATTTGCCCCCTCAGCCAGGTTTTACCTAGAATTTTGGCATGGAACCCAGTACCTGTTTTAATTTTTTTTTTAAAAAGCAAACTTCTATCAGTATGATCCTTCACATTTTAATTGAACTGATGAAGAGCCATGTACTGCTGGAGCAACTATATCATAGGGTACAGTGCTTTGTTTCATTTTTCTGTGTAGCAGACAAGCTTTGCTGTCGCCTCCAAAAACAGCATGAATAAGCCCTGGCATGAGCAAAGGATCAGGAAAGTTATGTTTTCTATGACTCTTGCAACTGGAAAAGATGGGAAGCAACTTTGCATCATTCGGTTTGCATAATTTTTGTCTGCATAATTAGTTTGCAAAACATGCTAATTAGTTTGCGTGGATATCAGGGACTTGAATATGAGACCTTATTTATTTTCCTCATCATTGGGTCATCTTCTTTAAGAAGCCAGCTAGTTAGAATTTATATGTCATAATCCTATAGCTGTAAACACAAGAGTAATGATGCAAGCGATGGGTTTCCTTTTGTTGTCTGCCTACACAGGAAAGTCCTTGTTTACCTTGCTCCTTTTATTTTATTCAATTCAGTGGACTGGGGGGTGGGAATTTTAAACAGCATTGGACAGAGCGACAACTGGACATGCTAATTTTAGCACTTGAATTACCTAATGAATGTGATAATCATGCTTCTGACAGTACAGTGATTAAGAAATAATGACATTACTCTTGAGGCCAGTATATTGTTTTAGCAAACAGGACATATGGCTGTCATTTTTACACAATGCAGAAGATGTTAATGATGGCAAAAAATAGGTCAGCTATTTCTGTTTATTATCTAAATGCTCTGTCACGAATAAGGGTATTCACAAGTTAAATTCTCATGTGGTTTTTTTTTAATGGAATTTTTCATATTCACGCATTGGCATGAAGGCACTTGAATTTCACAGTGTGGCTCAGTATACATATACTGCTAACAACCATCTTTACTATGTTACTACAGAAGTAAATGTTAAAGTGCAAGACTAGGTAGGGTTGACAGCTCCTCCCTGGCCACTGGTGGGGGGTTAGGTTGCCAACAGGACATGATGTGTGTGCATGAAAAGTGCTGTCAAGTCGCAGCCGCCTTATGGCAACCCAGTAGGGTTATCAAGGCAAGAGACTAACAGAGGTGGTTTGCCATTGCCTTCCTCTGCATAACGACCCTGGTATCCCTTGGTGGTCTTCCATCCAACTACTAACCAGGGCTGATCCTGCTTAGCTTCTGAGATCTGAAGAAATGAGGCTAGCCTGGGCCATCCTGGAGAGGGTAGTTCATGACATACCAATGTCACATTGGAGCTAGTTAGGGTTGTAAAACTTACTTAAGCCTTTGCAAAACATTGCCTGTTCAAAGTAGCTATTGTTGGTTCATGTGTGCCTGTTTCAGAAAAGTGAACTTTTGACATGCTAACTGAAATCAACTGAACTGTTTCTTTTAAATTATGACTATCTGGCTGGAGGAAACTCAGAACAGTTCAGAGCAGGAGAAACTCAGATACTATGCCAAGATACAAAACTTATTTCTATGCTCATAGCAAAGGGAAAGCTAGGCAAGACTGTAGGTATCTGTTTCTTCCTTCCCATCTCTGAAAAGACCCAACTTAACTCACTACCACCAAAGTGAATGGTGGCTTCCACATGGGACAGGATTTTGCAGTTTTCCCATTGCTAGTGTGGCTGCAGATAAAGCATAGCAGCAACAGGTCTTCACCATGGCAGCTTTCCCTGGAGTATTCCTGCCCAATCCTCCAGAAGTGGTCATTCCTACTCCCTTGGGCCACCAGGGCTTTTTCACTTTTTAAAAAAATTGGCACTAGGTATCATTATATTGATATACTATAATAACTATAGGTGTAGCAGTTTCTTTGAATTCCCAGCTTTCATTTTTTTTAAAGTAAGTCTCTAGCACCGTTCCTCATGGAGAAAAGGAAAAAGGCATATCTCCATAAGCAACGAGGATAGGGATTTAGTTTTAAAAAAATGAAAACTGAGAATTCAGAGGACCTGCTATACCTATTGATGCAACAGTATTGTAAGCCAGTGGGTGCCATCTCCCGGACTAGTTACATGGCAGTCCCAACAGACACGTGCCACCACCATTCCAGACGTGTACCAAGCCCCAAACGCAATGGGGAAGGCTCCCGCACCCTCCAGTGAAACTGACAAGGAGGGACCACGGGCAGAGAAGCCTCTCAGGAAGAACCAGAGGGAATCCATTTTCTCTGACCCAGTCTCCAGCAAGCTGTCATTTTGCAAGAGATGACCAGGCATGCACGCAGTCCTTTCCCCCCCTCCTCCATATACATGGTTAATGGCCCATCAGAAGCCTCCGCAATATCAGCTCCAGAAAATCGCTCCTCTGGCATTGCGAAAGTGACTCGCCCGGACCCAGCTGTTCATGTCTTTGTATCCAGCTTGTTAGACCCATCAGCGATAGTCTCCTGACCCTCCTGGAATTGCGCAAATCAGTAGCATAGAATAGCTCATCTCAAATTGCCCTTTTGCCCCACCCTGGCAGCCAACCATTAGGGTCATTATCTCCTTTGCTCACATAGGGAACACCTGGGTAATCCAATCAGCCCCCACCCCCTGAGAGAGTATACCTGGGGTCTCCTTAGTTCAGACGCTACCTTAGGTCTTCCCCTTGCATACTTGCTGTTACTCTGTCGGTCTGGGTAGCAATGCCAGACCACCCAGCTCTCCAGCTTCGCTGGTTAAGCCACGGGGAGTCCCCCCCTACCCCCTTCCCCCTCCTTTAGCTGCATGGAACCTCGGAAGTTCGCTCCAGGATCAGGTGCAGTATCACCCCCCCTTCAAGGAACCTGCCACAATGGGGGACGTCTCTATGCTACCACCTTTATTTCTTAGGCTCTGACTGTGTGATGTGTATGTGTAATTTTGTATGTGTGTGCGAACATATAATTTGAGTAAAATTCTTTTAAACCTAATTCCATTGCTTCTGCCTCATTTTTCTGGTCATGGTATGGACTCTGGTGACAAAGGTTGCATCCTGCTTAAGTTATGTCCAGTGCCGGTTATTGAATGCTAATTCCCCCATATAATAATTCGTAACCGGGCATTTTGGCTAACAGAATATCAATATAACAATATTCTATTGCTGATTATAAAATAACCCCCCAAGTGGCAGGGGGTGGAAATGGATGCCATGGGGACAGGGTCAGGGAAAGTGGCTACCACGTGGACCAGAAAATCCAAAATTTCCCACCCATACAACAGCCATCCAGGTTTTACTGCTATCCTTCCCAAGACTATGGAGCAAAGCAGGCTTGAGAAAGATCAGAGAAACATCCAGAGGTGGATGAATGTACCACAATGCTGTGGGGAAGCAGGAAAAACCCCCCACCAATGTCTGGCAACCTTGTCACTTTCAATTGGTTCTGCTGATGCCTGCTGGTGAAGTAATATATATGGGCTTTATTTGATTATTTGCTTTCACTGTAATAGTGTGCTATTGTGCTTAATTAACCAGCTCGGTTTGTAAATCTAACCAGTTGGTCTTCGTTGCAATAGAATCCTTAAAAGAACCCAGAGCATGGCAAATTATTCAGCAGAGAGGAGCACAGTATAAAATGAGGAACAGCCAAAGAAGGATAATCTTGCTCTGTCCTGTGTTTTCCTACTCGCAATAGGCAGCTTACTTGCTTTGCAGAGGAGAGGCTATTAAGCTTTCACCCTGCCAAAAGTAAAAACTGAAGGCCAAACTAGATGTTATGGCAGCCATGAATCATTTTTAAAGTGCCATGAGGGCTCGATCCTGGTTGCTCCCATGGCACAGCAGGACCAGGTGATTTTGTCTTCCCCCCCACCTCAACCTTTTCATGTGCCAAAGCAAGCTGTTTCAGCTTGGAAAAGTGCGTGAGGGAAACAAGATCATCTGGTCCCACTGAGCTGCAGGCCTGATCAGGATTGGGTCCTCACAGCACTTTTAAAATGGCCAAATTCTTCTGTAAAATGACCTGGCTCAAAGAAACACAAGTGTGTGGGTTTAGAAGGGCATAACTCTGCTTACTATGGCACTGAAATTTACTTATACCCAATAGGTACAATTTTAATTCAGCACTAATAATGTTTAAAGCATTAAGGTTGCACAGTCTACATGAGAAGTAATCACAAGCTAGACAACTGGGAAAGACTAGAAAATGAGGAGAGAAGATTAAAATAATTCTGTACACTGGTGCTGCTGTATACCAATTATTTCTACTACAGCATCACAGTCACTCTTTGTTCTCCTATTGGCTAAGTTTGGCTTTGCTCCTTTTGCAAAATTATCATTGTAGTGAAACTATTAAATGAAGGAACATTTGGTACTGTAGCAGAAAACAGCATAACTAATTTAATGAAAAATAATTTTTCAGCTAACTAGATGCACATTAAAGAATTTCAATTTTTAAAGGATTTCAAAAGAAATGTAAACAAACTTAGCTACTCTCACCCAGCTTCCTAACTTACTTGATTGCATAAATGCATACTGGGTTCGGATATATGCAAAAATTCCAGTTTCTTATACAGGATTTCCCTGCTGAGTGTGAAAAAGCAGTGTTCTCTTTTTCTGCCCAAAAATACAGAGAATTATTACTTTACCATTGATGCCAGTTTTTGTATCAGTTGTGTAAAAATGGTTTGTAAAACATACATGTAGAGAGTTGCCAGTTTCCTGGTGGGGGCAGGGGATAAAAAATGGTTTTACCGTAGAGTTTGCGGTGATTTCTAAAGATGAGTGACATCACTTCTTGATTTTTCCTGGGAGTGATGTCATGCCGTTGCTGACATCCACTCCCCCCCCCCCATGTTCCCACCTCTTCATGTCCCTGTCCCCCTGATCTCCTGCTGGTTTCCAAGCCCCATGACGTAAAATGGTGTAAAAGAAACTAATAAATCAGGGATGCCAGCAACAGAAATAGTTGAAATGAAAAGGCTTACAATGACAATAAATATTTTTATTATTATTATACAGCTCTAAACTAAAAAACCCTGGAGGTTTTTAAGCAGAGGCTAGATGGCCATCTGTCAACAATGCTGATTCTATGACCGTAGGCAGATCATGAGAGGGAGGGTATCTTGGCCATCTTCTGGGTAAGGGATAGGGGTCACTGGGGGTGTGGGGAGGAGGTAGTTGTGAATTTCCTGCATTGTGCAGGGGGTTGACCCCGGTGGTCCCTTCCAACTCTATGATTCTATGATAAAAGGGAGACATGTCTGAGGTTTACAAAAAAATAATACATTATGTGGAAGAATATGATAGAAGGTCTTTTTCTCTCTCAGAACACTAGAGTTTGGGGCAGTGAATCCAGGACCATTCAAAATAAATTTGGGATCCACTGGCTTAGGTGACTTTTAAAAAAGTGAATATACAAATTAATGAAGGACAGTCTGTTAGTAGCTATTGGCCATAATAGCTAAGGTAGTGTGAAATACCAGTTTCTGGAGGTCAACAGCTGGAGAAGCTAGTGCCTTCATCCCCTCATGAAAATGGCTGGCTACCATGGTAAAGAGAATGCTGGTCCAGCCGAGCCAAACTCATATATAAGTACTTTAGAATAAAAGTGTTAGTACAAGCAGTGCTTCATAGTCTAATCAAAATTATGAGCAGTGCCATGTTTCAGACTGTTAATTTTCCCCATGTATATTAATTGCATCATTCACACATACCATGGACAAGTTAATATAGCCTTTCAACTAAACAGTGTCCTTGAATTCTCTGTATTGCAATGGAACTTTAAGGGTTTCCTCATCTGCTTTTACTTTTTCTGGACTACCTAGATGTTTTGATACTCAAAAACTACTTACTTTGAATTAAGACCACATCACTAGCTTTGAATTCATTATTTGACCTAAACAGAACTGCTTTATCATGAACTTAGCAAAATGTCTGAGGGGTCGAGTCACTAATACAGGCAGTTATTTTTGCCCCAATTCATCCATATACACCTGGGGAAAGGTTAGCAAGGCTGATGGAGAATAAAAACCAAAACCAAAGAAAAACAGAAACAGGTTTTTTTTTTTTTTTTTTTTTACATACCGGTGTTGAGAAGAATAAGAACTGTAACATGTCATTTGAAGACAAAAGGAGAAAGGGGGTAATAAATCTCCTTGCCTTCTTTTCCTGACTTCCTCCTCCCTGCCTCCTTTTTATCCTCCTTGACCCAGGTTCTCACCTATTACTCTGTTTTTATGAAAACTAGAACTGATGCATGTGATATCACTTGTCATCCCTAAAGGGAAAGTATTCACTTATAATAGTTGAGAAGATCCTGGAAAGAAATGTCTACTAGACATTTGCCAGTGTTATATGTGTCCACTTCACAATTTTATGGATGTTCCGGTCATGAGTTTGGATAAATGTATATGCCAAATACAACAGCAATTTGGACGATATTTTTTTTTTTTGGGGGGGGGGAACCCTGTCTTTCTACTCAAACTATTTCAGCACATGATATAATACAGCCTCTGTCTCCTAAACCTGGACTTTTAGGTTAGGAAGAAATGCATGTGCATCACCTGCTTGCATGAATATTTTCCCCTGCTGTACTGGGGCCTCTTCCTCAGTGTTTGAACACGTTATTCAGAATTAGGCAAGCCCTTACTATTATATATTTCCAGTGTATGGAACTGGCTAATTCTAGGTCCTACATCACTTTTTGAAGAACAGAACAGCTCCTGAGATTACAGAAGCCACCCCATCCTATTAATGCCAATTTCATCTACTATTGGTCTGTCATTCCTTTGCTCTACCATATTTATTAATTCATTCATTACTTACTTATGGATCCCTTCCACTCAGATATCAGGGCTTCACCTACTCAATCCACCACTAAATTATTAAGTAAACATATTCAAACCAATAAAAAACTTCATTTAATTTAAATATATATATTCTACATGGTTTAGAAATCATGTTATGCAGATGATTACGTCCTGACAAGAAGAGTTTTATGAACAGGACAATTATAAAGCTAAAGTGTTCAATTCTATGGAGAGCTTAACAGAAGGGTGGATACTTTATCTTACAATGTCAGTAAACATAGTTTTAGATCCGGGGCAGTGAGGAAGACAAAAAAGAAAGAAAAAGAAAACAACACAAATAAATGGCTTTATGGCTGAATACAGCATCATTAGGTTTCTGTACATGTCTGTGCTCATTTTTAAATGTGTCAAATGCTTTGGACTAGAGAATTACTAGTCTAAAAATAATCTTGTGTACAGCATCAAACATTAGTCATAATATACATTCAAATAGCAGGTGCCTCTACTATATACAATACAAGTAATTTTGTACCACTTGACAGATGAAAGGATATAGTTCCACTCATTCATTTTCTGTTTTTCCATATATAGTTCATCCTTTCAATTGTATATTAATTTCCAAGCACTGAACTGAATTTTTCATAGTCCTGCAGTAATTTGAAACCTGGAATTAGAAGACTATATCATTGTTAAACTTCAATTTTTGTTATGTTTACCTCAAGTACATGTATACTCCTTCCCCCAATTACCAGTTTATATCTTTCATAAGCAAAGATGAAATGGCATACTATTTATGAATGATGAAATATAGAAAAATCTATTCTAGGCTTCTATTCAGACTACCAAAGTTCATGGATGCAGGAGAAGTCCTATCCACAGACATCATATTTTCTGGAAAAGAGCTCTATCCTTCCAAATTTTCCTTCAAGGTATATAGTGAAACAGACCAAATAACTCACATAATATGATAAGGATCCACACTCCAGTTCATATACTGGATGAAGCATCAAACCTTTTCAGTTGGTGGTGAAGGAGAACTGGGTTTCATTCCTCACTCCTCCACATGAGTGGCGGAGGCTAATCTGGTGAACTGGATTTGTTCCCCATTCCTACACATGAAGCTAGCTGGGTGTCCTTGGGCTCTGTTGTGGGGAGAGGAAGGGAAGGTGATTGTAAGCTAGTTTGATTCTTCCTTAAGTGGTAGAGAAAGTTGGCATGTAAAAACCAACTCTTCTTCCTCTTCTTATAGACTCTCCTACCAATAAATAGATGGTTTTTGGAAGAAGTACATGCTCAGACTTACCTACGAGCCTAGTGTTCTGTGCTGGGGAGGGTTGGGAGCTGGTACAAGATTTAGAGGCTTGTCTGGTGAGGCATGGGTCATGGGGAGTGCCAAGGGCTCAGCTGGGTGTCCAGCACACAGCCACGAAATGGCGGCCTGTGGGGAAGCTGGGGCATTTCTAACACCATGGCATTTTTAACTCCAGAGGAACTTTTGCCTGCCCTGCTGCACACCTTCCAGGCCCACCCTATATTTCAAATGGGCCAGTCAGGCCCTGGCTCAATAGACTACTGGCAGTCTACAGACCTGAGCTTTTGCACTCTGCTCTACCAGGCAGGTATTTAAGAAGCCCTCTCCCTGTGCCCAGCTGAGTCTGCTTCCTGTTTTGTCCCACCCTCCCTATACTTGGGGTGTTTAGTTGTTATGTCAATTTCGTGTTAATTTGTCACAACTTTTGCCAGTTTTGGCATAGAGCTGGATCCAGTTTGGGGGGAAAGCCGGCCTGCGCGCCCCCTTTCCCCCATTCTGGGGGCCCCAAAAAGGGGTTTGGGGGGAGGCCTGGAATAGGGACATGCCCAGTTGGGGACTGTCAGGATGGGACAAGCCCAGTCGGGGGCTGTCAGAGTGGTGGCCTCCTGCAAAATAGCAGGGGACCACACTTCCTCCCAAGTGGGTCCCACATACTGCCACCTCAGGATACTCCCAACGGGTGGGCTGGGAGTAGGATGCATCGGTTGGCAGGCAGGTCAGGCAGATACCTTGAATCCAGCCCCTATGCAACGCCCATGCCTGATGCTGTAATTGTATGCTAAGGTATTCATAGTAAAAAGATCCAGGGGGGTAATTGCATGCCAAGTGTGGCCAGGGTCGGGGGTTGCAGTAAGCACTTGGCTCTATGACACTCCCCAATTTGGCATTAGGCCAGCAAACATGGGCACACTACACTGATCATATGAGCTGACAGTTCACATTATTGCATTTCTTTCTTTTCAAGAGACGAATCATACAAATTGGGCACCAATATGACTAATATGATCTCTTTCTCTTCCCATGCTCTGTCCCTCAATACACAAGCCCTGCCCAAGCACACCTCTCCATTTAAAAAAATTCAGCATTCAGAATGTTGCTTGCTCTGCTCTAACACTACTTGTCATTGACTCCAGCAAGTCTCACAAGATGTGGATATCCTATATAGATATATGTCATAAATATAGGAAAATAAGTTTCCATAAATGATCTACAATTTAGGCTCATTTTCCTCACATATTAATGCAGTTGCAGTCTGGGCCAGATATCTGAGCCTGGTAAGATGTAACTTTCTCTTCCCCCACTCCATGTGTTGAACCTGAGGATATAGGATTCAGATCTTTATTGTAAATGGCACAGTTCATCCCATATCCAGCACTTTAAGACCCATTTCTCATCTCAATGTAAAATAATTAAAATTATGCATATTTCCCCTGAGGAAAATAACCATTTGTATCATTATTATAAATCAGAATTTTTAAGGAGTTTACAGCAAAAGAATATTAGAAGCACATCAAGGAACTGTGCAAAATGGTTTTGTCATTAATATTTTGTGTTATTCTAAAATTAATTAGATATGGTTGCTTGTTTGTCCTATTGTTAGTAGAACAGCTTAGTAAATGTTAAGCATTTAATAGTATCTATGACTCTCTGTGTTTCAGGGTAGCATGTAATTTGGAATGTACCATCTCCACATGGCCCTGCCATGACCCTCTGGCTTAGTATTGTTTCCACTATCCAGTCTAACCCAGTAATATTTGCTATGTTGTAGGACAATACGGTTTATAATTTATACAAACCACAATCCCCTATTATGCAATCTGCGGATGTCCTGTCCCTCTGTGTTAGGGTTGTAAGGGTCTATATCAGTGTAAATTGGTTATATATAAGGTGTCAGTTGGGATACAGGTATCTAGCCCCAATGCTGATGGGCAAGAGACATTTACAACTGATTGAGATGTGGGAGTTGAGACTGTTGCTTCCTCTGGTAGTATTTTGGATGTGACTGGGGTGTTCTATCTCCACTGGATGAGTGCATAAGTAATGTGAGGAGGTGGAGAAGGCTAGGAAGGTTGAGGAAATCAAGAAGCCTGAGGATGCTTCCAATGTGTTTTTGGAAGGATGAAAAGAGGAAAGTAGATTCTGATGCTGTGAGGGAAGTGTAAGAGAATGAGCAAAGGGAGTAACAACAACAGGAGAAAATAGATGTGATGGCAAAGCATGAGTATGTAGTTTGGATGCCAGTTTAGGATCCTGCATGTCTTATTTACAACAAACCTTTTGGGAGACCAAATTCACAAAGAGTGCTACTCCTGGTGTAGATTGATTGTAGAGTCTTTGTGGGCATCGGAGTGATAACCCCAAATCAGTTGTGATACACATAAGTATGGGTTCCCAGACAGAATGGTTAAAGGAAAGTGAGTATGTGGGTCTTGTGGTCAGGAATTTACATCAAAGAGTGAGCTTTCTCAATACAGGAGGCACAGGCACCCTGTAGAGAAACATAAAGATGGAAAAGAAATTAAGACAGAGGAAGTAGGACCCTAAACAAGGCCTGCACAAAAAGTGCTGGACGGAAGAAGCTCAAGAGCAAGATTGAAAGAAGGTTTTGGGGCCAGCTTATTGAGATGGTGATGACAAGAAGACTGTGAAGCAAATTTCAAGTAAGAGAAAGGACCTGCCTTGGAAGTAGCGAAGCCATCCCTTGCTGAAATGATGGTGTTATCATCTGGCCAAGCCAGTGGAAGACATGCAGGAATACTTTGGGCAAGCTATGGAAAGAGAAGGAGTGTCAGCAATGCCTGGAGGTCTCAGAAAAGTATGGACTTCTGGTCACAGGGAAGTGCAAAGAGGCAGAATATAGTGGAATATCTAATGGTTGAGATGATACAGTTTCTGCCAGAGCCTAAAGTCCTGGTGGTCATGGCTGGAAGGAATAAGAGGCTGAGGGCAAGGGGAAAGAGTAGCTGGATGATAAGTCAGGTGAGTAAGAGAAGTCAGTTTAGGAAGGTACAAGAGATGTTTAAGAACTTCTATAGAGCGGTGTCATATTCTTGAAGGAGTTCAACAACTGCAGAGATTTGTAAAACACTGAAATAAATGGGAAGTTAGTAGAGAATTTAGAGACCTATGCCAATTTACCTCTTATGGGGGATTTGATAACTTTTGTTTTAGAAAGTTAATACCTGGAAGTTTTTGATGAGAGCCAGCATGATATAGCGGTTAAGAGTGGTGGTTTGGTGCAGTGGAGTCTGATCTGGAGAACCAGGTTTGATTCCCCACTCCTCCACATGAGCAGTGGAAGCTAATCTGGTGAACTAGATTTGTTTCCCCACTCCTACACACGAAGCCAGCTGGGTGACCACGGGCTAGTCACAGCTTTCTTAGAGCTCTCTCAGCCCCACCTACCTCATAGGGTGTCTGTTGTGGGGAAGGGAAGGTGATTGTAAGCCGGTTTGATTCTACCTTAAGTGTCAGAGAAAATCGGCATATAAAAACCAACTCTTCTTCTGAATTGGGCGGAGATAAATGACAAAACAGCAGCCAGGCCAGATGGTATCAGAGAAAAGGATGTGAAGAGGAGGGATCCCAATGGACAGCTGGCAGAAATATATATTATGCAGATAATTGGAATACTACCACATGCAGTTAAAAAGTTGTTGAACTTTGCTCATACCAAAATCAGACAAGTAAGAGGAGTTAAGGCTGTGTGGAAATTGGGGGATCCTCACAATTGAATCTGTGATACTTTGGCTATTCTCAGATTATTACAGTTAAATTCAGTTAAATTCAGTTAAATTCACACATGCTTTGAATCCTAGGCAGAGGTGATTTATGGCAACTCCTAGTTGTTTGGAGAATTTATTACCAGGTAGTTCTGCATGAAGTTTTGAAGGAGGCTAGGAATGAAGGAATAGGTGGGGGGCTGTCTTTATTGATATTGCCAAGGCTTTTGATTCCATAACATAGAGAGTGGGTGACCATATAGTGATCATATGTCCATATAGTGTGTGTATTGTCTGCAAGTGGTGAAAATGAACACAATTATAAGGCTGCTTGGAAGTTCAATGAGTGGGGCCAGTATGTATTTTCAGCAGGCCAGGGAAGCAGCCCTTCAGCTAGAACTTAAGGTAGGTATCGGGGAGATCCTTTATCTCCAATTTTATTTAGTATCCTAATGGATCCTGATGTTTGTGAAAGATAATACTGTGATTGTTGCTCATGTGACAGTGAGATGGAGAGTTAACAACTCAAGATTGAAGTCAGCAGCTGAAGAAAAGAGAATTACCGTATTTTTCGCTCCATATCACGCACTTTTTTCCTCCACAAAAGTGAGGGGAAATGTCTGTGCGTGTTATGGAGCGAATGTGTGTACAGAGCTGGCTGGGCGCGCTGGAACGACGCAAGCCGGCTCTGTGCGCCCCGTTCCAGCGCACCCAGCTGGCTCTGTGCGCCTCGGGACACACAGAGCTGGCTGGGCACGCTGGAACGACGCGAGCCTGCTTTCCCCGCCCACCTCCCAGCTGGGAGGCGGGCGGGACGCACAGAGCCTGCTGGGCGAACTGGAACAGCCGGCCAGCTTTCCCCGCCCGCCTCCCAGCTGGGAGGCGGGCGGGGCGCACAGAGCCGGCTCGCATCGTTCCAGCGCGAGCCGGCTTTCCCCGCCCCGACGGCCAGCTGGGGGGGGGCTTGTTATGGTCAGGTGCGTGCTATGGAGCGAAAAATACGGTATCATTGAGAATTGGAAGAACAAGTCCAGAATTGCACAAAAGCGATAGAATTTTTTAGTGTACATGTTGGATCAATAGGTAATTGGTTGGAAATAATTTTTTAGGATTTGTGATCTGTTGGGAACCCTGGCTGGAGGCAGGAATGGATTTCTAGACTTACTGCAAGAAGGACTTCACTGTACTCAAATAGGGTTGCCAGGTCCCCCCTGGCCACCAGCAGGGGATAGTGGGGTAGGGTTGTCAGATCCAGGCTGGGAAATACCTGGAGATTTGGGGATGGAGCCTGAGGAGGACAGGGACCTCAGTGAGGTACAATGCCATAGAGTCCACCTTCCAAAGCATCCATTTTCTCTCGGAGATCTGATCTTTTTAGTCTGGATATGAGCTATAATCCCAAAGGATCCCCAGGTCCCACCTGAAGCCAGGCATCCCTATCCTGAACCGACGTGATACATATTTTTATGTCTTGGTAGGTCATTTGGATTGATGGAAATGAATCCTTGTTTGTGACAATGGGCTTGTATTTGCAGCTTCCTTTTCGTTGTTAGCAGTGCTTATGATTGGTTTTAAATTTTGGTTTTTAAATTAGTGTAATATGTTTTGCATTGGGCTTTAAATTGACTACATTGTTTATTATTTTAAGTATGCTGCAGACATGGTTGTCTTAATCACTAATGCAGAAAAGTATCACATGTGGGGATCTCGTGATGATTACCTCTTAGCTTTCCTTGGCCCTCTGGTTGGGGATGCCTTGCAGACATCATCAAGTTTAACAAGGGACTCAGAAACTAGGTGGATGGGCCCCTGAGGACTGTCTTCTGAGCAGCATTTACAAGCTTAATAAATGATAAGCTTGTATATATACTCAGTAACATGAGACATGACTTTTGATATGTTCCACCTAAGCAGTATTTTTTAGTGACTTGTATAATGCCTTTCTGAACTTTCTAAAGGAAGATTAGGATGAATGTAACTAAACAGGCAAACCCATAAGCTCATGACCTCTTGAAATCTGAAACTTACACTTTGAAATGCAACCATAAACGTGTCAAGAAGTTGTTCCCTTTCAAAAGCATTTTAAAAGGTAGCTCAGTTCTTAACAATCTGTTGAAAGCCACAGCTAGGCCGAATATATGACAATGTGAGAATAAAAAGACCTGACTTTGATTATACACAACTCTTGGCATTTGAATGATCTAACCGAGCATATATCTATGGGAGTCAAAAGAGCCAGATGGTTTTCAAAAGCTCTGTAAAATTATGCTTTCTACTTTCAGTAAGAGGGCATTTGATTGGAAGCTTGTTTAGAAGAAAATATCGACATGTTGATTATTTTTCTTGTTATTTTGAAGTTCAAGGACATTTTGTGTTAGATGAGGCAAAGTTCCAAGGGGAAAGGTATTTTGCTCCTCGTTATGTCATAAAATAGTCAAAAGCGTTAAAAGTTATATGCTTTCTTTTTGAACATATACTTCATATCCTGTTGTTATAAGGCAAAACCAATATGATTGATACATGTGCAGTGTAGCTGATTTTCAGAATTCAGATATTTGCTATCCTTTTTTAACCAATAAAGAGAATCAAAGCAATTCTGCATTGGAGACTGCATTATGTATATTAATGACTTTGCCTTCTTACAAATGAGGTAGAAGTTTTCTTTCAAGGAAGGAGGCATGTATAAAAGCTTCAATATCCACAGGAATTACAGACAAATTAAAAAGTAGATCTCTCAACATTCTCAGTTTCATCCCCATCATCATTTATTTTATATCATTCAGGGTTTTTTTCAAAAAAAATTGTGGCAAATGTTTTTGGTATTCTTGATTTGGCAACACATCTGACGAATTTTGAGAGAAGCCAAAAGTTTTTAAAAGGCTAGCAAGATTTCTTGAAAGGGTTCCACACATCTCTTGATTGCCACTAAATGTTACCTTAATTTGAGAGTTTTGAAAGTTCCTGTTTATGCAAGTTGTAAAGAAAGTTAATGGTTTTGATAAGACTCTTTGGATGTTGTACACATTTGGAGTTTAGATCTCCATGGAAATGATATTTGTGTTTAGTCATTTAAAGATTTAGACAATTAGATTAATGTGCTTTACAGTTGCAGCCATGGACATTTTGAACCTCGTTATCCTTTTTGGTTTTAGGGCTAAAACAGCTCTTGTATAAGATATGGAAGTAATTTGTTTTATCTATCTTTTGAATTCTAACATCATGCATAGTACAATTCCACACAATCTGCTAGCTTCCATTGGAGCTTTGCATGCCAGCTGTTGGCATGCATATTAAGAAGCTTTCTGAGCAATTGAGAATGGGGAGGTTGCCAAGGTAACATAGATGATCAGTTTTACATGGGTGCTGGAAGCTATTTTAGGGTTCAGAAAATGATGACAGTCCACACTGAGATCTAGGATGGAATTAGATACTTGTAATAGTTGTCCAAATAAACTATAGTGAGACCAAAGATGAATACTTTTCTACAAATGTAATTTCAGAATGCTGTTATATACCTGATGGCTTAACAACATGTCTACTGTGTCTTCCAATGTGCCTGATATACATAAACATTAAACGGGCCTGAACTGCAAGATAACACAAAGTTTGCATAAGAAGCTGACCTTTCTATTGGTGGTATGACCTTTACATGAAACAAGGTAGTTATTAACTTTTAAAATGTTCTTCCTCATCCTTTCTGGCTTCACAACCCACCAGCAAGTGTTGAAACACAATTTTGGTTCTCAATCCACAACCTGAAGACCACTCTTCTAAATTGTTTTTTCTTTTTTGTTTAATTGTGCACAACAGAAAAAAAAATAGAATTCGGTTGGTAACAAGATTCAGACGACATGTACACATTCATACAACAAATCTATGTATATTAAGGACATGGCAATTTCAAATCTTAATGTTTAAATTTTTAGAAAAGTATGTGTCAAAATTAATTACAAAGTACTACAGCTGCATTCCTATGTACACATACCTCCAAGTAAATATGCATGATATTAGCAAGCACAGTACTATAGCTGGGAATCACACCAGAAGTAATTATCCAAGCATTTGTACTAATCAGTCTCAAAATAGCATTATTTGAGTTACATGAGCCATGCAGATAAATGTGTCTGATGAATCATAACTGTATGGCTTTACTGATTACATGAAGATGTTCCTGTTCTGCTTCCTTCCATAGCAACAAAGACCAGCATACATTCCCACACAAAACAGGTTGCAATCTGGAGCATGAATTACTGCTTTTCAAGCTATGCAGTTCCCTGTTCATCCTTCTTCATGACACAGCAATGGAGAACAGTTGTGAGTTTTCACAGAAATATTTGCAGAACTGGCTTCAGATTCTTCCAAAGGAGTAACCTTCTGTAATATAAATTGGGAAGCATAGCCCAGATTGGCAACATGATGGTGAGAATTCTCACTCTAAAATAATGCTTGCAACACACATTAAATATCCCAGAATCAGGCCTGGTTGTTTCAATAAATGCTGAACGTGTGAAATGGGGAAAAAAAATTAAACCAATTCTTTCCACTGAAATGTTGTAAAATTTGAAGAAAGGCTTTGTGGCTGTGAATCAGTATATCTACTAAACAAGGGTCAGGGCAATGGTAAAAAGCATAATAGCAGGAAGGATCAGGTTCACAGCAAGGACTAGGGTTGTCAGGTTGGGAAAAACCTGGGGGTGGGGCCTGAGAAGGGTGAGGCATAATTCCATAGAGTCCACCTTCCAAAGCAGCCATTTTCTTCACATGAACTGATCTCTGTTTCCTGGAGATCAGTTGTAATCCTAGGAGTCCCACAGCTACCACCTGGAGGTTGGCAATCCTAGTAGGGACATATGTGACACACTGTGTTATATAAATTGGGAAGCATAGCCCAGGTTGTTGCCCTGATAATGAAAGGTAGATTATGTAAGGAAATCACTTTTTTTTGCCAGTGGAAAGTGACTGAGCTAGACATGAATTTTAATTGACACTCAATTCATACAAACTATTGGATGTCATCATGATACAGAAATAGTCTCTTCCTATGTTGTGAAGAGTCTTACGAACCCTCTGTATTGAGTTGATATTGTGGTTTACCATGAGCTCCATAAATTGTGAAATGGAGGATAAACTAATACAAGACAGGGAAGAATGATGTTGGCATACATTGGTGTGGCCACCACGAACAAAATTGCATATGGCACTGATTTGACCATGTCAATCCATTCACTTAAACCAGCCTTGAATTTAGGGATCTATTCCTCATGTTAATTTGGGGGAGAGATTGGTTTTCCCAGTGTTTTCTTAACATTAAAAATAGCTATGGGTACCAATTTGGATTGGGAAATTTGGATGGAGGTTGCTAACCCTGTCCCCTACACTGTTGTTGGGATAGAACACACTCCCAGAGCTGGGTATCCCCCCTCAATACACATAATGACCTAACATAGTTCAGGGGGACAGGAATATCTTCATTGGAAAACAAGCTGAACGGGAAACACCAAATCACTTCTCAGCTGATTCTTAATGTTAAAACAAAAACAAAAGCTGATAGCTGATCATGGATCTCCCTCTTCATATAGTTTGGACCTAAGAGTTATGGATGTTATCATTTCGCCTCTTGTTACATAAGTACATAATAAGAAGTTACAGCACTGCAGGCACTTTTCTGTGTAGCAAATTCACTAGGGGAGAGTGCAATATGCCTATAGTAACAGAATAATATATCAGTTCTTCCGTTTGTCAATGTATTGTCATCACATGGCTCAGTTCTCAATTGTGCTGCCTAATGCATTCTATGCATACTTCCAATTATCTGATGCTGTGTATTTTGTGCTCACACAAGATGCTGTGTCTTGAAGGAGTGGAAAGCATTTCACATCAGAGGAAAAGTATTCTGCAACAGTGGAAGAAAAGTGTAGGAGTCAAACAAATGTCCTTAACTTCAGACTAAAATGTGCCCATGATGTTGCTAGCTTCTAACCACATGCTACATAATAGCTCCAAATCATAAGCAGCAGTATAGGATCTTCATTTCCTATGTCAGCATATCTCTCAAAAGAGATTTATTATTAGGATATACGGTCACTGGAAATTTCATTCAGTAAAGCAATGAAGGAGAGGCATGGAAGGCAAAGTAGTGCCTAATTTACATCATCCAGATTCTATAACCATTGCTGAAAGTGCTTCCTCTGTGCTTTCACTGCATTAATATGAACAGCTGAACTCATTAATCTCACTCACAAATATTTTTTGATCAACAATAGGTTACCTCACTGCCTCAGACCTGGTGATCTCAAGCTTATTATCCACTGTCCTAGAACTTTTAAAATACATATATGTGTTTCACTAAATCCAATTACTTTCTGTAATATCTCTGTTCAAAATTATCTTGCAGGATAAGGAAAAAAACATCAAGTATTTCTAATAGATGAGCCATTCCCCTGCCTTTCATACATTTTCAGATTAAAATGAGTTCAAATGGCATTGAATCTTTAAGGACTTCCACAACTACTCAGCACTGCAACACTTCAGAGTTTTTTACTTCTTTAAATATAGGAATAATTTTAAATACAAAGAAAATAAAAGATGATATTCAGTAGGGTCTTCCCTCAACCTGGCTAATACTAGGCGATTAAGATATCATTAAAAAGCATCACAAATTAAACAGAATAGAAACATAAATCACTATACATCTTCCTCATTTGTATTTAATGGTTACAGTTTTGTTTCAATACCAGGGAAATATGGAACTCCTAAATTAGACTGGACCCAGGCAGAAGGTTCTGACCTTCTGGGGCAACACAAAACAACTCTGCACCATACTCTATATGACATAAAGCACTCTTTGTGATCAACCAGTTACAGATCTACCTAACAGTGAGAAGGCTGAGGAAAAGTAGGAATTGAGTTCTGCCCTCTCTTCATCACCTGTTACAATTTCACTGACCTGTCCCCACAATGGGCCTACCATGTCCTTCTTCTTTTCTTACTCTGAACATAACAAAAGAACCCTTTTTTGGTTGTGTTTAGCATCTCTCACTAGCCTAAGATCATACTGAGCTTTAGCTTTTCTAACACTCTCCCTACAAGCACTGGTTATTTGTTTATATTCATCCTTGCTTATAAGGCCCTCCTTCCATTTCCTACATGATTACTTTTTATTTCTTAAATCTTTAGAAAGCTGTTTATGGAGCCATCCATGGATTGAGGGAGAGATTGATTTTTGAAAAGTAATAAGATGGCACAAGAGAGGCTTTGTGAGGTAAAAAATTTTAAGCAGCAAATTTTATTTTCAACAGCAAGATAGGATGAGGTTGAGAACAGGCAAACTAGGTTTCAGACAAGGTATTTAGCTGGTCACTAGTATTTAGCTGGTACTTAGCTGGTCACAGACAAAGAAAGCGTAGGCATTATGTACAAGAGATACAGTGAGGGAAAAAAGTATTTGATCCCCTGCTGAATTTGCCCGTTTGCCCTCTGACGAAGAAATGACCAGTCCATAATATTAATGGTAGGTTTATTGTAGCTGTGAGCAGCAGAATAACAACAGGGAAAAAAACCCAGAAACCCAGAAGTCAAAAGTCAGAGATTGATGTGCATTATAATGAGTGAAATAAGTATTTGATCCCTTTGCAAAAGATGACTTAGTACTTGGTGGAAAAACCCTTGTTGGCAATTACAGAGGTCAGACGTTTCTTGTAGGTGGCCACCAGGTTTGCACACATCTCAGGAGGTATTTTGTCCCACTCCTCTTTGCAGATCCTCTCCAAGTCAGTAAGATTTCGAGGCTGATGTGTAGCTACTCGAACCTTCAGCTCCCTCCACAGATTTTCGATGGGATTAAGGTCTGGAGACTGGCTAGGCCACTCCAGGACCTTAATGTGCTTCTTCTTGAGCCACTCTTTTGTTGCCTGACCTCTGTAATTGCCAACAAGGTTTTGCCACCAAGTACTAAGTCATCTTTTGCAAAGGGATCAAATACTTATTTCACTCATTATAATGCACATCAATCTCTGACTTTTGTCTTCTGGGTTTCTGGGGGTTTTCCTGTTGTTATTCTGCTGCTCACAGCTACAATAAACCTACCATTAAAATTATGGACTGGTCATTTCTTCATCAGAGGGCAAACTCAGCAGGGGATCAAATACTTTTTTTCCCTCACTGTACTTTTTCCCTCACTGTACCTTTCAGAAGGAGAAAAACCCCCAGTAGTTTTCATTTATCTTCATCATTTATGATGATTTACAACAGAGGTTGTTCATCAGCTGTCTTTGCAAAGCTCGATCACTCTTTTTCAATTTCCTAAATTATCTCCCCCTCCCTCAGGGATCTCTAACTGGAATGTGAGTTACCTCCATTAAGTTTTCACCAGGGCCAAAGAAACAACTTAATGAACTCATTAAATCATCCAAATTATCTTTGCTAAATTGCCAATTGCAATTACTGTACTTCCCAACAACTCAGAATAGCTAAGGGTGAGCTATAGCACTTCAAAGAGTTTAAAAAATAACTTGAGAAATACCTATGTGCATCTGGTAATTCAAATGACTGCACCATAGTGAAAACAAATAATCCTGCTTTTCAATTTGTACATAAATACACTGACTTCATGTAGATATTCATATAGTAATATGTCTGTCCTTTTGAAAGTATGCTCGTTCTTTGTAAAAGTATATATATATTAAATAATTGGATAGGTTATTTTCCTGCATTATGTTGTTCTTCTGTCAAAAATCTGGGTGTCATATATCTACCTAGCCAGTGGTGAGTAATGCCTTCTCTGCTCTGGCAGGTGTTCTAGCCTCACATGTACAGAACATAATCTCTCCTTCTCCTTGATGCAATTTTATCCCTTTTTTTGGCTTTGTGTACATATGTAAAGATATTTTGTAATGGCCTATGGCTAAACAAATAAATGAATTCTTATTTTCTTCTTCTTCTTTCTTCTCTCTCCTCTCTCCTTCTTCTCTCTCCTTCTCCCACCTTTCCCTGTGCTTTCCTTTTCCTTGAAGTACAGAGAACTTGGGGAAATGTATTGTGAGGCAGATGGTATGTTCCTCATTTCCTATTGCAGAGATCTCAGGTAGGGTGATCAACCTCCACACTAAAGAGATCAGTTCCCTTGGAATACATGGCAACTTCAGAGGACAGACCATATGGCATCACATCCTTGCTGAGTTCCCTCCTTCTTGCAACCTTTCCTTTCCCCAGGCACTGCTTCCATCTCTCCAAGAATTTCCCAAGCCAGAGTTGGCCACCATAATCTCAGGCAAGTGCATGTCAGGACTGCATTGCAGCAGTGGTGAGATGAAGAAAATATCCCTCTCTCCTAAGGTTGCCAACCTCCAGGTAATAGCAGTAGATCTCCTGCTATTACAACTGATCTCCAGCTGATAGAGATCAGTTCACCTGGAGAAAATGGCCATTTTGGTCATTGGACTCTATGGCATTGAAGTCCCTCCCCTCCCCAAACTCCGCCCTCCTCAGGCTCCACCCCAAAATCTCCCATTGATGGCGAAGAGGGACCTGGCAACCCTACTCCCTCCCCCTCCCCCAAGTTCTCTTTACATGCTACAGCACTTGGAAGGGACTGAGTTGTTTTTCAACAACAAATTATAGTTGTCCAAGACAAACGGGAAAATACTGAATAAATGCAAATTCAGTAAATTTCTGGTTCGTGTTTACCGAGTCCACAAAATCCGGGAGGTTGGCAAAGCCGAATTTGCCATTTCCAAATATCCAGCTTTCTGTGGCTCCTGTGGGGGCATTTTTACAGGTAGAGGTCCCACTCTCCTTGCAAGAACCCCCAAGTTTGGTAAAGATTGGGTCTGGGGGTCTGGAGTTATGGGGTCTGGAAGGGGTCGCCCCATCCTCCTCCATTGCAATGCATTGGAAAAGTGGCTGTGTTCAGACTCTTTAATGTGACCTTAGGAATGTATCTCAATGGGGAAGCTGGGCTTTAAATAGTGGGAAAGTTCACCCTGCACCTCCATAGAGACAAAGTGTATCACATAGTATCTCTATGGAGGCACCGGGCAAACTTTCCCACCCACCATTTAAAGCCCGGCTTCCTCACTGAGATACATTAGATCAGATTAAAGAGTCACACAGCCACTTTGCCAATGCATTTGCATGGAGGAGGATGGGGGAGACCCTTTCCAGACCCCATAACTCCGGACCCCCTGACCCAATCTTTTCCAAACTTGGGGGGTTCTTGCAAGGAGAGTCCCTTCTAGCTACCCTGAAAATTTAGGGCCTCTACCTGTAAAAATGCCCCCGCAGGAGCCACGAAAATGAATTTAATGTGTTTAAATGGCCGAATTTAAAGCTGAATCCCCACCTATACCGGTATAGGGGAATTCGGCATTCGAGTTTTCCCGAATAAAAAAGGGCCATTTAAACCCAAAACCAAATTAAACCGGGTTTTTTTTTTTCAACAGCCCTAACCTGAATGCTATCCATCTTCACTTCCTCAATACCAGTTCAATGTATGGGGAACTTGCTGGTCTTCTCCCCTCACTGAAGCATCCAAGCTTGAACATGCTTCAGAATTGCTCTGTCTCTTGAACTGTGTTAATGGAGCTGGTAGTTGTGAGAAAGAAAATGAAAGCTGTAATAATTATCAGCTGCAACTAGGCAAGGAGTAGCTATAAATCCTTTAGATCACATTAAACAGCTATATTATCAGGGACAGTAATCTAAACTAAAAATAGCTTTCCCCTATGTTACATCCAACAATCATTTCAATAAAATCAGAAACAAATCCCACATTAAGTACAAAAAAGCATTCTAACATTGTTTTTAAATGCACTCTGACAAATGTGACCACACAAATCCCCATGGAAACGATATTCAGCCCACTTTACATTGGCAAAGGTGAACAGATTAATCAGATGTAAGAACTAACTTAGTTTTTACTGACTCATGATGGTTTTCTTATTGGAAAAAGTATAAGCAGCTATTTCAAAGCAGTAAGTACACTGATGTTCCCTGCTGAACTTGAGAACCTGATTCTGAAAAGCTTGTTCAAAATCCACAAAAAGTAAATAAAATTAAGATGCTAAATAAAAGTTCACTTACATGTATGGTATATTCACAGCAGCCTGATAAAGAAATCATTTTACTTTGTTCAAAGGAAATAATTATTTACTCAATGAGTGATTAAAATGCAGAATTTGCTGCCAGATGGTGATGGCCATAGACATGGTAGTGGAAAGTGCTGCCAAGTCTCAGCCACTTTATGGCAACACTTGCAGGGTTTTCAAGGCAAGAGATGGACAGAGGTGGATCATCATTGCCTTCCTCTGTGTAGCAACTCTGGAATTGCTTAGTGGTCTCTCATCCAAGTACTAACCACAGCTAATTCTGCTTAGCTTCCAAGATCTGATGAGAACAGGTTAGCCTGGGCCATCTAGGACAGGGCAGCCAAAAACATAGATGGCTTTAAAGGGGGGTTAGACAGATTCATTGAGATCCATGGTCAATTAGTGGCTACTAGCCATGGTGATTAAAAGGAACTTCCACATTTGGAAGCAGTAAACTTCTAAGTAAAAGGTTGCCAGCTGATGGATGGCACTAAGCCAGAAACTGGAGAGTAGGCACATGGGGAGGTCAGTGTCACATTGACAGCGTGATGTCATTTCTGGTGCAACAGGGATTTTCGGCAAGATGGGTGAGGGGCTGCCACCAGTTGGCCTCCTGCTCTAGTGGGAGACCTGGCAGCCCTATATGAATGCCAATGCCTGGATGCCAACATCAGGGTAAGGCCTCAGACTCTATCCCCTGTTTGTTGGTCCCTGTGCAAGACAGGGTCTGACACAGAGTCTGAAGCAGCAGGGATCGTCTCATGTTTTTGAAGCACTAATTCTTTCCAGCATTTTATCTTATACCAAAAATGTGTATGTGTGTTTTTAAAGGTCTATATAGTATACGACAGTTTCCCTTTGGATCGTTCCTGAATGACTCAATTATTTGTAATAAACTATTTATTTTTTGTTATTTAAAAAATGTAATGAGTAGCTGAACTCCAGAATTCTTATATTGGTTATAGGAAGAGCTTGGCACTATTAGAAGATGAGTACACACTGCCAATAACTAATTTTGTTCATGCTGTCTCATCTATCTTTCCAATGAAATGAATCCTAAATTAAATTCTGAGCCATATTATCTTTAGCTTCCAGGTTAGAAACATGTTATGCTCGTCAAACAACAATGAAAGCTGTCAAATTTACACTTTCTAATATTTGTACATTTCCCTAATCAGCATTGGTTAAAGATGGCAGTAAACAAATAGTATACACTTTTTTTAAAAACATTAAAACTAAATTACTGGAGTTTTAGCTACAGTTTCTTTCCAGTAATTGCATACCTTTTCAAAGTGTTTAAATCATTATACTTTTTGAGAGTGACAAATAAGACGCCTTTAAAGTTGATTTCATGCCTCAAATTACATAACAAACCTTTAGCCACATAAAGCTTCCTTGACAAATAAGCTTTTTTTTTGTCTGCAGCAAATCATAATACTTAACAGGAAATCATTCCTTTTGAAAATATTAGCCTTTTGCTGTTTGTCCCAGTTAGGTTTATCCCCATTGCCATATACTATGATATAAGAGGAATCCTACATTTTTTTTCATTGAAAGAACTAGAGGCATATTTATGGCATGCTTTAAAGGGAGATACTTTGCATAGTTTGAAGTGTCACATTAAAAAAACACCCTAATAATTACATGCTGGTTTTTATATTCATGTCCATCTTGTGACACTGAGGCCTTCCCTTTCCATGGAAGATAGAAGATTGGTTCCTACATTCACTAGTTGTAGTTGGTCCCCCACCCACTTTGAAAATGGAAAGTACCAGAGTGTTGCGTAGGTAATGGTGAGCAATTGCCTGCCAATTAATGGGCCTTCCTGTCACCCCTTCCTGTCACCTGGCCTGCGGGTGGAAGCCGATAGAGGTCAGTTCACATGGAGAAAATGGCCATTTTGGAAATTGGACTCTATGGCATTGAAGTCCCTCCCCTCCCCAAACCCCGCCCTCCTCAGGCTCCACCCCCAAAAACCTCCTGCCAGTGGCAAAGAGGGACCTGGCAACACTAATCTGGGAACTAATCCACTAATCGTGGATTTCCAGCCACACCATATAACTGGCCACAGATCTAAAAGGAGTGTAAAATGCATTCAATGAAATGCTCTCCCAGCACAGCCTGAACTGCCACAGATCAAATAAAGGATGCTTCCAGCTCCTTTGTACTGGTACAGAGACCAGTAAACCAGCACTCTCATCTTGGCTTTCACACAATTGGGCTGGCACAGTGTGAACACCTCTGGTAAATGCAAACTAGTATGTGGCTGTGGTTCTTTTGCAGAATGGGTGAACTAGCTTTTCAGAATGAGTTTAGATTTGTTAGCTTTTCCAGGAGTTAAAGGGGGGGGGGAGAAATGTTCCTTAACACATCTTTTGTGTTTACCTCTCCATGAATGAAAACAAAGTTGACAGTCAGAGCATCACCAATCCATAAACAAATAAAGAAACTGACAATAACCCAAAGCATTTGTGTGGTTAGTGATTTTTTTAAGCCATGCATTACAAAAGAGTGAAGTAAAAGCCTACATTTACAAGCAAGGTTAATAAAAAAAAAATCCCAACTCAGTTTTGAGCAGTACAAAAAGTGTGGTGCTTTCTCAAAAGCTCTTCCTCTGCGTTGTTCTGTTAAAAATAATGAGGTTTACACATAATGGTGTGCATCCTACAGAAGGTAAAACTAGTTGGATTCCACTGAAGTTAAAGAGGTATCACAATTGTCTGTTTAAAACTTATTAATGTTATCTTTCCTTGTGCACTGTGCATTTAGAAATTAAATACACATATTGTAAACTTCTGCAATACCATTTTGCATTATCCTAAAATAGACTGACATTTGAACCCTTGACGATTCACCCACAAATTCTAAGTAGTTTGTCTACATAGATGTCTATAAATAAAAGCACATGATAAAGAAGAATGGGTTTTAAATAAAATGCATTCATCAAGTCATTTAAATTCTGCATTTGTAGCATTGTTGGCTTAGGCATGTCGGTTCAGTGGTAGAAGAGATATATTTCATTCATAGGGTCTTAAATATCCCAAGCATTTTTATTCAGTTCCAAGTGTCTCCAATTAAACAAGGATGGGGGTTAGGATAGCTGGTGGGGAAAAAAACTTTGTGTGAATCATGGGGAGTCACTGCCAGTCAGTATTAGGCCACTGTATTAATCAGTGATCTAACCCTATATATGACATCTGCATATGCCCATATTTGCACAATGCTCTATAATGTTTTATCTTTCCTATAGGGTGCTGCAAACAACCTAGCAATAAATACTTTAAGCTGTTAAAGATGTGCTAAGATTTTAAACAAAACTTAATTTAAATATTGTAATATGTCAGCTATTTGTATGAACATCTGCAGATGTCTGTGGATTACTGCTTATATTGTACCAAAATAAAATGGATGACAGATATCAAACAGACTATGAACGGTTAAAAAACATTTTCTGCTGGGAATGTTTGCAGTCTCTTAATATCTTTTGGAGACCACTTATTGCAGAAGAAAATGCTGTAGAAGGTATCATGAAATGTTCTTAGTACAGAGAGCCACTTTGCTGCCTTGCATTACACATTCTTATGATGATAATAATATGATGAAAGTATTATGCTACCATGACATGAAAAGGCCTTTCTGTAAGCTCCTTCATAAAAATTAAGAATTAGTGACTATCTCAGGAATGCTGTCATACTATTGAACTATTCATATACTAAACATGTTCCTGCAAGCCGCACGTTTATGTATTTGCAGTATTTACGTACTGCCTTTCCACTGAAGTGCCCAAGGTGGTTAACAGTGAAAACAAATCAAAAGGAAATACAATATAACCATTTATAAAAATTAAAACCATCAAAATAGTTAAAAATGCAAATTCCTAAACAGTAGCAGCACAGAAAGAATAAACCCACAAAAAAATGGTGTGAAGTTCTCTTGGAATTACCACTGATCTCCAGACTACAGAGATCAGTTCCCTTGGAGGAAATGGCAGGTTTGGAGGGTGGATTCCATCATGACATCACACCCCTGCTCAGCTCCTTCCCCTCCACAACCTTTTTCCTACCCAAGCAATTTCATTGCCAGGATGCTGGACTTGGAGAGACCTGGGTTCAAATCCATCCTCAGATACTAAGTTTTCTAGGTGACCTTGTCTGGGGTCACTATCACTCATCACAGATCACAAACAGGGTTTTTTTTAAGATAAATGGGAACAGAGAACTCTATGTATAATGCTACGCTCCTTGCAGGAACAGTAAGAACATAAAAATAGCCTGCTGGATTAGACTAGCAGTCCATCTAGTCCAGCATTCTGTTCCACAGAGCAGCAAACCAGTTGCTATGGTGGGCAAACAGGGCATAAAGGCTGAGTCTCTCCCATGCTGCTGTCTCTCAGCACTGGTATTCAGAGGTTTTCTGCCTCTGAATATGTGGGCTCCATTCTCCATCCTCTTTTAAAGCTATCAATGGGATAAAATGCAATCAACATAATCTGGAAGGGGATTTCAGGCAAAATAGGCAGCAAAGAAAAATGCATGGAGTCATATAAAAAAAGCAGAATGAGGATAAAATGAAGAAAAACAATTTATATTGCCATGGACTTGTGAAATATATTCTAGATGAAATAAGAGCCACAACCATATGGGCTCCGAGATAATCAACAAAGAAATAATATTCCATTATATCTGTTTCTACTGTATTATCAATATTAACTGCTCTAACAAAACAAAAAGTTCCCTACTAATATATGCATTATTTATAAAAATGATGTAAGAAATTTGGAGTTAAGCTAACCCAACCCACAGCCATCTGCTCCTTCGGCTTGCTGTAAAAGCATTAAAGCATTTTGCACATGATTTAGCTGTAAACATAACATATGTCAATCAGAAAAGATTTCTACTTACCACACTACGAATTTCTTACAGTATATTTCCCTGAAGGTTTTCATTTTACACCTCTGTCTCTCTGTGTAATGCAAGTTTGTATCACATTCTCCTTTCATGGACTCCTTATCTCCCCTCTACAAAAGTATGATGCTGGCATTTGGCCTAAGAGATTTTGTTGAACATGTATAACTTTAAGTTTTATGTACTCCATGTATTTTATACATTTTAGGCATCTATGTGTTACATGTATATGCTTATGACTTCGTTAATGAGCAATAAACAACTACTTTACATTGTGTCTTGCTGGTCAAAGTAGAGGGAATTGTCCAATTTAACTACTGAAAACAATATGCCAGGTATTATGCAACCCACACAGACAAAAGTCATGTGGGATGCGGGATGCAGTGAAGACAAGAATTAGGCAAGACTGAGTAGAAAAGCCAGTGGGATACACCTCTCTAGGTGACATACAGCCCATTCCTCAAAGTCGCTGTGGCCGGGGATGGCTTGGTCATGGCAGTGCCACGGTGCCTCCAAAGAGGTTTGGTGGCTGTTGCGGGAAAGAAAAGGGGCTTTTTATAGTAAAAAAATGGAGAATAATGCCCCATAGCAAACAGCGATGCTGCGCCAACAAAAATCTGGCACAGCACAGCTGTTATTGAAGGGGGCGTTCTCAGCCTGAAAGTAGTAAGCTGCCTACTGGCAGCTCTGCCCCTGAACCACCCCGGGAATGCCCTTCGGGACGCCGGCACAAGGACTTCTGTCAGTGTGAGGACTACTGCTAAGCTAGCATCCCAGGGCCATGCTGCCGTGGCAGTGCAGTGAAGCCAGTGTTAGTGCCCCAATGCTGGCATCCATGCCAGTCTTGGCGGTGCAAGTGGTACAAGCACAGGCACAAGTGTCACGGACGCCAGTGTGGGCCCTTCGGCACCTCCTAAGCACTTTTGGCCATAAAGCTCAGGAATGGGCTGATAGGGTTAGATCCAGCTAGATTTTTCACTCTATCTCACCTAATTTCCCTTCCTTACTCTGAAACTCATTGCACATGCCCTTTGTTCATGTGGGCCCCATGATTTGGTGGGCAGAGGGGATCCTCACCTCTCTTTATCACCAGTGAAAAGCTGGCGGGATCCAGCCCATAGGGTCCATCCCCGTCCCCCCCGTCCCCCCGGTCTGTAATCCATATACTTTTATCTTACAATAGAAAACCTAAAAATGGCAAAGAGAATTATACAAGAAGATCAAATGGTTTGAGTATACCTCATAGGTAACAAGGCACTTGACTTTATAAATATCCATTTGCTCATATAGCCTCTATTTTGTTTGAGCAACCTTAGCATTCTCAGGAGGGCAGTGTCTTCCTATCTTCTGTTCTGCATTCCTGATCAATAAATAAGGTCATTACCCACAGAACAGACATCCTGTCAGTGGCTATTAGACATCTTCAATTTCGATTTCAATTCAGTGTTGCAGCAGTGGAGTATGATTCCAGGACATTGAAATGATGTCAAAAATGAGCAAAATGGCAACGTTGTCAGAAAATTAAGGTAAGAGCATACTCATGGGTCACTATTAGATGATATTAACACCAAACTATACACAGGCATTTCATTATAATGGTATCATGGTGATAATACACATTAGTGCCATTGCTTTTGTAGTAAAGATCTGCATTAATTAGAAACATCTAGACTGAGGATAGACAGATATTTCTTAATAAACTGTAAAAAAGAATCCTGAGAAGTTAATGAGGCAATCCAAAAGGACAAACTGTCTCAGAACACTCTATTTTATTAACCAGAGATGGTATTTCAATCCATAAAGCAGCTCATACGCAAGTCATTAGAGGTATTTGACAGGTAGAATACCAATGCAGTTTGCTAGCCTTGCATAAGGATTAATTCTTGCATGCTCTTATAATAAAACCATGTTAATCATAAACATGGGCAAGATAGTGTGATAGGTTGCCAACCTGGAGTCACTTTTATGCAGGAAAATAATGATTTAAAGTTCACAATACAACAGAGAGTTAGACAGGCTTAAGATTGGTGAAATCAGTTCCTTCAAACATGCTTAACTCTGCATGATTATGGTCATGTGTTTGGAAATATTATTAAATCTACCAGTGGCTAGATTATACATGCTATGGCAATTTGCAGATTAAAGCATCTTGATACATGCCATTTCTGTCTTCAAGTATGTGTATGAATCTTAAATATTTGGAATTACTTTTGGTTATTTAACCTTTGTTGGAATCAGCACTTAAAGCAATTAAGTAATTTTAGTTGATTTTATTATTTCAATTGAAAAGAAATGTCAAAAATAGAATTGCAGTCCCTCTGTTCAAAATTTCCTCTTACAAATGAAACCTTGCAACCCTATTAACAATTATTAGCAATTTGTTCTTCATATGCAAGCAGCACTATCTATGCAATCTATGCAAAAAACCTTGTAAATTCTATGCCTAAACTTAATTATCATCCATTGAACTGAGTGCAGCTTAAAAGTGTTCTGTTTGGGCAGCATCATGTCCAAAATTCTTACAACTTGCTATTTAATGTAAACGGAATATTTCAAGTATCAATGTTGAGTGTTTTGTAATTGTTTTTATGTTTTTTATGTTTTATTTTTATGTTTTTGTTTTTATCCTTTTTAAAGTTAATAAAGAAAAGATTTGACAATATGTAATACAAACCATACTAAAGAGTAGAGGTGATAATTCTGATTTTGCTGCTTCCATTTGTTGTAACAAAATTTCAATGGCCTTTTTAATTTATATTAATTTATTCAAAACATGTATACACTTAAGGCAGCTTAGCAACTGTCTCCCTGCTTTTCCCATCCTGATGAGTTAAAACCTCATATTTCAATCGTTATTTGAAAATCTAAAATGGCTTTAAAGTTGTACCTAGCTTTGCCTAGCTTTGGTGGGTTAACCAGGAAGCATTAACTGCTAACAATGATTGAAATAGATTGTACAAACAGTCAAATCCTATTAATGATTATTTGAATGGACAATACATGTAACTGCCCTGTGGGGCTAAGGTTCATGTTGTTTATATAGGGTAATGCCCATTCCTGAGGTTGGGGCCCAAATGGGCTTAGGAGACAGCATGACCCCTACAGTGGCATCCGTGCCACTTGCGTGGTGCAAACTGGGACAGATGCCGGTGTACTGCCTCATAAGCTGCCCCCCCCCCCAGATCGTGGTGCCAGCATAGCCCTTGGACGCCGGCGTGGTCTCCTGGTGCAAGTCCCCATGCTGGGACTTGCACCAGGGCGTTCTGGGGAGGATCTGCCTTTAGGAAGATTCCTAACCCCTTTTGACCCGTGAACGCCCCATACAGCAATGGCGTTGCTATGCCACCTTTTTGTTGGCTCAGCATTGCTGTTTGCTATGGGGCCTTCCCCCTCCCTTTTCTAAATTTTATTTTTAAAAGCCCCTTTTTTCCTCCCGCAGCAGCCACGAAACCACCACGGCCACATCGTCCACAGTCACTGTGTCTTTAAGGCTGATAGTATCTGAAAACACATTACCTCCTTTTCTATGGTGAGCTATAGCCTTATTTTATGTACTTAGAACAGATGTTTTGGGGAGGGGAGAATGGGGAGCTGGGACAAATAGTGGTAACTAGGCAGGAAGTTCTAGAACATATAGACAAACTGCAAACTAACAAGTCACTGGGACCAGATGGTATTCATCCTAGAGTTCTTCAAGAAGTCAAATGGGAAATTACTGAACTTCTAACGATGATAATATAACACGTCCCTTACATCAGCCTCTGTACCAGAGGACTGGAGAATGGCCAATGTAAGACCCATTTATAAAAAGAGTTCCAGGGGGACCCAGGAAATTACAAGCCTTGTTCACTAAAGAACATAAGAACATAAGAAAGGCCCTGTTGGATCAGACCAAGGCCCATCAGTCCAGCAGTCTGTTCACACAGTGGCCAACCAGGTGCCTCTAGGAAGCCACAAACAAGACGACTGCAGCAGCACCATCCTGCCTGTGTTCCACCGCACCCAAAATAATAGGCATGCTCCTCTGATACTAGAGAGAATAGGTATGCAGCATGACTAGTATCCATTCTAACTAATAGCCATGAATACCCTTCTCCTCCATGAATATGTCCACTCCCCTCTTAAAGCCCTCCAAGCTGGCAGCCATCACCACATCCTGGGGCAGGGAGTTCCACAATCTAACTATGCATTGTGTGAAAAAATACTTCCTTTTATCTGTTTTGAATCTCTCGCCCTCCAGCTTTAGCAGATGACCCCATGTTCTAGTATTATGGGAGAGGGAGAAAAACTTCAGAATCAACAGGAGTGATGCAATAGGAAATGCACCAGTAGACATAGTCACCTAGTCAGTGCAAAGTAAAGTCTAAGATGACCATTGTTTTGTTGGATTGGACTGTTATTTAGTAGGTTATTTAATAGTTTTTGATCATTTCGTGGTTATACGTATTTATATATTGTTGTAAGGTTCTCTGGTGACCAATTTGGGGCCGCGCTGAAATATGAGATAGGAATGTTTTAATTAGCATATTTAAATAATTTGATTAATTTAATTTGGCATAGATCTAGCATGAGGCAACATGTGGGGCAGGTTTATTATCATACCTATGAAGGTGTCACCCTTCCAATATCCTACTCTGTGTGTGCAGGGACAGCATATTTTGCAGCCAATTTGGCAGGGGGATACTGTTAAGCAGTTGCACACTTCCTTACTCTCTTTTGCAAAGAGATGCAATGATAATTAGCTCCAATTGAAATCTAGAGCAGAATATCCACTAATAGTGGATGTTCAAAAGTGAGCCAGTCATTGTTCCACTGAATAAATCCAACTTGCTGAAAGAGTTGGCTGAAACAGTGAGTACTGCCTCCTGAAACTCAGAATAACATCATAGGAGATTTATCAATGACTGATTTGAACAATGATTAAACACTACTGTCTCCTGTTTAATGTAGGTTCTTTCCTTGTGGGAAGCTTCTGATGACTGTCAGCACTTTGGGCAACCTTACCTTAGCTCTATACTCAGCTTACAACACCGCCAGCCTTGTTTATCCTTTCCTACACAACACTTCTGTGGCAACAGGCACCATGATTCCTTTTTTCCACTCATGCTGTACAGCTAATGCACCCCAAAAGGCCCTCCCGCATCTCCCTGGCTGCACAATCAATGAACAGGTGACTTGGGGAAACTTCCCTTCTTCCTTAGATGCCATTGGGTATTTGTCAGTTATCTCTACCACAGAAACCCCTGCTATTTCTGTAATGCTTGTTAGGGCCTTGCTTATTCCTGTTCATATGAAGTTCTTTCCAATTCTGCCAAGGAATGTGGAGTGAGCAAAACAGTCCCCTTCCAAGCTAATCACAATGAACTCCTACATGTGTTTGACCCCGTGGCAACTGGCTACTCCCATATTATCTGTCACAGAGCTGTAGATGGACAGCTCCCGGGGCAGGGGGGGGGAGTCCATATAGCAGGGAGGTAAAGCTGTTTTCAATGGCTGGTCCTGTCTCCAATACCATTGACTGGGCCACATGAGACCCTCATCCCAGCCATCTCCCCAAATGCCTTGAGCTTCATTCCAATCAGGGCAAAAATGCTCCCCTTCTATTAGGGTGAGCAACATCCTTGCTTGGAGCCATCTGAAATAAGTAATACACTAATTATTTAAAGTTAACTTTGCTAGAATAAACAACTTCCTTTAGAAAAAACAGTAAGAAAGTGAATGCCAACATTTAAGTTTAGAATCTACATAAACCACTTCAACAGAAACTTAACTTTTCTCTGGATGGTTACCAGACAAAATGAAAGGTCCCTTCAGGCATAAGACATCCCCAAGTGGCATTTTCACGAGTCTTGACAAGAATGTTTAGGCTGCTTATCAAGACAGCAATATACTCTTTCCACTCTTCTATGCTGACAGAGCTGCATTTTTCTGTCCTCTCTATTCCCATAGCTCTCCCCCCCGCATTTAGAATGAATATAATTCACTTTAATAGATTTCTGCATGGTGTTTCAGAGGTGTGCATATCTTATGGCTTAAGGGAACAACCAGGCTATAACCCAAATGACAGGACATTCAACAGATATGTTGTTACTGAAATGCCCAGGGATGCTTTTTACAGAAGTGGCAGGCATAATAAGTCCACATATAGATTCATCGGAGGTTTTTCAGCTAATTAAAATGATAGTGGTGACAGCAGCCAAGGGTGCTGAACTTCTAAGACCTTCTTGATGTAACCATACATGCAAACTTTCAAAACTTTTGTTCCCACAATGATTCAGGGTTAGAGGCAGCCAGCTTTCCTACTCAAACTCACCTAATCCCTCTCCTTACTAAAGCTCTCATCAAACATGAGTTTTGACCATGCAGGCCCTATGATCCCCAGTGCAGTCTTCTTGGTGGTCAAAGGGGACCCCTCCTTCCATTTTTACAATTAGAAAAACTGTTTGGATCCAGGCCTCAGCATGCTATATTTTTTCTGGGATTCAGACAATGTAATGTAATTATATTATATATATCATAGAATTTTTACATTTTCCTCCCATTCATTTAGGTGGGAAAATTATGTTGTAGAACAGATTTGTAACATCTGTCTTCTGACGGCCAGATTACTTTAATTATGAGGAGCTAAGATACTTTCCGGATATAGGAAAATTAAAATTATGTTCCAAAAAAATATAATGCTCTCTTTGATTCCACAGATCAGTGACAGCAAGCAGAGAAGAAATTGGTCCCTTAGAATTAGAAACAAGCATTAAGATTTCATTTACTGAGTATTTTGACACATTGTCTGCCACCAAAGATTTAAGTATATGACACAAAGCTCCCATCCATCACCATTAACAATTTCTACAGGCTAGGATAGTTACAGTGTAATCTATTCTGAAAATGAGTTACACATTTAAATCAGTTGAAGTCAACAAGCTTAGGAAGGTGTAACTCTAATTAGGATTTCACTACAAATCTTTAAAGTTCCTTCACCTATGCTCTCTTTGTGGTTTTATCCCTCAGACATAAATTATTTATCTCTTTTTTTCAAAACTGTGCCTGTTCCAATTATGTTCCTTTAGATCTTCAACCCACCATTTACTCCACCCGCTTTCTACAGCCACCTAGAACGCTACATCCTACAAACAAAGAACAGTATCAGTCAAAACTAGATCCACATTTCCAGTAGAACTGCTTAAAATGAGGATCGACTTCCACAAAAAGTTTTCCCCAGCTTCGCACAAACTGCTGGAAAGCACGCTTTGCGATAGCTTGGAGATAACAAAGTATCCAGCAGTTTACCACATGTATTGACCTCTGCTACACAAGCTCTTCAGTATGTGGAGCAGCCTCATGCGGCCTCTTTTTCAAGGGTTCTTTATCCTGTCTGTTTGTGTAAAGTAGGACAGGGCTGAGTTTTAGTTTCTCTTAGTTCCACTGAGTTGCCCAGTCCTTAACCTGGGTTAACCTGCTTAACCCAGCCCTTTCTGCCCTTCCAACTCAAAACAATAACAATAGCATTCATCCAACTATGCAGCTCCTCTGATGGGATAACATTTCTGTTGATAAAGGAAGTGGCGGTGATTTCTGCTAATTCGCACTTTCCATTGCAGACTCTCACTTTTATTTATTTTATTTATAGTCTGCCTTTCTCACTGAGACCCAAAGCAGACTACACAGTGCAGGTTGATAACAATCTACATGAACAGACTTCTAGTAAGCACAGTGTAGATCAATAGAATCAATATGAGGATACAAGTAATCAGCAATGTATTAAGACTAGGATTATCAAAATCTGCAAGAACATAGCATATTCAGCATGATATAGAGTGTAGATATAATGAAGAAAAATGGTATTGCATCAGTATAAAATAATTAAATGACAAGGTAATGTGTACAACAACTGATGAGACATCCTTTTTTTGTTTTTTGCTATCAAGTAACATCTGATTTATGGTGACTCCTGGACCATGTCCGATTTCTACGGGGTTTCCTTGCATGGTCACACTTCCTCTCTTCTGAAGGATTCCGGAGATGTCTCCTGAGCACAATTTCGCCATGTTAAGAGCATTCGCTTATACGGCGAATTAATAGATATTAAATGTTTTCCTCACCCGGAGCTTGAAGTGCGAACATAAAATCTGTCTTCAAACCACTTCCTGCTGCCAGCCCATCATCCACTCCCCCCGCCTAACTACCCATGCTGGACCAATCGCCGTCCTTGTTTCAACCACTGAGTGGCCATGCGCGGCAGGCTACCACCTCAGCCAATCATAATGCTCCTTCGAGCTGGCTCATGAATGCTGCGGTGAGGGGAAAACATACGGATTTTATCTAATACAGCGGAGGAAGGTGTCGCGGTGGGAACAGAAATTTTAAGTCGCGTTGGATGCTTGAGTACTGGACATGTTTAAATTGCGAGGTAAGTTGCTAGTGCGTTCACGGGCCTGGTGGGGGTTCTGTCAGATAGGCTCTCTGTCAAGCCCGGAATGAAACAAGATGGTTTCCCCCACGGACAAAATGGTTTCCCCCCGTTTACACCCGGTCTCCCTCCCAAGATCTACACCTCAATGGAGACCCGCCCGGGAAATCATCGATCTGATACCGGGTCCCGCAAAACAATGATGGAGCCCGGGAAGATCAGCCAGTTAACGCGCACGTTTATTTTCTGTACGCGTTTGCTTAAGTACTTGCCGGTAGTTAAATTCTGTATTGTTTCTTTGTTTCTCAAACCTAATCTTCCCTATTGTATCTGCCCTATATATGTATCACTATTCCCCCATGCCTGTATTCTAGCCTTAAGTCTTTTACCTGCTGAAACCACTGACTTTCGGTAATAAACTTTTAACTCGCTGTACCGTCTGGAGAGAAGTTATTGCCAGGAACGCATTGGATTAGTGACGCCTGACAGTAGGCTAGAATCACTTTTTTTTTTTTGAGAAAACTAGTTAGTGCGAGGATAAGATGTCCGCTCAGTCCCACAATCCATCCTGAGTGGAGGAGGACACCACAGAGGGGAACCGTGAAGAAGCAACCCTGGGATGGCGCCCGTTGGAATTTGTGACTTGGCCTGCACTACCGACCCACGCTGAACTAAGGTATATGACTGGGACCAACAACGCCTTCGAGAGGACCGTCTGGTGGCTGGCCACGGACCCGGGTCTCACCCACCTGTACCGAGGACCGCTGACCAATTTCTACGAGGAGGAAGAAGTCAGGAGCCGGTAATGGATGACAATCGACCGGTGGGGCGTCCCCTCACCTGTCCACACCCCAGCCACCTCCGGCCTCAGTCCCAGAACAGAGGAGGCCCTGCTGCGGGAGCAGAACCGCATGCTGACCCTCCAAAATCGTGATCTCCAGGCGCAGCTGAGAATCCTGCAGAAGGATGTGGCGATGCTTTTGGGGATGGTGAGGGGGCTTCAATCGCCCATCGGTACTGAGACACCCCCACCCGTGCCGCCCAAGCGAGCTGTTACCCGGGACCTGAAGGTTTCTTTCGATGGGTCCTGAGCCCAGCTGCCCCACTTTTTGCTCCAGCTATCCGGGTTCATGGAGGACCAGGGAGAGACTTTTCCTTCAGAGGAAGCCCAGGTCCAGTACACCATCGGCCTGCTGGAGAAGGAGGCGGTAGAGTGGGCGGTGACAGCAACAGAATCCAAACCCCGGATACTGCACTCGCTGAACGAATTCTTGGCAGCCCTGCAACGCCGTTTTGAGGATTCCCACCGGTCGGAAAGGGCCAAGATTGCCATGCGCAGGCTACGCCAGGGGGCCCGCTCTGTCATGGAGTATGCCTGGAGTTCCAGTCCCTCTCTGGCAAAATATGAGAGTGGAGCGAAGCTACTAAAGTCCAACACTTCCATGAAGGACAGCGCTGGGAAGTGTTGGACGGCTGCTTGACATTGGGCGACCCGGGGACGATTGAGGAATGGATCCGGCTGGCAGCGCAGGTAGAGGCCCGAAAGATGACGCTCCAGTTTTCGAAGGATCGTCCAACGAAAGAACCCCCCCGAAGTCCTTTTAAGGGGAGCGCCGTGGCCGAGCCCCGCCATGATGAAGGGAACCGGGGTAGGTTCTTGGAAAAAAGAGCATGCCGCTTCAAGGATGGAGCCTGTCTGCGCTGCAGAAAAGTAGGACACTTCGCGGCAAAATGTCCCAACGGACCTATGGAACCGGCTGCTGGCAGAACGACCCGGATCCCGGACCAGAGGAGAACGGAGGGGCTGGCTGCTCTGCGCGCCGACCCGGCACCTGCTCCCTGCATCCATCGCTGCTGTTCCCGGGACTCGTCGCCAGCAAAAAACGAGGAGGGCTTTCTGTGACCGAACTGGCACTGGAGACTACCTCAACAGAAACCAATCCGGTTCCGACCTGGGTGAGTGACCAGGGAAGCACTCTTCTAGTACCCGTGGTTTTACGGAATCCCCGGGGAGGGGTGTTGTTGGGGGTGGGAGATCACTGGGAATTGATCAGTCTTACGATAGCCCCTGGGATCGCTTACCCGGTGGTCCTGGGGAGTAACTGGCTGGCGGGACACAATCCAAGCATTGACTGGAGGCAGCGCCAGGTGGTGTTTGACTCTTCCCAATGCGAGCAACACTGCAGGGAGGACATGCCCGAGGGAGGGGGGGAGAATGCCGCGGTGGCGGAACCCACGACATTGCCCCCAGAATATAGTGATTTCGTGGACGTGTTTGAGGGGAAGGACTGTGATTTGCTACCCCCTCACCACACTGCAGACTGTGTCATCGAGTTGACTAAGGACATTAAACCCTCAAAAGCCCGGGTCTATCCCATGAGCCCCCAAGAAAAGACTATTCTAGCCTTAAGTCTTTTACCTGCTGAAACCACTGACTTTCTGTAATAAACTTTTAACTCGCTGTACCGTCTGGAGAAAAGTTATTGCCAGGAACGCATTGGATTACTGAGGCCTGACAGGTTCAAAGCCAAGAGATGTTCAGAGGTGGTTTGCCAAATGGCCTGCTTCCATGTCACAACCCTGGCATTCCTTGGAGGTCTCCTATCCAAATACTTGCCTGGGTCGACCCTGCTTAGCTTCTGAGATCTGACACGATCAAGCTAGCCTGGCCTATTCAGGTCAGAGCCCTGTACGCAGTGGTATAATCCACAGTCTCTTTACCTTCCTGTTGTGTTATAGTATATCCCTATTATAAAAAGGCACTCCTGAATATCTTCATTTTACATTGTTTGCAGAATGGCAGGAGTGAGGGAACCCTCCTGACTTCCTCAGGCAAGCTATTCTACAAGGTGGGGGCCACAACAGAGAAAGCATATGTACGGGGGTTGCTGATCTTGCCTGTTTGCAGGGTGATACTTTATCCCCCACACTGTTCCCAAGATCCACTTATTCACCCCAAATCAGTCTCACTCTAAGCAAAGTCTATGTATGGTTTGCTGATGTTACATATATATAAGATCGGCACTAATAATAATAAATACCACAAGGTGACACCATATCACATATAGAGACATGCAGCAGCAGTATAATCAAAGGGACTATAAAACAATACTGTGAAATAAGCTTAGAGCAACCATAGCAGGAAAGAGAAAGTCTTTAAAACAAATATAAATACACAAAAATAAAGTACTACAGAGACAACTATCAAAGTATGGAAGAGTGCCAAACAGCAAATCAAAAGACAACCTCACCTGCTTCCCAAAACGATCATTTTCTCTCCTGGCATATATGCATACCTATACAGCTTATCCTATTCCTAGAACTTATGTAAGGTTTGATGTGAAGACACAGTGAAGCAGACCATTCATTTTCATCAAAGAAGCTGCACTTTGTCATCATTTTGTTGTTTACGTTTCCCCTTAGCAATTTGATGGCTCATGAACAGCCCATAAGAACACAGCAACTCAGTTAACGGCTAAGGGACTCACCCACCCAGTTTGCTGGGCTACAACTCGTTTTAGCCTTATGTACATATGCATTCAGCTCCTTCCAAAGAGCCAGTGTGGTGTAGTGGTTAAGAGCGGTGGTTTGGAGCAGCAGACACTAATCTGGTGAACCGGGTTGGATTCCCCACTCCTCCACATGAGCAGTGGATGCTAATCTGGTGAACCAGGTTGGTTTCCCCACTCCTACACATGAAGCCAGCTGGGTGATCTTGGGCTAGTCACAACTCTCTTAGAGCTCTCTCAGCCCCTCCTACCTCACAGGGTGTCTGTTGTAGGGAGGGGAAGGGAAGGTGACTGTAAGCCGGTTTGATTCTACCTTAAGTGGTAGAGAAAACTGGCATATAAAAAACCTTCTCTCTCCTCCTCTTCCCCAAAATCTCAATACGGGCTGCATTTATTTTACTGAAATGTTAACACCTGACAATGAAATACTGAACAGTGTTATACCCTTCTAAATCCATAATGGCCATAACTGCTCTGGATTGCACTAAACCTTCAATAAGTGATATGCAGTAGAATAAAAACAGTATTTTGTGATTGTACTATCTGCATTAAAAGATGAAAATATCACTAACTTTGATACATTAAATTTTAAAGTCCAAATTAGTTCTGGATTCTGCTTAGGCTTTGCAATAGGTAAACATGAATGATAATGTACAAACTGAAAAGAGGGGAAATGTTCTCAGAACCCCCTTTCACACTGGTAGTAAAATATTTTAATAAGTTTACCACTCTCAAAATGTAAATCTGAGCACTGTTGTGGGGCTTTGGATTCTGGCAGTGTGTGGGTGGCTCAGTGTGTAGGAGTCTGCCAACTAAAAGTATGTCTATTGTTGCATTATTAGAAAGCTGCCATTAAGGAGATCAGCATACTATCACACTTGCTGGAGTTGAAGCATAAAATTATATGGTCTCCGATTCCTAAACCTAGATGACTATGTCAGAAGGATCACTTAAGTGCTGTAAGCTTAAATAAATGGTATGCAAAAAGCTGGCACTTACCAAATGAGAAGGCTATTTGTCAGAAATGTAAGGAAAGCTTAAACGGTTACTCCCCCTCCATTTAATTATCCTGAAGGAGATGGTGTTGAAAAGCTCTTTTCTAACAATGTGCATTACTATTTTTTTTTAAGCCACACATTTTAGATTGCAGTACTTCTAGAGCACTGGCAATTATTTATGAAGTCTATGTTCAAATGAAAGCTTTATGATGTATGTTGTATGCTTGATTTCCTCTTTTTGCCTTCCGTTCCAATAAACAATGGTTTCAGAAAAAAAAATATTATAATGAGATAAGTATAGATAGAGGACCATCTTTTATGATTGGTTCAGCCCAGATAAACCGTAGAGAATACTGTCGCCTGCATTTTGCATCAGCTGTGGGAAACTCAGCCTTTCAAAAGTAAGAGCAGCCTGCCAATGCATCTGTCCATCTTCAAGATTCTATATTTTTCTTGAACATCCTTGACTCTGCCTTCGTATGTACTCTACCTTCCAAGGCTATGGCAGTTTGGCTCAGATCCAAATCATGTTATTTTTAAGCATGATAAACTCACCATGAGGTGATTTTACCATCAGGTTTTCCTTCTATATATGTTGTTTGACGGCCCCCTCATGTGGTGAGAGACGGTATTTGCTATATCAGAAGGAAATCTGAAAACTAAAATCTACCATACCTTTCTAAATACTAGGTCTTATTGCATGAGGGCACATTCTGAGTCATATTTTCAGTACATCTTCCCCAAAAGAACAGGGCAGAATTGCCTCATGGTAACTTTTTTACAATCACAAATAAAATCTAGTTAGGTTCACAGTCTAGAAAGAGCCAGACACCTCAGTCTTCTATGGAGAAACTTATAGCTGATACCATTCAGAGGGAATAATGCCTACACACACACGACAGCACAAACTCTTCTTACTACCTTTTCTTATTATTTAGTAGGCTATCAGCGCATCCCTGAGATGCGCTGGTGGCCGTGCCGAAAGGCCTTTGGAGGCTGTCAACGGCCTCTGCCAGCACAAGGGCCCACAGCGCAGGTGCCCGGAATGCGCACGCTGGTGTTGGTGGCCCCAGCGCTGGCATGCAGACCCAGACGCTGGTCCCTGGCCGCTGCCATGGCAGCTCTGGTCCAGGACACTGCTGGAGCCTCCCAGCGGCATCTGGATGCCGGCACAGGCCATGGCAGCTACCTAGGAGGCATTCAGGCACCCCAGGAGGCATTCCCAGGGCATTCTGGCGCCGGCTGGGGGGCAGGGGGGCGGGGCCACCATTAGGCGGCCTCCTAAGCTGTTTTGGCTCAGGAATGCCCCTTTTTATTTTTAGCAAGATACGCCACCTTTTAGGTGGTGCATCTCCCGTGCAATCCTATGCGGGTTGCACAGAGTTTTGGCGCCAGGCGGAGGTTTCGGCCGGCCAAAACCTCCTTAGGAGGTAACGCCGCTGGGTTGCCTCCTAAGCTTGGTGCCCGCATTCCTCTCAGGAATGCGCTGTAAATGAAGTTTGCATTCTGCAAGTATAGATCAACAGTTTTGGCTGTTACTGGAGTGGCACTTCCAAGTCTGATGAGGCAACAGATCTCCCATTCCCTAGTACAGGTTGAGTATCCCTTATCCAGACATCCACTATCTGGACTAGGGGTGTGCATATTGATATACCGGAACTGAAAATAAACCCGAAATTAGCTGTTTTGGCAATATTTGGGTTTTGGGTCGACCAAATACCAAAACCTTGGAATCTGCCCAAAATCGAATAGGCAATTCCCAAAAAAGCCGAACAGATATTTGGCTTCTTCGGGTTTCGGCTATTCACCTTTGCTCAGATGCACAGCTCTGTGCTTTCTCCCACTTTTGAATCTTTGTCTGGTTTTGTTAGGCCCCCATAGCTCTTCCTTTTTTGCAACTGCTCTGTTCAGCACAAAATTATTTAAATAGAGAATTAGATCACTCCAATCCAATCCAATTACTGTTCCTTCAACCATTGTCATGAATAGGAGCACACAATCAGGTAAAACAAACCAGGCAGATGACTCTTTAAATACGCTCCACTATAACCGCTGCCAAATATATGGCCACCTGTACAATAACTTGGGTTTCTACATCTCTTAATAACCAAGACATTTTTTTATAAGGGGAATCAGAGCCAGCTCCAAGTAATGGGAGAATTAAGTTTGATCTTAAATCTGAAAATACAGGACAATCTAAAACTATATGGTCAATAAAGTCTACTCGATCTAAACCACAAATGGTATACCTTGGTATCTTCCCATTAAAACTTCAGAGGGCAATGCAAGAATTAGATCACTCATTAATTATATAAATAAGTTATCAATAAATGGTTTTTTTTTTCATGTTCCTGTGTGGCAAGGAAGCCTCCTGAATAAATATTGGCAAAGTGGGGGTTCGCAGTAAGAATGGGGAATTGTGAATATTGCCTCTCTCTTTCACTGATGAAAAAAGATCTTTGGGTTTTTACCAGAGTTGTAAGTGTGAAAGGAAAACATGCTGCTTTGCATGAGTAAGAATTGTAAGTTAAAATTGGACATGTTTTTTTACTGAAACCATTCTGTTGGATCCAGACATGCAGACAAATGGACTTGGCCCTGGTCTATTTTTGTAGTTTAAGAACTACAGAAAAGGAGAGCTTACTGGGATTGATCCCCGTGCCTCAGCTTAAGGAAAGTGGGATCATCTGCCCTTTTCTTCCCATCTTGATTACCTTGATGAATTTTCTGGGGCATGAAAACAATTCTTCACAGTTGTTCTGCATTTCTTCTCTCCTTCTAGCTGGCCACATAGACATTCATGTCTGGTAGTGCACATTTCTCTCCAAGCATCACTCCTTTCTTTAGTCACTCAGCATAGAGTATTCCTTGGAGGGAAAGTCTTTAACTTAATTATGTACTCACAATGCTCACCAATGTTTAGCCCAGTGGATTGTACTTAGACTGTCTTGAACAGAGTGGAGCTCACAGTAGAGATCATTGCTTCTTTCCCTTTTTTTCTGCTGTTCTATGTGCACCCTTGTGGATGGCATGAGAGGAAGACAAGGGGCTGAATTCAAAAGGGAGATGAACAGACACGCCCCCCCCCCAACATTGTACAAACTTTGGCTCTGTATTATCAAGTGTAGGCCAGGCAATTTCTGCCAGTTTCCCTTCTTCGTACTGCACCATCCTGCTGTTCCATCCTCAATATTCAAGAGCAGATTTTGATAGGCAGCAAGGGGCTGCTGATGGGAGGAGGAAGGTGGCAAAGATTTCTTCTGCAAAGAGAAATCTGCTTGAAAGGGCCTGCATCCAACCTGCTGATTTTCTCTAACAATGCAGTGTAAAAAAAGAGGTTGTGATTAATAAAATCCTACCCTTCGGAATTTGTCTGTGTAGTCCTTAGTGATGTTAATGGCTGCCAATCAATTTGAATTGGCAGCATCTTTCTACTGACTGGAGTGTCATGGACTATGCGTGTGCTAAATTTAAGCTTCCTGCGTGTCCTGGAAGTACTTTAAGCATTATGGGTGCATTCTGATAACCTTCTTTTGAGGTAGAGCTGTACAAAGATCCCATTTTGTGTGTTTTTAAATTAATGATGATGTCCTTAATTTCATATCTACTGAATTTCAAAGCTTTATTTGACAGGGAAATACCAGCTCTGTACCTGTGTTGGTGGCAAAGAAGGCAAAACGTGTGCACAAGTACCAAACTAAAACCAACAGGAAAGTGACTGAAATGAATCTTTGTGCAACCCCCCCATACCTTACAAAGGTTTCTTGCATATACAAACACTATCTCCAGCCAAATGCTGACATCCCAGCCATAATGAATGCAGTAAAAAAAAAAAAAAGACTCGGCCTTCAGTGAATGGCATATCCCTGGCTCCTGAAATCTATGACCCCATGAGTTTTCATGATCACTAGCCATCATAATAATGGACATTTTGATAGTACAGAATAAGCAATACTAAACCATCTGTCAGGTATTAGCAGCCTTCTGTGATATTTTGGTGGAGATGACACATTGGGACAGCACTATAAAGCAACATTTATCCCAGTAACTTTTGCTGCATGAATGCAACAAAAAATGTCAGGTGCTGAAATCAAGCATGAATAAGCAAGTTGGTATTTTCTGGATAACCCAGCTCTTTAAAAACAAACCAATCGTGACCTAACCTTGCAAGAAAGGCAGTCTCAACTGGTCAACAACACCTTTCAGTCTACTGATCAGACTAGTAGGAAAAGATATGTAAAGGTCTTGATCGCATCTCTTCTGATAGGTGGTTCCAGAATAAATATATGTATGTTCTTGTGTAATGGTTGTTTTGGATCCATAAAGTTCAAGCACAGAGATGGCAGCCAAATCCCTGTGGCCTAACAACTCATCAGATCATAGACACAAGCTTGTAATACTGAGCTGGCAGCCTCCAAGGGAACCAGAAGTGCTTGAGAAAGAGGTGCTAAAGAGTCAGTAAATTGCATTCTGTTTCCCAGGTCTACAACAAATAAGAGGAGAAGTGTATGGCTAAGGGACACGATGCTTCAGGATTTACAAGATCCAAGAAGCCTGACAATGAAGATTTAATTTTTTCCTATATGAAACTCCTATCATCTCCTGCAAGCAGAGGCTGTAACTCTAGTAGTCCTAAATAAATTTCAGCCGTGGGCAATTACAATCTGCTTACCCAAGGCCCAAGTGTCATTTTAGCATATTCTCATTTACTTTTTGTCCAATCTGTTTAAATAATTGCCTTCTTGTTAAACAGCTGTCACATTCCATCCAAAAAAGTAAGTATGTTTTGTGTTTTCCAGTATTTGTAAATGTGTTTTGGCAGGCATTCTTTTGAAAAAGAGAACGCCAAGATGTGTTAATTGTTGATTAATGAATATGCAGCATTCACTTGTGACTTTATGGTTAAAAAGACAACCTTTCTTCCTCTGTCAGGAATATCCGTTGGATGTATGCTAAGAAAACAGGATGGCACGTTGCCTGCAATGCGTTACACATCCCAGTACTGCCATGGTTGCCTGGCAACTGAGAAGTATTTGCAGGCGAGATAACTCTGATTGAACATATAGGAACATATAGCAACAGGAATGCACATTCTTCTGATGGTTCATATGTATATGAGAGATTCATATGGATATGTAAGATGTTATTGTTGCCATGCTGTTGTGTTTATTTCTATAAACCTAAGCCAGGCATTTACAGTCTTCTTGTAGAAAATTATTTTCTGGTCAAACTTTTGCATGTTACAAAGTTAGTCTAAGTTAACCATTTCCTTGCTAAATAGCAGACTGCCTTACCCCTGAGTAGTAAGATCTAGGAAACACAGACTTGACTTAGTATGTGTTCATTGTGATCCAGTGAACTATAGTATTTATGTTCATGGGCTTAAGTCATCGCTCATCTTTAGCTTTTGTGCCACATCTTTAGCTTTTCTGTATCATGATTTGCAAACAGTAGAGGAAAATTATGCCCAGTCTTTCATAGCGCACATATGATTCTGGGTGAGTGAAGGTATCCCAGTCCAAAGATGGCTGATAGAAGATAAGCTTTTCATTAAATGGAAGGAGAAAGATATGTAAGGAATGATACATCAGTGAAGAAAGAGTGGGAAGAAGAAAAAGAAGAGTTGGTTTTTATATGCCAACTTTCTCTACCACTTAAGGAAGAATCAAACTGGTTTACAATCCCCTCCCCTCCTCACCCTGTGAGGTAGGTGGGGCTGAAATAGTGTGACTAGCCCAAGGTCACCCAGCTGGTTTGTGTAAGAATGGGGAAACAAATCCAGTTCACCAGATTAGCACCTGCTGCTCATGTGGAGGAGTGGGGAATCAAACACAGTTCTCCAGATTAGAGTCCACCGCTCCAAACCGCTGCTCTTAACCACTATACCACGCTGGCTCTCATATCAGTATGTGGGACAGTAGCTCACTTGTAAAACATCCGCTTTGTATGCAAAAGGGTTCAACCCCCAACATCTTCATTTAAAAGATTAGGTCATAGGTGATGGGAAAGACCTCTTCTCAAGACTCAGGAGCACCACCGGTTCTGTCCTCAGAATCTCCAGTTAAAAAGATGTAGGCATGGTGAAAGACTTCTGTGTGAGATCAGTGTAGACAATACTTGCCCTGATAGACTGATAGCCTGACTCAGTTTAAGGCAGCTTCATGTATTCATGTGAGTTTTGGGCAGGAGATGTGATTCTGTGGTAGAGCATCTGCTTTGCATGCAGATTATCCAAGTTCAATCCTAGGCATTTAAAAGGATCAAGTAGTACATAATGTGAAAGACCTTTGCTTGAGACTGGCCATTAGGAGTATACAACAACAACTTTGATTTGATGTGTTTAATATTAAGGGTGACAAGATTCTCTGGGATCAGTCATGTTTCAGATTTGGTCTCCCTTTACTCCTCTGGATTAGTTCTGATGATCTTTGGTTGAATTTTGAGGAAATTCACAGAACAGATCTCAAAATAGACCCGCCCTTTACTCACTGAGGGACATTACAATTTCTTTTGAAATTCCATGGGTGCATAATTCCAGGATCCTGCGATTGAGGGATCACTTGAAAAACATGTGTGGATATTTACTAAGATTCCTCAGTGTCTGCAAAATGCAGGCACCAGGGAACCTTTTGTATTTGAGGTCTCCAGGTATCCATTTTCACAATTCAGAGATCTTCAGAAGAGTTTTCAGGTCTTAACAAAGGCTCTTTGGTCTTCTATAAGGAGATTCTCTAATGTGATATTCTTTAAATATTACACTAGAGAGTCCATTATAGTGAGAGGACTTAGTGTTGCTAGTATGATAAATCACTACATTGTAAGGAAGATGTAGCTCACTATTGTTCAGGAAACAAGGACCAATCACTGGGGGGGAAAAGAGAGGGCCGGGTCTTAGGAAGCAATTTGTTCCACCCAGCTCCCTAGTCCAATTGAGACATTACACCCACCTCTAACCTCACCATTTCTCCCAGTCTCCACCTCCTCCTAGAGAAAGAAACTTTAAACAGATAATCTCCTGGTCTAGAACCTAAGAATTCATTGTCTGTCTTGATAGGTGTGTTCAGGGGTGTTTCTCTGCGCAAATGAAACAAGAGGCTGCTTAAATATTATATCAAATTGTGTGCCTTTGTGGCAGGCAAAGCTTTCATTCCGATTGTTGTTCTCTGCTTTCCTCCCTAGGAAACTGCCTTTTTCTGGGCAGTTGTAAAAGACTCTTCTGTAGTTAAAAAGCACACTGTCTCCTTGCTATTTTTTAAAAAACACTTAATGGTGACTAAAGCTGAAATACAGAGCTTCATGACCAAGTCTATTGCCTGATGGCATGCAAGGCTGCCTTACCACTGCTTGATCTTATTGCTTGGCCTTTGTAATGGGAATCCTGATTCCTGTGCCTACTGCCATAAGGGCTCTTCATGCAGAGTAGTCAGGCATCCAGACCATCCAGACCCAGGATGCTTCTTCTCAGCAATCTGTTTCCAGAAGATCAACTGTGGGTGGGATTAATTAGGCGGGTAATAAAGGGGTGACCACATCCCCTGACAAATTACCACTGCCTCAATTGTGAGCAGAAAAGCAGGGGAGCTGGAAGAGCCATCCCATTGCTGGAGGTGCTGGGCTAGCACAGCAAGGAGTGTCCAAATCAAGCAAGGCAGTCAGAAGTCAGAGGCAGGCAGATGGAGTTTCAATTCCTTTCTTTCTTTCTTTCTTCCTTCCTTCCTTCCTTCCTTCCTTCCTTCCTTCCTTCCTTCCTTCCTTCCTTCCTTCCTTCCTTCCTTCCTTCCTTCCTTCCTTCCTTCCTTATATTTTTATTCCACTCTTCTTGACTAAATCCAGGATCAGGGCGGCTAACAGTATAAAATTATTACAATTAAAATAATAAATATCATATGAATAATTAAAACCATAAATATTAACAAACAATAAGGGGGCCTGGGCATGGCTCTCAGATGATGTTATTGTTTCCATTTTGACCTGATCACTTGAGAGAATCCCTGACAAGGGAGGGAGCAAGGCAATGGCAGCATGGAATCTCTTTTTAAAAAACACACACGGACATTGCAGAAATCATGGGGAGGGGAAGCAGAAGGGCTGCTTATTTGGTCAGTTTCACATCAAGGGGTGGCTGGCCAAGGGGACTGGTTCTCCCCATGGCCGAGTGTGTTTTTGCTCACATGACTCTGCAAAGCTGGGGGGAAATAGTTTGGGTGATGGCAGGTTGAGGGTTTTACAGACCCCTCTCTTTTTTGGGTGCAAAATGGTGACTCCTGAGGCGGGGCTTACTGGGGCTGGTGATGCATTTCCCAGGGGGGGGGAAAACAATTATAGAGTAGTGTTTTCAGGTGGGAGGGTCCCTGAGGTTCTTCATTTTAGCCTGTGACTTCTTCATTGCAGGAATTTACTTCTAGTATTTCTGGAATTTCTCCAGGCCAATAAGCCTCCATGCATAGGGTTTAGAGAATTCAGTTTAGAAAACTGTGCATCAAGGGAGGGGCAAACCCAGTGCAAATTTCCCCTGCATAAATGGCCTAACACTTTTGGTTTTTTGAAAAAAAATGTTATTGATTATCAATTATTAATTTAGTGGCTCCCTATTTATTTATTTATACAACTGGCTGCTGAGAAGTGTGCAGATAAAACTAATCTATAGGGGAGGAGGGAAGCAGGATTTCCATCAGGATGTCTGAACACATGCATGCATGAAATACTACTGATTGCACTGTATTTTAGTATTTGAATAAGAGGAAAGTAACTTGATGAACAGGAATGAACTGCTCACAGCTGAATTTCCCAATGAAAGAATAGTTTCCTGTTTGCTGCTGGTGAGCAGAGCAGGAAACAAACAGAAGCATTTCTCATTGGTATTTCTAGTGATTGTCTCCATCTTTAGAAAAAGAAGGGCAATAAAATGGCAAGCTCAAATAGCCTTGCTGGTCTCTTACAATTTCCTACTACTCAATAGAGTGGCAAGCCTGCTATATATGATCAATTTATTTCTTTTTCCTTTGCCTACTAGAGATTGAACAAGCTTTTGCTTATTAAAACATAAATTAACATGAGGCACATAGAAAAAAATATTTAAATCACTTGTGAAATTTTCAGTAGAATCCAGTATATTTTAATTTTAGAAATTGTCATAAATGGGAAATTTCTGTGATAATTTTAGTGCTTTATGACATACAATAAATACAGTTCTTTGTATTAGATTACATCCATGTAGCTATGGAAACAGGGATTTGAATAAGCATACAGGAAGCATGTTTGTTATAGTATTATTGAAGTTTGCTAGAGTAAGTAAACTGTGATGAAATCTGATCTCACTGCAGACTGGTTTTCAAAATATGGTGTGCCTGCCTGGTAAATTCCTCCTGAGCAAGCTTATTAGATTAACCCTCCAGTCAAATGTGAGTCAAAAAATCTTTTGACTGCAATTCTTTTTTTTCTTTTCTTTTTTTGCCACATCTGTGTTCTTGTAAGACAGTGGGCAATCCTTTGCACAGATCAAGGTGAGTCTAGAGGCTCATTGCCCAAGTTATATAATGTGAAATGTTCCATTTCAGTGGAAAGGGAGATTCAACATTGCAACATTTCCCCCTGATACAAGCCCTTTTGCTTGCTCTAGCTTCGTATTAGTCATGCACTGACGCCCATGGAGTAGTTCACTGGAAAAAATAATCTCTTGTCAATGGCTTTGTAAACATACTGCTGACAAAAGGCAAAACCTTTTTAGTTTCCCTCACCTCTGTCCTTTTAAAGTTCATTACAGCATCCTAAGGCTGGTTGAGTTGTACAGTACAGCAGTCATGTCTAAATGCAGGTCACTGTGCAAAAGCAGTAGTCATGTTTATTGGCAGGCTGATAGAGGGGAGATGAGTAGAACCCCAAATGAACTAGCTTCAGTCTAGCCCATAGTGTCACTTCTTCCCATGTGCCTCTGGCTTGTTAGTATCATCACTGCAGTTTTATCTGCTATTTAATATAAAGGCTGTCATTGTGTTTTCATATAGGTATTAGTGTTGTTGTTTTTTAAAAAATCAGTCTACTACCTTTGGGCTAAAAGTGTACACTGACAAGATCCACTGCTACCATTCATCCGCCTTGAGTCCCAGACAGAAAGATGGACTATAAATAAAGAACCTTCCAAACTCAGCCACACACTTGAGTTGGGGTGTGTGTGTGTGTTAAGTGCCGTCAAGTCACTTCCGAGTCATGATGACCCTATGAATCAATGTCCTTCAAAATTTCCTACATTTGACAGCCTTACTCAGATCTTGCAAACTGAGGGCTGTGGCTTCCTTTATTGAGTCAATCCATCTCTTGTTGGGTCTTCCTCTTTTCCTGCAGCCCTCAACATTTCCTAGCCTGACTGTCTTTTCTAGTGACACTTGTCTTCTCATAATGTGACCAAAATACGATAGTCTCAGTTTAGTCATTTTAGCTTCTAGGGTCAGTTCAGGCTTATTTGATCTATAGCCCATTTATTTATTTGTTTGTTTGTTTGTTTGTTTGTTTGTTTGTTTTGACAGTCCACAGTATCTGTAACATTCTCCTCCAACACCACATTTCGAAGGAATCTACTTTCTTCCTATCAGCTTTCTTCAATGTCCAGCTTTCACACCCATACATAGTAATAGGGAATACGATGGCATGAATTAATCTTGGTGGCCAGTGACACATTTGGGGTAGAGGAAGTTATATACAATAATTTCCCCAACTCTTACCACTTTGCATAAATCTTCCAAGATTAGATTTCATGTCTGCTTCTTCATAGCTTTAAGAGAAATTCTCTTCTTTCCTCTTTACCCAAGTACTTCCTGAAATCCAACAACCTGTTCTTTCACTTTTTTAAAATGAAGTCAGAGTCTTTTTCTAATCATTTCTGCTTCGATCATAGAGAAATTCGAAAAGAGAAGGGGCAGGAAGAGAGGTTCTACAAAATGTCACAATTTCACTCTGTAGATGGTCAGAGGCCGACAATGTCTTTTCAAATGTCTTTCTATCTTCCTGAAAAAAGCATCACCCTGTGGTATATTAAATAAAGTAAGTGGAAGAGATGACATTACAAAAGGGTGCATTGATTTCTCTACAATGAGAAGTCAAAATAAATGAAAGGAAAAAATCCTTTTTAAAAAACAGAAAATAAAAAAAAATAAAAGGAATCAATGGCTACATCTAAAAAAAAAGTGAATTTCAGAAAAAGATATCCCCCTACACATAACAATGCTAATTCTTTATGCTCATAACACCATGGGCAATTTCCTTTGATCTAGTGCTCTTGATCAGTGCTTGTCTCTTCATTATCCCCAGTGCTTCTGCCAAAACAAAACTGTTAGGCCAAACTACATGTTTGATTTTTTAAAGAGTTGGGTCAGGGTTCCTGGAACCCATCTCAGGTTACCCACATCCACACTGCAGCTGCAAGGAATGGCTTTTAAAAAAAATAAAGGAGAGCCCAAATATGCTGATATTGCTGCCATTGGGAGAGGGGGGCTTTTGCCTCCTCCCAAGCCATTTCCTCATGCTGAAACTGCATTTCCCCCATTTTTGTGGCTCCATACAGAGTATGCTGTGCAAGTAAAGCTGCAAAAATGGGGAAACTCCCCCCCCCCACTCTGGTTTGGTATGGGAAAATGGTTTGGGAGGAGGCAGAAGCCCTTCCTCCCCTTGAAGCAGCATTCCATGCCCATTTGGGCTCTCCTTTATTTCCAAAAAGCCATTCCCCATAGCTGCTGTGTGGCTGTGAGCAATCTGAGCTGGGTCCAGGGATCCCAACTTTAAAAAAAAATACAAATGTGTAGTTCAGGTCACCCGTGCATTCCTTTGCATTGCAGACTCTAATGAATTTTCACAACATGTACAAGGTAAATCTATACAGTTTTTTTAAAGCCAGTGTGGAATAGTGGTTAAGAGTGTCAGACTAGTATCTGGGAAACCCAGGCTCAAATCCTCATGTGCCATGGAAGCTTGCTAGGTGACCTTGGGCCAGTCACACACTCTCAGCCTCTCCTACCTCAGAGGGTTGTTGTGAGGATAAAATGGAAGAGAGGAGAATGATATAAGCTGCTTTGGGTCCCCATTGGGGAGAAAGGTGGGGTACAAATGAATGAAATAATATACATTAAACAAATTAAAGGAAAATTCCCCACTATCCAAGTACAATTTGTACTTATTTATTTAAAATATTTGTTAGCCGCTTTTCTACCTAACGGAACTAAAGGCAGCTTACAATATAGATTTTACTGAGGTCAGTAAAATGAGTACCCAGCTTGCTGGGGGTAAAGGGAAGATGAACCCATAAACAAAGTCTGCCTTGGAAATGTCAAGATGTGATGTCACCCCATGGGTCAGGAATGACCTGGTGCTTGCACAGGGGACCTTTACCTTCTATCTATCTATCTATCTATCTATCTATCTATCTATCTATCTATCTATCTATCTATCTATCTATCTATCTATCTATCTATCTATCTAAAACCAAAACATAAAATTTCATTTAGCTGAGTCAATAATTCTGTTTTTAATTCCTAGGTATAGTCATAGTAGTATTGTTACAGACCCAGTCCAAACCAGTAAACAAAGTAAGCCCTAGTTAATACAGTTATTGCAGTGGAAGCAAGTTAATTTTACTTCATTTTCATAATGTTGTTGATCAAAATGGACATGACAAATCATATACAAAATATTCATTCCTGGATTTCTACACAGTATTTTCAATGAAAAAGGAATCATGAGCAAAGTTAAAGGAATCACTCAGTTCTCAGAAGCAACCACTGAATTCTGGAGGGCAAAACAAGCAGGCTGCAATCTGAAACACAGTTGAGTAGGGGGATAAAATACTTCCCTCATCCCAGACCCTGGGATCAACATTGTTCTACTAAGTAAATGATAATAAACACCTTAACTAACCCAGTGGTGGGTAATGCAGTTTGAGGAAAACATTTTGCTATCAACTTTTTATTAATGGTATCACTTGTTTTCATTAATACAAACACTGTAATACTAACACTGAGACTATTTTCAGATGCCTATAAAGAGGCTTTAGGTGAGCAATGAGCAAGCTTGCCACAGCACTCCTAACAATATTAAATCAGCAACAGCACATTTGAAAGTGAACTGAATATTAATGCCTCAGGCAGGACATAAACAATATTTCACATCTAATGTGTCACTGACATATTCAAGAAAACATTTTTTGGCCCATACTGGACTGAAAATAAATTGGATTATCCCCTATGACATGTGCATGCTGCATGTAAGGAAGAGTTACTTTGCCTATAGTATATTGTCTACTACCATATACAGAATAATATGATTTCAACTGGCAGAAGCTCTTACCCTGCCAGAAATTTTGTTAGTCTTTAAGGTGCTACTGGACTCTTGCTCTTTTCTACTTCCTAATATGAGTCTTTCTGGTAAAAGGGCTTGCCACCACCGCTAGCCTCTCTGCCAGTTCTCTCCAAGCAAACACTCATTTGGAAAGTGGTGGGGAACTTGCAAGGTGATGGTTCACTGGACCCAGGAGGTGACTTCAATTGGTTCCTATGCTCCTGAGTGATTAATTGCATCAGGAAGCACTAGGATTTCCAGCCGTTGGCTGGCAACCAGCAGCAGAGGGAGGAGTGGGGATCGGTGGGAATGGCATTGCGCTGATGGTGCAATGACTTCCAGTGAGTAAAGTATGGCAAAATCCTGAAATGCCATGTTGGCAACACTACTATTTGAGCTTTTTTTCCCTGCCACCACCCTGCCGAGTGGCAGAGAGAAGAAAAAAAGGATGCCGAGCTCTGAGGATGGAGACCTGGGATCCCTGGTAAGCACAGACAACTACAAATCATATCGACTCTGGAAGAAAGTGGCATTCTTGTGAATGCTCCGGAGCATCAGAGCCAATTGGTCATTATGATCCGGTCTATATAAGTAACCTATATAAATAAAATATGTGCACAAGCTGCTCATATGCAAATCCCCCTTTTAGAAATTTTCTTAGTTAAACTAGAAGGCAGGCAGACTAGAAAACTGGGCAGAGAGCACACACAGAATAACAACAGAATAACCTGAGGGCTGGTACAGTATAGTGGTTAGAGTACTGGGCTAGGACAGGGAGACCTCCGGTTCTATTGTGAAGGGGAAACTGGAGAAAAAGGATGAAAACAGTAATCAAGAGACCTTTTCATATTTAGTTATTCCTTTACTCTACTTTAACTTCCTTTAGCTTTAGTTCAGGGTTATCCACTTTAGTTGCCCTAATTTAATTCACTTTGCCTGTATCTCTTTTCTCAATTCTACTGCACATTTACAATCCTACATGGTTTGGGAGTTTAATATTCCCTTTTTGGTGCCAATCTCTTCCTTAGTAACGCAAATCTCTTGAGGTAATTCCTGCACTACACATTCAGCAGGGCAACAAAAACCATGGCTCCTGATGCCATTATCCCTTTTTTGTTTTGTCTTTTTGTTCTTTGGCCTCTGTGGTCAAATGACATGTAAAAACAAATAATGTTGGAAACCTTAAAGCCACATGAATGAATAGGGCCAAAGCATAGGCCTGTGGTAAGCCTAAATTTTCCCAACACTTTTTATTAACACTGTTAGTTTTGCTCAGCTATTTTTTAGCACTTACCCTTCAACTGAAAGGGCAAGCAGTTAATGTACATTCTTAGCCAACTGGCAGGAACTATTCTGTAAATGAGACTTCTGTTTCCCAAAGAATGAACAGAATTGCTCCTATACAAAGCACTGAGTATTCACCCGATCAGGAACTGTACAAGCAGGAGCTTGTTTTCCAAACAAGAGTCAGTCACAGGGCGGTCGGATCAAATTGGCTGAATAGCCAGAATGCTTGCTAATGCTAATAATGAAACAAGCAATGAAGAAAATAAATTAACACAAGAGTATGTGAAAAACCTTGCCCTACAGTGCCAGTGTAAAAGTATCAAGCCAGCTCTGCAAAGTTGAGGTTCAATATCTTAATTTCATCAATCTACCCTGGAAATGAATATATTTGGAATGTTAAAAAGCTGCTTAGATTTACTAACGCCATGTCTGGTTAAACATGAATAGGCTAAAGAAAGTGATCAAAGAAAGACATGGCTATGAGAAGACTAAGTGGAGGTTCAATATCTTAGATTTCATCAGTCCATCCCAGGAATAAATATACTTTGAATTTTTTTTTAAAAAAAATTGTATACCGTTTATTATAATACCCATCTCAGGTTAAATGTAAGTTGACCACATAAAATGGTCAATTTAAAGTAAGACATGGCTTTGACAAGGCAAATCGATATTTCAGGTTATAAATAAATGCATATTTCATGACCTCAGGGAATACAGGAAAAACAAAAACAAACAAAAAAAACCCTAGCGGCAACCTTGCTTTGTGCTGCCATGTTCACCCCTGGAAGGTAAAAACATAGTTGTCCAGATCACTTTTTAAAAAATTGGTTTAAGATTATTCCTTTGCATTTGTTTTGGAAGTGTCCTGCATTATCAAAGAAAAAGAAAAATGGCATTTAAATTATTTTCAATTAATAAGTGGGTGGCAAGAGGCGATAATGAAAGTTACTCCTATCCTGACTGCCCAATAGTAAAACACAGATTGAAACCCTGATTCGACAATGAGTGTTATAGCCAGGAAACTATTAATATTTCAGTTCAGCCCATAATAAAAGTTACTCCTATCCTGACTGCCCAATAGTAAAACACAGATCGAAACCCTGATTCGACAATGAGTGTATTATAGCCAGGAAACTATTAATATTTCAGTTCAGCCCATATAGGGTAACACCAGAACCATTCCTCTTGAATAACAAGCTCAAAAATGACAATATAAAACATTAATTAAATTTAAAAGAGAGATGCTGAAAGGCACTCTGGCTCCAACTTATTCAGGCAGCTTGATCTGAAGATTTCTCTCTCTCTTTTGGCATATTGCTTCAGGAGCATTCCAGGTAGAAGCCCCCAAGATGTTTTGTGCAATCCCTGCAAACTCTTAGGTGACTTATGTTCAATCACTTTATGTGGCTTGACTATAGCTGTTTCATCTCATGTCAATTTAGAAAATCTTCCCCAATTACAATAACAGAAGAGGTTAATTGGCCAATTAAAGTTAGGGAAAGCTCCAGGGTGTGACACAATTCCTCCAGAGCTGATAAAAACAAATACTGAATGGTGGGCACCAGTGCTGGCCACACTTTTTACAACTATTGACCAGACTGCACCAATCCCCATTGACTGAGATCTAGCATTTATCCTCCCAATATACAAAAAAAGGTAAGAACTCTAACTCCTCTAATTATTGCCCAATTAGTTTGCTCAGTGAGTAAGCTTTACACCAGGTAGTTATGCGGGAGGTTTTGGGACTGGTTAGATCGAGAGAACATCATAGTCGAAGGACAAGCGGGCTTTAGGTCCAGTCACTCTACCCTGTATCAGTGCTTGATTTTACATTACCTAGCAATGAAATATAGTGCTAGGCTCCATGGGGCACTCTATGTGACCTTTGTAGATTACAAAATGGCTTTGATAGTCTTGCCCATGATAGATTATGGGCTAAATTAGAGGTATCCTCAGTAGATCGCAGACTACTCATTCTTATTTGTATGTTGCATGAAAACAATTTCTTGACTGTAAGATGTAGCCAACAAGGCCACCTATCTGCCAGGGTCTCTGTCAAGAGGGGAGTGAAGCAAGGCTGTATTCTGGCCCCTCTGCTATTTAACTTTTATATTAAGTCAGTGATTCAAGCTTTGTCAAATCCAGATTTCTCCCCCCACCCCAACTTAGCAAACAGGCCAATATCCACCTTACTATAAGCAGATGATGCAGCACAACCATTGTATCCTATTCCGAAGTAGGTCTCTTACTGTGTACTGCAAAAAGAAGCAATTAACAATAAATTTCCCAAAAGACTAAGATTCTAGTCTTCACATGAACATATGTTAAACATAGATGGCAGATTGATAGACATGAATAGGTGAACATCTTCAAATACTTAGTGGTAGTGTTTCGATCGACAGGTTTGTGGAAGGCTCAGATGACCCAGGTTACCAAAAGTGCCCAAAGACTGGCATCAGCTATTCTGACATTTTCCTTCTCAAAAGGGGTCTCACACATTTCCTACATAATTAAAGTTTTCCAAGGTAAACACCTCAACTTCTGTATGGTTCACAAATCTCTGTATACAAAGACTTCTATCCCTTGGAAGCAGTTCAATCTAAATTCCTTAGATGCATTTTTGGTGTTCCTCATTGTGCACCAAATGTAATTGCTAGTATTATAAGAGAGAATATGTATAAGATGTATTACAGATGGTATATAACCCCAGAGATATTGGCCAAAATGGACAAATCTATTTCTGACAAATGTTGGAGATGTAAGGAAAAGGCACATTTTTGTCCATAAAAAAGCAGATACTCCAGACTTTTTAAAAACCTTTATGAATAATTAATTACAGCACAATAAGACTATGAATTTTAATTTTTGTATATTAATGTTACATGTGTATGTAAACTGTGCTGTTAAATTGTTGTTGACTTATGTCTTGATTTTAATAAGTGTTGATGGTTGGTTGGGTTTAACGCCAATTGACAAATGAGAATACAGTGCACCAAACACAAGGATGGTGATCCAAAGATGATAACATATTCACATGGGGACTGGGAACACCTGAATAACAATATTATATTTATTACTGCCATAATTCAAGAGCTACAACTATCAAATGTTTTCAGCATAACACATACTGACATAATGTTTAAAAGGTAATAAAAGGCAAAATCATATGTCAGACAATAAAAGGAACATGTAGCAGTCATCTTCCACAAATATACCCTTGGGGAACACAATGTCTAGCACTTTACTGCCTTAACTGGTGGCATTCTCCCTTAAAGTGACGCACAATGACACATCCTTTCAGATAAGATAAAGGACTGATCTTGCAACTTATGGCAAATAGAGGTGTGTGTTTTTTTTTCTTTTCCATGTTTGTTCCTATGCTCAGGACTCTAGTCTGTCAATGGCAGATACTGAATACAAATGTGAAGATTATATATCAACAAACATACCACTTGTAATCCTATGAAATGTATCCAAGGATAATATTATTCACCTACAGTTTACAAGTGCAGCACTAAATCTTAGCTGAAAATAAGGTATCATGTCATAACACATGAGTGTTTTATCAAGGCAATATTGAAATAGTCATATGAATATTTAAAATGCTTCCTGGGGTTATTTAAACAAGTTCATTGGCACTGCTGAGTAACAATTTCTGAAAGAAAAAACAAGAGGTATCTACAGGTGTGTAGTAGTATGCTTGAATGTTTAATTGCGCAATATCTTTATTTTAAAACAGTAAAAAGCAGGCTGCTATAAACACATTTCTATACCAATTCTACACCATGTAATTATCTCACACAATGTAGTCACTAACAGCAGGAACTAGAAACTGGCAATGCAAATTTCTGCTGTTGGAGATAGAAACTCTTTGTAATCAACAATGAGAACTCTCAGTAGTTCAGTGCCTCTTGCAATAGCAACAACACACTAATCTCGATTCTTTGAAGACCTTTTCAGCTATCATTTCCTTCCTTTAAAAATGAACTTCCAATCTGCTCTTGAAATTTTCTCTAAAATACAGCCTGTATGTTAGCAATACACATGAGAGCTTTTTAACAATCATCTCTCATGCTCTCCTATGCCTTTGATGAACCTAGCAGTGTCTCTCGTAATGCCTTTGAACCTGATTAATAACGTTTTCTTGAACCTGATTGGTTGCTCTTTAAATCTCCAGTTGAAGCTAGAGAAAAGGTGGCCCTGTTCTTCCTTGGCTGCTCCCATCCACTCTTTCTGCATTCTTGTCATTGATTTCCTTTTTTTAGCCTGCTTTGCTGCATTCCTGGAAAACAGGTGAGGGGGGAGGGCACAATGGAAATTAGTGAAAGAAGTGCTGGTTGCCTTTTCTGTCACCACAACTGGAAACTTAAGGGAGCAACTAGTGTTCAGGGTAAAACACAGCACTCCTTTACTGTCCACATGTCACGGTCTCCCCACATAAATCGTCCAAGCTAAAAAAAAACTGAACTACTGCTACTAAGCACACTTCAAGGTCTAATTGGATAGACATGATGAAGGTAGCCCCATACTTTAAAACACAGGTGACTATTCAAGAGGTAGAGTGTTTGTGAAGGACATTTCATAAGGAGAAATGCTGGGGGAGGCAGGGTACAAAATCCATCCCCTGCCTGCACATTTTACCCATAGCAATGGGCTTTGAAATTGAATGTAAGCCCCAGTGGGAGAAAAGGCAAGACCAAAGATGAGATTCAGAAGTGCAATTCTGTAAGAAGAAACAGGGAAAAGTTTTGGGAATAACAGTAACATCAGATATGGAAATGGTTGTGAATGAATGTTGCAAACAGATTGTTTTTGACTAATTTAAAAAGGAACATTTCTTTAAAAGTGCACCATCTGTGATTTTGAAGGTAGTTCATACTCATTATCATTCTTTGTGATGTGGAGGGCCTCATCCCGATTTTTTGAACATGTACTGAAAACATGAAGGAATAAAAAAAAATTTGGGGCCTACTTGTCTCATGTACAGAAAATTAGGTTTAAAAAAAGGTAAAGGTCCCCTGTGCAAGCACCGGGTCATTCCTCACCCATGGGGTGACATCACATCCTGACGTTTACTAGGCAGACTTTGTTTACAGGGTGGTTCGCCCATGCCTTCCCCAGTCATCTTCCCTTTACCCTCAGCAATCTGGGTACTCATTTTACCGATCTCGGAAGGATGGAAGGCTGAGTCAACCTTGAGCCATTTACGTGAAACCAACTTCCGTTGGGTTCAAACTCAGGTCATGAGCAGAGCTTGGACTGCAGTACTGCAGCTTACCACTCTGCACCACTGGGAGAAAATTACAGGATCTAAAATACCAGCAGACCATTTGAATGCACTGTTAAAATAGAAACTGCTGTAAAATTGTCATGTGTGGCAAATATGGCTGTAGCTTCATCCTAGAAAAAAGTCTATCATATCCTTTCCCCCAGTTTTAAATGGCTTAGCCTTCCTCTTTAATACCTAGCAATATCTCTGCTTTCCCATCCTAATTCTAGGGGGGGTGGAATTCTAGAAAAATAATTTTTTAAAAAAATGAGAGTTGTAATTATAATTGATTTGTAGCTTTCTGCCCCAAGCCTGTCATCTTCAAAACACCCCATGAGTCCCCCTAGTTGGCCTGGTTTTCTTCTTTCTCCAGCAGTATCTGACAAGGAAAAGAGGAAGGAAGCAGGCAATCACTTTCATGCTAATGAATTCATCCCAGACTAAGGTACTCAGCAATATAGTATTTTTTGGCCTTCTAACCCCATTTGCTTCCTGTCTGTGTCTAATTAACATATATTTTAGCTAGGGTGCATTGTTTATTTGTTTTCTTTAAAACAAATCTGGCCTGGAAATTGTTAAGTTGTTCACTGTCATGTAGTTCACAGATTTTATGGATATACACAATCACAATGGAAGCCCCCTACCCCAACAATGCATGGAGTACATGTTTTCCACAAAGCTATCTCAAAAGCTGGAAAGTTACTTCAAATATATCTGCAAATACTGGAAGCATAAGAGAGTTCTGTTTCCTGTATTTATCCATATAACTTATATTTGAAGTGGAGATTTAAACACCTTTTCATGGGGAGACAAGCATGAGAAGCATACACACATGGGTTTGAATCCAACCAGCTTCTCTGCTAATAAAAAAGTAAGGCAAAATGTACTTTGATTGCAAAAAGAACAAAAGGGGGGAAGCTATGCTGGGGATCAGGGGTCCTGCATGGACAAAAGCCATGTAGGATAAGGGTTGTAGTTGGGCTTACCAAGTTGCCAGTTCCCACAGGCAATTGCCCACTTATTAACGGGGCTGTTTGCAGAGGTGATCCCATGCATGCACAGCTGCAAGTGATGTCATGATGTCACTTTTGGGTTTACCCCAGAAGAGTTGGCATCACGACAGGGACGCTCCAGCATGCCCCCCCCCCCACAAACACTATGGTTTCTACAGAGTTTATGGGAGTGCATGCTGCAGCATCCTGAATGATGGTGATGCTTCTGAGGCATAGCACACACAGGATCATCACCGCCCAGCCCTGCCCCAAAAAGCTCCCGCCGGTGGAGAAAAGGGGACCTGGCAACCCTAACTGTAGAGTAAGGGGTAATTTGGGTTAGGTTGAGTGACAAAAACTTGCTGGATCCAACCCACATATTAGGATTGTGAACATTAATTATATGCACCAATCTGCTTTCTACATGATAACATACATATTCTCTATGCCTGGAGCTGCTCTTTGACTATGACACCAATTGACAATAACAAGGAAATTCCTGTTGTTTAAACTATCTGAACATCATGAGTAGATCCTGTACAAACAGACATTTGAAAATATAGCATCAAAACAGCTTAGTGTATATCCTGGGCCTGGGGAATAAATCTTTTTTTGTTTTCTTTCTCTCCCACCAAAGTCTGCTTCAGTACTAAAAATAAACTATAACATGTACACTGCAGTGAGAGAATTGCATACTTTGCATCATCGGAAAAAGGGGAGCTGCTCGTGCTACACTCATCCAGGAATTTCATTTATTTATGTCTCACCAATAAGCAGCCAGCATTTTATCACTGGAAACTGAATTGTATAAGCATGCACTTTTAGTGAACTCATAGACTCAGAATGTCATTTCAGTTAACACACAAAAGGGATCCTTTTATGTGAGCACAGAGTTTTCCCAAAGGTAAATCTATCATACTTCATCAGCAATTGGGCAATGGAACGATAAAACAAAAGTGAGTGGTTTCGTCCATCTGAAAAGCATACACACCTACATTCTTCATAATCTAAATAAGAGTTACAAGTGCCCTTAGGGTACAGTATAAATTTATTATAAAGAACTATAAAAATTTCTCCCTCTCTCTTGCTGTCACACAATGTCACATGATTTTTTTAGACAGCTTTGTGCTGAAGATAAGCCAGAGTAGTTCTCTGCCCAGTAACATAAGAACAGTCAGCAACCAGCTGGCAGAACAACAAGGATATTCAGCTAAGTATCACCGGGAGTGGAATATTTGTGCCATTAATGGAGCCCATTAAATGCAGACCATTAAATCACCTGTTCTCTGTTACCTCTAGGCCATTTATCCTAATGTCTTAGGTGCATGTTTTCTTCTTGAAGATTTTAGTACAGCCTGGTTTTAGGATTCTAGCCCTTAGGGCCTCACGTTCACAGCATGGCTCATAATTTGAAATCAATAAGTGGCATGGAATAAGTAAAACAACAAAGCTTTGATAAAGAAGGGGGGTGGCACTCATGCCCTGCCTTTTCTGTATATTTCCTCTGGCTATACAGTGAAAGAAGGCCCCAGGATAATTCTGCTTGATTCATCACCTTTATGTGTTTGTTTGTTTGTTTGTTTGTTTGTTTGTTTGTTTGTTTGATTGACTGATTGATTTATATCCCATCCCTTCCCAGCAATGCCAGGCTGTGGGCGGCTCACAACAACCAAGGGTGGATCAATTAATTAAAGACAGCATTTTAGCAGAGTTTTGTTTGGTTAACATTCACGTCTTTCAATAGCACCTTCTGTGTGGTTTGGAGTTGTGATAGGGGTGCATTCGTGGGGAAATTAGACATGAAATCTGCCTTTAGACTATGGCCTATCTGAGAGTCTTCAGTTTGCTGTGTTTTGCTTTTCAGGGCAGAATTTACACCTGCCTGTGATGGCAAATGTATCTGAGAAGGTTAGCACAGTGTTTGAATAAGTAGTTAAGGGCTACACTGAGCTGTGCACTCTGGCTCACTACTTGGATGCTTTGTTTGCGGGTCCTGTGGAATTTGGACAGTGTGAACTGCCTAGGCAGTTATCTGTCATAGTGACCAAGGAGCCAGGACTGCCACTGGCACCAAACAAAATGGAAGGATCCCACCTGTAAGCTAATTTCCTTGGGCACTGAATTGGGGATCAACTTTCTCAATTACCACATAACAAGCTGCAGGTAATTTCAGTGATGATTAGAGCTCAGAAAGTCATGTTGTGAGACTGTCAGTCTTCAGTTAGTCATTTTAATATTGCCTCTAGAGTAACTGCTCAGGCTTTCATCCATGGCTCGTGTGAGACAATGTCTGGTAAAAATGCTTTGCATTCAGGTCACAAATGCCATGGGTGCTGATTTACAGGCTTGGGATCAATGTTTGCAAAATTATAACAAGGTCTTATTTGAGAAGGAAGTGCTGGTGCCAGAGGCAGAACTTCAAGTTGATTTTGATGCAGCAAGCAGCCATGGTTTTAGAGTAGTTTTAGGGGCAGATGGTGTGCTTGTCATTGACCTCTCAAGTGGGAAAATGATTATAAGATATTTAACATTCCTGGATTTCCCCCCTATCATGTACATCTCTGGCCTGAAACCCTGGCAAAGCTGCTTAGTCCTTTTCTGGTGTAACAAGGGTGCCCACTGTCCATGCAATTAATCTCTTAATGTCAACATCTGAAAGAGTAAATTATGCTGGTGTAGGAGTTTGTGTATCAATGTTTAAGCTAGAATATTATTTTCTACTGCACACCACATGTCTCACCTAGAGAATGACATTGCCAATATCTCGTGTCCAGACGGTTGATTTCCAACTCCTGGCTCTTTCTGCAGAGAAAGCACTCGAGGAGTTACCCGTGGCTAGGGCTGTCGATTCGGTTCGTCCCGAACTGAAAAACCGCTGAATTTCCCCCGATTCGGCGGTTTTCAGTTCGGATGGAACCGAATTAAAAAAAGGCAGGAAAACGACGGCGAATTCGGGGCGCGCCGAATAAATTCAGAAAATTTGGGGGCTCAGAATCTGAAGCATAACTGTCAGTTAGTAAGCAGCATTCTCCCGTGGCCAATGGTGGCCAAGCTGGGTCTTCTCCTGGCCAATCAGAGCAGGGATTCTCACTTTTGAAATGGCCAGGAGAAGAGTCTAAAAACTCCCATTCCTCCCCTCCAGTCCCAACTGTATTCATTGCCTTCCAATTTGGTGACGGTGCTGCTGAGAGATCCAATTCCTAACTGGGCCGAGCTGCTGGTGCTTACTGGAATAGGATTGGATTTACTTCTCCTCCGTGCTCCTGCTGGAAGACATCCACACAGTTTGATTTTGGGTTTTTTTCTCTATACCTTTTCTCCTGTGTGTGTGTGGGGGGGAAGCAGAGTCTCTGTGTGTGGGGGGGAGCAGTTTCTATGAGGGGGGAAGCCAAAGGGGGCTTCGGCCTGTTCTGCCGAGGGGGGTGTGCCTGCTCGCCTCTGCTGGAGTGTGTGTTCTGCTTTTAAAGTTTTAAACTTCAAAGTTGAGTCTTTGCGGTGGCTAGTGAGTCTCTCTATGCTTGGCACCCGCGCCTCCTCCTCCTTGGTTTTTTTCCTGTTTGGGGTTGAGCTGAGCCGTACTGGTTTGAGAGGGGGGCTTTCGCTTATTCTGCCTGGGGGGGTGCCCGCTCGGCTCTGCAGGAGTGTGTGCTGTGCTGTGCTTTTGTTTTTTGCCCCTAGCCTGGGGTTGAGTGCGACGGTGCGGCTTGCGTGCATCTCTCCCCGGCGCCATTCGGCACCCGCGCCTCCTCCTCCTTGGTTTTTTTCCCATTTGGGGCCAAGCTGTACTGGTTTGAGAGGGGGGGACCTTTATGGCTTTATTCCAATGAGGGAATGGAATAAAGATGCACATTAAGGATGGGGGGACCCTTTCCGGGCCCCATAATTTCGGGCCCTGTGACCCAATCTTCACAAAACTTGGGGGTTCTTGCAAGAAGAGTCCCCTCAAGCTACAGTGAAATTTTGGGACCTCTATCTCCAAAAAGCCCCCCCAGAGCCGCAGAAAGCCGTGAATGTGTTTGTAATGGCTTTATTGCAATGGGAAGATGGGGGGCACTTCCAGGCCCCATAACTCGGGACCGCCTGCCCCAATTGTCACAAAACTTGGGGGTTCTTGCAAGAAGGGTCCCCTCAAGCTACGCTGAAAGTTTGGGACCTCTACCTCCAAACATGCCCTCCAGAGCCATGGAAATGAGCAAATGTGTTTTTAATGGCTTTAAACGTCTGAACTTTTTCCCGAACTCCGAATCTAGCGCTGAATTCCAAGGATCCGAATTGGGGGAGTTCAGACTTCAGCATTTCTCGAATCAAAACGGGCCAAATTTTGCCGAATCTGAATTTTACCAAAAAAATTTCCCCAACAGCCCTACCCATGGCTCTTCAGAGTCTTGGAAGAGTGAGGCTACTACCTCAGTTAAAAAAATCACTGTAACCCCACATCTAAATCAGCAGTTCTAGGGCCCTGGCAATACGTTTCCCTTCTCCTGGGGAGAGGGATCAGAACACAGACACTCTGCTGCACTCTGGACTAAGAGATGGCGTTGTGACTTCCTCATGGGAAATTTCTCTGTGGTATCGTAGGGTCGTGCATTTCAGTCACAAAATCCTAGGATGTCATGGAGGAATTTCTCATGGAAGGCCAGAACCCTGTCTCTCAGCCCACACAACAGCTGATAGATGACATTAAAGACCCCCCAATCAAAGTGTTATTATGGGCTATAGTACAACCTTGTACCATCATAGAGTCAGTCTACTTAGTTCTGACCAAGATCCATTATGGCCCATGTAGCTATTTGGTTTGAAATTAGGTTTGCATGATTGGCAGACATTTGTTGTCTTTGGCCCTTTATGCCAAAGTTAAAAAGACAGCAGACAATATAGACAACTTTAAGTAAGATGCTTGAGGGCTGGGCTCAGGAATGTGCTGGACTAAGTGATGGCCCAGCCTCCCTTTCTCAAGAGAGCTGCTACCAACATGCCAGTGAGTTGTGTTTCATGTTGTTTTTCATGTTTTCAAGCAGCATTTTTCTAGGGCGAATCACTTCTGGCAATCTTTAGGGTATTGTACGTCAGAGAATTGCTGGTTGGATCAGTGGCGGATCTACATTTTTGGGGCCCTGAAGCTTGAACTGTTATGGGGGCCCCTTTGCAACCAGCAACAATACGGCAACATCCAACAAGGCCCTGGCCCCAGCCTGATGGAACGTTCTTCCAAGTAACATCAGGGCCTTATGGGACCTTCAGAAGTTCTGCAGGGCCTGTAAAACAGAGCTTTTCTACCAGGCCTACAATTGAGGACAACCACAGATTGTCATCGTTACTGGCCTCCCTCTCCTCTCCCTCAGGGCTTCTGACATGAGGATTTGGGTGCTTGGCCGGGCCTCCAATGGCCCTGTAATTATATGAGTATTATCTTGTTAACTGTATTGAGTGGTTTTATGAATTTTATTGATTACTTATGAATTTTACATATATATGATTTTATTATTTATGTTGTTACCTGCTGTCAGGTAAGAGAGAGGAATGGGGATCTTCAGTAGCTGCCACCACTCTGGTGTGAGCCTAACTCAAGAAGGCCTAGAGCACCCTGCCTGCCCCTGGCTGCTTCTTCTCCCAACAGGGTATACTTTCTAGGTGACCAAATGAGACATGAGGACCCAGGGCAGAGTAACAAACAGTTTATTAAAAAGGTCTAATAATAATGATAACTCAAGCCACAATAGGATGACAAAACCAGTAAAGGCAGGCAAACAAATAAAAACCCTAACACATCTATCTTTACTGTCCCTAGCCCTCTCCAGGCACTGGGCCTCAGGCTAACTCACCCCTTCCTGGATGAGGGATCCCTCCATCTGCAGCAGCCTCTCCCCAGCCCTGCTCCCTAGGAGTGAACCCCCTCCCTTTCAGGCAAGACAATTTATTTCTTCTTCCCAGGCACCACTCCCTTACCCCTGATTGGTCCTAGCCTTCCCTCCAAATCCTCTTCTACCAATCACAAGGCTAAGAGGGTACCTGGGAGATGTAGACCTGGTAACTACTTTAATATAGGCCTCCCTAGGGCCTGTAGGCTGCACTAGGATCATGACACCCACCCTGAGCCCAGCTTTGACAGGGAATGAGGATGGGCTACAAATTTAACTAATAAATAATAATAATAATAGGGAGGGGGTCATCAGAGGGGGGACGTTAGGATAAAAAGTTGAAAATCTGATCTTTTGGTGTTAAAATGCACAAGCGAGACGAATGCAGCCTGAATTAAGAATTCAGATGTCTTTTTGTGGTTCTGATTGGCTCTACCCTAAGGGCTGAGCTATAGAACTATTAAGCCATGCACCAATGAAGGATCTGAGGATCCAGCTGCCAAAATGTAGGCTATGAATAGATTCTGGTGAGCTCAGTGAGACCTTACAGCTGGGGGTTCAAGCACTGCAAGCCCCGAAGAAAATTTTGAAATTTGACCAATTACAAGGACATTTTGAGGCCATGTGAAATGGGAGCATATTCTAAAGTCAATATTAAGTACTTCAACCCATTGGCTTATGATTCTATCACTAAAAAACTCCATCAATTTTGTAGAGAAATTCACTCATTAAAAAAAAAGTTGCTTCGGGGGCCCCTCCAGGATTGGGGCCCCTGAAGCTTAAGCTTCATTAGTTTCACAGTAGATCTGCCTCTGGGTTGGATCAAGAAATGATCATTCCAATAAGGCATGGTATTCAGGATGTCCCTTTTGCTGGGGATTGGTTGTCAAGACTGACCAAGATGGGAAGGGTAAGACCAGTAGTCTGTTGGCCTCCGCTGAGGAAAACATGTGTCATCTTAGGGTGTTGCAAGGTTGTGTAGGGCTTAGGGGCAGTGATGCCAGCCAATTCCTTAGGCATGGGGATTCCAGGCCTCTTACAAGATGACAGAAATGATAGTTTGGGTCATTAGTTAAGAGTGTTTTGTTAGTATTGGAAGTTTCCCCTGGCCTTTTTGAGACATATTCATTTTGCACTGGGGCAGTAGCAATCTCTACAGTAGCATGCTTAGGAGGTGGAGTTCAGCATGTTAAGGAGGTTTGCAGAACAGGATCTCAGGCATGTAAGAATTTGTGAATCCTTACTTTGTTGCTGATTCCATGAGCATTTTGGAGACTGCAACAGAATATAACGAGTCCTTTCCCAAAACATGGCATTTTTTCCCCAAGCAAGCAACAGTTTTATATTTACTGTGTGCAGACTGTACACTACCTTGCAACACCAGGAACCTTTGAATTGCTCATGTCAAAAGCAGGAAATAGTTTGAAACCACTTTTTGAGGTTCCTTTCTGTAAAATCCATGTAACTTTATAAGCCTACATTTTCACGGCTTATGTGCAAACTTCCACACTGAGTTTGCATGGCAGGTCTGTAATTGAATCTGTCTCGCTGAGAGATATCCAATAAATTGCACTAGAAATAGCAAATGCAAAAAGTTCCTGAATTTTCAAGGTCTGATTTAGAAATATTATCTGGGGGGTGGGGGGGTGGAATAAACATAAAAACCTGTTAAACCATAACAGATTGTGTTCACAAGGCCACTTTAATGGTGATTGCTCCTTTGCAGACCAGAGATAGAAACCTTGCTCAGTAAGAATGATGGCTGTTTGAAAAAACATGATCAGCAAGTGTGATATTGTATTTTCATTCCCAACATTTATTTTATAGATTAACTGGTGGCATTCTGTAATGCAATTAATTTAGTTTTTAAGATGAAAGTGTTTTTTTTGGGGGGGGACAGCTAGATAATCTTCTGAATTGTGCAGTAAAGAGATAGCGAATGTAGCAGACAGCACTACTTTTAAGTATTGACAACTGTGATGTGAACACATCTGTTTTGACACTAGCACTTGGATCCTGAACAGCGTTTCCACAAGTTCAAAGATTTCTGCCCATGGAGTGTGATTTTCCCACTTCCCCATTCCAACAGCAGGCTGAAATGCCCCCTGAAATCCTAAACTGTACTGCAAAGTCTTTGGGCATACCAGGAATAAACAGTCCTTCAGTGTTACTCCTCTGAAGATGCCTGCCACAGCTGCTGGCGAAACATCAGGAAAGAAAATACCAAGACCATGGTCACACAGCCCGGATAACCTACAAGAACCAATGAACTCTGACTGTGAAAGCCTGCATCCTTTTTTAATTGTCTGAATAGAATCATGGGCTTTTTATGCATGGTTACTTTGCCTTACGATCACCACCAGACTGCTTCTGGGTTTCGTTGGATTTATCCATGGGTTTTCTGTCTTTCAGAGTTCACTTTGTTCCCACCTCACGCTTTCACCAAATTTCTCTGATGCTGTTTTGTCACCATTTTAAAGTTTGCTCCGAGCTCAACTCAATGCAAATTGATGCCATTTGTGTTTATATAGTTAACCTGGGGTATCTCTCCCTGTGCCCCCCACATCCCCATCCCCACCCCCCCATCCTCTCCTTGAAGTCCTGGAAGCCATCTTTTGTTGCTGGGGTTTCTCCATCCTCCTCCTCACCCACCCCCTTCCCTTTTTTATTTTTAAAATTAAAATCATCTAATTATCAATCATGCAATGAAAGAGTACAATTGAATTGGCTTGTTCCATTAGTATTCCCTTGCCCCGCATTGTGCTCGTAATCAGAGGCTTTTGGTGGTTGGATGTGGGGGGTTTGTCCAAACTCATTTATCATGCTGTGTTCCAAGCATGTGGGGATATGCAAAATATGAAGAGAAGAGCAGCCTAGGAAAAGACCCAGCCCCCCCCCCACCACATTTTGGTAACTCGGGGGTTTATTGTCCCCACCCTCTCTGAATACTGGTTTGTGATTTGCTGTATTGTATTGTTTGAAAGCCAGGGTCAGCCCCAGTTAGTATTTGGATGAAAGACCTCCAAGAAATACCAGGGTTGTGACACAGAAGCAGTCAATAGCAAGCCACCTCTGAGGTTTCTTGCCTTGAAAACCCCATGGGGTTGTCATAAGTCAGCTGTGACTTGATGGCAAAAAAATGGCCTGGGTATTTGGCCAGCCAGTGAAGACTTTTTTGTTTCATCTGGCATATCCCCTGTAATGGTATTGGTCCTCCTTCTAGTGTTGTGTATTTGTTTTTTTTAAAAAAAATAATTTTAACTGTATTTTTAATTGTTTTTATGTTCACTGCCTTGTAGATCCTGACTGGGTGGAAAGGTGGCATAATTTTTTTTTTAAACAAACAAACAAAATTGATTTTGAATATTTCTAATATTTATTGGAGTAAAAATATCAGGAAAGTTTTTCATGGTATTGGGTAATGCCAATTCCATCTCATAGAGGAAATATTTGACATTACATCGAGTCAGCAATATTCAAATGCACACACTTTTCTTATTAAGGTACAAGAAGATAGTCAAAAAGTATCCATTTACAAGTGGCTCAGAAGAACCAGAAGGTACATGAGAGGCTGATGAGCTTGGACCATGAGCTACTGTGGTCAGTGAATGATTGCTTTGTCCATCTAGGAGCCTGCCAGTAATGATGACAGTGAAATGCTGGACCACCATCGCCAGAACTGAAAACCTTTCTGGGAAAAGAATGTTCAGGACAATGAAGTTCATACTGGGAAACCTTGGGATGAATAAATTGCATTACAAAGAGCTGCAGCTGCTAAGATTTTTGTTTTGTTTTGTCTGTGTTAGTGTTCAGGATGGTGAAAAAGAGAAAGCTGTCTAGTTGCTCTTACTGGAATGCAGTATCAAAACAACTCTAATCCCCTCGCTTTAACTAGTCTGGTGAAACTCATAAACTCAATTCAGATATTGCACAATACCATGGCTTAATTAAACTATGGTTAGTCTGATTGTCTTAATGCAGGCCACTTCACTAACTGTGGTTCATTTGGGTCCATCAAACCAAGATCTGAAGTAGTGATCTGAAGCTGGTGTATTAACTACAGTTAATCTTGTGGTTTTGCATTATGCCTGAATGTAGACATCCTTGATTTTATCCTGGCTTTCTTTTTAGAAAATATCCTCCCAGGCTACAGAGACAAAGCAAAACAGGCAGATTTGTGGGCTCTTCTACTGTTTTTCCAAAATGTTGCAAGCCTACAAAAAAGAAGCTTGGTAGACTTCAGATAAAACGATCAAGCATTTTAAAAAAACCAGGCAAATTTGTTTCATAACTAACCTAAAATTAGAAACAGCTGCACTGTCACTAGCATAAGTATGCTACACAATAACCCATAGCAGCTTTCTCCAGTTTCCACATCACACCCACAGCTCAAGGGGCCTCTTGAGACATATTATCCTGTTGAGCAATGGTTTAAATAATAAATCTACAGGTACATTTGTATAATCTTTAAATGTTAAGGGGGGGGAGGCAAGTCACTTTGCATCTTCTGATATGTTCAAGAACATACTGGTAAGGAACGCCCACTACCCATTTTCCACCTCAGTGCTTAAAAAAAAGCTGCATTTTGAGCTATTTTTACTGTAAAATTTACATAATATTGCTATGCTGTGACTCAGATTTCTGCAGATAAAGAACTTTCCTTCCTCATGTTGTTCGACTTTGCTAGCTAGATATCAAAAGAATTTAATAATTTGGGGAACGGTTGTTAACTCTTTCTAATGTACTTGCAGCTCACTGGTGACAATTTTTGACATACTATGAATATTAATTTAAACTAAGTTTTACCAGCATATCCTTACTGGAAGTCTTCAGAATTCATTGAAAGTGGATTGTAAATACCTTTACATTTGCTGTTAGATTACATCAAAGGCAACACACAACTGCAATCAAACTCCCTAAATGGAGCAAAAAACTAGCACAAAGATGAGATGTAGCAATGCCACTTGATTTCCCATTTTTGGGTACAGCCTTCACATTTTGTTCAGAAGGCCCCTGACTTCAGCCGTAGCCTTTGGTGGACACAGTAGAAAGAGAATATGGGTAACATCTGCCTCTGCAAACTCCTTCTAATTGTGGAGATTTAAATATAACCCATAGACAAATTCAAAAAATATGCCAAGCTCTGAAGAAGATTGTTTCCACAGAAGAGTATCGTATTTGAATGGGAATATCCATAGATACAGTTATTTACTTCCTCTTCTGGGAGGAAGGGGATATAGAAAGCATCTGAAACAAGGACCACCACTGAGACAACTGCCAAATCCTTGGAGATTAATGGCACAACTCATGACATTCAAAAACCAAAGTGAAGGCAAACTGGACTATGCTAACTTGGCTACCAATTAGCATTTAGAGTGTTCAAGGAGTTCATGTAAATTATCTCAGAGTTTAAGTAAAGGAGAATTTGAGCAGCCTGTGAATGACTCTTATGTGGGTGTTCTGATAGCAGATAATGCTGTAGGGTGGGTGATCCGATTTGCATCAGGGTTGTGCTATAAGGGAAGAAGGCTTAGGGGCAATTTAGATGAGACTGTGTGCCTCAAATCTGCCCATCCTAATCTTGAGTTACCAATGCATCACTTACACTAGTGTTACTAAATCCTATGATAACTCAACAGAGAAGAAGTATGTACAAATTGGCCCAACTCCAATGTTCAGAAAGTATAGCAATTTCACTGGAGTCCGTAGGAACTCCACCATAATGTACCAATCATGAATAGGAACATGCCAGATCCAGGTTGGGAAATAACTGGAGATTTTTGAGGTGGAGTCTGAGGAGGGGAAGGTTGGAGAGGGGAGGGACTTCAATGCCATAGAGTCTAATAGCCAATAGCTAATTTTCTCCAGGGGAACTGATTTCTATCACCTGAAGATCAGTTGTAATAGTTGGAGATCTCCAGCCACCACCTGGTGGTTGGCAATCCTAATTATGAACCAGTATGAATCAACAATACCTCTAAGTCAGCAATATAGAGAAGCAGAGGCATGCCTCCCAGATGTCCGCCTGTGGCTCTCTACACACATCACAAGAGAGGGAAAGTCCCCCACATACTGTAGGATGAGCAGTAGAAGCACTGGGGCGCATGCACTTCAGGGAGCCAATCAAAAGTAGCTTTGAGTTCTTCCCCGCAGCCTGTTTCCTTTTGACAGGCTAAGAGGAAAAGAACATGATTAGTCCAATCACATAAATCTCCACACAGGCCTCCATAGCTTACTTGGCAAAAGCAACCCTGCTAGAATGCCCAAGACGTTTCCCACAGAGGGGGAGGGGGGCTAAAGACTTCCAGCCTTTTGCCAGGAAATGGAGTTGGTTACCCTAGGGCCATCACAAGGGAGAATACAACTGCACACTCCCGGAAAGCATTCTTGTTCTCTCTTCCTATACCTAATTGGCAAAAAGCACCCATGTGGCAAAGAGGAGGCATGGGACAGATTCTCAGGCACTGCTGAAGTTTTGCACTTTCAAGAACAATTGCCTGCAGTAAAACAAATATTGTAGTAGCATTAAAAACAACCCTAACTTTATATTTTTTGGGGGGAAAGAATTAAGGAACTGTCAAAGCAGGACTCTTCAAACATTATCTCCCACCTCCTGCCAGAACCTAAATCCTTCCTGGGTAGGGTTCCCAGGTCCCTCTTCACCACCGGCTATGGTTGCCAACCTCCAGGTTGTTGGAAATAAACAAACACCTCTGTACTCATACCTAAAAGGTTTGGAAATTAGCGCAGAACCAAGATAGCATGAAGTGGCAGGGTTTGGGAAGGGGAGGGACTTCAATGCCATAGAGTCCAATTGCCAAAGCAGCCATTTTCTCCAGGTGAACTGATCTATATCGGCTGGAGATCAGTTGTAATAGCAGGAGATCTCAAGCTAATACCTGGAGGTTGGCAACCCTATTCCTGGGAGATTAAAAGTAACACTGTTAAAAGAAATTCTCTTTATTCTGGCATGGTGTAGTGGTTAAGAGTGGCTGACTCTAATCTGGAGAACCAGGTTTGATTCTCCACTCCTACACATGAAGCCTGCAGGGTGACCTTGGGCCAGTCACAGTTCTCTCAGCCCATGTTGTGGCAGACAATGGCAAACCATCTCCTAACATCTCTTGCCTTTGTCAACCTATGGGGTTGACAAAAGTCAGCAGTGACTTGAAGGCACTTCACACACACACACACAATTTACCTCTGAAATCCAATAATATACTCAGTTTCCTCTTCTTAGGAATTTAGAGTCTGCTTCTAATCAATTCACTTTTTGACCAAACATAAATCTGAAAAGAGGAGGAACACGAGGGGACATTCTGCAAAATTTCATAATTTCATTCTGTAGCTGCTCAGAGATAGGCAATGTCTTCCCAAACATTCCTACCATCCTGCTAGTGCACCACCCTGTGGTGTGATACATAAAACAAGAAGAAGAGTTGGTTTTTATATGCTGACTTTCTCTACCACTTAAGGAAGAATCAAACTGACTTGCAATCACCTTCCTTTCCCCTCCCCACAACAGACACCCTGTGAGGTAGGTGAGGCTGAGAGAGTGTGACTAGCCCAAGGTCACCCAGCTGGCTTCATGTGTAGGAGTGGGGAAACAAATCCAGTTCACCAGATTAGTGTCCACCGCTCATGTGGAGGAGTGGGGAATCAAACCTGGTGCTCTAGATCAGACTCCACCGCTCCAAACCACCGCTCTTAACCACTACACCACACTGGCTCTCAGCTGCAAGGACTGAAGTTACAAAAGGGTACATTGATTCCTCTTGAAAGAGAAATGAATGTGAAATATCTTTTAAAAGAGAATTAGAAGAATCAATGGCTAGCTATATCTAAAAAAGTGAATTTCAGAAAACTGGTGCCTGTGCTAGTTAAAATAGAATCAACTTCGTAATCTAAATCAAACATAAATGAAATAATTTTGTATTCCCTCCCCCCAAATTCTCTACTCTTGCTTATATCCAGACACACAAATCTCATAATCTAACCATATGCATAAATACTTGCATTTGACTGGCTGGGGTTACAAACAAAAGTAGCCATTGAGAACTGTCCTTTTCTTCATTCAGATATAGTGGGATGAAAGTGCTGATATCTATGGTATTTCACCAAGAATACCACAAACTGCTGAGCTGCTTAATGAAGATCAGTATAACACATCCTAAGAAAATAACTTAAATTGAGAAAGGATAAAGAGACCAAAGTATAACAGCTGGCTTTAGACATTATAAAGATACTGTACAACAGACACTATGGCGTTTAATTTTATTAACTACAGGACTGCCAGCAAAGTCTGCTTCCCAGTGTCATATATTGGTGTGATGATTTGGAGTGGCTGGTGGGGCCTGAAATTTTCCTGGAATTACAATAGCTCTCTAGGCTACAGATATTGGTTTCTTGGGAGAAAAAATTGCCGCTTCAAAGCATAGACTTTGCAGCATCGCATCTCCTCTGAGCTCCCTTCCCCTCCCCAAACTCCACCTGCCCCAGGCACCCCCCGCGAATCTCCAGGAATTTCCCAAGCCACACTTGACAACCCAAATACTAGGGTTGCCAACCTCCAGGTAGTAGCTGGAGATCTGCTATTTCAACTGATCTCCAGCCAATGGAGATCAGATCACCTGGAGAAAATGGCCACTCTGGCAATTGGACTCTATGGCATTGAAGTCCCTCCCCAAACCCCATCTGACAACCCTACCAAATACTGACTAGGGAGTTCGGCTTCAGCCTGGGTTGGATAGTTTCAGTTCCCTGTTCAGCCATGATGGGAAGGTTCCATAGCTCAATGGTTATTCTTTCTCTCAGCTTAACATACTTCACAGTGTTGCTTTGGAATAAAACATGTGTGTGTGTAATAGGGGAAGGAGCCCTGTGGCGCAGAGTGGTAAGCTGCAGTATTGCAGTCCAAAGCTCTGCTCACGACCTGAGTTCGATCCCGACGGAAGTTGGTTTCAGGTAGCCGGCTCAAGGTTGACCAGCCTTCCATCCTTCCCAGGTAGGTAAAATGAGTAAAGGGTTAAAGGGAAGATGATTGGGGAAGGCACTGGCAAACCACCCCATAAACCAAGTCTGCCTAGAAAATGTTGGGATGTGACATCACCCCATGGGTCAAGAATGACCTGGTGCTTGCACAGGGGACCTTTACCTTTTTTAATGGGGGAAGAGAACCATGTATGCCACTCAGAGCATCTTGAGATTAAAAAGGGTGAGATTTAAAAAAATAAATATAATAAAAGCTGTTTGCCTTTGAATACCCATTCATAGGATTGGGCTGTAAGTACAATTGGAAAATATGTAGTTTCCAGCAGAGCAACATTTAGCGAGGGATGTGAATACAAAGAATACCCATTTGAATGATACATGATGTTGCCTCAATGCAGTTACACTTGAAATGTGTAGGGGGGTTTTCTTCTTGAAGAAAGATGCAGTGGATCCCACTGGGGGTATCCGGGTTTGCGGACCCGCGGGGGGGGAGGAGCAGAGGGAACAGGGGGCTGGTTCCCACTTACCGGCGGCCACAGCCGATCTGGGCGGCGGTGCCATTCTAGGCAGTAGGGCGATGGCATGGGTGGCCCAGGGGGCCCCAGCCAGCCCCCACGGAGGGAGGGGGCGGGCCCGGATCCTACGTGTGGCGGCCGGGAGGGACAATGGTGGCTGCCAGCGCCCATCCAACCCCGCGGCTGCCCCTGCCCCTTAAGGTGTTTCGGCGGCCTCTGCCGGGGGTCACGGGACCCTCCCCGGTCCAATGGGGTCTGTGCCGGCCGGCATTCCATGGGAGGGGGATAAAACACGGCCCCGCCCCTGGCCAAGGCCATTCCTTCCCCTCCACACTACTTGTCCCACCCACCCTCCCATTGTTTATGGGGTTTGGTTGGGTTATCTGTCACAACTAATGGTTGGCAGTTTGGGCATGGGGCTGGATCCAGTTTGGGGGAAAGACGGCCTGCGTGCCCTGCTTCCCATTTTGGGGACCCTAATAAGGGGTTTTGGGGGGAGGCCAGGAATGGTTAATCCTGTCTTGGGGGCTGCGGTTTGGCCTCCTCCCAAGTGGCAGTGGACCACTCAGTTGGCTGCCACCCACGTGGGTCCCGGCCTGTTTACTCCAGCTATTGCATACTAGTCATTCTTGGTAAGATCACACCTTTCGGTCACCAGGGTATGGGTAGCCCCTGGGGTGACCATGACCCCCTTTCCCCCCCATTCCGTTCCCCCCCATAGGGCTGGGGCCAGAAACATAGGCCAATGTGAAATGGTTTCTTCCATTTTGCTAGCTGACAGCTGATAGTAGCCTGATCTGAATAAATTTTTAACATTTTATGTAAGAATGAAATGTGGGGTGTGCTCTATGGTCCTAGTATGTACACACAGAAATAGTTCCCCCACCCCTAGAAATAAGGAATAAAAATGAAAATGGGCAGGCAAACAATTATCCCTGTATTTGATTATATAGTGTAACAAAGCATGCGGCTGTGTTGTACAGTTATTAACAGATGTGTTATATGACCCACAATTCAAAAGGGCTACTATTACTGCTCCACATTTATTTAGCAGACAGCAATAGCATGCCAGACCCTGCCCACAACACAAAAATGACACAAGCCCCTGCCAAAAATATTTAAGCTCTGTTTTCCAAGTGTTTCTTTTCTAATCAGGTGCATGGAAGCATGTTTTGTAAACATTTATTTGTTTAGAAAGTGTATTTGCAGCCTCTTCAGGGACCTGATCAGCATGGCTCACAAAAATACCATAAAATCATAAAAAAACAACTTTATTACCAATATTAAAACAAGATATTAAAAACATAACAGGGTTGCAAACATTCAGCATCCTAAAGTGATACCCGTCAAACCAAGAAGCAAAACATAACACAGTAAAAAAAGATGGACATCCTCCATTAAAAGTGGGTTGAAAGCAATATTGTTCCTAATCCCCTTTTTCCCCTCTTTCTTTTTGTATTACCTAAAAAACTAATAAAATATATTAAGAAAAGAAAAGGGAAAAAAATCAATGTTTTGCCATGGCATGTAAAGGACAAGTGAGCCTCAATTAGGAAGGGCGTTCCAAAGGTGTTGTGCCCCTACTGGGGGGAAAAAGCCTACCTCACCTCTCCAGATGAAGGTAGAGAAAGCAAGGTTTGGGAAGAGGATCTTAAGTAGTGGGCTAGACAGTATGGGAGGAGGCGGTCCTTCAAATACCTTGGTCCCAAGCAATTTAGCATCCGAAAGGCAGGAACTAGCAATCTGAGTCATGCACAGAAACAGACAGACAGCCAGTAAACATCTTTCAGGACAGAGATGATATGATCCCTTCATTCAGCCTCCAACAATAATGTGATCATTGTGTTTTGTACCAAATGAAGTCTTAAGACAGCTTTCAATTGCAGCTCTATTTACAATGGATGTATTAGAGCATGAACCATCATCTGAAGCTGATAAAATCAATGCATGCCACAAAGGAGACTTGAGCCTCCAAGTGTAGGCCAGAAACCAGAAGCACCCCCAAGCACTGGCAAGACTTGTAACAATTGAAATTGACATCATATTCACCCAATTGAAGTGGACTTTGCTTCACGTCCTTTTGGAAATAGCCAGTGTGCTCACTTGAGCTGTTTTCTGTTGAAACAGCTTGGGTACATAATTCTGTATATAATTGTACATAATTTTGTCACACTGTAACTGTACCTTTTAGTTGTTTCTGCACTTGTTGTAATGTTAAATATACGTTTTTGATATTCTTGATTTCTGTGACCTGCCCTGCTTAGTTCTTACAACCTCCAGGTACTAGCTGGAGATCTCCTGCTATTACAACTGATCTCCAGCTGATAGAGATCAGTTCATAGAATCATAGGATCATAGAGTTGGAAGGGACCACCAGGGCCATCAAGTCCAACCCCCTGCACAATGCAGGAAATTCACAACTACCCCCCTCCACACCCCTAGTGACCAGAAGATGGCCAAGATGCCCTCCCTCTCATCATCTGCCTAAGGTCACAGAATCAGCATTGCTGACAGATGGCCATCTAACCTTCTTAAAAACCTCCAGGGAAGGAGAGCTTACCACCTCCCAAGGAAGCCTGTTCCACTGAGGAACCGCTCTAACTGTTAGAAAATTCGTCCTAATGTCTAGGCGGAAACTCTTTTGATTTAATTTCAACCCGTTGGTTCTGGTCCGACCTTCTGGGGCAACAGAAAACAACTCAGCACCCTCCTCTATATGACAGCCCTTCAAGTACTTGAAGATGGTTATCATATCCCCTCTCAGTCTTCTCCTCTTCAGGCTAAACATACCCAGCTCCTTCAACCTTTCCTCATAGGACTTGGTCTCCAGACCCTTCACCATCTTTGTTTCCCTTCTCTGGACATGTTCCAGCTTGCCTACATCTTTCTTAAATTGTGGTGCCCAAAACTGAACACAGTACTCTAGTTGAGGTCTAACCAGAGCGGAGTAAAGCGATACCATCACTTTGCGTGATCTGAACACTATACTTCTGTTGATGCAGCCCAAGACTGCATTTGCCTTTTTAGTTACAGCACCACACTGCTGACTCATGTTCAGTGTTTGGTCTACTAAGACCACAAGATCCTTTTTACACACACTACTGCTCAAACCAGTCTCTCCCATCCTATAATTATGCATTTGATTGTTCCTACCTAAATGCAGAACTTTACATTTGTCTTTGTTGAAGTGCATTTTATTTGTTCTAGCCCATTTCTCCAGCCTGTCAAGATCATCCTGCATCTTGGCTCTGTCTTCTACCGTATTTGCTACCCCTCCCAATTTAGTTGAACAACACAGGGCCCAGCACAGATCCCTGAGGAACTCCACTAGTCACTTCTCTCCAAGTGGACGAGGAACCATTAACTAGCACTCTTTGGGTTCACCTGGAGAAAATGGCCGCTTTGGAATTTGGACTCTATGGCATTGAAGTCCCTCCCCTATCCAATCCCGTCCTCCTCAGGCTCCACCCCAAAATCCTCCCACAGGTGGCGAAAGGCTCTCCAGCGGCGAGGGTCAGGCGGCGGCGGGGCCCGGGGGGGCCTGGGCAGCCTTCCTGCGGCCTCGCCACCGCCCCCGCCGCCCCCCCCACCGCCGGCCCGCTCGCCTGGGAGCGGCCAGCGGGGCCTGCCTGCTCCCAGGCAGGCCTCGCCGCCGACCCCGCCGCCTCCCCGCTCGCCTTCCCGCGGCCTGGGAGCGGCCAGCGGGGCCTGCCTGGAAGCAGGCAGGCCTCGCAGCCGCCCCCGCCCCCCCCCGCCGCCCCCCCCCCCGCCGGCCCGCTCTCCTGGGAGCGGCCAGCGGGGCCTGCCTGGGAGCAGGCAGGCCTCGCCGCCGCCCCCGCCGCCCCCCCACCGCCGGCCCGCTCTCCTGGGAGCGGCCAGCGGGGCCTGCCTGCTCCCAGGCAGGCCTTGCCCCCGCCCCCGCCGCCCCCCCCCCCGTCGCCTGGGAGCGGCCAGTGGGGCCTGCCTGCTCCCAGGCAGGCCTCGCAGCCGCCCCCGCCCCCCCCACACCGCCGGCCCGCTCTCCTGGGAGCGGATAGCGGGGCCTGCCTGGGAGCAGGCAGGCCTCGCCGCCGCCCCCGCCGCCCCCCCCCCCGCCGCCGGCCCGCTCGCCTGGGAGCGGCCAGCGGGGCCTGCCTGCTCCCAGGCAGGCCTCGCCGCCGCCCCCCCCCCGCCGCCCCCCCCGCCGGGCCCGCGAGGGTTCTTCCGGCCGGCAGCGGCCTCCTGCAGGGCCGGGAAGGCTGCGCCGCTGCTTCCTGCCGCCGCTTCTCCTGGTGAGTAGGGGGTTCAGGGGCTCTTCCCCCTCCTCCCCTTGAATGGCACTGGGGTCGGGGTGGGTTGGGGTGGGTTGGGAGGTCCCCGGAGGCCGGCGGGAGGGCGACCTGGGGCAGGGGAAAGATCTTCCCTGCGCTCTAAAATGGCGGCCGCCATTTTAGAGCGCAGCTTTACCAGAAAAGGGAATTTCTTATTGACCCTCGGCTTATATGCGGGTCAATAAGAAATTCCCTTTTCTGGCCTCAAGTTTGGGGGGGTCGGCTTATACTCGGGTCGGCTTATACCCGAGTATATACGGTACTTGCAGGCTGAAGTGGTACAGTCTACTCGTCCAACTTATTCCCACCTCCTTCTGTTGCATGTGCAAAACCTTCATTTGAAGGGTGCAATATTTTCCCACAGTGCTCTACGCACTATGGAAACTTTATTTTGTGTTGCATTGGTAATTCTCCAACGATATCTGGGAATATCAAGGAATCTTTCAAACCTCTGTCTGAAAGCATCCGAAAAGCCTCTCTAGGTTTGGTCCAACAAGGAAATTACAAACTGATCAATTTAAAAGGCTATGACCTTATCTTTGTAATTTTACTGATACCCGTAATAAGAAAGGGGTGGGGATATTTGCAAAACTCACTGCTGTTTCTTATTTCTTCGTGTTTCCAAGCAGTAAAGTAGACCTGTTTTCATATTCCATGTAACAGAAAATAAGCTAAAATGTTTTTGTTGCTGCTTACTATCATACATACAGCCTAGAAAAAACAATTTCCTATAGTTATTTAATAGTTTGATGGTTCGGTAACTTCTTCTGCAAGATGTCACTCCCATTTAGCAAAGGAGCTTGACAATGTTAGAAATCAGGAACAGCCACTTGACTAAATATTGGCATATAGACAACTGCCACAATTGCATATAAATAAGATTCAGAAACATATAAAAATGTCCTCAGCTTAGACAGCAACAAGCCTAGGCAGCATCTCAGCAAGCAATCAATCTCTTGTGTCTTGTAAATTTGAAATGCATGATTATTGATGTGGCCTATTGCCATAATCTATAGCAGAATTACTGTGTGGCTCAAAACCAGGTCATGAAGAGAAGGCAAATGCTGGGAAGATATAAGGTTAGTTTATCTAGTACCTTCAGCATCATTCATTTACCATCTTTAATGAAAAATGGTATATTGTCGTATTGAGCTGTGATCAAAAAGGTCATGTATGCTGAGACACTTTATCCATGTGTGCAAATCATCTACCACATGCCTTATATTGGGGCTTGATTCTCATAGCCACTCCTCGATTCCTTCTAACAGTGGTAGGCTGCTGTTTATAATGAAAATGAGTATCAGTGGCTCAATATCATTGGTCCAGACTAGGGCTGCCAGGTCCCCCCTCTCCTCTGGTGGGAGCTTTTGGAGCAGAGTTCAGGGGAATGCACAAGTGCGTGTCACTTCCGGTAACCGGAAGTGCCGCCTTGCGAGGAGCCTTATACCACTCAAACTTCTTGTCTCTTAGTTTGAATGGTAAAAATAAAGTAAAAATAATATAAAAATAAAATAAAGTAAAAAAAATAAAGTAAAAATAATATAATTAATTGGCTTTGCCTGTGTCTTCTATAAACTTTGTATCTCTAGTACCTGGCATTAAATTTTATGCTTACACATGGCCCAGCCAAGTAACATTTATGTCATATCTGACCCTCGTAACAAATGAGTTTAACACCCCTGATCTAAACATTTGAGCTGCCATATGCAGACATAGGAGACCTCCATGGGGTTCTATAGAGATTTACGTGAATGCTAGAGCATAACCAGGTGTGATGATGTGATTTCTGGAGATGATTGCTCCCCACATTTTCCCCAGAACCCCCCCTCCCATCATCTAGCTGAGTGATAGTGGGGAAAGCCAAAGTGGAAGACTGAGCCTCCCTAAGTCTGAAGTGGTGCAACACAAGTTTTACCATTTAATTAAGAACTTGGCCTAGGTTAGAAAGAGAAACCCATCCCTGTCTCTGATAATCATGTCATAGTTTATCTCAATCCCTATAACTAAGCCAAAATATCAATCATTTTTCCTTTTATTAATGTATAGCTTCTGTTACTTCCCAGCATATACTACAATATCCGAAAACCACATAGACTCAGACACTATTCTAATAAACAAGGTTGTTTCTTCAGTGTATAAGGCTCATTACTCTTTTGATTGGTTCTCCCTCAAGTTGAACTGTACTGAAAACAAACCCCGTCTCTGTAATGAAGCTCTTCAAATAGGACCATACCTCTCTGATCAAACACAATGATGCTTGCTTATTATTCATTAAATTCAAGAGACACGTATCCTGGGAAGGAAGTGGAAAGAAGAATTATTCTTAGAATGGAGTCTTGTTTGTTTGTTTGGAACTTGGTTGTGTCACACAGCCATTTTAAGACTGAGTAATGCCAGCAGAGTGAGCAAGAAAAAACCCAGCAAGATTATTTATTCTCACATGAATTACTTGGACATCTATTAATCAGAAATGAATTTCGTCCTATTTTGAAATGTTCAGGCAGGTTTCTGAATTGAACTTCTCTGGCTACAGCTAATCAGCTTTTGAAAAAAAGAGGAAGGAAAAGAAGGCACGACTTCTTTGGGAGAATCTGATGGACATCTGGAAGTCTTCCCACATAGCAATCTATTTGAATGTTAGGCTGCTTAAGATATTTTCACTGCTTTTATAATGCCAATGAAAGCTCAATAAGTACCTCAACAGCTTTGTTACCAACTGCTACTTGAGGAAGCTGAACATTAAGCAGATGGAGTATATTACTAATAAAAGTGTTTACCAACTAGTAATCCAAGGAACCCTGTTGAACTCATACTTGAGTAATCCTTACCTTAGCTGGAGAACTGAACTAAGAACCCCTTTCTGCTGCAACGCATACTATATACCATGCAACACATACGTATTGGTTTTTAAGTTACAAAAGACCTTTACATGAGGTGGAGCATTCAGACACTTGTAAGCTAACTTGTGTTGTAATGAATGTTAAGTGAGATCTGAACACTGCAGTGTACCACAAAGGTAAAGGTAAAGGTCCCCTGTGCAAGCACAGGGTCATTCCTGACCCATGGGGTGATGTCACATCCCGACATTTACTAGGCAGACTTTGTTTATGGGGTGATTTGCCAGTGCCTTCCCCAGTCATCTTCCCTTCACCCCCAACAAGCTGGGTACTCATTTTACCAACTTCGGAAGGATGGAAGGCTGAGTCAGCCTTGCGCTGGCTACCTGAAACCAACTTCCGTTGGGATCGAACTCAGGTGGTGAGCAGAGCTTTTTGACTGCAGTACTGCAGCTTACTGCTCTGCACCACAGGGCTCCTTGCAGTGTACCGTAGGGAAGTATATTTGCTCTAGAACCAACCTTTAAAAAAGAAGAAGAATGAATCCAGCCTTAATGAGAGAAAGAAAAAATATTTTTTTTATCTGTGTGATAGTAGCTATAGCTGCAATTTTGTGGAGTGGTTCTGTATTCAGTTTCAAACTACTTATCAGAATGAAAATGAATTCTGAAAGCAGTCCTAAAGAAGCAATAGGCTCTCAAAACCTTTACGGTTTTACCTCATTGATTTTGTCCTGATGTTTGTCAGGGTTATTCAAGTTTCTAAAACTCAGGACCTTTGTTATTTCATTTCATTTCAGTGTATACAAAGGACAAATTGCCTCCACATTAGATGTTTTCTGTCCACTATTCCTGAGTGATAGGGAGTGGAGGTTCATGCACTCCACACTGTTCTCTGCCCAGGACCCAACCTGCTCTTGTAGGGAAGGTACATCTTAAATGCTGGGAATTTTTTTGAGTAGTTGTCACAGATGTTAACTGGCAGAACTCAGATGGAGGAGTTAATTAGAACACAAAGTCAGGCCAAATGGCTGACTTAAGGCATATACTTAAAGAACAAGGATGTGGCAGGGCTTGTATCGCATTGACATTTCATGGAGCATATTGCCCTGGAGATTAAAGATGTAGTTAACATAACTGTTTTGGGAGGGAGCAGCTTTGCAAATCCCTTGTTTCACCAAACAAAATGATGAGCAGGTTGTTTCCTCTCATCTCCTGGGGTTCTTGGAAGAGATTGATTTTCTGGACCCTTTTCAATCTGGCTTTAGGCTAAGATTTGGAACAGAGAGTGCTTTGGTTGCCTTGGTTGATGACTTCTATTGAGAACTAGATTGGAGGAGGTGACCCTACTAGTTCTGCTGGATCTCTCAGTGGCCTTTGATACGATTGCCCATAGTATCCTACTCAGCTGCCTCTCATCACTGAGACTAAGGGGCACCGTATTACAGTGGTTCAAATCCTATCTGGAGGGGTCAGAAAATAGTGTTGGGGGATTCCTGCTCTTCCTCATAGACTGATAGAATCATAGAGTTGGAAGGGACCACCAGGGTCATCTAGTCCAACCCCCTGCACAACTACCTCCCCTCCCCACCCCATGTGACCCCTACTCCATCCACAGAAGATGGCCAAGATGCCCTGCCTCTCATGATCTGCCTAAGGTCATAGAATTAGCATTGCTGACAGATGGCCATCAAGCCTCTGCTTAAAAACCTCCAGGGAAGGAGAGTTCACAACCTCCCAAGGAAGCCTGTTCCATTGAGGAACAGTTAGAAATTTCTTCCTAATGTCTAGATGGAAATTCCTTTAATTTCAACTTATTGGTTCTGGTCCGACCTTCTGGGGCAACAAAAACCAACTTGGCACCATATTCTATATGACAGCCTTTCAAGTACTTGAAGATGGTTACCATATCACCTTTCAGTCTTCTCCCCTTCAGGCTAAACATAGCCAGCTCCCTCAACCTTTCCTCATAGGGCTTGGTCTCTAGACCGCTCACCATCTTTGTCGCCCTCCTCTGGACACGTTCCAGTTTGTCTACATCCTTCTTAAATTGTGGTGCCTAAAACTGAACACAGTACTCTAGGTGAAGTCTAACCAGAGCAGAGTAAAGCGATAGCATCACTGCTCCCCAGAGACGTGTGCCTGGCCCCCTCATTGTCAAACTTCAGGAGGCAGTTGAAGACAATTTTATTTAGGATTGAATTTTGATTGATTTAGCTTTCATTATTGGCAGTCCAATTTAGAGTTTATACACCGTGACTTTTGTGGGATTTATAAGTTTTCTTTTATTGTGTTTTTATAATGTTTTGTTTATATTGTAAGACACCTTGCGTTCCACAAGGGAGAAAGGTGGCTAATAAATGTTTTAAATAAATAAATGAGTCACTGGGAATCAGAATGTGGAAAACTGCAGTTTGGTCCATTAACTAAGTATCTGGGGGATCCTGGTCCAAACCCCTATTCTGCCATGGAAGCTTGTCACACACTCTTAGCCTAACCTACCTCACAAGGTTGTTGAAAGGATAAAAGGGAACAGTGGAGAACAAAATAGCAAGACGTTTGGGGTCCCCACTGGGGCATGTACAAACAAACAAACTACATCCCAACACTATGATGACTTAGGGTCACCAGGTACCTCTTTACCACTGGCAGGAGGTTTTTGGGGCAGAGACTTAGGAGGGCAGGGTTTGGGGAGGGGAGGGACTTCAAAGCCATAGAGTCCAATGGCCAAAATGGCCATTTTCTCCAGGTGAACTGATCTCTATTGGCTGGAGATCAGTTATAATAGCAGGAGATCTCAAGCTAGTACCTGGAGGTTGGCAGCCCTAACATGACTGCTTGTCCTGGCAGTCTAAAGAAGGCAGGCCTTTTCTTCTCACAGTTCTATAATGTGTGAAAGTTTGACTGAGGTAAGCTATAGTCCTTTGAACAACATTGTGGGCTGCTTAAACCCAAGTGTATGTGTTCAGAGACAAGATCCAATAATATAATTTGCTTATTTCCTAAAAGGAGAATTGCTAGCGCTCAAGCTACCCTATCAACTACACCTTTCATTTACCTGGATGTCCTCAGCCCAAGCAGTGAGGTTGTTATGATGCTGAAGAGAACTCATTCTGCTCAGATGTTCTCACTGCACTTTGTAAACTAACATTTATTTACAACGCTGCTTTTCAGTAATAACTGTTTTCATTAATTTCAAGGCAATCAGAATAGGTTTTAGGACTTATCCAGGTCTTTCCCGTCTTAAAATTAAATCCCACATTGGAGGGAAGGGATGCCAGATCCCAGCAGGCAAACTGAAGGCTGCTGCCAGAACCTACCTTGATTCACAAGTTGAGTCTGCTGCTCAAGCAGCAGAGACAATGATTTTTAAAAAAAATAGTGACAAAGAGCCCAATAAAAGTAAGGAGGAATGACATAGGAACCCAATGCACCCAATGTCAAGGATGAGTTAAGCAGTAGAGCTCAGTACTCAAAGGACCAGCATTTACTTGGAGGTGGTGAACGGAAGGACTCTAGCTAGAAGTTGCCAGTATAGCTGTTAACTCCACATCTTTTGCTTTTTTTTCCTGTTTATCTAGTGGAAGACTCTGATTGGAATTATTTGGTAAGATATATTTTTGCATTCCAAATGTTCCATGACATGGATTTCATGGTATTTTGACACTTGAGTCTCTATCTTCATTATAAAGGAAACAAAACCATAATAATCACTTTTACTCATGTTTAATTAACCGATTTCTAATACATAAGATTCCCAGAATCTATTGATAATCTCACATTCCACATAACACTGAAAATAAATGTACTGGTGTTAGTTGTCTTTATTAATTCAATTATGCTCTGGGCAACTAATCAAGAATGAGCCCTCTAATTATTTTATATAGAGACATAAGAAAAAGAGGATGCTGCCTTGATATTTAATTATGAGCTCACCAGTAATGCAGTAGAAATAGCAGAACAGAAGGCTCAGTATCCATAAATAGCTGTTTTATTGGCATGATCATCTGTAAATATGGTATCAGGCCAGTACAATTATGAAAAGAATGGAGAGACTTAACTTTTACAATCTGAAATGGCAGCTAAGGGGTGGGTTGCCTGCTAAGATAAATTACCACAATCCCTTGATACCTTTTATTTAAAGTACACCAATCATTTTGGTCATAGCTATAAAGCTACTTTGCATGGGAAACCATTTTTATTTAAACTGGGCCTTTCACTGATATAGGGATAGCTAAGCCATGTTTTATGTGCTTACAGAAAATAGTTGAATGTCATGTGATCTGTTGCTCTTTAAGCTACGCTTTCTGATTTTTTTCCAGACAAACCTTGAACATTATAAAAGTCGTACAAGGTTTTTTGAAAAAACTGCTTAGACAAACCATTCTCATTCATTATTGTTAGCTACATTAGCTAGAGACTAAACTGTGAATCAGGAAATCCCTTACTTTTGCCATGAACTCACTAGGTGGCTTTCTTATCTCAGCATCCCTTTTACTATTGGCATGCTTTACAGAGTTCTTATAAAAGTTACTGAACTACTGTGAAGCTACTTTACATAAGTATTTTATAATAGCAGTCGTCCAAATCTTTGGATACTTAAATCTGGTGACTGGAGCTGTGAATGGGCAAGACAGACCTTTCGACAAACTTGAAAAGGGCCCCAGGTTTGGAGAAAAATGTAAAATCTAAACACACACACACACAGGTTTAATCCCCCCCAAAGAGTGCCTGTAGCTTTAAGCAGCGGATTCCCTCAGTGGCCATTGCTAGGCAACTGCAGCATCCCAGACTTCAGTTTCGGTGAGTATAAGGCATGGGGGAGGGTAGGACCCTTTCCAGGCTTATTTTAGGCTGTGAGGGAGGGCTCATTGGGCTAAGCCTGGCTAGGGTTACCAGCTCCAGGTTGGGAAATTCCTGGAGATTTTGTGGTTGAGTCTGAAGAGGGGAGGGTTTGGGGAGGGGAGAGGCCTCTGCCAGATATAATGCCATACAGTCCACCCTCCAAAGTAGCCATTTTCTGCCGCCACTGCTACTAGGGAGGGGGAGAGGAGGCAGGTGGGAAGCCTGTATAGTTATGGGGAGCAGAAATAGAGGGTAAAGGGTGCGGGAGGCAGAAAGAGAAAGTGACAGGCATGGAGGAGTAAGAAAAGGAGAGGCAAGAGGGAGAAAAAGTGAGAGACTGAGAAAAGTGGCAGCAGCGGGCTCACCAGCCCAGATTGGGAGTGTGGGGGGAGGAGATGGCTAGGGTTGCCAACCTCCAGGTACTAGCTATTACAACTGATCTTCAGCCAACAGAGATCAGTTCACCTGGAGAAAATGGTTGCTCTGGCAATTGGACTCTCTGGCATTGAAGAACCTCCCCTCCCTAAACCCTTCCCTCCTCAAGCTCCGCCCCAAAAATCTCCCGAATATATACACAGGATTCAGATAATCAAAAGGTTTTCTTAGGGTACTAGAATGATAGATTTTTAACTAAAAATGCCAGGAACTAGACTTTGGGCCTTTTGTAAGCAAAGTTTGTGCTCTATCACCAAGCTATGAATAATGAAGGACAGAAATAAATGAAAGGTGACATGATTACTGTCCCAGAGCCACATTATCCAGAGAAGGCTCTGTATTCCAAAGACTGCAGATATCTAGAATGGAAAAGCAATCCCATTGAAGAATATGGACAGAATATGGTGGCGAAGAGGGACCTGGCAACCCTAGAGATTGGATTAAGCATACTTACATAGCCCCATAAATCACAAACCATTAAAACCATGACTGACTATCCTATATTTAACAGTTCTTACATACTGCGGATCTTTTAGCAAAAACAAAAACAAATGCAAGTTTGCAAAATGTTAATTAAACATATAGATGGTTGATGAATTTGATCAAAATAGAAACCAGATTATTGCGTTGTTGGGTTTTGATTGACTGCTGGTGATTTTCAGCACAGAGGAATGTGTCTGCCCGAGAGGTACAATATAAATGTTACGGCCTTAAATGGCAATAAAAGCCATTAGGCAACCTGTACTATGATAACTCATCCTGTTATTTAAAAAAATGTTCCTGGACATTCATATTGATTCTTCTAGAAGCTTTAAACTTTGTTTTGTTACTGAATTGCTTTCCTTTTCTAAAGGGAAAGCAGTCCAGTGAGGAAAATCAACCAGACCTGATGTCTGACTGATACCTCCTGGGGATTTTAAAAATTCATTTTGTAGGTTTTAGATTATTAGCCTTGAGATGTCTCGGTGTTTGTTATATCTGAGTGTCCTAAAACAGAGCACAAGCTTCAGAGTTTTAATGGTCTCTATAACATTAAATGATTTTTTTTCTTGATGTTTCACATGTCTCTGCTTGAACAAAGACTTGGTTTTTCTTGCCCATTACAGGCGTTAACCACCTTGACAAACTAGGGACTCCCTACCCTTTACAGGTATAAAGTACTCTTAATGAGGAAATTACCCTTGTATTTTTCTTGATTAGATTACAGTTTTACATAATTACATTTCAATCTGTACTTCCAATATTCCATAGACTCTTTCCCCACTGTTTGTTATTATTCTTTTTCAATTTCCTACATAGAATGAATGTTTAGTGAGATTGCACTTATTGCATCTGAAGTAGGGTCTAGTCCAAAACCCTTTAGTCTTCAAGGTGCCATAGAATTCTTGTTTAGTTTTGCTGCAACAGAGCTACCCTTCTGGAATTATTCTCTAGTGTGATATTAAAAAAACATCACATTAAATAATTTAACATAGATTATCTATCGCAATATGACATTAGAGTAAGGAGGATTTTAAATTTCTTATCTGTACAGTTTGACTTGAAAAAAAATCTTCATTTTGATTTCATTTCTCCCTGTAGAATCTGAATTCACAATTCTTTATTTTCTAATTCCAGGGCCAAATTTCCACATTAAACTTACACAGTTTTAAAGCTGTTTTTGCATCAGTTGCATATAAATGGTGTATACATATTGCATAGCAATATGTAAAAGTAGTGTAAAATGCTGTGTTAAATGCCAGCAATGAAAGTAGGCTACATATGAAAAGGCTCACAATATGATGTTAAAAAGGGCATATTTGTACATACTTACATTAGAGATTCTATATATTTATCTATATTACGCTAGGCAGTCACTAAAATCTTAGTAGAGATTTTACTGACTTCATGGGTTTGCCATTTTTGACCACCTGTAGTACACAGATGTTAACTCAGGGACCTCTAAAAACTAATATTTCCCCCATATCCTTACTTGATGTTCATTGAGGAACCTTACCAAATACCTGGGCATGCTTTTCTAAGAATCTACAAACTGTGGGACTGCAAAAGTACAAGCCAGTGGCACTTAAAAGATGTTGCCCTAGAGTTCTGCATTCTCCCTGACACTAACAGTGCATTCCTAAGGAGAGCTACTCCAGTCTAAACCCATTGATTTCAATGGGCTTAGACTGGAGTAACTCTCCATAGGAATGCACTGTAAGAGAGCACTGGAAGAAAAGAAACTGAAGTGCAAACACCAATCAAATTGCTCATTAAAAGTCTCAGAGATCAAGTTTGATCCAATATGCCATCACCACATTAGATCATGATCTCTGAGCTAACTGGATTTAACAATAATTTGTCATTTTTCTTTCCTCCATCTGGCTAGCCCAACAGAAGACCTGGGATGGATGAGAATCCTATCAAGATATTCTGGAATGGATCCATCATAAGCCTTGTATTAAGAAAGTGAAAAGAAACCAATATTCCTCCCAAATGCTAGCACAATAGCTGCTTCAGCATGAGGATCTGCTAAAAAGCCTACTCATAGGTCAGGTGTGAAGTAAGTTAGAACATAAGCGGTTCATTTTTCTTATATTTTCTCTGTGATAAAAAGTGCTTCAAGGGATGACTTCCAACATGTTGCTAGTGAACTGTTAAGGTCTATGCGCTGTGGAATATGAAAACTATTCCTATTCTTTCTGTGTTGTCTCTGTCTCTTTTAATTTTCTATTGTCTGTTTCACATATTAATAACTTCATAGCATATATTCTTGAGCTAGATGCCTAACTATGAGTGCAATAAAATCAAAGGTAAAGTTTTGTCTTTAATGAAAGAAGTGGGCTAGGGTTGCCAACCTCCAGGTAGTAACTGGAGATCTCCTGCTATTACAACTGATCTCCAGCTGATAGAGATCAGTTCACCTGGAGAAAAATGGCTGCTTTGGCCATTGGACGCTATGGCATTGAAGTCCCTCCCCTCCCCAAACAGAGATGCCTGCAAAAAGTGCACAAAAGTTGCATATCTCTAAACATTTTATAAAAGCATTTGTCCATATTTTTTTAGCAATCCAAAAAGAAAAGACACAACTTTCCCTTCCCCGAACCAATCACCAAGTAAGTGGCTGTTTACAAGTCAGAATAAGGATGTAGCACATGAAGCAGTCACCTCTGCCTTAGCAAGAGAAACAAAAGTAAACATGAAGTAGCTTAGAAAATGTAGAGTAACAATTATCATTGAGTATGCTTTGAGAGTTTAAGTAGACATGTGTTGTATTACACAGGCATGCTATTCATGTTCAGGAAGAAATTTTAAGCAGAGGAACAGTGAGCAGAGAGAATATGAGGGAAGAACATGATAGTATTTGCCCTCCTAGCTGGAACAGCTTGATGTTTCTAACACTCACATGCACACACACAGAGCAGACTCTGAGTTTCCAGTTTTCTTTGCTTAACTTTGGTGTATTATATTCCAGATCCTCTGTAAAGTTGATTTGGTCATTATGTGCATTAGAACTAATTTAGAGACTCAACTGGGAGACATGATGTTGTATATCCCATGGTGCCATCTGTTGAGCAATTGTTGGATCCCACTGTTAAATACTATTAGTTGGCTGTTGTTTCCAACTTGCAGTGGAGTCATTTTGGCTTTCATCCAACCTCTAATAGGGACTTTGCCCTTCCAGGCCTCAGTAGGTGCTGTAAGAAAGAAATAGCTGGCTGCAAGGGATGTAGATAGAACTTGCACTCAGGCTTGGGTTTGGCTTATTTTGGGAGCAATCCTAAGTATGTGTACTCACAAGAAACTCCTATGTTATTCAGTGGATATTTACACCCAGGAAAGTGTCCTTAGGACTGCAACCTTTGTTAAAAATGCTATTCAAGTTATTTAATATTCTTGGGTCATTTGTTGTTATCATATTTGGATATTTACATTTGTTTCAGTGAGAAACACATTCTCATGGAAAACGTTTTCCTCCTCATCCTACTTAGAGGAAATGGTCAAAAATGTTGGCATTCAGCCAAGGTATTGTCACTCAGCCAAGGTATTGTCCCTGCCAAAGTACAGACATGGTGAAGGGTGTTAAACCCTGCACACACATACACATGTGCATGCATGGATACACACACATACACACACACACACACACACACACACACAAACCATGCCCTAAATTAATTCACTTTAACCTGTTTCTTCTAGTCTGTGCCTAACCTGCTTCCCTGAATCAATTAAGGAGACAGCAGGCATACTTGTCTAAAAATGGAATGTTTCAAAGCTCATGGTATAATGATGTGGGATCTACTTCCTTTCACATATTCCTGATATATTTGAGATGGCATATATATACATATACATATGTGTGTGTTTATACACATAGACATATATATGTGTATGTCTGGCATCCCTACTCCTCCCTTTTCTTCAAATGAGTGGGCATAATCTGATCCCTCGGGTCTATTTTTAAATAAAGATCTCCCCACATTCAGAACCAACCTTCATCCTGCCTTGCTGATTTGGGTGCATAATTCTTTTAGGAGTAAACTGGGAAGTTAAAATGGCACAGGAGCAAGCCAGCCTAAGTAAACCCTCTAGTGCAGGGGTGACGAAATCATTTGTTATGAGGGCTGGATATGATATCAGTGTCACTTGGTTGGGCTGACCCATATGTAACAAAAATTTAATGCCAGGTATTGGAGATACAGACTTTATAGAAGACACAGGCAAAGCCAATTAATGATATTTTTACTTTATTTTTTTTAACGTAAAATACAAACATGCATAAAACAGTAACAGTGTTTTATTCTACTGAACAGTCCTCGGGACTGGGGGGGAGGTGACTGACTGGGCTGGTGAGTCCACTGCAGCCTCACCAGCCCAGATCAGAGCTGGGGGGGGCTGTCTCAGCTGGCAAGCCCATAGCGAGCTCACCAGTCCAGATCGGGAGCAGGGGGGTGCTGCCTTGGCTGGCTTGTGGGCCAGATAATAGCTCTCAAGTGGCCGGATCTGGCCCACGGGCCATATGTTTGACACCCCTGCTACAAGTCAGCTCTCAATGGCAACTATAGGTGATGGGTCACCTGTTGCCTCCTCCTTCAGGCAACTGGTGAGCTGACACTATTGATGTCTGTCATGGAAGAGGCTCTGCCAAGTGGCCCCTGCAAGCTCTAGCAAAGCTACAGAGGTTTGGTTGTTCATTCTCCTGGCTTCATGTGCAATCAAGACTTCCCTTCCTCTCTTCAAAATACAATCCAGTTTGGAGTAAAGAAAGGGAAACACCGCAACAAATACAAAAACAGTTTCATATGTTGAGCCTCAGATCAAAGGTAGAACCTTGAACTTTTATGTTACACAGAAACCAAAGGAAGTTACAGTATTTTACAAACATCACTTCAGATAGCCTCGATTGCAACATTCTTGTAAAATTCCTACACAGCTGGACAATATGTAGCAGATAAGGACACAATTTTTTCCTTACTTTGAAGTTTGCTGCCTCCTCCATGTGCACAAATCAGATAAACACAGCTGTCTCTTCACTGCTTTTTCTGCATCTCCAAATGAGATAAGTACTACAGTCAAAAAGGCTGACGTATATGCAAATGTATAGCTGAGGTTTTCTTTAAACTTGGGATTAACCACTGTACCAGATCATTTACAGAAGAAATGTGCTCATTAGGATATAATTGGCCTCTTTGAAGGAGTTGCTGAAAATAATTTCCTAAATGTTTTTAAAAATCCATTTAAAACACACATGTTACTTATGGCATACTTTAAAAAATAATCATGGCTATAATTTTATGAAGTCATATCTCTTTGGAATTCCCCAACTCCCCTCCCCCCAAATCTAGACTATGAATTGTTTGCTCTTACTGGTTTGAATTTATACTTAGAGGAAAAAGTTACATAGGTAGCTTTTTCGAGATGTACATCCAGTAGGGTTGCCAACCTCCACGTGGCCTGGAGAAAATGGCTCTTTTAGAGGGTGGGCTCTATGGCATTATATCCTGCTGGGGTCCCCCCTCCCCAAACCCTGCTCTCCTAAGGCTCCATCCCAAATTCTCCAGGAATTTCCCAACCCAAAGTTTCCAGCTCTAACATCTAACAGCTTTCAGTACAAAGTGAGATGTCTGGATGCTAGCAACTAGCGAGCACTATAAATTACATTGGAAATGTACAACTTTGCTTAAATTACCACAAAAATGTTTTGACAGGACTTTTAGACTTCGATATACCAGCAATAATTTCCTCCCTTTTACCAATAACATCCCCTCGAACCCCTCCATCTTTAAAACTGATTAGTTCAGAGTAAATGCATACCAAAAAGGTACAAGATGGAAGATGCTTTCAATTGTGGTTGTCATCTCAGAAGCTTGTAAGTCAGTAAGAAAAGGATGTACTCCATGTATCAGAACATTACAAACATTTTCTTAGCATTTACCATCCTTATAAATGCATTACAGTTGTATTTTGCAGTTATAGTACATCGCTTCTTCTCCACCAATATTTCTGAAATAAATTAACATGGAAGTATTGTCGAAGGCTTTCACGGTCAGAGTTCATTGGTTCTTGTAGGTTATCCGGGCTGTGTAACCGTGGTCTTGGAATTTTCTTTCCTGACGTTTCGCCAGCAACTGTGGCAGGCATCTTCAGAGTAGTAACACTGAAGGACAGTGTCTCTCAGTGTCAAGGGTGTAGGAAGAGTAATATATAGTCAGAAAGGGGTTGGGTTTGAGCTGAGTATTGTCCTGCAAAAGTATTGTCCTGTAAGTATCAAGATAATGTGCTAATGAGGGTATGGTATGTTAATATGGAACCATTGTATCCTGAAGTGATCTGTTAATGTGTGTAATCCAAAGCTAATCTGTATGGCTATTGTTGAATGTTGTCTTTGTCTGAAGGTTTTTCAGGGCAGGAAGCCAAGCCTTATTCATTCTTAAACTCTCCTCTTTTCTGTTAAAGTTGTGCTGATGTTTATGAATTTCAATGGCTTCTCTGTGCAATCTGACAAAATAGTTGGTAGAATTGTCCAGTCTTTCAGTGTCTTGGAATAAGACCCTGTGTCCTGTTTGTGTCAGTCCATGTTCAGCCACTGCTGATTTCTCAGGTTGGCCAAGTCTGCAGTATCTTTCATGTTCTTTTATCCTTGTTTGTATGCTGCGTTTTGTGGTCCCGATGTAAACTTCTCCACAGCTGCAAGGTATACGATATACTCCTGCAGAGGTGAGGGGGTCTCTTTTGTCTTTTGCTGATCGTAGCATTTGTTGTATTTTCTTGGTGGGTTTAAACACTGTTTGTAGGTTATGTTTTTTCAAAAGTTTCTCCATCCTATCAGTGACTCCTTTAATAAATGGCAAGAAAACCTTTCCTATGGGAGACTGTTTTTCTTGAGTTTTCTGATTTTTGTTTGGTTCAATGGCCCTTCTGATTTCATTCTTGGAGTAGCCGTTTGCTAGCAGTGCGTGATTTAGATGGTTAGTTTCTTCCTTGAGAAACTGTGGTTCACAGATCCGTCTTGCACGGTCCATTAATGTTTTGATTATTCCTCTTTTCTGTCGGGGGTGGTGGTTGGAGTTTTTGTGTAAGTAGCGATCTGTGTGAGTTGGTTTCCGGTAGACCTTGTGACCTAACTGAAGGTTTGTTTTACGGATGACAAGGGTATCAAGAAATGGGAGTTTACCCTCAATTTCCTTTTCCATGGTAAACTGAATGTTTGGATGGATATTATTAAGATGGTTTAGAAAGTCCATTAATTTTTCTTCACCATGGCTCCAAATGGTAAATGTATCATCTACGAACCTGAACCAGACTGTAGGTTTGTAAGGTGCTGATTCTAATGCTGTCTTTTCAAAATATTCCATGTAAAAGTTTGCTATTACTGGACTGAGTGGACTTCCCATTGACTTCAGTAAACTTTGGGTGTTACTCTGTTTAAGGTTGTGTTGTTTAGGGTTGCAAAATTCAAGAAATACAGACTCACTGGCTGGTATGGAGTTACACTACCAGATTTCTTAGGAAACAAAATGTTACAAAGAACTGTACACACTGAAGCCAATCAATGCATCACATTTAGCAGACAACTATGTGCTATAAAAAGTAGCAGCATCAATGTCATTTCAAAAGACAGAAGAGTGTGTTAATGGATAATTTGATTGGCCAGCAAAGAGTGGAAACCCATCCTGCTGACAGAAAAAGTCAGCCTTTTGTTACTGGGGTGGGGGGGATGAGAGAGACGGAAGTTAAGGAATGATGCTGACCCCATTTCCTATATTCTCTCATCTGATTTTTGTCTACACTTGAAAATATGTATTTTAATACTAGAAACTTGACTTCAGTTTTATAGTATCAGGCAGGAGAAATGCAGTAGCAAGAGAAATGAAATACGATGTGAAAAAGTATAACCCAATGTGGCACAAACAATAATTAGCAGTTTATTTTCAGGGAGTAGAATACATCTGGGGGACGATCTTAAAGAAAGTACTTCCAGTTCACTATTGTGTAATGCAGAAGTAAATTTTGCTTCATTTAATGGGATTTGTGGAGTCAAAAAGGAATGCAAATGGTCATATTCAGTCATTCCTACTCCAGAGAATATCACAGATACCAAAATGACTTCCACAAGCATGGCTGTTGAGAGCCACCATGGGTCTTGCACACACTCTCTAACACCTAGAACTAACTCAAACAAATTACATGACTCTGTGATACAATAAACACACGAATAGTCAGTTACAGTCAGCCCATCAGGGTTGTGGATATCGATATACCGAAACAGAAAATAAACCCGAAATTAGGCATTTCAGCAATATTCAGGTTTTGGTTTTACTGGATACCAAAACCAAGGGAAATTTCCCTGAAGCCGAATAGGTGATTCCTGAAAAAGCTGAATAAATATTTGGCTATTTCAGGTTTGGCTATTCGCCTCTACTCAAATGCATGGCTCTGTGCTTTCTCCCATTTTTCTATCTTTTTTTTTTTTACTGGTTTTGTTCGGGCCCCATAATTGGGGTCCTTTTGAGGTAGGGGTCATGTAATCAACCAACCATTCAGTGGATTAATCTGAATCAAGCATAAGGGCCATTTAAAAGATGATTCTCACCAGTCCTGTCCGGGGGGATATACCCTCCAACTAAAAAGAGCTGGCTTCAACAGCTGCTCATGCCACCAGGCTTTCAAAGGAGACGTCCTCACCTGCGCGGATGAGCAATCTCCTAGGGCTGTCGATTTGGTTCGTGCCGAACCAAAAAACAGCCGAATTTCTCCTGATTCGGCTGTTTTTAGTTCGGATGGAACCGAACTCAAAAAAGGCGGGAAAACGGGGAGCTGAATTCAGTGAATTTGTGGTGTTCGGCAAATTTGTGGTGTTTGGAGAAATCCCCGTGGGGGGTGCTTGTGCACATTCGCTCCTTTCCGTGGCTGCAGGGGGTGCATTTTTGGGGGTAGAGACCCCAAACTTTCAGCGGAGCTTCAAAGGACCCTTCTTGCGAGATCCCCCAAATTTCGTAAACATTGGGTCAGGGGGTCCTGAGATATGGGGCCCGAAAGGGGTCCTCCCCTTAATGTGCATTTTTATTCCATTTAAAGCACACATTCGCTCCTTTTTGTGGTTGCAGGGGGCGCATTTTTGGGGGTAGAGACCCCAAACTTTCAGCGGAGCTTCAAAGGACCCTTCTTGTGAGACCCCCAAGTTTTGTAAACATTGGGTCAGGGGGTCCCGAGATATGAGGTCCCCCCTTTGCCTTATTGGGATGAATGGGATCAGCCAATCCTGTGTGTATCTCGAGAGCAGCAAATCCAAGGCAAAACCTCCCATGCTTAAATGGAATTGTATTGGAATAACCAGTCCTCCCAGTCCCTCCTGATGGAACAGAAGACATCCACAGTAAGACCCGTTTTGGGGCTTTAATCTATAATTTTTCTCCTGTGTGTGTGTGGGGGGGAAGCAGAGTCTGTGTGTGTGTGGGGAAGGAACAGTTTCTGTGGGTGGGGGGGAAGCCAAAGGGGGCTTTTGACTGTTCTGTCTGGGGGCGTGCCCCCTCGAGTCTCTCTCTCCCTGGTTTGAGGGGGGGGGGCTTCAGTTGTGTGTCCTCAGGTTTTCCCTCATTCATATGATCGGTTAGGTCTATTTTTATGCTTGCTCAAAAATTGTTTTCAAATTGTGACTTAAAGAATGCATTTGCCTGGTCCCGAGTCCGATGCAAAAGAGGAAATTCCACCCCCTCCTGCTCCTGATGCTTAGCTAGCATGCCTCTGTCCCTTTCCATGGTTTGCAAACTCCCAGGCATCAGGTGTTGCTTTTCATGGTTGCAAAGGTGTTGCTTTGCAAGGTTGTGTTGCTTTGCATGGTTTGCAAACTTCTTCTGTCCCTTTCCATGGTTTGCAAACTCCCAGGCGTCAGGTGTTGCTTTGCATGGCTGCAAACGTGATGGTTTGCATGGTTGTGTTGCTTTTCATGGTTTGCAAACTTCTTCGCACCTGCCCCGCCCTTGCTCCCCGCAGCTCAGCTGTTTGTCAGGGCTGGGAGCTTTGAGTGGGCGGCAAGCTCTGCTAATTGCAAATGCACATTAAGGAGGGGGGACCCCTTTTGGCGCCCATATCTCAGCCCCCGCTTATCCAATCTTTACAAAACTTGGGGGTTATTGCAAGAAGCTACGCTGAACGTTTGGGACCTCTACCCTCAAAAATGCCCCCTCGGAGCCGCGGAAAGGTGCGGTTGTGATTTTAATGGCTTTATTCAGCCGAATTTTCCCCCGAACTCCAGACCTCATGCCGAATTGCATGGACCCGAAGCAGGGGAGTTCGGACTTTGGCATTTCCCGAATAAAAACTGGCCGAATTTTGCCAAATCCGAATTTTACTGAATTTTTTTTTCAACAGCCCTACAATCTCCTTCAGACAGCCCCCATGGTCAAGACTTTGGCTGGCTCAAATATCACACCCCCGCCCGCAAAGCTGCTCTCAAACTAAATATTGCCCTGAGTAGAGGCTTTGTTTCCCTGCACCATGACCATCCCTTGAAAACAGATATTTTATGACTATAATAAAGGACTATTCACAGGATGCCATTTGCCACCAAAATAAATGTTTTCCGTGCTTTATTTTTCTTGCATTTAAGCCTTTTTCCTCAGTTTGGAAGCTAATTTGCATGGACATCATGCTATGTGCCCCAGATACAAAGGGAGCCCTCAGAGTTTGAGGTGCCAGCCTGCCAATCAGCTCTTTCCACTAGTCCTTGGCAATGCTGAACTTCTGAACCTGAAAACCGATGGACAGCTCAGCTCGCAAATGCCTGGAGGATGGGGGTGACACTTTTGCTGGCCCATAGAATTGAACCCCCTGTCCCAAAGTTCACCAAACTTAGAAGAGTCCCTTGCAAATTTGGTGACTCTACCTCCAAAAATGCCCCACATGAGCTTAGAAAAAAATCTCCATAGAGATACATGGACCCAATTTTGTTGGTAAACCCAGTAATAAAGCTGAAATACTCCTTTACCGGTATGGGTATTTAGCTTATTCTGGGTTTATCAGAAAAAATCAGACCAATAAACCCAAACCTGAAAATCACTGGGGGTTTTTTGTTTGTTTTTTTGCACAACCCTATAGCCATTCATTCCTGAAAGGGGGGTGTAGATAGGCGGTAGCCGGGGGTGGTTTAGCTGCACCACCTCTACAGAGGCTTCCCAGCCAAAAAACAAAAGTTTAAAAGGTATTTTTAAATTAAACCCATGAAACTCCTCCATGGAGCTTCATGGGGCTATGCCACCTATTTTGCTGGTGTAGCAATGCTGCATTGTAGAGGAGTGTTCCGGGCCGAAAGGGGATTGGAAGTTGCCTAAAGGCAGCTCTGCCCCCAGGAACGGCCCATGATGCCAGTGCAGGCAACCACATTTGGGATTTCTCTACCGGCAGTGCCAATGGCTGAGGTCCGCACTGCTGCATTGGTCCCTGGCACCGGGGTTAGTGCCCCCGCACTGGTGTCCATGCCACTTTATCATGGCACAAAGTGTCATGGACACTGACACAAGGTCACGCCGGCTCCTGTGGTACTTTGGCCCTCCTTCAGGATTGCACAGTTAGTGTGTGCATTATAATCTTTGTCCATTTATATCCCCTTCTTCCAAGGAACTCAAACAAGAGTACACAGTCCTCTACTTTTAATGCTTATAATAACCCACTGAGGGACAGTTCACTACAAAAATTGCCACTCTCACTGGATTGGGGAACGCAAGAGCATCATTCTAGACCAATCAATGGGACTGCCCTAAACTCCCAACTTGCATGCCTCCAAGGCAAAGAAAGAGAAGTCATTTATGCATGGGAGTTTTACATGAGGTTCGTTGCTCACTGGACCCACACTTTCTTGTTGGGAGTCTATGCCCCAGCAGTCTCCAAGCTCAAATCAGGAAGTATTTGAATCCCCATCTCTGGACATGCTGCTTTGTAATTGGCTGTGAGCAAAACTAAGCTTGTGTGTCCTGCACTTTGCCTTATGCCAGAGATTTCACCTGGGCTGAGCTCAGGGGAGAGGGAAGAATCAGTTCAACAGAGGAATGGGAAGGTCCAGAATTTGTGAGGGCTGGCAGTGAGGTCATCCCTAATGCAGGGGAAACTCCAAGGAACAACCAAGACAGACAGGGGGTGAATGTAAGTGAAAGAATCCCATGCATAAATGACCAGAGAGTAACGATGCAAATCCTTCTCCAACTTAATCATAAACCATCTCCCCTTCCTTCCACTGGAGGCCTCCATTTATTACCATAGCAGGCCCAAACCCTACCCGACCACAGCAGGCACTGGACCTGCTTGCAAAATGCTTCTGTTCCCAATCCACATATCTAATTCTCAATAATATAAGCAGTGCTTGTACTGTACATCTAAGTAATGAATGTCCTCTGAGATCTCAGTGCCTATCAACCATAACAATATTGCCAACCTTCAAAACTTGGTTTCTGTCAGCAAAAGGAAAAGGAGGCACTAGTACTCTTTCCAGGGCTATTTTGGCCCCCCAGTCTCCCCTTGCTCCCATCCCTCCTGCCCAGGAAGGGGCATTCATTGGGGCCAGACCCAACAGCAACCACCAGGAAACGGGCTGACATGCAATTTTCACAACTCACCTATATGCAGTGGGTGCCATGGAAACTTGATGGGTGAGTGGGAAGGAGAGAAGGAAGCAGTGAAAGGAAACTGGATATGGAGTCTGCAGGGGAAAGGGATACAGGGAGAATGAAATGACCCTGCAAGTCTTGTTGGGTTCCCCACTTGTAAAAGCCATAATTCTGACTCAGATTCCAACAGAGAGATAACTCTGCTCCATCCCTAGTGAACTGCACATTTAGTTGACATTTTCTACTTAAGGTATCCATCATGTGAACTCTCTATCATAGAGAGCTCCTATAACACAACTGGAATCAAATGAAAAGTCAATGGGAACAATTATTTACAATTTTAGATTCATAGAATCATAGAGTTGGAAGGGACCACCAGGGTCATCTACTCCAACTCCCTGCACAATGCAGGAAATTCACAACTACCTCCCCCCCACAACACCAGTGACCCCTACTCCATGCCCAGAAGATGGCCAAGATGCCCTCCCTCTCATCATCTGCTTAAGGTCACAGAATCAGCATTGCTGACAGATGGCCATCTAACCTCTTCTTAAAAAACTACAGGGAAGGAGAGCTTACCATCTCCCAAGGAAGCCTGTTCCACTGAGGAACCACTCTAACTGTTAGAAAATTCTTCCTAACGTCTAGACGGAAAGTCCTTTGATTTAAATTCAACCAGTTGGTTCTGGTCCGACCTTCTGGGGCAACAGAAAACAACTCAGCACCATCCTCTGTATGACAGCCCTTCAAGTACTTCATCCACAAAGGTGATTGAGTTAAAATGCGCCTAAGCATGATTCAACATTAGGAATCAAGACAGCAGTTTCCTGTTCTCATTTGTTTGTTGACTTACTCAACTGAGTAAAAGTTTATTCAAATGTGGTGCTTGGAGCATGAACCATGTACTTACAAACAGAAGCTCCGTTCATTTCATGGAAGGTCAGTGTAAGTGGACAGTTCATGCAAACGTTTTGCAGGGCCAAAGTACACCTCTAATCCAAAACACAGAAAGGATAATAATTTCTCTGTTGGATATTTTTCTCTCAAAATAGCCCTCCCTCCCCAAGCTGTTTTTTGTCAACAAGGGAAAAAGCTACAGTTTCCCATCTGTATGTGCATTTAGGTCTTGGGAAAAGTCAACAATATGAACCTCTCATGCTTCACTAGCTCTTCACTGGTTCCTTGTCAGGACAACACAAAAGATACTACACACCAGCACTAGAATTACAAGCTTTAAAAATTGTCTGATAATTTCAAAATTAGAAGCGATCACATTGTTCCTGTATATCATAGATTAGTGTGACTAGAGTTCTTCGGAATTGTTATGCCCCCAAAGTAAATGTAGGACACTTCTAAAATACTTTACAGGTTTTTTAAGATTATCGTGAACATAAAATCAATCTTGATTTCATTATATTGAAGTCTGTCCATGAATGTGGCATACTGAGGGTGTTTAAATAGGTTCATTCCTCAATCACAATAAAGTATTGATCAAATAATGCAATTGAAATAGTCAAAAATCAATAGGATTTCTCCAAGGTTATCTACAAATGCTGAGCTCACTGAGATACCAAGAAATATTTAGAATTCTATGATTTTGTTTGCAGCATCATTTAGGCTATTAAATGGATTGAGTACTCTCAATGTAATTAGAGCTCAATTACAAGTAAGTTAATGTATTTAGCTCATGACTAAGAAATCACTTGGTGGAAATCTTTAAGGTGGTTAGTTCTTTAATTTATTATTCTCTTCCTTTCTTTTATGATGGTATGCAGAAAAGGCAGTAGACTTTATCAAGGTCACTGACTGGTATCATGTTACTGAATAAATTAAAATCTTCCACCGGAGTCCCACCAGGGCAAAGGCCCATGTCGGCGTCCTGGGGGGGTCTTCCTGGGGCATACCAGGGGGCGGAGCTGTCAGTAGGCAGCTTCCTGTCCCCATTTGGTCCAGCATGCTAGTGGCGAGAATGGTGTTGCAGCGCCTGCTTTTTTTTGCAGGCACAGCCTCGCTGTTCTCAGTGGGGCAAAATACCCCATTTAGAATTTTAAAAGCCTTTTGGCGGCCAGGAAACGAGTGTGGAGGTGCCATGGCAGCGCCTCAGCCACACTGTCCCCGGCCGCCAAAAGGTGAGGAATGGGCTGTTAATTCAGAAGGGAAATTGGGGAAGGGGGTAGAAGCCCAAAGAAGTAGGATCCTTCCCTACTTCATTGCTTTCCTCTATTAATTGAGGCTAAAAATGGTTGAGCTAGGATTGGAACAAAAATCTGGCAATATTCTGGTGTTAAGCCATCAAATCCTAGTGGTTTATTTCTCTTGAAATTCTTAACAGCCATCACTTCTTGCAGAGAAACAAGCTTCTCTATTAAGTTTCTGTCAACCTCAGATAATTTTGGTATTTTAATACTCCCCCAAAACCTATCTATGGGCGAAAACGCATGGTCGCTTTATCCTCCTTTAATCCCTGTTTTAGTCGGGATCGAACCCACATTAGGTGAAACGCATGCATTCGATCCTGGCTGAATCCTGGCTGAAACTGGGATTAAAGGAGGATAAAGTGACCATGCGTTTTTGCCCTATGTCTTATATTTCTGGATTTTGTGAAGTTTACAAAACTCATAGTATTTTTCAGATCTTCAAGTAGAACCCATGGCACACTTAAACATGGAGAAGAGAACAACAGGATTGCAAATCCCTTTGAAGAATACATCCAAGTTGCCAGATTATCAATCAAGGAAAAAGAGAAGTTGATCGAACTTTCTAGTGATACTACTTTAAAAGCTGAATTAAAAGAAAAAGCCCTTATTAACTTTTGGGCAGACATCAGCAGAGAATCTGAACAGCTTTCTGACAAGGTACTTAAGTTTTGTTGCCATTTACAAATATGGAGCTGGTGGAGACAGCTTTCTCTTCTTATTCCTTTATAAACAAATAAATACCATAAACTGAATGCAGTTCCAGATTCAAGACTGTATCTTACATCAGTTGAACCTGATTTCAAAAAACTATGTACCTCAAAACAAGCTCAAGGATCGCACTGAACATTTGTTGTGTATAAAATATTTGTTGTATGTTTTATAAATATTATTTCAAAACATATTAACGTTTTCAGTTATTAATACATTAAAGTAACAAATGTAAAGTATTAATGTAATGTAGTTTTATGTAATCTGTGATGTATTTATTTGAATTTATTGTATCTTTTGAGTTTTGAATGTAAAAATATATGCACTGTGTTCACCTTATTATTCCATTGCTTTTTAATCCCATTATTGGGCTATTTATGTACAGTCACAACATACACATTTGAAATAACAGCAACTGTATTAATTATAAACATTTTGGTTATATGAAGGGTACAATTTATGGAAATAGGCTGCCAAGGGGTACGCAAGTGAAAAAAGGATGGGAACCAGTGTTCTATGGGGATCATTCCACCCATAACTAGGTTGATATGCCAATTATTTCTAATATGTTTATTAGCATTCTAAAATATTAAATTAAAAGGTATATGATAAATTCATTTGAACATTTCAAAGCATTAGGCAACACCTAAAAAATCTATATACTAAAATCTGGAAAAACTAATCATGGGATTTACTTTAGTTTCTGTCAGTATTAAACAGTTAAGGTACAATTCAAAAATAATATAGTCTTAATGGAAATTTACCATGCTAATAACACTCTATTTATTGTGGTTCATATTGCCTCTTGCCATAAATTATTAATGCATTCACAATTAGGTATTTTAGGCTTGAGCTGATTTTCTACCTGCAGGATCGGCACTCTTCACACTACACATCTGGCCAGTAGCCATAGTTAAGGCATGTACTGGGTTTGATTGCTGTAACTCCTTACTTTATTGTCTTGAGAAACAGTCTCAATTCCTTTTTGCAGAAATTGACTCGCACTTCTTATAAATGGGATTGCATTTTGCATCAGGAATCATGAACACTTCAGTGCATCATGTAATTATATATAACCTTTAGGAATCTGTTACTTTGCTTAAGCTTCCTACTTGGCCTTCTTGGGGAAATGAAATTCTCCTGTTCAAAGTGCTGAAATTGACATGAGCTTGTGAGTGAAGGTGTAAATTACAGAACATTTACTTGTCCAGAGGCCAGCAATTAAATGATCAACATCAAAAAGCAAAAGGAAAGGGAGTGCAGCACAATTACTTGGAGAACACACTTCCTTCACATGCATCCACACTACAATTTCCAAATATCAATTAGAGGTGGGGCTGAGAGAGCTGTTACATGCAAAATACTTGTGAACATTTTCAGAATTCTCAATAAAAAGAGATTTTAAAAACTGTTTGTTGTGTTGGTAACTGGTGATCAAATTACAATTGATATAAATTCCAGAGGAGAAACTGAATTAAATAAATGAAAGCAAACTTGAAAACTAATCAGTAGAACAATCAAATCAGATACCAAATAAAACAACACTCAAGTGGCTAATATTTTGAGGTGCCATATTAAGATGAATTTTCCTACCATATTTTTAAAATCATGCTTCACATGAAATGCTGGGATAGATCTAAAATTATTGACTGACTAAAATAAATATCAGTTTCTAACAGCATATATTTGCACTCAAAAGATTTTCAAACACAATTATTAGCAATTATATCCCATTGATCTCTCCACTATATTGATCTTCCTTTCTAAGCCTCCCTCTTCGACTTTGAGTCAGATGCATGAAAGGGAAATGGAACTCCTGCAGATAAACATTCATTTTGCTATCTATGTATCTTGGTTTGTTTTGCATTGGATCTTCTGGCCTCTATTATAAGGTTAAACTCATTTCTCCAGTTTGTGTGCTAGATGTAAAAATGTCCAGTTAAAAACCTTTATTAGTAAATGACAAGCCTTTTCAGTCTTTGAGCTCATGTTGAAATATTATAACTAGCTACAGTGCACTTGCCCTTGCATTTGCACCCTGTTATCTTTCCCCATAACTCTGATCTCTGAAAACATTTGGATTTAGGATTACATTACATTAAGCATGAACTTTGACATGAACAGAATGACATAGCAAACTGACCTAGCTCAAATCCCATGAACAGATGAGCTCCTGACTGGATTACCTCAATGATACATTGTAAAAGTTCATGTCAAACAGCTTTCAGCCTGTGCAATGGCTACTTATTTTACAAGACCAAGTCACTGCATCTTTAGTTCTTGTTTTTCTGATCTGACCTGCTGTTTACAGTCACCATTTTAAATGGTATTTTGAATAGTTGATATTATACCATTAAACTATATTTACCTATAGACAAAATTCCTAGTGCCATGGTGTAACAGCATTAACCTACTCAAACTGGGAAAAAAATTACAGAGGTGTACTTCTGCCAACATCAGTAAACAGACAGGGAAGCAGATGAATGAAGCCAGCCCACCAATAGTCTGATGCCTTCTTTTTTCAAAGTGGAGGGGAACCAAAAATAGTTATTGATGAACACAGGAACTGATCTTTTTAACTATGTGCCTTTAGGCAGATGTGAATGGAGCTACTACAGAAAAGCACTCTAAACCTAATAATATTTCCCCCTACATTTACTTATACTGAGAATATATACCTCTGTAAATTTTCTTACTTTGAGGTAAGAGCCATTATTCCAGGAATATTGCCTAATAGAAATTGTTAATGGTTTAACAGTGCTAATTTCACTTTTACAAAAACTGACCATGTGATGCAGTTCTGATGGAGGTTGACAACTGACATTATTTTCCAATACATGTGAGCAAACAGCATCATCACAGAAGAAGAAGAGTTGGTTTTTATATGCTGACTTTCTCTACCACTTAAGGGAGAATCAAACCGGCTTACAATCACCTTCCTTTCCCCACAACAGACATCTTGCAAGGTAAATAGGGCTGAGAGAGCTGTGACTAGCCCAAGATCACCCGGCTGGCCTTATGTGTAGGAGTGAGGAAAACACCTCGGTTCACCAGATTAGCATCTGCCACTCATGTGGAGGAGTGGGGAACCAAACCCGGTTCTACAGATTAGAGTCCACCACTCTACACCACCGCTGTTAACCACTACACCATGCTGGCTCTCAAAATGAATACATGGGATTTTTGACCTGGATTTTAGTAAGGCTTTTGACAAAGCTCCCCATGATGTTCTGATGGGTAAACTAGAGGACTGTTGACTGGACTCTAGGATAGTTAGGCGGATAGAGAACTGGTTGCAGAACCGAACTCAAAGAGTAGATGTCAATAGCATTTCATCTGAATGGAAAGAGGTGTCCAGTGGGGTGCTACAGAGTTCAGTTCTGGGCCCAGTATGTTCCAATATTTTTATAGATGATCTGGATGAGGGTGTGGAGGGACTACTCATTAAATTTGCAGATGACACCAAAACAAAGAGAGAAGATATAGAATTCAACGAGATCTGAACACGCTGGAAAAGTGGGCAGATGTGAATAGGATGCAATTCAACAAGGATAAGTGCCAAGTTCTACATCTGGGTAACAGAAATGAGGGACATGCATACTGGATGGGGGACACACTTCTGGACAGCAGTACGTGTAAACAAGATCTTGGGGATTGGGTGGACAGTAAGTTAAATATGAGCAGCCAGTGTGATGCTGTGACAAAAAAAGCTAATGCGATCTTGGGGTGCATCAACAGAGACATAACATCCAAATCGCAAGATGTCATAGTTCCACTGTACACTGCATTGGTCAGGCCACACCTGGAGTATTGCAGTTCTAGAGGCTTTACTTAGAAAAGAATGTGGACAGAATTGAGCGAGTGCAGAGGAGAGCGATGAGGATGATCAGGGGCCTGGAGACCAAGCCCTATGAGGAAAGGCTGAGGGAGTTTGGAAAGTATAGTCTGGAGTAAGTTGAGGGGGAACATGATTGCTCTCTTTAAGTATTTGAAGGGCTGTCACTTAGAGGAGGGCGGGAAGCTGTCCTATTGGCAGCAGAGGATAGGACTCGCAATAATGGGTTTAAATTGCTGGCAGAAATGTACTGGCTGGTTATTAGGGAAAAGGTTTTTACAGTAAGAGTTGTTTGGCAGTGGAATCAGCTACCTAAGGCAGTGATGAGCTCTCCCTCATTGGCAGTTTTTAAGCAGAGGCTGATCTAGGCTGATCCTGCATTAAGCGAGAGATGGACTAGATGGCCTGTATGGCCTTTCCAACTCTATGATTATATGATTATATGATTTTTGGCACTTCTAAACAGCTCATGGAATACTCAGCTCCTTGCTCATAACTGGACATGAACTGAACTGCTCAAGCATCCGCAAATTAGACTGCATCCTTAATTAGGGATCAGTAGAAACTGCTCATCCGTTTTATGGGCTTTAACAATTGCAAATACCGTGCCTTATAGTGGGCTTTTTCAGACTTTGTCTTAATTTTTTTTTGTTTCTGTACATGGTATGGGTGACTTGAAAATGATATCATGTGACATTAGACTGCAATTCTTTTATCGTATGATGCCTGTGTGCTTCTGGATTCATTGTCCTTGTCCACCACATGCCAGTAATTATTCTATGGTTCTGCCCATAAACTGATATTTCAAACAAGCAAACAAAAATCCTTATGGCCTACCTGATACCATATAGCATTACAGAAGCTATTGGCTGCCAGGGAAACCTTGGAGTTGCAGCAACTCCTTAATGGAGCTTCAAATACCATGAAAGCTGATGGCATATACTCAGTGACATGAAATGGGGCACAAAGCACATCTAGACACATTTGAATAGAATGTATACTTCTGAAGAATCATCAAATAAAGAAAGAAGAATACAATGTTGAAGAATATTCTGGATCTCTAATAATATTGATGTGCCCCACAAAGGAAAGTACCAACTATATGGATCCAAGAATCACAATGTCCTAATAGAAATATTTCAGATTTCTCATTCCTGTTGTTTCAGTCCAAGCACACTAATTTTATTTTGTCTTTCCCTTGTGTGACTCAAACCCATGATTCTTTATAATCAGTGTATCTAATTCTCAACATGGTCTCATCTCCAGATACTTAAATCCATGGATCAGGGCCAAATAGACAGAAGGGACATTTTCCTACAAATTTGGGGCAACCCTCTAAGTTGGAATCATAGAGTTGGAAGGGACCACCAGGGTCATCTAGTCCAGCCCCCTGCACAATGCAGGAAATTCACAACTACCTCCCCCAGCCTCAGCCCAGTGCCCACAAGATATATTTAACCCCCTTCCACTGTGTGTGTGTGTGTGTGTGTGTGTGTGTGTGTGTGTATATATATATATATATATATATATATATATATATATATATATATATATATATATATATATATATATATATATACACACACACACACAAACACACACACACACACACACACCCTAGGTGGATTTTCTGCACTTGCAAAGACAATATCCTTCTGTTAGTATGACCACAGGGGGGTGGAGATGGTTGAGGGAGAATAGGTAGGGGAAAACAGAAACTGCCAGTGCCATCTCTTCACCACTTGGTGAGGCTTGGACTGGTGGGGGAGGCAAGAGCCATCCCCCAAATTGTGTGAGCTATGGAGGGGCAGCAAAGGAGGCAGATGAGTGGGTGAAAATGGAGCTGCCATTGCAGCTCACCTCAGTACATTGCCTCATGAACCACAAAGAGGCAGCAATGGAGGCTGGCTGGTGGGTGGGGATCAGGAGCCGGCAAGTAGGGGGGATAGCATTCCACCCCCCCCCCACACACACACACAAGTTTTGTGGATCCTGGCTTGTCATTGTCTTTTTCTTTGCACTAGTTTTCCTATTAGGCAGAAACCATTCTCAGCATTATTTGTCAGAATTATTTGTCAGTATTAAATGCATGTGTGTATGTGTATAAATGATGTATGTTGTATACATAAACACTATATAAGTTGTGTACAAAACTGTACAATATGTGAATGCAGCAAAAGCAAAGCTACAGAACAAGCTGTGAAAAGCAGATAATTGAAACAATGGCCAAATATAAACTACATAAAAAGAAACAACACTGGGAACATTTACTATCCCTACTTTCAGCAGGAAAACTTTTTTTTTTTTAAAGGGTAACTGGACTTTTGCCAACAATTTCAGCCCCTTCAGAAATGGAACCTTTGTATCAGAATCTGAATTTTCTGAAAATTTGGCATAAGTATCATTTACTTCCCTACATTTATTCATTTTCTGTCATTATACTATAATATTCTCAGTGCCCTAGATTATTAAATAAATGTGTGAATAATGCAGAGGTTTCTTTTCTCACCTCCACTTCCATTATATTTTAATACAACAAGCTTTTTATCCTGTTAAATTAGTTTGTATATACAGTATTTGCTTTCTTCACTTATGAAGAAAGCAAACATATTAATAGTCAAAACAATGAAAAATAATTGTGATAGCAAATCTCTAACATTCCATTCCTTCAGCAGAATTCCATTTTGGAGTTATTAGAAAAATACTGACAAGAAGAAGAAGAAGAAGAAGAAGAAGAAGAAGAAGAAGAAGAAGAAGAAGAAGAAGAAGAAGAAGAAGAGTTAGTTTTTATACCCTGCTTTTCTATACTGTCTCAAAGCAGAGGAGGGGGGAATTAGAGTCCACCACTCATGAAGAGGAGTGCGGAATCAAACCCAGTTCTCCAGATCGGAGTCCGCCACTCTTAACTACACTACACTGGCCCTCATTCAAGTTCAAGACATTTATGTTGAACTAGACTGCCTAGAAAGTTAAGGGGGAATGGAGACGTTACCAGAGTTGTGTAGGAAGTTCAAAACATTGCACTGGCTCTTCAAAGAGCTGCTGGTTTAGATCCAGTGCAGTGTTTTGTTTTGTTCTTCCTTCTTTCCTTCCTTTATTACTTTATGTTATTGGATTTTTAGGCCACTCTTCCATACTAGGTCAGAACAGTTTACAAGCATTTAAAACAATTAAAACAGCCATAAGTTAAAATAAAATTCCAACAGTGATAAAACTATGCTTTAGCAGCAAAGATTACAAGTCTGGTAATGACAGAAATCAGGCCTTGTAGGAGCAGCAGGCACTATTCCACACAAGCACTGCCTCTACAGAAAATGAGGACAACACTAATTTGGGAGGAAGTTGTGTTGCTATCTTATCTCATCTCACCAAAGGTTTCTAACATTACCAGTGGTGCACAAAGAACAGATCCAGCAATCATTCCTACACCTACATTGACATTTTGAAGGGGCCAGGTAATAAATATGTTGCTCGCTATTGATATGCCACTAATAAGGTGCAGAAGTATATTGTAGCTATTGCAGGACTGCCTTGTAGATTAATATATGATACGCATAACATCATTTTCTGCAATACCACAATGTCTGTTCTGTAAGTTTCTGTGTATTAAAGTCATCTTTCTGTGAAGGCATGAGAAATTAAACCTTAGCTTTGCAGGCCGGATACATTTTTAAATGAGCGATCCACATAATCAAGTGTCCAGTCAATTACCTTGAACCAGAGAAGACGTACTGTAATTATCCCAAAACTGCATATGTCATAGTTAGCAACAGAATCATTCTGTACCTTTTGTAATGTTTTAAACCTTAGAATGACTATTTCTATTAGTTGGTTATAAATTGTTCAGATTCTTTAATCATTTCCCGATATAATAAAGAAAGCTGGTGTTAGGTAGCATTTTCTGGAAGTCCTTCTCAACTCCATCCTACATAACTCCAGGTTTTATGACCCTTGAAATATCATGATGATATTCTGTTTTAATACTTCAGTATCAATCTTGCATAATCAGATTTTGCTCTTGCATGTGATAGGCTATGTAGTCTGGTGAAGCTATTCAGGTTTCCTGAAACAGGTTGTGGCTCTCCATCTGTTGATGTGGGTGACAGCTGTGAAATCCTTTTAGAGAATCTATATTGATTTCCTCTTAAGTATGGATTAGAAGGATGAGAGCCTTGAGGGAAACAGCTGCATCTCTGTAGTACACCCCCCCCCCCGCCTCAACTGCTATAGTTTGTATCTAATGGGTGGGTTCAGATAAAAAGAAGCAATGGCACGAGAATCCTACCAACCATTAAGTATTATGGAAGAGACAGGAGTCTCATTCATCCAGGAGCTATTCTCTGATGTTTCAACAACTAGAGTTTGGCTGGCAGAATAAGCTTTAAGTGCAAGGAGAGTCTGAAGCCTTAGACTCTGCGGTTCAATAGTTCCACAGAGAAGACTGGATATCTTTCCATGATACAGTATGTTTACTTCCTCTTGTATTATTAGAAAGGTTTGATGGATTGATAATTGCACATTTCATACTTACATATGCCACATTCCTACTCAAGTTGAGTTAAACCATCAAAGCAAAGCTAGTATTTGAGTCACCTGGATGCTGGAAAGAAACATCACCTACAGCTCAGTGTTCATTCACTAACTGGACTAAATGTTAGTGCTTTAGTTTTTTGCTGTTTGCTTGCAAAGAAAACATGTTTTAGAATAGTAAGATCTAGCCTGAATTTCCTACATTCCTGCAGTTTTCTTCTCATCAGAACAACCTATTAAGTATGCTTGTTATTAGACAACATTTCTAAGAGAGATGCCATCATTGGCCAAGTACAACATACTAGGTTTTGTGACATTAATGGGCTGATATGCGTTATATAAGACTGGGTACATTCTACAGCTTTGGCCATCCTGAGGAAAAATGCCAGGCTTAGGGTGGATCACAAAAATAACCACACAGAACAAAAGCAGAATAAAAACAGCATTAAACAGACCAAAATTCTAATAAAAAGGACGAATATGTCCAATGGCACCAAAATAAATAGCTGCAGCTGTGTGAACAGATAGACATACCCCAGAGATGGTATCAGAAGCAAAAGGGGGGAGGAAAACAGCAGTGGGAGAGGGGGAGACCAGGGTGGCCAATATTTATAGGAGAACCTATATGGGACACAACTGATGGTATCATGAGGGAAACTTTTATGTATGCATGGGTGATACACGAGGCTGGGATGGAGTTCCAACAACCACTTTATTAACAACCTAGAACTGAACTGGAACTCTACTGAACTCCACTCTGCACGCAAGACACCTCGATTTATATGTCAATCCCAACCACCCAGAGCCACATACCCCAAGTCCTTGATTGGGCAGCTATAGTCCATGAGGAATGCAGGCAAAGGAGCCTGGAGAAAACTTCAAGCTCAATGTGAGCCTTGCTTCCAACTGCATACATTACAGAAACAATTCAGATATTTGTGTTCTACTGCTACAATAATTCTACAATGGCTTTAAATACACTATGGATTATAATCTTTAAAGTAGTAAGGCAGCAAATTGTGTTATTGATTTATGAGATTTCTGCATTGGGTTTCACTGTAAATCTCTTCTGTAGCTCTTCATAAACACAGGGCAAACATTCTGCCATAAACTTCTGATACCATGTCCAGAAACTCAAAGTGAAGAAAGGATTACTGTACGACAGTGTTTATTATATGTAAACCAACAACTAAAAACAAACCTCAGCCAGATTCAGACAATAAAAAGTGCCTTCCCAGTTTCCATTTAAATAATTAAAAAAAATTATCCTGCCTTTTGGCAAACAGTATATAAAAACACTGTTTAAATATACAATGCTGTACAGAATGAAATCACAAGAAAGAGTTTAGCACTTGGGGAGATACAACACTTTTAAAAAGCACAGCATCAACATTAAGCCAATAGAACAAATAGGTTATAGGAAGCTTTTATGACAGATATAAGGAGGGGCCATTCATGCTTCATGGGGAAGAACATTTCATAGTCTTGGAGCAGTACTGAAAAGCCCTGTTGCATTTAACTAGTTGCTAAGTCTCTGCTGTGGTGGCACACGACAGGGCTCTCTAGATGGTTTCAATGTCTAGATAAGTTCATACTAGAGGAGGTAGCTCTTCACATATCTGATCCCAAACTATGAGGTAGCTCTTCACATATCTGATCCCAAACTATGAAAGGCTTTAAAGATCAAAATATTTAGGGCTTCAAAGGTTTGAATTGTGCTCAGAAGCCAACAGGAAGTCAATGCAATTGTTTCAAAGCACCCTAACAATAACCAGGAGGCTGCACTTTGGCAATATGAATCTTCCAAGAACTTTTCAAAAGCAGCTCAATGTAGGGTACACTACAAAAGCCTAAGCTAGAGGTTACTAGAGCATGCATAATTGGCCAGCTCAGTCTTCTTTAGGAAGGGTCATAGCTGACATAACACCCTGCTGATAAAAAAATTACTAGTCATGATTTCAACATGTCCACACAGGAACAAACTGCCTCTCACTGTGAACCTGAGTGTACAGGGGAATACAACCCACAACAGAAAGGACCGGAACCACATGAGTGTGGTACCTCCTAATCCAATTCTGTAAGAACTAGTACAGATTACAGTATCTCCACATCCAGTTCCATCTATCCACAAGGATATCATGGTTGATAATACTTCAAGTTATTGACAAGTCCAGAAGAAACAACTGCAATGTACTACCCCATTTTGTCTCTTAGTACAGATCACCAGCTTAAAAAAGGCAGTAGGGATGTGCAAAAAAATAAATCGGTAAATTTTGGGTTTGGGTTTATTGGGCGCAATTATTTTAGGTAAATCGGAAATAAGCCAAATACCCATACTGGTAAATGGATATTTCGGCTTTATTTTCAGGTTTCCTGAAAAAATTCAGGTCCATTGTAGTCTATGGGGATTTTTTTGAAGCTCCTGTGGGGGTATTTTTTGAGGTACAGTCACTAAATTTGCAGCATAGCTGCAAGGGACTCTCCTTAGATGGACACCAAAGTTTGGTGAAGTTTGGGACAGGAGCTCTAATTTTATGGACCCACAAAGGGGTCACTCCCATCCTCCAGGCATTTGCGAGCTGAGCTGTCATTCGGTTTTCAGGTTCAGGTCAGCATTGCTGAGGACTGGCAGAAAGAGCCGATTGGCAGGCTGGCACCTAAGAGTCTGGAGGCTCTGTTCATATTTGGGTCACTTTGCATGATGTCCATGCAAATTGGCTTCCAAACTGAGGAAAACAGCTCAAATGCAAGAAAAATAAAACACAGAAAACATTTCTTTTAGTGGCAAATGACTTCCTGTGAACTGTCTTTTAATATAGTGATAAAAAATCTGATTTCAAGAGAAGGTCACGGGGCAGGGTACCTTCATTTTGAGAACAGGTTATCATGGGGGGGTGATATCAGAGCCAGCCGAAGTCATGACCAAGGTGGCTCTTCTGAAGGAGATTACTCATCTGCACAGGTGAGGAGTCTTCTTCAGAAGCCAGATCATCAGCTGTTGGAGGGTATATCCCTATGGACAGGGCTGGGTGAACCCCGTCTTTTAAAATGACCCTTCTGCTATCCAGATTAATCCACTGAATGGTCTGACCAAGTTGGCTCCAATTACACAACAATTACACAACTCCAATTACACAACCTCCAACAATGGGGTCCTAACAAAACAAAACAAAAAACAGTAAAAGATAGAAAAATGGGAGAAGGCAGCCTGAGCAAAGGTGAATAGCCGAAACCTGAAAAGCCAATTATCTATTTAGCTTTTCAAGAATCACCTATTTGGCTTCAAGTAGATTCCCAGGTTTTGGTATTTGAACGAAACCCAAACATTGCTGAAACGGCTAATTCCAGGTTTATTTTCGGTTTGAGTTTATCAATATGCACAGCTCTAGAAAGCAGTGGTTTCAGTATCAAATCCAGATCACACCAAAACAGTTATATGACGTATATCCACATTCTGTTACAGAATGTCTATAAGTTGACTTTGAAGGAACAATATACCACAGTGTAATTCATTAGTGTAATTAGTGTAATTCATTAGAATCATATACTCATAAGTGATGGACAAGCCATTAAAACCAGTTGTAAAATGAACTATTTTACTGTGGAGTCTCTCTCCCACTCCTGTAGTAGAAACAATCTGATTCAATTTATATAGTGTGCCAAAAACATAAAGTGGTGCATTGCAGAAAGTAAGCCGTCACATGTTGCTGAGGTCCCCTCTCACACAGGGATGCATATACAATCGTTATCTAACCAGATGTCCCACAAAAGCCAATTATCCATTGCTGTTCTACTCTGCATATGAAAAATATCTGTCATTAGCAATACCCATCACAGACATATCTGCAAAACAAAATCTAAAAAAGTATATAACACATAAAAATAGTTGTTAAAATGTAGCATCTATTCATTTGTCAGTTCACATGCTAGAAATTCCCCAAACCTACCACCTATGCCACCAATTATCACACAAACCCACACACAACCTGTTTTGTGAATAGACCAGTCCTGGCTTCAAATCCCATCTGTTAGGAGGACTTCAGATTCCTTTACCACATTAATAGTTGCTGTAAACTTCCCATTATTTTCATTTTAAATTATTTTCTGCATTTTATCTCTCATTTACCACCCCCTAAATTTCCCCAGCAGATAAACAATCACACTTTGTAAGCCTCTCTTTCATCTGTTTTTCATAGCCAAGATGCATACTCTTCCCAGTTAGGGTTAGCAATAGAAGTGAATTTTTTTGCAACACTTCTGTTTTGAACAGCTGGTGATAAGCGGAATTTAACAGATGATGGTGTTCCTGTCCCTTAAACTCCATTCTAGGAAATGACAATACCTCCAAAGCTAATAACACAATATTCAACTTAGGATCATTTTGAGATGGAAGAAGGCAAAACAGATGCAGCCCTGTTTTTACTGTATCTGCTATTGGTATGAGAGTAACACAAACCTTTAGAGGCTGATTCTGATTCTTTTGCTAAAATGAAGAACAAGCTCTTAGGGACAGGTCTAGTAAACTCTGGGGAGAAAGACACTGGGCAAGACTTCAGCATTAAATCTGTCAGAGCAAGGTTTAAAAATCTGCAGTTCCATTGACAAACTATATTCCAGGACCCTTATTGTGTAACCACTACCAGTACTTCATGTGCAGCATGCCAGTACTGTTAGCTTACCTATGGCTTGGACCATGACTCTTGGTCTCCATTATGTGAAATAATTGAACAGGAATACTGAGTTAGGGAAGATACTGAAGGACTTAACAAAGGCATAAAAACAAGGATTGTCAAACAACAGCAACAACCAAACACCCCATGGCTAAGGTCATATCCTTCACTAACCCAACAAAACATGTTTACCACAAAATAGGTATGCACAAATGTCAATATTAGGTCTTGTAAAAAGTCAAGAGATCGGATAAAATCCGTCAAGAAATACAAAAGGTGTAAAAATTAGGTTTCTTCTAGATCCAGAGACAATGCTATTGGGAATAGTACCCAAAGAATTGGACCAAAACTGTAGAAAACTCTTTAATTATATGATAAAGGCAGCTAGAGTTGTTCTGGCATCATTCTGGAAGAAAGAAGAAATCCCTGAGTTGGAAAGATGGAGAGAGAAAATGGCAGAATATGCAGTGATAGCAAAGCTGATTAACTTGTTGAACAAAAGAACAGTTGGTGAACTACAGAAGAAATGGAAACTATTATGATTATGCTCAAATGTAATTTCAATATTTTTTAGTATTATAATTAGCGATTTAGAAATAATGACTGATAGATTAAGCAAGAAAATAACCGGAATAACTTAATTGATTATAAAACACTAATGAATGATTTAGCAGGTAGTTAAGTACAAAAGATTGCTTAAAATACTAGTTGGTCCTTAAAGATGATATAGTTTACAGGATAGGATTAGCGAAATAAGTAGGATTAATTTTATAAACCATTAGGTTATTTATCATGTTTTGATTAGAGAATTAATTAAGAGATTTAGAAACTTTCTATAATGGGGCCTACCAAGTTTGACAACTTTATTATATAGAACACAGTTAATGCATGGCACTTCTCGGAAGGATGAATATACTGTATATTTGATTTGTGTGAGTATATGTTTTTGTGTTTTTTTCTTTCTTTTTTTCCTGATAATAAATAAAAATGTTATTTAAAAGATGCCAATATTAGGTTCTTCTGTGGTTCTTTAATGTTTAAAAGCTGTTACTTCATCCCTCCCTAAGTTCTTTCCCCTGAAATCCATGTTTGGCAATTCAACCAAATTATAGGCAACTATTTTAAGCATATTTTGTGCTTGTTCTATGCCTGTTTTATGCCTGACATATTTAGCACTTTCCCAGCTGACTGTAATGTATCCAGATGAATAAATTGCATCAGCTGTTGCATACTTCATGATTCAAGTCATTTTTTTAAAAGAAAAAAAGTGAGAAAGTCCAAAGCTAATTAATACACTCTTTTCTTTCAATCTAGCATTTTGAAACAGTTGACTAAAAATTAGCCTATCATTTCGAATCCTTAGAATCACCAAAAATAGATCCATCTGTATTAGGGTGCAATAAAAAAACACCTCTTTTCCTGAACCAAACATAAATATTGCTGCCTTTTTTGGTGTTAACATCAATCTATAAACTAAACATGATCAGCAGCAGCAATTTCATACCTCAACCCACTCGAAACATCAATGCCAGTTCTGAAAATGCATTGAGAATGTGTAGCCTGTTCTTTCTTAACTGACCAATTCTGCTTTTTTAAAATTTTATTTGACGTATCCAAACTGGTCCCCAATGTAAAAAGTAAAGACTGCAATCTGTATGAACCTTCTCTCAGCTCAGTAGAGAGAAGAGATGAAAGGGGTTATCTGGACAGAACAGGACAAACATCTGCTTCTCAGTGAAGCATGTATATGTGTGTGTGTATGTGCGTGCGTGCGCATGCGCACGCATGTACAGGTTAGGGACTGGAGAACTGAGCCCTCTTTCTATAATTTCTTATAGTACAAAGAACAATTAAAAGGGTAGGTTGTCATTTGCATTCATGAAATATTCTGTCAGACGAAATGGTGCCTATGGTAACTGTTTTATTATTTATCTATGGTAACTGTTTCTGTATGTTGGTTCCCCACCTGATACCAGCTGAACTTATACATCCACAGCCTTGAACCAGATTGTATATTCCCAAATACTTCAACAAAACACAATATATTTAACAACTTTGTAGGTTTAGCAGCATGATAGTAATGATATGAGCCAAAGGCAGGACACTTAGGAATTTTTAACAAGGCATCATGGGCTTGTGAAATGGCATCTGTAACACCAGTGGTAGCATGGTGACTGGAACCTTTAGGGCTCTTTCACATGTAGGGTTGCCAGGTCCCCCCATGCCACCGGCAGGAGCTTTGTGGAAGTAGGGCTGGGGGCAGAGACCTGCATGCACCCAGCACATGTGGGACAATGATGTCACTTCCAGATTTACCCTGAAAGTGCCGGCATCATGCAGGATGCTATAGCACATTCCTCTAAAAACTCAATGGAAACCATAGAGTTTTTTGGGGGGAGTGCTAGAGCATCCCCATCGCAATGCCAGCATGTCTGGGGTAAACCAGGAAGTGATGTTATCGCGCCATGCACATGCCGCATGAGGGGATTGCTACCCCCCCTCAGATGTCCTGCTTCTGTCTGGTGAACAGCTGAGGGGCGGTGGGCTGCCCAGTTAATTGGCAGCCAATTGCCCACCATAACATGGCATATAGGAACCCTATTCACATGAGCAAATTGGTGTGGTGGACATCTGAACTGAGTAGGCCTGTGCCCAGCTCACAACGTAAACCATGCTGTATAATTAAAAGTTGCCTGAAACTGTTGTGGTATAATCAATGTGAGCAGAGTTGCCAGCCAAACTCAGGATTAGGAAGAACAAGACTGTGCAGGTTACAACTTGCTAACATACATTGGCTCTATATTTCAATCTTGATCGACATGGGTATTGGTACTCTTTTAATGCACAATCTGCTGTGAATATTTAGTATATCTGTAAATAAAATGGATCTTTGTTTTTACTTATGTCAGAAATCACTTCATTTATTTATTGTATTTCTGACATTTCTAATTTGAATGCAAAACTTATGCTGGCTAGAATGTACATAGGATTTTACAGATGCTCCCTTCCATTTTCTCTGTTGCATCTGATGACCTGGTAGTGCCTTTAAGTGTTCTGGATCTGAACAGATCCATTTTGGTACATATGATCTATTCTCAACAGTACTACAGATGGATAAAATACAAAAAGCAAAAATAACTAGTAAGACTAAACATATCAAGAAGATGTCACAATTCCAAGTTTTCCTTTTTAAAGAGAAGACTGAACTTTGGAAACAAATTCAAAGCAGATGGAAAAGACAGCAGGAGACAACCACCACTAGTCAACAGGTGAACAAAGCTGCATGAAATTTTTTAATTGTTTGATTTTTATTTTGCTCTTTAAAAGTGAAAGTGGACTTAATTAGTTCCTTTCTTTAATTCAAGGATCCCTGCCAACTATTCAGCATATATGTCCAAACAACACATGGTTCCCCAGTGCCTCCTTTTCAGATCTGCTCAGATATTTGAGGCTTAAAGACCACTTATTATAGCCACCAGGCTGGCTGATTTCCATAGCTCTACCTCCTGTTTGGCTCATCTCTGGGCTTTGGATGCCTGATGACTTCCTGCCGTTCCCTGTTAATTCAATATATGCCAAATTACACTGTCAAATACACTTGTGGTTGATATATTCTGGCTCGTCAAACACGATAGCCTATGGAAATTTATGTTTTCTTGACTCTGGCTTTGTGCTTTCTAGTGCTGGCTTGAGTTGTTTTTATCATGCATGGTAGGTTTGTCTGCTTCTCATACACAAGAGAGCCTCAGAGCTGGCTTGGCTGCACAAATAACTGTTCACAGAAGTTGTCTACTTGCATGAGCAGAGTAATGTGAAGTAGGGAACTCATAAAATAATATGGCTTGTCTTTCTGGGATTAGAAAATTTTCTGTCTTGAAATTTCATCTTGCAAATGAACTGTGATCCTATCCCAAATCACAATGCTCACTTGAGTAGAAAACCTTTGTGAGCACTATTTCTGTGAACAACTGGTCACCCTAATATCTGCATCAGCATTTATTTTTGTTTGGCAAATTCTTTGAATCATCAGTAGGGTTGCCAGGTCCCTCTTTGCCATTGGCGGGAGATTTGGGGGGCGAGGCCTGAGGAGGGTGGGGTTTAGGGAGGGGAGGGACTTCAATGCCATAGAGTCCAATTGCCAAAGCGGCCATTTTCTCCAGGTGAACTGATTTCTATCGGCTGGAGATCAGTTGTAATAGCAGGAGATCTTCTGCTATTACCTGGAGCTTGGAAATCAGCCAAGGAGCGAATGAATATTACAAAGTGCAAATATTTATATAAATTGCTACAACATATAACATAGAGTCACAACTATTCACTTACTGAAACTAAAAACCTAAACAATCTATCCTACTACATACAATGTATATTACAACAATCTGGCTGGAACAAACCAGACTGAAGATTCAATGTACAGGTTTAGTCCTTAAGTCATTTTCAATCATTGCAGGGAAGTTCTTGGTTCCTCTTCAAGCTTTGAAATAGTATTTCTGACATTACCATGATATGATGCCAAAAACTGAAGAGGGGATACGGCCATTTCAAATTCTTTGGCTTTAAATTTCTTCATCAGTCCCTCATATTGCATGTTTGCTAAACATTCAAGCAGGATAAATTTCAGCCAGTTCCCACGTAGGGTAACATACTGCTACACGGCAAGTTACTGACTATTTTTTAATAATTGTTCACTTGGTGGAAAACCCGGGAATGGGTTTTGGAGTTGGAGCTGCCTGAGCCGGACAGGGTGGACTTTGCCAGGAAGAAGGTTTCATTGAGTCGATTGGGGGCGTCGTGATTCGCCACACGGAGATATCATTCAGGTCACAGGAGCTGTATCACCCTGATGGTGTGCACCTGTCCGACTGGGGTCAGGATCTGTGGCTGCACGATATTCAGGGCTCATTACTTTGTAGGTCATAGCAGTAGGAGTGTTGGCAGGAGCAGGGCGGTAGTCCCTGCTCTTTGGCGGGTTTTGCATGGGGTCTGATCCAAGAAGGGAAGATGTGCTTTTCTTTCCCATTTGTGGGGACCCCCATAAGGGGTCTTGGGATGGAGTAAAACAGTGATGCCCAGCTAGGGGGCCTGTATTGGGTGCTCCAATCCCAGGTGGCGCTGGCTCCACACAGAGATGCCCGTCCTGTGGGGCCACCTAAGCGCTACTCCGGTGCTGTGCCCACAGGTGGTTGGGCTGTTTATCGATGTTTTCAATATTATCGGGTTACAGGGTGGTGACACGATATCTTGGATCCGGTCCCATGGTTTTCCGCCAATGCTCCATTCTGTTGTGATCAATAAAAAACTGTGGCCATTTATTTCCCAAAGTGTGCGTGTATGTGTGTTTATTTAATGTTACTTCTCCATCCCCTTTCCTTGGAGCCGCTTGCCCGTGGGTCCACAAGTCAATTTCAGGTAGCCGGCTCAAGGTTGGCTCAGCTTTCCATGCTTCCGACGTTGTTAAAATGAGTACCCAGCTTCCTGGGGGTAAAGGGAAGATGACTGGGGAAGGCAATGGCAAACAACCCGTAAACATAGTCTGCCAAGTAAACATGTTGCGACATCACCCCATAGGTCAATAATGACCCAGTACCATCACAAGGAACCACCTTTACCTTTACTCATATGAAGGGTAAGGGGTGGTATAAGGTAACCTTTTCTTGGCAGGACACTGGTATGAGGCAAAAGACTTCTGAATATTCAGGACACAGCCCACCTTAGTACCACAGCTCACACTGTGGTGTGTAATAAAACTGTACATAATATTCTAATAAAAATAATGTAATAAAACTGTACATAAATAGGGCCATGATATGTATTGGAATATCCCCCATATTACCGTCCAGACTTCCTTTTTGCCCAGGTGCAAATTACTTCTAGTTGCAGTTACTTAGGAACAGAGGAAAAACATGATTTTTCTTCACATGAATACTGCTATGTCTCTACTAAGATGGATCATGCCTCACATTTTATAGTATTTTCCTCTTTGAACCAAAGCTCATATAAATTCCACAGTAAGTTACTAACTCTATAGTACCAAAGTAATAATAAAAAACGTAGCATTTTTACAATTTAGTACCAAACTTAATAAAAAAGTTAATTTTAAAAAAATCAATATAAAACTATCTGCATTGTACTTTTCCATCCATCTTTAACTTGTTTATAAAGAAGGGGGTTTCTGTAGGCCTTACTACTATCTTCAATAGTTCATAATGCATAAATAGCATGATTTCAAAAAAAGATGTACTTATGGATTGAAGTCTCTGGGGAAACAATGCAGTTGCCAAAACCAAGCTTTAAAATATAGGTATTATGTCATATTACAATGCTAGGTTTATGACACCTTAATGGCTTTGTGCCTGCAGATGTTATAAATAGTAATCTAACTGCCACTACCAATTCAAAGAGGTTGGAATTATGTTATATCGAACTGTTAAGTTTATGACATCAGTTAAAGAGCTGTATGAAAGCTGAAATATCAATTGAAGGGTTTTTTTGGTTGTTTTTTCTAATGTACAGAACACCTCACCAGCCTGGTCTACATTCAGAAGATGGTAGAATAGATTTTAGCCCCATCAGATTTCACATGGGTGATACAATTTTTCTAATGTTCCTCCCATGTAAAAAAAAAAAAAGCACAACAGATGAAAATAAGAATCACATGGAGAAAAGGTATAGATTATCTGTGTATGCTGTGACAATTTTTTTGCATGCACGAAATCTGTTTTTCATTAATTGAAAGAAGTACTCAAAATAAGGCTGTCTGACCAAGCGGGGGCAGGGAAATGGTGTGGAGAAATTGTCAGTAGCATGATGACATCACTTCTGAGGAATAACCAGAAGTGATGGTGGTAGTTCTTGGAAACCCTGGAAAATCTATTGTTTAACCATGAAGTTTCCACCTATTCCTCAAGCTACCATGGTAGATTCCAGGTATTCCCCAGAAGTAACGTAATTGTGGAGGTGACACCAGTGAGTTTTTAATTTTTTAAAATATTTTATTTATTTTAGGGTTTAATATGGTGGGAATTTAGGGTGGAGGATACCCCACTGTGACTAGGGACTTGGCAGCCTTAACTCAAAAATGTCACACACACTCCACCTGCAATCTGATATTTTACTAAGGGTATGCAAAACAAAAAACAAAAAAAGTAGGCTGGTCATAAGCCATATAATGCTTTAAAAGGCAATACCAGCACCTTGAGTTGGACCTGGAAACAAATTGGGAGCCGGGGTAGGTAGAAAAGACTAAAGTGATTTAGTCCCTATGTCCCATATCAGTTTATTATGGTGGCTGAAATGTTTGCCTGTGTCCCCTTCATGAGAAGAGAAGTCGGACCTCTTCCCTCAAGACTTATAGTGGAGTGGATCCAGCCACTCTGCTCAGCAACATTTGCCTAAGGAGCTGCAGGCCACTGAAACTGGACAAAGACTCCTTGAGCCAGAAGTTTTTAAACTGGTTGTGGTTTTGTGTCTTCCAAATAATGATGCATGAATTGACTCCAAAGTAATGAAAATTAGAGACAAGATGTGCAAGGTATTTCCTGATTCATGTGCACTTAGCCAACTGTGGACCTACATCCTTGGCAATGAACAAATATTTGTATTTACAATATAAAGCAGTGGTAGGTGGTGTCTATATTTGTAGGATGCATCTGCACATCTGCAGCCCTGCTGGTTTTAACTAGTCTTAGTTAACGTCCTCCAGAAAAGTGCTTGCTATTCCATCTCTGCACATAAACTCTGTGTTAAACCACTCGAAGCTGAATTTCTCTTCATTTTTCTTCAACAATTTCATCCCTTTGACCCCCCCCCCAAGAAAGAGACAATAATGCTAAACTGTTCTGTTTAATTTACAGTATAGCATCTTTGTGGTGCAATCCACTCCTTCTACAAGGCAACTTTATCTAAGAACAAATAGGATCCAGATGTTCCATCAAAGAGGTTGCCTGCTGCATTGCTTGAAATCAGCAAGCACAGAACACCGACCACAAGTATGCTTCCTGGGCACATCAGCCAGCTATCAAGAGAGAGAATGCAGACAGAACAGCATGCTGCCATATTAGCTGCAATTCATCTTTGTGAAGCCAGGATTAAAGGGCAAAGTGAAAGGTTGTATAAAGCCTTTATGCCAGTACTCTCACATACAACTATATCATTACTATATCACTACTGACCCCTCAGAAAACTCTATTCCTTTGGAGCAAAACCCATCTGCAGCCCTGCTGGTTTTACCTAGTCCTATTCTGGGACTACTATTTTCAGATCTGTTCAATAAGCTTTCATTTGCAGCACAAGAGCAATGCAATTCACAACTGACTTCACAGTAGATAAAAAGCTGCAGGAGCATGCCATTCCTGTTACCATTCTCAAAATAAAAATTATCTGCATCATTAAAAGAGCACACTTTTCATTATACTCAATATGTGTGATACTACTCTCAGAAACAAACAGCCTGAATCCTTGACCTAGAACAAGGAGTTTAATTGTTGCCAGACAGCAAAGTCAAGACAAGACTCTGTTACTGGAAGTAAATGACTACTGAAGTTCTTCTGCTACTCTTCTGCTCATGCACTGGGGTTCCTCACCAGGTTTTCTTACTAAGTGGACAATAATTTTTCCAAGTAGGGCCAGACTCTTGTCAGCAAACTTGCTGAAGAAATGGAGGAAGCAGTGCTACATCAAGTCTTGCCCTCAGTCAGTCCAGCCCATCAGCATCATGGCCAGAGAACAGGGTTGCCAGGTCCCTCTTCACCACCAGCGGGAGGTTTTTGGGGCAGAGCCTGAGGAGGGGTTTGGGGAGGGGAGGGACTTCAGTGCCATAGAGTCCAATTGCCAAAGAGGCTATTTTCTCCAGGTGAACTGATCTCTATCAGCTGGAGCTGTAATAGCAGGAGATCTCCAACCACTACCTAGAGGTTGGCAACCCTACCAGGGAAGACTGACCCCTCAATTAAGCAAGGCCAGCATAATATAGTAGAGTATTGGACTCCGGTTCAAATCCCCACTCTGTCATGGAATGATGGAAGGTCACTGGGTGACCTTGGCTCAATCACTTTCTTTCAGTCTAACCTACCTCACAGGGTTGTTGTGCAATTTGGAGAAGGGAATAATAGCAGTGTTTGGGTCTCCAATGGGAAGAACAGTGGGGTATAAACAAAGAAGCAGTTTGCCATGTTCACAACTAATAGTGGCTAACTTTAAAAAAAATCAGAAATTTACCCGAAAAGGAGCTCCCATTCTTTAAATGGAAACTGTCACATCACAACTTAAAAACCTGTTTAAAACAAAAACCTGGGCTGAGAGGTGCTGCAGATTTGCTGAACTCACAGGCTCCACCCTGGCTGAAGTCTTGCTGGCACTCTTTAAGATGTATTTAAAAACCATTAAAATTGATGGTTATCTTGGCTGCAGCAAAAAAAAAACAGTGATCTTTGCCTTTCATGTTACATTTTTATATCCAAACTTAACCTAATCCAACCAGAAGTTAGTATGAGCTTCTTTCACAAGTTACGACTGACATTTAGAAATATTTAGTTTTATAAACAGAAATCAAGATATACATTCCCTGACTGCAAAATACTACTTCGTGTATTTAATTAAAAGGTTTTTTATGTACCTTCTCAGGGAACTCAATGACCAGATTTTCTTTGAGTTGTACAGTAATTATCCCTTTTTAGAAAGATAGATTTAAGCAGGTGGAAGCTGTGAGTCTAGTACTAAATTCAGCTACCTACACTATTCATTTAAAGAAAAGTGCTGATTTTAGTTAAAAATGCTATCAATGAACATTTCTATTGAATACAGATGATTGACGCCATAAATGATAGCCACTCTTTTTCAAGTCTCAGCTGTTTTAATCATTTTTAAAGAAAAAATAGCCTTCAGCATTTGTCTCATTATGTATAAACAGCCTGTTCTATTTCAGATCGTCAGCAGGAATCCTTCAGCAAAAAAAATGGCAATGTATCCGTGTGTGTGCTTTTTGCGGGAGGGTGCTTTTCTCCCCCTTTTTTTAAAAAAGCTGCAAATAACTATAAAAATAAAACAAAACAAATACTAATTTCTCCTGTGTTGGGATATATTACGGCTGGTTTAAAGTCAAATTTCCGAATCATCAACTACTGAAAAAATATTTATTGTAATAAAAAATGCACACACCACTCTGATAAATAAGGTTGTCAACCTCCAGGTACAAGCTGGAGATCTCCTGCTATTACAACTGATTTCCCACTGATAGAGATCAGTTCACCTGGAGAAAATGGCCGCTTTGGCAATTGGACTCTATGGATTTGAAGCCCCTCCCCAAATCCCGCCCTTCTCAGGCTCCACCCCAAAAACCTCCCGCCAGTGGCAAAGAGGGACCTGGCAACCATACTGATAAATAATTAGATTGTATTTTAAAGGCAATCTCTTTTGAAATATATTCTATAATGCACATATTTCTAATTACAAAGAGATAGGAAAGGTGGACAGGATTAATTGTATGATATCAATGGGAATAGACCAGAGTAATTGTGTATAGGATTGCGCTATGGCAGGGTTACACCCTTTTAAGTTTATTGAAACAAATGTGTTTAGAAAAGTGTAATTCTGTTTAGGATGGCATTGTAAATCAAGCAATTACTCAAGACCAGACTTCTCTATCCCTTTGTAGCACAGGACTGCACCTGATTATACCAATTTAGTTCTGTTTTGTTTCTTAAAGGAAGAGCTTAGAAAATGGTGTACATCTGATGAAGTGTCCTTCAGCCCAGAGGAAAATACAGCTTCTATAAATCACAGCATAAATTAATGGAATTGTCTTGTCTATTCTTTTAGCATGGGTGTGTATGGGTGTGAAAGTTGGACAGTGAAGAAAGCTGATAGGAAGAAAATAGATTCCTTTGAAATGTGGTGTTGGAGGAGAGTGTTACGGATTCCGTGGACTGCCAAAAAAAACCCCAAATCAGTGGGTTATAGATCAAATTAAGCCTGAACTGACCCTAGAAGCTAAAATGACTAAACTGAGGCTATCGTATTTTGGTCACGTCATGAGATGACAAAAGTCACTGGAAAAGACAGTCATGCTAGGAAAAGTTGAGGGCAGCAGGAAAAGAGGAAGACCCAACAAGAGACGGATTGACTCAATAAAGGAAGCCACAGCCTTTAGTTTGCAAGATCTGAGCAAGGCTGTCAAAGATAGGACATTTTGGAGGACTTTCATTCATAGGGTCGCCATGAGTCGGAATCGACATGATGGCACTTAACACACACACTTAACACACACATTCTTTTTAGCAAGAGCTTCAGAAGGACATCTGTAGATGACACCACACTTATTCAAAACATAGTAGTGAACCACATGGATACTGTGAACAACGAACGCTATGAGCAGGGGTTTTGTGATCTCTTTCAGTCTTCTGACTTCTACATTAACATGATGTTATAGAATAAGACCTGCCATATTGCTTAGAGCAGGAGAAAACTAGACTTAACTTATTCATGCCCTTTTGGTTGCTTTTATTTCTGGCATGTTGCTCTGGGTGGTAATAGAGTATATATCGTCGAAGGCTTTCACGGTCAGAATTCATTGGATCTTGTAGGTTATCCGGGCTGTGTGACCGTGGTCTTGGTATTTTCTTTCCTGACGTTTCGCCAGCAGCTGTGGCAGACATCTTCAGAGGAGTAACACTGAAGGACAGAGACACTGTCCTTCAGTGTTACTCCTCTGAAGATGCCTGCCACAGCTGCTGGCGAAACGTCAGGAAAGAAAATACCAAGACCACGGTCACACAGCCCAGATAACCTACAAGAACCAGAGTATATATCCTTTGTTAGCTTTCATATGAATACAATCATAACCATCAAAAACGTATGTATGAATTAGTATGCGAACTCCTCTCTGCCTGGCAGATGTTTCTTGGTGTCCTCTCATATTAATCAGCAGGTACTGAAACCAAGGTTTCAAGAGCTTTTTAAACTGCCCCCACTTTATGGAATAAGTCTCCAGAGAAAGTCTGGAACGCCCGTCCCTTCCAGCATTTCAGATGGCTTGTAAAGCCAAGTTATTTGAACAAGCTTTTCTCAAAGTCTTGGAACTTATTTGTCTTACTGGGGGCTATGCACTATGCATTGTTGACACTGAATTGTAGGCTAATAGCTCAGCATCTCATATTTAACTGTTTTTGTTATGCTATGAAACTCATTTAACAATGTGTATTATTATAAAGCTTTCTGGGTTTTGTAAGGGTGGGCTATACATCTTTTAATAAATAAAGGGAAACTCTGGCACTAAAGTCAGCTTGATGAGAATTGGAGTCTATTTATAGTACACAAGTTCAGCTTTGTAAAAACTAAGCTGATTGGTCAAAGCTCATGTCTTTAGCAAGTTAACAGCCCATTCCTGAGGGGAGGGGTTGCACTGGTGGCAGGAGGTGGCGCAGTCGCACCACCTCCAAAGGAGGATTCAGCCCCCCCCCCAGAAGGCAGAAAGCTGCCCTTACTTGCAAGCCCCGTGGAACCGTTCCATAGCATCTCACGGGGCTACACCACCTAAAAAGGTGACGTAAATGCAAGTAAGGGCAAAGGGGGTGTTCCTGGTCTGAAAGGTGGTTAGGAAGCTGCCTAAAGGCAGCTCCGCCCCCAGAACGCCCCTGGAACGCCCCCCTGGTTGACAGCCCACAGAGGTGCACTGTGAGGACGCCAGCAGGAAGCCAAGCTGGTGTCCCAGGACTGGGCTGCCACAGCAGCGCAGAGAGGCCAGTGTCTGCACCCCAACACCAGTGTCCACGCCAGTTGTGGCGGCACAAGTGGCCCGGGCACCAGCACATGTGGCGCAGATGCTGGCACGGGCCTTTGCGCGCCTCCAAACAACTTTCGCCCGCACAGCTCAGGAATGGGCTGTAAGAAAGATAGATTTTCAAAAGATTAAGTCTGTTGAGACCAGAACTTAACTGAGCATGGCTAAGCCTGAAAATGGAAATGTAGTTTTCTTTGGGAACAAATATTTCATTCTGATGAGTACATATAATTAAAAATGTAATTTAATTTTATTTATTGTTACTTTTAAGCAATATTTAGTAGAAGGTGCTTAAGACATATCTAACCATTATTTTCTCTAGGACTTAGGCAGTTTTAGCTCAGCAGAATCCATTCCACAGCAAGATGCATTAGAGTACAATGTCAGTTCCTCCGAGCCTGGAGAGGGTGGGGTAGAAACTTGACAAACTAAATAATAAATATTCTTGTTGTATAGTAAGACATTGGTCCAAAAACAGGCCAATATGTCAGCTTGTAAGTAATTCAGTTAAAGAAGGCTTTAATAACATTTAAGTTTCATGGAATGCAGTCTATAATGTTAGTCTAATTTTAGCTTAAAATCTACAAACTTCAGATATAACATAAAGAACTATCTGGTTCATTACTATCCTGTCCCTCATAGAAAGCCCTCAAAAGCAAATTATTGTCCCTGTGCTATTTAGAATTTCATCTGGTCTGTAATTCCGGAAACTGAGTTCCTTTTACAGGAAGACGTGTAAATAACCCATGAAGTGGATGCATTTAGACTAACAGCTGCTGAACTGAGAGCTACTTTGAAAAACTAATGAATTGGAATGTTACATGAATATTGTGGGATGATTTCAACAACTTTGTTGGATAAGTATTTTAAATGGTTGTGTCTTATGAATTATGAAGGTCTATAACCGAATCACAGACTTTTGTCTTTAATTTTCTTTTTAAATACTCAGGTTTGGTTTTATATACACAAGAAAGGAAAAAAGATCTTCCTTTTGAAATTCACATTAGGTAAAAATGACATTACATAATGCTCCTCTTTATCAACAACCACTCAGAACTCTCTAGATCTTGTAGCAGATAGCCCAAAAGCCATATCAATAATAATTTTAGCTTAATAAAGCCCACAGTAATGCACTGTATGTGTAGAAAGCATCATCTCTCAGCTAAGAATGCTTCACAAACCAGCACCAAAATAGTTGAGAAAAATATTAGCATAAAAGGCAAATGTTTCAAATCATCTCCTGAAATAAAAGTTATACGTTTAAAAAGAAATGGCAGTATAGCACCAAAATTGGTACATATTTCCAGTCTCACTTTGCATCCATGAGGACCAACATCTTAATTTTTTTAAAGTGGAATTCATGGCCTTAAGACATGACAAGACAGTCCCAGACACACCTGCTGTGGACTCACCCAAGTAAATTAGCCTGTAATTAGCTCTAATCACCAGCCAGCCATGGTCTACAGGAGCAGTTTCCCTGTGCTAAAATATGTGTGCCCATCACAGAATTAGGGCCTCAAGCCAGATTAAGTCAAATGCCCATGTCTGACTGGACTTTCTTCAAGAACGTAACAGTTTGTCCTTTTGGAGGCATTGTTGACTGGCTGGGCACGACTTTCAGGTGCAGTCAGATACTGCAGGGGAACATGATTTTGGAATTTACTTCCAGGGCCACTGGTGTGCCCAACATTGGCCTGTAGGCTGGGAGCATAAGGGTGTACTTTGGGTAGGGTTTGTTAGGTCCCCCTCTCAACTGGTGGGAGGTTTTAGGGGGCGGGGCTGGGCGGCCACATAGTGTGTGGCTGAACGCATGTGATGACAGCGCTTCCGGGTTTATTTCCGGAAGTGCCACATCGCCGTGGCTGATTTAGCACTCAAACTCTCCAAATTTGAGGGTTTGAGTGCTAAAGCAACTGTGGCGATGCGGCACTTCTGGGGGTAAACCTGGAAGTGGTGCCATCACATGCGCGGCCGCAGGCACATGGCCGTGGCTCTGGAGTGGCTGGGTGAATTGGAGGGCAATTGTCCGCTAACCCCCCCCACCACCACCACCTGGCAACCCTAACTTAGGGGCCTTACCTTCCAGAAGCTTTCCCCAACAGTAGTAGTGGTACATATCTGGGGTAGCGTATTAAGGAATTTGGTATTTTTGTTTTGGTGTGATAATAGTGCAGGCTATCAATAAGCAGATATCCAGGAGTGTTAGGGTGCTGAAGCTTTTATGGGTCTTCTTTTGGCACTATTTAGCATTTAATTTTCTGTTCAAAGCTAAGCACATCCCAAGTTTGGATAATGGCATTGCTGATGCCGGTCTTGGTTTCAGGAGGAATGTTTTTGGGAACTGGCGCCAGGCGCAGATGCCATCTTAATGCCAATGCTAATGAGCTAAGAGCCCTTTGGGGTTTGAGGCATGGTGGGCAGTGATGGTGGAATTAGCTCCAGGAACATGGGTGACTTATGCTAAGCAGAGTCAGGGAGGTTTGCATTTAGGGAGAAGGCAGTCTTTGCCACTGGAACATCTCCAGCAAATTCTAGTGCTGATGAAAGACGGAGATTTGGTGGTTAGGACCATTAAGTATTATGTAGCAGCATTACCTTTCAAAGTGAAAGCTGAGGGTTATAGGGACACCACAGGTGAGGCTTTTGGTACAGGGTGCGTGAGGAGGCTTAACTTTTTTGTGCAGCAACACTGACTGCCTTTTATGCAGCATTGTGCTTTGGGGAGATCTTGGCCACCTCTTGGTGAGATGTGTCCCAGGCAGCACTGCAAGTTTCAGATCATCGGTTGTGGCCGAACAAGGCACAATTAGTGATACGTAAATCCAAAATGGATCAGTTGGGCAAGGGGCATCATGTGGTTTAAGGAACCACTAGGATCCCAAGCTTTGCTTTGGGAGGACACTTGGAGCATTCAAGAGGATATGGGGCTAGGGCCTGGGTTGCCTATTTCTACACAGACGTGGGTCACCTTTCACACAATACCAGTTTTAGGATGTCACTCAGGAGAAATTGGTTGCTGACGGGCTGCTTTCATGGGAGTCTGGGACCCAATCATTTAGAATAGGAGCTGCATCCTCTGCTGCTAGGCTTGGAATGCCGGGGCAGGTGATTCAACAAATTGGCATATGGCAATTACAGGCTTTTAAGGCATACATTAGATGAGATGGGGTTGCAGTTGGGCCTATATCCAGTGGTAGGGGAAGCCTTCAGGGGAAGTTGTGGAGCCAGCCGCTGCCCTCCCTCCACCAGCTCTCGAGGGAAGACAAACATCCCAATATTCTCATCCTGCATCCGGGTGGAAATGTCCTGGTACAGATGACAGGAATGGTGAACCAAGGGAAAGGGTTGGGGCTGGACACCTCTTGGCACATTGTGTACAGGTGATGATAAACAAGGCCAGCAGAAGTTGCAGGCCAAGTCTGGAGTCCCGGTGGGTCTGCCCAACAAAGGCAGCCATTGCCAGATTGCCTAGCACAACCTTCCCATTTAAATATATTAAAAGATTTAATGATATGACACATATCTGCATAATTAATTACTTAAACTAGTTAAATCTAATGCTGTTGTCTTGAGTCTTTATGGGGGGCAAGCCCATAATGATCTAGGTCAATATAAGAGAACCAGCATAGTATAGTGCATAGAAGGTCAGACTAGGAGCTGGAACAATCTCCACTCAGCCTTGATTCTAACTCAGTGACTCTGGGCCAGTAATTTCCACCACAATCCCTTTCTCAGCTTAACTACATTGCAGAGCTGTTCAGGGAAAGAAATAAAAGAGGGAAGAGGCATGTATGCTGCCTTGAGTTCCTAGGAGAAAGGCTAGTATAAAAAGATAGATATGAAATATAGATAATGAAAAACTGATAATATCAGTGGCTAATTGGAGGGAAGGCAGAATGGTACAGTCCGATCTCGTCAGATCTCAGAAGCTAAGTTGGGTTGGTACTGTCAAGATTACAAGTCTGTCAGATAGTTTGACAGGTGCAGGATAGATCAGTGAGATCTAAGGATGATGTAATCAGCCTGGAAAGTACCTGGGGGAGCTAGAGAAAGCTGGCCTGATCCAGCTAGAGCCAGGTGGCTGATGCAATGCAGTAGCAATGCCAGGATAATTGGATATCTACTGTAATTGGTGGCTGCTTCCACCAGGTGTATATAATGAAGTGAAACCGTAGTTCTATGCGGGATGTTATGAGCGGAGAGTGTGAAAGGAGTATCTGTATATATTTCTGCACTGTACAAATAAACTACACTTTTTCTATGTGGCAGTGGACTTTCTGATGGGTATCCTGGACAAGACTGCTAATCCGCTTGGCTTCCACGTCAGGTACTTGGAAGAGAGACCACCAAGAAAGATTCTGCAGAGGACAACAATGGCAAACCACCTCTGCTTTTCACTTGTGTTGCTAGCCCCTGCTGTGGTAGCTTTAAGACAGCTGCGACTAGATGGCAATTTACATACACGGTTCCAGGCAAATGGCTAACAGTAAACAAATTGAAACTGAAGCCCAACAAGATGGAAGTAATGCAGGTTGGGAAGGCAGAGGTCTTAAAAGTTATTGTGCTTCCCACCTTTGATGGGGTTCAGCTGACCCCTGCTGACTTGGTTAACAGTTCTAGGGGTTATATTGGATCAAGCATTACTGCTGGAGAAGCAAGTTAATGCAGCTGCAAAAAATGCTTTCTTTCAACTTCATCTAGCCCAGAAGATGCCCCCCTATCTTGACTCAGCTGCACTCTATAAGGATCTGCCCTTGAGTTGGAGAACTTTTCACCTTCTTGCACTGGAAACAAGCCTCTCTGGAGGTGGTGCAAGTGTGCCGCCTCCCAACCGCCCCCCCCCCACTCAGGATTGCTCTGTAAGTGTCTAAGATAATTCCTCTTAGTCCAATAACAAGCTGTATTTTTAAGCAGCTACAACATTAATACAAGGGATCACAGTATCTATGGCGATGCCAAAGAATGTTTATAAAGCTTACAGAAAATAATTAATTTCATGCCAAATGGGCTTCTATTCATTTTATCCTTCAGTGAACATTAAAAAATGAATTTGATAGGTGATGTTTGTAAGTGTAAGTAAAGTTATGGTCTAATAACAGGGAGAAATAATCTTTAGTAACTAAGCAATACTTTGCATATTTCACAAGCTTTTTTATTACTGAGGAAGAGCAAATGCCTTATACCATCACATCAAATAAATGGATTTTTTTCTTGATAAAATGAAAGGCTTTTTTCATTAAAAGAAGGAAACCCCTACCAGCAGTAAGTTATCTTTCATAGAATTTTGACGACTGACTATAGTATTTAAAAATGTAGTGTGAGGCAGAACAAATTACATTGTTTAGCCCACAGGTTGTTCATGGAAACACATCATCTATCAACTGTGCTGGCATATTTTTCACTGATTTAAGCATTTGCAGTAAGACCTTTTTTTGTCTTTGTAATAACTGAGGATTTTTTTTTTACTACTACCTCATTCATTTTTTAAAAAAATCTCCGAATGTAAGGGGTTTTGTTGTTTGTTTCCAGTCTAATTTGGATGACATTTTCAGAGAATTTTACCTGTGGCTTGTCAAATTTCAAGCACGTAGGGGAAAGTACCCCTGCTTTACAGGCAATTTAAAATTTTGCTTGCCAATTGGGCAGAGGGAGGCCTGGCAACTCTGATGCATGAGTGAGTTAGTTTCTTTTGAAGTCAGGTATACAAATTGCTGCCAACTGGCTATGCTTCCAACTGGCCAGGTCCAAGCCACGCCTGATATCTGACTCAGTCAATGGTGGCACAGACCCCAGAGATAATGCCTGCCATTTCCAATGCTGCCTTTGGCTGGAAGTAAATGGAGATCTTGTGGTGTGGTGCCCTCCTCATTGTGCTTCGCTAAAGAGGTTGTTTGAGTGGCTTGGCCAGAGAGCCATCTCTCTCTCCCCAGCCTCTAGCTACAACGTACCTGGCTTGCCAGAACAAGAAAATACAAGAATCTTTTCAACTTGTTATCTTAGAGCTAGTTTGCTCAGTGGAAGGAGGAAACATAGGTAGAAATTCCTCAGCATGTTTATGTGTAAAATGCCGTCAAGTTGCAGCAGACTTATGGAAACCCAGTAGGGTTTTCAAGAGACATTCAGAGGTAGCTTGCCATTGCCTTCCTCTGCACATCAACCCCGGTATTCCTTGGTGGACTCCCTTTCAAGTACTAACCAGGGTCCACCCTGCTTAGCTTCTGAGAACTGATGAGATCGGGCAAGCCTGATGCAACTCAACCTGCAAAGCTACCTAGATTGTGATGTCACAGACCATCTATTTAATAAAACCTAGTCTAACTTGATTATGGTCAGCTTGTATCTTTATTTGGAAGGTGCGAACACTAATAACCATCCGGAGGACTGTGCTTGGTAGGAACATCAGCAAAATCTTTAAACTGATTAATGCCCCTGTCACCCTGCACATTTCTGCTGAGTTTCTGAATCACTCTATGATGTTGGCACTTGCTTCCTAGACAATGTAAAACAGACAGCAAGGCACCATAACCACTGTCACATCAGAAGATCTCAGGCTAATCAAAACTGCTGGAAATAATTTTAACCAAATTCTGAGCTTTTGTAATATTAAAGAATGGGTGTGGTTTTTCAGGTTCTTGATTAGTAAGCTTGCAGTAGCACATCACTAAATATATCAAAACTATGTGACAGGAAGCCACTCTCTTCCTGGAGCTGGCCCATTACCAGGGATATTGTTGTACATCCTTCCAAAGGACAAATTCCCAAACATGGAGACAGAAAATGACGACAGCAACACAACAGCTGCAAAAAAGCAGATTAATTTGGTGTGAGCAAGTGTCTCTGACTAGGCTGCCTCTTAGAATTAAGACTTCACTACTCAAATAGCACCATCTACTGCTCAACAAGCAGACAATTTGGCAACACACTGAAAACCACCACCACCACCAAGTTATCCTTGTTCTTGAGCTTTTGAAATACTGGATGCTGAGATTTGGTCTCCAATGAAAAGGAACCACATCGGGAGGAAGGAACAGACTAAAGAAAAAAAACTGAAACTAGAAAAGTCACAAAGTTGCAATCATAAGTGAATAAAATAAAACAGATGCTTATATTTTAGTTCCAAGTATAAAGGTTTACATGGGAAAACATTTGATGTTAACAGAAGTTCAAATTTAGCTGCAGGAGAGGTTATGCTTTGTTTCAGCTTATTTCAGAAGACAAAACATTTGTTTCCTTAACTGCCTTTTTGTTGCTATTCTTGACATTTCTGTCATCTTTGATTAAGCACTTCATTAGGACATCACTGCATGAGCTGGGTGTAAAATGCCACCGTAAATACAGCAAAATACTGCTTATACAGTTTTGTAAAGACAAAATGATCATGATATGGGAAATAAAGAAATAGCAGCTTTAATTTGGATCACAGAGATGACAACCCAGGGAATGAGAGTGGTGTTTGAGTTATGTTCTCCTGCTGGGTAATAACATGTAGCTCACTATTTATATAGAACACTTTTAGAAAACAGCTTTAAACATCTGTGGGTTTTATAACAGTTACCTAACAAGTCCATTTTTTTTCCACTAGTCATCGCTGCCTGATGGACAACCAAACTGCTATGACATCATGACTCACTACAATTTGCTAAAAATAATACTTTGTAGTTTGACGCCTGTAACATTCAGCATACATTACAGTAAAAAAATACAGAAACTGTGTTAATATTATATGCAATACTGTTTTTAGTAACACTGGAGAACTGCACTTATGTCATTTTCATAATAGAATCCACATGTTTAATTCTCATCATCTCCAAATTTATGGATAGTTAAATCCAGAGTCTGGAGCCATGAACAGGCAAGACAGATCTTTCTAAAGACCTGAGAAAAGCCCCAGGTTTGCAGAAAAATCTGAAATATAAAAGAAAAAATACACTGGGTTAATTAACCCCCACCACAAATAATAAAAGCAGTGTTGTAGCTTTAAGAAATAAATTCTGTCTTAGTGGTATTGTAGAGGTTGCTAGGCAGTATTGATAGCCTTCAAGCTTGCTTTCTGTCAGTAAAAGGCAGGGAGAGGGGTCATGGTCCTTTCCCAGACAGGTTTGGCCTTTGAGGTAGGACTCATAGGTGCCAGGCCAAGCAGCAACCACCAGATGACTTGATACCTTACAGTTTGCTACTGGCTGTTTGCTGCCACCCCAGACAAGCCAATGTCGTGCAGTGGTTAGAGTTTCAGGATTGGATCTGGTAGACCCAGGTTTGAATCCCCACTATGCCAAGGAACCATGCTGGGAAACCTCGGGCCAGTCACACCCTCTCAGCCTAAAATACCTCACAAGTTGTTGTGAGGATAAAATGGTGGACAGGAGAATGATGTAAGCTTACTGAGGGTCACTACTGAGAATAAATGAAATAAATAAATAATAAATATAGCTGCAGGGGGCAGATAAAATGTAGGCTGGTTAGTCAGTAGGAAGAAGAAAAGAAGCAGGGAAAGGTGAGGATATGAGATTGCCAGAAGGATGGAAAGAGGAAATAGTGTGGGAAAGGGCATATAGGGGAAAGTGCATTCCACAAGTCCTTGCAGCTTCCCCACTGCACAACTGTCTTATACCAGTGGCCAACACTGAGCAACTCAGCCATAGTTTTCCTGAATAGATGCTGCTGAAGGCGGCGGCGGGGGGGGGGGGGTTGGCAGGTTGGCTGGTGCATGGGAAGAAAAGAAGGAAATAGGAAAAAGGGACAGGCTATCAGGGCTTTCAGAAGAAACCATGAGAAGGGGAAAATGCGATACCCACACAAGTGTTTGTAGATCTCCCTCTTGTGAAGTTCTATATCTTGATTTACGTAATTAACATAACTGGTTATTATAAAATTTCATTGACATGTCCTGTAATCTCGGTCATAAATTCATCAAGACATCATATTATATTGTCGAAGGCTTTCACAGTCTGAGTTCATTGGTTCATGTAGGTTATCCGGGCTGTGTGACCGTGGTCTTGGTATTTTCTTTCCTGACATTTCGCCAGCAGCTGTGGCAGGCATCTTCAGAGGAGTAACACTGAAGGACAGGGTCTCAAGTGTTACTCAAGGAGACACTGTCCTTCAGTGTTACTCCTCTGAAGATGCCTGCCACAGCTGCTGGCGAAACGTCAGGAAAGAAAATACCAAGACCACGGTCACACAGCCCGGATAACCTGCAAGAACCAACATCATATTATGTTTGGTCATTGCATTTCATATCTGTCTTATTTTCAGGATGTACAAATATTCATTTTTGTTTCTTTTGTTTGTAGTTTGTTGTGATTGTGTAAAATTTACCCATTTTATTTGCTGGGATTTTGAATATGTTTGCTTTTTAATGCTATTTTACGTAATTTATATGTAATTGCCACAAAAACAGCATTATATGCAATTGCCACAAAAACAGTACTTTAACTGTAATGTCAAAGAGTTCAGTGTGAGGTAACAGAAAATGGCACAAAAATAAAGACTTATGGGTTTGATTTGCAGAAGGGAGAAATGAAATCAGAATGAGTTTTTTTTTTAGTCAAACTAACACATATGAGACATTCAGTTGCATCCCCAATTAATTTATGATGATGACCAGTATTTTCTTGTGAGGATTAAGTTTTACCTGCTTTCATTTAGAGTTCCTTCCTTTACTATTTCTGCAATATGGACTGGTTTGAGCTACATTTCTATTTTCTCAGGCTTTTAATTGAGGGGTTGATGTGTAAATCACTATTTAATAGGTTTTTTTAGACTGAAACTGGTATTCATTTTAATTTGCTTAATTATCTATGTTTTAATGCGGTGTTGGTCCCCTACCTGTCCCAGCACCCAGGTATGCCATAACAGCATATGGGACCAGAGCTAAAAGGCAATAGCAGGGCACTGCACTACCAAAGTGAACCAAAGTTTCCAGGGCTCTGAAAGCCATCTTGGTGACCTGTGCAAAACATTGTCACTGTAAGACAGATATGGGTTATTTTGCATTCCCCTAGCCTCGAGGTGGAGAAGCTGAAACAACAGGAAGAAAATTAGCCTCCCTCGCTTCCTTAATGAAGCACGCCAAGCAGACATCTGGGACTGATAGCACAACACCTTAATCCCATCAGCAATCAGAGTGAATTCATAGAACTCTGACCAGTCTTTTAGCATATCTAGATTCACTCTCCAGCTCCATCTAGTTTGCAGAGTAGATTAAACCAGAACATCTCCTGTCTACTCCTGCCTTCCTGGGAAAATCTTCCAAACATCCTCACATATCTAAAATGCTATACTGATTTTATTATCGGTATTTAATCTGGCAACCTAAAGTATTCTTCTATGTCGCCATTACCTCATGTTCTTTCTTACTTGAATATCTCACATACATTGTGTTGCTAGTTAGCATACAGCCTCAGGACTCATTTCTGGAAATAAGTATTAGCCACTTCACCATTCAAAGTGTGTGCAAGTTTTCTCAGATCCAAACACTTCACTCCTTACGTCTGTAAAGCTTTCTCCTCTGGAGAGGTGCTGGTTGTTTCTCTGCTGCTCAACGCTGCTATTATTTGGACATCCCATTTTTCTGACTGAAATACCCTCATATTCTTGTGTCCACCCCCTTCTCTCTTTTATTTCTTAGACTCGTGTGTGATTTTGTGGTTGTGTGTATGTGTGTATGTGCTTCAAATCTATTTTTCACATAAATCCTTTAAAATTACAAAACGTTTCCTCATTATTAATGATATTTCTGCTGGTGTGCTCATCTCCAGAAAGCTAATTCCCCCATCTCAAATTGAGACCATCTGTAACACTGGTTGGTTCTTCTATGCTGGGTTTTATTTAAGAATTGTCAACATTTTATGTTATGTTTTATTTTGTAAGATGCCTCAGGCAGGTTCTCTGGAGAGGCAGCATCAAAATTCTCTAAATAAAAATAAACATGGAGTCAGCAACTAGTAGAGGACATCCCCCAGAGCATGGAAATTGAAAAGAAATGTAATCAGGCTTGTGAAAATAATCTCTGGAAAACAGCTGCTATAACTAGAACCATGTAGGGGTTCTTCGACATGGCTGAGTTTTCAGAAATACTTAAGATATTATGTAGAGGAAGAATAAAATGCCTTAACAGGTCTTCAGTTCTCAAAAATACTTTTGCTCAGTTCCTTATAATTTCAATTAATATGTGTGTAGCAACTAGAGCTTGCCAACTCACCCAGTATGGCAGGCAATTTACCAACACTGCCTCCTGGACCCGCCTGCACTTGAATAAGGATGGGGGAAATAAGGGGAATGAATATGTTGTTATACATGTCAAAGTCACTTCAGACATAAACCCAGATGTGATGTCACCGACACTTTAAAATTTTGTCAATCACTGTGGTTTATCATAAACATCAGAAAACCAAGAGCATCAGTGATATCACTTCCAGACTGTAGCAGGAAGTGATGTCTACACACATACATCTTTTCTCCTGTGTCTCATCCCCCCAAATCTGAAGCTGAAGTGTTGGCTCATATTTGTGAATTATAAATTGATTAATTTCTTTAGAACATTTATATGCCACCTCTCCAGAAACTAGGGTTGCAAGGTCCCCCTTGGCCAATGACGGGGGAATGGTGGGTGGGATCTTACCAGGCTTAAAATGTGGCCTAGAACTGGATGTTGCCTGCATGATGTCACTTCTGGAAGTGGCATCATCACGTTGATGATGATGGGGGAGTGCTCTGGTATTTTGGCAAAAACTCTATGGTAGAAGCTGTTTTTACATAGAGTTTTGCCCAAATACCAGAGCATCTCCCCTGGCATTGCCTGTGTGATGATGTCAGTTCTGGAAGTGATGTCATCACGCTGGTGATGCCAAGGCCTAGGCCTCATTTTAAGCCTAGTAAGACCCCCGCTGGTCAGATGGATGATACTGGGGGAAAGGGGGCCAAAGCAGGGAATCCCCCGCCCTTAGCAGGGGTCTGGCAACCCTACCAGAAACCTGCCCAAGATGGCTTACAAAAGAAAAATTATAAAACAAAATACTAACATTTATTAATTAAATTCCAGCATTATGAAGTCCTAATCCATCATAAAAGCATAGATCATAAAAAGAGATCACAGACAGCTTAAAACATCTGTTTCCAGGCTAAAATAGTGTTTAAAAAAATCAACCTCTTAATTAAAAGCTTGGGTGAACAGAAACAGTTTGGCCTGGTGCCTAAAAGAAAGCAATGTAGGTGCCACGGGAACCTGCAAATAATTTGAACTTTTTAAAAAAACAATATAATTTACAAATAAATGTTTTGGTTCCTAAATCAATCTATCAAGTTGGCTAGGAGTTTCCAAGCTGGCATAAAAATCACATACACAGAGAGTCATGCAAAATGAAAATGTAACTCTAAAAAGACGTTCTGACACCCATACTCAGTTTCCCAAGGAGCAGCGCAAATACACACATGTACCAAAACAGTGAGCCAATTTAGAACTCAAAAAGAAAGTTTTTTTTCCAGGCACTCACAGATGCCATTCACCATTGCAAACCAATTACAATTCAAGCCAAGTAATTAAAGGTCTTGTCATCTGTAGAAAATGGAGTATAAAATTGATGTGAGAACACAGAGTAGTTAAGCTGGTAGGAGCCCAGTAAATCTTCAGAGACCTCTATACACATGTGAAGGAAGAAGCAGGGTCTTGCTCTCTCTCTCTCTCTCTCTCTCTCATGATGCAGTAGGAAGAGGAAACAATCACGTGGTCAAGGGAGTAGGCGTGGTTAAGGAGTCAGTTGTTTTCAGTCATGCCAACAGTAGGGAAGAAGCTGAATGAAAAGATCTTAATTGAGAGTCTCTCTGCATGCATGAAGATGGGGTTGAAAAAAAAAATGAAGGCCATGAATCTCTCTATATATTTACCTGGATTCTCCAGGGATACAGTATTCACATAACACTGGCCAACTACATAGATCTAGGTTTGCCAACTCTGAGTTGGAGATCTTCAGAACAATTCCTTGTTTAAAAAATGGGAAAAAAAACCCTTTTATTTCAGTAGGCTTTATTTTGGGGAGGAGGGAGAGAGGTATATATGGCTGATTTATTTAATTTAAATTTTGAAGTTAAACTGTTCTTTTTTTGTATTTTACTATTTTAGTTCTGGTTTAATTCTGAGTTGTATTGCTGTTTTAGGTGTCTTTTTGACCCAAGTTAGGTCACTTTGTGAGAGCTGTGGAGCTGCCTTAGTGAGAATAAAAAGCCTTTAATGAATACTTTGAATTTGAGAAGTGTTTAAATGATGAGATGAAAAGGTGCTTCTCGAAAGATAAGGCAATACCACTTCCATCTGGATGTTTCCGTAGAACAAAGAGGTGCAATTAAAAGATGGGGACCATAACAACCACAATAAAATTTTAAGACACAACCTTATTCTTGGATATGAAAGCACAGGAAAAAGAGCCTGCAGTGTGCTCACCAAGGTCTGCTGCCTCTTTCCCTTCCCTTCCCCACAAAATAATGATTATGTAATTCTGGGAGAACTCCAGACTCTACTTAGAGGTTGGCAACCATACACCAAATGTATCATGGATAAAAGCTGGCTAAGAATTTAAAGGTTAAAACTTCAAATTGTGTACTGAAACTCACTAGATTCTTGACAGTGGAAAAATGAATAGAATGCTTCTTGATCAATAAAATGCTTCTGAATAAAAATATAAACCAAATCCAAGAAACTGGCTGACATCCATGTCTGTAGCCACCAAGGTTTGTAATTTATAAATAAACATTTATATGTTGTATAAATTATACAGCAACAACGTATTTGTTTGTGTGTTTAGTCATGTTGGGTGAAAATCACAAGAAAGTCATTATGTTGAAATGAATGGTTCTTACTAACACAGATACTTTTGAACTAAGTCTCTTTTAGAGGCAGGATTGCCAGGTCCTAGCCACTGGTGGGGATTGGGGTAGGGTTGCCAGGTCCAGGTTGGGAAACTCCTGGAGATTTGGGAATGGAGCCTAGGGAGGACAGGAATCTCAGTGGGCCATAATGCCACCGAGTCCACCCTCCAAAGCATCAATTTTCTCCTGGGGAACTAGTCTGGAGATGTTACATGTTACATGTTTGGTTTGATTCCCATTATCTGGAGCACTCTCTTTCTACTGCTGTTCAACATACTACTTTGTATTCTAATTTTAAATTTGTTACAAAGCCTTTCTTTACACCCCCAAGCAATATGCGTTGCTTCTGTTCATTGGAAAGTTCCAGGCTGAATTTGCACCATATTCTATTTTTCTACTTTCCTACTGCCATTCCTCTTAACCCCCCCTATAAATAACTGTGACCCTCCTCAGCTGTACTTTCTTGCCTTCATGAACTCTGGTGTTTGTCCTCTATCCTCCTTTTACACTGTATCCTCTTCTTCATCACTTTTCCTAATGTGTTTGGTAGATCTCTTCTGACGTTGCAATGCATTTCTGTCAGTAGAGGTCACTCTTATATCTGTATCTTCTGTGTCTGTGTTTATGTATTCTGTTTACAAGGGTTATTTTTTAGGTATATAGTCCAAAGTATTGTTTTGCATCGATGGCCAGGTATATTGTGTGTGGGGCTATAACGGTCTCACTTGACTAATGATGGTTATGTACCACAATAATAAAGTTGTGTTCTGTTCTGATATCTGTAGACATAGCTGCTATTATGTCAGATGAGCAGGTCCCAGAATTCTGTGATGTAAGACCCCCAGTGACACCACAGCAAATTACACAATGGCACCTAGATATATGAACTTGAAGGTACATGAGAAAAAATTTGGAAAAAATAAATGCTGCTGTATTTCCCACATCTGAGGATTTTGGCACTTCAAAAATGGTGGTTTAATAGTGGTTTTATGTATCACCAGTTTATCACAGGAGTTTTAAGTTGTTAGCTTTAGAATCCTGAGGTTAAATAAAAATGGTTAGCTCCGATATGGGATATTGTTTTTACATCTATTACAAGTTAAATCATAGTGCCATCCTAAGCAAAGTTAACTTCTTCTAGGCCAGTTGACTTCAATTAAATTATAAAAGTGCAGCTGCCTTGATCCACAAGGAAAGGCTGGGTATAAAAGTTTTAATAAATAAATACCCATAGGGTTGCCAACTCTGGGTTGGGAAATCCCTGGAACTTTGGGGTGGAATTTGGGGAGGTTTGGGGAGGGGAGGGATCTCAGTTCACACTCCAAAGCAGCCATTTTCTCCAAGGGAACTGATCTCTGTACTCTGGAGATCATTTGTAATTCTCTGAGACCTCCAGGCCCCACCTAGAGGTTGGAAACCCTAGACTCATTGATGATAATCATTTGAGGAGCGAGGCTGTGCTGGAACCATACTGTTCAAATATGTTGGTTTTTCTTCCTTTCTGGGCTTTAATTTTTGTATTATCTATTATTTATTGTTATTCACAATACTATTTATCCAATTTATATATGATGGTTTGTTTTGAATTGTATACACTTTCTTAAATTATTTTAGCACCTCCATATTCACTGCATAGTTTCTGCAAAGTATAGTATGGTCACAATTGGATCCATGCTCTGGATGTAGCAATGATCATGTGCAGCCTTGCACAAGCACAGTTATTTTCCAGAATCACAACTGATTTCCAGATGACAGAGATCTGTCCCATTAAAGATGGCAATGATGATATGCTTCCTCTCTCACAAAGTTGGAACAATATAAAAATCATCAAAACCACTGGCATAAAATATTAAGACAAAAGCCTGTCAAGGTATCAAAACAACAGCAAACAACCTAAAAATAAATATCATAAAACAGCCCTAAGACTAGAAGCAAATTATAAAAACTACAAAAGATGAATCAAAACAGTTAAAAGCTTGAATAGAAAGAAATGTTTTGGCCAGATGCTTAAAGTACAGTAAAGTAGATGCCAGGTTACTCTTAATGGGCAGCTCCAAAGGCAAGTCCTCCCATCTGTGGTCCTCCTCCGGGGGGGGGGAGGAAGGGGACGGACTATCCTCTGCTTGCTACCCACTTCAGCCCTTCAGATAGGGAGCACAGAAAGCAGAGCTTGGGAATAGGATCTTAACTAAATTCTCAGAAATTAACTGTATAACCATGCAAAAATACATATTTTCCTCCTTTAAAAAGAGTATACATAAGTTATAGTTTGTCTGTTTTGGTACATTTATATATAAAAAAATAGTTAACGCCAACATCGGGTTGCGAACCTGCAGGTACTAGCTGGAGACCTCCTGCTACAACAACTGATCTCCAGCCGATGGAGATCAGTTCACCTGGGGAAAATGGCCGCTTTGGCAACTGAACTCTATGGCATTGAAGCCCCTCCTCTCCCCAAACCCCGCCTCCTCAGGCTCTGCCCCCAAAACCTCCCTCCGGTGGCAAAGAGGGATGTGGCAACCCTACACCTACAATTGTCCGCTCTGGAGCAGCTGGGTGGATAGGAGGGCAATTGCCCTCCAAAACCACCCACCTAGCAACCCTACCTTCAGTAAATGCAAATACATAAATTTTGAATTTATGTTTTGAATTTAAATGCTTTCAAAATGTAAGCTTTTGGAACTTCAGTTTCAAATTCAGTTTGAATATCTAAACTCATTACAAATTAACTAAATTTCATAATTATATGACATTGTTTGTTATTATATCTATTCCAGACCTAACAATAACAGGTTGAGGCCTGCTCATAATGCTTGCTGGCTCAGCAAACCTTTAAAAAGGATAATTCCAACTTCAGTATATCAATTAAAAATATTGCTTGGGTTCATACAAGCTGCTTGTCAAGGATGAAGTTAAAATGGCCCAGTAGGAAGTCAAGTCAAGCAAATCAGAACTACAAGAGCCACTCAGCTCAGACCCAGCCAATGATATTAGCCAATGATATTAGCAATAGACATCAGCTGGTATTGGTGTGGAAGGAAGTAGCTGGTGAGTTGGCACACATCACTGATGCTGAAGGATCCAAGCCAGGTGACCCCTGAAGTGCTAGCAAAGCAGTTGGGGCTCGGCTGTGCTTGTTCCTGGCCTCTAGAAAGCAGGGCATTGTCCCATTTCCTGGTAAGTTAAATAGCTGCTTGTGCTAGCACAGGGATATTTCTGGGTTTCTTTGAATAGCTGTCCCCAAAATTGCTTTTGAAACTCTTCCTAGGTTTAAAATGGGTATTCCATGCAACACCCTCTATCCATCACTTCAGCCACTGTGGGGGAAAGGGGTGGGTTGTGCCAGCAGCTTGCAAATGTGACATAAAGATGTTCAGCCTCAGTGCATGCAGATGCTCTGCATTGAGAGTTGGCAGGCAACAGATGGCAGCTGCCCACTCCTTCCTTTTGATCCAACAACAAGGTGAAAGCAGTGCAGGTAAAGTTGGTTGAATGGTATGTATAAAGATTTGGTGAACTCACTGAGGTACCACTCAATAGGGTGAAGGGGAAACCCTCAGCCCAGAAACCTTTGGTGCCTTCATGGAACTGAGATATCCCTTGAGGGATGTCATTACTCTCAACCCACAGACTTCACAGCTAGGGAGAAGGGAAATGGCACACCTCTCTCAAGCACAAGAGAGGCTTGGCAAGGAGAATCCTAAGCCATAGACACCTGCAGGCTCAGGGCTTGGAGTTAGGGTGGCCTAGCCCGGAAATCAGGGATGAGCAGATAGAGGAGGGCTGACTCTTCTGCATCTCAGCAACTGCCCACACTGTGATTACATTTGGAGTGTGTGCTATTCTCTTGGGACACTGCAGATCACTTTACTTGATGTAAAAATTAAATATAGTTGACCCTTTAATTAAACAATCTGGTGGTGTCAACTCCTGTCAACCTGCAATGTGTGGGTCTGTTTGACAATACAAATCTAAAGTTTTCTTGGCCTCACAAGAAGTAGTTTCATGTTGTATCCTGGCCTTCATCTTCAGCTAAGGCATAAAGCCTGAATTATGGACAGACACATCTGAACAAGTTATTATAATATAAGTATTACAACTGACTTCTAAGAGATATTAAGAATTGTAAATAGAAAAATGTGACTGAAGATCTTGGTTAAAATCCATTTCAATTTGATGTCTCTTCAAAGGCTTATCACACTGCATTCATTCAATTATTTCTAATGGTACAAAGGTGCAGGAGTAAAGGTTTTCAGACATGTTAACAGTAATATATGTCTTGCATTATTTAAAGTAATGCAAGTCGTGGAAAATAGAATGGCTAAAAATTCCCTGAACTGCAAATGGAAGAGATTATGAATTAAAGTACGGAGTCTATACAGCCTCAAATCTGGTATCATTTGATTGTGAATGTTTGACTATTCACTCTGGTGGAACAAAATATCAATGGAAAAACATGGTACTTTAAGAATTTATAAAAGCAAAAACACATTTTCTGGAAAAGAAAGACTATCTCAATGACAATTTTTATTGCTTTCTCAACTCAAGGAGTGAAAGCAAGTCAGATCACAAATTAATTATAAAATGGATTGTTTGACGCACAAAAAGGTGACAGTTTTATAAAGACTTTCATTTTTGTTATCTCAAGGTGGTATAAGCTTCACAGTATGATTTTGTCATGGGGAAAATTACAATAAAGCATCTCAAGCTCTGAGTAAAAGCTTATTCAAGACTTTAAAAGTTGCAGAAGGTTAGCAGCGAGTGTTTTTACATCTGTGTAAAAGACTGACCAGACTAAAACGAGGGAGTTGTGGAGCCAGCTGCTTCCCTTTTACTAATTCTTGCCCTGACATTCTAAGAGCACATTATACATTAACATATTGAGATAATGAAATAATGTATGTGAAAGAGTTTCATTTCAGCACTTAAAGAACATAATATGAACGGATATCTGACGTGTGTATTAATGTCCACATATTGTGTAATGCTGTCCAAACTAATTCTTTAGTACCACATTGCTCTCTAAAGTCAGTGTCTACCACATTGTTACCACAAAATAAGTGGTTATGGCAGTTTTACCAAACCAGGCTTGTTTAATGGAGCCCAGCTAAACCTTGTTTTAAAAATGTGTAAAACAATCATAAACAAGACAAATAAATTTCTTTTCAGAAAAAAAAATGAGGGAAGAATTTAACCTCCTTTAACAATACCACTTCCCCAACTGAAAACTCAAAGCATCCCTAACTTTGTATTTTATCTGTGTACCCGACTATAAAATAAAAGCAGCCATTATATTTCACAGACTTTTAAGATAATTAATATTTTAAGATATTTCATTTTTGAGGATAGAGAAAGTGCCTATGTAGGGGGAAAATATCATACAACATATACCCCAACAAGTTTGTTTTGTTTTTATTTTGTTAATAGTAATTAAAGCCGGTTCAATCATGTTGCAATGTATGTTCAATAATACTTTGTATGAATAGGCACTGTGGACCAAGATGCAAATAACGTAGATGCTGTCTAACAAAACACAGGAATGCATTTATAACTGTATACATAATTATTATTTTATTGAAGATTGCTGAATAATTGTAGGTTTAAGATTCTTTTGAAGTTTATCAGGATGAATTGTCATGTTTTGAAATTGGCCTTCTTCTAGAAGACGTTGTGATACAAGAAGACATTCCTGGATTCTTTAATTCTCAAGTTACTATTTTCTTCCAACAGGAAGAAAGAAGGATTTTAAATCAGAATAGTTTTGTCCCAAGTTGTCCATGCAAAGCTTTCTTAAACACTTGGCTTAACATTTTATAATCCCTGTTTCAGAGATATGAGGTGAAGTTTGGAGCAGTCAAGTGCCTTTCATACAAAACTCAAGGCAAGATAAATAAGGGACCCAGTACTCCCTAAGTCATAAGCTTACACTTGAATCATAACCACTTTCTTTTTCTCATTCCAGCTCAAACAACATTATTGTACATTAATAAAGGGTTTGATTGCTGACATAAGGATCATCCTGCCTTGCTTTCTAAAAGCCTTATATACTTGTTCAAAGAGGTTGTATTTTCTAGGATGAGGTTGGGAAGATTTCGCATTATATTTCTTCAACAGAAAAAAAAAAGCAATAATACGGAAAAAAAACACAACCCTCAGCATTATTTATTAAAATATTTGCAGACCACCTTTCCTCACACAGTTGATCCAAGGCAAAACTATATAAAACTATGAACGAGTTGTGAATCAGACCTCTTTATCAGAGGGCACAGAGAGAAGGATAAACTAGGTAGAACGCTACAACTAGGGTTAATAAGTACCTGATGGCAACCGGTGGGCAGGTTCAGGGAAAATAGCTGCAATATATGGTGGAAAATCCAAATTTTCTCATCCACACAGCAGCCATCCAGGATTTATTGTGAACTTCCCCAAAACTTTGGAGCAAAGCAGGTTTTAGAAAGACTGGATAAAAGCTAGGAAAACTCTGAGAGGTGTACAGATGCACCACAATGTTGAGGGGAATCAGGGAAAAAAATGCTTTCAAACAGCACTGATCCCCCACCCCAGGGCAGGTAAGGTAACCCATGTGGAAATGGCCCAAGTTAGGTTTGTAAAGCTTTTATCAATGCTTAAGCTTTACTAGAGATACCTAAACAGAAGTCTAGGTATTGAATTCAACAGTTTACAGTTTGTCCAGTGCATTTGAGCTTTTTTCCAATGTACTTGAAATACATTTGGGGTGATCTGAAGCACAGGAGCAACACGTTAACTATACTTTCCCCATAACTTATCTGACATTCTGCAAGTATGATGCTAGAGGCATGAATGCTATATTTAAACCATTGAAGAAAGTCCCAGAGGACAAACATTTTATCTCATTGCTTGCATTAGGCTTTTGCTAATGTGTATTAATAACTGAGGAGCTGTCCCTTAGGAACAGGTTTTGATTTACACTTATCTACTTTTCTCAGAAAGATCACATCCTTTCCCTCCAAACACTTGCAGGTCGAAAACCAACAGGAAGGATATGCATGTTGTCATAAATCCATAAAATAAATTCAATAAGGCTTTTAAAATAAATCAAAATGTGAAGAGCAGCAGTGAAAATACATTTCTAAGGGAAATTCTGTAAAAAAAAATTAACATGAACAGAAAACCAGGCACAATAAACAGTGATCACAAACCCCCCTGAACAAAACCTACTCTCACATCACAGCTAGTTATTCAACATATCAATAGGATTAAGCTGTATTTTATATGAAAATACAGTTAAATAATTTCTGATCATAATCTCAATATGATAAATTGGATTTTTTAAATTAGGTATTAGAAATCTGCAGAAGCCCAAAAAATAATGATCCACAAATGCTGCCTATATGCAATATTTCTCTTCAATAAGTCGTTTATAAGTTCCAAAGAATTTTAACCATTGCAGTGCAATCCTGAGAACATATTTCTGGGTATAAACCCCACTGAACAGACCTAAGTAGACTTGCTTATGATTGCCCTCTGTAGTCGTCAGCTATGACACTCCAACATTTGTGGTGCTTTATTTTATGTCGTATTCACATTTCTGTCATCCCCCCTTGCCTTAGATTGAGGATTGATCCTCAAATCTTCTTCATAGGATGGCTGTTTGGCCTTTCCACCTCTTACATTACATTAGAATGCCATTGAGTATTTTTCCTTCATTGAAAATGTTCATAGTTTCAGAGGGTAGCCATGTCAGTCCAGTAGCACCTTAAAGACCAACAAGAGATCCAGGGTGTAAACTCTGGACAGTGATAGCTCCCTTCCTCAGATACAAGTAGAAAAGATCTCTGAGCCCCTTTATTCTAGTCAGAAGGTGGAGGGATGTTTTAAAAAATGCTTGTAAAGAATGAAAAGTCCCATGCATATTGTAATCAGCTTGATTAGAGCAGAGGAGAAATGCTTGTTGGCAGAAGATAAGAATCTTATGCCCCTATTCAGCCATGTATGTGTGTAGGTCCGATGTTCTTGTGAATTAACTCAAGTTCAGCAATCTCGCTCTACATGGCCCTCCTGAACACTAGAAAGTTTTAGGATTTGTCACGTCTCCCCTTTGAAGTTCAGTTTGGGCAGGCTTGTTTTGCAGAACAGCTGGTCTGAACTGGACTGTGTGGGGTGTTGGATACCAGGCAGAAGAGGCACTATTTCCCCCTTCCTGTTATAACAGTCTCCCATCCAAGTACTGACCATGGCTTAAAAAGGGTATGGGAGGGTTTTTTCCCCTCTCTAGGCAGATTAGAAGAAGCATTGTTGGATCTCTCCCCAGTTATCTTGATCTCTCCTTCCTTCAATTTTTAAGAATAAATTAACTTACAATCAATACAGTAATATGTTTCAAGTTTTTAGAATGAGAAGAATGGTGATGGCTTTTGTCCAAACTGCTTCTTGCACCAGCAGATGTCTCTTCTATTTTCCCAAGTAGGGTGCAGCAGATTTCCTCCCTCAAGCTTGTCACTTTACATCCTACACCATTCCAGTGGGACCTCAGGGGAGGCTTTTCAGATGCAGATGCCCATTCTACTCTTCTTAGCATCCAAGCCAATATCTGATGCTTAGAAACTAAGGAAGAAATACTATAGATTTAACACAATGGCTTAGATTTTGTCTGGTTACTAAAATACACTTAACTACTTGAAGTAAGGATAACGGAAGAACTTATTTTCCTGTCAACAATTGACTAGGATCATGCCTTAAATATGTGATAAAATGTCTACCCTACCCTTTTGTCCAACATTCAGAGATAAGCTGTGTCCTATTCACAGAAATGTCTACATACATACACTAGGCAACATCTGAATTTCCAGTTGATAACACAGTTTCTATCTGTGTATTGGCACTGATAAGTCTGTACTACTCTATTTTATACCAAGTGAAAGCTACACATCCCAATGACTGAACTTGCAGTTGAAGGCAACTCTCAGAACAATTTCACCTTCAAACTAAAAACAGGTGAAGCCTTTTGTGCCTGGTTCTCAAAAGATGACAGCTGGTATTATGCTGTTGTTCTGGGACTGTCAGGGCAATCATATGCAGGTTTACTCAGAATCCTACTCAAGTCTTCAATAGGGCTTAGTACCAGGAAAGTGTTCTTGAGATGGTACTGTATGTATATTGGAAGTGAAAGTGATATTATGTACTGTATTGAAATAATGGCTGCATTTTCTTTGTACAGTATTTCCTTAGCTCTTCTTTGGATGGCATGCTAAGCAGAGAGATAAAGCTGCCAACCGTCAAAAAGACAACTACTCTAATTCCAAGCAGCCTCTCCATCTAGACCTTTTTCAAATAAAGACAATGGGGTATCAGGAGGGGGTAGTTGCTGATTTAAAATCCTCTTGATGTTATAATTGTTAACTACCAAAGAAATCTCTTGTCTATCTCTCACTGACCAAGTGCAATTCCATAATTAGGTGGCTACAGATGGAGAGTTACGGATTCCATGGACTGCCAAAAAAACAAATCAGTGGGTTACAGATCAAATTAAGCCTGAACTGACCCTAGAAGCTAAAATGACTAAACTGAGGCTATCGTATTTTGGTCACATCATGAGACAACAAGAGTCACTGGAAAAGATAGTCATGCTAGGAAAAGTTGAGGGCAGCAGGAAAAGAGGAAGACCTAACAAGAGACGAATTGACTCAATAAAGGAAGCCACAGCCTTCAATTTGCAAGATCTGAGCAAGGCTGTCAAAGATAGGACATTTTGGAGGACTTTCATTCATAGGGTCGCCATGAGTCGGAAGCGACTTGATGCCACTTAACACACACACACAGATGGAGATGCAGTATTGACATGCCAGATAATCATATGATCTAGACAATTAACATGGTTGTTGCATGCATACATTTCTGACTACAATGTAGAGCCCTAATCATATAGAATCACATTTTTAGCAACATCAAGCAAAGTTCATAGTAGTTTATGGATTACAAGTCAATATGTAACAAGAACCTGAATATCTTCACGCTAAGTTTAATTACAAAGCTTCCTATATGGACACAAATGTTTTCCCAAACTGTTGAGATAATCAGTTTCCCCTCATAACCTTGCCTTTTCTACCCAACGATCTTACAGCAGATTAAGCTTCCACCAATTTATTGCTTTGCAATCTCCCTTTGCATTCCATTAGTGTTAAGACACAAATAACTAGGGCAGGGGTTCCTAACCTTTTTGAGCCTGAAAGCACATGGCATGATGGGTGCAGAAACCAAATGAATGCCATAAAATGGCCACCACAGGAGGTGGAGCCAAACACAAAATGATTGACACAGTCTAACTTCAGTAACACAGTGTAGACCCTTGTGTTGTGGTGGCAGCTGCTCCCAAAGCAACATTTAAAAAAATCTGCACAGCCAATCAAATCTCCAATAGTCAATCAGAAGACTTGCAGGGCAAAAGCCCTACCAGGCCCCACGCACTTGGCGGGTGCCAGAAAACACTTGGTGGGGGGCAAAAAAAAGGGTCAGTGAATGCCATGGCTCCCATGAGAGCCACATTGGAGAGCCCTGAACTAAGGACTGCTCAGCACTGTTATAAATGTTTATTCGTTGACTTACTTAGACCAACAACACTATTCTAAAAAAGGGAGTAATTCATCTTGCTATGTTTCTATATTTAGTAATTTTGAAATACAACTAGCATGCATGCAACTGAAACTCAGTGCCAGTTATGGAAATTCAACATGTAGAACACAAATTATTTCAAAGTTAGCAGCTGAAAATCCCCACCACACTAAAAAAAAACCTAACTGCTAAATGCCATTCCAGCATATACACAACAACAAGACAAGATCAACGTGGTCTCAATTAGAGTTTGATGCTTGTTTAAAGTACACCTTTTCAGTAATGTCTTGATTTTACTTTTTTCCTGTCTTTTAGATTGTAAGCATGAGAGCATGGCCTGTGTCTTTATTTTGATTTATGTACAATATCTAATTGGCGTAGGTGCTAAAGAAAGTTATTATTTCTTGATTATTAAATATTGTTAATCAGAAAGCAATCTTTAGTGTGCATTACAAAAGCATTTCCATCAATGGAATTAAACTTTTCTTCTTTCCTCTTCCTGAGTTCTGTTCTTGTGTTAACAGAAACCAGACTCTGGATCCAACCCTATACTTACAGAAAATGGAAAGTATGAACTCTTGAAACCAAACCAGCTTTCTTCATCGGCCCTTTTTGTCTCATAGTTTCTTATTCTTTACATGCTGTTTCATGCATGATACTATTCTGACCATGCATGTTCTACAGAAATACAGGTTGCATTTGGGAAACAGAAACTCTTAGTGAAAACTAAATAGGCAGTAAGCAATGAACAACATGCACACTCTGAACTTTAGCTAATCGGTGTAAGATATGACTCACCACACATCCAATTTACAGCTTAAAATTTCCTGCTGAATTAATGCTTTCCATATGGTATCTCCAACCAGTCCTAACAATTTATTTATTGTCTTTTTAAAAACTTACTTCAAGTACATGCTATACAAAGATTTAAGAGATCTCTCTTAGATTAAATTCTTCTTCTTTATTGGGAAGCCAATAATCAGCCTAATGTGATTTCTCCTCTCTTTTGGTACTTGTAGCCCGATGTTATAAATCAGTAAGGTGTATTAAAAATATTAAACCAGCATCTCAATCTTAAATAAGCAAAGTAGAGGTATTGTGGCATTACATAATAAAAATATCACACCAAACAGCTTTTTAAATAACCTCAGCAAGTAACAATAACTGTTCAGAATGCGAACGAACAGAACACAAGGTGTCTGAGTTCCTTTGAAAGCAGTAATATACATTAACAATAATAGTGTGTCCCATACAAACACAACTCTGTATATGACCGTCACAGACATAGCTAAAATATTTTTATACGTCTCCTCTCATATGGTGTAAGGGATATTGTGATCACCTATCAGATGGAACTAACAATAAGGCAAGTGATGTCACTGAGAGTGATAGTGTAACTGAGGTGCCCCAGTGACCTCCATCAAAAATAATTGATTGAAATAAGGACACAAATCACCAGTATGCAGGTTAAAATAGCTTATTAAGAGCTAATCTACATCCATTCAACATTCCTGAATTAGTGTGAGTTGCTGCTAACAAGCAGCCTACAGCACCTACTAGCATTCTGGGCAGCCCACTCTATCAGACTTGATATTACCACTGCCTTTATCTATTCTCACCTGCCTGTAAAAAAATGCTGATAGGTATTAAGCCTTACTCACCCACCCACATACTGCTCCAATAACTAATGAACTAGTCACACTGTCCAGCCACTAATGACATTTATTCCCCAGCCCATCCAGCTTCTTGAGTCTGTGATGGATTAGCTTGGGAACAGCCCTATCCTTTGAAGGCTCAGAATCCTTGCAAATCATCCCTGCCTGTACCTATAGCAACTTGCACTAGTCCTGCCAAAACTATGGCTCACCCAGTCAAACGACCAGGCCTAATTAGAGAACACCCCCACACACACTCTCACAACACTGTGGAGCAAATAAAAAATCACTCTCTATCTGGCCAATTTGTAAGGGCCCCCAAAAAATCCTGGTGGGCTCCTCAAGAGGTGACCAGCCAATCCCACATCATCCATAAGTTAACAGATCTTCACTGTTTTTGTCATTTGGGATGTAATTATGGTCCCCTGCTTGATGTACTCCCTCATGCTATTGTGCCTTGAACCATGAAGAAATGTGCAATATAAATGTTTAAATAAAATAAATAAAAATAAATGAATCTAAAATAGTATTGCTGTTAACTGTTGACGAATCATGCCTTCTTCAGGCTCAGAATAAATGGCTGACTAATCGTTCAGGGACAGGCCCCTAATATTGGGAGCTTGGAGAAGATTACCCTTCTCAGTTGTAGGGAGAGGAAAGATGAATGTTTGCATGTGACGAAAAATTAAAACCAAGTTGTGCTGATTAAAACAGCATTAAGTGATATCAATCAATTTAATCAGATTATATTTATCAATTAAAACCCTATGGGGGGCAGTTAATAATAGCATGACAATGTTCATTCTAGTTCAGAATGGAAGCTCAGTTTACAGTAATATCCAATAGTAACTACAACTGAGAACAGGAAGGCTCCTTCTAAACCCATTAATTTACAACAGAGAGATTAACTATGCAATTCTAAACAGAGATATAGGCTTCTAAGCCTGCTGACGCCCATGGAGTTAGAAGGGTGTAACATAACTCTGCTTAGGACTGCATTGTAGACTTCTTTTTCTAGGTTGTCCAAGGAAAGAAAACTTAAACAATAGAGCATAATGACAGCAATTTACAACCACATAAAATCAGCACAAATGCAGCATAATGCCATCATAGAAGGATCACCAGAATCTTTTTTCTCCCAAAAATAACTTGGTGAGGATGAAACAGGGATCCCTAATAATACATGATTGAGAATGCATGAACATAAAGCAAGAAGTGATCACTTTATCTTCCGTGCTTTGTTTTCTGGGCAGCATTGACCTGGCAGATGGACATTTAATAAATCACAATAAATAATGAAACAATAACTAATGAAGAAGAAAAAGAAGAAGAGTTGGTTTTTATTCCCCAATTTCCTCTACCTTTTTAAGGAGACACAAACCGGCTTACAGCTGCCTTCCCTTTCTCTCCCCACAATACATTTTGTGAGGTAGGTGGGGCTGAGTGAGTTCGGAGAGAACGGTGACTAGCCCAAGGTTCACCATCAGGCTTCACGTGTAGGAGTTGGGAATTAAACCCAGTTCTCCAGATTAGAGTCCACCACTCTTAACCACTACACCATACTGGCCGGAGTTACAGCAGTCTGAATAGAATTATGAGTTATGTGCATATAGATAATAGATCATAGTAATGTATTTGTAATAGATGTTAGTGGACAATAATCTCATCAAATACAACTTTTGAGAGCGTATAAAACATAGGTACTTTTCTAACAAGGATTAGTAAAAAAAAATCCAGAATACTTTTATAAGGAAAGCCAAAGTGGCTTCTTTGTTGTTAATGTGATTTTACTTTCCCCAAAGGTGCAGACATCTAGAGCTCCCAAATGAATTGTTTCGCTCCTTCTCTTCAGATTGTAGAAAGGTGCTTACAAAGGGGAGGTTTCTATGCATTTCCTCTTCAGCCTGCAGTCCATGAGTCCTTGCCAGCTATTCCTGAGCATCTGACCCTCAAAGTTTTACAGGACACTTTAGGAGGAAGAGATGGGAGAAAACCACATCCTGTGAACAGTACTCCACTTAGGGGTTCACTGGATCTAAGCCATTGCTGTCTTCATGGACTTCAGGCACTCATTACAATTTATAATTGATTGAAATTAGAATTTCACAGTCCTCACAGCTATAATATTATCATCAAATTTGTATCCAGCCTTTAACTCTGGAAAGCGATTGTTTGATGGCAGGGAAAACAAGAGCAACATTTTGTATTTCCTAAAATGTCTCTTTCTTCTTGATTTCTCTAAGGTTCATACTCAGCAATAAACAAGTTTTGTATTGTTTGTATATCCTGAAATCAGTTTCTAATTTTCCTCAATACTTTTCATGTTAACACTCTGCTCTCATAGATCTTTCTACCCTTTGTTTCACAGTTTTATTAGCACATCCTCCTTCACTTCCCTAATGTACATAAGCTAAGTGAATGAATATAAAGACCACCTTAAAAGTCAACACATTATTTTCTTAACCTTTTGAGATCCAGTGTAACATAATGGTAACAAATGTGAACTAAAGTTGCTTGTCCAAATTCTCTTTAAGCTAGCCACACACTTGCAATGTGGTGTAATCTACTACTGTTTCATCCCCACAAATGCAATATGGGGATATTATTGATCTACCATGCAGGGCTGTCATAAAGATTTGTGACATAATGTATACAGACTTCACTTTGAACCCTTTACATGTGCTATGTAAATGGTAATAATTTATATTCTACTAGGAATTTTGAATTAAGGTGGTTACCCCTGTGCCACAGTATAAAGAAGAAAGAACAGCAGAGAACAGAATAGAGCAAGTCATGCAGCGGTAAGAATAAAACATGAAAAGTGAGTTCAGGTTTTTCAGACTTAAACCTATAATTCTAATCATTTGATCACCACATTAAAATGTCCCTATGAATCCACTCCTGGTTTAAGCTTAATTTCATGAACATCTTCACATATTCTGAATCTTTTAGGAACCATGTCCTATAATTTGTGGGTTCCTTAGTGCAGTATTATATACCTAATACAGTGTATAATTCTTAGCAGATGCTATGAAGTGTGCCTCTAACAGCACATTCCTGAGCTCTAAGGGTGAAAGCCCTTAGGAGGCCAGGAAGGTGCTGCACCAGCATCCAGGGACTCAGTGCCAGCATCTGGGCTACTTACGCCGGCATTAGTGGCCCCAACGCCAGCGGGAAAGCCTGGACGCCGAGCGTCAGGCACGCTGCCATGGCAATACCACGCCAGGATGCCGACAGGCCTTCTGGCGGCGTCCCAACACTGTCAAAGGCTGCCACGGCATCCCAGGATGCATTCCCGGGACATTCTGGCACCGGTCTGGGGGAGGAGCCACCGTTAGGCAGCCTCCACCGCCCTTTCGGGTCAGGAATGCCCCTTTTATTTTAGGTGGCATATCTCCAGTGCAACCCTATAAGGGTTGCATGGATTTTTCCCACCACGAGGAGGTTTTGGCAGGGCCGAAACCTCCTTTGGAGGCAGCGCAACCGCATTGCCTCCAAAAACCAGCACAGGCATTCCTCTCAGGAATGGACTGTTAGTGTATGATTCAGAACCATCCTCCCCACCAAAAATCTACAAAATGTAAACTGTTGCTGGGAAGAAAATTTACAAGACCCCAGTTGCAAACAAATGCATTTTGAACTCCCAAGAAACACTGACCCAAATTAATTAATTAGCTATTGTTGTAATATATCTACTTCTCTTCTAAATCAGTTTTACTTAAGCATTCAATAATAGATACTTAAAAGAACACTCTAAGGAAAACTTAACAATTTTGTAACGGAGAATAAAAATTACTCAGTGTAGCTGCCCATTAACCAATCCTTAATGATGCCAAAGTTATACAATTTGCATAACCACCTGCAATAGGTTTTTAAAATCTTCATACCATCTGGTAGAGGTTAAGATATTTATCACCATACCTATTTCAGCTCACACCATGCCATGTATAAGAAATTGTTTAATATAACTCCACACAACTAACCTGTGCAGCCAAAGGTAAAGAACTGGGGTTGGGGGATCAACAATATGCAGAACATATATGTGGGTCTTAAAGAAGTAATTATTAAAGAAAAACAATAATGGAAAGAACAAAGAGCTTTCAAAGAGTAGATAAACCAATAGTTCACAGTTATCAACACAAATTAAGTAGGCAAACTGGAAAGCGTGTCTCTTTAAGAAAGGAAGGTTTCCTAAAAAAAAAAAAAAAAGTTGCAAAGCTACATCAGAAAGCAGATAATAGTAATCATATATAAGTAACTGAATTACATGAAGAAAAATAGTTAGCAAAAGCATGAAGAAGAAAACAAAACTGCTGCTATAATTTCTGTCATTCATAACTCGCCATAATTATCTACTCTGTAAAACCGCTACTGTAATTTGAAATGCCTTCCTACTGATCTAATTGGCAGGCTAATGTAATAACTTGACTAAGAAAGAGGAATGTAGATCTTGCCATTATGCTAGAATTCCCTTGGATTCTAATGCAATGTTCCCTTGTGATTTAATTTAACCAAATGCATTTCAGTGACCACATCAACGTGTGCAGCACTATGTATTTGTGGTTTCCAATGTATTATCTCCCCCCCGCCCCCCCCCCCCCCCAAAAACACTGAAAACATACTGGTTTCCATTTAGGATTTATAGTCTACATATGCTTTCATGGATTTGGTTCACAAGGTGTTGCAGTTATTTTAAAGTATTTTCCCAAACAAGTTGCAAAAACTTATCAAAAGAATAAAGAAAATATATTTAAAGGAATGTGTTAACAGTATACTTGAACCACATGCTGTTTAATTTTAAGAATGACTACTGGTAATAAAAAACATTTCCATGAGTTCTTTTCCATTTTTTTTTCATGATGACTTCATTCCAGTCTTTCCAATATAAAAATCAACTTGGGATAAAGTGACAAGTAGGGTTGCCAGCTCTGGGTTGGGAAATACCTGGAGATTTTGGGGGTGGGGCTTGAGGAGGGGAGGGTTGGGGGAGGGACTTCAGTGGGGTATAAAGCCACAGACTCCTTCAAAAGTGGCCATTTTCTTCAGGTGAACTCATCTCTATCACCTGGAGATCAGTTGTAATCCCAGGAGATCTCCAGCCACCACCTCAAGGCTTACAACCCTACTTTTTACACATGGCAATTGTTTTCAAAGAAGGCTTCCTCCTGGTTTGGGAAGGCTTCCATCAAGCTCCAGTTTGCTATTTCATTTGAATGTAGATGCTTGGGGAAATTGGCCTTTTTTATTTTCTCTCCACAAACTGGGACCCTAAACCTGGATTTAACCATGATTCAGAATCCCAGTTTGTGAAAAACAGGCTCTCATTCACCAGGCCCCTTCATTCAGACATCACAGCAAACTGGAGCTTGACTGAAGGTGCAGCTGTGGGTGAAGAGATATTGCTGGTTTTTACATTGTTTTTGGATAATGTTGACTGCATGGACATGCTTCTGCTTTTAATTGCAGATAATTAAAACCACCCTCTCTTTATTTTCACTTGGACACTCTGCTCAGATTGGGCAAAATGTTATCTGGAGTTCTGGACACGCCTATTTACTGCAGGGCTCTCCATTAACCCACAAGGTGGGAAATCCCCACGTGAAAGCAATTACGGTTTTATTTTCTAGTGGCATTGAAGCAGTTTAGAAACATGATGATGCTTGTATGTACTCTTATTCCACTGGCTCCTTTGGCAAAAAAATACCACTGGTGTCTACATTGTTTCTGGATAATATTGCCTGTATAGACATGGTATTGTTTTAATTTCAGGTAATTAAAACCACCCTCTCTTTACTACAATGTTAACAGTTTTTTTTTATTATTATTGGTAGCAATACATAAATGAATTTTATGTTCTGGAAATAGTACCATCTGTTGAGATTTTGCAGGAGAAAGAGCATAATTTATATATAATTCATTTCCCCTCCCAAAAATATTTGATACTTTTTCCCTCCCCTATGAATTCAACATTTCTGGAAATGTTACATCTCCAGACAGAGCATGATTTTCCATGCTGTTGAGACTTTGTAACACTCTGTTGAGCATATACAGTTATTAACCAGTTTAACAGACTAGTTAAATTAGGTTTATGAATGCATAACATTATCAGAGCACAGCAAAAGAGATGGCACATAGCAATAACCAAGACAATTCAGTTGTTGAAAAATGATCTTGTATGCAAGGCATTCCCTCTCCACCATTTTGAGTGAATGGCCAGCAGCTGCTTCCTATTCGTTTCTCCAATATACCTGAACATAAGTAGAAATGAAGGCTTTTGTTCTGAAAAAATACAATATACAAAAATCAGCTTAAAAGGGTGGGGGGGGAGGAAGCAAACAGATTTTCAAAGTTGATTTCTTTTTAAGCCAAGTGAATCTGTCTCTGTCAAAGTATAACCAAGGCAGACTATTTTCCCCTTTACTATCAAGAAAACTGTTCTTGCTTTCCTACAATGCCCAGAACACATTCTATTTAAAAAGTGGAATGATTTAAAAATGTGTTAGAATAGAAACATTATGTCTTGTCTAAAGGAATCTTGTCAAATTCCACAGTTTTCTTTGAAAACTTAAGGAGACATTAAATGCAATTCTAAATCTGTGATATCATTTCAAGTGCTTATCAGATGGAGGGCCTTTATGTCAGACCCTCAGTATTAAATTGACTCAAGGAATTGTGAGAAGTGATATAGATTTGCTAGCAGGGTTGCCAGGTGCCCACTGGTGATGGGCAAACCCCCGGCCATTTACCCTTCTGCTCACCGACCACCTGCAGGTCAGCGAGCAAATGTGCACGTGCGCATGCATAGTGCGCACGTAATTTCCGGTTTAGAACCAGAGGTTCCGCCTCGCAAGGGGCCTTATACCTCTTAGTTTGAGTGGTCAAGGGCTGCTTTACCACTCAAACTAAGAGGTATAAGGCCCCTTGCGAGGCAGCACTTCCGGTTCTAAACCGGAAGTGACGAGCGCGCACGCTTTCTCGCAAAAGCCTCTCGCCGGAGGAGAAGAGGGACCTGGCAACCCTATTTACTAGAGTTGCTGTGGAGATGAGCTAAATATTTGCTGAATACATAACAACTGCATATTGAACTTTGCAAAGGAGTTTCCGTATCAGGTGCTGTCATGGTGAAACAAGGGGAAGGCTCCTAAGAACTATCTTCCCATAGGAATCATCTAGATGTAGAAAGCAGCATTCTGTCTTAGGCTAGATGTCTTTTTTGTGTCAAATCAATTTTGCATGGTGGTTACAGTGTTTGACTAGGATCTATAAGACCCAGGTTCAAATCCCTACTCCGCCATGGAAGCTTGCTGGGTTACCTTGGGCCAGTCACACAGTCTCAGTGTAACCTACTTCACAGAGTTGTTGTGAGGATAAATAGAGGAGAAGAGAGAAGGAGGATGTAAGCTGCTTTGAGTTCCCACTGAGAAGAAAGGCAGGATATAAGGAAGAAAATAAGTAAACAAACAACGAAGAAGATTTTGTAGAGCTATTGTGCAGCCTTGCCCTTTCCAGTGAAGAGAGGATCAATCATCTGTTAAGCAGAGGACAAGAGATGCCTAGCCTCATTTCCACAGACTGGTACTGTGATTGCGTCAATCCATTCACAAAATTTCACATGTTTTCACTAGAAATGTGTAATGTTGCCAACAGGGGAGAAAAATTCCTTCTCCTTTAATAGGAGTGACATAGGCTTGCTAGATACTCCCTGGAAACCAGGGGTGGGGGTGACTTACTGGCAGCCAACAGAGGCCTAGACTGGTGTTGCTGGCAACATGGCATCTTCACTTGTGGCATGCACTGGAAGTGATATCATTGTGTCACCAGTGATGTGGGGACACTGGTATTTGGGCAAAAACTCTATGGTAAAAGCCATTTTTATCATAGCGTTTTTGCATCCCCACATCACTGGGGATCACTGACATCACTTCTTGTACACCCGGGAAGTAACATCACTGCATCACTGATGACACTAGGCTAGGCCTCAGTTTGCTGCTGGTAAGTCCCCCTACTGGCCAGCTGATTGGTGGCAGGGGCCCCAGGACAGGGTATCCCCGAGATGGGTCTGGGAACCTATGGAAATATTTCCTAAAACAACTTAATTGTATTTTTTCCGCTTGTTGTTTCTGATCTGTGGCTGCTCTGACACTTTTTTTCCTTCTGGCTATTGTGTCTTCCCCCTGGATTAGTAACATGGACAATTTTAAGACAATGGGGGAATCTTTACATAGATAACAAGATGATACCATAACATGACTTAGCCCATCAGATGTAACTATTTCTGACAAAGGGCAAACAAAGTCATTTCAAAGTGAGGGCAGTGCATCCTGACCAGGAAAACACCATTAAACATTTTTGACTGCATTATCCACCACCTGAAAAAATTGCTAAAAGGAAAGGCCAACGATTTTAGTGTGGTCCAAAAATAAAAATGAAAAAATGAAAACCAGTGAATATTTTGACAGAGCTGTACTTGGTTAATATAATTTCAGAAAAATCATCTCCACACTAACAGTCTCCCTGCCCAATTCAACATAACCCAAAAGTCTGGTTTCAGTTACAATTGTAACAGTAGTATAACTAACAACCAATCTTTCCACATACACTCTTGAAAATTGGCAACACCTGATACTTCGACTATCTTCGTGGCCATCTGTCAGGATGGCATTCTGCCCATTTCAAAGTTTGTTGGGATTTTCCTGTAAGTCATATGGCACCAAATAGATGTAGATTTGTGGCATCTGAACAGACTGGTTGATTTATTATATTTCAATGGAAACACTTTCCTTTAAGTCAGTCATACTATACTTGAACTCTGTTTTCCTTTTTAAATATTCACATGCAGTAAAGAAAAAGTTTGGAACCTTGTTAGAGGAAAGGCAAGCACAAATCTGCCAAGGAAGCAGGTGGGTTAGCAGCAGGGGCTTGATAAGATGCAGGTTGGTAACAGGACATTGATATGTCTCTAATAGGGAAATTTAATAGTCTTAGAAGGATCTGAAACAGAGGAAATCAACAAGTCCGATACTCCCCATTACATAAAGGTATTATCAAACTTTTCAATCCTAACTTTAATTTATCAGGCTTTGTTATCAGAGCCAAGATATGGAAATGCATTTGTTTTCTAATTGCTTTTTTATGCATTTCAAATTTAGTCAGATATGAACCTGATTGCATTGGACATTAAAGCCTTGGACCTGTTCAATATAATCCTTCATGCTTGCCTATAGTTTGGCATTAAACCATGCCGAGATAAGCAAGCTGAGCCAAGGGGAAGCATGATTCTGAGCACTTGGCAGTAGGTCCAACCCATGACTGGAAATGTTGAGTGCATTTCCCATTTTCCTGTGGAAAAAGCGCCTACTAGGAGAGTGCAATAGAACTCCATGTTCTGCTGGACAATTTCTGTAAATAAGAGATCAGCCCTGAGACCTCTGATATTATAGGTGATTGGTTGATCTCTCATCTGCCGGTGGGAGGAATACTGGAGAGATACAAGTCTTAACTCTTTCACAGCATTGATGGGAGTATAAGGGATATAAGAGAGTTATGCTCAAGAAAAGCTCACATGCAGGGGAAGAAAAGGAAAGCTGTAATTGGAGGGAGAGATATGGAATGGTATAGTATAGCCTGATCTCATCTGATCTCAGAAGCTAAGTAGGGGTGAATCTTGGATGGGAGACCACCAAGGAAGACTTTGCCAAGGAAGGCAAACCACCTCTGCTTAACCCCTTTCCATGAAAACCCTATGGAGTTGCCTGATGTCAGCTGTTACCTGGCAGCACTTTACATACTCACACACCCAGAGAGAGAGAGAGACAGAGAGAGAGAGAGAGAGAGGGAGAGGGAGAGGGAGAGGGAGAGGGAGAGAGAATGTGATCATGAATGGCTGTGATGAAGGGGCCTCTGGATATCTTCTGTCAATAAAAACCTGTGGTTGGTTTTGTAGGAAAGCCCCACCCATTCCAGCTTAGCTCAGAATGAGATAAGGCAAACTATTTCCTATCATCTCCTTGCAAAAACCTAGAAAACTATTTCATTTCTCAGCCCATTCCAAAGTTTGGCCACTAGTACATTCCAAGTCACAATTCAGGAATGTGACAGGATCCAAGCACATTACAAATTCACAGCCTCATAAAATAGCATAAAATCCTAGTCACTCAGATTCTCTTGTATCAGAAAATAAGTTTAGCACGAGAAGGATTACCAACCTCAAGGTGGGGCCAAGATCGGTTGGCCAACCTCCAGATGGTGACTGGACATCTCCCGCTATTACAACTGATCGCCAGGTGACAAAGATCAATTCATCTGGAGAAAATGACTGCTTTGGAAGGTAGACTCTATGGCATAATACCCCATTGAAGACCTTCCCCTCCCCAAACCCTGCCCTCCTCAGGCTCCACCCCCAAAATCTCCAGGTTATTTCCCAACCAGCAGCTGGCAACCGTAGGCCCAGACATCTCCTGAAATTACAACTGATCTCCAGACTACACCGATCAATTCCCCTGGAGAAAATGGCAACTTCAGACGGCAGACTCTGTGATACACCATAGATTTGAGGTGAAATCATCTCCAAATTCCCCCCTTCAAAGGTTCCATCTACAAATATCCAGACACTTCCCAGGCCACAGCTGGCAACCCTGTGCCAGCAGTAAATCAATTGTGCTTCCCTTGCAATTAACAAGAGCCCCGACTACTTTATGGTACATGAAATCCTATTTCACCAGTTGGAGATTCTCAACTCAGAAAAGGTTAGTGGCATCAGGTTGATGGAACGCAATGGAAAAATATTTCCTCTGATCCTCCTCTGCATGCTATATTATATATAATATTTTAAATAATTGTCTGGGAACCTCAAAAATTGCTTATTTATTAGAAACCAAAACTGCGTCTTGGATAAGATTTTTTTTTTTAACATTCCCTTTGCCTGTGGAAGGGAGTTGGTATTAATGTGGATAAATAATTTATGGAAAAGCATAAGACTTGTTGCAGATTGTATTTGCCAAAGTTGTAAATGCTTTTAAGTGAAGTTTGAGGAAAATTCTGAAGACAGCTTCAGAAGACAAACATACCAGCTGATCTGTCAGAAGGAAAAAGGAAAACTACGGAAAATGCAAACATAAAATAAAAACCTGTGGGGTAAAATAAAGAAAGTTTGAGAACCTCTGAAGAGCTGAGAATAAATTATATATTACTTAAACCTAGTAGATTTTCAGTGCAACCGTAAACAGAGAAACCCGTTGAAGTCAATGGGTTAAAAGGGTGCGATATTGCGTATAGCTGCAGTGTTTCCTTCTCAACCTAATGTGAGGGATTTCAGAACTGGCTAAGGGGATTTGCCTTTGCAAGCAGAAACCATGAAAGAAACTGGCAAAGCAGATAAAACATCCAGGCCAGGTTTGGCTGTGACATTTGTCACCATGCTAGGCTAGGTCAAGAACTCCAGGAACCCTGCTACAAATTTTAATTAAATACTGTCAAAGAAGTGCATATTAACTTGTAAGCACAGTTTGCTAATACTAAAGCTACATATCCATGGGTACATCCAGGTCTTCCCAATCCATACCTCATAGCAGCCAAAACCAGTGAAAGGACAGGGTTATTATTCTCTTGCAAATACAGCTGAATAAAATTTTGAACATTTCTGGTCTCTCATGTATAACCAAAGTATCAAATGCACAAGTCAAGATGAAAATGAAATGGACTCATGCTTCAAATCTGCTTGGAAATCACTCAAAGCAGCTTCCCATTTATATACACGGACCAAATTAGTTTTTAAATTATCTTCATTTAAGAACATTATTTCTAAAACCTGTGCAGCATAAAGAAGTTTGACTGTAAGGTTGCCTTGGTTATTTATTGGTAGAGAATATATGCATTGTAATAATCCCTTAATGTCACTGCCAATATATCAACATTTTATTATTAAATAGCTATGGATACATGCAGAGTACCTCCTTAATGGAGGAGTGTAAGCAATTGGTAAGGATTCAAAGGAACTGACAGTAGAAGTCAAATAGTGGAACTCTCAGTCCAAATATACCATACAGTTGATAAATTACACCACCTATTATTAGAACAACAGTAAAAAAAATGCTCAGGTACCATTGCTACATTTGTTTCAACAGCCAGATCCCCTTATTGCTGCTGTATGTGCTAAGAATGTCAAACAAGCCAAGGTCACATGGACTGAAGAGGCAGATTCCCTGCAAACACCAGTTTGGAAAAAGGTAGCAGAGGAAATATATCCAATGTACAGAAATGCTGAAAAAAATGATAGCATAGCTCCAGAAAAACAAGGTTGCACTTACCTGTAACTGTTGTTCATTGAGTGTCTTCTGTGCAGGTACACATGGGACCAGCTGAGGAGTAATGGATAGAAAGCTTCTCAAAGCTTTAGAGCACTCCCCCCACCCCCATCTCAAGCTGAAAACTGCTGGTGTTGAGGAGGAGACAGCTTAAAGTTTGCTCTTTTTTTAGCCTTTTTAAGGAGGGCTCCAAAGCAGCCTGCTTATCCAAGACAACTAGGTTGGCAGAAGGGTTTGACTAGGGTTGCCAACCTCCAGGTCCTAGCTGGAGATCTCCTGCTACTACAACTGATCTCCAGCCAATAGAGATCAGTTCCCCTGGAGAAAACGGCCACTTTGGCCATTGGACTCTATGGCATTAAAGTCCCTCCCCTCCCCAAACCCTGCCCTCCTTAGGCTCCGCCCCAAAAAGGGTGGTGAAGAGGGACCTGGCAATCCTAGGTTCGACGACGCCAATGGAACCAAAGTGAATGAAGGCGTACGAGCCCTTTTCTGCATCCTGTCAGTGGGTTTGTCCACATAGGTAAGTGACTTTCTCCACAATGCCACTTTTAATTTAGCTGCTCATTCCTGCCTGGCCTTTGGTGTGAAGAGCCAGTAAGAGGGGTAGGTCTTCTATAATTCTAGGAAAATTATAGATGAGACAAGAGATGAAGAATGCCCATAGCAAAATTAAAAACAAAAGCAATTTACGGTCTTTTATTTCTTAACCAAAATAATGCAACAAAGTATGCAAGCTTTTGAGATCTTCACAACTATTTATCATGGTAGTTAGGGTGGGAGGGAAAAGTTCTTTTACGCCATCTGTCAAGACTGAAACCACCCTACAGGGATACCTGGAGCCCTGAGCAACTTCCCCAAAGTCTGGCAAAGCTGCTAAACCACTTCCTCGTGAGTTCCAAGGTAATTCCTGCTTACACAGTAACTAAATCAGATATAAAATAAAGATGTTTTGTTTCTAAAGTTTCAAAAAAGCAAATCATATTCCAGTACATTCTCTATTAGGTGCAAGATTTTTTTAAAAAATAATAAAACTGACTCACTACATAACATGTAGAATACCTGCAGTGCAGATAGTAAATCTTCTGTGAGCAATCTGATAATAGCAAGCAGAAGAATAATCCAAATAATGGCACAACACAGCATACCAGTTTAAGCATCAGTTACAGATGTCAGTTAGATAGGAAAAGGGAAAAAAGAACGGGAGATAGAGCCCACCCTAAACCCGCATGCTCAACTACAGGGTTTGGCATACAGCTCCAGATGATGAACGTCAACCAATGAGATCCTTCTTCCTTAGGAATCTTCCAGAAAACATACCTACTCTTTCTTCCCCCCATCCTTCTACCACAGCCAGGGCTGGTTTTCTAAAATGACTCTTAATTAATGCGTTACACTGCCAGACCTTGGGAGTTATAATGGCCTATGATTCCCAAGCCAGGTGTGCCTGCTTGGGCCTTATAATATTAAAGTTAACCCCTTAGTGGAATGATGGTGCAATTGCATCACACCATGATGTTCAGTGTGTGTGATAAGAGCTGTGAAGTCGCTTCTGACTTACAGTGACACTATGAATTAGTGACCTCCAAAACGTCCTATCATTAACAGATCGGGTTGCCAATGGTCAGTTCTCACAATGGCGGGATGTGAGCAGTGGGGTGCCTCAGGGATCTGTGTTGGGACCGGTGCTTTTCAACCTGTTCATCAATGACCTGGAGTTGGGGTTAAACAGTGAAGTAGCCAAGTTTGCAGATGACACCAAATTATTTAGGGTGGTTAAAACAAAATAGGACTGTGAAGAGCTCCAGAAGGATCTCTACATACTGGAAGAATGGGCATTAAAATGGCAAATGAGATTCAATGTGAGTAAGTGTAAAGTGATGCATATTGGGACAAAAAATCCCAATTTCACATATACACTGATGGGATCTGTGCTGGCAGCGACAGACCAAGAAAGGGATCTTGGGGTGGTAGTGGATAGCTCAATGAAGATGTCAACCCAGTGTGCGGCTGCTGTAAAAAAGGCAAATTCCATGCTGGCCATAATTAGACAAGGAATAGAGAATAAAACTGCTGATATCATACTGCCCTTGTACAAATCTATGGTGAGGCCACACTTGGAATACTGTGTACAGTTCTGGTTACCACACCTAAAAAAGGATATTACAGAGCTTGAGAAGGTGCAGAAAAGAGCAACCAAAATGATTAGGGGACTAGAGCAACTGTCCTATGGGGAGCGGTTAAGACGCTTAGGGCTGTTTAGCTTGGAAAGAAGGCGGCTAAGGGGAGACATGATAGAGGTCTATAAAATTATGCATGGTTTGGAGAGAGTGGACAGGGAGAATTTTTTCTCCCTCTCCCATAATACTAGAACACGGGGTCATCTGCTGAAGCTGGAGGGTGAGAGATTCAAAACAGATAAAGGAAGTATTTTTTCACACAGTGGAACTCCCTGCCCCAGGATGTGGTGATGGCTGCCAGCTTGGAGGGCTTTAAGAGGAGAGTGGACATATTCATGGAGGAAAGGGATATCCATGGCTATTAGTTAGAATGGATACTAGTCGTGCTGCATACCTATTCTCTCTAGTATCAGAGGAGCATACCTATTATATTGGGTGCGGTGGAACACAGGCAGGATGGTGCTGCTGCAGTCGTCTTGTTTGTGGCTTCCTAGAGGCATCTGGTTGGCCACTGTGTGAACAGACTGCTGAACTTGATGGGCCTTGGTCTGATCCAGCAGGGCCTTTCTTATGTTCTTATGTTCAACCTCCAGGTGGTGGCTGGAGATCTCCTGCTATTACCTTTTCCAGTGACTCGTCTTCTCATGTGACCAAAGTATAATAGCCTCAGTTTGGTCATTTTAGCTTCTAGAGAGAGTTCAGGCTTGATTTGATCTAGAGCCCTTTTGGCAGGCCACAGTATCTGTAAATCTCTCCTCTAACACCACATTTCAAATGAATCAACGTTCTTCCATTCATTATCTTAAAACTGCTTGTTTATAAATGGGACAGAATTTTCTGCTGACTTTCAGAAGTAAAGGGTAGACCTAGTATCATTTAGATCTTGGACCTTTTTGGTGAGTAGCAGTGGAAGGAGGCCAAAGTTGGGGATGGTCCTGGCCTCCAGTTAAGGTTGCTAGGTTCCTCTTCACCATTGGTGGGATGTTTTGGGGGCAGAGCCTGAGGAGGGCAGGGATTGGGGAGGATAGAGGAGGGGAGGGACTTCAATGCCATAGCGTCTAATTGCCAAAGCATCTATTTTCTCCAGGTGAACTGATCTCTGTCGGCTGAAGGCCATTTGTAATAGATCTCTAGCTAGTACCTGGAAGTTGGCAACCCTACCTCCAGACAATCATAATGTTTTAAAGTATTTTTTAAAGATTTCCAGCCCCTTTTGGGACCTCTTCAGCTGAAAAAGCATGATTCACAGACTGTAAACTAACTGATTAGGAATACAACTACCTGGCAATCTATTTTAGGAGGAGACAACATTGACAATTCTAAAAAAACTAGAATATGGAGATAAAGTAGGCTCTGCTCTGCAGAGCTGAGCTTCTCAGCATCCAGAAGTAATCCTTTATTACTTCTGCTACCCTCCCCCCAACATACACATGTAGACTAAAATAGCTGGCATCTTTTTTGGCAGGGATTTTGATAACTCTATGAGGCTGCAGAGCTGCAAACGACAGCTGGTACATGTCATGGTTAACAGAGCTGTTGAATCAGCCTTCTGTGATATTCTGTAGAGACTGAGGCCATTCATATGTCAGAAGGGCAGCCTGTATCACCTCAAGTATACAAATGGGGAGCAGTTGTTCACAAGTCCTTATTCTACTACACTATAATCTACAGCCCATCAGGAAGGCTAAATACAAACTTTACCCTTACAATCTCTTTGTGTTTGCTCAGATAATATATAACAAAGGGGAAATGTGCATTAAAATATGACTCTTCTGAATCATAATGATTGTACTATATTATTGCGCCGGTTTTTTAAGGACGTATATACACATTCACAGAAGTTCCTTATAGTGTGGCCAGATCTCCTGCTATAGGTTAAACTGTAGCGTTTGGGGTGAATCCTACCACCTTGATATGATGTGATAATGTCACTTCTGATTTTGCACCACAAGTGATGTTGTGCATTGCTGCAACACTGAATAGCTTGTTCCTTGCCCCCAAATTCTCCCTCTGGGGTGATAAGACTCCTGAGGGGGGAAATAACAGAATTTTTGTGCCTGCACCCAGCCCCAGGAGAACATTTATGGGAGCTTCACAAGTTGTGATGAGTAATACAAAATGGCAACTCGCCATGTTGATCTTTACTAACCACTGCTGCCTAACATTTCACAGACTGAAAATAAAAGTGCAATCCTATGCAGAGTTAGTCCAGTTTAAGCCCACCAAAATCAATGTTAAAAGACCTCTTAAAAAGTTACTAACAAAGGCTACAGTGGCCCAGGGTTTACAGGGCTTAGTGCAATTGTTCTTTGCATCTAACCCTGTAAGTAGTGAAGCAATTGACAAGCTCATACCATTTAGCTTGCTACCTGTCCAAATAACTACAATAGGGAACATACTCTTGCATCAATATGGGGAATAAAATGCTTTTTTTATGCAAGAGCTCTGCGCTACTGCTTTCTGTCATGGCCTACAGCAGTACTGTTTTCCACACTGCCTACTTTGCACTGATTTCCAATGTGGACACATCCAAGCAGAGATGCCAGCAACAAGGTCAGAAGGACCAGTATCTGTCAGGAACAGTACCAGAAATTCCCACTGAATCAGTGGAACTGACTTCCAAATAAGCAGGTTTAGGGTATTAGGTAGGGGTTTCCGGCTATGGATCAGAAATCAGGTTGCCAGCATCCAGGTAGTTAAAGAGAAAAGCAGCACCCCGGCTCTGTTAGCTAAATGCACATTTATATCATAAAGAATAATGTACAAACAAAAAGCATATCAAGCATACAGACTAAGGTAAGTATTTAGCTTCCAAATTAATAACCCAATGCCCAGTTACTTCACCGATCAGCACTAGAAAATAAGTCCAAACTGAAGTCCAGTAGTATGCTCTGGACCAAAGGTAAAGCGGTCCAGTTAATTCACTGTAGTCCACTTCCAAAGTCAATTCCAAAATCAAATCCAAAACAAAAGATAATTGAATACTGTTCCAAATCCAAAACGACACTTCCGGATTCGTGTACGTTTCGCAGTCTGCTTCTTCAGTTGATTGTTAATTATTACCAATTGTCATCAATTAATATGGGGTACAACAACCTCTGTAAAAACATAAAAGTACATATATGCGGACCCATATATAATATCATGAACCTAAATATATTGCCTGTAAATTAGTCAGTAAGTTAATCAGTACTCACCCACATTGACCAGCCGACCCTCACGGTTCAAAATTATTACTGAAGGCTGGTGTGGATGATCGACCTTACCCAGAATAAATCCTTTTGAGGCTCTGCCTCTCCTGCCGGCGGCGAAGACGGACCTGGAAACCCTAGTTGAAATTTGTGTGATGGCACCTGAGAAGGGCAGAATTTGGGGAAGGGAGGGACTTTGGTGGGGTATGCCATAGAGTCCACCTTCCAAAGTGGTCATTTTCTTCAAGTGGACTGATCTCTGTCACCTGGAGATTATTTGTAATCCCAGGAAATCTCCAGCCACTACCCGGAGGTTGGCAACCCTATGTTTAGGACAAACTGACCTAGAAATAAAAATAGCTGTTTACACTGGAATGTGTTAATAAGTCTGCATTATAGACTTAGGCTCAACATTTTCAGCTACAGGAAAGATAAGGCCTTTTTAAAGGAAAAGACACAGATTTGACAGGGGGGAAATAAATGTGTTTTCTTGAATGGCACCCACATCCATTTTAGCTGCTACAGTAAGTTAGAGTCAGAAAGTGAAAGAAATAGAAGCAAATCCCAGCTAATAAGGGACTTCTATTTAGTTGTCTTTGGAAGTTTTCTTACCAACTGCCTCAAGCAAAAGAGAATTATTATATTCCCAGTGAAATGTTATTATCAGGTGGATTCTTAACACAAAGACTCCTCAAGCCCGGAAGGCAGCTAGTCTATCAAATATGAAATCTCAGAAATGCGGGGCAAAGAGACTGCTATGAACATCAGTTCTTTTTGTGCAAGAAGGAAAAAAACACTTGGTAAATTAGACGTTTTTAGCTTCTGTGCCTGACATTTCTCATAATGACAGATGGCCATTTTCACATTTTCCACACTCCCATTATGCTCTTATGGCAAAATTACTCTCGGGGAAAAAAAAAAGAAATCTATCTAATTCCTTTGCCCATTTTATAAACCTTACAAAGAATGCACAATCCTGCATCTCCATTCTTAAATTAAGAAAATCTATCAAATGAACCCAAAGCAAACAAGCCTTAGAGAATGAAAGTAGCCTTTCAACAATTGTATAGTTTAGAAGAAATTTGTAACCAGGGCTGCAATCCTAAGGACACTCTTAGTAGTAAGCACTGCTGAATAACTAACATAAGTCTTGCCTCTAAGTAGATGTGCTCAAGATTGCTCCTCAAGTCTTCCAAACCCACACTGCTAGATAACTAACAATAGCTTCATTCAAGAATTCCATCAGTCAGAGAATTTCCTTGCAGCACCAGACTGCAGCTTCTCTGTCTTGACTGTTCCAGGCCCTAATTTAGCTTTTTTATTATCTACTTTGCCTTGCATGGTATGCAAGTTGTTTGGAGCTCAAAATAGTGTGGCATTTTTGGCCAATATTTTCACGAAACGAGAATCCAGTTTGGGTTTTTTTTTTTACCCCTTTGTAAAAGGGTACACAAGTATTCACAGAGGAATGATATGTTGTGTCAAGACAAGAACACATTGCCAAGGCAACCCAGACCAATGCTCCCTTGCACTAGAATATGCACTAAATGTGGATGTTACTCTGCACGACTTCCAATGGATTGCACAGTTCCTCTCTTCAACACCTCTCCCAATCAAGAATGAGGGTACTCTGTTTTTTGTGCTGCCTTGACTCTAAGGAGCTCAAGGTAGAAAATACAGTCTTCTGTTCTTTCCTCATCCATTTCATCCTCACAATAGCCCTGTGAGGTAGGTCAGGCTGATAGAGAAACTAGGAAGACCAAGTCTGCTGCTTCAGCTTCTGTGACACCTCCCATCCCCCTTTTGGTTGCCTACTGGCCCTCAATTTTTTTTTTAAATGGCATCATGCTGGTGGTACAGCAGCAATTCTGGCAAATAACCAGAAGTAACATCATGTCACGAGCTTGACTACACTCTATGATCTGGGTAAAACTCCATGGTTTTACTAAAGAGTTTTAACCAAAATCCTAGAATGTCGCTTCAGTGTCATGTCAGCAATGTGATATCACTTCCAGTATTCACCAGAACAGATGTTCCACCAGCTTGACACCAGTTCACCCCCATTCCCATTTCTCCCCCAAGACAGACTGACCCAAGGTCACTCTGTGAGTTTCATGGCCATGTGGACATTCATACTGAGGTTTCCACAGTTCTACACTGATATTGTAAGCACTACACCACACCCTGGCCATTGGAAAGATTTTGTTTGTCCTTCGTGACATCCTCATATAGCCAAATTGATTGACTGTGTGACATGCAGACATTATTCTGCATGTGACTATACAGTGAAGGAGAAAGAAAGCCTGAAAATGGAACCAAAACAACAGCATATTGGGGATCCATAGGTGCAAAACATTCAAAAACACATTAAGATAAGTATTTTAGCATCACCTACAAAACCACTTTTTACATGTAAATTAAAACCTTGCAAAAATTTCGCATAGTGCTTTTCACAGCTTTTGGAGAAAAAACTGTATAAGTTGGCTATGTGGGCACTATAGAGAGAGGAATCTAATTAGTGATATTATTTGTTTTTTTATTATTACTATTATTTTTAGTATTGGATATTGTTTCAACGTTGATATGTTAAATGAAAAAATGAAAAAAATATTTTATATAAAAAAAGAGAGAGGAATCATCTGTGCTGCAATAAGGGTTTCTTTCTTTCTTTTTTTCTTTCTTTCTTTTTTTTTTTTTTTGGCACCTAAAGACCAAGAATAAAATCAGCCGGATGCTAAGGAAGAAGTACATTTTTATTTTAAGCACATATTGATAGCCTGAAAATTCTGCAACAGAAACTTCTCACCTCTCTTTCTCTATCAGCTAAAATAGATCAGTACAAAATCACTGGAATGATGCTAAAATAGACAACTATATCTTGAAAGTAGAAATTGTTGCTTCTGAACTCTAAGATACCCTCAAGTTTCACTGGTCCTACTAATCTAAAATTCCTGTTGCATGTCTTTGAATGCTTCCAAGTTAAAAAAAAAAAAAAGAATCCAGAACCTTACTTGTTCTACTGCTGCATCACTAAGTCCAAGTAAGGCTGCTGAGGGGAGGGGAAGAAAATTCCAGGGGTCCTAATCACCCTGGGAGCCGGAGGAGCTGGGCAAATCACATGGGGTTGAATTCAGCAATTTGCTCATACAAGTGTCACAGATCTTTCCAATATTCCTGTCACTGCAGTTGTCTCTTCCATCCTCAGGAAAGTCAGTTCCTCTGGTTGTGGGACCTATGTGGAGTAACAGCTATGCAGGTTGGTGGATTATAGTCAGGAGGGGAAGAGAGTGAAATTTTCACTTCCATCTTCTGGCAGTGTAGCTCTGTTGACAAAACAGATGAAAATATGATTTTGCCTCCTACCATGTGGCTTTTGTTCCACATGGTTCCCACAACCCAGCAATCAATTATCCTGAGTGTGGGAGTAACTGCTAGAGTGAAGGGAAAAGCAGGAAAGATCTATGATGGTCAGTTCCTGAAGGACTGCTGGGTCCAACCTGTGATTTATTGTCTTACAATGTTTTGGATTGGATCTGGGTGGAACGAGAATCATGGAGAATCTTTGTCTGAGTACCCATAGCATCTGTTTGCAGTCTTGAGCTCAAGTTCTTTTCCAGTACCTTTAGTCCAGCGCAGCCTCCTGCTGGCACTTCCCTATCACAGGGGTCGGCAAACTCATTAGTCAAAAGAGCCAAATATCAGCAGTACAATGATTGAGATTTCTTTTGAGAGCCAAATTTCTTAAACTTAAACTGTATAGGTAGGTACACTGTTTATTAACTTAATAAACTTTAATTAAAGTTTTAAGTCTTAATTAAACTATAGGTACACTTAATAAAACTTCATATAATACTTAATAGTGATCTTATTTATTGATAAAAAATAAATTGTAAGTCCCTGCTATTTCCCCCTCCCCGTCCGGAGTCCTCGTCTGGAGGCCTGGTCTACCCATTGGGAGGCCAGGTCTACCCATTGGCTTTCTTGGCAGTAGACCTGGCCTCCGGAGGCCCATAGAAGCCAATGGGTAGACCTAGCCTCTGAAGGGGGACTTGTTCCCCTCCTCGGAGTCCAGGTCTACCGCCAAGTGGGTAGACATGGCCTCCCAATGGGACTCAGCCGGAGGCCAGGTCTACCAAAGGAAGCCCGCCCCGCCCAACAGCTGATAGGTGGGGGGGCCAGGAACCGCCGAGCCTCCCACCCAGCAATCGCGCAGCTAGAGGGGAGGGGAGGCTTTAGCCTCCCAACCATTGAGGGCAAGGGAAAGGGGGACCTGGCCATTCTCCACGGCAGGGGGGGGAGAGACAGCGCACCCGCTCGCCTGCTCTCTCGCTCTCGCTCTCTCTCTCTCAGGCGCACTGGCGAGTGAAGGCGCCGAACCAAGTTTGGAGAGCCGCACTCAACGGGCCAAAGAGCCGTATGCGGCTCGGAAGCCACAGTTTGCAGACCCCTGCCCTATCATATCTCCCTGTGTTGTCATCCTGGACATTCCTGGGGATGGGGCTGCCTTTAGGCAGCTTCTTAACCCCTTTCGCCCCGGGAATGCCCCTCCACACTGCAGCGGGGTATGCCAGCAAAATAGCTGGTGTAGCCTTGCTAATGTCTATGGGCCATTTTTTCACATTTTTCATCTTAAGTGCATTTATTTTTCATTTTTCTGGCCTTACTGCCCCCATTCAGGAATGATCTGCCCGAATGGAAATTAGGTTTCAGTTCATTCCTTAACATTTTCCAATATTATTACAGCAGTGTCTGTTTTGGGACTGTTTCCAGCTCACAAATCGCTTATTTGAGAATAGCTCAAAGACTTGTTAGCTTTAATTACTTTGGTAAGTGACCACTGCTACATTCTCTTTCATGTTATATAATATATTACTAATCTAGCTCCCTTCCTTCAGAGATCAAAGTGATGCTGCCTGTCTGAAAGATATGCAGACATTGATTCAGTAACGTGATTATCTTTTGCTGGACCAAAATTTCAAGTTTAACTGAATTTATTCAATAAGCAAAAGTACCAAGTCAAAGTTAAGATTAAATGTCTTCATTGTTTCTCTTCAGACAAAACAAGTCTTGAAGATGATCAGAATTTACGTACGTCATAAAGGAAGCATCTACATACTTTCTATTATGAATGATTAAAAGACCAAACAGATATCAATATTCAAGTAATTTTCTTTTTTTCCCCTTCTAATTGAGGCAAGCATGCCATCTGTATTTTCCATCCTCCTGTATCATTACAAACATATTCTGCTCAGGGCACCTTGACAAACAACATGGGAGTCAAGTGTGGATCTGCAGCAGGAAGCGAAAATCAGAAAAAAAACCATCTTCTTCTGAACTGCTAGAGTTTTTTTTTTAATGGGTTCAGAGTCACTTTATTGATATAACATATCATACAATACAATTCAATACATACTGCCCTTAAAACAACGGGTCAACTATACTCAACCTTACATTTCCTGTTCAAAAATACAACCACTGAACTGCTAGAGTTAAATGCTGCCAGTACTGCATTTTTGGATCTAACCCACAATGTATAATGGTAACGGCTTGTTTATATGATCTTGCTTGCCTTTAAAAGCTTTTAAAAAACATTCTTGCTTGTTTTAAATGGCTTTTAAATGGCTATGTGGTTTTATTATATTGTTTTACCTGTAAGCCATCTTGAGAAGATCTGTGGAGAGGCAGCATACAAATCTTCTAAATAAATTAATAATTTTTGATACACAACGAACATGGCAAAAAGTGTACTTTTACAAGAAAAAGGATCGGCGCAAGAGGATAACAATGATACATAAAGAATAAAGGTGGAATTGAAACAGCAATCTTTGGGTCAAAACAGGAGGAATGAGAAATTTGAAATCAACCCTACTCCTTATAAGAACTGTTCATGGATGCTTACAGTGCTGTCATAAACAATAAACATTTTCCAATAATACATAATCAATGATAATTTTAAAAGACCTATTGAATGACTTTTTTTTAAGTCACCACGTAAGACTAAATTATCAGGACAGAATGGTTCATGACTATTTGTGATATACTATGAACTAATTCTAACACTGTGAGATTTCACTACTGTAAAAATGGTTTGAATTTGATGAATTAGACAGTTACTCTGCTTACTAACATCTCAAAGACTCAATCTAAAGACTCCTATAACCATAATTCATTAGCAAATTACAAAATTAGCATTCGGGCAAAATGACTAAAACTTCACTTCTTGAATTTTTGGGATTCATTGTCATAGTTATATACTAAATATATGAATTATCGTGACTATCAATACTACTGATTAGTATGGATTCATGGGAAAAACTTTGCTCCTCCGAATTGAAATACACAGTCTCCCAAGAAGTGAAAGAAAATTGGTATAAGACCTTCTACAGATGGTATTTGACTCCTAATATGCTTTCCCAAATGACAACTCCAGGGGAAAAAGGTGCATGTTGGAAATGTCAAGAATCAGACGGTTCTTATTTTCATGTTTGGTGGACGTGTCCAAAGCTACAACCATACTGGAAAAGAGTTCATCGCGAATTACAATTGATGCTAGATATGAAGTTTACATTTGATCCAAAATTTTATTTACTTAGTATAGTACCGTCAAACTTACTTCAAAAATCGCATGACGTTTTTAAATATGCCACAACAGCTGCCAGAACAATCCTAGCAAGAACATGGAAACAAACCCACATACCTGAAATTGACGATTGGAAAGAAAAACTTCTGGAATATGCAGCAATGGCTAAAATGACTGATGAACTAAATCCTAAACTTAGTGAATCCACCGAGCAATTTCAGGAAAAGTGGGCATCTTTTTACACATATATGAAATGCAACTAACACGAATAATCTATGCTAAAATATTATAACACTCTGTTTTATACTTTTCTATCCTAAATAACTGTTAAAAAAGAATAAGAATTTTCAAAATATAAGAGATTACTTTGATGTAAGAACAACAGACCAAAGTCATTTTGTAACTTTACTTTATTCAGAAATCATTTTATAATACTGTATTGTTTTTATAATGTTAACATTTACCCCCCTCCCTTTTTCCTTTCCTGTACCCCTTAAAGATACAAAGAAAATAAAAAAAAGAAAAAAGAAAAAATACTACTGATTAGTTACTAAGATACAAAAAGCTGTTTGGTATTAAGCTTAAACATCATTTGTGCAGATAGTTAAACGGTAACCATTTCTATGGACAATGGATATCTTGTAATATTTAATTCAGTGAGGTTGAAACTTAAACTTGCTCCGTCCAGAAATTCTTATTCATTCAGCTAATGATATTTCACTACAACAGCAACAGTGAGAAACTTGGCTATATTTCCAGTGGACATCAAATAGTCTGAGAAAAGCATATTTATTTATAGGTAATGCTTTAAAGGAAAAATGCCAGGGTCTTTCATTTATTGCCCTCTTTTTAAAATATATGCACCCAAAAGTTCTGGCCACTGTATCCAATGAGAGAAGCCATGATTGAAATGAAATGACAATATATCATTTGACTTTGAGCACACCTTTGTTTAAGTGAGTGGCTGATACTTCCCTCAAACATCAAACTTTGTGAATGATATATGAAGTATAGTAACTGCAGCATCTGGAAAATTTAGTCAGGGAAGAAACTGTTCTCATGGGTATTGCAAAGTAGCTAATACAACAACAGCTAGCCTAGGGTTATATTTTTGTTTTTTAAAGCCAGATTTCTGAGCCAGATCTAATACTATCCCCACTTTTAAAGGTCAATTTGCTTATGAGCAATTGTGCTAACAAGAATCCGTAAGGTGATTCTCAAAGTATGAGTACTGAGTCATTGCTACAGCTAAAGAGGGAGTTCTACTACCCACAATGAACATTTCAAGTCAGCATGCATAATGTGTGGTAAAATACTAATATCCACATAACAATCTAGTTTCAGCATACCATTCTGTATCTATGCATCAAAAATCAAACATCCCTTTGTTAAACTAATGTCCAGACTTAACCTGTCTAATATTTGGCAAATATAATAGATTTGATTGATGATACTGTTTAATTAACTGGAATGACACCTAACGAAGTAAATAAAATGTGTGTGTGTGCGTTTAGGGCTATTTTACTTGAGGTAATGTATATGTACAAAGCCACTTGAAATAAATGGTTATAATATTTCGAACAGCTACATTTTAAACAAATAGGAGATGTGCTTCTTGAATTTATATTTGCACAATGAAAACATTCTGGAATGAATTTCCACATAAGCCTTTTCTTCCTCTAAGTTGGAATAATTCATCTATGTATGACAGACATGAGATTGTGCCAGTAAGTACTACCCCCAACCTATACACATTCATTTGAATATACACACTACACAGAACAGTGCCCTCTACATATTTTGGACACCCACATCAGCAATTCCAATCAACTCAAATAGCCATATGATTACTCCATGCCCTGCATGTCACCCCAAGCATGCACAAAGAGTAAAATAAAATAGAACCCTTTTAATTACCAGAGTACCTCTGAGTATCCAGGGTTGATTTTCCTCACTACTGTGGGGAGGGGCTCTTTTATGGGCTAGTCTGATGAGAGTCTTTAACAAGAAGATGACTGATCATTCTCTTTTCCACATTAATTCAGGTTTCTTAAAATGACAATTACATAATATAAGAGACAACAAATACAGTCCTTTCCCCATAGCCAGCTTTGCATTACAAGATACTAATTAGTTCTTCTAGCAAATACCACCACACTTGATGACAGGTTTCTTTATAGCCAAGTTCCATCAACAAAAACACGAATTCCTGAGTTACTAAGAGCAACACATCAGATCTCGCTCTCTCTCACACACATCTCTCTATCTCTCTATCTATCTCTGTCTCTAACTAGTGACTGAATTTCATCCTGTAAACCATGCTAAACATAATTTACAAAACCACTGGAGAAGACCATCTGAGGGTTTGGGGAACCAACTCCCAAATTCTATGATTCAATTAAATTTATCTTTCCACCTGATTCCAGGAACATTCTGAATGGATGTCTGGAGTCCACAACAGACTCGATGAGAGTAAACAAACTGAAACATAATCCAGACAAGATTAATGCACTATGGTTTAGGAATGGCTCTGATCCTTGAACAGCCTGTGTTGGAAGGGTTGGATTCTCCACTTAAAACCCAGGGTCACACTTTGGACATGCTCCTGATCAGATACTGCACTGAAATCTTCTACTGGTGTCAGTGGCCAGGCATTAGGTTGGTGTGTGTCATTAGTAACAAGCCTGAAGAAGTCCTGCCCCTTTAATAGAGGCTTAATATGTGGATATGGGCAACTGATGCTTTCCAAGGCATGGAGTTAAATAACATTATCTGGTAAATGAGCTGCTATTAAAGCAATGGGATTTTTTTTCTGCATGCAGTTGTCAATCCTATTAGTTTGTCAGCTGCACCCTTTTTAGAAAGGAACAATCTAGTTGTCATGACACTGATACATGCAGATTACATTTGAGCAACACTATACAGACCACCTTTGAAACAGTGAAGAAAGTGCAAGTGATTAAGAATGTAGCAGCCCAGTTGCTATCCATATGGAGCATTTTATGCCAACCCTATATCTACTGAATTAGCTGCCAGTTTGTTTCTAAGCATAATTTAAGTTCTGGTTATGATCTTTAAAGCTGTAAATGATCCAAATCTAGGATACTGAAAGAACCACCTACTTCCATGTCTTCACACTACTAATTATCTTGGAGGCCCTCCTACAATTAAACTTCCATCAGAAATTTGCATTGTATCCATGAAGGATGGAGCTTTTTCAACATTAAAACAAAGGTTGAGAACTCATTCTCCAGGGATCCAGTTTCTCATCTTCCCTGGTGGTACAACTTGCAAAGTGATATGATTGCCACCTTCCAATACCTAAAGGGATGCCATGAGGAGGATGGGGGTAGATACGCTTTCAGTTGTGTTGGATGACAGGACTCGGACTATTGGTTATAAACTCCAGCAAAGGAGGTTTATCTAATTTTGAGGAAGAATTTCCTGATAGTGAGGTGTGTTTGACACTGGAGTTGACTTTAGGAGACACTGATATGGGATGCTGAAGCTCGTTACAACACTTCACTAAGCTAGTGCTTTGACAGATGGCTGCTGGAGGTGGAAGATAAACCAGACAAAGTACTATAAACTCTGGAACACAGCAACAGTACTTGGGGACAAGGTAGACTCCATGAAAATTTATAACAGAGAAAGTTAATCCTATCAAAAATATCTGTCATTTTATTGTTTGCCTATGATTTTTTTTTTTTAAGTAAAAACTAGACTTGCATGGAAGAAACAATATGGTCGTAGCGGGCCATTATATACAATTCTGAACTTTGTTTCTTGAAGCTCAGTGCTTCCTATCTTTCTTTACCTGCTGAAGTACCACAACTGTATCCACATTTCTTAAAACTACTCCTCCAGTAAACAAGCAGAATAAAGATAAACTATATGCAAATAATGTGCTCTGTAACACTTTAAAGATGTACTTTATTAAAATGCACTCAAGTTCTTTATTGCTCTTTTGGCTTTTCAGGATCTGTTTATTAAATTGTCACTTGGCCGCTATTTTGTGATGATATAGCTATTCACCTTACATCTCTAATTCCCTGCAAGTACATATGTCTAGTATTTTTAATACAGAAATGGGAAGCTGTCTTGATAGCACAGACAACAGGGAAAAACCCTGACAAACTATAGATTGCAGTTATTAGAATTGGGTGTGTAACCCTTCAAGACTTGTGCCAACATTTAGCAACTGAGGCACAAATCAGTCATGGGCAGCAGGTTCTAGAGTTCTAAAGGCGTTTTCCTTCATGGCAGATGCATCCCTAGATGCCCTAGTCTTTGACCCCAGAGCTGTGGCTTCTAACACAGCTATTAGAAGGGCCTTGTGGCTATGAACTCGCACGTTCACTTTAGATCTAAAGCCAATTTTTCTGGCTCATCTTTTAAGGGGGTAAACTCTTGGAGAGAGATTAGATAAGATACTGTTCAACACCAAGGACAAGAACAGATACACGTTAAATAACCATAGGAAGGATTATACGCCAAATCAATACCAACAGTCCTTTTATTCCTCCCATATGCTGTCTAGGTTTAGACAGGATCAAAGGCGTTCCTCCCGACTCTCCCAGAGAGGCTCCTTTCTAAGGTTCGATAGATTCAACCGCCCCCCCCCCCCGTCCCAACCTTCAGAGGGGACAAATCGGACAAATTCCCAAGAAGGTACAAACAGTGACGCCAACATCACAGCAGTGGGGGGAAGACTGCAAATGCCCCTCCCACAGTGGGGCGGAGCCCAGGCAAATGCCTGGGTTTTCTGCAATTAATCCTACAGGGATATGCAATAGAGTTTTAAGGGAAATTACCAGATCGAAGTGTGGAGTTCCCACAATATCGAACCAAAGACAAACACAACAGAACTATGGAGGCCGTTCTGCATTCCTTCAAATAGGAAAAGAACGGGGTCTGGAGGGCGATTTTAGATCTCAAATTTTTCATTCGCTTCATTCCGACAAGACGTTTCCTTATGGAGACACTGAGAACCATTGTCGAAGCCCTGCGACCTGGCAGAGTACGTCAAAATCTCAGAGCATCCACTCTCCGGAAGCAATCTCAGCTATTGCCTCAATATGTCCAAAGCTTGATGGGATTCTCCTGTCTTCTCATCTGGAGGTGAAAGCCTTATCAGGGAGTGGCGCAATCCACTCCCCATGTTGGAGCATCATTTTCCAACTCGGAGGCTTAACGCAATTCCTTTAGCTCTCACTAGAAACCATTCGAGCCAATGAGGGAAGTTCCCTTATGTTTCCTCAGAACGACGTCTCCTCAAACTGAAGACGTTGTTCCTAACGGTGGTCACCTTGGCCAGCCGCGTGCCGGAGTTGGGAGCACTTTCCATACGCAAGGATCTATGCATATTCCACATAGACAAGGTGGTCCTTCGATCCGACCCCTCCTTCACTCACAAAGTGAACACACATTACCACACATACCACCTGGGTTCTAGAATTTAAAAGTTGGGTCCCCACAATGATTTGTGGGAGAGAAATCCCATCCCTCCTATTGGCCCCTCTTCTTCCATGTTCTATGCTACTTGTCACACTTTCCCTCCCTCAGCTCTGCCTCCATGCCCCCCATCACACTTGTATTCCTCTTCAGTAACCCATCATCCTGTTCCTTCCCATTCTCCCACCCAACCACCAGCCCTTTCCTTTCCCAACTATTCACCTCACCCGCACATACTCCCTCCTTCCTTCATTCTTACCCCTCACTGGCTCTTCTCTCCATCACAACCATTGCAGTTTCTCCTTCTTGCCTACCAACTCCTCACTCCTGCTTCTCCCCACCCAGCTCACCTGCGTTTTTTCTTTCAAGGGCTCTCAGGTTTTTATAGTTCCCGGGTGCCACTTTGGGTTGCTAGGGCAAAGCAAAACATCACCCAAAAATGTTTTTCAATGATATGATTTTTGGTAGCCTGCACAGATTTTTTTTTAAAAAAAACCATATTGTTCTGCAAAAACATAAACATTAGCATTCTGTGGCCTCCTCTTATGATTTTTTTATCTGCACGGGTGGCTAGATGGGTGGCAATAGATATATACTGCTGCTTAATTTCTTTCCTCCAAAATGAAATAGAGGTGGCACTCAAGAACCACCGTGTCTACTAGGACACTGTTCTTTAGAAAAAGATAGCTTTCCCAACAAACAAGATTTATAACATTTAAATCTTGCTTATGTTCCCCTCTGCCTGATGAAACCCAACAATGCATACTTGAGTAGGGGCTGAGGCTTTTTCAAACAAGAAAAAGGGCTACACTGATAGAAGAGATTTCTGAGGGAAGATGGAAAAGAGAATTTTCTAAAGAGAAGAGAACACCAGAGTAGCCTGAGGTAGAGATGTATCCTCTGGAGATCTCCAACAGCACCAAGAACCCCAAGTGTAGCAGCAGCAGCACAGAAATCCTTCCAACTTTCAGGAAAGATGGAGCATAAGTGACTTTCAGAGGGGCTCAGAGAGGCAATAAAATATGGTTATCACATCTTTGGTTCCAACTTTAAATTGTGTTGTCTAAGTTTGAACTTTATATGTCTGTGTACTACTTTACTAATGCATCCCTCCTTGTTGAATAAACCCTGTTTATATTCTAAGTTCTACTTATAAAGGGCAAAAGATGATTAGAGGGTCTAGGGAGTTGTTTAAAAAATATTTTTTCTCTTTCCTTTGCTTACTGGTAATTCCCCCTCCCCATTAAGAAGTTAGAGTCGCCAGACGCCCTGCCAGGGGTGAGGAAATTCCTGCTCTGTGGCCCCTGTCCCCACCACTGATTAGCTGGCCTGTGGGCGAACTTACTGGCAGCAAAAGAAGGCCTAGGTTGGTGTTGTCGGTGATGTGGGGATGGTCTTCTACTACAGAGTTTTTGCCCAAATACCAGAGCATTCCCACATCACCGGTGCTGTGATGACATCACTTCTGGTGAGTTTCAGAAGTGACATTGCCACATTGCTGGCAACAACAGCCTAGGGCTTCTTTTTTTATTGGTAACTCCCCCCACCCCCCACTCCCCACTCCCCACCAGTTGCCTGGGGGTAGTTGGCAACCCTAAAAGAAGTAGAAGTCTGTAGGCTGGAGGCACTGCTATTTTATCTTTTTTCACTCTCCCCTTCCATTTACCAACCTGGTCCCATAATTTTTTCCTCAACTGGGATTTGTGGGAGAAATGGTGACACAAGGAAGACAAATCACATGACCAGACTCCTATCCATATTTTTCCTGCCTCTGTCTCTGCAGTTGTAGGTTTGTTTTTGTTTTGTGTGTGTGTGTGTGTGTGTGATAAGCCACCTCTTGCATTCTAAGGTTGCCAACATTCAGGTGGGGCCTGGAGATATCCTAGAATTACAATGGCTCTCCAGATGACATAAATCAGTTCCCCTTCAGGAAACAACTGTTTTGTAGGGTGGACTCTGGGGCATGACATCCCTGCTGATGTCCCTCCCCTCTCCAAACCCCACCCTGCCCAGGCTATACCCCCAAATCTCCATGAATTTCCCAACCTGGAGTAGGTAACCCTACTACATTCTGATTTTCAGAGGTTAAATTTTCCAGCATAGACAATGTGGTCTGTGTAATTCACCAACACCCAAGGTCTGTTTCTGACAAAGCTGATTAAGAGTCTACTTCACACCTCTTAGGCCACCTAAACATAATCAGACCTAACCTGATCTGAAGCTGATCTCACTACTAATAAAGAAGATATAGCCTCTGTCAGTATGCAGTGCTTATTTGCGATCAGAGATATTGCATGCTGGGATCTGTAATCTTTTGCTGATTGTTCCTTCATATTAAAAATAGGGCAGCTGTACTTCATTTTTCTTTCAATCTCTCAGGGTCCAGGGAAGCTGCCAACACCGCCCACAGTCAAGCAAAGATCTGGCACTCCAACAATACACCATGTGAAATACACAGGCATGCTGATACCACCCACAAAGGGGAAGGCGTATTTACATCCGTTCCTGTGAATACATCACTACTGGAAGCTACAAGAAATAGATCAAAAGAGAGGCTGCAGTACAGATAAACAGCTCTTCAGTTTGAGCCTCAATAGCTCAAAGAAAAAAATTATTCCTACAGTCAGGGGGGAAAAGTGAGGAAAGGAAATCAGAAGTGTAACACTGTTTTGGAACCTCCTAAAGTAAGACAGGGAGGGCTTTCAGGAATGAGAGCTTTCTTTGATTATGAAAGAGGACTTATTTATAAAGGAGGCCAGAACATGTCAAGAAGGTTTAGGCACAATAGCCACAATGCAGGTATACTGATAACAGGCATGTCTTTTAATGCACAAAACAAAGAGCAGAGAAGGCTACGAGAAGCATGAACCAAAACCTATATTGAATTGGTTCTTGTGGGTTATCCCGGCTGTGTAACCACGGTCTTGGTATTATTATTATTATTACACAGCCCGGATAACCCACAAGAACCAATGAACTCTGACCGTGAAAGCCTTCGACAATACCTATATTGAATCTTCTCTCAATAGTAAACCAAGTTGGACTACTATGCTGATGAAAGGCTGAGAATACAATCATACCTCCTTTTTAAACTTTGGCACCAAAGTGGAACTCACATTTTATCAAATCTTACTTTACTGGAGATTGTTTGGTTTACATCTGAAGAAAAATATGATATTAAAAGGTAGTAACAACTCCATCTAAAGTGAAATTTTGATTAAAATGTGTAAATTCCAGCTTGGATGAAACATGAGAAATTTAAAGAAAATCAAAGGTGGTGAACTGATAGGGTTGCCAACCTCCAGGTAGTAGTTGGTGAGCTCCTGCTATAACAACTGATCTCCAGCCGATAGAGATCAATTTGCCTAGAGAAAATGGCTGCTTGAGCAATTGGACTTTATGGCATTGATGTCCCTCCCCTCCCTAAACCCTGCCCTCCTCAGGCTCCACCCCCAAAACCTCCTGCAGGTGGCAAAGAGGGATCTGGCAACTCTAGGGACTGATAATGAATTTTCTGTGGGGGGAGGAATGGACTGCCCTAAATTCCTGCTAAATTATGACTAAAGAGAAGTTTCAAGCTGAATGTGGCAACTTCTACTTGGTTATAACTCAATAAAGAAAGCCACAGCCCTCAGTTTACAAGACATGAGCAAGGCTGTTAACAATAGAATGTTTTGGAGGTCATTAATTCAGAGGGTCGCCATAAGTTGGAAGTGACTTGATGACACTTAATACACACATATATATCTCTAATAAATTCTGAGGAAACAATAAAGAGTGAGGTAAAATTAACACACAAAAAATTCAAAGGGATTCTTCACCTCCTAGCTGGTAAATCTGATAATGACTTAAGCCTTTGTACATTTATGTGAACAGCATTGTTTGTTTCAATGGGCTTTGCTTCCGAAGATTGCAGCTGTAGGGAATTTGAAAATTTGTCATATAAAACTGTTCCCTAAAAATAAATACCAGTAGAATATGGATAATAAGCCTTCTGGAAACAGTTTTCTCATTCTAAAACAGAACTGACTGTTGTCATAGAATTTTTTGCAGGAATGTATCTTTAACTATTTCATAGCAAGCCAACAAGATAACACCGGTGCGAGCATGTGTATGTTGAGATAGAACATAGACTCATAAAGGCAGGAGAGTATTAGGGAGAAAAGGTACTTTTTTTGCTGACTTCAAAACCTTGGCACGCAAAGCAGGAAGAAAGAGAAATGATTTCAAGTCACCCTCAAGTCACCCCTTAAAAGTCACATATACCTCTCTTTTCTGTAGGATGCATTTTAACTGACAGAGTCTTTCTAACATACCGAAGTGAAAGAATGGTAAAACTGGAGATGAGAAACTATTGTCCAGGCCCCATCAAAATCTGTAGCAATCTGATCATTTCAGGAGTTATAAAAAGAAAACTTCTATAAAACAATATATTTAATACTGTTGAATATTTGTGGCCATCAGTGGGTTTTTTCTGCCACCACAACTGGCTTACTAGCCTTATAGTTGAAGACAATGTTGGTTTTCAGTAGTGCTATGACATTTGAAAGAAACAGTAACCAAGGTATTACTGTAAATCACAGAAGCCTGTATTTTTAAAAGTTCATTTCTGAGTTAATAAATTCCTTCAGGGTAACCTATTCTAAAAGGAATGACCCATTGAAAGCAAATGGGTCATACACGGCTGTTTCATATTCTTTCTTTGCACTCTCACAGCTGTCCTCAAAACATTACAAGGTTCAGAAGCAAAGGGGTTCAGTGAACTTAATCATTCCATTTAAGTGGACGGAAAAGTGTTTGCCACACTTGTAAAATAATGTTATATGTATAGGACCTAGCCATTCTTGGAATTCAAGCCTTAAGCGTCAATTTACAAATGCTTCAGTACCATAATTTATTTGCCAGTCACAGAGAAATACAGCTAGTGACATTCACATAAGTAGCAAAGAAAGCTCTTATGACTTTGTGCATATTTTACTGTCAAATTGGTTCATCTTCCATATTCTGCAAGGAACTCAGAATATGACTATTGTTTTACATTGTTGCATTGAACAATCAAAAGCATATAAGGTCTTTTATTTGAATTTCTAAACCAAATGCAGACTTAACAAGCTATCTACATTATCAAACCTACAAGATGTAGAGTCTTTTGGCCCAAGCCAGTTATTCCCAATGCAAGTGAATCAACTTATCTGAAACAGTGCTCTGTTTTCATTGTTGAATATATTTATCATATTAGTAATGGTTTTAGTCATTTCTCCTGAATGTCACAGTGCAAAAAGCATCTCACCCACGTGCTTCAAGTAAGCAGGAGTTGATCTCAGTCACTCATATAGGTAGCAAACTGTCTCCATATAGTTCTATTAACTGCAACCACTAATGAAGTTTCTTGACAGATCAACACTACAGCAGCTACCATGTACTTTTCTTCCCTTCTTTTCATAAAGCCCAGAAAGAGACCAAATGGGCACTCACTATAGAGCTTTCCTTTGTGTGTGTGGTTTATTTAGTTGCGCCAGGCAGCAAGGGGCAACAATCAGCTGAGGTGCTGGGGGAAAAAAGAACGAAGGCAAAGTGAAGGAAGCCAAGCGGGTCCTGTCCAGTTTTTACAAGGTTGACAGTACAAAAACAGTGGTCTAGATTACTGAGTTGAGAAAACAATAAAACAGACAGTTCTGCTTAACTATAACAGTATTTTTGGGATTCAAGTATAAAATACCTGAAAATTTTCAGTAAATTAAAAAAAAGCCAAATCCCCATACCAATATGTTTCCCCCCCCCCCGCTTTTTCAGATATACAAAAAAATTGGGGTCTATTATACTCTAAGGGGAATCTTTGCAGGGCTCTGGGGGGCAATTTTTAAAGGTAGAGGCACCAAATTTGCAGCACAGCTGCTGACAACTCTCCTTACAAGAACCCCTATGTTTGTTAAAGATTGGGTCAGGAGCTCCAATTTTATGGGCCCCCAAAGTGATGTCACATCCCACTGGGAATCACCAGAAACTCTATAGTAAAGCCTTAGAATTTCTGATGATTCCTAAAGAGGGCTGATGTCACTTTCTGGTTTTCCCTGAAAGTGACATCCTGTCATCAGACCAATGCCCATTTTTCAAAACAAGTTTCCTGCTGCTAAACAGGTGCTGGAGACAAAGGGGCCTGGCTCAACGTGAATCACAAAATGTACATGTTAAGCTTGTGTTTGAGCTTGCTATAAATGCTACAAATTTGCTCTTGAAAGAGCCAGTACAAAGCTCAATTTAAATTCTTGTATTTGAGCTTGCTCTAATCTATTACAAAATTAAAAAGCACTGACATATTTTCCAAAAAGAAGGAGTTCAGTGACACTTTGGAGAACAATATCTTTTTGATGGCTCATGTTCATGTGTGTGTGTGCGTGTGTGTAAAGTGCCGTCAAGTCGCAGCCGACTTATGGCGACCCCTTTTGGGGTTTTCATGGCAAGAGACTAACCAGTGCCTTCCTCTGCACAGCAACCCTGGTATTCCTTGGTGGTCTCCCATCCAAATTCTAACCAGGGCTGACCCTGCTTAGCTTCTGAGATCTGACGAGATCAGGCTAGCCTGGGCCATCCAGGTCAGGGCACTCATGTTCATAGAGTCCAGTTATTCAAATAACATTTTTTCCTGATAAAGGGGCAGGAGAGTAATTTAGCCATAGATCATAAACTTTGCATGCAGAAGGTCCCCAAATTCTGCTGCAGACATCTCCAGGTAAATGGATCACTTGAGCAGAGATAAAAATGATCAATACTTGAGACCTGAAAATGCACTGCCAGTCACAGACAGTGTTGGGCTTGGTGGATGAGTGGTCGCTTTCAGTATAAGGCAGCTTCTTATGTTCAAGGCTGCAATCCTGTCCAAATTACATGGGAGTAATCTAGGGTTGCCCGGTCCCTCTTTGCAACCGGCGAGAGATTTTGGGGGCGGAGCCTGAAGAGGGCGGGGTTTGGGGAGGGGAGGGACTTCAATGTCATAGAGTTCAATTGGCAAAGCGGCCATTTTTCTCCAAGTGATCTGATCTCTATCGGCTGGAGATCAATTGAATTAGCAGGAGATCTCCTGCTACTACCTGGCAGTTGGCAACCCTAGAGTAATCCTCATTAAACCCAGTGGTACTAACTTGCAATTAAATATGTATATGGACAGACTGAACACCACTGAAACTCCCTGAACACTGGATTTAATAAAAATCAGAAGTAAACCAAACCTGATTTCAGTTTTTTAAAAAGAGCAAGCCTACATTCTTACCGACCAGATAACACAAAAGCAAGGGCCAAATGAGGTACTTTTTATAGTAGTGCTATGGTCTCTTTTCTCTCTTTTCGGCTAAGGAGATAACAGAAAGTAAAGAGAAGCAGGAAAGGCATCTAAAGATAGCTACAGAGCAAGGAACCTTGCTTGGTTGAAAGAAGCAATCTTCTGACAGAGCAAACCTTCCTCCAGTGTAGCAAGGCTCCTTAGCTGAAGGGAGTCATACAATTCATGCTATGGTTGCCTGAAGTAATTGGGTTTCTTCTAGTTAGAACTGCTCCTTTTCATTGAAAAGGGATCTATTCAGTTACAGGTTGTCTGTATAAAATAAAAGTGTTCAAGGTCAGTACTACCACAGCAACTTTGCTTGCCCGCATCTTGTGATTCCAGCTTTGGAGCTTATAGGTCTTACTGGTACTACCTTTTCCATTTAATGCCTTTACGATTTTTGTATTCTAGCTAACCTCTATACTGTTATTCCTATCTCACAAGTTTTTAAGATCTCTACTTCACACATACTTGCTTTCAGGGGAAAAAATCTTTAATATTACAACCTGACACTTTCAGCATTAATCTGGTTTTGACCACTGGCTTGGACATTCTTTGTTATTTAGAGTAAACATTAGTAACCATGATTTAGCACTAGGTCTGTTACAGTGTAATCCCAAGCATATTTACTCAGAAATAAGGCTTATTGAGCTCAAGGATAGCAGCCTTCGTCTTGAATTTAGTTGGGTTTTTCTTCTGAGTAGGCATGCTTAGTTGTGGGTATACAGAGATGTGATTTCCACATCAGCTGTATTTGATAATATACCACTTTCAAATCTGCACTTGTATCAGCCTTCACCCTACAGCCTGCAAAAACCAAATCTTGCTATGATTTGGTATATGAAAACATCTTTGTTATTAAATTTAAATGTATATTGAAGACAGCCACTTAACCAAAATACCATAAGTTTACAGAGAAGAACTCATAACTATTACACTCAGCATGGTACTTTATTTCTTGCTGTGTGACTTAGCTATTGTAAAATTTGAGAAAAACACATAGTCTGAGAACAATATGTAACTTTAATCTAACCAGTTGTGAACCAAGTAATTAAAACCTACATTAAAACCTAAAACCTACATCTGTTGATTTCAATGGGAGCTGTACTCTTAAATTCAATACTTTCAGAAGTGATTAGTAATTTTGGATATTCAAGATGTTCTTTTAACTTTTTCAAAACACAAAGGGCCTCTATTTCATGAACAGCGTAGTTAAATGTAGTATTGACTGGGGAGTTGGAACAGGGGAGGAGCAACTAAACAAGAAACAGAAAGTTACAAGGAGACTGAGAAGAGAGAGGCGCTAAGGAGGAACTGTTGACTTTTCTTTGTATTATAGAAGTTCAATAAACACCTTGTTATACAAATACCTGAAGTCCCTGGCATTAATAAGACATGGTGTCAGAAGTCTGAACCTTCAGTTTCTGTTATAGAGTTACAGGCAGTCAGGGCCTGCAATGGCAAAGTTCCCCACCAGATCTAGGCCAGTGGTCTTCAACTTACACCATTTTTTTCTTTTTTGGAGAAGGGGAAGGACCTGCTGCAAGTGTCCATTCAGGGAGGACAAGGATTGTTACATCATCATCATCATCACCTTTTTGTCCTCCCTGACGGGGACCCAAAGCAACTTATAGAAACACCCAAGCATAATTTACTTAAACAACAGTTTAAAAAAACATAATTTAAATAACCAATGAAAACAAACAAACATATAAAAACAAAACATGGGTCCATATTCTGAGCAGGTTCTGAATCCTATGATGTCCAGGCTATGCATTATTGGCTAATAGCCGAGGTGCCACACTTTATAGCTCTGCTTGTTCATATGTTTGCTGAGAGGAATAGTAGCACAGTAAACAGGACAGCAAGGTGAAGTCACTCTGCATTGGAAAGGAATCCTTTATAAACACAGGCAAGTTCAGAGACTGCGGTCTCCTCTTCTTGTCACACAACTATATTATCATGTAAGTTCCTTTTGCAAGTTGCAACTCTGTCTCTCATATTCCCACTTGGGTTATAGGTGAGTCCCAGGTCTGGAAAGGCTGAAGACTAGGGCTGTCAATTCGGTTCGGTACGAACTGAAAATCAACCGAATTTCTCCTGATTCGTTGCTTTTCTGTTCGGACGGATCCGAACTCAAAACTGGCGGGCAACCGGGGGGGGGGGGGCGAATTCAGCGAGTTCGGGAGTTCGCGAATAAATTCGGCCAATTCGGCCGTCAGTAAGCAGCATAACCGTCAGTAAGCAGCATTCTCCTCCCCCGGCCAATCGGTGGGCAAGCTGGGTCTTCTTCTGGCCAATCAGTCAGGATTGAGTACTGGAGGAATCAGCTGATGTGCGGCCCGGCCAGGGAGAGAGAGAGCGAGAGCGAAATCCTCGTGTGTGTGTGTGGGGTGCTTGTGCACATTCGCTCCTTTCTGTGGCTGCAGGGGGCGCATTTTTGGGGGTGCACACACAAAACTTTCACTGGAACTTCAGATGAAGCTTCTTAAGGTACCCCCCAAGTTTTGTAAACATTGGGTCAGGGGGTCTCGAGATATGGGCTCTCCCCCTTTTCCCTCCCCCCCTTTTATGTGGCTGCAGGGGGCGCTTTTTTGGGGATATAGCCCCCAAACTTTTATCATAGCTTCAGTGAATTATTCTTAAGATACTACCCAAGTTTTGTAAAGATGGGTTCAGTGGGGGCAGAAATATCGCCTCCCCCCTTTTCTCTTTCCATGGCTGCAGGGGGCGCATTTTTGGGGGTGCAGACACAAAACTTTCACTGGAACTTTAGATTAAGCTTCTTAAGGAACCCCCCAAGTTTTGTGAACATTGGGTCAGGGGGTCCCGAGATATGGGCTTTCCCCTTTCCCCTATTGGGATGAATGGGGCAGCCGATCCGATCCTGTGTGCATCTCTCCAGAGCAAAACGTTCCGTGCCTAATTGGAATCATCTTGGATTACAGCCCGTCCTGATGGAACAGAAGACAGCCACAGTAAGACCCCTTTGGGGGCTTTAATCTATAATTTTTCTCCTGTGTATGTGTGTGTGTGTGTGGGGAAAGCAGAGTCTGTGTGTGTGGGGGGAGGAAGCAGTTTCTGTGGGTGGGGGGGAAGCCAAAGGGGGCTTTCGTCGGTTCTGCCTGGGGTGTGTGTTCCCCCTCAAGTCTCTCGCTCCCTGGTTTGAGGGGGGAGGTTTCAGTTGTGTGTTGCAAAGGTGTTGTTTAACAAGGTTGTGTTTGCAGTTGTTTTGCTAATTTCTCCGCTGTTGTCGGGCTGGGAGCTTTGTGCGTGGGCGGCAAGCTCTGCTGAGAGATGCACAACATTAAGGGTGGGGGGGACCCTTTCAGGGCCCATATCTCAGCCCCCCCTGACCCAATCTTTACAAAACTTGGGGAGTCTTTCAATAACCGTCCTTTGAAGCTCTGCCAAAAGTTTGGGACCTCTAAGCCCAAAAATGCCCCCCCCCCAGAGCCGCGGAAAGGCGCGGTTGTGTTTTTAATGGCTTTATTCGGCCGAATTTGTTTCCGAACTTTGAATTCCCGCCGAATTGAACGGATCCGAAGTGGGGGAGTTCGGACTTCGGCACGTACCGAACCCACAAGGGCCAAATTCGGCCGAATCCGAACTGTACCGAATTTTTTTTTTTGACAGCCCTACTGAAGACCACTGCTCTAGTCCCAGCTAGGGTTGCCAGGTCCCTCTTCACCACCAGCAGGAGGTTTTTGGGATAGAGCCTGAGGAGAGCAGGGTTTGGGGAGGGAAGGGACCTCAATGCCATAGAGTCCAATTGCCAAAGCAGCCATTTTCTCCAGGTGAACTGATCTCTATCGGCTGGAGATCAGTTGTAATAGCAGGAGATCTCCAGCTAGTACCTGGAGGCTGGCAATCGTAGTCCCAGCCATGCTGTCCAAGATCTTTATCTGGAGATGCCAATGACTGAATCAAGGGAGTTCGGCATGTACAACATGTTCTTCATCCACTGAATTATGTCTAGATGGACTGATTCGGCACAAGGCAGCTTTATCTAGTTCATGTTTACATAAACTGTAACCTACCATTTACATACAATTTACCCATTTTATTGGAGTGAGGGGGAACAAAGGAGCTAAATAATTAGATTTAGAAACCTATTAATCTTATCTAGCAAATCATGTATTTCCAGCCAGGCTACCATTAATGTGCGGAGACTATTATTGCTAGCAAAATTGCTGAGCATGTTTGTGAGTCTGTAGTAGTCACACCTTGACTAGGTCTAGAAAATTGCACTAATGAGTCTTACAGTGATTTATTATGAAAGCATAGAAAGTGATTTAGTAATTTGCTCATAAATAACACTTCATGACAGTTGTTTTATACATCACAAAAGCACTTCGTAAGAGCAACATTTCAGCGAAACCCACCACTTGCCACAATGACTGAATTTAAACTCCCTAAGGTCTCTTAACTTTGAATATCTTCTAGCCCGCACCTATTGTCTTTTAAGGAACACTTTTAGAATGCCAGAATGGTGCTCATATTAGTTATGGTATTCTTCATTACTCAAAGAACATGGATAAATCATCTTTCTGAATAAGTTAAGGCCTAATGTCACTTACACATAGTACAGCAAAGGGGAATGTGGTGCCTCTGCCTAAAATTTATGATTCCTTCTATTTTCATGAACCCATTTTTCCCAGCAAATTGTTATTTCAAGAGAATCAGGAACTGACAGTATGTCATTGTCAAGTGAACAAGCAAACCATTTCCATTTGAACACAGAAAACATTTTTAAAAATGCTAAGTATTCTATTTTTGTTGTTGTTATGATATGATAGCATGTTGCAGGACATTTTCAGAATTAACATTTTAAAGCCCTTTTAATGTTACTGGAATAAGTTAAAGATGTAATTATAACTCTCTCATTAAAGTCAACAGAACTTCAAAGAGTTTGGTTATATTGTACCCACATTTCATCTAGAAATCACAACATGATCTGTTCATTTTAAGGGCTACACACCTTGTCAACCCAGGGCTAACCACGGAGAATACTACAGTCAAGAACTACAAAACACTCATTAAGCTAAACATTATAACTTTATTAGAACTTTAAACTTATTTTCTGACTTTTTAACTTTATTTATTTTGGAAGCTTATTTATTTTGGAAATAATGTGGCCACAACCTATTGGCAACAGCTACAATAGCCTTGGCACAGCATGGGCACTGCATCAGGTACATCAGCCGGCCCCAATGCGGCAGGATGTACAGGCCCACCCACAGTGGTCCCACTGAGGGTTTTAAGGGATGGCCCTACCGAGGTTTTGACACCAGGATGTCCACCACTAGGAGTAATCCCATGCCACTTAGAGAAGAAGCTGCCTGACCACCATCCTGGGCCTATCCACCCTAAACCTCTTCCCCAAAACCCCTTATTAGGGTCCCCAGTCCAGAGGAAAGGGGCATGCAAGCCGCTTTCCCCCATAAACTGATACAGCCCCCATGCACCACCGCCCAAGTTGTGACAAAATTAACATCAAATACTTATATGAGGGAGGGTGGGATGGGCCAAAACAAGTGACGGCCTGAGCTCCCAAGAGCCACAGCCCCGCTTTTATCCTCCTTCAGAGGACCAGAGTGAAGCCTGCTCACTCTGGTCCTCTGTCCCAAGCCCCCGCCCCCTCAGCCAGAGCAGCCTCCCCATTGGTCCCTTCAAACCTGAAGGGAGGCATCCCATTGGCTGGGAGGTGGCCACAGCACTCATGGAGCTCCCGCACATGACAGCCACTCAGCGCCACATGCCCCGGCCGCACTGATCAGCTGGCCCACCCCCACAGCCCAACTTTCGTTTCTCCGGGCCTGGGCGGCAAAGGAGGCTCCCGCTGTCCCAGGAACCGTTGCTTCCAAATATGTTATCAGAAATTAACAAATTCAGTTCACATTATCAAAGTCCACTTCTCAAGCAAGGCAGCAAATATGCCTTGTTTGAGAATCCATGCCACAGTGAACTCAGATTTAGACTATTGTAATGTACTCTACATGGTTCTGCTCTTGAAGTCAACTTAGAAATGCCAGCTGGTACAGAATATCACAACTTTGTTACTACTAGAAGCTGGGTACTCTGCATATTACACTGAAACTGGGATGGCAAGACTAGAAACAGAACTAAGGACTGAGCCTTGCAAGACTCCATATGACAAATCTCACATTGATGACAACTTGTCTCCAACAACAACCCTCTGAGTCTGATCCATAGGGAGCAATTTAAATCAATCTAAAGCACACACCTGAATGCCTACTTGTACCTTCAAACAATTCAACAAGATGGCATGGTCCACTGTATCAAAAGCTGCTAATAAATCCACCGGGAGCAACAAAGAGGCATGGCCCTTGTTTACATTCAAACAGAAACTAAAGCTACTAATGGTGTCTCCATTCCGCAGCCTGTCCTGAAACTAGGCTGAAAAGGGTCCAGAGCAGATGAGTCATCCACAAAGACCTGATTTTGTTCTGCAAGCACTCTCTGAATCACCATGCTCAGAAAGAGCAGATTAGAGACTAGAAATAACTGGCTACGTCATTTTTCTGTAGCTATTTTTTAAAGGTAATGGATGGATGTAACAGGCCCTTTCTTGGAACCAGGAGGATCCACACAGCTTCTTATGATTTGGGGGGACCAGGTTTAGAACTGTAAACCTTCCCCTCAGTTACAATATGTTATTAAGGCAGCAGGTGTAAAGGCATTGGGTTCACTGCTGTGAGGTAAGTCTTGTGGAGAGTAAAAACACAAAGATCACTGAGATAGGAGTTGTATGCTATGAAGGAAACATTCAGAAATATTTGGCACTTGAGAGGCTTTCTGAAATACAACTTAAAATAGTTTTATTTGTCTTTTTGTGGGATTTAAAAGTCAGGTTAGCAGTTCTTCAATAACAGGAAATATAGATTGTAACAGAATACCATAACAGAAGTTTGAAATGGTTGTTTTTTTAATAAATATTTTTATTTCATTTCAATGAAAATACAAACATTAGTTAGAATTCAGAAAAAATATACAGAAAAAACACTATACTATACTATACAAACATAGAACAAAGGACAGAGGAAGCAAGCAACTTCTGGGTGAACATATAGAATGTTGATACTATTTCAATAATTTCCCTTTATTATATGCTATTCTAGCTTCTTGGTAGCAAATATACTACTTTTGACTCACCCCTTCATTCTCTATGGTATTATTAGAACTTAAGAAATAAGAAAAGCCCTGCTGGATCAGACCATGGCCCATCAAGTCCAGCAGTCTGTTCACACAGTGGCCAACCAGGTGCCTCTAGGAAGCCCACAAACAAGACAGCTGCATTATCCTGCCTGTGCTCCACAGCAACTAACATAATAGGCATGCTCCTCTGGTCCTGGAGAGAATAGGTATGCATCATGACTAGCATCCATTTTCACTAGTAGCCATGAATAGCCCTATCCTCCATGAACATGTCCTCTCTTAAAGCCCTCCAAGTTGGCAGCCATCACCACATCCTGGGGCAGGGAGTTCCACAATTTAACTATGTGTTGTGGGAAGAAATACCTCCTTTTATCTGTTTTGAATCTCTCACCCTCCAGCTTCAGCAGATAACCCCGCATTCTAGTATTATGAGGGAGAAAAGCTTCTCCCTGTCCACGCTCTCCATACCATGCATAATTTTATAGATCTCTATCCTATCTCCCCTTAACTGCTTTCTTTCAAAGCTAAACAGCCCTAAACGCTTTAACTGCTCCTCATAGGGTGGTTGCTCTAGCCCCCTGATCATTTTGGTTGCTCTTTTCTGCACCTTCTCAAGCTCTGCAATATCCTTTTGTTAGGAGTGGTGACCATAACTGTACACTGTATTCCAAGTGTGGTCTCACCATAGATTTGTACAAGGGCAGTTTTATTCTCTATTCCTTGTCTAATTATGGCCAGCATGGAATTTGCCTTTATCACAGCAGCTGCACACTTGGTTGACATCTTCATCGAGCTATCCACTACCACCCCAAGATCCCTTTCTTGGTCTGTCGCTGCCAGCACGGATCCCATCAGTGTATATGTAAAGTTGGGATGTTTTGCCCAATATGCATCACTTTATACTTTTGCAATTACATAATAGAGTTTGTCTTACTAAATATTCATCTGATTTCCTATGGAGAATGTGGGCAACTCCTTCAGGGGCCCATAAAATTAGATCCCCTATCTCCCATTAAACTCTTAGGAATCACTCTATAAACCTTTAGATATATTTTCCTTATATAAAACTGGTAATGGATCCTGTCCTGACCCAAAAACCTAAAATGTGTTCCTTTTTACTCCTGAGAAAAATTCTCCACCAGACAACTTACAGCTTACACTACTGCTTCCAAGCTCTCTCTGTCCACTTCTCTCCCAGTCAATTGTCAGTTCTTAACTCCTCTTGTCAGTTCTGCTCCTCTCAGAATTCTATTAGTACTCCCTGTTAATCACAGGGGTTCTATGACTGGGACACCTCTGTCACATATACAAATAACAAAGAAGATTTATTTATTTACAGACTGGTTTTAAAGAAAAGATCAGCAACCCAGGTCTCCAGGTAGTCAAAGGAGAAGTCTGGCTGAGGCACATAAATTAGTTATGGCTTCAGAGTATGGTTTGAATTCTCTTTGATGCTTGCAGGTACAAAAAAAGGCTTTTACTGACTAGGTTGAATCCTTTCATACACACATGATTCCACCCATATCAGCCTGCCCTTTTCCTGCAAACACACTAAATGGCATGAGATCTGCATCACCAGAGACAGGCCTTACAACCAGGTAGTCTGTCCTCTCCCAGAGGTAGAATTAAACCCTCTGCCACGCTAAAAGGCAGAGCAACCTTCAGACTGTTTGCTGTCTTGCTGAGACAGACCAAAAGTAACATTGCACTCTCCCTGGGGCAGATTTCAACTAACTCCTGCTATGCTTCCCTCCAACATTCCCTCCCCCCTTTGAAAGGTGATTAGATGCTGGAGTTGCACTCCCATAGGCTCAGGGATGAAACAGCTGACTGGCTGTTTTTTCCTTTCAGGGGCAAGACAGCCTCCTGTCTGCCACAATGGATAACCATCTCTTTGAGTGGCCCAAGGAAAGTGCTAAGACTGATATATGATGGACTTCAAGGAATCATCAATGTGGTTCTTACATGATTTCAACAACTAAGATAGACAAAGTTTGAGAGCACAGATCCCAAGATCCTGTCAACATCCATCATGGTAACTGGGACAAAATGATCCATAAACAGAACAGATGGTGCACTAGACACTTCTTCTGCCTCAAACATATTATAACTAGCATCCAAATTGGAATATATTTGAGAGATTGAGAGAAACAAAATTTGCAAAAGTGTCACAACTAATCACCTGTTCCTGAGAATTTAAAGACTCCAATTTAGGAGTTGCCAAGCTTGTATTACTTTAAACTGGTTGTGAACTAGCTGACATAATGGTAGGAGAGAAGTAATATTTCTTTGCTGCTGTCACCGCTGCCTCTGAGGTTTTCCAATGAGCTGTATAGTCCACTCTTGTCAGATTCACTCCAATCTTTCAGCAATGCTGCTTTATGTATCTCACCACCTTCCTCAGCTCACCCAACTCCATAATAAACCAAGACGCTGGGTTCCACCTTGAGAGAAGGAGAGGTGAATGAGGGCCAGTCTTATTGATAGTTTCCAGGAATTTTGTGTTTCAAGCTCCCACCAAGGCCTCAACAGAGCTGTCATTTGGGATCCTAAAATCCCCCAGAGCACTCTTATTAATTAATTTACTTCATGTATACCCTTTTCCCCCAGTGGGTACCTAAAGCAACTTCTGTTTTTTCTTCTCTCTTCCATGTTATCCTCATAACAACACTGTAAGGTAAGTTAGGCTGAGAGGGCATGACTGGTCCAAGGTCACCCAGCAAGCTTCCATGGAAGTGGGGATTCAAATCTGGGTCTCCTAGATCCCAGTCCAACACTTGAGAAACATCACCCTGACTCTTTGGATTCTGGAGTCCAGTAGGATCCATAAGTCCCCATGGCGGACTATTTTCACCACCACCACCACCCTGCTTCCACATAAAGTTTTCTTTGATTGTAGCTGGTCCCATTTCCATTCATACCAATCACACAAAAGTATTAGTTCTATGGCAGCCTACGGAAGAAAAGGAGCTGACACAGCAGTGCCAGTCGTGGGAATGGCACTCGTTTCAATATGCAGGGGCAAACTGTGCTTTGAGGCTCGTCTCAAATTCCTGATGTCAAATACACCATAGCACAGCATTAGGTTATAAAATTTTAAATCTTGTTAAATTACAACAAAGTAACCTTTTTATGTGACTGTCATGTTTTGTTCCATGAGCTTAGGGACTCGTAGTATAGGCCTTGTTGAGACAACAGTTGCTTTCCAAGGCATTCCCCACACCTGTTTGATATGATGTGCTGGGATTCACACTGTAAGATAAGGATAGAATTGTCTGGAGTGGGTAGGTGTGGTGTGATAACTGGTAGTTTGGCAGAAATAAAGTCATATTGGCCCTTGAGAAAAACAGGCTATTATTTAATTGTACTGAAATAATTATTCCCTTTACAGCCTCACTTTTGAATGAGTAGTTTAGCTATAATTAGACTGTACCTTCTCATTTGCATTCCCACCATGAAAGTTAATATTTTACATGTCAAGCAATCCATATGGATTCATCTTTAGGGTTAAAAGGACTGCAGTTTATAGCACATATTAATATGTCCTACTTGGTACCTTTTGCATTAGGTTAATGAAATATGACTTCTTAATTCCCTGGTTTTTTAAATTAATAGTCTCATTAGGAATTTGCTTAATCTGCAGATTTTAAGAATCCTGGGATGATTATTGCTAAAATGTGATCCTAAAATATAATTACATATTATGATTATCAAGATTGGACACTCCGCAAAAATCAAAAAGATTTGACACTCTGCAAAACCAAAATTAATGTTTTGACTAATGGTGACAGTTTGTAAATGTGATATGGGTGGCCTCAGCAATGAATTTATCCATAAACAAATGACAGGTTAAATTTAAAGGACATCACTCAGAGATTACACATGTGAAATCTGTTGTTCATTTAAAGAGTTTATAGGATTTTAAACATTTATTTAGAGTGTCCTTCTGTCCCAAAGCTTCCACACAGGTATCAGTAAGTTCCTACAGGTACCAATGAGAGCCAGCGTGCTGTAGTGGTTAAAAGTGGCGGACTTTAATCTGGAGAACCAAATTAGATTCCCCACTCCTCCACATGCAGCCTGCTGGGTGACCTTAGGCTAGTCACAGTTCTCTCAGAAATCTCTCAGCCTCACCTACCTCCCAAGGTGCCTGTAGTGTGTGTGTGTGTGCGGGGGGAGGCGATTGTAAGCTGCTTTGAGACTCCTTTCGGTAGAGAAAAGCAAGGTAAAGAAACTAACTCTTCTTCATTATCCAATGAGCAAATAGGGATTTAAATCAGGAAAGCATGTAAGCGGAAAGAGTAAACATTTTTTCAAGTGCCACACCCTGAATCATATTTATTGAAGTCTCTTACTGTATATTCTAATTTATTAAATTCCATTTTGTTTACAGATCAATGTCCCCATCCCTTTACTGGTCAACCAACCTGTATGCTGATCTGGGTATAGGGTTGCAAGGTCTCAGGCTATGGCCCTGAGACTCAGGTTTTGGGTTTATTCTACTGGCTCCAGGGTCATCAGCTTCTTTAAGGATATCTGTGCATGTCTAGTTGTGGTACTGGCATGGAAGCTGAAGATGGGAAGCAATAATCTGGCACTAGGGGTGTGGGGAAAAATTGTCTCTAATATGTTAAAGTTTGCTGGAGATTTCAAGCCAAATCTTTCTATAAGAAAGAAGAGCCCTTTACCTTTCTGCTGTCAAAGCAATGGCTCCAGCCATTCAAAAGAGTTTGGTCCACAGTAATCTTCCTATACATCTTCTTCTTTGCATATTTCTCATCAGCCGGCAAATGGTTATTTCCTGTACTGGGCTCATTTGGGCACACAAAGAAAGATAGCACAGTTTAGGAATGGAGGCTGTAGTGGAAAGAAGTCTGTATGTCCTCAACTCATTCTCTATACCAAAGCTTGTTAAACTGTGGGTCATAACCTCATATGGGGTCACGTAACTGAATGTGGTCACGAAAAATTTGATTTATTATCAGTGAATGTTTCATGTATATACCTATTTTATATACCTACATACCCAGGGTCATGTAAAAATTTATCGGGTGAAAAGGGGTTATGAGTGGAAAAAGTTTAAGAAGGCCTGCTTTATCCCACCCAACTTACGTTGGGGTGGGGGGGCACCCAACTTATCATAATCTTTTGTCAAAAAGCAGGGGAGAAAATAGTGTGACTCAAGTGATTTTGACAAATGCACAGAAGTGGAAATTAACATAAGGTGCCAACTTCATGCATGAGGTCATCTGCCTAGTGGATGTGGAGAGAGGGGTGCTCATATGCTAATCTACTATGCAATAAGGATTACATGCAGATGTACAATACAAACCATAATTTAGTCAGATGGAAAGTGGCAGAAATGTAATTCAAAACCAAAATGGGAAAAGTAATAAAGTAATAAGGGTAGGCAAAATTTTACTTTTAAATAACGTAATAAGGGTAGGCAATATGCGGTCTGTGTACCATTTACTATAAATTCCAGATGACTAATAACAAAGTAGAATTATGGCAATAATAGTGTAGATGCTTACTCTATCCTATAGCAGGAGGCTTTCCCCCATCGTAAATGGCTCTTCCTCTAACTGAAGAGCCCCTAAGGCTAGAAGAGGGTTCCTTGGAGGAATGCTGAATCCATATCACCGGAATAAACATGGGTTGTATTAAACTGTGTGTATCATAGCATCCATCGTAGCATCCATAGCTGCATGGTCAACCGCACCACAGAGTTCTACCTCACAGTGATTTATTATTCTATATACATTCTGCTTTTCCGTCACATGGCAATCAAAATTAACAACATTTCTATGCTAACAAAATTAAGATAAAATCATCAGTTAGTTACCAACAATACTGAAATCAACAAAGATAGGCAGAAAACAATCAGAAAGAACCATAAAGCCAGTATTGCAAAATTCAGAAAACTGGACAAAAAGAACAATATCATCACATGAACGGATCTTTCAGTGGTTTTTAATGTGAAGTGTAGAAATGTTCCTTTATTAGCAGATGTCGTTGGAAGTAATGGTAAGATGTTTAATTTTCCAATATACAACTAGAAAACCTGAACATATTCATGTTCTCATGACAGTGGCTGACTCACAAGGAACACCAATAGCTATCCAGCAGATCAGTCGCAAATGCAATATATGAGTGAATCAGTCATTAGTAAATCAATCACCATTGCAGACTATTGTTGTCAATATTTTACAACTTCACACTAGCTAGAAGGCTAGTTTATGGATATTAATGTACTCAGAAGACCCTAATCCATTTCTGGGCATGACTTGCATGGTCAAGAATCGTAAATACAGAACATTAGCAGCGAGTTTACACAGAGAGCATGAAGAATCTTGCTTCCCAAGGCTATTTTCCCTCTGACTGGAGGGAGAAAACTTAAATGAAAGGAGGTATCAGAACTGTTTCTCTAGAAAAGATTGAAGTGGACTTCCTCAGCATAAAAAAACAGCAACATAATTTTAAAAAACAGCCTTCTTATTAAGAAAGAATGCTTTGTACCTTCTTGGAAGACAGTAAACAAGGCATGATTTAAAATACAAACCTTGGTTTATTCTTCTGGTCTTCCTACACTCCCTTCCTGTAATTTCAGGCCATTTGAGTGATAGTTACCATTACTATGGTTAATTTTTTGGCCTGATGGATGATTTTCAAAGTACCCCATTATCATGGTCCTTTTTAGTTGAGTCCAAACAGCATGAATGCCATCCTCACGTGGTTCTGTACTCACAACTGTTTGCTTCTCAGAATCAAAAGGTCTTAGATCACTCTGGATGAACACTGGATGATTGATCCAGTTAAAACTCTTTCCATATTGTTATCCCACTCAGATTTTAAAATAGGTGGCATAAAGGAGCTATCCTTGTGCCAAATTGTTGTCCTAGATATGTTGTTGGGTATGTATCCAATTTATATTTCTCTTTGTTGATGGTAAGCCCATGTTGTCAAATCTTTTCTAAAAACATTTTGAGACATAACCTTGTCATACACCAAAATGTTATCCTGAAAATGTGCAGTATCTCAAAATACTACATGTATCATGCATTTAAATTGGAATAAGCCTTCTGGGATGGCAAAGACTTTGTATTTACAGAATTCTTCTACTGAAGTAATCAGGGGGTAATCAGAGGATAAATCTAGTTTAGTAAAGACAGCTTCTTGAGGACTGAATAGCATTTCACTGATGTTAGACAGAGAGTGGCAGTCCACAACAATGGTTACGTCCCTGATACCCCTTCTGGCTAGAAAAGTGGGAATACTCAGTTTATATAATGTCTTTTTTGCATAATCCGAGAATCAATTCAATGAGTGGTTGTCTCAGTGCAATGGTACATTTCTTACTGTACCAGTACAGCATTTTCTTTCAGATTAATCTTGTGTTTGACCTTTCTGTCTTCTCCCAGTAGTATCAGTGAAGATACCTGGAAACTCAGTACTCACTTCCATGTGTAATCTTTCCATAGACGGCAGGTCAGTTTCTGGTCTGCTTGGATACAGAGTACTCTGTCCTAGCACAGAAACACAGTTTGGGGCTACAGACATTTTTACTTGAACATCGTGACCTTTAAATTTAAGACTATCCACCATAATGTCCTGAGCAAACATTGGGAGATGCAGTTATGGACAATTAACATTAAACAGTACAATATACGAGGGATCCTAGTCTGACACTCTAACAACTATAGCACAATGGCTCTCTATACAGGCAGTGACCCATACTAGGCAGTGTGGAAAACAATGTGAGTGAGACTGACAACTTGGTCAAATGCATCAGTGGCTTCTTCCTCATCAGTGCCAACATCTGACACTCTCTTATAATGTAGGAGAGGTGTGCAGCTACTAAGAGGCTAGTTGACCTTGGTGCAGGTGCAGGGTGGTGATATCAATTTCTATCTTCCCAGCCACCTCCAGTAACGGCACTACTTCCCCTACTCACTTAAGTGATGCTCTATGGTAGAGGCCAGGATACTCCCTGCAACCCACCCTGCAAGCTGCTGTTGTTCAATATAAACATTCACATATCTCAGTCTCGGAAGCCATGGATATAAACTTCAACAGAGTTTGTATAATGCTCTCATGTATGGGCTGCACATACCACCAGCTCTTCCTACTGGAGTAATGGGCATAGTTCATATTAATTAGACAATAGTACCTTCCTCCGATCCCCCCCCACTTTGTACTGGGTAACAGTTACTAAAACTGCTCCAGTCTGGCTAGGTTATGAGTTTTCTGACACATTCTCTAAATGGGAGAAAAATCAGAATAACTGGTAACTTTGGCCTCATTTAACATGATTCTCATGGAACAGAAATAGATATTTGTGCAATTTTGCACATGTCCAGTGTCTTGTTTACACTCAGCCTCTATGCATGCAATCTTAACACAGCAGAGATCTGTACCCAGGAGGCTGCTGCACCGCATACACGCCTTTTACATATAGTTGCTTTGCATACATAGTAGCCTAGAGAAAACAAGACACATGCAAGATTGCATATATAGATTCTTCTGCCATGCCAATATTATATTTAAATCTGGCCTAAATCAGGCATTATTTGAAATACTAGCTACATCATATGCATGTATTTAGTTAACATTTTATTCCATCTTTCTCTCATTAAATGGAAACTTAGGAAACCAACAAAGATATTAAATGGCAACATACCCAGTTAACAGAGAAAGTCCAGAGCAAACAGATGACCACTGCATACATCTTTTCAACTTGATTTTTGGTGTGACTGTTCTAGTTAATGCAAGCTAAATCTGATGCTGCACTTTCTTGCAACTTGGTTTGCAAACAAATTAGCTGTAACCCAATCAAACTTCAACATACAAACATCTCCCATCTGTGCAGCTGCGTACATATTTAATCATGTCCAAGATCACTAGACTTGCACTTTCAAGAAGTGGTACTACTTTTCTAATTCTCCAAGTATATATGGCAAACTAGCATTCCAGACTGAGGCTATGGTCCTTTGGCATTGATTTCCATAGGTTTAGAGGACCAATAACTTGATGTCAATGATCTTAAAAGGATGTAACTCTGCTTAGGATAGCACTGTTAGACAGTGCTGCAACATTATTTCAAAACAAATGCCACTGAAATTAATTAAGATTGCTCAGAATCAGCAGCTTGTTCTTGAAGATTGTGTCCTTAATGATTCAAATGTGACTGTGTTTAAAATATTAATCACTAGCCTCTTTCTTTATTTAAACCGGCATACAAAGGCACAATAACTTCCATTTGACATTCCCTTTCTAAAATATACGATCACTTGCCAATGTGATTTGAGCTGTTCATTCTAAAAGCAGGTAAATTATTCACTGATGTATCAGAGTTATAGGTCACTGTTAAATTATATTTGGCTTTATTAATAACCAAGTTCATTCTCAAAACTGTTTTTTAAAACAGAAGAGACCAATAAAGTATTTCTGCAAATCAACTTTTAATGCCAATTTATAACATGCAACTAAATTTAAGCTTTGTTTTCATTTGACAAATATTCAATTATACTAGGAAGAAAACAGTTGTATATCACAGTGACAGGCCTTTTCTGCCAACTGAGGGAACTTACACAGCCTCATATAATTTGGGGAACCAGGTTTGTTTTAAAGTACAAACCTTCCCCTGAGTTACCAGATGTTCTTAAAATAGCAAGTGTAAAGGCTTTGGGTTCCTTACCGTGAGGTAAGTTTTCTGGTGAGCAAGTCGAACTCAGAGATCACTGAGGAAGGAGTAGGATATAAATAACAAAAAATGTGTATTTATATCCAAGTAGGATTCAATGAACAAATCAGCAGCACAGGTCTCCAGACAGCCAGAGGAGAAACCTGGCTGAGGCACATAAATTTAAGCTAGTTATGGCTTCAGAGAGTGGTCTGAATTTTCTTCAATGCTTTCAGGTACAAACAGGCTTTTACTGACTAGCCACTAGGTTGGATCCTCTCTCATACGCAGGATTTCACCCACACCACCCTGCCCTTTCCCAAGAGTCAGAGTAAATGGTACTAGGTCTGCTCATTACCAGAGTCAGGCCTAACAATCAGGAACTCTATTCTTTCCCAGAGGTAGAGTTAAACCTTCTGCCACACTATCAGGCAGTTTTGTTGATGATTGTCAAAAAATCAAAAAATCATTGTCAAATAAAGGTTCTTTTTTCTGTGGGTGTACAAAGATCACCCACACAACGCAAATGATGTCCAAAATGTGCTGTTACAGCACGAAATGTGCTTCATTTTTCTTTTTAACACCCTTGCCCCCAACGGTCTGAATACCGAATTTGATTTGTCCTATTTTCTATAAACGGCCCCTTTAAGACCTAGTCAGGCATTCTGCAGCTGTTATTATTTGAGCTAACCTATCTTCACAGTTCCACACGGAAAGATTTTGCAAAGTTAGCAGCCCGGGCTGGGAGCATTACAAGTTACTCATTGTTAGTACCCTTGAAACATTTACAAGCCTTTATGGTAAGATAACCTTTTATATTATATTTTATGCATGTTTTGGTAGTCCATTAGTAGACGATTGCAATGTTCTAATTATTGTTGTATTTATAATCAGGCTGATGAAGCCACTTTTTAGTGGCAAAAGCACTGAAAATATCCGGAAAGGTGTTTCGACTGTCTCTGCCTGAAGTGAAAATGACCAGCGACAAGCCAAGCCATTAACAGAGACTGTACGCTTGTTTTCGAATACTATAAGCATAAGCATTTTTGGCTGTCAACTGTGTATCACACTTGTATTTTGTTCAACTTTAGTGTTGTCCAATTTCACTTTGTAACCCTTGTTACTTAGCTTTGTTTGCAACTTGTTTGCTTCCTTGTTACTTGTATCAATATATTTGTCTTTTGAGTTCTGACAACTAGTATCAGCGTCTTGCTTGCATGTTGAGCCTACTACTGGTTTTTTGGTCTAACACTATCAGGCAGAGCTACACTTCAAGCTGTCTGCTCTTTTGCAGAGCCAGACCTGAGCTTTCACTAGGGTTGCCAACTGCCAGGTAGTAGCAGGAGATCTCCTGCTAATTCAACTGATCTCCAGCCGATAGAGATCAGATCACCTGGAGAAAAATGGCCGCTTTGCCCATTAAACTCTATGGCATTGAAGTCCCTCCCCTCCCCAAACCCCGCCCTCTTCAGGCTCTGCCTCCAAAATCTCCTGCCGGTTGCGAAGAGGGACCTGGCAACCCTACCTATCACTGCTCTCTTCTTGACCGGAGGCCTCCCTTCAGCATTCCATCTCCTTCCTGAAAAGTGATTGGATGCTGAAGCAGCACTCCTATAGGCTGAGATGGGTGGCTGCTTTCCCCCTCAGGGGCAGGGCAGCCTCCTGTCCATCACAATAACTTCCATGCTCCAGTATTTACATTCAGTACTGTATTACATACAGTATTTACAATCAGTATTTCATTCTACATTTGTTATTGCATAATCTAGATCAACATTCCCACACTACAGCTGGGATGGTAAAAAGGCAAATCCGTTTTGCCTTCAGGCTCTCTTCTAGGGTTGCCAGGTCCCTCTTCGCCACCTGCAGGAGTTTTTTTGGGTGGAGCCTGCGGAGGGTGGGGTTTGGGGAGGGGAGAGACTTCAATGCCATAGAGTCCAATTGCCAACGCGGCCATTTTCTCCAGGTGAACTGATCTCTATCGGCTGGAGATCAGCTGTAATAGTAGGAGATCTTCAGCTAGTACCAGGAGGTTGGCAACCCTACTCTCTTCCCACTTCAAAGCAGGGCTTCCTAAGGCAGTATTCCACAAGTCCTTCAACATTTGCCTCCTATCACACTTGACTAAGGTTGCCAGTCTCCAGGTGGTGGCTGGAGATCTCCTGGAATTACAACTGACATCTAGATGACAGAGGTCAGTTCCCCTGGAGAAAATAGCTGAATGGAGGGGGGACTTGAAAACTAAGATTAGGAGCGGAAAAGCCACGTGAAGAGAAGGTATTTAATGTTTTTATGGTCATGTCCCCAATCCAAGTAGCTTTCTAAAATACTTTATTCACCACGAGGTAAAAAGCATTTGTGTTGTTTCCTCTACAGTGAGAAAAGCAACTTCGGTTGGAGAAAGAGATTTTTACTTTACTAATGTTCCAAACTGTATCTTTCAAAGACTGATTTCATTAAACACATACACACAGGGCGGGGGGAGCACCTACATTTCACCATTAACTTGATCTAGAGCATTGCTCCACTGAAAGAATAAAAATTTTGGTTACCTGCCTGTAGTTGACAGAATCTTCACGGAAAAATAAGAATATTCTGTCAGATTAATGAAATCTTGGGAAGAAAAAAGGGTCTTTCATAATTAGGTTCCTGGTACAATAGAATGATTGCTGCTGTGTGAATGCTTTGGTAATATTGAAATAATTATGTGTATCCATCTTCTCTAACTAGTGAGAAGCTTCAGAGCTAGCATTTACCTAGGTGAGTAACCTTTGGAAGAGAGAGTATTGGAAACATGGCATTTCTGTAGATTTCTTGCCTTGTTACAAATATGAGTAATGTTGCTAAGATAAATTATCTTAATTCCTGTTTACCCAATTTTCCCCTTAAATCTAACAATCCATCTCTTTCCCACTTTTTAGAAATGTGGGGTCAGTTTCTGATCAATTCTGTTTTAATCAAAGAGAAACCTGTAAAAAGGAGGGGTAGGAAGGGAGATTCTGCAAAATTTCAGAATTTTACTCTGTAGATGCTCAGAGGGCAGCAATCCTCCTGTTAGAGCACCACCCTGTGTAGTGTAACACAGAACAACTGCAAGGGCTGAAGTTCTGAAAGGGTGCATTGATTTCTCTTAGAAGAGAAATAAAAGAGAAATGACCCTTTTAAGAGAATAAGAGGAATCAATGGCTATATCTAAAGAAGTAAATTTCAGAAAAAGAAATTCCCCTCCTCAAAACAACACTAAATAGGAGTACAGTACATTTGGAGACACAGAGGCACTTTTGCAAGGCAGATGATCCCAGATCAGATCCCCAGGAAGAGTGGTTCTGAACCCCCAGGATGCTTCAGCCAATTCACTGTAGTGCCTGTCTGCTTCGCTCCAGAATTTAAGCAGCATCTTCTTTTCACACAGCACACATACACCCTCTCTCTTCAGCTAAGAAGCCTGCTCACTTCTTCTAAGCCCATAATGAGCTGTTGACTAGAACTACCTCCTGATACTTTAAGACCTATTGAGGATTGTGAGGATTGGGCCCAATTGGAGGGGGAGTCTGAACTGTCTTCCCCCTGCGTAGCTGCCAGGGTGTCCGTCAGTCCTGGACCCATTGGCAGTCGGTGTTTGTCCTCTCTGGTTTCTGCTCATTGCCCTCCTTTTATCCCCCTGAGCCCTGTTGGCTCCTTCCCTGGCCCTCCCTGGCCCCTCCCTTGGGAAGCCATGAAGGAACCTGCCTCTGAAGGCCTTCCCCCAGCTCCACTCCTTCCTGGAGCTCACTCAGTGTGGGCCTCCTGGCCCGTCATTGCCCCTCCCTCACCCAGCTGCCATCGGGTCTGTAGCATGAGGTGGCCTCCCCGCGGCTTCTTCCTGGCACCAGCTGAAACAGGGGTCTCTGTTGCCTTCCCCTCATTCTTGGTAAGTTGTGGGCAGTGTGGGAGGTCTGGGGTGATGCCTTGGGCCGGCAACCCAGAACAAGCATATATCTCCAGTCATTAAGATACGTTATCACCCTTTTGTTACTTTCAGGCAAATTCGTAGACTAGACAGATGTACAGTAATCAGACTCTAAACTCATAATGTTACACTGAATGTTAAATTGTCAACAAAAATGTAACAAACAGTTTTTGATCATAATATAAGGCCCATTTTAGGTCCACTTTTGCTTCCTTATCTTCTGTGGGGAAGCAGCCACAAAACTGCTACAGACTCTGGATGGCCAGTCTGATTCATAAGATGTTTGAAAGGTAAGGAAGCCAAACATCTGTTTTCAACAACAGTACTATTAGAGGTTATACTTAGAAGTCACACTCTTGGATATACTTCAGGGGCTCTTTAAGGCCTTGTAGTGAGCGAGGAAACATGACTGAAAAAGAATTGCACACAACATTAGATATTTTAACTATTTATCTAATGTATTAAGATACATGGGATGATTCTGTGTCATGCATATATGAAAACTTGCAATACCTAGGATAACGTAGAAATTTTTTGTTACCAAACCTCTCCATCTAACCAAAACAACCTCTTCAATCTTATGTCAGTGATCCACTACAGACTATTCTAGAAGGTTCCAAATAGCCCTGAATAATGTGTAGTTAGTGATGTAAATCCACAATATCCTGTTCACCTCCTGTTCACCTTTTTAACCATCTTTTTTACCCCTTCCCCTCTCAGTTATCTTGAGGCAAATACATGCTGAATATCATTTTGTGGAAACCTTTCTCTTACCCATCCACAATCCCCTACACTCCTTATCTGGGAACTAAACTAGTCAACTCTTGGTATATTCCCCAAATCACTACTTCCTAGAATTGTTTGCCAGTATTTCTCAGGGCACTACATGCTAAATATAGGGAGAGAAATGCAGAATGACAAACTATAAAGCAACTTTTTCATATAATGGCCAGACAGACAAGTTTTTATTGCGGCATTGCCATTCTAAAAAGCTTAATAAAACTATTTACATCATATAATGGCCATGAAACAACATATATATGCATTATATTGGAATGTTCAATACGTAACACATGTGTGCCAGTACTCCCCCCACCCCAAAGGACATGAGACACCAGTGTGCAGGTTAACTAGTTTAACATCAAATCTTCTCGACATCAATTAAGTTCTTCTCAACATCAATTAAACATCCCTGAATTGGTGCAATCTGCTGATAACACGCAGCCTACTCTAGCTACCACTGTTTTGTGCAAACCCACCTAACTCCAAACTTTGCCAACATTTTTGCTCTTCTGCTTCAGCTGGATGCTTCACTCTTGGACTTTCTCTGCCTCGTGTGGAATAATCCTGTGCATCACAAGACTTTCTTCAAATTGACTTTCTTCCAATTAGAAGCATTTCATCATCTCTTTCTCTGCTTTAAATGGACACATCTCAAGATTTTCTTTTCAAACTGACTTCCTTCAAATTACAAGACTTCCTTCATACTAACTTCCATCAGAGACTACAAGGCAACTTTTTTTGAGAAACTGCAACAAACTACCTCTTTACATGAGCTCATGCAGAAGTCTGGCCAACCCCAGCACAAGTAGGTCAGCAAGATGATTTACGTGTGTGTACTTGGGTGTGTGTGTACTTCTGTTCTTCTGAAATGCCATTTCTTATGTCACAATAATGTTACATACATGATGAAATAAATTAAAAGCACGTGGTCCTCTCACTCATTTCTTACCTTAAAAAATCCTAAATTTATGACATGATATGACTTTTCATATTCTAAACCATATTCTAAATAGTTCCATTGAAGACTTAAATTTGTGATGAATGAACAATTATTGTGTTAAGCATCTTATTCGCCACTGGAAAGTGGACTAGATTAATGTTTGTTCTAATCCAACAAGGTTCTTTTTATGTTCTTTATTTATTATCAGTATCTCAATCTCGCAGTGGCTGGGCAAGGGTTGGGGAGTTTCAGTCTATGATTGCCTTTTTAAAATGTTGCTCCAGCAACAAAAAGTTTTACCTACAAGATGGAGTGAAGGCTATCTTCTTGCCATCAGGGATGCTGTATTACCCTTCTATTTGGACTACAATTTGATTGAAAATTGTGAGAAGCATTGCCAAATATTAATGCTTTGCTGTGTTTGTGTTCTCATGCTGCTTTACTTTTCCTGATACTCACCTATCATCTTTGTTATTTGCTAACAAAAATAGTAAAATAAAAAGAGAAGTGTCAATCCTGCCGGGGTAGGGGAAAGCTGTGTGGCTTCTCTCTTTGTCCTCTCCTTGCTCATTTTGTTTGACTGACTCAATTTTTATTCATGGAAACATTCAGGTCCAGGGATGGCCAGATGTACTTTTTTTTTTTTTAAGGGAGGGATAAAGGGAAAAAATGAAGTTCCCCATATATTATATACATATAATAATATGTATACATGATAATATGCATACATATAATATACATATATAATCAACAACTCTTTTAAACAATAGAATAAATTGTGTTGACCTCTATGAATTGTTAATTAATAATTACACTTTTACATTATCTTATCTATCTATTATCTGTGAATTCCTCCTAGAATTCCTTTTGTTGTGGGGAGCCAAGGAAGTTCATAGCCAGGCATGTATGTTAGATGTTAGGAAGACAGATTTTAATGAACTCAGGGGCATAATGAGAGTCATTCCATGGCAAGAATGCTGGAAGGGGGAGGAGCAAGTGAAGGGTGGGCTCTCCTAAAACAAGATCTCTTGCAAGCTCAAGCCGTCAGTTTTCCAGTAAGATGGAAATGTGGTAGAGAGTTCATTATGATGGGGGAAATTTAAACTTCATTAGGGAGCCCATTACCCAAATAAAGAAAATAAATTCAAAGTCTTTATTCCACAAAAATTACAACATTTATTGGTTAGCCAAGGCAAGTACCTGACATGCAAAAGAATCCACAGTAGTTGCAAAAATTCAAAGCACAGTTTAGGCAATTATAGAAATTCTGACATCATAGTGACATTGAGACCAGTACATTTACATATAACCAATAACCATTAATCAAGATAGGCATATCCAGTGTAGCATGGCACCATGTGCAGCCTTGTTTCAGTTTAGAAAAGAGACAACTAAGAGGGGACATGATAGAGGTTTATAAAATTATGTACAGGGTGGAGAGAGTTGACAAAGAGAACTTTTTCTGCCTCTCCCAAAATACCAGAACTTGAGGGCATCCAATGAAGCTGATGGACAATAGATTCAGGATGGACAAAAGGAAATATTTCTTTACACAGCAAGTGATTAAAATTTGGAATTTGCTCCCAGAGGATGTGGTAATGACCACAGGCATAAACAGCTTTCAAATGAGATTGGATAGATTCATGGAGGAGAGGTCTATCAGTGGCTACTAGCCATGGTGACAAAAGGGAACCTCCATGTTTTGAGGCAGACAGTCTCTGAAGCCCAGTGCCAGGAGGCAACATCAGGGGAAGACCTCAGCCTATACGCCCTGTTGTTGGACCTCCAGTGTTTGGCCACTGTGTGAAACAGGATTCTGGACTAGATGGACCACTGGTCTGATCCAGCAGGACTCTTCTTATGTTCTTATTTCTTATGTCAATAAAAATGGCATGTTGACTCAGTTTTTTTCCATTTCCTAATTGTCTTCCAGAATAGTGTAGTGGCTGAATACTGGATTTGACTCTGGAAGGCCCAGGTTCAAATCCCTACTCTGCCATGGAAGCTTGCTGAATGACCTTGAGACAGTCACATATTCTCAGCCAAACCTACATCACAGATTAAAATGGAGAAGGGAAGAATGAAGGATGCCACCTCACGCTCCTTGGAGGAAGGGCAGTATTTTAAAAGTAGTATATTGATAAAGAATTACAAGGTGTTTCAGCTCTAGGCTGGTGATTAAAACAAACAATTCTAGTTTTAGCACAAAGAACACAGATCACAGCTTCCATAGCAGAGTAGGGATTTGAACCTGGGCCTTCCAGAGTCAAGTCCACTTTATCCTGATTTATGCTCGCCCATGGAGATTCATGGATCCGACTGGATTCCAGAGAGCTCTGTGGGATCCTATTCCCCCTGGCTTATGAAGAACTGGCATAGTCACCGAAATCAGGCCCCTTGGTATACTGAGGGACTCTGGAACATGAAACGGGAACTTAGATGGCTATAGCAAACTTGGCGTCAAGCTCATGACGAAGCTGCAAGAACATCTTATAAGACGTTTATGAATGCCTATGAGCTGGCAATGAAGGCTGCTAAGAAGGAGTATTATGAAGCTTCCATTGCATCCACTAGCTCTTGCCTGGCACAATTATTTAGGATAATTAGATCTCTTAAATCCTTGGAAGGACAGTCAAATTTAATTATGAATTCGATCCACAGCTTTGAGGCATCTGCAAATGTTTTTGCAGATAAAGTCTTGCCGTTCCACAGTGATTTCCTTGCCAACCTTGATACAGTAAAGGAACTAATCCCCTTGCCCATCTTCTGGTCCAGTTTTGCACCACTTTAACTGTCTTTCACGAGTTGATGTTGACAGAATCCTGCTGGCTGTGAGGCCTACTCCTTGCCTCCTAGATCCATACCCATCCTGGCTGGTCAAGGCTAGTTGGGATGCGGTGTAGGCTCCCCTGGGAGAGATTGTTAACTTGTCCCTTAGTACAGGAACCTTCCCAGGGGCTCTGAAAGAGGCTGTGGTACAACCACTCTTGAAGAAGCCATATTTAGATCCCTAAGGATCTTACCAACTACCTCCTGGTATTGAATCTTTTGTACCTGGATAAGGTAGTTGAGAGAGTGGTCACCAGAAAGCTGCAGAGATTCCTGGATGACACATCTGTGTTGGACCCATTCTCGTTGTGCTTCAGCCCTGGCTATGGGATGGAGACAGCTCTGGTCGCCCTCACAAATGATCTCTGCTGACAGCTGGGTCAAGGTGGGCTGGGGCTGCTGATTCTTTTAGCTGTTCAACATGCTTAACAGAAAAAGCATTAAAGTTTATTGGATGTATTAATCTTGCTAGGGTGGAGGCCAGCTTCATAGCTTCTCACTAATATTCCAGCCTTGTTAATTTCTTCTCCCTAATTACCAACAGTAGTTTGGCTTAGCTTCTGTTTATGCGCGAACATGATGAAGGCTTCCAACTACACAAAAGCAGCACATGTACTCTAATTACAAGTAGATGGTTTGAAACACTGCTTGATTTACTCACGTGTCATACATATTCCCCCCCCCCAAAAAAAAATTATTGTATTTAATCAAAGCAGCATCTTGGGCAACTGTCATGCTTAAGGCCACCACCAGCAGACTCAAAGCTATACAAAACACTGCTTATGTTGAACAGCAAGAAAATCAGGAACTCAAATATAAGAATTACTTAACTCAACAGAAAACAAGCAGTGAACTCAACAGAAAACAAGCAATGAAAATCAGGTAAGTTTGATTTGGAACACCTATTTTGCAAACTGTACTTGCTTGCCACAAAAAACTTTGCCTTTTGATTTCTGCTGCTCAAGCTACTGTTAAATGCACAAAAGCAGGGTAGATCACAAGTGTTTTCTTCAGGCTGGTTGTCAATCCTCCCTTAGATTTGCAGCTATCACTACAAATTAATGTTGTTGTTTTTTGCATGACACATTGCTTACACCAGTGGTCGGCAAACCACGGCTCTTGAGCCGCATGCGGCTCTTTGGCCCCTTGAATGCGGCTTCTCCGCATCCCCACTCCCAGCCAGGCTGAGGTGCCGCGCTCCCGCCGGGCTCCAGCGCACCCCAGGCAGGAGGAGCCAGCAGGCGAGCGGGAGGTGGCTGCCTCACGTGTGACCACAGCGCCGCAACACGCGCGTCGGACTGGCAGCGAGCAGCGCCCGCTCTTCCCACAAGACCGGGCTGCTCTCCAGCCCCCAGCGGGAACGGGCCGGGGGAGGCAGGGGCCCGGCCTTCACGAAGCCCGGCTCGGCTGCCGGAGGAGGGGGCGGCGGTGCCATGCCTCTGCCCGGACGGTATGCCGTGAGTAGCGCCCACCCCCGGGCGGAGCCATCCCAACAGGAAGGGGCCGGGCTGGCCATTTGATTGCCGGGCGCGCAGATGGGCTCCCGGAGCAGCGAAGAGGCAGGTGGGCGCGGCGGCACAAGCTCCCAGGCCAGCGCTTCTGTGCGCCTCTGCCCCGCTGGGGCTGCGACCCTGCGGGGGACTGAGGCTCGGGAGGGGTGGTCGGTCCAGCGGGCCGCTTGCCCCGTGGGGCATGGTGGGTGGGGGCTGGCGGGCAGGCAGGCAGGCGCAGGCCAGCCCCTTGCGGGGGGACCGACCCCCCGCTCCGAGCTGGCACCGGTGCCTCGGGCCCCCCACGCCATGATGGCCTCCCTCCTCATGTGGCCAGCCCTCCCCTGCATCTCAGGAAAGCCCCCTGCCTTGCCTGGCCCGGCCGCGACAGTCCTGGCACTTCCCGGCCTGGCCCTGAGCTCTGCCAACTCAGGCCCCGCGCTGGTGCTGCAGGGGAGGGGGAGGGCGCCCTCCCGGTGAGGGCGGGCAGGGAGGAGCAAATAGGACGGTGGCTCTCAAAAGAAATCTCAATCGTTCTACTCTTGATATTTGGCTCTTTTGACTAATGAGTTTGCCGACCACTGGCTTACACAATCAAAATCAAGGGGAAATTTCTGGAAGCACAAAACAGAAGCAGTGTAAATTTTAGAAGGATACTTGGCAATGCAGCTGCATCTACTCAGCTGCAGCTATTAAACAACTTACTTTTTTTATTCCTTCCTATCCCAAGGATGTTCTGTATGAAACATCTTTGTATTATATTGTGAAAGTGCTGTGGAGTGGATAAGCAGAGTTAGCTGTCTGAAATACTCAGAGAGATGAGAAGATTTTCCTCATTTATTTTTTTCTGGGATTTTGCTCTAGTCTGCACCCGATTTTAATTCCAGTTTAACAAGCAGAATGTCTAGAATTATTTCCCATTTTTCAACAATGTAAACATGAGCATTAGTAAAATGTTGCAAAACCTACACCGTCCTGACGCGCTTATACTTACAAATGTATTAAAATTATTTTTGTTTGGTGCTTTGTACATTCATTCATTCTATGTACCTGGAAAAACATTGCATCAGAAAAAAAAAACTTGATACAACTATTTTGCATTACTTTTATCAATGCACAAGGTAATGTGGAGGGAGGAGAGATGCCAAAATATGTGATACCTGTGATACGAGTCAGATCACAAATGCTCTACCCGACACGTATTCACACATATGATCAGGGGAACTCACCTTTAAAGCATTCCATTCCTCCACTGGGCTAGGGAAAGCTGCGAGAGGGTGAGAGGGGCTTCAGGCTTCCCTCCTGTACCACTGTCGCTATTGGGAACTTCTGCAGGAAGACCTGTTTACCCCTTCCTTGGGCTCCATGTATCCATCCAAGACAAGTCAGGTAGGGCACTTATGACCCAACTAATGTCACATACATCACATATTTTTGCCCTTATACAGGGAAGAGGAAATTCAACACAGAGCTCCTGTTTTCAGGACGAGTACTGCATTCCTCGTTACAAAGTGCCCCAAATTGTGGGAAGTCTAGTGCTACTCTTTTCTGAACAGTCTTTCTCTTCTCAAATCATACATATTAGCTTTGTGAAAATTAAATGTACTACTAACATCATTGTGTATCTAAATACAGAACAGGTAAGATATTCATATTAAATTTTAATTACTGGGAAGAAGGACAATTGTCAACATCCAGCATCCGCTTTGACACCAGAGTTGCCAGCTCCAGGTTCGGAAATACCTGGAGATTTTGGGGGTGGAGCCTGAGGAGGGCGGGGTTTGGAGAGGGGAGGTACTTCAATGCCACAGAGTCCAATTGCCAAAGCGACCATTTTCTCCAGGGGAACTGATGTCAGTCACCTGGAGATCTGTTATAATAGCAGATCTCCAGCCACCACCTGGAGGTTGGCAACCCTATTTGATATTATTCTTAAGAAATTTTAAATAAAAAAACACTTTCTCTTTCTGTTTTCAGAAGAGAAGAAAAGAAAAAAGAAGGATGCATGTTAATTATCCAGCTTAAAAAGGTTACCCTAAATTGTGTTCCTCTCTGAAATTTAAGGATAGGTTATGGATAGTCATTGCATCTCAGTCAGAGTTTCCCCTTTATAAGGCTGTGAATTCAAAATATTTTCCAAAAATATTGAGACCTCACCACATGGAGACAAGTCTCTTTTCAATAATCCAGAAAGAGTTCTGGTTCATCATTCCTCCACAACAGTCATTTTAAGTGTTAAAACAACTAGGGGTTTTGTGGCACATTAAAGGATCATTTTTTGTGTGTCTCAATCTTTCATGGGCTAGAGCCCATTTCATTAGATGTATGATCTGTAGCTTCTGGCTGACAAAAGCTTATGAAACAATATATATTTTTAAGTACCATAATAGTCTTTGTTGTTTGAATGCAGCAGACCAATATGGCTGCCTTTCTGGGCTTTAGAAATCCATGGTTCTTTCAGTTGTGTGTCTCAAAATGAGCGCAAAAGCCTTTACTTCTTTTCTTCTTTACAATCTATTTGTTTTAAATTAACAACATACATATGATTATTATATCTATAGTTTATTTGCATAAGCGACTCAGGAACTTTCAACCTATATTTTCAAAAATTAAAGTGTGATAAGAAATGAAAAAAGGGAAATTAAGTTGGCTTGCAGAATTTTACTCTCAGGTATGAAGCGCCCAACATAGTTATTTAAATATCCAGACAAGATAGCCTTTTCTATTTTTTTTGACAATAACATTTCACTGAAGTAATGTTGTAAATGGAGCTGTAGAAGAAATAAAATGATTAGCTGTCCTTTGTTCTATAATCTTTCGGTAGTGTAATTCCCTCAAAACAGAAAGCAGCAAGATAAAATATTGTCATGGAGATAAAAATTACACTTGTAAATTTGTTTGTCGATTCTACGGTAACTATTACTTATGATTAGTGCCATTATTCTTATTAATTTTTTAGTACCACATAATTTAAATGTAAAACTGAAGCCATTCTTTAACAACACATCAAGGGCTCAAACCTTTTTGAAATGCATCATTTGGTAAATTGCATTGACAACAAGCAAATGGCAATAGGTGCAGCTTGATGTACAGAATGGGTGTTCATTTGTTTCTCTTTGTAAAATGAGGACAAGTGTTCTTTGTTTCAGAGTTGTTCTGAGTTTGAATGTTAAACTTGCTGTAAAGCACTTAATTTTTTGCCTAAAGGTTTAGTGCTTTAGGGACCATATATAGGCAAATCTTCTTTTAGTGTTCATTTTGAATAATTTTTAAATGCCAAAATATTCAATACAGCCTTACTTTAAGGGGGGGGGGGAGAGATTTAAGTCTCTAAAGAGTTGACAGAAAAAAATTAAGTTGCCATAGCAACCTGAGTTGAGGAAATCTTTCCTGTTTGCATAGATCATCTCTATTCTATCATCCTGTTTACTAAATGTTACTAAAGAAAGCAATTAAAGGTTAATCTCTCTTCAAAAGCAAACAAATCAAATGCCAGTGAACACCAAAGAGAGAGAACGATACATTTCAGGTTGGTCAACAGCTTCCCCAAAAAGTAGGTCTAAAGTATGCAGGAAGTTTTATGCCCATTTCCATAAAATCAAATATTAATTTGATATGCTGTAAGCATCAATGTTTGGCATGAGCATGCATTTGATTTTTGACATGAATTTTCGACCTAGATAAATGGATGCAATGAAGGGTCTAAAACCCATTAAAGACAAGGCCAGTGTTTCCATTGGGTTATGTGGATTTTGTATCAGGTTCACAGGGCCTAAAACTCCACTCTCAGAAAATCCAATTTACATACCATGGTTCCAAAATCAATATTATGCCTTGCTGCAAGAGCTTCCTAATAGGGATTTATTTAATAATGGGCTGGCAGATTCCATTCACTATACATATCCAGATAGACAGGATAGTTTTTATATGTGTGGTTTCATAAAAGAAGCATTTTCCCCCAGGTTAGCAAATGGGTTTACAGGAAGGCCATAATAAAATGGTGTGTCAAGTACATTCCATTGCCACAGTTACCACTCCATTTACAAAATTCTCTAGTTATCCTCATGGGAGTCAGATTAAGCTCAACCTATAGACTTTTAGAGTTGCCACATATATTATTCAAATATACTAATATATCTGCCTAATAAATTAGCACCATATATTTAACTCTTAGAAGTAGACATGCACTTTGTTTCCCAAGCAACAGACCTGCAAATACAAAAGACTGTTTTTTTAAAAGTGGGCAGTGGTTTAAAGGCACTAGAAAATTCAAAAAGTGATGAAGCTATGATACTACCCACACCAAAAGCTTATTTGGCTTGACAAGAAATATTAGGACATACCAAGAATAAAAGCTGCTCCTTCCCAGTTACAAAGTTCTGTTGTTTAAACTTTTGAAAACTAGTAAGATATTTATTCTGTGCCTTATTTAAAGGCAAGCTCATTCAGAAACTGATGAAAATATTCTGTAAGTTCTGCTACAAACATTGCCAAAGCTGATGGTCTTACAACATACAGCTCTCTTAATTCTTAACACACAGCTAGCAACATAAGATAATTGTATTTCTAAAACTGCATGTTTAATTTTTTTCCCTGTTGAAAAAAGGACAGGCATAGCTTAATTTAGAAGCAAAATATTCTAAAAATTGAAAATGGGCTATTTTTTCAAACACTGATGGATTCTTTACCAAAGCTACATAAAGACATTTTAGGGACCACACAGTGAAATCATAACATGATGATAAGGCCATTTATCCAAAAGTCTCCAGTCTGCCCAAAGTACTTGCATGCAGGGCTTGCACAAAAGTCTTTGATGCCCCAGGTGAGCAGCAAGCCAGGCATTCCCCCCACACACCCACACTCATGCCAGGAGCTCGGCAGGCACAGAGCCACTATGAGCAGATCTTGGTACATGTGAAACCAGTGGGGGCTTTCTCTTCCTCCCTCCCTCCACCTTCCCTCCATCAGGGGGCAAAATGGGAGAATGCAGGCCAGGCAAGCAAGTTCTGGCTGCCTACTTCCCAGGTGCATGCATAGTGCCTAGGGCTGCTTCCTGCCACGGTGCTAGGCTTGCCTGCTCTGGGTTGTGAAATATCTGGAGATTTTGGGGTTGGAGCCTGAGGAGGATGGGGTTGGGGGAGGGCAGAGACTCCAGAGGGGTATAATGCCGTACATTCCACCTTCCAAAGCAGCCATTTTCTCCAGGTAAACTGATCTCTGTTGCCTGGAGATAAGTTGTAAAAGAGGAAGAGCTCCAGCTACCACCTGGAGGTTGGCAATCCTACATGGCACACACTGATCCCAGTGATGGGGGAAGGCCCCAGCGACCCAGCTGAAGTACCACTGTGGTGCCTGGAGCTGCTGCTTGCTGTGGTGCAGCCACACTTCTGGGAACAAGGTAGAAGACCCTGACCATCCAATGCGCAGATGCAGCAAGCTGATGCTTGCTGAAGTGTAACATGGCCACTGTTCCAGGGCCTAGGGAAGCAGCCTCAATGTTGCAGGAGGGCTGACACCCCTTCATATATTGGGAAGACTGGTGCGTTAAACAATATCCTAGGTATGTCTAAAGGGCAGCTTGCCCCTGCTTGAAAGCATTTTCACAGGTATATCAAATTGCATGATCAATAGCTACAATCATCACTAAACAAGCCCTATTCCTTACTATTTCTATTTCCTTACTATTGTTGCAACTGTTGGTCTCCCTGTTCCTATGTATGCTCTCTTTTTACTGCTGTCTTGAACCATGGGCTTCTACTTATATCCTATTGTATACTCCCTCGTTAAACATTATTCTCTTATTACAGAGTAGACAGCAGTTTATCAGGGATGAACTAAGCAAGAACAGTTTCTGTGGACTGGAGCATTGCTGCAATAAAAATTACAGTGGTGGTATTTACAAATTTTCAGATAATAATAGCTATTGAAATGATGGACAAAAAGTTTACAATTACTTTCTATAAAATGACAATAATATTCAGGGTTGCCTTCAAATTTCACTGAAACCATCTATCATTTGCATAAGCAGGGACACTGAGAATAGGGAGAAAGAGATACAAAATTCCTAGGGACCTTAGGGTTCTTCTGGAGACTCAAGAAGCTAGGCAGTCAACTGCCTCACTTTACTATGAAACACAGAAACAGCTGACATGGAGCCTGTTGGTAGTAAATTGATAGCTTTAGTCTCAGGGCTTCAGTGACAGCTAGAATCCTCTCTAGGAATCCAAAATAACCATGTTTTACCTTTTGCTTGATTTAAAATTATAGCAAGCACTTGCTATCTTTTCTAGTTAAAGCACTGTTAATGGTCCATTAATATTTTAGTGACTACTGATGACTCCTAAGTTAACAAATGCAAAGGTACAATCTCTAGAATCTCTTCAGTCCACGTTCAAATAAAACTGAAGTTACCTGGAGTTAATCTAACACTGTCATCCTAAACATCTCCAGACACGTATTATCATTGCAAGCTTGCAATTCAGTGAAACGTATTTGTTGACACTAAATTTGGTATAGCAAAAGCGAAAGTCCATCCTAACTAGCAAGTATTGTTTTTCCTGCAGTGGATCAAGTGATATTTCTTCTTGCTTCCTAAATGATAAAATATTTGTCTCTATCAAGGTAGATGCACAAAAAATAGCTATCTGGTTTTAAACATAAACAGATGGCTAAAACGTATAACAGCAAGTCTGTAAAGAATTATTCTATCTGCAAGTAGAGCATTCCTAACATTGCAAGAAATTGTGATTTTGTGTATCTCTCTCACTGAAAGCAAACCATTAACAACATTCTCATTAGTCTAGAGAATTTCTGGTTAATCGTTATAAATATGAGATAGATTTAATCTAGTTCTACTCTTAAACTGAATATGCCCTCCAGCTAGAAGTGATAGGCTACTCTGTGTGATACATTAATTTTTCTAGCTACAGAAGATAATCCATTAAAAATGTGCATATACCAAGCTTGCTAACTCCAGTTTAAAAAATCTTGGAGATTTGGTGGTGGAGGAGTCTGGGGAGGGGGTTCAGTGGTGATGTGATGCCATAAATCACTTGTAATTCCAGATCTCCAGGTCCCACCAGGAGGTTGGCAACTGTAGCACACACAAAAGGAAACTTGTTACTGACAGAAAGGAGCTGTTACTCTACCAAGCGTTTATGCTGCTCTCCATCTGTGCTTTAGTTTCTATCTGCAGACAACTGATAAACATTTCCTTAATAGGGCAATAGCACCACAACATAGGATTGCCAATCTCCAGATGATACATGGAGATGTCTCAGAATTACAACTGATCTCTACATTACAGAGATCAATTCCCCTGGAGAAAATGGCTGCTTTGAAGGGTGGACTCCATGGCATTATACCTCACTGGGGTCCATCCCATACCCAAACCTGCCCTCCCCAAGCTCCAGCCACAAATCTCCAGGAATGTTTCAACCCAGAGCTGGCAAGCCTACCACAGCAGAATTAATCCAACTACTTTGTAGTTATTTTTCAGGGTGGGGTTCAAGTCAAATAAAATAAATAATAACATGTTGTCAAGTCACAACCAACCTATGGCAACCCCTTATGGGGTTTTCAAGGCAAGAGATTAGTAGGTTTGCCATTGCCTTCCTTTACACAACAACCCTCTTCTCAGGTTGCCTCCCATTCAAGTGCTAACCATGGCCAACCCTGTTCAGCTTCCAAGCTCTGGCAAGCTCAGACTAGTCTGGGATATTCAGGCTGCTTAGCCACTATAGAAACCTGAAATACCAGAGGAACCTCCCCTCTTGCCTTTCCCTGACTTTAAGATTTGATGTTATTGATTTTGCTAAAAAAAAAAGCCCCATCTATGCTAGTTTCTCCAAAACTCAAGACAGCTTACAAAATGGATAAAAGCAATACTGTAATACAAATTTGATTTAACATGTAAATATAATAAACAAAATCAGCAAAAATAACGTAGCATCAAGATTTTTTAAAAAGAGCAATGCCTGTTTATACGAGTATTTGGAATTCAGTCCTGACTGTTCTCCAGATACAAAAGATAATTATATCTCACACTTAAGATTTCGCCCACTACTATACTTACCAACATTTTAAAGTATTTTTGACTTCATACAGAAACTGCTTTTTAAAAAAGAATTAAATAGAAGGAGGAACAGATACTTGTACAGAAGAACTGTCCTGTTTGTTTTCTTTCTAGGCCAATGCTACTTTGGACTGCATTAGTAGTTTGCAGAGTACGTTCCATTCAGTCTACATGCTCAGTAGTGGCTCTTGGATTTTGGCAAGTTCAGACCCAAATAAGAACAGAAAAATGAAGCTTACCTTTTGTTCCACATTTTCTCTGTGTTGATTTGAAGGGGATTGTACTCTCACTTAAGAAAACAGCTTCACAGCTATTTTAGAAGCAATGAAAACACAGAGCATGGAGGCTTCCTACCCATATATATGAGTAGGCATTAAGTAATGAGGAAAACCTCTGGTTATTGTAGTGCTAGTAATTATTTTGACAAAGTGATAGCAGCAAGGGGAGGGTGCATGAAAGGCCCTCTTTAAAAAAATAAGATTTTAAGCTGGAACACATGCACGTGTTACAGCTTGATGCAGTTGAAGAAGGATGTTTGCCTGCTTCCTTTTCCATTTCGACTTCTCTGAAATTTGTTGATAGTAGTATAATGTAACATAGGCTTGTTTTAAATATTCAGTTTGAGGTTGTTAAGAGGTGGTAGAAGAAGAAAACAGATGAACTGCAAGCATTATTATAAATGACATTTTCAAGTAATAGTAGGAAGGTCATGTTGTTTATCAGATTAGGAAAAAAAACCCTGAAGTTTCTTAGATAATTCTCAGATTCAGTTTGATGTATACCCTGTAAAAGAAGGTGAACACGGGAAGAACTCATTTCTACTAGGAGAGGCATCCTACCCCTATCATATCATCACAAAGGGCCAAACAAAATGTAACTTTCTTTTAAAGAGTTGGGTCGAGGGAACTGTTCAGGGATGCAGCTCTAAAGAGGGGCAAACAACTTCCTGCCCCCCTCCACATGTCATTTTAGTTTGGATCTCCCTCATTTTTAAAGAGACATTCCCTGCAGCTGCTGTGTGACTGCAGGCTGAGTCACTCAACCCTTAAAAATGTAGCATCTAGTTTGGCTCAAAGTCTAACAGCCATTTGTAGCTTACTTTCTTTCCTTATTAGTAAGTAGTCTTTGCCATAGACAAAATGTGGTGGGGTTTTTTGTTTTGTTTTTTTGTGAGATTTATAGGCCAAATCTATGCCAGCAATTTTTCCAGAAAAAAATCAGAATGGATCATATCATCTACTAACTGAGAAAACTGTGCCTGTTCTTGAACAATGTAATTGGCACCATACCAATGCCAAGGGCATACAGGCACCATGCAGAACTCTAAACTGGTTTTGTGGCATGGTGACAGAAAGTACAGGATCACAGCCATTGACAAACATAACAACTTAAAGGAACTTTGACCAACATGGTGAAATATATGTTTATATCCTACTGTAATGACTTTTCCCAAAGAATCCTGGGAATTTTAGTACAGAAAGCTGAGACTTTTCAAGCAAATACCCTTCTTATTTATTTATTTATTTATTTATTTATCATACTTATAACCTGCCCTCCCCAGCAAGCTGGCTCAGGGCAGCAGCAAGCTGGCTCAGGGCAAGTAACATCAGTTTACAATCCAATCATAACATAGTTACATAGTACTAATAGTAATAATAAAACCAATATTAAAATTATAACTTAAAACCACAAATCAAAACCACTGATCAGAAGTGGCGTCTAAATCCCTTTTTGCTGTAAGAGCCCCTGCAGGTAGCTGCCCCTCCACCATACCATTTCATAGATGGTGCGGGGGAGGGGAGGGAAAGGGGAGGCCAGTATAGATTATATCCACGGCTGTCTCAGTTATTGTAGGCCTGGTGGAAAATCTGTCTTGCAGGCCCTGTGGAACTCTTTAAGGCAGGGGTGGTTAACGTCAGGCCTGGGGCCATTTAAGGCCCGTGGAATCATTTGGTCTGGCCCTTCGTGGGTCCTGGCAGATCTCGAGCTCAGAAGGATCTAAGACTGGCGATCTGCCCCCTCCTGCAGACAGGAATAGCCTCTATTCAAGGTGGATGTGAGTTTGTTTTGCCGAGAAAAGGAACCTCCCCCCCCCTTGCAGAAGAGTCATTAGCTATGGAGCTGCTAGGACCGCCCAATAAACTGTATTAACCCTTTCCCGCCCGGGCCGTGGAGAAATGTATTCCCTCTGTACTACAAGCAGGCTGGAGGCGGAAGTGGTGACAATGGAGTGGTTAAAGGGGGCAGGGCCAGAATGCACGTGAGGGTGTGTGTGAGTTCTTAGCCAGTGTGTCCTCATTTCATCCCTGCAGGCAGAGGTAGCAGGAGCTGGCTGTAGAATCCGTCCCCGACCATGCGGAGCAGGAGCAACTCCGGCGTGTGGCTGGACGGCTACACCCGGCTGGTGCAACAGACCATCCTGTGCCACCAGGTGGGTGAGTGGGCCACTGGTTGGATGCCTGCCTGCTTGCACACGCTGGGGGTGGGGTGGGTCATCTGGGGCAGCTGCCTGCTTGGGGATTGGTCGGCTAATTTTTAAGCTGGTAATTTTGTATGGCCCGTGAATGATGTTATAAATATCCAAATAGCCCTTGGCAGAAAAAAGGTTCCCACCCCTGCTTTAAGATCCCGCAGGGCCCTGATGTTCCTTGGCAGAACATTCCACCAGGCTGGAGCCTGCCTCTTGTCGAGGAAAGCTGCACACTCTTAGGGATGAGGACCACCAGAAAATTATCATTGGACGATCTCAAAGTCAAGAGATTTACTCTTTGGCAGAGAGAGCTTCTTTCAGACCCATTAAATCTGTTGTGTAGAGACATATCCACTGTCCACACAAACCATGAGCCTGTTATGTAAGAGTAACTACCTATACAATGCAATTATATATGTGTTTACTCAGAAGTAAGTCTCATTCTGTTCACTGAGGCTTACTTCCATGTAATTGTCATAAGAATGCATCCATAATTGAGTAAGATAGCCAGCATAGTGAGAGAAACTTGTTCTGCTTACTTCATATAAAATGTAACTCTACATAGCGTGAATTCTGACAAGTTTAGGGTGGGGATATAGATTTTGAGGGGAAATATTTGAAGAATCAGTCATGTAGAGAATATGGCTATGTCACAATTTTTTTAATTTAATTTAATAAGTGGTTCAGAACCTCTTTTCCTTATAACCCACAGTGATGCCTTGTAGGACTGGTAGCAGGAGAAAAGTCCGTTGAAAATTGCTCAGTCAGATTTGGATACCTGGTCCAGCAAAATTCTTGTAGTAGTCCTGGGAGCAATCTCATATGAGAATAACAAGATTGCTTCTCATTGGAAATGTTGAGTGAAGTACAGAGAGAGAGCAGAGGAGATGCCTTCCACGGTGATGTAAACAAACCACTTAATACAAACAGTTCTACCCCTACTGTATGTCATGCATTTTTTTTGAAAAGCTTAATGCTTCTATTCCAAACTATCTGCTAAAGAAGTTATTTAAATAATATGAAGCAAGGTTTTTTTTAAAACAACAGAGAACAATTTAACCTGCAGAACAGGTGAACACATTGGCAAGACCATTTAATACAGAGTCACTGAGTCAGTAGTACTCAGTTAAAACGAAGCCATAGAAAGCTGTGTAGAAGATGGCATCACATTTTCCCCCTTCAGCTGTAAAAGTGCATCTTAGATCTCGGGATCTGTAAAAATGAAAGGGAAACTAGGACATGTATAAAAATCTTCAAAGAAAGCACTTTTTTTCTTTTCTGTGAATATTATTAGTTCACAGCTCTAAGAAAGTGATGGGGTTGTTTAAGCGGCTTTATACAAATTGTATATCTCAGTCACTGCTTTATGGCCTGCGTAGCACACCTGCTTAAGCATTGTTAAAACTGGATAAAGAGATGGCTACATTTTCCTTTGCATCTGGTCAGAGGCAAGCATCCTTCCTCTGAACTAACCGGGAACAATGAGATGAGGAGAGTAGGGTTGCCATGAAGTGTGCTGGCTAGAATATTTGATATTAGTGAGTAAGGGTGACTGGCTGAAGCATGAGAAACAGGGGAAGACATTCTTTCAATAATGCTTGTCTCATAATGACTTGCTTCTTGTAAATGAAAAGTCAAAAAACCCAATGGGCACATATAAGCCATTGCATGGGACTAAAGGAACCCTTGGGACATTACAGAAACAATTCAATTGTTGTTCATTTATCAGAAATGTGCCAGTGAATGAGGAACTGAAACCAAGATAACAACTTAACCAAAACCTCTCAATGACTATGTGACTAAGGGAGGGTACTAGAAGTTTCTCCAGGCACTAGAACATGGGGCAGTATCTGTGGGGCCTAGTAGTATGGATGGAAGGCAGCCAAGCAATTGAGGAGTGGAGGGGGAAGTTTGTCTCCACCATCCCCACCACCCACACCTGTGCAGAAATGTGATATAGGTGTTCAACTTCTCTTCCTTATGAAAAAATGGGGGAATCCTCAAAATCGACATCTGGCACCCCCTTTCTCTACTAACTTTCCATAAACAACAAGGGAAACATAATAAAGCCCCTTTAAATATCTGGACACAACCTTTCCACTTTGCTTGTAAGTCATATGCTACTTTGAAGGTATACCGCATTATCTTGAGACATAAGGACAGATAAAGATTTCAGCATTTATTCCCCCCACAGTACAATAGACAGATGAAAACACGTAGGCCTCACTGGATTTTCACAGCTGAACTAGAAGGTATATGGGAAATTGTGAGGAATTGAAATGTGGGGAACTGTTACCATGAAGTATAGAGAAGGTATTTCCTATTTTAACTGAACATCCAGACTTCATAACAATCTAGTCCATGTTTACTCAGAAGTATATCTTTGTAACTACAACAAGACTTACTTCCAAGTAATGATTGCAGGTTTAAATGTATTTGTGCGCTGTTTGGGTGAAGCACGAATTCCTATAGTATATGCTTGTGTGGGGGAGAGAAAAATAGAGGTCATAAATTAATCTACGAGTCAGATGAAAAATAATTTACTTGTGAAAACTATATATAGTTATAGAAAAGGTTAGTTATAGAAAAGGTTATGGGTTTTGTTACATATATCTATCTATATATGCTGATAAAATGTCAGTGATAAAAATATTTATTATTGCGAAAGACAAAGGAAACACTACATACAGCACATAGGCACACCTCCATAGAAATGCTGCACTTTGAACGTTCAGCATAGAATCTCTGTCAATAAAAAAGCAAATTAATTCCTCTCCACAGAACAGTTAAACTAGAGAGTTGCTTGGCTCTGTTAATTAAGATTTTATGTGATCCAGAAACTAAAGCTGCTCTGTTACTAGGTGATGCTTATTTTTCCAGTCACTTTCTCTTTAAGCTGTACACCTAATTTCAAACGTAGGTTTACATTTTGCTAAATATAGATGCCTCTGCTTTACTGCTTGGGAATGTAAAAAGGTGAGGAAAAAATGTCAAACGTCACTGCCTTGTTTAAAAAAACCTTTTACCTGTTGTTTGGCACCAAGGCTATGTTAGACCAAAGCCCATTTCCTCCCCTCCATATTAAAGCGATGCACAGCTAAATTTATCATAACTCTTGCATCACCTACACCAAAGGTTCTGGTCAAACAGTCATGTCAGTGCTCCTTTACATACTACCAAAACATACTTGATCAATTTTATATAAGCATGATGAACCATCCTTTTTGTTGTTGTTGTTGTTGTTGTTAAATGCACATTATCAGCCTTAAAAAGAAAATGCTTGAATAACAAATGTCAAAAATACACAGCAGTGGTCTATTTAATAAATGAGTCAGAAGTCTAAGTCCTCAGCTGAAGCGGAGACAATGGTAGTATTGATTGTAACTTATCCCATTCTCACCCTCTTTTCTCCCTAGACTCAGAATATATTATTTGCCTGGATGCCATAGGATGAGCCCATTTGATTGCCATTGTGTCTCCCTATCTGGCAAATGGACCCTCTCCCTCCAAGAGCCAGCTCTTTCCCCAAGCTGCCAGCACTCCTGGGCACAAGCAGCTGTTAGTAGCCCCTTCCTCACGATTTGATTTGCCAGAGGATTCAGATTTGTGTTGCTCTTTGGCATCCAACTTCTCCTCACAACCCTCCAACCCAGAGATGGTGGGGGAGGGGGATAAATACCACACACATGTTAGGATTACTAAGCAGCAGCACCACCACCAATGCAAAGCAAAACCTTGGCTAATTGGAGAGGATCAAAGATTGACAAAGAGGAAAGCAAACGGCACCTCCCAGCTAAATGGACGTTATTAGGAAGAGGAGAGAGGGGACAAGGGGTGAGGAGCATGCAGGAACTTTGGGACATGAAAGGATACCAAAAGATTTCCTTGCTGCAGCAGGCTGACAGGGGGCAAAGCTCACCGTGGCAAACATATCTCCAAGGACGAGCCTCGTTTTTATAGGAGCTGCCCTTTCAGCACCATTTCTAAATATATCAGATGTTTCTGCTCTTCTGTTCTTTATTCAAAGTGAGTAAAATGAGATCAGAGGCAGCGCACAGTCCAGGCAAGGCATTACTTTGTCACCTGCAGCAGTTCCAGGGATGGGGCTGAAGGGAGGATCCTTTAGTGGGTGAAGGAACAAAACTAGCTTTTTGCTCTAAACTAAAAGAGAGATCCTTGGTGCAACTCAGCAGCAGAACTGAAATGAATTATGCCCTGACTGCTCTTACCCTTCTCCTAACCTCTGTCGAAGTGATCAAAAGTAATTCAAAGAAATCAACAAGGATAAAAAAAGAACGAAGGGGGAGGAGGGAGAGCTTCACAGATGTTCCATTTATAAATGGATTGTATCATGTTGCCATATTATCCCTGTGACACAATTTTAAAAAGACGCCCAAAGGAGAACAAGGTTATAAGAGAGGCAGGCTCCAAATATTGTAATTCACTTTTAAAGTTTTTCTTCTCACCTTAAAAACTGGAGCCGCAAAAGACAAGGGCGGGCGGGCAAGGAACATCTTCATTTTTATATGGCAAACTAGGGTGGATTCATTTGGTCTCTTTCTCTCTTGCACACACACAAACATCTGGAGATGGAAGCGCTTCATGAGAAGCAAGACAGACACAGGTCTGAACAGCGGCAGGTGCTGAATTAGTGAGCAGCAGCCCTGTTGCCAGGGTATCCACAACATAAATGTTCGTTCTCTCTCTCTCTCTCTCTCTCTCTCTCTCTCTCTCACACACACACACACACACACACACACACACACACACACACACACACACAAATACCCCCCTCCTTGCCAACTTAAAAAGGCCCCAGCAAACGAAAGACTAAGTGACTAAAGAGGACTCAGTTGTCTCTGGGGACAAAACAAATTGTGCTGCTAGGGGCCAACCTCAAAGTTGTGCCAGCCTTCAGGGTTGTGCCCCACCTCAGCCTGGAGGAGAAAACACCAGCCAAGCAAATGCTGGTTGGCGAAAAGGGACTCCAGACGGATGCCCATAGATGCATGTTCCCCCCCCCCAACATGAAGGGCTTCATTTTGCCCCTCTGTTGGAGCCAAAGTGCCACAGGGAGGATGACTCAACCTCTCCTCCTCCCGTTCCTCCCTGCAACTTACAGAAAAAGCAAAAGTACAGGTAGACACCAGCTAAACAGGGCATACATCAGGGCCACCTACTCCTCAGAAGACCAGAAGGCAGAGGTGGGAGGGCAACGCCGCTTGAAAGTGGAGATCCATGTAATGTTGGGGGGGAGAGAGGAGAGCAACTTGGCAGCCTCCTCTGGAGCATCCCTCGCTTAAGTACCCATCCACGCCAAGCCCGGAGAGGGCATCAAGCTCCCCAAAGTAGCCGTGCCCAGTGCTCCTGGTGCTCCTGGCAGCACCAGCGCAGTCCCCCCTCTCCAGGCAACCCCGGCAGCCCCAGCCCGGAGAGGCAGGCAGGTGCTGTTTGCCTGTCCAAAAACCTTGCAACATTAAGCCCGAAAGAGCGAGAGAGAGAGGGACACCGAGAGAGGGAGCGCACAAGAGGCACGGAAGCCCCGCGCCTGGCCAAGGCTTGGCCAGAAACCACGGGGAGGTGGGTGCCTATGAGAGGTATGTGTATGCGGGGGGGAGATCCATGCCTGAGGCAGCAGCTGGCTAGCACAGGGAAGCCCCCCCCCCACAAGCCTGGCGTGAAAACCCCCCCCCCCGAGGAGGAAGCCCCCCCCCCCTCTGGATCCCTCTCCCTCTCTTTGCAGCGGCGAGCCAGCGCTTACCCCGAGCCGCAGTGAGGAGCCCCGCGCAGACCACCACGGCCAGCAGCGCCTGGGCTCGCCTCGGCGCAGTCATGTCTGCAGCTATTCCATCCACGCGCGTGGGGCGAGGGGCGAGCGGGGCTGAGGCTCCGGGCAGCCCCTCAGCGGCGCGCGCCGGCTCGCGCCCCGGCCCCGGGCAGCGAGGCCGGCGCCGGCGACTCAGCGGAGGGCGAAGCGAGGCGGCGGCGAGGGCAGCTCCAGGGGCCGCGAGCGGCAGCGGCGGCGGCCTCCGACGCCTCCTGCAGGACTGGCCGCCGCGGCTCGCCTTCTCATAGCCCCGAGCGCCGGCGAGCCACTGCGGGGCGGCAGGAGCAGCAGCCCAAGAGGCGCCTCCGGTCAGTCCAGTCCAGTCCAGTCCGGGCTCCGCCGGCGGCTCTCCTCCGAGGCAGGGCGAGGAGCCCGACGCCGGCGCCTCCCCGACGCGGCCAGGCATGCACCAAGCGCGCGAGGAGAGCCGGGCGGGGAAGGGACCCGGGCAGCTCGCGGGGAGCCGAGCCCGGCGCTGACGGGCGGCTAGCAGCACAAGGAGCTGCTGAGGCTGCCGCCGCCGCCGCCGCCGCCGCCGCCGCAGCTGCTGGACTCAACCATCCCTTCCCAGCAGAGAGGGGAAGGAGACTTGAGCGGCGCAGCGGCGGCAGCAGCAGCAGCACCAGCCAGCCAGCCAGCGCGCGCGCCCAAGCCCAGGGCCAGCCACTCAGTCGCCGCCTCGCAGCCCTCCACGCCTCAGGCGGGAGGGAGGGAGAGAGAGAGAGACAAGGGTCGGAAAGGCGCCTGGGGGGCTGCCTCTTCTGGGAAGGCGCGCTTCTTCGTCGCGCGGGGGGGGGGGCAGCGCCAAGGGAGGCGGGAGGGGGCGTCGGGCGGGGAGGGAGGCCGGGGGCCGCTCTCCCGCCCCTCTTCTCGCGGGGCTGTCGCGAGGGGAGAGGCGCACGACCCCGAGGCTTTCCTGACTCCCCCCGTCACGCGCCTGAAGCTGCCTTCGACCGAATCGGGGCCGTCGAAGTCGGGGCTCAGACCGGCAGCGCCTCTCCAGGGGCTCAGGCGGAGGTCTCACCGCGTCACCCGCTGGCCTGGCCCCTTTCCCTGGAGCAGCCGGGGATTGAACGCGGCCCCTTCCGCGTGCCGAGCAGAGCACTGAGCCGCGGCCCCTCCCCTTAAAACACGAAGCTGCCTTCTACTGAACCGGACCCTCGGCCCATCAAAGTCAGCATTGCCTACTCAGGCGGGCAGCGGCTCGCCAGGGTCTCAGGCGGAGGTCTGTCGCATCATCTCCTCGCCCAGTTCCCTTTAACGGGATTGAACCTGGGACCTTCTGCGTGCCAAGCAGGTGGTCAAACTGAGCCACGGCCCCTCCTCATGTCTTGGAAGGAGGCGGCGAGGCCCTCCTCGTGGGCCAGCCCTCCCCGCCTCCCCCCCCCATGCGACGTCCCCTGATCGCTTCTTCTTCCGGGCCTGGCCTTGAAACCCCGTCCAGGCAGTTGGGCCCGGGCACCCCGCAGCCCCCGTCGCCTGGACCCCGGTCGGCCGCAGTCTCCTCCCGAGAGAGCGAGGGCTCTCGCGATGCTTGGGGGGAACGCGCCCAAACTCTTCCTTGCGTTACCCTCGTGGTCGGGGCCGGGGCCACCATAGGGCGAACTAGGCGGCCGCCGAGGGCCCAGACCTCAAAGGGGCGCAGACCCGACCTGAGGATCCGTTTTGTTTTTTTAAAGTGAGCAGTTTCAAGTTTTGTGTTTTCAGTTTTTCTCCAAGACATTTTTTTAAATTGGTTTGCAATGGGGGGAGGAGGCGCAAATAGTGCGCCTCGCCTAGGGCGCAAAAAAAGCCTGGCACCCGCCCTGCTCATGCTCTCTTAAAAGGGCGAAAACGCACGGTCGCTTGAGCCTCCTTTCTTCCCTGTTCCAGCCAGGATTCAGCCAGGATCGAACGCACGGACGTTCGAAGAACGTTCAGCCAGGATCGAACGCACGGACGTTCGAAGAACGTTCAGCCAGGATCGAACGCACGGACGTTCGAAGAACGTTCAGCCAGGATTCAGCCAGGATCGAACGCACGAACGTTCTTCGAACGTCCGTGCATTCGATCCTAGCTGAATCCTGGCTGGAACAGGGAAGAAAGGAGGCCCAAGCGACCGTGCGTTTTCGCCCTTTAGTGCGTTTGTTCGACAGGAGGGACATTTTCACAAGTGACCCTTGCGCCTCTGAGCCCGGACGAGGTCGCGGGGCTTGCTCATTTGATGCAACCGGAAGACAGCCGCGCTCAAGATCCGAATGGACGTGCCAGTTATAAGGTCGTCTTCACGGGCGACCGTTCAGGTCTCCTCCTCTCCCCCCACCCTCCCCTGCTTTCTTTCCGGCGCCTGCCAAGTTCACGTGTCGACCTCTGGTGGGCTCAAAAGCACCCCGCCTTCACTTCTTGGTGGAGGGCGGGGCAGGGCTTCTCAGGCTGGCAGTGAGCCCCCCTTGGATCAAAATGGACCTTCCCAAGTACACCTGCTTGGAATTGTTCCCAAAGAGCACAACGCTAAGAACACCTTCCTGGAGATGAGTCCCGCGCGGTCAGGTCCTGAGTAGACCTGGTCGGGATTGCACTGTTGGTCACTTATCAGACAAAAGAGCAAAAATCTACTTCAGGGTCAGATAAGAATGGACTTATCGGGGGGGGGGGGGTTTCAGAAAGAAGGATAGTGAAAAGGCATAAGGAATAACCCTACAAGTCCGTGGAACTAGGAGATGTGCTACTACCACGGGCTTATTTGTGATAAGACCAGTGGAGGAGGAGGAGGAGGAGGAGGAGTTGGGGTTTATATGCCGCTCTTTACTACACCACGCTGGCTCCCCCTAGTTGAAGCTGTGACGCCACTGGGTATCACTTCCTAAGAAATCTGGGGACGGAGCTGCTTTGGAGAAGCCATAATACGCTTGCTCACTTACGTTCGTTTCAGGTTCTTGGTCAGGGTAAAAATAGGTCCTCTTGGGGGGAAGAAAAGAGATGAGGTCTCCATGAAAAATGGGGTTTAGAACTGCTGCTTCTTGTTCGCTCTCTCCTCCCCCCCTCCCCTGCCGTCGCTTCTGATGGCTAGTGTCACGGAGAAGAATTTCTCCCATTAAAAAGCCTTGCTGGGGCAGGACTGAGAAAGGCGCGCCTTCTAAACTGGCTCTAAATACAAGGGCTTGGATTTTAGAACATAACTGGGGCTTGGAATACACTATAGCGTCACCAGGGTGGAGAAGAGTGGTTTGCTTTTGTGTAATCTTTAAAAAAGAGATCAAGAGTGTCAACTTTTTTCTATTCCCCTAAAAAAAAAAAACTTTAAAAAAAATCCTCTGAGCCTCCTTGGTTTGATTCCAGGAGAAATCGAAAATTCTAAAGCCACTTAATACATTAGAATGCGTCTTACTTCCTAATTAATGCCCGGTGCTACCTGTGTTGGTAATTAAAATACGAAGGATCACAGGACAGAAACAAAACCAATGGCGATCAGGAGTTTCAAGGTTGTAATTAGTCACTTATGATAAATTCCGTTTCTTCGTTATATATGCAAAGCTGTTTCCTCGTCGTAAGTCGCAGGAACGAGTGGGAATGATCACTGAACGAAGTAGGATGACTTTGTTAATAGGCGTGTATTTATACATTAATGTCGCTGCGGTGTGGGGGGGGAGAAAAAAAAAACTTCTGCGAACTGGAAATCCGCGGGAAAGACGTGACTCTGCTGCCATCTAGCGACTACTGTTTTCTCTATAATGACTGTCGAAGCGTTCCCCAAAGCTGGCATACAAATGGGAGGCGCATTTCAGCCTTAACATAGAAAATGTTTGCGTTATGGTCACAGAATGTAAAAGTAAGAATACTGTCCCTCCCATCATGGGACCCTGTTTGGTGTTTATTTGTAAAATAATTACTCTGTATGTTCTTCCTGAATGGACGGAGGCAAATCCATATCTCTGAGTCATGCATGAAGCCGCCTTATATTGAACCAGACCCTTGGTTCATCAAGTTGGTATTGTCTACTCAGACTGGCAGTGGATCTCCAGGGTCTCTAGCTGAGGTCTTTCACATCACCTGCTACCTCATCCTTTAAACTGGAGATGCTGGAGGTAGAAACTGGGACGTTCTGCGTGCCAAGCAGATGCTCTACCACGAAGGCACAGCCTACCCCTATTTTTTGGGAAATGCAGAGATGCGATAGGAAATCTTGTCAGGCAGCAAGTACTTCTGCTGCATCTCTGCATCGGGAGTGATTCAATACTTCAATCACAACCTATGCAGACTGGTGGCATCTTCCTATATCACCAGCTGAATAGGTGCCAAGGCCTGAACAGTGAATCAGGCAGAGACACAGTGGGCTTCCTTCTCTGTTGGTAAGTACTTTAGGACAACAGGATTGCCTTTAATTATTTAATCAATGTATTTTTTGGTTACACAAAACCAGTGCTTTCACAGCATATTAGAAAGTTTGATACTTGCCCATAGTGTAGTTCAAAGAAAAAAGTTTGAGAATCAGAATTCTTAACCATTTATGTTGCTGTTGTCTTGGAGCTGGAGTGATATGGTCCCTACAATCCACTCCAGTCAGCATTCTATATCAACTGTAGTTTCTAGACAGTCTTCAAGGACAACCCCATACAGAAAACATTTTTTTGTCATCAAGTCACAGCTGACTTATGGCAACCCCATGGGGTTTTCAAGGCAAGAGACATTCAGATGTAGTTTGCCATTGCCTGCCTCTGTATCACGACCCTGGTATTCCTTAGTGGTCTCCCCTCCAAATACTGACCAGGGCCAACCACCCTGCTAAGCTTCTGTGGTCTGACAAGATCCTGCTAGCCTGGACTATCCAGGTCAGGGCATTTCAGTAATCTAATCTAGATGTTACCGGGGCATGCAATACATTAGCAAGATTCTTTTCTGCCCAGGAAGGGTTGCAACTGGTTCACCAGCTGATAGTGGTGAAAGGCTTCCCTGACCACTGCTGCCCCCTGTTTGTCCTGGTCCAGCAGCATCCCCAGTCTATGAACCTACTCCTTTAGGGGGAGTGCAACCCCCTCCAGAACAGGAGATATCCCAAATCCCAGGTTAAATCTTCTCTCTACCAGTAGCACTTTCTTTTTGTTGGGATTAAGTTTCATCCTATTCGCCTTCATCCCAATACCGCCTCCAGAGACGTGTTCATGGTTTCCACAGCCTCCCTGGGATCTGCTGGAAGTGTGAAATAGAGCTGAGTGTCACCTGCATATCGGTGGCAACTCAGCTCAGATCTCTTGATGACCTTTCCCAGTGGTTTCGCGTAGAGGCTGAAAGCATGGGAGATGAGATAGAGCCTTGCAGGATTCCAGAGGCCAAGCAGCAGTCCCTGAGCACCATACTCTAAAACCTACCTTTGAGGTAGGACCGAAACCCACTGCAAAATGGTGGGTCCCAGTCACAACCCTGAAAGCCAGTCCAGAAGGTTACCATGACAGATGATATCAGAAGCTCCCAAGATGTCCAGGAGAATTAAAAGACTCACACTTGCTCTGTCCATCTCCTGGCAGTCATGTACCAGGGCAACAAAGTCCATTTCATCAGAAAACAGACTGGAATGGATCCAAATGATCTGTTTCATATAAGAATCCCTGAAGTTGCCCAGCTACCACTCAGTCACCTTGCTTGAGAATGGTGCTAGATTTGAGCATGGGAGTTTGTTTCATTTCTTTTGTTTTTCTTATTCATTCCAAAAGGGGCTGTTTTGCTATTGGGTTGTTTCCAAAAGATTTGTTTCATTGTTGTTACTTTTATTATTGCTGTTTCATTTTCATAATTTGTCATCATTATTTCCCACTGGTCTCTCCCCTCACCCCATCCTCCTCAGGCTCCACCTCCAAGGTATTTTCCAACCCGGAGTTGGCAACCCTATAATTAGAAAAGCCCTGGCTGCTTTGTGAAAGTGAAACCAGTAGAGTTGGAGAGAGGCATGACCAAACACCCATTGGAAAGGCAAAGACAGAAACACTTACCCAGTTTTTATTCAGTTGTGATTTAAATTCTTCTATAAGATCTTCTTTTATTACTCCATTGATTCCACACTTTTCTGTATGTTCTCATGACTTCCACTTAATCTATTTGCTGTCTGGTAAAGATAAGGCTGCTACTCTATCCGTAGTTTATTATTTAGCAGCCGCTTTGAAGAAACGCTGAAAGTTACGCCTAAATGCATATTTGCATACAGGTGCTCTTTTTTTAGTGGAACTGCAACTGGCAAAAATGCAATAATGAAAGAAACAGAATAAAACAAAAGAAAATCATGGGTGTTTTTCATTGTATGTTGTTCAGATGGGAAATTGTTTCATTTTCATACTATTTAAGATAATTGCAAAACACCCCATTTTCACAATTATTGTAATTAATAATGAAAGAATGCATAAGTTTAGTAGTTATTCAACTCTCCTGAGTCCCAAGTAGGTATAGTTAGGAATGGACACACCAAAGCCTGCTTCAAGACAGAGACAACAACACCCCTTCTTTCAAGGAGGGGTTTACTGTCTCTTGGACCCAGTCTGTCTCACTGCCTTCTTTTGCCTTTCTCCCCAGTGAGGCCACTTCGGCATACACTAAATATAAAAAGTTTGTATTTTAAAGATGGAGGTAGAAGTAAAATATTGAGGACAAGGTCCCTGATGCTTGATGCTGTAAATCCTTCTTTCAAACAGGTAGCTGATGTACCTCCCAAAGGGTAAGGAATAGCAGCAATCCATGTATGCAAGAGCTACAGCAACTATGCCAGTAAAAGAGCATGTAAAAGACAGTGTTACCTAGTATAAGCAAGTAACTCTTTTTTCTTCTGATTTGGAGGGATGATAAAATGTTAACTAGTTCCAGAAATTCTGTAAACAGGTATTTTTCTATTCCCCTCATGGTGGTTCCTATCTTGCCAATTACTCAAGGTCTCTTTTTTCCCTGCAGTTTTATGCAGCCAAATTTCAGAATGTTTGTCTGCAATATTGTTTACTAAGGCTGCTCATTAAACATACTTTACCTAGTGGCAAAGCAGCAGTTGTTCTGAATCACCTAAGGCAGTTCTGTAACGTTGGTTCATTTGGTGTTGTGCAGAAGTTGTTAATTTAGTACAGTAATACTGTGATGATTTATGACCACTTTTACCCAGGTCCAGATTCTTTGAAATTCACAGGAAAGGTTGGAAATGCTTAAAGGTGACTACATGTAATGGTGATTTGATTTTCTGAAATGAGACATTCCAAACATCAAACTTAACGTTTTTCCAGTGACCATTGTCTCTTGAGTGAAGCGCTCTAAACAATAACATCAGCCATTTAAAATGAGCAGAAATTGTTTTGTATCTGAGTAACAGGAGGAATTTGTCATGGAAGCTGGCTGGATATTTGCTTACAATTTGCTGGGTTATCACACAAAAATCAGCTATGCTTTAAATGTGTTTGATGCATTTGTACCTGCACAGTCAGTGGCATTCATTATCTTAGATATGTGATTCCTTACTCCCAACACCAAGATCAAGAAAACCAAGGAAAATATATTTTTGTCAATTATTATTTTTTCTGTTGGATGAGTTGGGTGAATGGCAAATGGTGGTGATGGAAGAGCCACTGAAGGGAGAGCCACTGAAAAATAATGCAAGAAGAGGCAAGTGCAAAACATTTGCAATATAATGTAGAACAGTTTTGAATGCACAGTAAAAAGCAAACATTTTGATGAGTGTTTGAAGGTGCAATATAAGCAGAAGAGTGTTTTCAAGCCATTGGGTAAATCCACTTCTTTAAGACCATTGGTATCACTGGAAATGGTGCATTCTAAAAGTTGCAACAAGTGTTTGTATAACAGGGTATTACAAACCTTTGCATCCCAGCATGTGAATTGAAACCATGTGAAGAAATGCTGTTTAACTGGGCTGCAACATCATATACCAAAGTCACCAAAACATATCTACTTTTGGTAACCATCCTTCATGCCTCTAGAGCTGGCATTCTTTGCACCCATTTAAGGTTACCAAAGGGGCTGGCTATTATGCCTCACAAAAATATGTATCCTGTCAGACATGAGTAAGTTGAACATGAAAATGTAATCTAGGGTTGCCACAAACCATGAGAAATACCTCCAGTTTCAGGTAAACCCAATTCAAAAAGATGAACATATAACTGCAGACATTACAGTTGAAATTTTGTATTACCATGTTTTCCATCAATTTAATTTTATTTTCTTAGGTTGCCATAGGCCTAATAAAATTAATTTTCTTTTTCTCATGGGAGTTATTTCAGCCAGCTACCACAAGGCAGGTGTACTGTTTTAACTGCTCTTTGTTGCAGCGTTTGAAGCGGGCTTGGAACTGGGAGAAGAACTGGAGTCTAGAGATTTGGAACAAAGGGGTTGGGAAATGTAAAATAATAAGTAGCAGCCCAAATTAAATCATCAAATTAAAGAAGATACATTCCTTTTGGGGATCACACAAAGATTCCCTTACTTTGTGCAGCATAAGTATCTGCATTTGGGGATAGTTGTAGGTAGGGTTGCCGCTGAAGTCTGTTAAAGGCAGATGTTCTGGAGCAGTGTGCAGTAGACAGCAGTTTCTTCCAGAGTCCTGGACTCTTTTATAAAGCCCAGCATGTTCTTTCAGGATGCAGTTTTCTGTTTTTCAAAGTCCTGCATTAAGCAATCTGTAATCTTATTCTTCCTGATATTTTAAGACTTGTATGCCAAATAATGTATTTCAGGTTTTGTTTAGATTCCTGTAAAAACTATTTCCTACTGAATACAACACTATATTTTAATACAGCCTTTAGACTGCAAAGCCCATTATTAGGTATGGCTACAAAAAAAGCAAAATGTTTCCTATGCTTCTCCATGAAGTAGTGTAACAGCTAACAAAATTGATGCATATGAGCGCATCTAGAACTAGGGTTGCCCACCTCCAGGTACTAGTTGGAGATCTCCTGCTATTACAACTGATCTCCAGCCGATAGAGATCAGTTCACCTGGAGAAAATGGCAGCTTTGGCAATTGGACTCTATGGCATTGAAGTCCCTTCCCTCTCCAAACCCCGCCCTAATCAGACTCTGCCACAAAAACCTCCCGGCGGTGGCAAAGAGGGACCTGGCAACCATATCTAGAACCTATGCTCAAAAATTGACAATAATAAGGAATGCCAACTAGGGCTGTTGAATTAAAAAGAATTCGGTATAGTTCGGATTCGGCTGAATTCGGCCCGTTTAGATTCAGGATATGCTGAAGTCCGAACTCCCCCACTTCGGGTCCGTGCAATTCGTCGGGAATTCAAAGTTCGGGAAAAAAATTAGGCCGAATAAAGCCATTAAAAACACAACCGCACCTTTCCGCGGCTCTGGGGGGGCATTTTTGGGGGTAGAGGTCCCAAACTTTCAGCAGAGCTTCAAAGGACGTTTCTTGAAAGACCCCCCACGTTTTGTAAAGATTGGGTCGGGGGGGCTGAGATATGGGCCCCGAAAGGGGTCCCCCCACCCTTAATGTGCATCTTTGAGCAGAGCTTGCCGCCCACGCACAAAGCTCCCAGCCCCGACAATCAGCTGAGAAGTTTTTTTATGAATGAGGGAAAACCTGAAGACACACAACTGAAACCCCCCCCCTCAAACCAGGGAGAGAGAGACTCGAGGGGGAACACACCCCCAGGCAGAACCGGCAAAAGCCCCCTTTGGCTTCCCCCCCACCCACAGAAACTGCTCCCTCCCCACACACACACAGACTCTGCTTCCCCCCCCCACACACACACACAGGAGAAAAAGTATAGATTAAAGCCCCCAAAGGGGTCTTACTGTGGCTGTCTTCTGTTCCATCAGGAGGGGCTGGGGAGGACTGAGTAATCCAAGACGTTTCCATTTAGGCACGGGACGTTTTGCTCTGGAGGAGATGCGTACAGGATCCCATTCATCCCAATAGGGGAAAGGGGAAAGCCCATATCTCGGGACCCCCTGACCCAATGTTTACAAAACTTGGGTGGTCTCTTAAGAAGGCTTGCCTGAAGCTCCACTCAAAGTTTGGGATCTGCACCCCAAAAAAATGCACCCCCTGCAGCCACGGAAAGAGAAAAGGGGGGAGCCGATATTTCTGCCCCCACTGAACCCATCTTTACAAAGCTTGGGTGGTATCTTAAAAGTTTGGGGGCTGTATCCCCAAAAAAGCGCCCCCTGCAGCCACGGAAATGGAAAAGGGGTGGAGGTAAAAGGGGTGGAGCCCATATCTCGAGACCCCCTGACCAAATGTTTACAAAACATGGGGGGTATCTTAAGAAGGCTCATCTGAAGCTCCACTGAAAGTTTGGGATCTGTACCCCCAAAAATGCGCCCCCTGCAGCCATGGAAAGAAAAAGGGGGGAGCCCATATCTTGGGACCCCCTGACCCAATGTTTACAAAACTTGGGTGGTCTCTTAAGAAGGCTTGTCTGACTCTCTGCTGAAAGTTTTGTGTCTGTACCCCCCAAAATACGCTCCCTGCAGCCACAGAAAGGAGCGAATGTGCACAAGCACCCACACACACACACACACACGAAGATTTCCCTCTCTCTCTCTCTCTCTCTCCCCGGCCGGGCCGCACATCAGCTGATTCTTCCAGTACTCAATCCTGACTGATTGGCCAGAAGAAGACCCAGCTTGGCCACCGATTGGCCGGGGGAGGAGAATGCTGCTTACTGACGGTTATGCTGCTTACTGACGGCCGAATTTGCCGGATTTATTTGTGAACTCCCGAACTCGCTGAATTCGCCCCCCCCCCTGGTTGCCCGCCATTTTTGAGTTCGGTTCGTCCCGAACTAAAAGCCACCGAATCAGGGGAAATTCAGCTTTTTTTCAGTTCGGGCCGAACTGAATCAACAGCCCTAATGCCAACACACCTTAACCCAGACAGAGCCCAAACTAGCAAATTGGCAATTTTATTTTTCACATTAACACTGGGGAAAGGTTAGGGTTTTTTTTCTTTCCAGATTTAAAATTGGATTTGTAATGTTAGTTTTACAAAATATGCCAGATCTGGCTTATGTAATTTCTATGCGTGCCTATGAAATATGACTTCCAATAATATAACTCTGTGTTTCAGAGGCCTTAACAGGGTGATTAGGCAAAGTAAATGTAACCTTAGCATGGAGCTCATTAATTAAGAGAGTATCTTTGAATAGATGCAGAATCCTTCCTCCTCGTTCACAGTTTACTCCCCCCAAATTTTATCATTCATGCTAGGGAGAATTCTCCCACAACTATTGGGAAAAACTGAATCTTTAATAAAGAGATACACACAAATGTGTCAAGAATACAGGAATACAGAAGGAAGATCAGTGGGAGATCACAGAGACATTAGTACTTACTGGCTGGAAGAAATTACTGTAGCAGGAGGTATTTGGCTTAGAGAAATTCAGACCCAGACAGGGAATGTTTTTAATGGGGAGATCACTGTCAGACTGCAGAAGGCCAGCTTTCTGAGGCACTCTACTTGAATTTTAGGGTATGATTTAATTATTTTTGCTTATACCTAACCAATACTTAAGCAATGCATAAACATTGTTAGTTACTGACCTCTGAAGGAAGGCGGACCTCTCCCTTCCCACTAGGGCAAACATCAGGCAGCCATAGCTTGCAAGCATTTAGTATGCTCACCTACTTACTTTTTACGTAGAGGAAATTGTGGCTGCCACACACAGCATGCTACCACCACTTCCACAAACACAGAGTTGGCTGACAATCAATATTTTTAAAGGGAAACTACTTATGACTATGTTATGGAACCAGGTTCCCAGTCTCTTCTTTTACTAACACAGTTCAACCATGATTCTTAACTACATGAGATTAAAAAAGCAAATTGCAGATTAGCTTTAACACTGGATCCAAACCCACAATTAATTTAAGTGCCCTCCCCCTGTTTTATACACACACACACACACACCACAAGCCAGTATCACCCTTGGAAAACACCAACTAGGAGTCCTTTGACTTCTGACAATTAGGATATAATCATGATTAGGTTAAACCCAATGTTTTCAAATTACCTCCAGGCTACCTCTGCAATTAAATATTCACTCCTATAGCTTCATCAAGCTATAGGAAAAAACTAAGTTTACTATATTGAAACTATGATAGAAATCACTAGAACTGAAATAAGGAAGCGTTTAAAAAATATGCCTACAATTCTATCCCACTAACTTTGGCATTGTGTTCCAAAACTGCAATCCTAAACAGGGTTAAATCCTATTGAATTCAAATGGACTTACTCCCTAGTAAGTGTATTTGAGATGGAAGCCCAAATCAAGCAATAAAATGAGTTACAATGCATTCTGCCTAGCCAGCTTTAGATGAAAGTTGCTAAACAGACACAATGAGCAAGTTTCGGTGCGACTTAATTTCAGTTTCAAAGCCTGAACAAAGTGGTTTGCGGAAAGTCCCACTAGACAGGATATGGAAGATCACTTAAAACGGGTTGCCAACCTTTTCTTTAATGAGAACTACTTCTGAGTAATGAGAAATACTCTGCTACTCTCCCTCCCACCCCAGCATGTTACCAAGTGTTGTTCTGTTCTAGAAAAAGAGTGTGGACTAGGAATAGCTCCAGAAATGAAGCTATTAGCTAAGCAGCATGAAGAAAAATCCTAGAAAACAGAATTCCTGGGTCTTCTAGGGGATGCACAAGTTACTCTGAAGCAACCGGCAAGCTACTAGAAGAGAAGATTATTTGGTTTTTATACCCTATTTTTTTCTACCTTTAAGGAGTCTCAAGGTGTCTTACAGTTGCCTTCCCTTCCCCTTCCCCACAGACACCTTGTGAGGTAGGTTGGGCTGAGAGAGTTCTGAGAGAACTGTGACTAGTCCAAGATTGCCCAGGGGGTTTCATGTGGAGGAGTGGGGAATCAAACCCAGTTTTCGAGATTAGAGTTCACCACTCTTAACCACTATACCACGCTGGACCTCATGAGACTTTCTTTGAGACTTTCTGCTATCCTTTAAAAAAAACCAAAATGCTTCTGATGGGTTCAAAGCTTAATTGTACATCAAATTTTAACCCTAACCCATCAGATCAATCTTGGATTTCTTTCCACTTTTCAACTGAAATTATATTAATATGCAAAGGACAATAAAACTGGAAAGGAGATGTGATTGTGGGGACAGCAACATGTTTTTTTTTCTTCCATTTGGTTATTATTCTCATCCTGGAGATTAGAATGTTGACATTTCTGATATGCCCAATCTTCTTTCGATTATACAACAATCCCGAATATTATTAAAGTAATTTATGTTTGCACACAGATAAGGGATAGGTTGTTATCCAATGAGTATTTCAGTCAGATTAATTTATGGATTCCGTTTAGCTCACAGTAAAATGTTACAACATAGAAATCTTATTGTCTAAATCCCCAATGTTACTAACTCTGTATTTGCACTGCAACCTTTTCCTCCACTGGGGAAGAAGTTCCTATATATGTTTGTTCCCCATGTGATTACACTATAGCTCTTTTAATGTTCTGTCATATTCGTTCTGCTACTGCCACAAGCAAAATGCCAATATGTCTTACACCATATGCCATTCTCCTCCTTCTGGATGTTTTCCTACTATCTGTTTTTTGTTTTTTATTTGGCCCATATTGCCTTCTGATATCAAACTGGTCAATAATTATACAAACAGCAGGAGCAGGATTAGGAACAACAGATCATCACCAAGGGTCTATTGGCTTGTTTCTACATAAAATCCAAGCGCAGCTGCAAGCTATCGTCCAAAGTCTAAAACATATCCATCATCATATATTCAGAACAACATCCAGCACCATTTTTTTTGCTGTGCAGTCAGTTCTTGATCATCTATATGCTGCTCACATTCTGAATCGTATAAGAAATAATGTGAGGAACCCTGGCATCTCACATTTGAACACTTGAGGTTGAAAATGGGAACTTCAAGTGGAAGAGATATCCAGAACATAACCATGTGCGTTTATGTATATGGCGTTTCTACTTTCTCTCAATCATAGTATTGTCTAATTTAATTTAAGCAGGCTTTCTTATTCTATACAAACATGGTTCTTGGTTATGTTAATTTTTACATTCTTTAGGGATGTGCCTGCTGCATGTTAGAAAAGGACAAAAAGTTTGACGTCAGGCAAGCATTATTCTTTGCTCTACTCCTACAATTAGTTCACAGTGTACTAGGATTTTTTCAGGATTCCAGTTGGACCAAGTTAAACACACACAAAATTTAAAAGGTTAACTAAGCACAGCAGCAAAACAATAAAATTTGCAACAAAGTACACACAAACACATTACATTACATTACATTACCCATGTACATCAATGGTATCAGCTGAAAGATGCTGGTGGCTGGCCATTCAGTTCAGTGACAGAGGGCGAAAGCAGATGGGTCATTGGGGAGATGGCAGGAGCAAACAGATACCCATGTTTGTGCTTGGATTTGCTCCTGCCATGTTGGAGAACATAAAATAAATTGATCATACATGAAATCTGATTTATTGGGGGTTGGTTTTCTCAGAGTATTCTCTCCTACTACTGAATGTTATTATTTCCCTCAGACCAAACAAGCCAAATTTAATGGAAAATATCCCCATTACTTTCAATAAGTAGTTTAAAAGGTCATGTGTGCCATCTTCTAGAAATACACAGATGATTCAACGACATCAGCTCTTTTTTCATGCGAATGGGTGCAGAATGGCCTTGGGCAAGGTACTGGTAATTCCTAATGACGAGGATGATCAGGGGCCTAGAGACTAAGCCCTACGAGGAAAGGCTGAGGGACTTGGGAATGTTCAGTGTGGCGAAGAGGAGGTTGAGGAGGGACACGATTGCTCTCTTTAAGTATTTGAAGTGCTTAGAGGAGGGCAGGGGACTTGCAATAATGGGTTTAAATTATGGGTGGAAAGGTATTGGCTGGATATTAGGGGAAAAAATATTTTATAGTGATAGTAGTTCAACAGTGGAATTGTCTGCCTAGGGAGGTGATTAGCTCACTGCCAGTCTTCAAGCAGTGGCTGGACAAACATTTGTCAGGGATGCTCTAGGCTGATCCTGCATTGAGCAGGGTGTTGGACTAGATGGCCTGCATGGGTCCTTTCCAACTGTATGATTCTATGAATTCTATGGCTGTGTAGTCTTCTTTCTGACTATCTTGCTTCCTCTGATTCACTCTGTTCTATTAATTTACATATGATCCAGCTTTTCCCAAAAAATCAATGAGGAAAAGATTCTGATAGTCACCTTGGTTTGTTTGATCATAAAATATTTATCTCTTTCTCCAAGATAGTTCTCCAAATTTCCAGACAGCATGTAGCAAGACCTCCAAGAATGATCTTCTGAACTCTTGTCAGTTTGACCATAAATTAGTAAACCTCCTGTTCACAGACCTTAGGCCCCACTTTTATGTGTACTGAGGGGAACAGAGGCAGAGATTCAGACTGGCTCTATGAAAGAGAACTGATGGTCCAGGGTTTGAGATTTATCAGGTGCCTTTACTGTATTTAAATCTATTGAAGTCCAGTGGACTTAATATGCACAACTCCATCCATTCACCTGTAAATTGGGGGGAAACGAGTGTGGAGAAAATGGGAGCCGACCTTGGTCAAATTCTGCTAGCTTGGCTACAACATGGTAAATCAGCCAGACTGTGAGACAAAGGGTTGGATCCAACCGGTTTTTTAGCTGGTGAAAAAGAGAAGAGACCTTTGACCACCAAAAAGACCCTTTGACCACCAAAAAGACTGTGCTGTGGGATGATGGGACCTGCCTGGACCAACACCATGTGGGATAGGGCCAGTAAAGAAGGAAAATGAGTGCTATTGAGCTAAAAAAACCTAGCTGGATCCAATGCAATTGCTGAAAGAAATGCAGCAAGGTGTGGGAGCAGGAAAAATTAGCTCCCCTAGGCAAAATACATCCCTCAAAAAAAAAAAAAAAAAAAAAGGAAGGAAAAAAGCAGCCCCTCTCTCCAGTTGAAGATCCTTAGAAATGAAGAAAAACTCATGACAATTCATGCCTCCTTGTTTCCACTGCAAGTTCGAATTTATTACAATGAAGGGTTCTTTCCTTTCTATCTGAAATTTGATGGTGAGGATCCTGGCTGGTGTTCATTTCCAAGAAGTTTTATCTGCATGGGTTGGGGACAGAAATAACCTCAAGAAAATTGTTTTCTACTGAAATATGTGGAAAGTACTATTACACTGATTTCCTAATATGACTTGGTATAATATTAAAGATCCGCACTAAATCTATTAAAAGCACATAACTAAATCCAATTTCACCTTTTTATCCAGCTCCTTAGTTTCAGGAGGAGTGAAACTCTGCACAGAGCACTTTTCAGAACAATATAAAAACTGTGGAATCTCACTTATCTGTAGTTCTTTTGCATGGTCTCACAACTGCATGGTAGCAAAAACAAAAATGTAGATTGCTGTCCCTTCAGCCTGCTGCTTCTACTATTTTAACTTTTCTGTGATTTATTTTCCAGATTACTAAGATCATGTTCCACTGGTTCTAGTAATGTTTTGCTGTTGTTTTTGATGTGCTTTATTTCCTTTATTGGTTTAAACATTTCCTTTATGTAAACAGCCCCAAGAGCTGTTTTAGTTGAGAGGTAGAATATAGATTTCTTAAATAAATAAATAATAAAGTCCGTTGGAGTGCACTTTTGTGTAGCTTGTTATGGTATTATGGTGCACACACACACACACACACACTTTCACCAGTAGATGAAGAATGACTTTCACCAATCCTCCCTTCCACTGCAGATGCACATGGCACCCTGTGCTGTTCCAGGAAGTCCATCAAACTCCAGGGACAACACTACATGCGCCATAGTGAGCAGAAGTTGGAAGGTGGGAAACTTCTGTACCACAGCCTAGGTTTACCAGATACAATCTATGATGTTTAAAACAACAGAGTACCGGTAGTGCTTAAAATAAACTCTAAAATTGTTAAGTAAAAGCAAAATATGTGACAATAATAGAAACCTTTAAAAAATAAAAAGTCACATAGAATGCAGTTCCAGAAAATGACAAGCATCAGTCTACTGTTTTAAAAATAAATGTGGCGTATTATCCATAAATAGAAGTGAGATACACAGTCAACAGCAAGATGGTTATAATACACAAATCACTACAAGTAAAAGATAATAATGTTTCATGGCCATTTATGTATCTAGAAAACTGCCTTGGATTGGCAGCAGTTCTCCAAGGTTTAAGACAGAGGGGGTCTTTCCCAGCACCAGTCACCTGAGTTCCTTTAACTGGAGACAGCAGCAGTAATTGCAAATGGGATATTCTGTATGCAAAGCATATATTATGCCAGTTAGCTGCATCCCCTCCCCAAGCTGCAGCCCCAAATAAACTTTCACACTTACCTGTAGTGGTGTGGCTTCTACTGAAAAACACCTCCCATCTATGCAGATGAGAGTCCTTTAGTATTTTGGTCAGCTGGTTCCAGGTGTGAAAATAAGACTGTATGAGTCAGGTAGAAATGATACTTCCCATTTTCTGCTTCAAGACCCCTGACAGAGAAAGTACCAGTCAGAAATGTGAGTTACTTTCACCCAAGGCTAGATTGTATGGAGTAGATACCAATGCACCTAATTTTCAGGAAGGGGCAACTGTGTCATGGGTATATTCTGGCCAGCCCACATGGAAAATTCATTCTTCCATTATTTACAATTGGTCACTTCAAATAAATGCTCCAGTTCTAGTATCTAGTAGTATTTTGTTCTCACTTCCACTGCATCATAACTTCTGTAGTTTTAAGGCTACATTACTAGACATCATTATGCTGTTTGATTAAACCTACAGGGGGAAAATCCACAAGCGCTCCTATGTAGATTTTCAAAATTTGACATGTGAACCACTTTTACTCAATTTCTGGGGGTGAAAGTGGTATATAAATACATTAAATAAATATCTCGGTCATCATTTCAATTAGGTCAGTTTAAACAATTATTTCTTATGAGTCACTGAATACAGTCACATTTTGCCATCATTCATTTTTAAATTAACTGTGGTTTCTTGCCTTCTATAATCAATAGTGGGTTGGTTTACAAGAAAGTTTACTGTTTTATTGCCTTTTGGGTCAATACAACGATGTAAAACATGTTTAATCTATAGAAAGTAAATCAGAGTTCAAGTTGGAGTAAAAAGTCCTTGGAGAACACAGTATTAATTATGCCAAAACTGTCTATTTTATATATATTCCAAAAGATTCTGGAACTTCTGGTAACTTGCCACAGTCACAAAAGCAGAAAGTTTTCTCTAAACCTTATATCCTATATCATCAGCTTTCATGTGATATTAGCTGGCCAGGATAACAATTCTTTCATCCCTGTCTATACTACACATTTCTATAGCTGTGTATCTACCTTATTACCCGGTGATATTAGACTCTCAAGTCTATGGCCAAACCTCATGCTTATTTATTTTGAAATAAACCCCACTGGGGTTCAATGGGGCTTTCTTCAAGTAAGGTTGCTGCTGTAAATATAGTAAGGTTCTTCCCTCAAAGATCATAGTAATAATTGATTCTAACACAGTCATATTTTCCTGCAAACTACAATGAAGCCCTTTAACATCTATATGCGTCCCCTTGCCTAGTTGGTCTGGAGTTTCGGGCTTGGGTGTCATCAGTATGCTGATGACACCAAGCTATTTCTATTGATGGGTGGCTGGTCAGACACTGCCCTGGGAAATCTGGCCAGGCGACTGGAGGCCATGGCAAAGTGGCTTAAACAGAGTTGCCTGAAACTGAACACTGCAAAGATGGACATCCTGTGGTTGGGTCAGGGTGGCATGGATGGGAATCTCCATCTTCCCACTCTTGATGGGGTGCAGCTTAAACCATCAGCCTCCATCAAGAGTTTGGGAATAACCTTGGATGCCTCCTTATCTATGGAGGCCTGGGTTATGCAAACTGGTAGGATGGTGTTTTACCATCATGGCCAGATCCGGCAGCTAGCCCCCACCTGTCTCGTACCAACCTAGCCATAGTGATCAATGCAATGGTCACCTCTAGGCTAGACTACTGGGGCTGCCCTTGAGGTGGATTCAGAAACTGCAACTAGTCCAGAATGCAGCTGTATGAGTCCTTAGAACATCTTGGACTGCACATGTTCAACTAGTGCTTTGCCAACTTTACTGGCTATAGGTTGAATTCTGGATCAAGTTCAAGGTTCTGGTCTTAACCTTCAAGGCGCTAAATGGTCTGGGACCACCATATCTTCGAGACCACCTCTCCCTATACAACCCCTGGAGGGCTCTACGATCAGCTAATAATATTTTACTAGAGATCCCTAGCCCTAAGAGCATCCAGCTGTCCTTGACCAGGACCAGGGCCATCTCGGGCATGGCCCTGGCTTGGTGGAACTCTCTGTCTAGTGAGACCCGGGCCCTGCGGGATTTAGCTACTTTCCACAGGGCCTGCATGTCAGAGGTGTTCCACCAGGCCTATGGTTGAAAACAGCAGCAGTACCATTGGAGTATTGCCCTCCCCTTCCTCTCCTCTTTCCTTTCCTTTCCTTTCCTTTCCTTTCTTCTCCTCCCCTTCCCCCTTTGCCCCTCTTCCCTCCCCTTTCCTTCCCTCCCTCCCTCCTTTCCTCCTCCTCCCCCCTTTTCCCTTTCCCCCTTCCCATTTCGGGGGCTAGGGTTGCTAGGTCCCTCTTCGGCACTGGTGGGAGATTTTTGAGGCGCGACCTGAGGATGGCAGGGGTGTTTTTTTGGTGGGGTGAGATACTTCATTACCATAGAGTCCAATTGCCAAAGCGGCCATTTTTTCCAGGTGAACTGATCTTTATTGGCTGGAGATCAGTTGTAATAGTGGGAGATCTCCAGCCAGTACCTGGAGATTGGCAACCCTATTGGGGGCTGATGATCCTATTCTAAACCCTTTCTTCCCCATATGTCCAGGTCCATTGCCCCCCTCCCTGAGATTTGAGATTTGTAATATGGGCATGACATTGTAACAACTAGCCCAACCATATCATGATCGCTCCTTGCAAGGGAGACTATGGGTCATGCCTGTGAACTGCAAGGCTGCAGTCAGAAATGAATAAGGGCACAGTCTGATGAAGCGAAGTTTACTCTGCGAAACAAGGATAAGACAACCGGGAACTTGTAATCATATTTTGTGCCATAATTACCATAACAACAACAACGCGAAGTTACAGAAGCTAGCATTTGAAACCGGCTTACCAGCAGGAACGGGATTGGAGCCACCGGATTGGTTTACGCGGGATCAGCTGACCGCGATTGGAAACAATCTTGATTTATACTGCCTGAGTTGTGGCGAATTGAAATATATCCAATAAGACTTTGCGACCCGACTGCTGGTTGTAAGAATGATTCCCCCGGGGGTTTGTATGTTCTGAGATGAATGTATTATTTGAAGAAAATTGTTTATGTACATAGAGTTTTAAGCCTATAATTTTCAACACGTTTAGGCTATTTGCAGCTCAGAACTTTAGTGAGAAGAGTGCTACGCATATACATGTGCATATTGTGAAAAAATATAAGTAAATTTGCATAAGTTAAAACGATCAGTGGCTGTGTACTGAAATTATTTCCTTAGGGATTTACTAGTACCTGGAGATTGGCAACCCTATTGGGGGCTGATGATCCTATTCTAAACCCTTTCTTCCCCATATGTCCAGGTCCATTGCCCCCCTCCCTGAGATTTGAGATTTGTAATATGGGCATGACATTGTAACAACTAGCCCAACCATATCATCATCGCTCCTTGCAAGGGAAACTGGGTGCCAAAGTTAGATTCTTAGAATTACAGCATGCTAAGGTTTTATTATGTTTTAGAATGTTTTCAAAATATGATTGATTGTTTTATTTATATTTTAAGTAAATGTTATGTGTATTTAACTGTGTTGGTAGCTGCCTTGAGCCTGGCCTGGCTGGGGGAGGGTGGGGTATAAAATAACATGAAAAACAACAACAACAATAACAAGTAGTAGTAGTAGTAAAATTGGTGGACCTTTTTGCTTTTGGCTCTGTCTTCTTTTAATTTAACATGACCATTTATTAACATCGCATTAATAATTAGAAGCAGTTATACATAAGAAATCTAGTGTTTATAAAACATTCCATCTTTGAGCTGTCTGGAACAATACATGGCCTGACTTGGAGCTTGGATTTACTTTAATTTCTTTGCAATTAGCATACATGAAAGGCATTCTACTATTTACTATTTACAGTTTACTATGAGTTTATTCAAGACAAGGACTATGTAATTTAGTTGCCAAACCAATTAAGTGAAGCAGTACTAATATAAGAGGGATTTTTTAGTCACTTGTCTTATACTGGCTAAATCGGACTGCACAATTAATGGGTGCTTAGCTATGCAGGAAGACTAATAATCTTACAAAACATTTCAGTTGCCATGTGGGGATTTCTGAATGTACTTAATAGAATTTATTTCCTAACAAGCTGTAGGTGAGAGGTTGGAAGTCAACATAATTCATCTTGCTCATGTTTGTACTGGAGAACACTAGCATGTCATGATGCATGTAGAATTCCTAGTCATGCTTTGCAGTGTTATAAGGATAACAGTTTTAATTTCCTTAAAGAGCAGTCCCTGGGACCCTTCTTGTTCAATCTGACTCCTCTGTTGAAAATTGTGCCTGACAGATAGAGATATGAGATATTGGCTACAATATCCTCTTTCCTAGTTACTTGTTCAAAATATTTCCTTTTGAAGCCTCTGGTATTCCCCAGAAGAAACATTAACTCTAAGTGGCATTACAGAAGGATCACATGATGTAGCATTTAATTTTTTGTTTTTTTTAGTATTTCCAAGGGTCTTGCAATTGCATAAGAAAATAGTGTCAGAGGCAAATGAAAAGCTGCAACTAATGCAATAGTTTATATGTTGTGATCATAAAAAACATGTATGTTTACTTGGAAGTAGGTCCCATTGATTAAAACATGTTCAAAGAAAAATTAATGGAATTGAAGCCATAGTGCATATATACATAGTACAGGGCTTCTCTACTTTTACTTCTCTTTTAGTACCTCTAGAGGAGCCCCATGGCACAAGAGTGGTAAGCTGCAGTACTGCAGTCCAAGCTCTGCTCACGACCTGAGTTCGATCCCAAAAGAAGTTGGTTTCAGGTAGCCGGCTCAAGGTTGACTCAGCCTTCCATCCTTCCAAGGTCGGTCAAATGAGTACCCAGATTGCTGGGGGTAAAGGGAAGATGACTGGGGAAGGCACTGGCAAACCACCCCATAAACAAAGTCTGCCTAGTAAACGTCGGGATGTGACGTCACCCCATGGGTCAGGAATGACCTGGTGCTTGCACAGGGGACCTTTACCTTTATACATCTAGTGGATAAAGACTTAGTGCCTCTAAATCTAGTAGATATACGAGGGGAGTGCAATCCAGTCGATTCTCCTAGACCTCTCAGTGGCTTTTGATATCATTGATCATGGTATCCTTCTGGACTACTTTTCAGGGTTGGGACTGGGAGGCACTGCTTTGTGTTTGTTTTGGACCTACTTGCAAGGTAGGTTTCAGAAGGTGGTGCAACAGGACTGCTGCTTGGCCCCTTGGCCTCTGGGGCCTAACTAGGTTCCATCTTGTCTCTTATGCTCTGTAATATCTACATGAAAATGCTGGCACAAGGTTTGGGCTATGCACCCAGCTTTATCTCACCCTTCCAGAAAGGCTGTGGAAACCATGAACATGTGCCTAGAAGTAGTTTTGGAATGGATGTAGGGTTGCCAGGTTCTTCTTTGCCACCGGCGGGAGGTTTTTAAGGCGGTGCTTGAGGAGGGGAGGGGAGGGACTTCAATGCCATAGAGTCCAATTGCCAAAGCAGCCATTTTCTCCAGGTTAACTGATCAGTTGTAATAGCAGGATGTCTCCAGCTAGTAGCTGGAGGTTGGCAACCTTAGATGGATGTGGGCCAATAAACTGAAACTTAATCTTGAGAAAGTAGGGGTGCTACTGGTGGGAGGAAGCACTGGCAAAAGAATTAAGGTGTCTCCTGTCCTGGATGGTGTTGCACTCCCCTAGAGGTGCAGGTTTGTAGATTGAGGGTGCTGCTGGAGCCAGGCCTTCTGCTGGAAAAGCAGAGGGCAGCAGTAGTCAGGGGTGCCTTTCAGTAGCTTTGGATGGTGAGCCAGCTGCATCCTTTCCTGGGCAATTTTTTTTTTTAAAAAATCTCGCCATGGTGGTACGTGGCCTGATTGAATAACCAAAAGGTGGAGATAAAAGATTTTTTAAAACTGGTTAAGGAATACATACTTTTATAATAAAGGAAAATGCAAAATGAATGGTAATATTATATATGTAACACCAGAAGTTGTTTTGTACAAAATAATAATCAAAATACTATAAAAGTTGTTTTGTACCAAATAATAATCAAACCTAAGCTTAACCCTTGCATCCTTTCAAGGGGGTAGGAGCAACCTCTAAGCCAAGGGGTTCAAACTCAATTGTTACTTGGGCCGGATATGACATAAATGTCATTTGGTGGGGCTGGGCCATGCCTTGCCAGCCTGAATCGAGAGTGGGGAGTGGCTGCCTTGGCTGGCTCGTGAGCTGCATAAGAGCTCTCAAGGGGCCAGATCCGGCACGCGGGCCTTGTGTTTGACACCCCTGCTCTAAGCTTTATCAGTGTGTGTTTCTTTGAAAGACTTCTATGCTGCATTCTCTGTTAAAATTATCTTTAGGGCATTCACAGATTTTTTTTTTTAAATGCACAACTATAAAGTCATTTAAAACAAACCACACTAAAACGTTCTAAAACATAGAACCTTATAGCTAAGATTAAAAATACCAATAATAATTAAAACACACAATTAAAATATACAGGACATCACCTACACAGAAAAGCTTTCAAAACAAAATGTCTTTGCTACCACAAAGGAGAAATCATATAGAAGTGCATTCTGTAATGTAGGTGTCATCATGGAGAAAACCATACCCTGTGCTATTATAGTCACATCTCAACAAAGGATGGAATGTGAAGTAAGGCCTTTCTCATGTAAAGATTAAAATGATAAATGTACTGAGCTCACAAATAGTTAGGCAGTCCTGCATTTGTGCTAAGTTGAAGAAACGGGCAGAAGCATTCCACACAAGCCACAATTCTAAACCAGTTTTATGGCATAAGTACATAAACATAAGAACATAAAAAAGGCCCTGCTGGATCAGACCAAGGCCCATCAAGTCCAGCAGTCTGTTCACACAGGGGCCAACCAGGTGCCTTTAGGAAGCCACTAACAAGATGAGTGCAGCAGCACCAACCTGCCTGTGTTCCACCGCACCCAAAATAATAGGCATGCTCCTCTGATACTAGAGAGAATAGGTGTGCAGCATGACCAGTAGGGTTGCCAACCTCCAGGTAGTTGAAGCCAAACAACAGCAGTACAAAACCAATACCACGTATATGGAAAAAGTGAACGTTGTTGCAAGTGAGAAGGTATAACAATTACATACAAACAATATACGTGACACAAAACAGAAGTTTGTGATCCTAATACGAGAGTCTCAAGAATTATAGTCCAAGTCTAGCACACAAAATAAAGACCAAATATCAACATGTAGATCCGGTCTTAATAAGCTGCTGGCGTTAGTAACCATGTATAGTGGGGTTTATATTCTTGGACATGCTCGTTCCCTTGACCCATGTCAAAGGCACAATAATACAGGGATCTGGTTGAGAGGGGGAGGGGAATAACTCTTTTCAAAAAATAAGTGAATTCTCATTTCTATTAATGGACATTTGGATTGAGTATCATTTTGTTAATTTCAACCAGTTATTTGCAAGCATGTATTCAAGGATACCCCTGCAGTTCCTTGATTTGTTGAAAAACATTGCCACTCCAGGGCTTAGTGTGGGGAGCGGGACGAGGTCGACAACACATTGGAATAGAATTGATGCATTTAAACAACGTAACATTAAAACATTAGACAGAATAATTTATTTGAAGAAAGATTTTATTTTGGAGAAATTTTGGCCACAGCTTAATTGGCAACAGCTGAAATGCATTGGCACCGCATGTGGGCTAAAGCAGTGACATCATTTTACCCCAATGCTCCTGATGTCATCCTACTCCCAGCGCACCTGCTGGAGTAGCATGGAGATGGCAGAACACAGGTTACACCTGGATGTGAGCCACTTGGTGATTCCTCTGCCACTTGGGAGGAGGCTGTTTGGACAGCCCTTCAATAGGGCATATCCTTCCCTGAGCCTCCCCCAAAATCCCTTAATGGGACCCCCCAATGGGGAAAAGGGGGCACGCAGGCTGCCTTTTCTGAAACTGATTCCAGCCCACTGCTAAAAACCACCTAAGCTGTGACGATTAACAATTTTAAAGCAAAACCTTATACCTAGGGAGGGAGGGAGGGATGGGCAAACCTGAAGGCAGTCTGCGCAGAGGCAGAAGCATGCCTCTTTAAATCCCGTCTGGCCGGACTGGGGGGAAAGCTTCCCCCCAGTCCGGCCAAACCATCCTTCCTGTCCTCTCTGCTTCTCCTGGATTGGCTTGTTTGAGCCTCTTGCAGAGGGCTGATTGGCCCCTGAATGCCTGGGGAAGCCCAGGCGCGCCGCACTCTGGAGAGCGGGTGGCGAAACAGCCGCTCATCCCTCCAACGCCGTGGAAGCTTGCCAGCTCTGCTGCCTTTTGTGGCTTCTCCCCATCCTCCTCCCCCCCGCCCGGTGGCAAATCCAGACTCTGGGTGAGGGCCCAGAACCGTGCTTCTGGGAGTCATCCACATACAGGTAACACTGGTCAACATACCAATAACATTGTACTTTAAACTGGATACAGTCTTGCTCCAGCAGGGAAATTTCATGTCAGAACCTTGTGATACCCATAGGATGAATCTCCTAGGATACAAAACAATCAATCAGTAATACTTTCTGGGAATGACCAGTTATGCCAGGTAATTTTATTTCAGAGTGTATGTAACTTCATATGTAAGTACATGGAATACATTGTGTGTACTTTTTTGTAGAACCAGGTATTTAGAAGACAGGTGTGTTCTACCAAGGGTAGAACAAGCAAAAAATATTTTTTTGTCTGTAAACTATCAGTATTTTAGCATATTTTCAGGGTAAACTACAGTACACTGTTTACGTACTTTTGTATCCTCCATTACAACCCCTAAAGCCTGAAAATACTTTCTGCATAATCTGAAATTAAACTATCATTGATGAACATTATTATTTCTCTCTCTCTCCCTTACACACACACTTTTAATATGCAGACATTTTGCTTGGGGCTCATCAGTTTTACCATGGTAGACAGGTGCTCTCATTATTCAAATAGACTCAGCAGAGATTGTTCAGAGATTCAGTATTTGGCAAAAGATTAAATAAACCTGTTTCCATATGCAAATACTGTTAAAACATGAGCAGCAGTCATGTTTTTATTTTTACATTTATTCATTTTGGGCACAGCAAAATGCATTTTGAATTGGCCTTGGTGTTGACATTAAAAAGTATTCAGATAAATGTTATTTGGAAACTATTTGTGTTCCTTTGATCTGATGATTTAACCATTGCAAAGTACAATCCTGATTCCGTTTTCAAAGTTCTGTTATGGCTAAAGACATATTCCAGCAACAACAGAGTTAAGTTAAATAAATTATCTCATTACCACCCTCACCATAGGAGAATTATGAAAAAACATAATTCAGTGGCGACAGCTGCTGAAGAGTTAAAATCATTCCATGAATTGTTTGGATTATGAACATATCCTAGTGTGTTTGTAATCTTAAATAAATTCAGATGACCCCACAACATTAACAAGAGTTGGTTAATAGCTTGGAACTTAATCTCTGGTGTCATTAAATATTTGGGCAATTTATAATGAATCTTTGTGCTGTTGTTGTTGTTTCATTTGCCTCAGAGTACCACAAGAACATCTTTGGTGTAGAGATTAAACAAATGCAGTTTATGTATTGTGAGACAGCTTTAGGTTTATATTTATAGCCTGCCTTGTGTTGATCTTTTTAGCTCCCATTTTTCAGTGTGTTCTTTCATTTTATAGCATAATCTTTGGATACTGCAATACACACATGTTGGATTTCCTTGCAAACTTCATCCAACTGCTGCAACCATATTATTCACAAGAACTGGCCAAGGAGACCACATTTTACTATTGTTGAAACTGTTATATTGGTTACCAGTTAGGCCGGTAGATAATAATGTAAATTTGTGTCAATTAAGACTGAAGGTTTCATAGGATCAAATAATTATTAGTACCAGAAATCTCCTGCAATCAGTAAACTTAGATCTGAAAAGAAAGTCTAGACTTCAGACACATTTATCACCAAAATTGCCAGTTATGAGAACTAGGCAGAATTCATAATCCTGGTGGCAACCTTTATGTACCCAAATTGACTGGGCCCTAGCTATATAAATAAATGTCTTCTTTCAAATATTTCATGTTTTCAAATGACATAGATTTCCAAAAGAATAATTACTGAAGGTTCAATATTAGGGTTGCTAGAGATCTCCTGCTATTACAGCTGATCTCCGGATGACGGAACATGAAGGCAGAAAAAAACCCTAACCGAAGTTAATCCCAGAGTAAGGCAGTGCCGTTTATGATTTCTTAAAAACCACTTTTTAATTAGAAGAACCATTTTTCCCCCACCAGCACCAGAGATAATCCCTCTTGGAGTTTAAAAATCTTTAAATGAAGCAAAGAGCAATGCTGTCTCATCTGAATCTTTTCCTCTCATCAAGTATGTCCATACATTAACCCACTACCAAAGCAGTACTGGAGTTACAACCATCAGCTTGTGTGAAAGAATGCTGAAAAATGAACACATCCCAAGATTACTGTTGGCTGGACTTAGCGTACCATTAAGTTCATTGTCAGAGAGCTTTTTTGTGTTGTCTGAATGGCTTGATACTGCTATCTGTCTTTATCCTCAGACAGACATGTTGAAAGGTTTCAAGGCCTACTACAGCTTGAAGAAGTTAATGAGCAGACTCTAAAATACATTGACGGGTATGTTTCTAACTGTGAAGACTCAGCCAGGATCCAAATTCCTGCTTTCCCTTTTTCCTGAAAAGTGGCCTTGTAATGCTACTAAAAGGCTGCTGCTGATTTTTAAAATAAAGTATATTTTAATCAGGTCATCAGATGCATAACTGTTACAAAGACCTTTTTGTGACTTTTCTAATGCAGAAAGTCCTTTCTTCTCAGAGCCTTAGTTTAACCATGATTTTTAAATTTGGTAACACTGAGTAATTCCTGAAGCAAAGCTGTATCCAGCCTACAAAACATAAATGTGAACATATTGTAATTATTTTACTTTGGAATGTGTTGAAATGCAATTGTCTCTTCACTTTCCAAGTGTGAAATAAAATGGATCTAACATGCATACTAATACAATTGTGCTGAATTTGGTTGAAAAATACTCTCTAGTAATACACACTGTTTCTAATATTCATTTTTATACCCATTAAAACATTATTTTCATTAGCCATGATGACAATTAAACATCTAAGCATGCAGTATGTGTAAATATTCAGATTTTTATTGGCCAGAAAGTGAAATGTCCTTTGTGATAAACATCCTTAGAAAAACCCAGTCTTGGAATAAGTAGTAACACCAGTAAAGTTTGCAAATAACATGCTCTTAATACAATTTTTAAAATTATGTTCAGAAACCCCTTATCCTGAAACTCTTATTTTGTGGGGTTTATTAACAAGCTGTATTTCAAGCTGATGTCCCAGGACCAAACTACATGATATACTATTTTTCACTAATCAGGTCTAGGTTCCCCAACAACCCAGACCAAATTCTTTTTTTTTCTCTGCAGCACACAGGAACTGTGGGGGAAATAATTTTTAGACTCTGCAGGAGCCTGATTTGGCTTGAGACCACAGCATGGGGGGAGGAGGGACTCGTGCCTTCACCCCACGTCACTTTCCCAAGCTGAAATGGCTCAAAGGGGGAGTTATTTGCATGCCTTTGGAGCAGCTATTTCCATGCATGTTAGCTGTTTTGGATCATGAAAACAGTGCAGGGAGGAAGGCAGGAGTCCTTCCTCCCCACACGCTACAGTCCAGAGCCAACCCAAGAAGAAGAAGAAGAAGAAGAAGAATTGGTTTTTATATGCTGACTTTCTCTGCCACTTAAGGAAGAATCAAACCGGCTTACAATCACCTTCCCTTCCCCTCCCCACAACAGACACCCTGTGAGGTAGGTGAGGCTGAGAGAGAATGACTTGCCCAAGGTCACCCAAGGTCACCCAGTGTGTAGGAGTGGGGAAACAAATCCAGTTTTCCAGATTAGCCTCCACCGCTCATGTGGAGGAGTAGGGAATCAAACCCAGTTCTCCTGATCAGACTCCACCACTCCAAACCACTATAAGGGCCCCACTCTCTTGGGCCCCCCAAAAAAAATTAAAGGAAAAAAAACTGGATGTACATTGTGTTTCTAAAGGAACTTTTGTTTTTGCCAAATGCCAATGTGTTTGCATTATTAAGTTTGTTATGAATAAAAAATCATTAATTATTTCACTATTAATATACTTCTTCTTAATTGCATTTCAGTTCAACAATTACTTTGATAAAATACATATTTTGTTATGTGCAAATGGCTTTAGATACCTATTAGGTCCATAAATTACCATATAGCATATATTCAACACAAAAAACAGCGACAATTTGTTGTTGACAAAGGACAGCTGGACATATAAAGGGCCCCATTACCTTCAATAGCTTAGGGCCTCATCAAACCTAAATCCCGCCCTGCAAGAGATGAAAGAATTGTCACCTGCAGCATGCAAATAGCCAGCACTCAATTCTTGGCCATCCTTTCCTAATTTTGCCACAATTAAGTTCAAAAAGCCACATCTTCACCTTGTATCTTGCTTTACAGATCAATGAAAATAACTCAGCCTTATAGATTCACTCAGATCAATTTATTAGCATAGTTCGATTATTTTGAGCTAATCTATGTAACAAGAGCAATTGATCTGAGCTGACTCTAACACAAGATCTCTCCCATTAGTTTTACATTTGGAGGCAGTATGCGCACAGGTGGGAGAAAAGAGCATCTGCAGCTGGCGCTTTGTTGTCTTTTCTTCGCCCTTGTTCCCACCGCCAAATAGGCAAGAAGATTTTTAAACTGCAAGCAGCTTGTCTCTTTGGCAGTGTTATCGTAATATTTCTGACTCCACAGATAAGATGAGCAGAATGAGGAATGGCTTAAAACAACCTTCATATGAAGAGCAACTAAAATATCCTGTAGAACAGTCTAGATCTATGGCCATGTGGTCTGAGGGTAAACCCTTAACTTCCCAGTTCCCTAGCTTAGCACTGTTAAATGTCAGGGAATGTCTCTAAATTGTAAATTCTTTCACTACAGTTACTCCTGCAGTGAAACTGGAAAATGGATCTCCAGTTCAGGGTGTGGTTCTCTTCTAAAATTGTACATCCCTTCTTTGGAATCAGGACATAGTTCCCAGCTGAGATGCTGGCCACTGTCAAAGTTGTACAATCTTCTTGTATTGTCTGTCATTTCCCCTTGTGAATTGCCAGAAGAAAGCAGATATGAAGCACATACAGATGTACTACTGTTTTTTTTTACCTGGCTGCAGCTGCAGCTACAGGAATGCACAAGATCAAGTCAAATGCAGTAGGATATATGTATCCTATCAAGTCCATTCTTTTGTCAATTTGTCACTGTTAGGGTCAACACTACCACTTTGTAGTAAGCCCATAAAGTGCATTTCATGCTTTTATGAAACAGCCATGGTTTGAGATGTGATATATCATTTGTAAAAGTCAGACAAAGAATCACTTACTTGGAAGAGAGGGGGAAATAGCCAAAAGACCTAAAGATTTAGCACAGTGGTAAGAAATATACAAGGAGAGCCAGTGGGGTACAATGGTTAGGGTGTCAGACTAGGAGCTGGGAGATATAAAACCATAAGCCATAAAACAACTCAATTAATTTAAAAGATGGACACAGTATATACGTGCTTACTGTGGCAGGTAATGCCAACCATAAGCATATAATTGGTTTGGCTACCCACCCCCAATAGATCAATCTCACCTGCGGCCGTCCTCAACCATAGGCCCGGCGGAATAGCTCTGTCTTACAGGCCCTGTGGAACTCTTTCAAGCCCCGCAGGGCCCTGATGTTACTAGGCAGAGCATTCCACCAGGCTGGGGCCAGGGCTGAAAAGGCCCTGGCCCAGGTCGAGGACAGCCGCACACTCCTCGGGCCGGGGACCACCAACAGATTATTATCAGCAGAGCTTAATGCTCTTCGGGGGGTATACCAGGAGAGGTGGTCCCGAAGATACAAGGGTCCCAGACCGTGTAAGGCTTTAAAGGTTAAAACCAGCACCTTAAATCTGATCCGATACTCCAGCTGGAGCCAGTGGAGTCGGAGTACTGGCTGTATATGTTCCCTGGGCGAGGAGCCTCGCCGCCGCATTCTGTACCAGCTGGAGCCTTCAGGTGAGTCTCAAGGGCAGCCCTACGTAGAGCAAGTTACAGTAGTACAAAAAAAAATCAGTAAATTTTGGGTTCAGGTTTATTGGGGCCCTTTCCCCAGTAAACCCAGAATAAGCTAAATACTCATACTGGTAAAGGGGTATTTCGGCTTCCTCAGGAAGCCCTCCTTTGTAGGTTTTAAAGCAAAGGCTAGATGGCTATCTGACAACAATGCTGATTCTGTGAATTTTCCTCCAGGCCAGATTGGCCAGGGATCCTGGAGGTCTGTTGTTGCCATCTTCTTGGCATGGAGTAAGGGTCACTGGTGGTGTGTGTGGGGGCGGGAGGTAGTTGAAATCTCCTGCATTATGCAGGGGGTTGGACTAGATGATTCTGGTGGTCCCTTCCAACTCTATGATTCTATGAATCTATCTTCTTTCTGTCTCTTGAAGATGTGACTGCAAACTGAAGCAAGGTCTAGTGGATCCTAAAAAATCACAGTGCTCAAATGCTGTATATTGTGAGGCTGGAGAAAAAGAGAAGTGCCAGGGTAACTGGTGAAGAGAAAAAATTGCTAGGGGTAGTGGAACAAAGAAAAAAATTGGTGGGGAAAAGGAGGGGAAGTAAAAAAGAAGTGAAGGAAAATCAGAGGCAAGCTATACACTAGGTGATCCTAAAAAAGGACATGGGCAGGCAGGTAAGGAAGTTAACAGATCACTTGCTTGCTGGGTCTAGAGACTAGAAAGGGAACTATTTCTATTCTTTATGCAGCATCATGACCTCAGAACACAGAGGATAAGCAGTATCACAGGACATGAAATCCCATATTGATTTGAGATCAGCCAATTCTTGAACGGCAGATTCTAGTTTATATATAATCAGGAAGGATCAACATGATAGTTCCACAAAATAGCATACTGCTTTAGTTTTAAAACACTCCCTTCTGGGATCAATCCATTTAATTAAACACTGCTGTTCATTAGATACTTCTGCCTCACCAGGAGGTCGCTTTCCACTTTCCTTTCAACTGGTTGTATTTCATTTCCTTGTAGTATATATTGACATGAAATAATGTGAGACCTGAGGACAGCAGTAACTTGATATGGTCAAAAATCGGAATGGGTATCTTGAAATATCAATTTTGTATGGAGGTGGTCAATTTTTAGCCTTTGTACACTAGCGATCACAGAATAGAGGACAGAATGTGTAGAATTTGGGAAATTGTTTTCTGCAAGCATCCTGTTCTGTTCTCTATTACCATATCAAGAACAATCACTCTTGAAGCATATACTTGAAAAGATAAGATCCATACAATCTCAGACATGTACTTTGTGCTATTCTTTCAACAAGGAAATAACCCCCAACTTCCATCCTTTCAGTTTATTTTGGACAGAAGCTGAGATATACATTCAGAAATTCTTTGTCCCCTTACTTGAAGTTGTTTGAAGCAGCATTTGTGCATGTATGCACACAAATCCAACAATACCCTCATCAATCTATTTTCCTTTATGGCAACACATAAACTGACAGCCTGATGTGACAATTTTTTAAACACCTTGTTAATAAAACTGTTCATATAGGCTCTGATTTGGATGTAGGATAATTACTCAGTGTTCCAGCTCTTCTTGCAGTTGGTTGGATGAGTTTCAGTTATCTCAGTTTAAATGTACAGGCGCAGTCTGTCACTTACTTATTAAATTCTTGTCCATCTTGGATCCAGACTAGTATTTTCACAACCCCAAGGCCTTCCATGCTGTTGTTTTACATTTGTGAATGTCATTTAGATTTCTTCCTTCTTCCTGCCTGCCCTAATAGATTTCCAGGCAGAATATTAGCCAAAGACCAATTACTATATCCCTAGTCTTAAACCCCTAGTCTGAATTTTTTTGATTGCATACAGACAAAAAAAAAGGAGCATCTTTGCAAATCATTAATTGCACATTGCTGTTGGATACTCTCATCCAAACAGCATGGCTAGGGGGGAAAAACTACAATTATAGCGTATAGCTAGGCTATTCCTGTGTATTCCATTGTTCTTGGATGCATCAGATTTCTACAATACCGTGAACAAAACATTTTCTTAGACAGAGCTATCAATAATAATAGCAAACCTAGCCTTATCTGTTGGTGTGATGAGGTAAAACTCTTAGAATTTAAACAGACTGCAGGGTTAAGAGAAGCATTCTCACATGAGATAAGTACTTACAGACAATAAAATAACGATAATAAATTGGAAGAGATCTAAAAACCATTCTGGGAATTTATCAGGCCTTGAAAATAGGCCATCTATGCAAGCAAAAAACGATTAGTCCTTACTAGTTCTATCCTCTGCTTCTCCCTGCTTTTACCTTTGTGAAATTATAGTTTAAAAATAATAAAATGGTACAGAGTAAAAATATCTGAAGGTTTTATTTCAATAGATGACAATGAAACTGACTGAGCACTGACCAATCATCCCTCTAAGAAACTGCCATCATAACTTTTAAAGAAAGGTTTGCTGAACAATCTTATGGGCTTGTTGCTGGTTGTTCCTCTGTTCTTTTTAGAATAAATTATTTGAGATGAGAACTAGAACAAATGGACACATACAGCATTTAAAAACAGTAATACAAATATTTAAAATTGTTAACTGATTTTCTTCTGGGTTCACTTCCAAGTAGGGCTGTCAAAAAAAAAAAATTCGGTACAGTTCGGATTCGGCCGAATTTGGCCCTTGTGGGTTCGGTACGTGCTGAAGTCCGAACTCCCCCACTTGGGATCCGTTCAATTCGGCGGGAATTCAAAGTTCGGGAAAAAAATTCGGCCGAATAAAGCCATTAAAAACACAACCGCGCCTTTCCGCGGCTCTGGGGGGGGCATTTTTGGGCTTAGAGGTCCCAAACTTTCAGCAGAGCTTCAAAGGACGTATATTGAAAGACTCCCCAAGTTTTGTAAAGATTGGGTCAGGGGGGGCTGAGATATGGGCCCTGAAAGGGGTCCCCCCCACCCTTAATGTGGATCTCTCCGAAGAGCTTGCCGCCCACGCACAAAGCTCCCGGCCCGACAAACAGCTGATGAGAGCAAGGGCGGGGCAGGTGCTAAGAACTTTGCAAAGCAACACAACTGCAGAGCAACCCCTTTGCAAATATGCAAAGGGCGGGGCAGGTGTGAAGAATTTTGCAAAACAATACAACTGCAAAGCAACACAAGCACGCAATGCAAAACCTTTGCAACAGTGCATAGCAACACCTGACACCTGGGAGTTTGCATACCATGGAAAGGGACAGAGGCAGCTAGCTATGCATAATGAGCAGGAGGGGGTGGAATGTCTCCTTTTGCATTGGACTTGGGACCAGGCAGATGCATTCTTTAAGTCACCATTTGAAAACCAGTTTTGAGCAAGCATCAATAACCTAACTGATCTTATGAATGAGGAAAAACCTGAAGAATAAAAATGAAGCCCCCTCTCAAACCAGGGAGAGAGAGACTGGAGGGGGAACACACACCCCAGGCAGAACCGGCAAAAGCCCCCTTTGGCTTCCCCCCCCCACCCACAGAAACTGCTCCCTCCCCACACACACACACAGACTCTGCTTTCCCCCCCACACACACACAGAAAAGAAAAAATATAGATTAAAGCCCCCAAAGGGGTCTTACTGTGGCTGTCTTCTGTTCCAGCAGGAGGGGCTGGGAGGCTGGGTAATCCAATATGATTCCATTTGTATCCAATATAAGATCCATATGTATGCATCTCTCGAGGGTGATCCATTCATCCCAATAGGGGAAAGGGGAAAGCCCATATCTCGGGGGGGCCCTGACCCAATGTTTACAAAACTTGGGTGGTCTCTTAAAAAGCCTTGACTGAAGCTCCGCCGAAAGTCTGGGATCGGCACACCCAAAAATGCGCCCCCTGCAGCCATGGAAAGAGAAAAGGGGGGGAAGCCAATATTTCAGCCCCCACTGAACCCATCTTTACAAAACTTGGGTGGTCTCTTAAGAGAGATTCTCTGAAGCTATGACAAAAGTTTGGGGGCTGAACCCCCAAAAAAGCGCCCCCTGCAGCCACGAAAATGGAAAAGGGGGGAGAGGAAAAAGGGGTGGAGCCCATATCTCGGGGGGCCCTGACCCAATGTTTACAAAACTTGGGGGGTATCTTAAGAAGCCTAGTCTGATGCTCCGCTGAAAGTTTGGGGTCGGCACACCCAAAAATGCGCCCTCTGCAGCCATGGAAAGAAAAAAGGGGGGAGCCCATATCTCGGGACCCCCTGACCCAATGTTTACAAAACTTGGGTGGTCTCTTAAAAAAACCTGTCTGAATATCACCTGAAAGTTTGGGGTCGGTACCCCAAAAATGCGCCCCCTGCAGCCACGGAAAGGAGCGAATGTGCATAAGCACCCCCTCACACACACGAGGATTTCCCTCTCTCTCTCTCTTTCCCCGGCCGGCCGCACATCAGCTGATTCCTCCAGCACTCAATCCTGACTGATTGGCCAGAAGAAGACCCAGCTTGGCCACCGATTGGCCGGGGGAGGAGAATGCTGCTTACTGACGGTTATGCTGCTTACTGACTGCCGAATTGGCCGAATTTATTCGCCGAACTCCCGAACTCGCTGAATTCGGCCCCCCCGGTTGCCCGCCAGTTTTGAGTTCGGATCCGTCCGAACTAAAAACCGCCGAATCAAGGGAAATTCGGCTGATTTTCAGTTCGGGCCGAACCGAATTGACAGCCCTACTTCCAAGTAATGGGGATTACCCTTAAAGTTCTTCATGGCTGGAATCCAACATGTCTAAATACTGCCATCTCCAGATCCTCTGAATAGTCTAGGGATGTCAGCCTCCAGGTGGGACCTGGGGATTCCCCAGAATTACAGCTCATCTCCAGACTGCAGAGATCAGTTTTCCTGTAGAAAGGGGATGCTTGGGAGCGTGGACTTTCTGGCATTGTACCCTACTAAGGTCCCTGTCCTCCCCAGGTTCCATCCCCAAATCTCTAGGAGTTTTTCAACCTGGAGTTGGCAAGCCTACCCCCCATCCCCTGCCGATGGCCAGGGGGGACCTGGCAACCCTAGAACAGTCTCTTAACAATCTCAGGACAGTTAATTAGGGCACTTTCACACATACTGTATAATGCACTTTCAATCCACTTTCAATGAACTCTAAATATCATTTGCAAGTGGATTTTGCCATTTCACACAGTAAAATTTAGCTGCAATGTGCACTGAAAGTGGATTGAAAGTGCATTATTTGGCATGTGTGAAAGCACCCTGTAATCTTACTGTTCAGAAATTGGGCTTTCTCAGAGGCCACCCCTTGTTCTGAAATAGTCTTCCTAAAGCTCTAAGCCAGATCCGTTCCCTCTTAACATTCTGGAAGCCTTGTAAAATGTGCCTTTTTGTAGATATGGTTGGAGCAATGAACTGAAATGTTAAATATAAGACCAATGATTTGTAAGCTGCAAAGCTGGTGATTTTATAATTGCCTTATAATGGACCAGGTTTTCAGTTTTTGCATTTTTATTTTATTTTTTTGCAATTTTTCTTTACCATTGCTTTTTTAGCCAGAAGTGTGGGTTATGAATACATTTAAATACATAAATTTAAGGGTTACAAATGGGTAAAGGGATTACTTAGTTTCTGCCATGGCTCCACACACCACACAGTAAGGGGGAATGGGGTACAGCCCTGGTGGCTTGCTAGCAGCAGCAGAATTCCATTAGGAATTGAGTTGGTGTCTCTTCTATTTCAAGAATGTAGCTTAGGCCTGGCCAGAGGTGCAAACCTTTGGGCAAGAACTAAAGGGCAACAGATGAAGGGTTCTTGGCCCTTGACTCTTAGCCTTGGGTCTGGTGTTAAGCAGCTTGGTGGACAAGGAGCAACCCAGGATATGTTTGTGTTGTATTTATTTTATTTACTTTATAATCTGCCTTCTCACTGAGACTCAAGGCAGGTTACAAAATTTAGCGATGCAATAGGAACTATATCACTCAGTAAGCATTGCAATAAGATTAGATTCACAGTTACAAAATAATGCTATAAAAACAGTATAAGACATAAGTAATATAAAAAGCGGATTACAGAAATTAGAAAACAATGCACTAAAAACTAGAAATACATACAATAAATAGTGCCATAAACTATGTGTGTGTGTGTGTGTGTAAAGTGCCGTCAAGTCGCAGCTGACTCATGGCGACCCCTTTTTGGGGTTTTCATGGCAAGAGACGAACAGAGGTGGTTTGCCAGTGCCTTCCTCTGCACAGCAACCCTGGTATTCCTTGGTGGTCTCCCATCCAAATACTAACCATAGCTCTGCTCTATTCATAAAAATGACCTCCTGAACAATTCTGTTTTACTGCAGCCCTATTCCCTTTATATGAATGCCCTTCTGACCAATTCTGTTTTACATATTCTGCAGAATAACAGAAGTGTGAGGGCCTGCCTGACCTCCTCAGGGTGACCATTTCACAAAGAGGAAGCCAACAGTTTATTTAAATGGCACTGTATAACTTGGATGTTGTATTCTGAGAAATTTTATATAACTGGATTTTGGTTCATTTGGGAAGCAAATCAACATAGAAATGCCCTAAACAAATAAATGAATAAGATTTGCATTAGTTATGAAAGTAGTGGCTCTGTGAAGAACTGCATTTCTGACCAAGAGACCTCCTGACTAGTAGCTGTGAAACAATTGGTGGAGGGGCATATGTGCATCTTCCAGAAATTTGGGAGTTTTTTTGGGCTGCAAATGTAGATCACTGTGCCTAAATTACACACAATTCTTGATTGCATTGAATGATCAGTTGCCATTTCACCTCTTTTCCAATCAACAACTTCCTATATTCTCATTACTACCCATTTGTATGAACAGAAGAGACACCTCTGCACATTTATCTCTTTGAATGCATGGAATTAAACCTTCACTGAAATGTGTGGGAAAGCCCTTGTTACTGAACGAGTTTCATGTTCACAGTGGGACACCTGTGACAGCAAGATTTTCTGGTTCATGTATTTATACATTGTTTTTGTCATGATACTTGCACCAACTATAAATAAAGTTCTCTCTGTAGCTCTTTATAAGTGTGAACATCTTGTAGTATTTTAAGGTTTCAGCTAGTCTCCATAGAAACTGACTGTTGAATGCTTGGGAAACTGGTCTATGTTTTTTGCCATTCCATTTTGCCAGCACTTGGGAGAGAAGGAGTTTAGGTCATTGTCCTTTTGCCAGAGGAAAGAAACCTTTATGGTATTCTTTCTGGTTCATCATTCCTTTTTAAATCAGAAGATTTTCTGGTCAGGAAGTTTGGCGATCCTGTTGCAGCCCTAGGGAATGAGGATATAGATAGTGGCAGTAGACAACAGCTCCCAAACACCCTCTCTTCTTCCTGACTAGGTTGGATGATCTCATTGGATCTAAGAAGCTAAGAGTGTGTCAGCCCTAGTTAGTATTAGGATGGGAGACCACTAAGGAATTCCAGGGTTGCTATGCAGAGGAAGGCAACGGCAAACCACCTCTGTTAGTCAGTCACTTGCCTTGAAAACCCTAAGGAGCTGCCGTAAGTCGGCTGTGACTTGATGGCACTTTACATACACACTCTCACACACCCTCTCCTCTCCCAAGGAACCTCAAATGTTCCTTGGTTTGCTGAGGACTTGGATCAGTGACACAGTAGGGGCAGATAGATCAGAAGTGGAGGATGAATGCATCTCAACATGACTGAGAGAACATTATCATGCCTACCCTCTGGCAGTGATAGTGACAAAGTAAGTTACATTCTCTGTCACCACTGCAATACTGTCCTGCAGTGAATTTCAAGGTTTAAAAAGATATTCCAGGTCGTTGAGGATGCTGACCTGGGAAACATAAAGACCCACCATGACTCTCTTGTGATGCATTATGCAGATAAAATTGCTCACCACAACTTAGATGTCATCAGTAGCTTGGTTCAGGATGTTATTGAAGTCCAGTTTGTTTCTAGTTACATGGATGACATTTAGTTCATGAAGTGGAGAAGCTGATACTTAGAAGTGCAAATCTAAGCTTGGCCCTTGCCTTTTGTGGCTGATAGTATTACATAAGAACATAAGAAAGGCCCTGCTGGATCAGACCAAGACCCATCAAGTCCAGCAGTCTGTTCACACAGTGGCCAACCAGGTGCCTCTAGGAAGCCACTAACAAGACGAGTGCAGCAGCACCATCCTGCCTGTGTTCCACCACATCCAAAATAATAGGCATGCTCCTCTGATACTAGAGAGAATAGGTATGCAGCATGACTAGTATCCATTCTAACTAACAGCCATGAATACCCCTCTCTTCCATGAATATGTCCACTCCCCTCTTAAAGCCCTCCAAGCTGGCAGCCATCACCACATCCTGGGGCAGGGAGTTCCACAATTTAACTATGCGTTGTGTGAAAACAGACTTCCTTTTATCTGTTTTGAATCTTTCACCCTCCAGCTTTAGCAGATGACCCCATGTTCTAGTATTATGGGAGAGGGAGAAAAACCTCTCCCTGTCCACTCTCTCCAAACCATGCATAATTTTATAGACCTCTATCATGTCTCCCCTCAGCCGCCTTCTTTCCAAGCTAAACAGCCCTAAGCGTCTTACCCACTCCCCATAGGACAGTTGCTCTAGTCCCCTAATCATTTTGGTTGCTCTTTTCTGCACCTTCTCAAGCTCTGTAATATCCTTTTTTAGGTGTGGTGACCAGAACTGTACACAGTATTCCAAGTGTGGTCTCACCATAGATTTGTACAAGGGCAGTATGATATCAGCAGTTTTATTCTCTATTCCTCATCGGCCAGCATGGAATTTGCCTTTCTTACAGCAGCTGCACACTGGGTTGACATCTTCATTGAGCTATCCACTACCACCCCAAGATATTGTTCCAGGCCAAGTTGGTTGAGTGGGTCCAGGAGGTAATAAATGCCTTTCTGTAGGTGGGTGTCATTGTGACAGTTGAAGAAGGCATCCCTGGACCTGAAAGACCTAAATAACTGCTGCCTAGTAGTCAACTCAATTTCTGAGCAAGGCACTCAATCAGGTTGTGGTTACTATGCAGCTTCAGGTAGTCTTTGAAGAGATGGGTTTTCTAGACGCATTTCAATCTGGATTCAGGACTGGGTTTGGGGCTGAAATGGACATCATTGCCATGATTTCTTTTAAAAAATAATTACAAACCTCAAATAGAAAAGAAATAGAAAATACAACAACAATGATGGCAGGTCTAATTATAAGAAGTTTCCAAATATCTCAAAATGTGTTCATATGCAAATGTCACCTCTATGCCATACATTCAAATATTGAAAAGGTTGTAAGGTCCTCAATCCATTAGATTATAGGAGGTGGGCATTTATCTCTCCAGTGCTGTAATATAAGTCTTTTAGCACAGTGGGTCCATTCTTGTTGACCATCAGTGAGCCTCCAGGAGACAGGCAAATAGTTTAAAAGTACATATGCATCCTGAAAGATCAATGAATATTCTAATACAAAATTGATATGAGCAGTTATTTCCTCCCAAAAATACTGAAAAACTGGACATGGCCAAAGCATATGTCCTTTAAGAGGCATGTCCTTTAAGTTATAACACCAGCAATTAGACACTTTACTTAGTCCTTTACTGAAAATGGCCTTGATGGATGATTTTTGCCAGGAGAGTGACCTGTTGATTTTCTTGGCCTCTTTGTGTCTTTTGATACAATTGACCATGGTATCCTTCCAGAGGAGCTGGCCAGGTTGCTTTGGTGGCTTATTTATTTAATTATTTAAGGCATTTGCAAGACATGTTCAAGGAGGAGTATTCATGGCTACTAGTAAAAATGGATACTAGTCATGATGTATCCCTATTCTCTCCAGGATCAGAGGAGTGTGCCAAATATATTAGGTGCTGTGAAACATAGGCAGGATGCTGCTGCAGTTGTCTTGTTTGTGGGCTTCGTAGAGGCACCTGGTTGGCCACTGTGTGAACAGACTACTGGACTTGATGGGCCTTGGTCTGACCCAGCAGGGCTTTTCTTATGTTCTAATGGTCTCTGCATGGGGGTGTAGCTAGCACCTGTTCATGGCACATGGTAAAGAGAGCTTCTTACAAGTGGAATTTCCCTCAAGGGTGGCTAATTTCCTTGACAGCTATAAATAACTAAACGTAACCCCAGGTTTCCAGAATGCCTGGTTATAATCAACATTTTGGGCAGCAGATGTATATATAATATAGTGAGATGGATTGGTGATGTGTGGTGAAAAATACAATCTTTGGTGCCTTTTGGTACAGTGGCAGTGATAACAGCTAAGCAATGCCCTCAAGTAAATGCTAGTTGGAACAGAAAGAGAACTACATGTTCAGTCATGCTTCTAATCACAGCTGATGGAACAAATGCTAAATTAACATAAACATCTATGATTCTTCCAAAGAATGGAAATGATTCCCTACTGCCAACTTTCTGAGAAATATATCTTTGGCAGACTTTGTTTCCACTCTCAACAGCAAAAGAACAACTTGTTATAAAAGTTTCAAAGGCAACTTTTAACAGCTGACAACCAGAATAGTTTTCTCATTTAAAAAAACCAGGGAAAATGAAATACTGTAATTTCACTTCCTCCCTATCAACCTTATGCTCAGGACCATACTGAAGGCTGAAAAATATACATTGTTGATGCACAGAACACTAGCAGTACATTTTGCTCGCCCCTTGCATTTCTAAGTCATTTCCGAGTTCAAACAACTGGGCTAAACAACTGAACATCAATTCCACTGGCCACCTACTTTCTAAGTATTAACTTTGGATGACGAAGGTCTTAGAATTTTTCATAACAACCTTTACTGAACCAGACCAAGTCTAGCATGTATCTTGCTTCCCTTAATGTTCATTCAGATGCCTCCAAGAAGCCTATGATAATAGCCTGATGGCAACAGCCTGCCTTTGTTGTTAGCTCTCCAGAAGAATACCTGCATTTAGTGACAATTTGTATAACCCCCTTTTAAATTCAATAAAGCCACATCCTGTGGCAACAGTTGTGTGCATGCAAGTTTATGTTTTTTATCAGAAGACCTGTGATACAACAATACTTCAGAACCTTCACATTGTTGGATATGGATTGTCCTGAATATGTGGATGTCTGTGTAATTTGGCATGCCAACTTGTGGGATTGTTGATTTTGTGCTCATTCGTTTTCACACAAATTGCCATGTGTAGTATAAATACAACTGCTTTGGAATCTTGCCTAGCCTCCAGGTTATGGTAAATAACTCAGCAGGGAATAAGGTGAAGAAGAGTAGAAATGTAAATGGAGGTCAAAAGGTTGGATCTTTGTAAGGATGAAAGATTTCAAAAACCAACATTGCATAAACAGCTGAGACACTGTGGCTATTTTTTTACAAGATAGTTTTATAGCAAATCATTTGAATACACAGTCTTTTGGCACATGGAAATTACAGCCTGTTTGAACAAGAGCAATTGGTTGCTGGGAATCAAAGAGGTACAGTCCTAATATAGGCCATCACAGTTACTTCTGGTGTAGAATTGAACTACTTTTCATTATACTTCCCAATGCAAAGGTTTTCAGTATGGGGACAGAGAGGTGTCATTTTGTGTCTGTAGTCAATAACAGCCAATAGCAATTTTTAGTTATATACTAGAAGATCAGGTTTTGTGTGAATCTAGCATTTTTCTGTTTTATTTGTCCTGGCCCCTTCCATTCCTCTGGCCTCTGTAAGTTATTACTAGGGTTGCCAGGTCCCTCTTTGCCACCAGTGGGAGGTTTCTGGGGCAGAGCCTGAGGAGGGCGGGGTTTGGGGAAGGGTGGGACTTCAATGCCATAAAGTCCAATTACCAAAGAGGCCATTTTCTCCAGGTGAACTGATCTCTATCAGCTGGAGGCCAGTTGTAATAACAGGAGATCTCCAGCTAGTACCCAGAGGTGAGTAAGGTAGTAGTAAGATACTAAGATAGTTTCTCACTGATATGGTTTTTACTACAGGTCGAATATCCCGCATCGGGACAGTTTGGGACCAGAAATGGTCTGTATTTTGGATCTGTCTGGATTTAAGATCTGATGTTCAGCTGAGGCAGGGAGGGAAGCTAAACTGAAGTCTAGGCTTGCTTGAATTCACTCAGACTTGGACTTCCGATAGAGAAGCTGATCCGAGCGCCATGTCCCCTGAGATCTCTCGAGGGAACCAAGAGGCGTTCTGAGCCAGGGCGTCCTTCAAAAGCCCCGATTCCGATCCTAAATGGTGGATTGGAAAGCAGGCAACCCCCTGCTGCCGATGAAGAGTGGTTTGACTCCCATCCCCTTCCCCCCCCACAAGAGCAGCTTGATGCGGAGGAGGGTTGGATGAAGTCCCGCCGGCTGAGGAGGAATTCACTGCCACGAACGCCTCACGGAAATAGGCTCCGATCGCCTTTATCTTTTACCGAATATTGAACAAGCTAACAACAGAGAACCCCGACCTCCAACATCCGAGTAAGTTACATGAACTCCTTTTGTCTACTAATCCAATTTTGAACGACCGGAATTTCTCAAAATCGGCTAAAGACTCTATACCGTTTTGCCCAGGATTCTAAGTGATCTTCTGACTAAAAAGGCTACTTAATTAAACTATAAACTATAATTAAACTATAAACTATAAACTGAACTAGCAGGCAAACAAAACAATCTGAAAGAATTGAGTGGCACAAATAGCTACCAATCGGCGGCTGCGGCATAGAAGGGGGGAGGAGAAATTCTTCACTTTCGATTCGCCATTCCTTTACCTTAGGAGAGTCCTCCAGCCACATTTTCATTCAGGAAGTGGCCTTTCTAGGAAGACAGGAAAACACAGTGGGCTGTTGGGCCGGATGTGCCCCACTCAGTGTAGCAGCAAAATAAATCCTACCCTCTTTAATCATAGAGTGGGAGCGACGGAAAGTCCACTGCCTTATAACTCTCTGTACACTTCCTGGAATAAGATTTAAAGCCAATCCAGAGCCTTCTAACAACTTATTAGCTTTTTTGCACTGAGTTGCCTGCTTATATTCAATTTACTAGTCTGGAAAATACAAAAGCCACAGACAATCATGGAAAGTAATCATCATAAGATACAAGAAATGTTGGCCATGCAAACTGAATTATTAAAGAAGAAGTTTGAACAGGTTTCCATACAACAAGAACAGTCAGCTATACAAATGACTTTAATTATTACTCAAAAATTTGATGTCATAATAAATGGGATCAAGGAAATAAAAGATCAAATTACAGTAATGAAAAATGGCATGAACAAGATGGAATTCACAGTTAGAAACATCACTAAAGAATTGAAAGAAGTTAAAATGGACATGAAATCTCAAGCACAACAAATTGAAGCAATACGAGTTCAGGTAGAGCGAGTGAAGGATCAAATAGCTGTTTTGGACCTGCAACTGAGAGAATCCAACCTGTGTATATGCAATCTGCCTGAAAGACTAGGGGACACCAGAGAGACTATCATAAAATCAATTGCTGATATATTTCATTTAAATGAACAAGAATTAAATCACGCAATAAATAAGATATTCAGAATTCCCTTGTCAACTCGAGTACAGAAAACAAAAGCTAGAGAGATCTTGATCTCCTTCTTTGACATCAGGATGAAAAACATAATTATGAAACTTCACTTGGAGAATCATCTAAGTGTAGATGATACACCGTTAATAATTCTCAAACATTCCTCGCCATCTGATTGCAAAGAGAAACATCTATAAAGACTTTACTGAGACACTGAGAAACAAGGAAATAAAATACAGCTGGTTGCTACAAGGACTTACCTACACCTACAAACAGGTTAAACATACTGTCAACTCATTGGAAGATATCAAAAACTTTTTGACAAGAAATCATGAGCTGACAGACCCTACTACAGGAATACAAAAAGAAGAATCAACAGTCCAAGGAGCAATGGGTAAAGATTGTCACAGACAAGAGACCACTTCACGAAAGAATACAGATGGCAACAGAAACTCCAGACAGAAGAAAAAGTTTAAAAAGAAGGGCTAAGAAAGCCGGAAGAATACCAATTTGACTTTTAATATGGGAAATGGGGGGAGTAGAGGAATAATAATATCAAATTAATTTTTTACTAGGGGGTATATAAAGCTACTTAAGATCTAATCCATTATAACATGACAGAGATGAGTGACTGGAGAAAATTAAGTCAATGTGTTTTGTTTTGTCTCTGCTTTTCTTTTTTTTATGGTTTTCTTTTTTTCTCTTTTTATTATTAATATTATATTAATATTACTTATCGAAATGTATTAAATAAGGGGGAAATATAACATTAAAATAATAACCTATTAGGATTAGAAAATATTAATACAAAGGACATACCAGATTTATGTAGGGAGGGAGGAAGTATGTGGGGAAGTCAATTATAACTAATTATATTTAATATTGAAGACATACACCTAATAATTTTTTAATTTTTTATCGATTCAAAGATTGGCATATAGGATGTATTGTCAAATGAGATGTATAGTAATTTTTGAAAAACAATAAAAATATATATTAAAAAAAAAGAATTCACTCAGACTTTAGCTTCCCTCCCCGCCACAGTCAAACTTTGGCTGAGGCAGGGACACTAAACTGAAGTTTGGGCATGCTGCGAGCAAGCCTCAACTTCAGTTTAGCGTCCTCGCTGCAGCTGGAGTTCGACTGTGGTGTTGGTGGGGGGGGGGGAATGAGAAACTGAAGTGTAGGCTCACTCACAGTACACACAAACTTCAGTTTAGCTTCCCTCCCTGCAGCAGTTTAGCATCCCTGCTGTAGCCAGAATTTGACTGTGGCAGGGAGAGAAGCTAAACTGAAGTCTAGGCTCACTCGCAGCGCACCTAGCCTTCAGTTTAGCATCCCTTCCCACAGCAGTCAAACTCCATGTGGAGTTCGACTGCAGCGGAGAAGCCAAAGTGAGATTCCCACCACCTGGCTTTGGAGAGGCTTGGCGGTGGGGATCTGCCTGTACGTTGGTTCCAAAGTTCCGGATTTTGGGTCAGTCGGGATTTTAGATGTCCGGATAGGGGATACTCAATGTGTATATTGTTTTCAGATATTAGAAAACAATAAAAATATTCTTTGAAAGTAGGTTGTCTAGCACTGGTTAGGTGCTAGTGAGGAAGAAGGGGAGGGCTTGGTGGTTCCCCAAAGAATCAAAATTACTGTCTTTGGGAAGTTCACGTTTAAGAACTGCAATTTTAGGAAACAGTTAAAAGCAACCCAATGTGTTCTAAGCATTGGTTGGCTACGCATATTCATTAAGGCTATAACTATTTATAATGTGCAATTGTACCCTGTACTTCTTCAAAACACATAATTACCACTATTACTTGCACAATGATTAAATTATCATCTCACCATTAATCTCCAGTAATGCAACCGAGCTGAGGTTCAGCAGGTAATTTTCCAGTACTTATAAACAAACATCCCCCTGCCTCAGACTGTATTTTAGTTGGAAAGAATCTTGGGGAAATGACTCATTTGAGGGCTATCTTAACCACAAATGTGCTTTTCAGTCAATATTGCTTCTGATTTATATGCCTTAATGCATGGATCCTTTAACTGTCCACCTGTAGAAAATGTTGACTTTAACTGTTCATCTTTTGTAGCTATTGCCTTTTTCAAACTGTAATGACAAAGGCTAATTGCATTTTGCACATTAAAATCACTGCAGAAGTGATTAACAATAATAATATTCTTTAACGGGTTTATCAGTTGACTGACCTTGCAATGTTTTATAAAAAATTGTAGTGTTCACCCTTTGACATGAGTAACAGTAAATTGAGGTTCAACCTCACCCCCCCCCCCAACAAGGTTATATTAAGAAAGACCATTACTACTTCCAAGGAAGAAAAAGGTCTTGTTCTTGGAAGGCCAGATCTAATTAGGTCACCAGACTAATTCTGAATATTTGCAAAATATCCAGTTTTAGAACTGCTATGGGAATCAATGCACAGATACATGGTGTTTACAAAATGCATATTTATTTAATCAATGATTTATGTACCATCTTGTAAGATTATGGTGAACAAGGATTTTTAAAGTCAAATAAAAAAACAGAGCATCTCTTTGAATGCCTCTGATACGTGCTTAGAAAATATGCTCAGAGTGCTGGTCTCAAAAATGTGGAGAATTTCCTTCACGGCAGGGAGAGGATGACATCCTCCAGGCAAAGACATTTCAGATTCTTCAGACAGATAACCCTTCAGAACAGTTTCGCATGAAGTAAAGCAAAGCAGAGAACAGAATTCAGGAAGTGACAACAAAGACTGAGAGGGACACACTCTTAGTTCACCAAGAGTTATTGTTCTTCATATTATCACTATAGTTATTTATATAGCACCCTCAATGTGCTGTACAGACTGAATGAAAAAAGGTCCCTCACACAAAGTAGCTTTCAGACAATAGAGAAAAGTGGGGATAAACAGAGGGAGAATATACATTTGGTTCTAGATACATTTATTTAGGATTAACATCAGTAGGGAAGGGGGACTAAAGGGCTCATTCCACATTGTCTGTCTGTTTATTTATACCCCATCTTTCTAAAACGCCCAGTTAAAAACATAGTTAAAACACAGAAATGAAGTTTTTAACTGTATCAAGCACATAAGGTTAACACCAGCATACTGGTGACAGCTCAACCCGAATCTCCGGACTAGATGGGTGAGGGGGCACATATAGATGTTAAACAATATAGCGAAAAGGATTGCTCCCTGCAGGGATCTCACACACCAAGGGTGTCGCAACAATACCTGTATCCCAAGTGCTACCCACTGTCTAGGGTTGCCAACCCACAGTTGGGGGCTGGAGATCTCCTGCTTTTACAACTGATCTCCGGCCAATAGAGATCAGTTCACCTGGAGAAAATGGCTGCTTTGGCAATTGGACTCTATGGCAATGAGGTTACTCCCCTCTTCAAACCCCACCCTCCTCAGGCTCTGCCCCCAAAATCTCTAGGTATTTCCCAACCAGGACCTGGCAACCCTACCTCTGTCTCTGACCCTGTCTGGAGTAAGGAGTGCAGCCATTGAAAGGCTATGCCCAAATTCCAATGTCAGCTGTCTAGCAGCAAGTAAGATCTGGTTGAGTTTGTTTCTCCTCTGCTTATAGGTATTTAAAGGCTAGGCATGTTCAGGGGAGTGAGCCAAAGGGCTTTTATCCTTCAGCTCTTAGCAAAAGCGTTCTGGTCAAGAGCTGAGTGGATTTCAGAAAGGGAGAGAGAGAGAGAGAGAGAGAGAGAGAGAGAGAGAGAGAGAGAGAGAACTATTTTCACTCCCACCCTTCTCCTATGTCAGTGGTTTTTTAAAGTGTAAGGCACACTCGGTCCTGAATGTGGACAAAAGTTGGATATATATAAATAAAATAAATAAATGTATATGAAGGGAGCTAGCAGTAAGTGAACTATACAATCCCATGACATGTAGGACTGTGAATTCGGTTCGGCCCGAACCGAAAAACAGCCGAATTTCCCCTGATTCGGCGGTTTTTAGTTCGGGACGAACCGAATTCAAAAATGGCAGGAAACCAGGGGAGCCGAATTCAGCGAGTTCGGGAGTTCACGAATAAATCCGGCAAATTCGGGGCGTCAGTAAGCAGCATAACCGTCAGTAAGCAGCATTCTCCTCCCCCGGCCAATCGGTGGCCAAGCTGGGTCTTCTTCTGGCCAATCAGTCAGGATTGAGTACTGGAGGAATCAGCTGATGCGCGGCCGGGCCGGGGAGAGAGAGAGAGTGAGAGAAATCATTGTGTGTGTGCGGGGGGTGCTTGTGCACATTCGCTCCTTTCCGTGGCTGCAGGGGGTGCATTTTGGGGGGTAAAGACCCCAAACTTTCAGTGGAGCTTCAGACAAGCCTTCTTACGATACCCCCAAGTTTTGTAAACATTGGGTCAGGGGGTCCCGAGATATGGGCTCCCCCTTTTCTCTTTCCGTGGCTGCAGGGGGTGCATTTTTGGGGGTACAGACCCCAAACTTTCAGTGGAGCTTTAGAGGAGCCTTCTTAAGAGACCCCCCAAGTTTTGTAGACTTTGGGTCAGGGGGTCCCGAGATATGGGCTCCACCCCTTTTCCCTCCCCCTTTTCCATTTCCATGGCTGCAGGGGGTGCTTTTTTGGGGGTGCAGCCCCCAAACCTTCAGGATATCTTCAGACAAGCCTTCTTAAGAGACCCCCCCAAGTTTTGTAAAGATGGGTTCAGTGGGGGCAGAAATATCGGCTCCCCCTTTTCTCTTTCCGTGGCTGCAGGGGGCACAATTTTTGGGGTACAGACCCCAAACTTTCAGCGGAGCTTCAGACAAGCCTTCTTAAGAGACCCCCCAAGTTTTGTAAACATTGGGTCAGGGCCCCCCGAGATATGGGCTTTCCCCTTTTCCCTATTGGGATGAATGGACCACCCGATCTCCAGAGCAAAACGTCCCGTGCTTAAATGGAATCATCTTGGATTACCCAGTCCTCCTCCCAGCCCCTCCTGATGGAACAGAAGACAGCCACAGTAAGACCCATTTTGGGGCTTTAATCTATACTTTTTCTCCTGTGTGTGTGTGGGGGGGGGAAGCAAAGTCTGTGTGTGTGCTTTCGCCCGTTCTGCCTGGGGTGTGTGTGCCCTCTCGAGTCTCTCTCTCCCTGGTTTGAGGGTGGGCTTCAGTGTGTCCTCAGGTTTTCCCTCATTCATAAGATCGGTTAGGTCTATTTTGATGCTTGCTCAAAACTGGTTTTCAAATGGTGACTTAAAGAATGCATTTTCCTGGTCCCGAGTCCGATGCAAAAGGGGAAATTCCACCCCCTCCTGTTCCTTATGCATAGCTAGCTGCCTCTGTCCCTTTCCATGCTTTGCATGGTTGCAAAGGTGTTGCTTTGCAGGGTTGTGTTGCTTTGCAGTTGTGTTGCTTTGTAAACTTCTCAGCTGTTTGTTGGGGCTGGGAGCTTTGTGCATGGGTGGCAAGCTCTGCTCAGAGATGCACATTAAGGGTGGGGGGACCCCTTTCGGGGCCCATATCTCAGCCCCCCCCGACCCAATCTTTACAAAACTTGGGAGGTCTGGCAAGAAGGGTCCTTTGAAGCACTGCTGAAAGTTTGGGACCTCTACCCCCAAAAATCCCCCCCCGAGCCATGGAATGGCGCGGTTGTGTTTTTAATGGCTTTATTCGGCCGAATTTTTTTGCCAAACTTTGAATTCCCGCCGAATTGCAAGGACCCGAAGTGGGGGAGTTCGGACTTCGGCATATCCTGAATCTAAACGGGCCGAATTCAGCTGAATCCAAACTATACCGATTTTTTTTTAATTCAACAGCCCCAATGATATGTTAATGACTTTTTTCACTATTTGTTTGAGATATTGCCCTATAGTTTGAATCTCATTGCATGTCTGAATTCTGGTACTATCTTAATATTTTAATAATATGCAGACTCAACATTCTATAAAGAGACTTACAGCTCATTCCTGAGGATTGGGCTGAAAGTGGAGTGGAGGTGGTGTGACCCTGCCGCCAGCGTAAGTGTCCTCTTATCATGGAATAAGAGACACTTACGCTCGTGGCGGGGGCAGTTCCGTTGGCACCTGGGTACCATAGAGCTACATGGTAATCCTCCAACGCTGCACCCTCTCTGAGACCTAAATCCCAGAAGAGAAATGTGGTGCTGTTGTGGAGGGGGCATTCCCAGGGTGGAGTTGACTATAGTCAGCTTCCCAAGCCCCTCCAGTCTGGGAACGCCACCTCTGGCAATAGCGTTGCTGTGCCAGGTTTTTCTTGGTGCAGCATTGCTATTTTCAATGGGGCTATTTCCCTCTTTTTCACTTTTTTGTTTTTTAAAAGGTTTTTTTTAGCCTTGTAGCAGCTGGGAAATCTCTTTGGAGGCGCCACAGCAGCGCCTCAGCCACACCATCCCTGGCCACTGCAAGGCTCAGGAATGAGCTGTTAAAATTTGAAATCTCATTTGTAATCCTTTGCAGAGTTGGGAGCCAGTGACATTAAATTCAACAATGGGATGTTACTACTGATCAAACATGCATAAGATCAATCTGAAAACCTACAATATGCACAGTTACTAGAGAGGAAAGCTTCATTTATCTACTTCTGAGTGAAATGCTTTAGGAATCCATCCGCAAATCATCTTAAGAGCTGTGGCTGGGCTCCTGAGCACCATGTCTGGAGAAGAAATTACTATTTGTGTAAAGTCCAGATATGGATACACCAATCTAAGGAGTATATAAGACTGTAACAAAAGTGTTACCACTTGGCAGTTGGGGAAAAAATTAAGAGGCAGACACCAATGGTAAAGAGGCATTAAACCAGAAATAACATTAATAAAGGAAGTTGATGTAAGATAATCTTAAAATCAGCATTCTCACCATTCCTGTTGCAATGTTTAAGGAGATTGGGATGGACAACCAGCCAAACGTTTCTCTCTAGCACAACTTGTTAACTTGAAAACTCTGTATCAGGGTCGAAATGCATAAACATCTCCACATGTGCAGGTCCCAGAAAAGGCTAGGACTGATACTCATCCCAGAAAGAAAAAGAGAGGCATTGGTTTAACTTTATTGGCCTAACAAATTATTTAGAATATTTCTATGCCATCTCTTCAGAGTCCTGATTGAGGTGATTTAAAATTTAAAAACACAGTATTGAAACAGAAGCCATTAAAACACAAGCCATTAAAACAGTAGGAGTGAAGAGAAAAGGGAGCTCAAAATGTAGCAATTTTTTTAAAAAGTGCTGAACAAATGAAACTGAAAGTAAGGCAATTAACTCAACAGTAAAACACAACAGGAATGGACTGGATGCAATTATGAAAATGCAATAGCAATATTCAGTCATAAAATTCTAGTGACCAATTTACATCAAAGTGTCCAGGTATGTTTGTCTCATGGCTAGTCCAACAGAATCTACCCAGGAGATTGGGTGTGTTTCAAATGGAACAGGGGAAACTGGAGAGTAGGATTAAAGAAGGCACAAGAAAGTTTTGAGGCATGTACAAATACGTATTTTTTCATTTTGCATTGTCTAGAAGACAATGCCTCTTTTCTTGGACTAATTTCTCATTTTTGGTTGTTTGTTTTACAGCATTGTATACCATTTATATGTTGTTGTTGTTATTTACAATGAGGGTCACTAAGGCAGCTAATAGTTAAAGCCCGAAATGGCTTGGGATCATCATACCTTTGAGACACCCCCCCCCGAAATCATTACAATCTAGTACTAGGGTTGCCAACTTCCAGGTACTACAAAAACAATAAATCACCCAGTACTGTAATGAGAAAGTCAAAACAAAGCACAGCACTAGACTAGGCTATAACAAATGCAATTTTATAGAACACATAAAGAGAATATTATCTAAACACCTAACTAATACACTATCTAAGGACATGCAACAAATGAACAACATACAAGGTGGTACTGAATAGTATGTACAATATATACAAGGGGCTAAATATAGCCAAAAATGATCCCACTCGGAATAAAGCAGAAAACTTAAACATCTAAATTGGCTTATGGCTGGGGGCAGCATTCTTTCTTTTGTTGGAATGATTGACTTCTACCTCTTTGTGATTGCAGCTGCTGCCTTAGTATTTAGCACATTATGTTTCATCTGCTCTCCTCTAATACTGTGGTTGGCAACCATGGTTTTTCTTCACTCCCCCATTGTTTTCTCAAATGCTGGGGAGTGTCATGTTCTCTATTTGAAGGCTGCTATGGCCTGCACCATCAGTTTGGATGTACACTCAATATCATAGTGGCTGCACTGAAATTTATTTTTAAATTTATTTTTTATTATTAATCTATACTCAATTATTATATATTGTTCCTATTTTGTATGTACTATATAGATTTTAAATTGTTGGAAGCCACTCTGAGTCCTGCTTGGTGGGGGAGGACAGCAAGATGAAGAAGTTGGTTTTTATACCCTGATTTTCTCTACCTTAAGTCGTCACACAGTGGCTTTCAGTCACCTTCCCCTCCTCTCCCCACAACAGGCACCTTGTGAGGTAGGTGAGGCTTTCTGAGAGAGTTCTGAGAGAACTGTGACTCGCCCAAGGAAGGGTTGCCAACCTCCAGGTAGTAGCTGGAGATCTCTCAGTTTTACAACTGATCTCCAGCTGATAGAGTTCAGTTCACCTGGAGAAAATGGCTTCTTTGGCAATTGGACTCTATGGCATTGAAGTCCCTCCTCTCTCCAAACCCTGCCCTCCTCAGGCTCCGCCCCAAAATCTCCCTTGGGTGGCAAGGAGGGACCTGGCAAACCTAACCATAGCGGCCAGATTTTTTCTGTTCAGGAAAGGCCACAACAGACTAACCAATCAAAGCTGGTAAAAGGCAATCTAGGCCACAGCTACCACCTATTTATCCAGCAGTTGGCCTGGTTCCAGGAGCACCCCAAAGCTACAGCTGTGTTTCTTCACAGGGAGTGCAACCCCTGCAGAACCGAGGACACTGTAAATCCTAGGTGAGGCCTTCTGCTGTGATCTCAGGTCACAGCTGACTTGTGGCGACCGCATAAAGTTTTCAAGCCAAGAGTTGTTCAGAGGTGGTTTGCCATTGCCTGCCTCCATGTGGGCTGAGAAAGTTCTAAGAGAACTGTGACTGGCCCGAGGTCACCCAGCAGACTTCATGTGAAGGAGTGGGGAATCAAACCCAGTTCTCCAGATTAGAATCCTGCTGCTCTTAACCACTATGCCATGTTGGCTCTCTTATGCACTAATAGCCAGTTTTATGTATGCCATTTTTACAGCAATTTTACAGAACTGACTGAAAAACAGGTAAAATGTTAATGGAAATATCTCCATCATAAATTGTTAATAACTTCAGGAAGAAAAACTGTTCCAACAGGGAAGGATCCATTTTAGAAATGGGATTTTCAAATCAAAATAGCGTGTTCACGAATTTGGTAGACTGTGTGTGTATGCTTTTTTTGTGGAGGGGGGTCCCACAAGTAATAAATGTCTACTGCGAGTGTAAGAATATCTTTGGATCCTGATCGCCTTCTGTGAATTCTGGACTACATAATGTTAATATCTGTATTTGCCAGAGCATTTGTGTGTGTGTTTTCAGAGTAATCCGTGTGCAATAGTGTGTATTTTGTTTGATGCAATTTTGAAGCTAAATCTGTTTTACTGAACTGTGAAACCAAAGTTAAAGAAGGGATTGGAGAATGAGATTCCATTATTTTTGCTTCTTGTTCAGACTGGCATGCTGCTGCTGCTGCCAGATGGAAATTATAGATCTCTAATAAAAAAAAATTGATGAGGCATACAAACAAGATAAATGAAGAAAAAAAGAAATTTGCCTGAGCATTTTTAAATCTCCGTTTCCAAGTATAAGGCAAAAATACTTGATTTAATTTTACTGTAATATAACTGGCGGATGAACAATTATTTGTCCCTATTGTGTGTCTGACAGATAATATTGGACAACTGATCCCTATGTCTTATTTTCTTTTGTTCTACCTCCTAGATTAGAATTATTGACTACCTCAAATTGATTACTATTCTATCTAATTCGATATCTGTCCTGTTGTTGTTTTTTAATTATTAATATCACAGAAACAAATTTACGGGGTATTTTTCTGAAAAAGTAGCCATGCTTGTGAATATGTACTCCTCCACCTTAACCACAGGGGTTATTTTCCCATGATCCTTTCAGTGTATGGGCATGGGAGAAGAAAACAAACATGCAGAAGGATCTGTATTCACTGTGAAACAACCTGGATAAAAAAATGTGTTTCCTTCATTCCCATTGATATAACATGCAGACTTGGTAATGATCTCGGGTCAGTTAACAATCTATTTTTTCCATCCTGTAAGCAAGAAGCTTTTGGTGGGGGTAAAATACATCTAGACCATTTAGCAAGAAAGAACACAAGCTGCTAATATTCATTTACTAGCAGTAATTAGAAGATGACAAGAAAGATTATTGATGAATAATCTGGTTCAAAAGTCACCGAATAGCCAAAAAAAGACAACAGACAAGACCTACCTATAAAAAGCAAATAAGAGACAAAAATCAGGGAAACATAAAGGGAATCCTTTGTCAGATACCAACAGTACTGGTGTAAACTGGGGCTGTGGAATGGATGGGGAAAACAGTGGCACTAGCGTCTTCTATGAGCAAAAAACAAACAAACTCCATACTTAGGATCTAAGCAAACATCTTTCACCTTATACCGCTTTGCTTTTTCATATGTAAAGTATACAAAGATTTTCAGATACCAAGCTGAAAACTATTTTCAAACCTTGTATTATTTACTCCCAAAAGTTCTTAAATGTATCACACTGGAACTACAGGCTGCCCATTCCTGAGTGGGTGGGGTTGTGTGGTGGCCAGGCATGGAACAGCCACGCCTTTGCCAAAGAGGATTCCCGGCCACCACAAGGGGGAAAAAATTTTTAAAATTAAAAACAAAAAAATAGAAGAAAGGCAAAAAGTCCCATAGCCTTTAGCAGGGATACACCACCAAAAAAGATGGTGTAGCCACATCGCCACACGAGGGGTGTTCATGGAGCAAAGGGGGCTAGGAAGCTTCCTAAAGGCAGCTCTGCCCCCCGGAACCCCCTGGGAATGCCTCCCGGGACAGTGGAGCAGGGACTTGCACACGATGGATGCCGGCGGGAGGCTGCTCTGATGGGGAGGTCTGTGCAGCTCTGCGGTGCCGAGGAGCCAGCAGAAATGCCCCCGTGCCGGCATTAGTGCCCATTGTCATGGGATAAATGGGCACTTATGCCAGTACGGGGGTCACGTCAACTCCTGAGCTGATCCCCCCCTTAGAAATGTGCCCTAAATCTATTTTCAGGCAAACTTTCCACCAGTATGGTGTAACAAGCTAGTGGCTAGAGTGACAGAACAGGAACTAGGAGACCCAGGTTCCATTCCCCACTCTGCCATGGAAGCTTGCTGAGTGGCCTTAGGTCAGCAATACACTGTTAGCCTAACCTACCTCACATGGTTGCTGAGAAGATAAAACGGAAAAGGGGAGAATGTTTTAAGCCATTTGGGATCCCCACAGGGGAAAATAGTGTGGTATAATGTTGTTGTTTTTTAAAAATTGAAAATTCCTAAAGGGCATCATAGAATCTTATACTACAGGGAAAAAGCAGCATTTCACAGACAGAAGCTCTCCAGCCCTGCTCCTCTTCTGCAAGTGAACCCCTGGGAACAGTAGTGGGGTAAACTGGGGCTGTGGAATAGGTGGGGGAAATGGTGGCACTAGTGCCTCCTGTTACCAAAAAAAACCCCTCCCATACTTAGGATCTAAGCTACTGGTTCCCAACCGGTGGTCCGCGGACCCCTAGGGATTCGCGAGAACTAAACCAGGGGTCCGCGAAACAAAGTATAACAAAGTTATACCGGTGGTCCGCGGACCACCAGGGGTCCGGCACGCAGCTCTCTCCCTCTCTCTCAGCTGAGCTGCGCCCGCGGCTCAGGGGCCGTGTATGAGGTAAAGCACCCTCCTCCTCCCCCCCTTTCCCTCGCCTCACAGCACGGCCGGGTTTTGCACGCGGCGCTCGAGGGCCGGCAGTGCCAAGGCAGATTTTCCGGCTGGTTTTGGCTGGCGGAGGAGGTCGAGGCGCTGAGGACGGGCGGACGGCAGGCCCCCCGGGGAGGGAAGGTAGGAAGGAGCCCAGGCGGCTGCAGTGAGGAGGAGGAGGTTGTGGATTTGCCTTCCCATGGTGATCCTCCTCGGCCTCTACCTCATTCCCTCTTTATAGGGCCGTCCCCATCTTAAACGCCTCCCCTGCCCCCACACCGGGCTGGGCCGGGACTTCCGTCAGTCTGACCCTTCGCCTTCCGCCCCGCCCGCATCCCGGCCGGGCTCGTCCGACGCCCAGCTGGCTGGTGGGCCGCTCAGAAGCTGGCGGCGCATGTCTTCGCCTCCCCCTCGCTCATCCTCCTGTCTCCCGGCTGTTTGTGGGGAGGTCCCTCGCTGTGCTCCTCTCTTGTGATGGCTTCCTAGAGGAGAGGGGACGGATTGGCAAGGGACCGGCTGGACCTCGGTTCCCCCCGCCCCCAGGCCGCTCACGCGGCCACCGTCCTCCCTCGCCGGCGACGTGACCAAAGGGGCGCTTGTTGGCGCGCGTGCCACCCTCCCGGCTCCCTCCGTCGGAAATGGAAGACGGCCCCCTGGGCTAGCCTCCAGGCTAACAGCCGTCACAGGATGGGGTTATTGGCCATTTGTGAATGGGTGGTTTTGCCTTGGATTTGCCACTCCGATGCACGTTTTCCCCATCCAGATTCTCAAAATTCTGCATGGGGGGTTATTGGCCATCTGTGAATGGGAGGTTTTGCCTTGGATTTGCCTTTCAATAAAAAGTTGTTTGTATCATTGAAAGCTCTGCTATTGTGTTTTTCTTTTAAGGCAAAAGATGTTAACGTATGAGTTGTTTTTTTCTAAACTAAAACCTCAGTATTCAGGTTAAATTGCTGCATTGGCACTCGGAATTTTTATTTTGAACCTTGGGGTGCCTGCACCGAACAAAAAAGGTTCTAGTGGTCCCTGGTCAAAAAAAGGTTGGGAACCACTGATCTAAGCAAACATCTGCTTTGATTTTCATACGTAAAGCAGACAAAGATTTACATTGTGTTACTCTTCCCCCCCCTCCAGCTAAGACTTCACTAGTGTGCTTCACTAGTACGATTGCCATCTTTATCTGGCAGGAAATTGACATAGTCAATAGCTATATAATAAATTAATTTGCAGCTGCTGGTTCTAGCTCCATTTTCTTTTAGATTGATTCGTGTGCCCTTTGGTATTTCCGGGGCTCTTTATCTTTAACAGCTACATGACAGGCAGTTCAACAGGTACAACCTTGCCCTGGCAAGGAAATGCTGTAAAGGAGGGCCGCTGGGTTTCCGCCTGTTATATAGCTGTGCACAGTACAGAAACCCTGCTGGGTGGCAGCCCTATTATTAGCAAAATCTTACAAAAACAGTTGCAACACTCCTTTCAAATCATACTCAGTCCATAAATCCATAGTGACGACTGGGGCTTGATAATGAAATGACTGATAAAGAAGTATGCATTACTGGGAAACTGAAAAAGTCCTTTTAAATTTGTATAGATAGCAATAAGTGATGCTCTGTTTTGTGTTTTATAATTAAGTTTGTAATGCCCAGATATAAGGGCTGGTTTAGAACACTATGTATTCATACGCACACACATGGAAGCTTTGGGAACATTGGCATCCACAACTATAAGAGGCCAACAGATTACATTGCTTGCCTGGTACGGCCTTTCACCAGTAGAGAAAACAGTGTCTTTGAATTACCTTCATCCTTGGGAATGTGGTTTCTAGTTACTAAAATCACAAGACCTAGCACTTGCTTTGAGACGCATTCGGGCAATATCTAAGGGCTAAGCTAATTAGAGTGAAGTAGACACCTAATGTGCACTGGCGCTTTTGTGTATCAATCTGCTTGTCAGCAGCCATGGGCCTGCCCCATGCGAATGCATAAATAATAGTAAGCTTCCTTTGTTTCTCTGGTGAGTAGCTCTGCATCTTATTTGTGGGTTATTCACCCCAGTTCTGTGTTTAGCTAAATAAAGAATTGTTGCTTAACCTTCTCCTGGTTGTCTATCATTGGACTATAAGACAAACAGGCATTTCAAGTTCAGCAAACTCAGCTGTTTAAAATCAGAGGCTCAGACTCATTACAGGACTGGAGGTTTCATTTAGTTACAAAGGGCCCTTCGTATGCTCAGGATATATAAGAATTTAGTGTTCCTATCAGAAGTCTGTGGATTAGTAACTGTGTGTTTTTTGTTGGTTTTTTTGCTTCTATTTGCATGCAAAGGATTATTTCTTCATCATGCACCTGTGCTATGAATAAGCCAAAAAAGATGCAGTGGAGTCAGCGGAAAAAGTACACCCTGCAGGTTTAGCTTGTACTTTTGACATTAACATAACATTCTGCTCTAGTATTTATTCATTTTTTTTCTTAAAAATAGAAGAAAGAAAATCCTTCAAACCTTGGCACTACTTGACATGAAAGATTAAAAAAACAGAGGAGATAAATTTTGTGCATTATAGAGGACCCCAATTTCAAATAAAGGTTTGATACTTTGAATTAATATATTGGGGGGATCCAACTTGTATCCCAAGGAGAAGTAGGAAAAAAGCATTCCTTAAGGAGCAGGCTTCAGCACAATTCTTGTACTTTTAGAAATTTATGGGTCTCCTTCACACTAACTAATCACACATATATAGTTGCTAAACAGAATGATGCTGCCAGTATCTATAGGCCATCCTGATATACTGCAGTGCTTGGAAAATACTGCATCATGTTTCCCACGCTGCTCAACTGAGATCACTTAAGCGGAGACACCAATCTGAAGTAGGGAGCTTTGACTGTTGAAAGCTTATATCCTGGAGTGCTACTGGACTTGAATCTTGCTCTTCTACTGCAGACTAACAAGGGTACCCAGCTGGGTATTTTGCACTTGGGTGCTGGAAGATGACACTTGGGTTCCAATATCTGCAGGAAAAGGGGACAGGTTCAGTTTGTTTTGATAGCAGAATTCCCATCCACAGATATACCATGCTACACTTATTTACTTAACATTAATAACAATAATGATTGTCTTTGCTTTGGCTGCAGTTTAATTGTTATGATAGCATGGCATGACCTTCTTAGTATTTCATTAAGAAAACTGTCTTCAGGTCATGAGGGTACAAAAAACTGCAAAAGATTAAAACATATATATAAAAAACACACAGAGCCATAAATCTAGGCAAATACACAAAAGACGTGCAGAACTGAAGATGAGGTGTCCAGGCTATAGGATTGACAACTCCAGTTTGAAATGTTCAGGCTATAGGGTTGCCAACTCCTGGAGTTTTGGGAGTAGTGCATGGGAAAGGCAGAGTTTGGGGAGGGAGTTCAGCAGATATGTAATTATTGAGATAGCTGGTTAATACAGCAGAATTTGCCCAGTTATAAAAGTATGATATTGAGTGCAGTGAATAAATCTCCGAAGAAGTATGTTGCAAAAAGTTAAACTAATTCAAGTAGATTCAGTTCACATTCAGGTTGCAGTTGAAAGGGAGAGCGAGATGCCTAATCTAAAGAGTACTTTTCCTATCACAAATGGCCAGCTTATCTGGCACCGTGTGTATGGAAGTATCAGGCATTATTTCAAAGGAGAGATGTGTCTCCATGAGAAGCCATTTGGAGATTGGGAAGAACAATGGACACACAGAGAGAGGAGGGGTCAGAAGGTAGCTTCCAAGAGGGACATCCCATTCATGGAGATAATACTTATACACACTTAGAGTGATGTAACCCCCCCCCCCAAATGTCCAGGGATGCTGAGTTGCTCACTCCAACAGTAATCTCATACAGTGCCACCCTCCAAAGCTGCTCAATGGAGCACCAGGAACAAATGGGGAGGAATGATTTCATGTGATGCTGTGATGCCACTTCTTGGTTCATATCCAGAAGTGGTGTCAGTGTTGCACAATGCTCTAGTAATTTCTCCAAACAGCAGAGATTTGGTGGATTCCTAGAATTTTTCAAAATGCCACTTTCTGCAGTCCTTGCTCCCTCAATGTTCCAGGGGTGGTCAACCATTTTGAGAGATCAATTGTAATTCCAGGAGAACTTCAGGTCCCAACTGGAGTTGGTAGCCCTACCAGTGTGTTCTTCAAAAAAATAAAATCTCTTCTTCCTTGAGTTCTTGAATCATTGGGATGATATATGGTTCTTCATAGCCAAGGCCACAGAGGATTTCCTCAGAGTTTGGTACAGTCTCAAGTCTCTTGGATTCTGGAGATACCATAACTGGAGGCTAATTACAGTGTTGGTGGACTTAGAAGGGTGTATCTCTATCTTCAGTCTCATAAACAGACTTCTTACTCTTTCAGGCCTATGCTTAGTTGTATATCAGACAGCTAAACCTTTCACTTTCCCTTCCCCCACCAAAGATGACTGGGACCTGCTTGGTTGTCCTGGTTACAGACTAACTGCCACTTGCTGTACACTCTGCTCTTCCTAGATAAGGCTGAACTGCTTCTAGCCGGTATTAACGCATACTCTGAGCATGATCCAGTAATAGGGTTGCCAGGTAGCTCGTGGCAACCGGCAGGGGATGGGGTGGGGATGAACTTACTGGCAGCAAATGGAGGCCTATGCCTCTGTTGCTGGTGACATGTCATTGTCACTTCCAGCACACACCAGAAGTGATGTCATCACATTGCTGGTGACATGCTGGTGCATGGTGACACTCTGGCGTTTGGGCAAAAACTCTATGGTAAAAATGGTAAAAATGCCTCCTGCCATAGATGTTTTGCCCAAATACCAGAGCATCCCCATGTCATCAGCGACATAATGACATCACTTCCTGTGAGTGCTGGAAGTGATGTCAACACATTATCAGCAACAGAAGCCTAGACCTCAGTTTGCTGCTGGTAATCTCCCTGCTGGTCAGCTGAATGGTGCCAGAGGGAACGGGTCTCAAAGCGGGGAATCCCCCGCCCTCAACGAGGGATTCCCCTGCCCTCAGCAGAGGTCTGGCAACCCTATCCAATAATATAATTATGGGGGAGGGTATAATTGTTAGACCTCCTGCTGGTAAATGTTGGGTTCCTTTATTCAGTTGCTAATAAAACTGCAATAGCCACATGGGTTACATTGGCATGGAAAGTAGTCATAAATATGCTTGATCCCTTCTATGTGATTTCAGGGATCTGACTTTACAAAGTAGGATGGGAAACAGCCACATAGCTGCAGTTTTTATCTCACTGAAGTAATGTCGATTTGCTTCTGAGATACAAGCTGGGAAGTGGCCACTTTAGTAATTCACTTCAGTGCAATAATAATTATTAATGTTTTACAAAGCTGTTGTAAAGATTACTGGGAAAATGTACATAAATTTATCAACTGATATAAATTATCATTATGGAATTAGAGTTTGGCTTGCATTCTAGAAAAATTGACCTTTTAGAGTCATCTGTTTACTTTATAAGGAGCTTACTGAGGGCTCTCCCACATGTTGCCAACTGGCTAGTTTTCCTCTGGCCTTTCTTTTTGTCCCCCTCTTCCAGGTAGCTGTCATACCATTTTTCTCTTCTGGATGATTGTCTTACATCATTTCCCCCCTTCATATAATGAACATGAGAATATAATGAACATAAAGGCCAGTTTCAAAGAGTTTGCTGCTTTTTTTGAAGCCATGAAGCATTATCTTCATGTCTGCAGAAAGTGCCCATTCATAAGTAGCTACCTTCAGCATAGCATGCTTAGCCTGGAACCCCCCAACATTTTGTGGCTGCCCTCCAGGGTATCCATTTTATGCCTTGCATGGCAGCCTACTTCTGGTGGCTACCACTAACCTTTTTCACAACTCCAAAAATATGTAAAGGGGTCGAGGAGCTCTGTCTCTAACTCATGGGAAAGGGCTAGAGGATCTCTTTACTACAAAGTAGGACTAGCCACAGCCATAGAAGAAAATCTGATGTGATACAATCACATACGTGCTTGTTTTGTTAAAAAGAAAAAAAGGTGTCAGTACACATATATAATGTTGCAGAAATTTCCACCAATTCTCCCCTTAGGACTTTGGAGAGCCCCCCTCCCAAGGTGCGGGTACTCAGTACCCATGAGTACTGCCACGAAATAGCCTCTGCATGGCCCTGATTTTCAGCATCTCTTTCACACAATTAATTAGTTCCAAAATGAAATAAAATATTTGGAATACCTTTTATGTACGAATTCCCAACGGTTAGAATCAGGTCCAGCTGGGACAGCCAGGAATGATCCAGCTGTTGGGAGACTATTTACTACCTTAATTGGAGAGAGCAGTATGAAGAGTACAGTTCCCAATCTGTATTATTAATCCTACACAGTTGATCTTGCCAGATGTTCTGCCAGCAGGCAAGAATGGCATTGGGGAATAAATGCATGGGCATCAGGACCTGCACGCAGTTAAAGTTCCAGCATCCCTAATAATAATGGTATATACAAGAAGTAACACTGTGCAATGAGAAGTGTACACAAAAGAAACCACTTTTCTGCTTCTGTTGGTCTACCTCATTTTTATGTATTTATTTAAAACATTTCTGTGCTGCCTTTCCCCCCATATAGGGTCCCCAAGGTTGTGAACATTAAAACTTTTCAACATTAAAATAATATTCAAATAAAGTATATAAAAATATTTCAATAAAATATTGATTTTATTGTCACAATGTAAGTAGAGGTGACTCTCGGGGCAGTCCTGGTGATTTTGGGGTCCTGGGCAAAAGTCCAGGATGGGGCACTAGGGTCACTGCCGTCCCTTACCAGGCCCCTCCTGTGAGGGCCAAGGAAGAGGCGGATGGGGGCCATCACTGGAAGCCAGCTGCCAAGTCTCAGATGGAGTGTGCACCAGTGGCCACTGCTAAGATGACTGCCTGAGCCCAGGATGGCATGGACGTGAGCAGCTGTGGGGCTTGAGCCCTGGATGAGAACTTGCTCTTTTCCTTTTTTTTTCTGCCCTCTGATGGGGGAGCAAGACCATGGATGGTTGCTTCCTTCCAGCACGGGGTCCAGGACTATTGCTCCTGTTGCTAGTTGGCTAAGACCAACCCTGATGACTTGTAAGGAGAGAGTCCCCTCACTTAAAGACTCCTTCATTTTAATGGTCAGCCCATTCCTGAAGGAGGGGATGGAGCCGCATAGGAACCAGTGTGACCCCTATGCTGGTACCCCTGCCACTTGTGCCATGCAAAGTGGCACGGACGCTGGTGCAGGGTGACTTATGCCAGCCCTAGGGCACCGGTCAGTTGTGTGAGCCTCCTGCAATGCAGCTGCCTCCTCAGCTGCACAAATGCTCGCACCAGCGTCCTGGGAGGCGTTCCAAGGGCATGCCTGGGGGAGGAGCTGCCTTTAGGCAGCTTCCTAACCCCTTTCAGCCAGGAAGCACCTGTTCACACTGCTGGGGAGCTACACCAGCAAAATAACTGGTGTAGCCCTGTGAGACTTTATGGGAGAGTTTCATGGGGTTTGCTCTGAAAATCATTTTTATTTTACATTTACAGCTGGGGAAGCCTCTCAGTAGGTGTTGTGACTGCATCATCCCTGGCCGTCACCTATCTACTCCCCCACAATGGGCTGTTAGTATTTTTCCCCAGTATTGTTTGCCTTTTCTTAAATTGCTCAAGTGACAAAAATTGACGCTGAGCTAGTTGGATTAAGCGCTAAGAGATCTTTATCATTCTTTTTTGTTGTAAGGATCTAAAGGAAAAGAAGCAGAGAAGAACTTCCCTTTTCTCCTTTCCAGACTCTGGGTGGCTCTAATTTGCTCCCTTTCTTTTTATATGTAGGATAGCAATTTGCCTTCATGTGATTAAGAACAGATTACTGCAATTGCAGAGGGGGAGGGGAAAGCTGCCAACAACTATACTTCCCACGTTTACCAGCTTTTTGGCATGCGGTGGTGGCACAGAGATTCCAATCACTGCACAGCAAATGCGCCTCATTTCCCTGTGCTCTGTATGCCACACCACAAATAGAATACAGATTGATGGTAGAAGCCCATCAGCGTTGGACTTATGGTTCCCTGTGCTGCCATTGATGTTTCACGGTGCTCTTATTGGATTTTTGTGTCCAACTGCATGTGCGCCCAAACCCTGCCTCATTCCCTCCACATGAATGAATAATGAAGGCATTTCTATTTTTAAATCTGGCAGCCCTGATTCACATTGACACCTGTGTAAAAGTTTGATGGGAAAACGGAAGAGTGTGGCTTCTGTGCTCTTTGTTGTTGTTTTTGCCCCCATACAGCTGCAGCCCTAACCGTGCGCTACGTAACTGGCTTATCCCATTGTACAAAACTCATTTATTTGTGTAGAGGCAAGGCACATGGTTGATTAAGCGCTGTCCCAAATCTATTACCTTGAATTATATTTACATTCCTAGCAGGTTTCCCCCCTATTCAAGGTAAGTCGATAGAATCTATGAATATACAAAAGCAAAACACAAAAGCAGCTTAGTCAACTATTTTGAAAGAATTATTTTCTGCGCATGCGTGTGTGCAAGGAAGAGCTGCTAGCCTTTTGCCATTTAAGCATTTCTATGCACTTCTGGCTTGTTAGGAATGATAAAAACTCATTGACCAAAGCTGTGTTTCATGTTGAGGGTGGTATTAATCTTTTCCTATTATACTGTATTTCTATAAGGTTGGCAGGTACATAAAAATAGCTGATTCCTTTAAATACCATAATAGGCACTTACTGCAGCTGAGCTTGCATTAACTGTTTAATACAGGCCCTGGAATGTACTGTAGAATGCACCAAGGGCTACATCAGTCAACTGGCAAGTGCAGGGAAATCAGTTCTCCATTACTCAGATAGTGACAGAGGCAGACAACACTCTTGCATGCTTTATCTAACTCAAAAAAAGTGGGGAAACATTGTATGGATCAAGTTTTCATGCTTCAGACTTCCACATGTAATGCCTTGATCACATGTTATATATTGTGGGTATTGGATGGAAGGGAAATGTACCCATTTCTCTGTTACTTGAAGACTGTGGGGGAATGGGGCTTGCAAGCACTTGTTTCTGCCTGGTTTGGGAATGAGAAACTTATACAGCCATCCCAGGCTTCTTGCCCAATGAGGCATCACTTCCCTAATGCTCTGTCTCTCTAAGTACTTTTGCTGCCACCAACTAACAGTTTCTTATTAGAGTTCCAGCCTGAAGGTTAGTGCTTTGACTACCTTTGCTGCCTTGCTGGTTATAGATGCAGCTCAGCTTTTGCATCTCCCTGGCCTTTGTCACTCAGAGTCATGACAAAGAGGACCAACTAAGAAAAACACAACAGGGGAGTAGGGCTAACTGCTTCTCCTCCCGCTTTTTACTCCTGGTATGGGTGTGCTGAACAGAGATTTTAGTGTGGGTCAAGGAGATCAAACTGTCAACAATAAACTTGGAAAGCAGTTGAAAAAGAAAATAAAAGCACAGAAAGCATATGTAAAGACAGCAGACTTAGCAAGGATAAAAGAAATGTGAATAAAATGCAGTCCTCCAAACCTGAGTCTATACATTTTCCTAGTAGTAAGAGTCTATACATTTTCCTAGTAGTAAGAGATAGGCAGAATAATTGTTGCAGTTGCAAGCATTTAGAAATCATCCATTACTTTGGTTTCAGTGTCTGGGGTTTTGTCCTTTCTGATCTCAGCACCATGTGGCCATGGCTGTTTTCTGCAGACAAAATGGATTCCTTCCTTGGTGGTGGTGGTGGTGGTAGAGAGTGCTGTCAAGTTGCAGCCAATTTAAGGCAACTCCATAGGGTTTTCAAGGCAAGAGATGAACAGAGGTGGTTTGTCATTGCCTGCCTCTTTGTAATGACCCTAGACCTCATTGGTAGTCTTCCATCCAAATACTAAATATGACCAACCCTTCTTAGCTTCAGAGATTTGACAAGATCAGACTAGCTTGGGCCATCAAGGTCAGGGCATTCCTTCCTTAGCCTGTAAAATGCCCAAGAGAATATGTGTTCTCTTCCTTGAGTTCAGGGGTTTTCTAATCTCCCCTTTTCCTCCACCTATTGCTTACCCTTTTTCTGCCTGCAGAAAAGTTTATATATTTTTTTTTCTGGAGCTGTATAACCTATCTGTGACTATGGCTTTAGGTAGAACACTGGCTGCCTATTGTTCTTCTCTGGCTAGGTTGTCTGCATCAGTGCCAGCGTCAGCAGGGGGCAGGGTGTGGCACATGCCAATGCTCACCTCTGTTGTGAAATAATTGTGTGAGGGGGGTTCTCACACTGCAAACTTCACACCACAGTAAAGTAGAAAATGGCAACTTTATTACTTCATGGTGATGTATGCAAAACTGTCACCAAGGTACCAAGGTACCAAGGGATGATTTTCTCATTCACTTCATACACATTCCCCCCTCTTTGTTAATAGCAAACCAATGGACATCAAGGAGAAGATTTTTTTGGAATTTCTGTAAATCACAGATACAATAGGGAAAGATCTTGCAAGCATTCTGTTGGACAGGGTGACAGAAAAATATGGGTTGCTGGAGTCTAATATTTGTGGCCAATACTATGATAATTAATAAATTAATTACGCAAGTGGAGGAAAAGAGAATGTTATGATAATAGTGCCAAAAGAGGTGCAAGCCATTGTTCTGGGGGGGGGGGGAATCCTCAAGCATTCTTTGTACATTGTTCTCCCTACAACTTGAATCTTGTGTTGGTGCATGCTGCAGACAGGTCTGATGAGGCAAAGGAATTTTTGGTAATATTCAATCCCATTTATCCATTTTTTTCCAGGAGCAACAAAATGCTGGGAAGTGGCCTTACAGCATTTGCCAAAATGTACCCTGAAAGCTCTGTCTCAGACATCTTGGGATGCTGTATGTTGGGGAAGAAGCTCTCAAATAGGTTTTGCTGCAATTACCACAACTAGTTGATTCGTTAGAGGTGCTTTCTCAGGGTACACATCTTATGTACCACACAGGTACAGACAGGCAAAAAGACATACTTAGCCATCTTTGTACCCAATCAGGGCTCTCAAGGCAACAGTTTAAAAAGATAATACATGATACATATGTATAAAACCAACAATTAAAGATTTGGATTGTGATATTTTTGGAGGATTAAATTAGCAGCATCAAAGATGTAACTCTTAATTTAAAAAAAAACCAAGTTTTTTTATTAAAATATTAAAAATAAGTTTTCTTTTTGTATTAGCTATGGCTCTTTTGATCCTGTGTTGTGTTAAAAAAAATAAGTTCCTTTCTGTCTATTTGATGGGCTCCAAATGAAAATCTTCAGTAAGTCGGGACTGTTCAGCTGCTTAGGCATTTTGGAAGGCCACTGATTCAGTGATGAGAGTGGTGAAACGTTTCTGCAGACCCTTAGAATGAGGCTCTTCCAGAACAATATTTGTATTGCTTTAATACAAATGATGCCAATTGTATTGGATAGTGTTCCAAATAAAATAATGGAAGGCATATTTTCTTCTCTGTGGTTTTATATAGAGTAATCAAAATAACTAAGAAAGCAAAATTTTGTATGATCTATAACAGAGTAAGCAAACTGAAATGGAAAAGGGAGTGGTTGAAGAAAAAAGGTAGAGACAAAGGAGAGGGGCCAAATCAAAGGGGTGTGGTTAGAGGGGAAAGGGACAGTATCAAAGGGAAAAGTGGGCTCAGTTATACTCTACTGCCCTGGGTCCATGTAAACCTGGAACTGGCCCTGATCCATATTTCTATGGTAGATTGGCTTTGAGGTGACCCCTCTGAACTTGTTTCTCCACATTCCCCCTGCTATTCAGCAAAGAATTGCTCATAAACTCTGTGTCTGTACAGAGAGCAAACTCAATTATTCTCCTTGTGGCTGCAAACCTTGGTGCAAACACTGGGATATAAGGTATTTTACCACAAAGGCTATTAGTGCCTGAATAAGTGTCTGCACCAGGCAGGGGTCAACATTAGGATCATGTAATAATGTTGGTCTCAGACATTTAAATCAGTAGTCATAAGGAGGCAAAGCCGCACCAAAAAAACCTGGAAAAAAACTTATCGGTATTTTGCAGGGTTTAGTGGTGATTAGGGTTGCCAACCTCCAGGTAGTCACTGGAGCTACCTGCTATTACAACTGATCTCCAGCCAATAAAGATCAGTTCACCTGGAGAAAATGACCGCTATGGCATTAAAGTCACTCCCCTCCCCAAAACCGCTTCAGGCTCTGTCCCAAAAACCTCCCATCAGTTGCGAAGAGAGACCTGCCAACCCTAGGTAGATTTGATTAGATCATTGTGGCTGGGAGTTCCAGTTGCCAGGGGCGGTTCGCTCAGCCCCTAGAATGTTCCAATTTGGAGGGGATAGCCTACTCAGTACCTCGAAGATGAGGTCAAGACAGCCCTATGGTTGTGGGGGGGCAGCAGGTTACAGTCGGTGTTTCCGTAAGAGTTGCTAGAGAGAGGTTCAGTTAGTTCCCTTGTTCTCCCCCCCCCCTCCATGCTGCTAGAAAGATTTTTGTATTCAGCTCTAGAAACTTTAGGCTTTGAGAATCATGTTTGTTATTTAGGACTTCAGTAAGTAGTCAGTGAGCTAGCTTTGTTATTTTCTATGCTACCTGTCTTCAAAGAACTGTCTTAAAATCCCTTTTCAAAATTTTCTCTAATAAATCTCTTTTTAGCTTTTAATGGTGTGAGCATACAGAAAACACTCCATTCCATTTTGGAAGTCCTCAGGTCCCATGATAGCTGGGGATGGCAGCCTCCAGTTGGGACATGGGGATCCCCTGGAATTACAGCTCATCTCCAGACTACAGAGATCAGTTCCCCTGGAGCAAATGGACGCTTTGTAAGGTAAATCTATGGCATTGTACCACACTGAGACCCCTGCCCTCCCCAGGCTCCACTCCCAAATCTCCAGGAGTTTCCCAACCAGGATCTTGCAGCCCTACCCTCCCAGGTGAGATCTGGCAACCCTAATGATGGCAAATTTAAAAATAGCGATTGGTAATGTGGGCACATCTGATGCTCCCCCTCACCTGTCACATTCAAAGTTTTTAGATGTAGCGAGGGGGGTGTAGTTGACCCTTTCCTTTCTTGAATCAGAAGGCTTTTGTTCTATTTTGCAAGTGTAAAGCAGGCAAAGAGACTGCACCAAACCCTTTCCTTTTATGCTTCAAGGTTATCAAGGCCAGATAAAGCCCCTTTACTTCTGACAGAAGCAAGTGCAGCCTGGGAAGCAAAAATGGCCCTGAAAAGGGTCATGTCTCTGGCTCACCCCTGCCCTACCTTTAGGGTTGCCAGCCTCCAGGTACAAGCTGGAGATCTCCTGCTATTACAAGTGATCTCCGGTTGATAGAGATCAGCTGATAGAAATCACCTGAAGAAAATGGCCACTGGACTCTATGGCACTGAAGCCCCTTCCCATCCAAACCCCACCTTCCTCAGGCTCCACCCCAAAAACCTCCCGCCGATGGCAAAGAGGGATCTGGCAACCCTACTTACCCTCCTGATGGAAGGGACAGAGGAGAAACAGCAGGCTCGCTCACTGTGGCAGTGGATGCTTGCTCACATGACTCAGGCAACTGGCTCGTTTGCCACGGCAGTGGATGACCTCAGTGGGGTATAATGCTATATAGTCCAGCCTCCAAAGCAGCTTTTTTTTCCTCCTGAGGAACTGATCTCTGTAATCTGGAGATCAGTTGCAATTCTGGGAGGTTAGAAGCCCTACCAATCCCACATGAGGCGAGTGCTGCCAGCTCACCACACTTGTGGCTGCTGTCCTAGGTGGGAGTCTAGAGTCCACTGGAAAACAGCAGGCCCTGGGTCCAAAAATGCTTTCACTCCTGCCGGAAGCTATGGTTCTGTGGTGAACCCCTAAATATATTTCAGCTCTAACTCAAATGAATCTTGAAATTGTTTAAAAATGGGTACTTTCTGGTTCATAGCAGCGGACCATACCGGCTCTTCATAAGGTTTATACATAAACGTCAATATTGTAAGCCTAAATTGTTGTAAACATACACATAAAGCAATATTCATAGTCAGTACTAACAGTTACTTACCACGGGTTGCTTCTATAAATTCTACATTAATCTTCTCAGATTTTCACTGGTAGAAATATGATCAATATGAGGGTGTGCCAAGAATCTTAATTACACACAACAGAAAACAGTTATTCTCAACAGCTGCTTAACCTGTCATTTTCTTTTCAAAGCTCTCAAACCAGCTGCTGTGGCATGGATTAAAGCAATGTTAAGCATACAAGGAACTATCGTTATCACTGCAAACAAGACTTTTGAAGTGACCTCTAGAAATACAATCACTGCAAGGGTCAAAGCAACCCAACACACACACACACACACTGCATGCATGTTTCTCTGCCTTGTGCTTACTTTTCTGTGTCAAGGTAACAGCTTTCCTAAAGGAAAACTTTGGAGGAAAACAATCACCAAGGTGAATTCCAGCAGTCCGGGATGTAGCACATTCAGTTTTGCATAGGCAAATTGAACCTTGAGAGCTATACAAAATTTAGCAGTTTTTTGCACTCTACAAGGTCCTTTTTTTTCCAGAGAAGTGGCTCAAACATCTAACACTGGAACTTGGCAAAATAAAAAATAAACAAATAATAAATATAAATAAATAAATAAAGGACTTTGATATCCATTGCAGTGTTTGAACAAGCATTCAGATTTGCCACGGTGTTGAGTGGTGGGGTTCAGTGGCTGAGTGGTAAGTTCAGTCTCCACTGTATTTGGCCATGCAGGGAAGTAGCTCTTTGATTGCTCCGTCATGCAGCCAGATTGATTTCGAGGGAGCAATCAATCTTCTGGTTTACCGTCCAGCCAGCTGTTATGTGCACTGAACTTACCATATGACTGTAGCCTACGTTTTAGTCATATTAATCAGTGCATAGTCTGGTCTCACTGAAGACCATTGGGATTAATCCTGGGCAACCTCAGAGCAAAGAGCTTGAAGCCGGCAGAATGATTTTTCATGTTTGATTTGGGAGAAAAGAGTGAGGGGAGCTATTTCCATCCAATCAGCTGACTTTGAAACATAAGTGCTTGATCTTCAGACGCATCCTTCCCTAACCGTTTCCTGAAACTGTGTATGAAAAGAGACCTTTGATTGCTAATTGTCACCGTTAAAACCCAATGAAATTCAATTATCACAAAAAACCAGTGAGTAGACTTTCATTCCTCTCTCTCTCTCTCTCTCTCTCTCTCTCTCTCTCTCTCTCTCTCTCTCTCTCTCTCTCTCTCTCTCTCTCTCTCTCTCTCTCTCTCTCTCTCTGTCTATCTCTCTCTGTGTGTGTGGCCTGCTACTTTTTAAATTTGGGAAAATCTCCCAATTGCCGTCACAGCTATTGCATTGTCTAAATCAATTGCTGTGGCGTGCTTGCTAAATTGAGAGGTGTTGTCATGAATACATAAGAAGTCTCATGCCTCAATAAAACCAGTTGCAAAATAAGATAGAGGAATTTCTCATCTGCTACCAAACTTTCTTATTCCTTTGCTGATTTCCTCTGAGGATTCACTCAGGGACAAATAATGCTTCATCCTGTTCTCCCAGAGCAATGCTGCATGTCTGCTTCCAAAGGACTTATGCAGATACAGCTACTTCTAACTACCATTGTGCCACTTTGACTTTCAGTGTTTATTGGGAGGCGGTGGGAGTCCCATCAAAAGTGAAGCCATTCCTTGCAACATATCACTTTTAATAACAAGTGTCACCTCTTAGGCGGCATGCTAATTCATAGGGATATTCATTTATGTATTAACTGATCAAAAGCAAACTAAAAAAACCCTCTCTTCATTAATACAATTATAAAGCCTGTCTACTCGCAAATGAACGTACCCATGCACTCCAGTCATCTTCAGAGGCCCTTCTTCAGGTGTCCCCACCATCTGAAGCTAGACTGGTGGCAGCCCAAGAAAGGGCCTTCTCGGTCATGGCACCAAAACTTTGGAACTCTATCGCCAGGGAGATTCATCTGTCTCCCTCTATGGTTTTCTTCTGAGAGCAGGTGAAGACTTTTTTGTCTTGTTTGGCATTAGCTCATTAACTCTCATTGGCCCTCCTCCCTGTTTGTGTGTCTCTGTGTTTACATATTTTATTTATTCAACAATTTACCTTCAATATTTATATCTACTTCAATCTGTATTTTAAACATTGCTTTAATTGGAGATCCTAAGTTGGGTGGAAAGCAGCATAAAAATATTTTAAATAAAATAAGTAACTAACAGCCCATTCCTGAGAATGGGGCTGAAAGTCAATAGGAGCCGGCGTGACCTGGCCACTGGCGTAAATGCATGTAATCACGCGATTACACGCTTTCACGCTGGCTGCAGGACCATTCCTGGTGGCAGCCAAGCGCTGTGGGACCGCGCCTCCCCCTTCCGCCGGCGCGGCCTCTCCGTGGCACCGGCAACTGCGTGGAGAGGCCACGCTGGCGCAGGGGGGCATTCTGGGGGCGGGGCAGGGGAGGAGCCGCCTGTTAGGGGGCTCCCTATCCCCTTTCGGCCACTTCCACCGGTGCCAGGAATGGCGGCGCTATTCCCTATGGGGCGAAAGGCCCCGGTTAAACAAAAAAAAGCTGCAAAACGGCTTTTTTTTGTTTAACTGCGTATGGGGATCGGCTTAGGAAGAGGCTCTGCTGCACCTCTTCCCCGCCGTCCCCATATGCCTCAGCTCAGGAATGGGCTGTCATTCAAACTGAAAAGATATTACAGTGATCTTCAGTTATCTTTAGAATGTTTCCATTTTCCTTGTACTTCAGGAGTGCAAGAAGATCGTAGGGATGGAAGGGGGCAGTGAGAAGAGAGTGACTCAGCAGATATGGAACTGACAGGGATGTGTTCTAGTCTGCAGACTTATACCAATCTTGCCACTGAACAGGATTGGACATTTATCTGTCTCTCTAAAGTCTCTTTATACTAATCGCACTGCTGGCTGATTGGCTTGGTGAGGGCTTTGATTCTGCATAAGCAGTGACTCCTTTCTGGCTGCTGCTCTCCTCCCTGGTGCTGAATGTGTTAGCCCCAAGGGTAAATGTTTTGCAGGCATACTTTAACATGCAAACATTGCTGGAAATTGAGGGGGGGACATGGGCCAAATGCGATTCTTGCCTCCCTGGTAATAGGCAGGTGTGTGTCTGCAGGGGTAAAGAAGTAAATGCTACACTTGCTTCCTCCCCGAACAGTAAACAATATCTGCCAACATCTCTCATAATGTGTGTTCACATTGCAATTAGGAATACAAGGAAAGATTACAGCAGGAGTCTCTAATCTTATTGCAGCTATGGGCACTTTTGGAATTTTAAGAATGAAGAGTGCTGGGGCCAATCACAAAATGTTGAGGACAACAAAATCCTATGATCGAGGCAGCTGTTTCTGAATGGGAGCTCCCTGCAGACACCAAGATGAAAAAGCCTCTTGGGTTCTTCTGAAGCACCTCCTGCTCCAGTGATATGGAAGACTGCTAGCAGTAGCTATTTACTTTGTTGAAAAGATGCTCCGGAGAAGAAGCATATGGGCACCAGGAAACACATTGGCAGGTGCCACATTGGGATCACTGAACTAAAGCATTCCAGAAGGTGCAGGACCATTCTGTTGGGGGGAAAAAAGTAACCTTGGTTAGGATCATGGAACTCTACAGAAAGAGAAAGATGGAAAAACACTGATGTCAGTGAGTGGGCAGAGCAATTGGGTAATGATCATGGAAACGACGCCTTTGCTTAATCCTATTCTCTCCATGCCTAATACAAAGATAGCCACTAATTCCTGCCAAATGTAGTACCTTCAAAAAATTATTGGAGTTGTGATTTTTGTATTAGATGTGCTCTACCTGCTTTCCTTAGTTTCCTTTCAGTATGCCTCTATCTGCACATTCTGTTCATAAAATGGGGGTGCTTGTTCCTATCTATCTGAAATTTGTTGATTTTTTTTTGTTTCTGGACTATAATTCCCATAGGGCTTCATACTTTTCAGTCTCATATTGTATAATGACAGCATTCCAAGAAAATTCAGTTTATTTAAAGGAATGCAGAGAAAGGCAGGTGTCTGCCTGTTACCATTTGTTTGCAGTTTGGTGGGCAATTTTTGCAACTGGAACATTTTGAGAGGCGGAAGGGAGATAAATTTTCTGTTCGGACATTTACAGCACAGTCCTGAGCTCTCACTCAAATGTACTTAAGAAGCCAACTAGGGCTGTGCAAAAAAACAAATTGGTAAGTTTCAGGTTTGGGTTTATTCACTCAGCCTTCCATCCTTCTGAGATCAGTAAAATGAGTACCCAGCTTGCTGGGGATGAAGTGTAGATGACTGGGGAATAGGGCTGTGCATTTTGATAAACCTGAACTGACAACAACAACAACAACAACAACAACCAAAAAACCCTCAAAGAGCCATTTTGGTAAATTTCAGGTTCAGGTTTACCAAATGCCAAAACATGGAGGGAAAGCCAAAGCCGAATTGGCCATTCCCAAAAAAACCAGATGTTTATTTGGCTTTTCTGGGTTTGGCTTTCCCCAGGCTTTGCAAAGCTCCTGGGGGGCATTTTTGGAGGTAGAGACCCCAAATTTGCAGTGTTCATTCAAGGGACTCTCCATGCCCAAACCCCCACGTTTGATGAAGATTGGGTCAGGGGGTCTGGTTTTATGGGGTCTGTTACAATGCTTCAGTGATATATCAATATTTTGGTGCCTCTTTTAAGAAAAGAGGGAGTGCTATGATGCCACTAATGACAACACCAATGATGACAGCACCCTCCCTTGAAAATCCTCATTATTGAAGTCATGTGCAGATGAAAATGAACTGACTCCACAACTATGAAAATGCAGAGGGAGAGCAGAAATACAGATCAGCCATGCCCAAACAGATTCTAATGCTTGTGGATTGACTCCCCAAAAATTCAGAAGTAAGTTGAGTGAGTGGGAAATCCCTCCATGTTACATCAGCGTATCACAGAATTATGCCAGCACATCTAGAAGATACACTATCATAGCAGAGATACATTGGTGGCCAACCACCACAGCTGGGTGCTGGAGATCCACCGGCATAGTCACTATGCCAATGCAGAAACAGGTGGAATTGGGAGCATGCCATGGATGGAGCTGGACTGAGTTGGCTCGCTAAGCCTCCCAGCCTGGGAACACATCCCAAAACTGATGTAAAGTAAAGCCATTAAAAACCATGGTTAGCCTATAGGCACCCATGCAAAGGGAAAATACAAGCTCTCTCCCCCCCCCCCGCCAACAGTCCCAGCCTCCAATCCTTGGCATAGCTCAGGATGCTAACTACAGCCTCAGCCAACCACAGACCTCCCCAGCAGCCAGCCACAGACCCCTGTACCTAATAAGTCTCTCCCCCCCCCAACTACATAAACCTTAGGCCCAACGCCCGTAGCTCACATGATAGGGCATGCTGCCCAAGGGTCTTTCACTCACGTCTCTGCCAGCATACCTTGAGTATACAGCATTGCACAGTGGTGGTGGGAAATGCACAGAGAAGGTACTTAGCACCATGGAGGGGCACTTAGCATGAACACCTTCAGGGACCATACACCCTCCTGTTCATCACAGTATTCTTCCCTAGTGAGCTATTGGAGAGGGGAGTGGAACAGCGTTTATTGGGGGAAGCTGCTGGGTGCTCCTATGCCCTCTGTTGCCATGCTGGCAAAAGGGAATGCAGCCACCGTCTGGGACTTGAATGCATATTTGTGGTACTCGCTGAAGTATGTTAGCTCCAGGGGTCTTCCTGCTCATGTGGGGTCTCTGTGGGGGTGCGGTGTTTGCAGATGCTCCGTTATGGTACCCCCTCCTGAGGTACCTGAGGTTGGCAGCAGGTCCAATCTTCCACCCCTTGGAAAGTCCGTCACCTTTATGGCCTCAGATAGTGAGTTTGGGCCTGGCGTGGCCTCTCAGCACTCCCCAGCTTCGGGTGCTGTTGCTGGCAGTACTTGCACTGTCCACTCTCTCTTCCTCAGCCTGGGAGAGGGCCCTGCTTTTATGGTCCTCTCCCAATTGGTCACCCTGCCCACCAGTTCCCCACCCCACCCATTCCAAAAAAAGGCACACAGGGGCCCTAACACCTGCCTCCAGTTCACCTCCAAGTTGCTGCCTTTCCCAACGGGATCAGTGTGGTTGTCGCAGCCAGCCTGTTACATCACTATGCCACTGCGCAGTTCTCTGCTTGCTGGGGCTCAGCTGCCATCTCCCTTCCTCTACCTGGCTCCTGAAGCAAGACTCCGCCGGCCAATAAAGCGGGTTTTCGGTGGCCCTCCCAGATTTTCTGTGCTGCCCTGGTGGGTATGTGTTTCAGTAGGGGGTGTCCAGTGTCAGTCCCAAGGCAGTGGTTGTCTCCTTCAACTCGGGACACCCCCACTTTTTGTGAAATGGCCATAGCACCTGTGCTGTGGAGGAGATCCCCTGGTGTGATAGGTCATGATCTCAAGGCAACACTTAATGACATCAAGTCAAACTGATCCTCTGAATCGGTTGTCAAAGAAGGAATTGGACATTGCACAGATATCGAAATTTCTCAGAGAAGCCCACTTGAAGTCTTCATTATGCAACTAGGATCAAATCTCAGGATACAGAGGTCTATATAAAGATATAGCTTCCAGTGGAGTCGGGCAAATACTCTGCTAATTTCTCAAGTTCTAAGGCTAAGAGTTGTGTAGTTGTGCAGGAATTTAGAAGCGGCTTCAAAAGCCAGTAGTAAACCCTTGGGTTACAAGTGAACTCAAATACATTACTGTGAATACTTATAAATAACCTTTGGGGGTGTCCTCAAATCGTCTGTTGTAATCAAGCATGAAAGAGTCTCAAGAGTTGTCTTCCGGTGCTCTTAAGACCTTCAGAGGTTCGGGTCCAGACTAGTATTTATATAGCTTCTAAGCAATCACACTGGGTGATATTTTTTCCTGGGTGATGTAATGAACATTGCTAGTCTATTATCTCAAAGGGTCAGAAGGAGAGAGATTTGGTGGGAAATGTGTTCTGTAGAACTACTGGAGCTGAATTAGAAAGAGAGCCTATTTTTAGATACAGAGATTTCTGTGAGTTCTTGCAAATAACCTTTACAAAGCCTACAGAAATGATATGAAAACTATGCATATTGAAATTCTGAAAAATCATCACCCCTTTGAAAATACGGGATGACTATATGGAAGCTTCTCCCCATTAACATTAGAAGCAAGTGACATTTTTCTCTAAAGGCCATGAAGAGAACAACATAGATACTGCAAAAGACTATAGAAATAAGATTTTTTTTTAACAGAAGGGCTTTCCAGCACAATGGAATCAGAAATTACATGAAATAGATAGCAAAAATTTGCTGTAGCCTCATCTGTCTGCCATACCATCACCTAGTACTCCAAGATGGATAAAGTCTAGCTGTTTCTACTGTAGTAAGGATTTCCACCTACAAAGCATGACAGCCCCTGAAGTCCTGTTCCTGGAAGATTGAAGACCTTTAGGAGCAGAATGGGGTGCTATAGGAAGGGGGGAGTAGGAAAATCACACTCTGCAAGCTTAAATCCTTGTGCCTATGGACACATTATTCTGAATCCAAGCCTCCAGATTCTACCAGCAGACAGTACTCTGAGATATTGTATCCTTCTCACTATCAATAAAATCACAAAACATGAAGCGGTCCCACAAGTGTCGCACAGAATGTAGAGTTCTTAGAAACAAATGGTGAAAGCAAATCTATAAAATACTGTAGTCTCTGTCATTGTAAGGAATTCTGGTGTCCAAAACGTTTTCATCTGAAAACATGAACCTTTCAATTGATTTTGGTTTTCCAGCATGTGACTTTGCTTAATTTTTAAAAGTGTCATCTTAAAATATTTACCTGGTGATCATCTTCGTGCTCTTTTAACTGCTCTCTGTTTATTGCAAACCATAGTCTATGTTTTGTACACTGTCCTGTGGTGGTGCATGGTAAGTAATCGACCTGTCCGCAAAGCCGGGGTCCATATGATATGACCTTTTTAGTTCCTTCCAACTCTGTAATTCTGTAACTTTCCCATACGTTATTTCTCATGTGCAGTCATGCCACATTTTGGGCAAAAACGCATGGTCGCTTTAGCCTCCTTTATTCCCTGTTTCAGCCAGGATTTAGCCAGGATCGAACGCACGTTCGGCGAAACGCATGTGTTCGATCCTGTCTGAATCATGGCTGAAACAGGGAATAAAGGAGGCTAAAGCGACCATGCGTTTTCACCCATACTGTTTAGACTTAAACCTGGTTCTTTAATTAATAATAACAATAAATACAAAAATGGGGTGTTTCATAATTATTGTGAAAACAAAACAAATTACCTGTCTAACCATCCCATAACAACAACCCCCTCCAAAAAATCATGTTTTTTTAAACTATTGCAGTTGCTGCCTCTACCAGTTTCACTTTAACAAGGCAGCCAGCCTTTTCCTAATGAAGTCATAGGAAAAGCCAAGTGCTCCTTAGGGAGAGGGACAAGATAGAGGCTCTGGGCTTCCTTGATTGACTACAAGCTGTAGCCAGTAGGAATGTGTGTGTGTGTGTGTGTTTGTGTTCAAAGCATTCCAATCCTGAATGATACAGGGTGGGACTTTGCCTTCCTCTCTCCTCCTAATGCCTGCCCTGCTGTGCAAAATTTTCTGTTGCCGTCTGCACTCTCCAAACCCTATTCCCACACAAGCAAATTTACCTCAAAGTACTGCTGTTGCTGGCTGCCTGCCCAGATGCCTTACCCTCCTTATGATACCATATGCCCTTGCCTTGTCAGTCTGCCTCTTCCTTGTGCTACTGTTCTTCAAGTGAAGTGGCTATAGTGCTGTCTGTGTTGCCGTTTAGAATTTTTTCCTATCAATTCTCTCATAGCCTTTAATGTTAAACATGGGTGCCTTTTGTTGCCTTAAAGGGTGGGTTGTTCAATCAGTCTGAAATTTAGCAATGTGAGTGTTCTTGGGGAATATTACAACTCCCATGAGTTTTGTCTAGTTTGTGGCAAAGCATGAAAGTTCGGACCTAAGAAAAGGGTGGGAGTCTTCCATTGAAACCAATGGGAAATAATAATGAAACAGAATTATGAACACAAAATTGCAGTAATGAAAGAAACAATAAAACAAAATCATACAAAACAGCCCAACAATTAAACAATTCCTTTTGGAATTAATAAGAAAGAAAGAAAGAAAGAAAGAAAGAAAGAAAGAAAGAAAGAAAGAAAGAAAGAAAGAAAGAAAGAAAGAAAGAAAGAAAGAAAGAAAGAAAGAACCATGCACAAGTTTAATTCTCTTTGCTCTTTCATTCAATTTTTTTCTTTCTCAGAATAAACCAATTTCCATTGTAATTCTAGCATAGATGGCCTATTTTGCCTGGACTTCAGGTCTCTAAAGAGTCAGCATAGACATTTCATAAATAAATTTCAAAATACAGTAGCAGAAAAATCATGATAGCTACAACAGTACCTGCAAAAACATCTATTGTTTTCCCATTACTAATGAGACTCTTTCTCTGTCTCTCTCCCACACTCACACAGCCCACATAAGTTAAGACCCATCCATGTTATAGGGTCTATTTTTATTCTCCTACTACATTTGTTCCTTGTTCTCTTTATTCTGACCTACTGCCAGACTTCAGTACCTCGTTGCATCTCAGTAATAATAAACTTCGCTCCAGACGTTGCAGAGAGTTTAAAAGTTTTATTAAGAAAGCAAACGGGTTCAGTACATCTATACAACTTAAGGTCAAAATAAAGATGGGGAAACCACAGGTCATCTTTATAGGGGACACACACTAGAATTTATTACATGTAAAGGCTTTGAAATGCAAAACATCAGGGTTCTTACAAGCTTCAAGAGATGCCAGGGTTCCGGCGGGATAACACCTTGAGAACAGATAGTAGATTTACAATAGGAAGGTTTGCTTTGAAGTGGAAGCATAGTGCCTCCGGCCTTAACACTTTCCTCCCAAACTGAAGAGACTTTCCCACGAGACCAGGAAGGGAGGGGGGAAGAACACGGGGCTTGCTATCCGGGGCCCGACTGGGTGCCCTCGCTGACACTAGCAATCTGTTCTAGCAAATTTCTAATGGCTCGCCTTTCCTTGCCTCTCTTGATGTTATTCGTATCAAATTTGAAGGCAGAGACACCGCCGTCCCTTTAGCTGTTCCACAGCTTGGGCAAAGCATTTGAGAGCTAAGTGGAACTATGGAGGCTTTAGAATTTGAATTCTAAGAACACATCCTGAGCAATTTATGGTTAATCAATTAAGCCATGGGTTATCTGCATCATGGGAATTCAAGATTAGACTTTTAAGGTCTAGATCAGTTGTGTGGTTCTTTTCACAGAAACAGATAGTGCTTGCTGCTTTATTTATATAATTTACATAGTTCAACTAGAACTACTGGTTTCTGTGGGGGAGATGGTTACTCATAAATTTTTGATCACCTGGATACTGAACAACCTTTCTGTAATTGGATTATAATCCAATTATGCTATGCATTGCCATCTGCAGGAATACATGATTTACAGTAGATTTCCAGTCTACTGACATATGAATCCTTGTTGAATTCCAGAGTTCTTGTGGGCAGTAAGCAACCTCTGAAAGGTAGGCCACACAGACTTGTTGATCATGTCTATTTTTTTCCTAACAGTTCTTAATAAACTTCACTATTGTACTTAGTAGCTGAGTATAGTAAGTAACGGAAATGTCAAGTCAGAAGGTCAATTCCACTGTGGTGGTACTCTGATCATCACATTTCCTGCTAGGAAATTACTGAAAAATATAGGTTTTTCAGGACTATACAACTCCATTTCTTATCTTGAGAAAATTGCAGCCAACAAATTGAACACTGTTTACAAAGCCTTTGTTTTGGAGCAACTGGAAAAAGATGAAAATCCAATTGCCTAGGGAATAGCTTTTAGCACTTGACAGGTTAGGCAATGACTATCCCCCTGTCAATATTAAAACTGTGCATTTGCATGGGACTGTTGCTTCTTCTGGAGTAATTAATGGCAGGGAGTTGGCATGTCAGTCAACTTGCCTCTTTAATGAAAACTTTATGGCAGACAGAACTCCTTTGGGATAGCTTGTTAAAATCTTTTCATTGTAATTGGTACTTCCTGCTGTTGCAGAATGACTTTTAGCTGTTAAACTAATGTAATTTACCATTATCTCAATCCACAAGAGATTTTAGTCAACCAATAAACCTTGGTCAAAGGGCAAATCTAAAGGATATGAATTTCTTCCATTAGAAGAAACATAATTTATGTATCACAATATTATGGTTCCCCCAAGTTTTCCTGCTGCTGTTTCCAGAATGGGAGTAGGAGGTGAGCCAGGTCAGGTGTACAGTGTGGTTATGGGGTACTGTGGTCTAGTACGATAATCTATTTGATCTAGTACAATCCCAACCTATTTGGACTTTGCTGGGTCATGGCAGGAGCCTATGTCAGGACTTAACTGAGGCATAAAGGAGGACAATGGTCTATTTAAAGAAGCCTAACAACCGTACAATCTGCAGAACTATGTGACTATTCAGATATATTGTGACGTAAAGAAATGTGGGCATATACTGCAGCCAACTAAGAGACCAGCTTCATGGATACCATGTGCTAAATAGGGTTAGGGGTGACATGAGTTTCTCAGTGAACCTGTTCAGCAGAAGAACTACCTTGTTCAACACTCATGATCAGACTGTGAGCTGACATGTTTGGATTGCCTCAAGCAACTCTTAAAAGATACCTAACACTAAGTTTGCTGCTCCCAGTTGTTCAGAAGCTCGATCGACAGATCAACTGGGAGTCCAGTTCTTATCCACCCTACCTCATCAAAGTAGCTGTTCCCTCCTTTCCAAGCTGGACAGGGACCAATGCAATGCTTTTAATCTCTGCATTGCAAAAGGGAGAGGAAAAAGTGCTCATTTGTATCCTTTTCTGTGTAGCCCAAGTTGATGATGAGATGAAGGAAATAAGCTGGGCTTCTGATCACCCCAACTTAATTTGCTGCTTCTCAGCAAGTCTGGGAGGCAGCAAATTTTCCATGGTGGGAGATCAGAAGAGCCTGACTCCCAGTTCATCATCTGAGAGTTGGTTCCTTATTCTCCCCCTCCCCCCCCCAAAAAAAACTTTCCTAGTTACAAAGGAGCCCCGTGGCGCAGAGTGGTAAGCTGCAGTACTGCAGTCAAAAGCTCTGCTCACGACCTGAGTTCGATCCCGACGGAAGTCGGTTTCAGGTAGCCGGCTCAAGGTTGACTCAGCCTTCCATCCTTCTGAGGTTGGTCAAATGAGTACCCAGCTTGCTGGGGGTAAAGGGAAGATGACTGGGGAAGGCACTGGCAAACCACCCCGTAAACAAAGTCTGCCTAGTAAACGTCAAGATGTGACATCACCCCATGGGTCAGGAATGATCCGGTGCTTGCACAGGGGACCTTTACCTTTAGTTACAGAGCAGATTTTCCCCAGCAGAAGATCAGAAGCCAACTCTCAGATGACCCCTTATTTGCTTCTGATGGCTGCAAGTAGCCTGTTCATGCAGATATATGTGAACAGATTGTGAAGAGCCAGGGTCTATCAATTAATTGGCTGCCTGATCACCTCTGGAGAATGGGAAGTGAACCATACTGGCTGGTGACTGAGTGTTCCTAAATAGGGTTGTTAATACAAACAGAGAGACACGCAGATGCACATATATGTACATACATATATATCATGCTGCATTTCATTCTATGCAGCTATTAAAAGTACCCAAACAAAAAATAAGCCAGAGGCCTAAAGAACATTCTAAGAACAGCCAAAGCTGTGAACTTGGTCAGCAATTTGGGTGGGAGACTGCCATAATCCACATGAAAGCACAATATATATATATGGTATAGGAGCTCTGCCATAAAAAAAACACACCAAATGGGTCATTTGTGACCTTGGTCTATGTGCTCAACAGTAATTAAAATTAATAATATCTTAATAACCAAATGTATTCCTGCTTTGGAAGACCTACTTTTCATAGAATCTGGGACCAAGGGAAGCCAAGTCTGGTCTTGAGCCATAGTATGGTATACAGGTTAGCCTCATAGCAGTTTTTCAAATGATCTCTAGTGCCTTTGAAGATGAGAACTGACTTTCAGCCCTAGTTGTGTAGACCTTGTAGCCAGGTATATTGGTAGGTGTGAACAGTGAGTCAGACTTCTGCATTGTTTGAGTGGGAAAATAACTGAACCCTTTACTAGGGCAAGCCTTTGTGCAAGAGTCCATTTTTTCCCTTTCCAACACTTACTGCTGAAAAATGGCTTTTCCGCCAAATGCTCACATGTAATTTTCGTACACCCTTAAGCACATACTTTGTCTTTTTGCTAGCTCAAGGAAAGAATTTTTCTATTTTGTCTTTTCCCCCTTTTAACCTTTTGGAGAAAGCCTACAAAAGACAAAAAGTTCTGAATCAATATTAACAAGAAGAATGCCCATACTGACTGCAGAGGATTTGTTTTTTAATAAATAGTGAACTCTTTTTGTGAATTCTTTGATAAAGGCATTGGAATGTGAAACTTATTGCTGTAATAACTATAAATGTTAGGTCTCGTTTACAATTTTCAACAGGAAAAAATAAACCAGAATAGCTCTTATTTATTACATATACAATTCATAACATGTTTTGTTCATATCTGACTAATGTGCTGCTGATTAGATGCTTAAGTTATACCCCAAGCATACAATACAGAGTTCCAAGCAAAGGCTAAATACATAAAAAAGGGTTGATATGCCTTCCCAATAATAGGACTGGTAATACTAAAACTTTGAATTTAAGTAAAGATGTAGTTAGAAGATGTCTAATGCTCTGGTCTGGAAGTTCCAGAATATTGGTGGTCCATTCATGGAGGTATATTTCTGTGAATAAAGAGTGAAGTTTGTGTATTGGAATCAGACGTGTTTGGGTTATGCTGAGTTCTAAGAATGGATGAGCTTGAGACTATTTCACTGAAACCCATTATTGAGGATTTATTATATTTGAAATGTTCGATTGACTTGATAATTTTACTTGGCTTTAATTGGATGCTTGTATATGGATTATAATATTTAAGATGGTTGTTTTAACTGAGTTTGTTTATATATTTAGCCAGCCTTTTGTATTCATTATAATTGTCTGCTTAATATATCATTGAAAATGTAGGCTGTAGTTTTGCAATAGGAAGCCATTTTTATACTCCCCCTTATATAAACAAAGCATCTTTGGGGAGAAACATACATGACAAAGAAGGTGTATCACAGGTCATCTGTAAATGATAAATTGAGTGCATTTTTTAAAGGGACTCTTCCCCCACCCTTTAAAACCTAACAATGTGGAGAAGGGAGATTTGAAGGTTAAAGCCCATCTTCCTCCCCCTCCCCCCACACAGCTTTAATCTAAACTGTAGATTAGGTCCCCCTGATGACCCGCAAGGGATGGGGGTAGGGTTGCCAGGTCCCTCTTTGCCACCGGCGGGAGATTTTTGAGGCGGAGCCTGAGGACGGTGGGGTTTGGGGAGGGGAGGGACTTCAATGCCATAGAGTTCAATTGCCAAAGCGGCCATTTTTCTCCAGGTGAACTGATCTCTATCCGCTGGAGATCAGTTGAATTAGCAGGAGATCTCCTGCTACTACCTGGCAGTTGGCAACCCTAGATGGGGGGTAGGATTTCCAGATCCAGGTTGCGAAGTGCCTGGAGAGTTGGGGATGGAGCCTGGGGAAGTCAGGGACCTCAGTGGGGTACAATGCCTCAGAAGCATCCATTTTCTCAAGGGGAACTGATCTCTGTAGTCTGAAGTAGCACAGCTCATCTCCAAATGGGCCCATCTGCATGCTGGCATCCCTATTGTGGACGACCACATGTAATTTACTTTTTACAGATTGGCAGAGATCTTGTCACATGTGTTTTGGCACCTTTTCAAATAAAACTATGAAGCAAGCTGTCTGGGAGATTACAAGGTTAACCTCTATGTCCTGGAGCACGCTTTCCATTGTGCTCACCACTCTGCTTCAAACAGCCACATAAACAGCCATATGAGAAAGAAATAAAATTTAACTTTTCCTCAGTTACTCCTATTTCTGTCCTAAGTTGTAGACGAGCTGTAGACAATTCTCCTAAGGGAAAACAAAGCACTGGGTCCACTTTCATTTCCAAACCTGACTCCATAATGAGCGTTCAGAGTAATCGACATACATTGTCTTTCTTCTGTGTTATATTTTGCAGTCTGCTGAATACTGTCAAATTATTGATGGCTCCCCTAAGGTATGGCAACTAGACCTAATCAAGACACAGTGGGGAGACATTGAATAGAGGGAGGGAAAAGCCATAAGCAATCAGAGTTTGCCTTTTGCATGATAGGCTGGAGATATAGAATGATGACTCTAGCTTCCATAAAGTAGAATGGGAGTTTGACCAATTTGAATACATGTGGCTATTTTGAACACAAATTGTGAGTTTATGCGTGTAAGATCTAGTGGGAGCAATATAGTTTGTGTTTTTTTAATGAAGGAAAACCCCTTGGAAACTTTGTGCATACTTTAGCTAGCACCAGATGGTAATCAATTTGAATGCAGAGTAATTTTCTACGTTTAGCATGGGGAGGGGCTGTGGCTCAGTGGTAGAGTATCTGCTTGGCATGTAGAAGGTCCCAGGTTCAATCCCCGGCATCTCCAGTTAAAGGGACTAGGCAAGTAGGTGATGTGAAAGACCTCTGCCTGAGACTCTGGAGAGCTGCTGCCAGTCTGAGTAGACAATACTGACTTTGATGGACCAAGGGTCTGATTCAGTATAAGGCAGCTTCATGTGTTCATGTTTAATGCTTAGCAGTGCAATCCTAAATAAAGTTATACCCTTCTAAATCCATGGGATTAGAAGGCATTAATGCTGTTTAGGGTTGCACTGTAAGTCGTGTACATGCTGCATTCACTGTTTAAGATTCCCCCAAAATCTCTCGCCGGTGGTGAAGAGGGACCTGGCATCCCTATAGGAGTGGTGGCCTCTAATCTGGAGAACCCTGTTTGATTCCGCACTCCACCACATGAGCGGTGTACTCTAATCTGGTGAACTGGGTTGGTTTCCCCACTCCTACTGGGTGACCTTGGACTAGTCACAGTTCTCTTAGAGTTCTCTCAGCCCCACCTACCTCACAGGGTGTCTGTTGTGGGGAGGGGAAGGGAAGGTGATTGAAAGCCGATTTGATTCTACCTTAAGTGGTAGAGAAAGTTGGCATACAAAAACCAACTCTTCTTCTCCTTCTCCTTCTTCTTCTCCTTCTCCTTCTTCTAGACCTTTGTTTATTATCCATCAAATCTGACTCATAGTTTATGATGAAAGGGTGTGTTGAGCTCTGGAAGTTCAAAGAAGCCTCATATTTTCCCAAAGTATTCAGGAAATCAGGCTGTTTCCTGCCAGCAGTACCTTAATCAGTTCATTATTTGATCAAACATTAATAGCACACTACATGCTTCTCACTTAATGCATTATTGCAATGTATTTTCACTGCACGTTTGGCAGCAGAAGGCCAGAGAATCTCAAGATGTCTCCATTCAAGATGTCAGGCCATGCAACATTTTTGTGCCATGCTTTTGTTAGAAAGCCCCCCTTGCTTGTTGGTAAGTAACTGGTTGACTATTTCTTTGGATTGGATTGTTCTGTATTTGTTGCTTTTGAACAAAAAGGTAGGATATGAATAAATAAAATGTATCATATAAATCTAGTAAATTCTGAGTATCTACCAACACCAGTTACTGGCTGACTGTGTTGTGTGTCTATAAATGCTGTTGAGTATGCAGATGCAAAATCAGCACATAAACTCAGAATACATACACGTAATTTTAAAATTTTGAAGACCTTAGCAATTTTTAAAATTTTATTTTCACCATAGTTAACAAAACAATGTGAGAAATGTTGGTATAAAATATTGTATGTTTTGAATATATTAGCAATTTAAGAGAATGGGAGATTGACTGGAGATAAAAGTGAGCACTATGACCGGGGGGGGGGGGTTAGTATGTTATGTGTGAGGATTGTACCATCAACATACCTTCTTAGTTTGTCACTAGCGCTCGCTGGAAGCATATCTATCACATGTTTCCTTATTCAATCCTTGCAAAGTCCTGAAAACTTACAGGCTTTCAATCTGATGCAAGTTTAAGCTACATCTTATGATCTAGAGAATTTATTTCATGAACAATTCCTTGACTCCACTGGTGCAAAGCATGACATTTTGGACACAGAATGCTGCCAAAATTGGTGGTAACACCTTCTTATTAAAGCTGAAGTGTGTTGTCTGTCTGAAAATTGCAACAAATGTACTGAGTTATCTCTATGGGGAACAATCGTGCTGTTTTTGCCTGAGGAGCCAGAGAAGTGGTGGTATGACGAATGCTTAAAGAAAAACAAACTTTTAACATTAGTTGATGGGAAATGAAAACCAGCTGAAGAATTAACCCAGAGGGTATGAAAACTGATCATGAAAGAATAGCAGAGTAACAGACAAAAAATGGTCTGAAAGCAGAGATCAAGTCTAGTTGGTCACTGGGAATAAAAAGGATATTAGAAACCACAACCACAGCATTGCAAGGAGACGTACAAACTGAGTTTAGAAACACTTTGCTCAATTTGTTTCAAAATGAACCTCAGAGAAATCTTTCTCTTGTGGAGCAAATTCTGGTAAGAAACTAAGCATCTCAGAATACGGCAGTGTTCTTAGGCAAAATTGCCTAAGCAAAATTTAGACAAATACATTGATTGGAATGTTTCCCGGCAGTTGGTGCAGATGGCATGTTACAGTAAGCAGAGATTCTCTGTCTCACATGCCACTCCATTGTTTCAGGCATGTTTTTTCTGATGGGCCTTGCTGTATCCTGTGACATTTAATTCCAAGGTACCTGAGGTAGGGAAGGTTCTGTGCCTGCCAGGCCATGTTGGCCCCTTTCTGGTCTGGCTAAGTTGTCAGAAGCAGTGGCACCAGAAATGGTCACAATGGCAGCCCACTCCCCAGGTCCAGTACACAACACCATAGGTGTGGGGACAGAAGCAAAGACAGGAAAGTAAGAGTAAAAAACAAGATGCACAAAATTCAAATAAAAGTAACAAAATGATTAAAGTATTTTTAAAGGCACTGAAAATGAATTTTATTTGCATATTCCTTTCAAACACTGAAAAGAGGCATTCCAGGCTGGTAAGCCAGAGATTGATTTGCCCTAGCCCAATGTGAATAAGACAAGAGTCCAGATTGCCTAAAAGGAAAAAACTGCCAACCAATGGGAAGGCTGGAAGGAGAAGCTTTATTGCTGTTTCTCCCTCATGAGGCAGCTTTTGCTAACTGTTGCCGAAGCCTGTGGGAGCGTGGAGCTTGGTCACTTGCACAGCCCTTCCACTCAGGATGCATGGGTAGTGACATGGGTTTCATGAGATTCGCCACCTTTTTAGGTGGCATATCCCCATGCAACCCTATGGAGCGGATGCATGGGTTAGTGAGGAAAGGAGAAGGTTTCAGCCTCGGGGGGGGGGGAACCTCCTTTGGAGGCGCTACAGCTGCGCTGCCTCCAGTCACCGGCACAGCCCTTCTGCTCAGGAATGGGCTGCCCATGTCAGCCATTTTGAGATGCTGCTTGCCTATGTTGGGATGTTGCTTTAGGGTGTGTGTATGTGTTTGGACTTTTAGGCTCCATAATTACAGGGGTTGTTATACAGTTTAATAGTTTGTTTGAGTTTTAGGTTTTAGTGGAAGATTAGTTTTAAGAAAAAAAAATATATTGATCTTAATCTACATATCCTTGTTAAAGATAAATATTAATATTAATAATTAAAAGTTATAAAAATCATAGTTAATAGGATTAATCGTTAGCATTTATATATTAGGTTTGTAGTCTATTGTTCCGTATTTGTTTGGGCTTTTAGGCGCTAATACAGGGGTTGTAATACAATTTATTATTTTGTTTGAGTTTTGGTTTTCGGTGGAAGGTTAGTTATAAGAAAATACAACATATGTGCTTGTTATAGATAAAAATTAATAACAATACTTGGAAAGGTATTTAAAAAATTAAGCAAATAGGATTAATAGTTAGCATTTATATGTTAGGTTTCTTACAGTTCTGTTTTCCTAGATTAATAAGGATTGGAGTCTGGGATTCTGGCTTGGGCAGCCTCATTGGTTGAATTATTGGTTAATGTGTGCATTATTATTCACACTTTATATTTTCGGAGTCTTTCCACAGGTTTGGCTCCAAAGAAAGCTCAAAAGAAAAAGGGGGTGTGTGTTGGTGAAGTGGCTCCCACCTCAGAGACCAGCTGTCTGGGTCTCCTCAGATGAAGAGGATGTGCCTAGCATTCCTGAGTTATTGGCGAGGATTGCGGTCCTGGAACAATTGGTTGTTGAGGTATAATATTTATATGGCAGTGATAATTCAGGGACAACTGGATAAGGCATCTGCTTTAATCAGGTACCTAGATATAATTCATAGGGCGTATGCTGAATATGCTGGCCCTACATGGCTCAGGTATGGTGAAACCTTTAGAATTATGGCTGCCTTGGACCCTGCGCTTCCATGGGATCATGAGAATCAGCAGCTGTGGTCCCCATGCTTAAGTCCAGCATTACCTTTGTCAGGCCATTACTCAGACAGTGGCCATCTGATAGCTAAGGGTAGAGATGAGAATCCCATGGGGGCTGCTCAAGTAGGTTTCAACATGTGTACAGTAGGTGCAGCAGGAACCTACGGGGAGGGGCCATGGCCCAGTGGTAGAGCATCTGCTTGGCATGCAAAAGGTCCCAGGTTCAATCCCCGGCTTCTCCAGTTAAAGGGACTAGGCAAGTTGGTGATGTGAAAGACCTCTGCCTGAGACCCTGGAGGGCCGCTGCCAGTCTGAGTAGATTTATGCTTACACAGAAGACAGTTAACTATTTAAATAGGATAAAGTTTCTGTTACCTGAATTTATTCTAGTTTGGAATGAGCTTTTACAAAGGTGTGTTTGGCGGGGGGGGGGGGTTAGTTATGCCCTCCGAAGTTGAGAGACCTCAGTGAAAACTGGATTTCACTGCTCATAAGGTGGTTTTAGATAGTGGTGGTGGTTACATTTCCCATCAGGAAATTAAGTTTGATATGCCTTACCTGTATAGGGATGATGGTGTTCATCTCTCTGCTGAAGGTAGTGATATGTACTTAGCTGATCTACGTCAGGGTCTGCAAGACGTTATAGTCAGCAGGTAGGACAAGGGGTGAAGCCCCTTGCTTGGCAGGGATAGGGTGGGTTGCTTATGAACAGGCAGGGAGCAGTGGTGAGCACCCTGAGCCATCAGGCATGATGAAGGGCGTGTTCTGAACAGACCATCACTTGCTTTACGGTGGGATGGAGCATGTGAAGGAGTACCTTTTGTGCTCAGCACCATCTTTCATAATCTGGTAGTGGCTTCATGGCACATCAGGGAAGGGGGCTGGGGCTGGGCACCTCTTCACATAGTATGTGCAGGCAGTGACAAATAAGGCTAGCAGCAGCCGCCAAGTTTGGAGCCAGGGTGGATTTGCCAAAAGAAAAGGCAGCTATGGATAGGCTGCCTAGCACAGCCCGCCCTCAATTAAATATTATCATAGTTAATTGATGATGTAGTTCAGCTATGTTAAATAATCTAGTTAAACCCATGCTGTGGTCTCATGTCTTTATTGGGTACTGGGGCAACATTCTGTTCCGTTGTGAACACAAGTATCCAGGTATGAATACTCAAGTACAAACTAGGAGATGAGTACTGGATCAGCTGGGAAAATCGCATTCATTGTTATTAGAAACATGCCCTTTTAAAATGCTTTCAAATGGCTGACTGATCATTTGCTGGAGATTCGCTCTGAGCAGAAGTACATTTATATAATGAGCTTTTCAAAACTGGTGCAGCTTTGTACCTGGGTGTTTGTTGTGGATGATCAGTAATAAGAGGAAAAATATTCTTCAGGTGCTCAAATTCACTTGGACTTCCATTCTTGTATCAAGTATTGCAAAGCACCACATTGACTTTGAAAATAAGTTCTGGTACAGACCCCTGGCTCAAATTAGGCTGTCGGTGACAATGACAAATAATGACAACAATGATAGTAATAATACTTGGCCAAAATTCAAGTCAATTTATAGCCATTAACCACCTTCATTACTATGTTCATCATTTACACAATGCATTTAAAGCATTTAAATTGAGCATATCTCATACATTTTCTTTAGCCCCAGATGGGGCGAACACCCACCATTACATGGTTCTCTTCTGGTGTTAAAGATTTCACAAGTATTCCCAAGAGCATTCATATATAACACAGCTTGGTAGCTGCCTGCTAAATGCATTCTGCAGCACTTTCAGTTATATGAGGCCATTGCCCACCACTAAATTCCATTCTACTACTTCAATCAGACAAAAGTGAGTAGGCTTTTAATCCTCACCATTTCCTCATGTGACTGTCAGCAGTATGGGACAGGTGGATTTATTCAATTTAATGGAAGCCTGGTGACATCTCTCATGACACAGGTAGATTCTGAGGCTTGTCACAGTTGGCCATGAGAGGTAATGCAAAGATTAATACAATGAGATGCCACATGAAATGCCTTCTAAAAAAGGGATGCTGCTGTTGCAAAGAACATTCATTTTAAAATATCCTTTTAAAAAAAAACCTCTTCCCCCTCCCCACCCATTCTTTTTAACTGTGGTGCTTCTTTAGAGCAGCGGCCTGGGGAGTTTTCTCAGAACCCTTATCTCTTGAGCTGTCTGCTGAACCACGAGATGTAACTGGCATGACACATTGACAAGAGGATAATTTTCTGACTTGAGCTGGCATAATGGATCCTGGTATGGAGTCAGATTGTTGAGGCCATTTCAAACAGATAAGCAAAGTGTTTTGGAAGGGTTTGTCCCAGTTAACATCAGACAGGTTATGTATTTTCCCCAGCAGTGCAAGTATACTGAAACTTCCCAACTCTTTAAAAGATTGCATTCCAACTAATTTGGATGTGTCTCTATCAGTTAAGATATCTCCAAGTGCTGCTTCCACTTTCTTTCTTCTTTGCTTGTTATTCTCAGGCAGCTAGTAGGGAAATAGCAGTAATCCATAAGTGTCATTGAACGTGAATTTCTGCTTTTGTTAAAGCCATTAAGAAATATGAGGCTGGTTTGTCAAGTCTAGCATTTCTACAAGACATATTAGAGCAGTGGCAATTATTTACCATTACAGATCTCAATATTTTTTTAAAGAAATCATTGAAGTGTTCCAATGTATCTGAAGATGATGAATGGATGGTTTGATATCTATATGAAAAACAAAAATCACAGTGTGAGGAAAGTACAAAATGAGAGAGAATTCTACTTTGCTGGAAAGAAGACAATGCAGTGTGGCATTTATTAAGGTAGCTGTTTTACATCTGATAACCTGATTTGTTTGGTTAATTTTCTTTATGTTGAATAATTCTGCTGATTAGCAGTTGGATTGTCAGAGTGGTTATCTTAATATATGAACACAGAACAAGTTTGAAATGGCTGAAATAAAAACAGGTGGCATACAGCTAAAAAGAATCAACTTCTTTGGTATTAATAAAGAAGACAGGTTTCCAAGCCCTGCAGTTCAGCTTTGCTAATCTTATGTTGATCATAACACCTCTCAACAGTGATGGATTTCCAGAAGAAAGGCCTTCTTTAGTAAAGAACTTCTTATTGTAAATAAAAATAACAGATTCCAGCACTTTATATGAACAGTAATAATAAAATAGTCATATGTATTATTTTTCTGTGTAATCTATATCCCACCTTTTGATTGTAAGTTTCTCAAAGTGGCTCAAAACATATTAAAAATAAAATATTAACATTTTTGTGTTCAGCATTTCCAGTATATTAACTCTCTACTGTTCTGCTTCAGACATTACTGTGTCGATGCCTTTGAAATGAGGGTTGCTTTGAAGATGTGTGCTCTAGCCTCTCCCAGCCCTAGGACCAGAGAACTTTCATGCCATTGTGGCCAAGCTGAGAGGAGCCAGGTAATACTAACCCTATGATAGAAACTTCCTTCCTTTGGAATGATTGTTCATGATTTTCTTAAGTCATATGGTTGGTGTTGCAAGAAGAAATCAGATATAGATTGGGTGTGCAGCCCTGGAGAGAGAGGTTTCATTTCCTTAATAAAAATGCCCCCCTGGACTACTTTTAGGGAAATGAGATAGACACTTGTCTCTAGAGATTCCGTGTACCACCATGCAGTCTCAAACCACTGTGTTTGAGTGGTTTACTATGTTCAGGCATCCAGCTAATAAGTGATAAGAACTAGCTCCAGGACATGAGTTGGCACATTTCTATATTTTTGTTATTCTTGTTCCATGTATGAATTTCACATCTTGTGCTCTATAATTATAAGCCACAGACTACTAGTATGCTTTGGGATACAACTGTTGGTGTGCCCTGAAAAACAAAGTTAGATTCCTAAAGAAGAGATGACCTACAATGTTTTCACATGATTCATTTCCCTTGCTTTGTCTCTTCCCAATCAGCCTCTCTTGGGATAGGTAATTCTACAGCAAATGATTAGATCATTTAAACACTCCCAATCCAGATGCATAAAAGAATTACCTGCCCTCCAAGGAGGCACAAGCACAATAGTGATGTGTACAGAAATGTAGGTTGTTCTTACACATTCCTACTAGAGATTAGACCTAAGCTGTCTGTTTTGGTATGAATACCCCCCATTTCAAATTTATTTCTCCCTTGTAAGCAATGAACCCCTGACTTTCTTATTTTCTTACCTGTTACTTTAGCCTCATGTTGAATTTCCCCATTATAATTAACATATTTTGATGTTATTTTTGCATCAATTGTGTCTAAATGGTCTATAATGGCATAAATGGGTGTAAAAATCAAATAAAATTAAGCAAGAGAATAAGCAAGGACAGAAGTGAAAATGAGGCAAATGAAAACCAATGCTAATATTAAAAGAAACAATGTGCTAGTAGCAGAGGTAACTCAGCAACTGAAGGCATGATTCCTACCAAGTCCAGTTGTTATTAAAAAGCGTATTGAAGGACTTATTGAGCAAGAATATTTGTCATGAACACCTGAGGACTGCAAAGTATACACTTACGTAGCATAAAATGTGTTCCAGATATGATTTATTCTTGGACTATACTCTTTGCATGAACCGGGAAGTTCTTTTAAATCATTAAATATTAAGACAACCATCTCTTCTATTAAATTACAATACATGTTCTAGACCATTCAGATCAAGCTTTTGCTCCTTTGGAGAGTTTTCAACATCAGATTGATTGAGCTTCAAGCTTCTCAGCGTTTATCCCTGTAGAGATCATCCTTACAGTTCCTCAGGAAAACAAAAAGGTCCAAATTGGCCCAACTGTAATTCTTATACAGCTATAATGTGCTTCTGGTTTTAAAGAGCTGCAGAGGTGCCCTGTTGGTCTGCAGTAGAACAGCTAGATTAGAGTCCAGTAGCACCGTAGAGATCAACAAGATTTTGGGGGCATGAACTTTTGAGAGTCAAAACTCCATCAGATATGAGAGTGAGGTTGATGGATTTCCACTCCATGTGGCTGAATGTGGTGCCTTGCATGAAGATAGTTTCAGAGGGTAGCCAATGTTGGTCTGCAGTAGAACAGCTAGATCCAAGTCCAGTAGTGCCTTACGAAGGGAGCTTTGACTTGCGAAAACTCATACCCCGAAAATCTTATCGATCTCTAAGGTGCTACTGGACTCTAATCTAGCTGTACCGAGGAGCAGTACTTCAGCTATTAGAAGTTTAGGAAATGTTGGTGACTGTCAATGAAAATCAGAATGCCAATGCACATTATGCAGAACAGAACTATTATATACCAAAATGCAGTAATAGGAAAGTGCAAAATGGCAAAAAATGTAGATACATGAAGATTAAGTGTTATATTGTCAAGGCCACCGCTTAAAATCTCTCTCACAAGCTCTGGTCTCTGATCCTTCCTTCCCAGATGAGGCAGGTGGCAGTCAGAGCTTTTTCAGTAGTGGCACCTCACTTAAGAAACACCTTTCCTTGATTCTCACTGACACCTACAGTTGTTTTTTTCAGGCACCAAGCCAAAATGTTTCTGTTCACCCAGGCTTTTAATTAAAAAGTTTAACTTTTAACACAATTTTATTCTGGAAACTGTTTTAAACAGCTGGGTACCTATTTTAAACTATTAAACTGGGTAACTATTTTAAACAGTCAGTGGCCTTTTTAAATGATCTATGTTTTTATGCTAGTATTTATGCTGAGTATTTAATGCTGGGTTTTAATTAATATCTTTTAATATTTTGTTTTTATTATTTTTATTTTTTAAGCTCTCTTGGGTAGGTTCCTGGAAAGGTGGTATGGAAATTTTCTACACAAACAAATAAATATTATCAGCTCCAATTCAGACTCTTCCTTATAAGCACCAGGTATTTGAATCCCTCAGTGTTCTCTTTTTTCCCCACAATAATATTTATTTTAATCAAGGATTGCTACCACTTTAGAGTCTGAAGCAGGAATTCAGGAACATTTTTTACAGAAAGTTGTGTCAGGCTATAGGCCTTCAGGGATTCAAAGGCAAGCACAAACATACAGGAATTACTTAAAGTATGTAGTATTAGGACTTAGAACAAAAGCCAGTATATCTTTAGAGATTGGAATAATCTCAAAAGAGAGTTTTAATAAACCTTGAGAAGATCAGAGGTTTTTTGTTTGTTTGTTTTTAACATCTCTTGGTTTTTCTCACTCTGGAACTCTGATACCTTTCAGATTCACAACATGTTATTTGTGTTAATTTGGCACATTTTTGGCCCTTCATCTTTGAACAAAATGGATTTCAGAGCCTGACTGTGTGATTTGCCATCAGAAATTGTGAGTTTTGCTGAGACTACAGTGATACAGCACCGGGAGTTTGTTGTGCATTCCACGAGGAACATTTAACTGCAAATAGCTGTAAACACTTGAAAAGTGCCACTTAAAGAGAAAACTATCATTTAAGGTGGACAGCTTGTCTAAAGCTTGTACAAGTGAATTTTTACAATCAGCTCCTACTAGAGCATCCCAGCTGTGTTTGACCCTATATGATATGAGGTGAAGAGGAGCATGGATTGCTGGGCTTCTGGCCTTATTTTGTGTAATTGTTCCTTTCCCTTTGGGAGAGTCTGTGAATTTAGTTGAAGGTGCACAGAAATTGGTGTGTTGAGTGGAATATTAGCTTTGCCAACTGAGTTAAGATAAACAGCTGCTGAGATGCCATGAAAAGACTGTTGGTTCCTACAGGCAACCAGATTGCACAGGACCAGGTTCTATGCACAAGGGGAACCCCCTTCCGACTGTTTGCCTGCACAGTCATGCTATACTGGAGTACTTTTCCTTGAACCTCAATCTGAAACTCCTCGTTGGAAGTCTCCAGAATGTACTGCTGATTGCTGAGAAAGCAAAATGTTCTCAGGACAGAGGTGCACACCTGCAAATCTGACAAACAAGAGGATCAGTCTCAAGACTGATAAGAAGAGTTCTGACTGGCTTACTGTTTTGGTTTACTGGAAGAGATGATCGGCATTGGGTTTTCCTGTTCCCTGGGTGTCAAGGCAAACAATCAATGAGGGAAAAATTAAGTCCATACCTCAATTTCCACCTTGGAGGAGTGGGGTACCACCTCTGCTCAAGAGAAATGTATAAAAGTCCAGGAAGAAGGTGGATGGGGGCCATAGTAGCCTTTTCTATTTAAGGTCCAACTGCTTTGTGATGCCTTCAGAAGCCCATTGTCACCCTGCCCTCCCCTTCTCCTAATTTTAAGGAGTCTGAGTATGGTGGCGAGCTCCAGGTTGGGAAATACCTGGAGATTTTGGGGACAGAGTCTGAGGAGGGCGGGGTTTGGAGGGGGGAGCAACTTAAAGGCCATAGAGTCCAAAGTGGCCTTTTTCTCCCAGGGAACTGATCTATATCGGCTGGAGATCATTTGTAATAGCGGGAGATCTCCAGCCACCCCCTGGATGTGGGCAACCCAAAGTCTGAGGGCTGAGAGCTATACAATCCTGTGAGGAAATGGAGCTAAACCTAGAATGGCAGGAGGGTGGCAGTGTGGCAATTAATGGTTCAACACTGAAACTAGTTAACATGCATTAGGCTTGCTCTCATGTTTGCAACCTTTTTCTTTCAAGTTAATTTACAAAGCCTAGTACTTTATGGTCCATCTTGCTCTTACCTAGTGTGTGCTGTACTGGGAGCTGATTTAGATCTGTACTGTAGACCCATGTTTATTTGCTCATGCTTATGCACTGCCGGTTCATGTATCTCATAATATTTTCTGTAGCTATATAAACTTTCTGATGGTTTTCACCCATGCCTTTTCATATGTATTTGCGTATCGTGCATCTGTAGGGTTGCCAGCTGGGGGTTGGGAAATACCTGGTGATTTTGGTGGTGAAGTCTGAGAAGGGCAGGGTTTGGAGAGGGGAGCGACTTCAGTGCCATAGAGTCCAATTGCCAAAGTGCCATTTTCTCCAGGGGAACATATTTCTATCGCCTGGAGATCAGTTGTAATAGCAGGAGATCTCCAGCCACCACCTGGGGGTTGGCAACCCTATGCATCTGATTCAGTTTGCAGTTTGCTTTTGTAGTGTGTTTTGCAATAGTGCCTTCCAATAAACCATTTAAATTGTATGAGTAACACTTTGGTGCCTGTCCCTTCCTACTGACACTTGCATGCCCACTGGGGTGATAGGAAGATGTGGGAATAAAGAGACCCGTTGCCTAAGGTGACTGAAATAACAGTTAGATCATACATTTTAATTTTTAAAAAATGCAACCAGTATAAATAGGTTAGGCATAATCCATTGATGTCTTCACCCTCATAGAAAGAACATAATGGTAAACTGAACCCACAGAGCTTTTTTCATTTGACTTTCTTAGGCACAAACATAACCTCTTGATTTTTGTGTCTATAAATCTGTTTGCAAGCCTCATAACAGATATCAAATAATTTCCTTTTCTTGATCTTCACAAACATTAAATGACAAGCCAAAACAGCTCTTACCATTTAGCTTTATTAAATAAAAACACAGGCATTCATTGTTATATTGTTTTTTAATGCATTTCCTGAACGTTTTGGCAATTTTATGACATTGGTTTAAACTATCTTTTTCTACTTCAGAATCAAAAGACCTGAAATCTTAAAGTGCAGATTCGCAAGAAAGATGGAAGTGTACTCTGGGATTGTAGGTTAAGTAACAAGTAATGCTAAAGCGACACAAACATAGATCTTGCGGTGAAATCTCACAAGGAAAGAGATGAGAATTCATTGAGTGAATTGTTGTTTATAGTGAATACTGAAACTCGAAAATGAAAGAAGTTGCACCAAATCAGTTTTGTGATCACCTACCAGTTCACCTCAGGCACCACTCCAGGTATTTCCACCCAAAGCAGACCTACTGAGAGTGAGATGCAGGTCTCTAGTTCTAAAATGACCAGGACTTCAAACAACGGAGAAAACAGTGCTTTCAGAAAAGGAAATAATTAGCTTCTAGTAGGGTGGCCAGGTCCCTCTTTGCCACCGGTGTGGGTTCTTGGGGCGGAGCCTGAGGAGGGCGGGGTTTGAGGAGGGGAGGGACTTCAATGCCATAGAATCCAATTGCCAAAGTGGCCATTTTCTCCAGGTGAACTGATCTCTATTGGCTGGAGATCAGTTGTAATAGCAGGAGATCTCCAGCTACTACCTGGAGGTTGGCAACCTTAGCTCCTAGTCATAAGCAAATAGGCACTTTTCTTTCTTTTTTACTTCAAAAGAGACTTGTTTCCTCTTAGGGAAAAGGAAAGCTATACATATTTAGAGGTATTTGTACCTAGTGGCAGAATTTTCATAAACAAATATCAGACAGTCTACAAACAACCACAATCCCTACATTCCAAATGAACCTTATCAGAACTTTACCCTTCTCATTAGACCTTATTTTCCCCCTCCTTTCTTTCTTTCATTGGTTAAAACAAAGGAATGTGGGAGCAGAAGTGATTGCTTATCAACTCCTCAGAATATTTTGTAAAATAATCTGGAAGTTTCCCCTTCATTTTAGAAATTGTATATGGCTATTAGAGTAATATGTGTGTGTGTGCACACACATGTGCACAAGCTAAAAATCTGGTCTATATTCAACCTTAGTTGGGCACTAGAATATGTGAAAATGTTAGTTTTCCAGCAATGTGGTATTCCTAATGGTGTAAAAAGAAACGGTTATCATCCTTGATAGAGGTTCTCTGTACTTTACTGTCTATATTCGGAAGATAAAGGTTCATGGTTGAAGAAAGAGAAAGAGAAGGGAATGATCCCTAAGTAATTGTTTTACATAAACCATGCAACATTATTTCAATTTCTCACCTTTATTAATAAAGAAAACATGGAATTACAATCAAATGCTGTTTACCTTAGGAAAGATCCAGTTGTACCAGTACCGTTCCCCAAATAAGGATTTATTTGGGGAACAAGACAACCAGACTTTGGGTTTAACTTATTAACTGGATGATCTATATCATAACTGCTTTACTTTAAAGGCAGACTGTACTAGGTAGCCAATTCATAACTACCAATATCTGGGCAACTCCACTGTGGAGTTCAGCCAGCAACATGTGTGCCAAGGATATGTGTGAGCCAAGGAGCCAACCTTCATTACCCTCACCCAGCATGTCATAAAGAAAACTGTGGGTCTGGTTAATGCCACACAACACTGAAGAATGAATGATAGATTGTTTGGGAACAACCTTCCATTGTGACAGATGGCTCATGGTGGTGATTAAATTTCATGAAAGGTATCTGTGAGCAGTTAATTTAAATTGTATATAAAGCATTCTGACATGGTATCCTGTGAAGAAGAAAATATTACATTTTATCCTGTTTTCCATGCCTGTGACTACTTAAACATTTGAACCATTCTGAGAAGAACAATAAAACACTACTGTTCCTTTTTAAAACCTGTCCCAATTCTCTGAGTGTCCTGAAAAAGAAAACTACAGCCATCAAAATTCAGTCTTAAAATATGCTGTTGTAGAATACCACCCTGGAAGAAGAGATGTTTTATAATAACACACCTAAATTCTCCTGAAATTGCAAGAGGCTGTCACATAAGGGTTAGAATGCTTTCTTCTAACACCTACTTACACATTAGATCATAATTAATATTCATGTTCATCTCAAAGCAGACAAAGGATTAATGTTGGCTTCCTGCAGAAATGATAGCTAGGATGGTCCCCAAACCAAGTAAGTGTCAAATATTTTTAGGCTACTCCATATTGGAGTACATCTGCTTATATCATATTCCAAATTTAATGCAATGGTATGTTGGCTTCTGAGGTTTGGTATGTTTTGAAAGGTAATTGTTTTTGATATCTTTCTTTTTTCTTTTCTTTTCTAAGCTGTCACTCTGATTCTTGAGTCACAAATGAATGAAATCAATACAAAGTGAGTGTATATCTGGAATTTCCTTAGCAGCCAAGACAGAATCTGACAGCTACCTCATCAATTTTTAAAGCATTATTATTAGTAGCAATAGACAAAGCAGAACTTATAGTATAGTTTGTTTCGGGAGGAAATGAAGAGCATTTCCTGCACCTGCTCAAAAGGCAGTATCTGCAATTGTTAAAAAAAAAAAAAAACCTGATGTGGAAAAAACCTAGTATGGTTGTTCTCTACGTTTGCAGTATCAAAATTAACACAGGTAGCAGAACTAACAGATCACATTTTCTTGATTATTCTATGGCTGAAAAATTGGAAAGTTTGCTAGGAACAACAATTTGCTAGCAATTAGTTTAATGATGAGGTTTTTTTTTGTAAGGGGCTTTGCGTATTTTAATAGAAACTTGGCATATAAATTGACTAAATAAATAATCAGTTTGTTCTGTGTTTTTCCTAGTGTTTACTGGGAAAATGGGAAGCTAATGAACCAGTGATAACCAGGGATGCTTGATCATCCTTATGTTTGCATCACAATTTATTTTCAAATTGCAAGCAGGATATTAGAACCTTGAAAAAAAGTTTGATTGTTTTCAAAAGCTTGGTGGATAAAAATGTTCTGTGCATGCTTGTTCTTTCCCATCGCCATCCTTCATCCATGATAATTGTTGTCAGCTAGAAAAGAGGTGTTTCACTGGCCAGGGACGGCGTGGCTGTGGTGGTGCCATGGCATCTCCAAAGAGGTTTGGCGACAGCAACGGGGGGCGGGGAGTGGGTTTTAAAAAAGAAAAATTAAAAAAGAGGGGGGAACCCATTGAAAACAGCAATGCTGTGCCAACAAAAGCTGGCGCAGCACCACTGTTCCAGGGCTGAAAGGGGTTAGGAAGCAGCCTACTGGCAGCTCCGCCCCTGGAATGTCCCAGGAACGCCTCCCGTGACAGCAACTCGAGGAGTTGCACCAGCAGGACTTGCATTGGGAGGACTGCCACAGCAGTCCAGGTGTGGGCACAAGTAGCAGTATGCTGGTGTTCATGCCAGTTTGCATGGCACAAGTGGCACAGATGCCAATGTAGTGGTCACAGCGCCTCCTAAGCCCATTCGGCCCCCAAGCTCAGGAATGAGCTGTTTGACTTGATTTGGAGGGGTGGGGTGGGAGGTCACTATGTGGCTTGTCTCTCTATAGGTGCTTTACCCATTTTGTTGGGTATATTCAATATTTGCTATGGCTATTTCTCTGTTTGCACCACATCATGAAAATATTTAATTTACTAAATAGAATATTTCTTTATTTGTCTCAAACCTGCAGGGGTAGGGAGTGGAGGAAGGGTTATAGTAAAATAGTGGTTTAGAACTACACGAGTAAAGCATCTACATGAATGAAGCATGTGTTCATGCTTGCTAGCTACTCATTTTACAAACAGGGAAATAATATTTAGAAACTGTGTTTGTGACACCATGGGAATGACTTGTAGCTCAGTAGAAGGCATGCTTTGTATACCATTAACCACCCCACCATCTCCAATTGAGCTCAAAAAGATTTCTCCCAGAGCTCTTTCAGAGCTGCTGCCAGAGTTTTATATGTGGAACTTCCCAACACTGTGGATAGTTCTGCCCTATGGGAGCCATTTTGTGACTGGCCTTGCTTCCTGTAACAGCCATTTTGTGGCGGTACCTACTACCCTTTCTAATAAATCAAAATTATTTGCTGCCTCTCCTTGCTTTGGAAGCCCTGTGCATAAAGTTTGTATTACCTTGCTGTGGAAAACAAACTGGGAGAGGGGGGTGATTTTAGTTCTCATGGTTTTGCCAGATTGTCTTTTTAATTCTTTTTAAGGGCACTGGTGGCCCACTACTGAACAGTTTAAAATGTCAACAAAAGTAAGAATAAAAAAATTGTAATGTGAAAGTGTCATAAATTGCTTCCACACAGTGGCTGTTATCATGGGGTAAGTCATGCATACACAGTGATCCACAATACAAAACTGCTAAAAATTAAAAATGGAGAGTAGAGATGTGGGGAACATTTCCAGATCCACATATCCACAAGAATGGACTTAGTCAAGGTACCGCCCTTCAAGGTGACATAAAACACCAGGGAAAAAATGAAAAATAGAACAGCCATTTCAAAGTGAATCTATTAAGTTCTATATCTACACAAATAAGTCATTTTGTATATGGGAGCAAAGGAAGTAAGGGCAGAATCTGTTCAAAGTTAAGCATGTTTAATTTTAACTTACCTCAGTTGGAGAATATGTGTGTGCTTAACTCTCTGTGCTTGAATGAAATACAGTTTCAAAGTGTGTAGATTGGGCACCAGCATCTAATTACTTCAGGTCCACAGAATATGAAATGAAATAATTTGGCAAAAAACATTTTCCAGGTGAAACAGCATAGATGAAACAAGTGTCAGCATTCAGAGAAGTATTGTCATGGCCCAGACTTCAACAGGCGAAGCATCATCAGAGGAAGAGCCTGAGCAGGGAGAAATCACGGGCATTGCACCTCAGGCAGCTGAGAATGCAGGGTAGGGTGAAGGACAACAGGTAGGAGTAAACACCAGCCCTGATGAGGAATTGGAAGTAAACACAGAATCACCTCCTTCGACACAACTAGATGCAGCTGTAACTCCACAGAAGCAGGACCCATCCAGCTCACCTGAAGCCACTCAACAGCACAGGCAAAAGGGGAGAATGGAGTTGCAAAGTAAAAGGAGAAGTGCGCGCCTACAGGCACTAAGGAGACGGCTCCAAGACTGTGAGTTGTCTGAGGATGAGAACTAAGGCAAAGAGAAACAGCTTAAACCCAGGCTTGGAACAGCCAGCCATTGCGAAAGCAATTGTTGCAAAAGGATCTCTGACTTTTGTTGCTGACGCTCCTAGACTTTGATAAACGGACTTCTGACCCTTGGACCGGATTTTTGACTTCGCTTCTGCACGCCGACTGTATTTTGGTTTCCAGCTCCTGGCGGGACTCCCCCGGATTTCTGCATTCCTGAGATAACAGCCTGCTCTCAAGACCAGTAGCCGGCAGTAACCCGAGACGACCTAGCCTAGCACAAGTATATGTCAAAGCAACCAAGAATGTAACCACTATTGTTAAGAACTTTATTCCCTTCCTTTCTTCATTTTGTGCATTTCGCATTTGGTATTTGAAGTGGGATTTGGCTTATCGACTGGTGTGCATTGTTCAGCTGATCTGACATCTCATCCATTAATGATATAGTGCTATTTCTTGTCTGACTGCTGAACTTACACATTCACATTTGTACTTTTCCTTCCAAGAGGTAATTATTTAATAATTGCAAAGCATGAAAATAAATTAATTCCTTATCTTTAGTTATTGCATACTGAAAGGCAATTTTGAAAGGAAGCTTTGAATATTTTTTCCATTGATGTTTCTAGACAACTTATGGCTTTAATATTATCATACTGGTATTCACTGCTTAATGGTTACAGTTGCAGGGGAAGACAATTCTTCTAATAATCCATACACAATTTAGAAACATCAGCTGCATAGAATGGGACCTGGGAGATAGAGTTCGTAGGGTCATGAATCATACAGTACAGACAAAAGTGGACTATCTTAAGTACTACCTATGCCTGTATGAACCTACCAAGCCATTATGGCAATCTTCTGAGGTCTTGTTTCAGACACCCCTGTTTTCTGAGGCTAGACAGATGGCAGTCTGACAGAGGTCCTTCTAGGTCGTGGTATTGAGATTGCAGAAATCCCCACCTCCAGTGCTATTCATCTGTTCCATCCATTTTATCAGTCTTCCACAAGCAGGTGAAGACTTTTTTGTCCTGCCTAAAGTTCCCTCAACGATACCTCCTTCCTGCCTGGTGTTTTAATTTGCTGATTTAGGATTTATATATGTAAAAGTAAGAACCTGCACGGATTTGTGAAGGGAAGCTCATTTTCCCCTCCACCACTATTCAGAGGCGGATCTACTGTGAAACTAATGAAGCTTAAGCTTCAGGCCCCCAATCCTGGAGGGGCCCCCGAAGCAACTTTTTTTTAATGAGTGAATTTCTCTACAAAATTGATGGAGTTTTTTAGTGATAGAATCATAAGCCAATGGGTTGAAGTACTTAATATTGACTTTAGAATATGGTCTAATACCCATTTCACATGGCCTCAAAATGTCCCTGTAATTGGTCAAATTTCAAAATTTTCTTGGGGGCTTGCAGTGCTCGAACCCCCAGCTGTAAGGGCTCACTGAGCTCACCAGAATCTATTCATAGCCTACATTTTGGCAGCTGGATCCTCAAATCCTTCGTTGGTTCATGGCTTCACAGTTCTATAGCTCAGCCCTTAGGCTAGAGCCAATCAGAACCATAAAAAGACATCTGAATTCTCAATTCAGGCTGCACTCGTCTTGCGTGTGCATTTTAACACCAAAAGATCAGATTTTCACCGCTTTATCCTAATGTGCCCTTTCTGATGACCCTCTCCCTATTATTATAATTTATTAGTTAAATTTGTAGCCCACCCTCATTCCCGGTCAAAGCCGGGCTCAGGGTGGGTGTCATGATTCTAGGCCTCAAGTTAGCAGACCTACATCTCCCAGGTACCCTCTGGGCCTTGTGATTGGTGGAAGAGGATTTGGAGGGAACGCTAGGGCCAATCAGGGGTAAGGGAGTGGTGCCTGGGGAGAAGGAATAAAATGCCTTGCCTGGAAAGGGAGGGGGTTCACTCCTAGCGAGCAGGACTGGGGAGAGGCTGCTGCAGATGGCCAAGCAGCCAAATCCTCATATCAGAAGCCCCGAGGGAGAGGAGAGGGAGGCCAGTAACGATGACAACCTGTGGTTGCCCTCAATTGTAGGCCTGGTGGAAAAGCTCTGTTTTACAGGCCCTGCAGAACTTCTGAAGGTCCCATGGGGCCCTGATGTTACTTGGAAGAACATTCCATCAGGCTGGGGCCAGGGTCGAAAAAGCCCTGGCCCTTGTTGAGGACAACCGCACACTTTTAGAGAATGAACCAATACTTTTTTCCACGCATTGATGTTGGGTGGTGTAACTTTCATTCCTCCAAATTTTCTTCTTCTTCTTTTTTGGTAAGTTTTTGATTATATCTTTGCTAGTGTTTAGTGTTAAAGATGTATAGGTCAAGGTGTGCTTGGTCCATAGTTAGCATGGATGATATTTTTATGTGTATATTTCTACAGGTTTCGTTAACTAGCAACTAGTCCTTCAGTTCCCATATTTACCAAGATATTTCTGTTTTCCAGCATAATTTTTTTATATATTATGTTAATTCAATTGAGTTTTTTGGAAGAGGCAGACCTGGATTATTTTTCATTTACTGAATTTCTAGTGGTAAAATTCTTTTTAGACAATTCAACATAAGTATTCATGTGGGTCATGTTGAGGGTAATGCCTTTACAATGGTTGATCCGAGTCTTTCTTCCTCATGGCATCTTCGGTCCTCCCCAGTGCCATCGGCTGAGTTTTTATATAACTATTGTTTTGCTTCTACAGCATTTTTTATTCACACTAGTGACTGACATGTGAGATAACCCAGTACAGCAATTGTAATCAAAATCTGAGCTGCATTAGTTAATTTATTAAAAAGTTGTGGTGATCTGCCATAGAACAACCCCACTGAAGAGCATAACGGTGGTTACCCAGACCTCGTTGCTGGTGGGAAGGGGCTCACTGTATGGCCCATTTTCAAGGACTCCACCCCACCACCCTGTTCTCCACCATTTGGGCCTCAAGGTCCTTGCAAGGGCAGCAAGGCCCTTTGGACCTTGTTGGATGTTGCCCTATTGCTGCTGGTTGCGAAGGGGCCCCCGTAATAGTTCAAGCTTCAGGGCCCCAAAAATGTAGTTCCGCCACTGCCACTATTTCCTCTTTCCTTTCCTTGGTGGCTCCCACAGCTTCTCCTGCCTCCTGCTCTCCTTCACACCCACCAGCCAACCAACCTGTCTGCCTCCCTGTCTTCAGTTTGCCCTCCTTCCCTGCCCCTGGCAGCCTTTACCCATGAAAGCTAGGCCCAGTTGTGCAGTGCCAGTTGCCAGGCCAGGCCCAGTTGCACAGAGGGGAACTTCTAAGGACTTTTGATGGGCACCTCATTTTCACCTGTATCACTTTCCCCAGAACCTTTTTCTTTTTGCTTTCTCCTGGCAATCCCCATATTCACACCCTTCTCTGCTTCTTTCCCACTACACACACCAATCTTTTACCTGACTCCCATCTTCAGCTATATTTATTATTTATTTACTTCATTTATGCCCACCTTTCTTCACAATGAGGACCTTTCTTCACAAAGTTTGTTGAAAGATTTGTCTTGTCCATTCATGGCTCCAGCTTCTGGAGCCTGAGGAGGGTGACATTTGGGGAGGGGAGGGACTTCAATGCCATAGAATCCAATTGCCAAAGCGGCCATTTTCTCCAGGTGAACTGATTTCTATCGGCTGGAGATCATTTGTAATAGCAGGAGATTTCTAGCTAGTAACTGGAAGTTGGCATCCCTACCTCTGATCCAACAGAGTAAGACAAAAGTATGGGATTGACTTCTTTGTTAGCAGCTCCCCCATCCTACCTGACCCAGATTCGCTGCTTCAAGTAAAGCAGGGCTGCCACCTATCCCTAGCTTTTTTGTACTCTAGAGGGAGTGTTCCTCCCACCCCATCTTCCCCTCATCACTCCACCAACAGCTCCAGCAGAGAAGTGTAGTCTGCACATGCTCAGACAATGCTCCTGAATTTCGGGAGATCTACGCCTCCCTCCATCCCCTCCAGTTTTCAGATTTTTCAGCAAACCCGGGGGTTTTCCTCAAGTTTGTAGAAAAATCTCCCTTCTGTGTAAATGGGCGTGATCTGCAGATTTAAGTATCTGCAGATAGGCCCACACTTCACTATTAGATATAAGATGACAAAGCTGCTTATATTGAATCAGAGACCAAAAGCAGCAATTAGTGCAAGGGAAAATATTTAATAATTAAATTTTTTGCTTGGGACATTTGAGTAAAGAAAGATTTCCCCCGAAGAAGCATATGTGAAATGCATAGGGTCAATTTAATTATTAAATATTTTCCCCTTACACCAACAGCTGCTTTTTGTCTCCGTTTGGTTTGGTGCAGCCTTCTTTTCATTTGCTTAAGCTGAATCAGACCATTGATCCATCAAGGTCAGTATTATCTACTTCAACTAGCAGCAGGTCTCCAAGATCTCAGGCGGAGATCTTTCACAACATCTACTACATGATCCTTCTGACTCAACATGCTGGGGACTGAACTAGTGATCCTTAGCTTGCCAAACAGATGCTCTACCGCTGAGCCATAACCCCTCGAATCACATCGTATTTGAATGTCAATGATGTACAACTTTTCTTTACCTCAAAGAAAAGCATTTTATCGACACTTTTCTCTTGAATCTGTTAAGATAAATGTTAGTAATATGCAATAGTATTCGTAACACATGTGTCGAAAAGAGCCCTTTCAAAAAAATTTAACCAGCTAAGCAGCCACCAGAAGGGAAGTGGAATGGGAGGTCAAAGTGGGAGGGTATTTTAACATCAAGCCTTCCTTTCCCAGTTGTCATCACTCTTTGCCTGCTGCTGAACATGAGGAACACCAATGCCAAGAAATAGAATACCACTTTATGCTTGTAGCACTTGGACTCAATGCACACAAAACATGCTGAATGGGCACAAAACTGTAACTTTCAGAAGACGCGTGAGGAGGAAGCTGCAATTATGACTTGCTGCAAAAACCCTCTCAATGAGACCTTATCCAGGTGTGCAGCATAATTAAAGTGCACCCAAAGGTTGGATAGCCACAAGCATACCAAATGTTCACAATGCCGTTGCCACGGGCCTTAGCCCATGAAAGAAGACTGAAATATCCTGCCCAGCATGATACTATATTTTCTTGATTTTAAAAAGGTATATACAACACAATCAACTAAAACACATACAGACAGAGCAAGCAATTATAATTCTGAGATAGTCACCACAGAGGTATCACAATCCATCAAATGTTTATTCATAAGAGTCCATGGGAGGTTTTTTTTAACGCCTGCCACAAACCTTGCAGTCTAGAATCGAAGCTTTAACTATCTTAAATTATTGATGGTGTACTGTCTGGCATGTGTTTAAATTACATGAAATCTTCATGAAGCTAAAGTAATCCTATGGTGAAGTTGCACAACTCAGCTAAAGGTGACTTTTGAGATATTAGCAACATGTATGGGGATACAGGGAGACATGAAAAATCTTTAAATTTTCATCACTGGAAAATATACATAGTTAAGATTTTTTTTTTTTTTGCTGCTTGTGAGGGGAAATAATGATAAAAGGGAGAGAATCAGGAGGGGGGAAAGCAAAGTATTTATGTTTGAGTAACCATAGGCTTCACAGTGCCTGTAATGTCTGTTCTTTGCTCTTTTCAAAGAAATCTTCTCTTTTCCATGCCTAGTCTCTCATGAGTAATGAACAGATAAAAACTAAGAGTAAATAATGTGTGGGCAAAATTATAGGGTGGACAAAGACTTCTCTAATATATTGGTACATTTTGCCAAGTAGTAAATAATGAAATAATGTTGATATATTCCCAACAATGGGTATATATACTATCTTCATTATTTGCATGTTGCTTGTATATTTATGCTTGGGGAGGGGGGGAATCAAGCATGGACCCAGTTCAGAAAATCACCGTGCTAGACTGACATCTCATGTGGCAGAAGCACAGGCAAGTGCCCTCCCATTACCACGCCCTTAAATTAATGTGTGGTGTAGGTGTTCCATTGATAGGCCTATATGCATGCTAGCATTAATTGTACAATCTTGAAGCACTGCACTAATTATGCTACTGCACATGTCAGCTTTCAAATGGAAAACCTACCTTATACATAACAGTAGTGGATGGGAGAGGGACAGGGTGCAAACTCACTATTTCGTTATACAAATCGCGGTGCCAGCCCAACAATAGTCTAAAGTGAACATCTGATGTAATTATCCCTGAACAGTGCTTTGTCTTTTGTTTAATAAAACATGCCATCATCACCATCATTATTGTGAAGCATGGACCAAAAGGAAGGCAAGGGACAGAGGAGAAGGGGGAGAAAGAGAGATGGGGGTTGACAGAAATGGGTTGGGGGAGAAAGCGAGAGAGAGGAAGATTGAGAGAAAAGTGGGGAGAGGGAAGAAAGCAAAGGCGGGGCAGATAGGATGCCCCCTGCCCACAGGTTCCTTGTGGTCCTTGCTTGTATTCTCTAATAGTGAAGTGTGGCCTGATATGTGGATACATATATGTGGATATATGTGGATACCAAATATATGGATTAGGGCCACATACACACGAACACACATATAAAGCTGGCTTATACTGAATCAGACCTTCGATCCATTAAAGTCAGTATTGTCTACTCAGACTGGCAGCGGCTCTCCATGGTTTCAGACGGAGGTCTTTCACATCACCTGGAGATGCCAGAGATTGAACCTGAAACTTTCTGCATGCAAAGCAGAGGCTCTTCCACTGAACCAAAGCCCCTCTCTTGAGAAAAAAAAAACATAGATAGAAAACATATACTTCTGCAAACTTGGAGGAAAAATCTGAAAATTTTAAAAAATGCATTTGGGGGTTTAATTCCCTCCCCCAAATAATGTGTTGTCTTCACATGCATAGACAGTACACATACCTCTGGCTCCAGGGATTGTCAGCAGTGTCATCGATGGTGGAGGGGGTGGCTGGGAGCTGCCGTGGACCCAGTGATGGCTGGGGTGATGGGGGAAGCTGCAGCAGGCCAATTCGTGGAAGCTAGGAGGTGTGCCGGGCCAAGCAGGAAGGGGTTATAGCAATGGTGAGGGTGGCCAGGTGCTACGGAGGCTGAAGACGAAGGGCAGATAAAATCAGATGGGCAGGTGAGTGAGAAGGAGAGAAGAAAGCAAGGAAAGGAAAGGATATGGGGGTTGCTAGGAGAAAGGAAAGAGGAAATACTGTGGGGGGGATGATACAGGGGAAATGAAGTGGCTCTCACAAATCTCTGAAGGTCCCCTACTTTGCAACTGGGCCCATCCAGGTGACTGGAACCATGCAACTGGGCCACAGTTTTCCTGGGCACAGGTTGCCAGGGGTACAGAAGGGAAAATTGAATGATAAGTGAGATAAAATTAGGTTTGCTGCTGGGTGGGAAAGAGAAGGAGGCAGGAAAAGGAGAGAGGCTACAGAGGCTTTTAGAGAAGGGAAAGAGGAAATAGTGAGGGATGGGAAAATGAGATGCCACCCCACAAATCCTTGCAGATTCCCATTTGTATGTTCGCAATTATGTGCAGGATGTGCATGCAAGTATGACGTACATTTGAGAAAAGGTCTGTGCTTGAGTGCCAACTGGTTGGGGTTAGAAAAGTTTTTAAAATGTGGGACATACATACTCCAGTGAATTGCTCTCAGTGGCTGTTTGCTTTCCTTAACCCTTTTTTTCACACCCACCTATAAACTGCAATGCATCCTGATGAACACCAGGTTCAAACATCTCATGCTTTCACAACCTTTGATTATCATACACTTCACGGATTTATACAGATGGTCAGGTTGTGCTACTGACAGAGCTGCTGCTGCTTCAATTTTTCTGGATTGATCTGAAGCGTTCCATAAAAACCACCAGTCAGAGCTGTGTCCACTAAAGTATTCCATGGGAAGGCATTATACAGCAAGTGAAAAACAAAACAACACACTCTTCAAACCAAAAAGTGGAATATCCAAACCTTCATAGTTACCGTTACTCTGTCTCAAGTCTGATGTCTGACATCAAAGCTCTCAGTTATTCAGAACAGGACGATGCCATTTACATGCAAAACTCTGCTGCATCGGAGGAGTTGGGAGTTGTAAATCCCAAGTTGTCTTTCTTCCTCCATATGCATTCCAAAGGCATATGCATGGTTGATAGCTTTCTGTATATGGCATGGAAAACAGCACTCTTAAAAACTTGACAAATATTTTCTAGTGTAAAATGTACATTAGGAACATCAAATATTATTGCACCTCATCATATTATATGAGATTACATATTTTTTCTCAGAGGTTTGATGGTGGGGTTTATTTATTATTAAAAACCTGAAAGACACTTCAGGAGACTTTGGACGGAGATGCAGATATATATTCACAATGGCCTTTTATGCATGGTCTCTGCTGGATCTGCTGCTCTCTAACTGCACAACATTTGCAGTCAAATTCTCAAAACACTATGCACAGGGGCTTTCCCCCCAAATAAATTCTACGAGTACCTTGTGATCAGTTATGCATCCCCAGCAAAAATGTGGGGCTTCTGAACCAGTGGGGGAGTAGTCACCTATGTCCTTATTGTTATGCGGCTTGCCACCCCCCGCTCTTTTGATTTTTTTTGTTCATGCATGTGCTCTAGCAATAAATTGCGAGATCACAGCAGAAGAAGCAGAGCACAGAGGCAGGGGATGGAGGAAGCCGGCTGAGTAGGGCTCTTCAGTTGCCTGTAACGGCATATTCAGGAACCCCGCAGACTGAAATACTTTTTTTTAATAAAAGTTTTTATTGTTTTCCTTCATTTAATACATCCACTTAAAGTCAACTTTCAACACTAAAAGTTAATAAAGGCAATAAAAAAATCTATAATAAACATATGACTTTCCCCTCACTCTCTTCCACCTACAAATAAAGTGTATATACTTTTGCTAATTAAAATAATCCCCCTTATTTATTTAATAGATATATATTTATCTCATCTTATCTTATCTAATATTGTTAATTCGATACCTTAATATAATCATAATACAAAGTATATATGAGAGATTAAATCAAAGAATATCATTTAAATGGACCCATCAAAAAATGATATTCACAATAAATTCTCCACGCCTCCCATTCCCCCCAAAATTGTACATTATCATTCTGATTTATCAAAGCCGTAAGTTTCACCATCTCCGTCAATTCCAGCATCTTATTTATCCAGTTGAAATACTTGACTGCTTCTTGGTCACCACTTGACTCAAAGTCAGGCAGGATCAAGAAGAAGGCACCCCGGATTAAATCCCCGGGAGGAACCCATCCAATCATGACTCGTGTGGATGAGTCCTTCTGGAGTCCAGAGGCTAAGATCCTCACAATTGTAATCAGAATGCAAGCAAACTATTCCTTCCTCCTTCCTCCTTTTTTGTCTCCAAAGCATTTAGGTCATCATTCTGGCCAGCCTTTGCTCCTTGAAGGGAGGGCAGCAGGGCCTTCCTAGCTTGAAGTTGTCACTAAGTTCCGTTCCGAGGCTTGGAACGCAGGAGGCATCTTCCCCTTGGCTTCCTTTACAAAGGCTACTTCTTGAAGATCTTTGCCCACCTCCCAGCCCTGGAGAGAGGGCTAGAAAGCTGGGTGCCATTTCTCTCCTGGACCCGCTCCCGCTTCTCCATGACTGAGGCAAGTTCACTGCCTTAAGTCACTGTATTTTTGAGAGAAAAACACTAGGGGGCATTCTTCATGGTAGATTTTGCTTCTGTTTTGCCACGGACTAAAGAAAAACACGATTTAAATGTTTTTTTCATGGCCGCGATTTATCCCCATCAATTATCTGTAGTTTTGGTTTTTCATGGGAACAAAGCACGCTGTATTTGACAACGGTTTGCTCTGTCCCTTTTGCAGGAGCCCTCCCCTTCCAACAGGCTCATTGTTTATGCCTGCCCCCAGCTCCGCCCCAACTCCGCCCAGCAGAATACCTCGTGCGGTTCACCAGCCCCAGCACAAAAAACAAGCACCAGTCCCTCTGGTCTCCTCCATTTTTCTTCCACCCTCGCTCTGTTCTGCTTTGGGAACAGTCAGATTCCAAACTGGGGGTGGGGTGGGGGGCAAGGCAGCGCTTTCCTCAAAGCTTCCCTCTATTTTCTATAGGTGTGGAACCCATTGCCCTTTAATGATAGACAGAATTGGGGGGGGGCAGGGAATCCATGTGCCCAGAGAAGTGTTTAGCTGAAAGTGGGAATGGGGGGTGGGGGGAGAGGAAAGAAAGCCCCTGGATTGCGCGCTGGCCATGATCCAGCCACATTGCATTGTGAAAGACAGGAGGGCTCCTAGCTTGTGTGCCAGCCCCGATCCAGCCAGTGTGCATGGTGAGGGGGGGAGAGGAAAGGCCGCTGGATTGCGCGCTGGCCATGATCCAGCCACATTGCATCGTGAAAGACAGGAGGGCTCCTAGCTTGCGTGCCAGCCCCGATCCAGCCAATGTGCATGGCGAGGGGGGGAGAGGAAAGAAGGCCCCTGGATTGCGCGCTGGCCATGATCCGGCCACATTGCATCGTGAGAGACAGGAGGGCTCCTAGCTTGCATGCCAGCCCCGATCCAGCCAGTGTGCATGGCGAGGGGGGGGGAGAGGAAAGAAGGCCCCTGGATTGCGCGCTGGTTGTGATCCGGCCACATTGCATCGTGAGAGACAGGAGGGCTCCTAGCTTGCATGCCAGCCCCGATCCAGCCAGTGTGCATGGCAAGGGGGGGAGAGGAAAGGCCCCTGGATTGCGCGCTGGTCATGATCCGGCCACATCGCATCGTGAGAGACAGGAGGGCTCCTAGCTTGCGTGCCAGCCCCGATCCAGCCAGTGTGCATGGTGAGGGGGGGAGAGGAAAGAAGGCCCCTGGATTGTGCGCTGGCCATGATCCGGCCACAGTGCATCGAGAGAGAGGAGGGAGATAAGAGAAGGCTGGCAGCCCCTCTTCAGAAAAGTGATGGGAGGGAGTTTTGACTTGGGTTTTCCGCTCTCAGGATGCACATTTCCCCCATCCGATTTCTCAAAAATCCCCCCTCCCCTTTGGGGCAGAAGGGCCAACAGCCCCTTCTCTTGAAGATCCCTCCCACTGCCCTAGACTGAGCTGCCGCCACCACCACCCCCAGCGCGCGAGGAGCACATGGCATGGCCCCGCCAGTCTCCCCCTGGAGCCGTCCGTCCAACGTCCCCCTGGGCTTGGAGGTGTGGGCCCAGCTCCAAGACCCATCCCGGGCGAGGGGCGGGGAAGCCGTGCGGGGACGGAGGGAGAGAAGTGCCAGGATTCTAGGCAGGCAGGCAGCCAGCCAAAGGGGAGGTATTCTTGTCTGAGCGCAAAACTCCCCCAGCCAATCACCGTTCTTGGGGGAGGAGAAAGGAGACGTCCCGGGGAGCGAAGCAAACATTTTTTCATGGGCATCCGAGCAAGAAAACACGTGTCCACAGGAAAGATAGTTTCAAAAGTGGTTTGGATTGCCTCTCTTTTAACCCGGCTTATTTTGCTAAGGGGGGGAAACCACGGATCTGCAGTGAATAACCAAAATTTGACTCCGATGCAAATCAGCATCGAAACAGCAGCAAATGTCCGTGAAGAATACCCCTAGGTCTCAACACCTGCCTGATAACCATCTCCTGCAGCTTGAGGACTGAAACCACTTTCTGTGAAATTGACCAAATAAGCAGCCTCATAGTTTTCCCGCATTCTCTCACTAGTTCACTTGCAAACAAACAAAAGATGGCTGCCTATAAGAGGATATGTATAAGGGGAGGGCAGCAAATCAGCCCGGCTTTGTTCCATCCAGCGGAGAACTGAAAGTGACCAACTCTCTCTGTGAAACTGACCAAATAAGCAGCCACATAGGTCATTTGTGATTATTTCAGTGTTCTCTTGAAAACAACTGTTCGATATGAAACTGACCAACACCACTCAGCAGCCTCATAGTATTCCAGCAAATGGTTTCAAGAGGAGGGATTGGATGAGGGGGACAGACAAGTGATAGGGAGAAGCGAGAATGGGTGTGGGGAGAAGAAACCCACACCACACCTAAAAAAGGATATTACAGAGCTTGAGAAGGTGCAGAAAAGAGCAACCAAAATGATTAGGGGACTAGAGCAACTGTCCTATGGGGAGCGGTTAGGACGCTTAGGGCTGTTTAGCTTGGAAAGAAGGCGGCTAAGGGGAGACATGATAGAGGTCTATACAATTATGCATGGTTTGGAGAGAGTGGACAAGGAGAAGTTTTTCTCCCTCTCCCATAATACTAGAACACGGGGTCATCTGCTAAAGCTGGAGGGCGAGAGATTCAAAACAGATAAAAGGAAGTATTTTTTCACACAACGCATAGTGAAATCGTGGAACTCCCTGCCCCAGAATGTGGTGATGGCTGCCAGCTTGGAAGGTTTTTAAAGGGGAGTGGATATATTCATGGAGGAGAGGGGTATTCATGGCTGTTAGTTAGAATGGATACTAGTCATGCTGCTTACCTATTCTCTCTAGTATCAGAGGAGTATGCTTATTATTTTGGGTGCGGTGGAACACAGGCAGGATGGTGCTGCTGAAGTCGTCTTGTTTGTGGCTTCCTAGAGGCACCTGGTTGGCCACTGTGTGAACAGACTGCTGGACTTGATGGGTCTTGGTCTGATCGAGCAGGGCCTTTCTTATGTTCTTATGTAAACCCAAATTGATAAGTATGCACAGGACCAGCTTTCAATTTGGGATTGAGGCAGACTTTAAACTTGGGGTAAAACAGCGTCCCCCAAACATGGGGAAAATGTGAGGGAAGAGTTAGGTGACTTCTAAAGGTTGGAATATACATGCATAATGAAAACAATGCCCCAAAGTACTTGGGGCTTGAAGGCTATGGAAGCAACCCCTACATAAAAGGCCAATATGTAAATATCTAAATACTAGAGGCATTGCTACTGCTGATATATATAGTTGTCCTACTTGGGGAGGATTTAATTTTCATGAACACGGTGTGCAGAAATTTACCTAACCTTGTTCACAATGTGTGTTTCCTTATTTAATCTAATTTTGAAGGTTAGTTTGCAAATATGTAATTTTGCATCTGTGCTATATAGTGGCATCCAGTGTGGCAGATGTCTGTGTATCATACAGTGTACTTTTTGGTGCAGATTTACAATTTGCTGGCTTGCTTGAATTATGTATGCTACAGGGGCATCATGGACAAGTTCTGCATTGTTTAAAAAATGGCTACATCTTGAGAATATGTGCTGCTTTGCTCACTGTGCAGTTGGTGTGATTTATGCCATTGGTCATAAAGATGCATACTCAGATCTTACCAGATCAACCTGGCAGTAAAAGAATACTCAAAGTATTACATTTCAGTTTGGAGTACTGGATTAACACTGACACACTTTATTTGGAAGCCAGACAGGCAAATTGATCACGGCAGGAACAGCAGAGAGAAAAGGCATTCAGCTTTCTCCCTCCCCTCCAACCTCAATAGGCACTCAAGACAATCAAGTAATATGCCTCTTTTTGTAAGCTGATACTTTTATTTTGTTGAGTGGGTCGAACAGATTGCAGATAAGGAAGGAGTGCTTTTAAAATATGTTTTACCAGAACAGTAGGGCATCATAAATGAGAATGCATACAACATGGAAAACTCTTCCAATATGCCATCTTCAGCTTGGGTAGCCAGCCCATGGCTGGCCACTGGCAGAAGATGACAGAGGAGGGCGGGGATATAGCTTTTTCATATTGCACCAATGCTATAATGTAACTTCTGGTATGACTCAGAAGTGATGTCATCTTGCTGGGGCAGAATTGGCAGGGACAAGAGGTCTCCCTATCTTCATCTGTTAAAACCTACTATGTCTCCCATCTAAAATAAACTTCCCTAACATCTTACCCAGAGTCATTCATTCTCTTTCTTAGCAGTTATTTAGTTGTTCTTTCTCATTTTAGTTTACAGTGACCTTTTACAAGCCTTGTATCCTTTCTGAGCATTGATTACATCTGAGCAGGTCCACTCTAAGAGCAATGGGGCGTTGTTTTAGACACACTATCTATTCAGAACATTTATCACTCATTCATAATTTCTCTTTCTCTCTCTCTCTCTCTCTCTGAATATATATATATATATATATATATATATATATATATATATATATATATATATTCAGAACATATATTCAGAACACACACACACACACACACACACACACACACACACACACACACACATATATATATATATATATATATATATATATATATATATATATATATATATATATATATATATATATATATATATATAGTGTAATCTTTTAAGTGCATCTGATGGTGCTGTAAAATATTGATGGGTGTATAGATTTGGTATGTGTGTATGAGAATGCTTACAGGAACAAACCCTTTTAAAAAGCCACACATGTATTTTGTTTTGACTACAGTAAGTTAGTGGAAAGTCTGACTTTCAAAAAGAATTGGCAAGAATGCAGTTCAGAAGTTTCTGGCCTTTGAGCTCCTACTACTTCATTCTAACAGTATCTCTGTTCTATACTGCCATGACCTTTAAGGAATTCCCCAGGTAAATTGGTTTCCTATACAGTCCTTGTCTGATCTGACAAAATAAGTGAGTTATTCTAAATGAGTCTTTATCATTAATTCTCTGAAAATCCAAAGTTTATTGTTGTTGTTGTTTTAAAAAATAGGATGCAATCAGTACATATTTTGAAGCCAAAAATATTAGGTGGTCAAGTCTTCTGCACTATTTTATAATATAGAGGACTGCAAAAAAAAATCAGATTTGGTTCTGTAGTCATTTCAAAAACTTAACTCAGATTGTTCAATATTGTAGTTAAAGCTAGTTGCAGTGGGAAACCAGTCTGACAATTGGCTTGATTGGTTTTAGTGGGCAACTCATTTTAGGTGTGCTCCCCTCACCATTCCAGATGAAATTATCATTGGTTGATCCCTGGGAAATTATCATTGGTTGGGAGTTTCCTCCCAAATTCCAGGTAGATAGCAGAAAGTATCCCCATCCTATAGGCAATTGAAATTCTTGTGCACCTGCTATAGGGAAAAATGAATTGACATACGAGTAATAATTTTCCTCCTTTCTCAGGATTGTCAGGGGGGCAGGTGAGAAGCTGTTTATTTACAAAACCAGAGTACACGGATGAGGGGATCTGAATGCTGCCCTCTCCTGGGCTTTACCTCTTTGCACTTAGGTTCTTCAAGCTTTGAATCTGGCCTGGAGAAAATGTGCTAAAGCCAGCAAACTTCGGAAAGATAAAAGCAGGGGTTAATTCCCTTCTTCTGCTTGCTCCATTAAAAAAAAAACTTTCTTCTTTTATATGTGAATTGATAGATTTATACATGCTGGGTCATCCCATATCCACTTCAAATGAAATACAGAAGTCTGAGAGATTTCAGATACTGAATCAGTGCCTCCCTAGCATACAGAAGTGATCTGATACTTCAGCGACTTGGATCTTTTTCATGGCCCTCAAATGTGTTTATTGTAAGTATGTTCTTTACTATTGTAGGGGAGAGAGCCATGAGCCTCTGCTTCTGTCCTTGGCCAGTCTGGAGCAATAAGACTGCCTGTCACTTAGGGTTGCCAGCTCCAGGTTGGGAGATAACTGGAGATTTTGGGGGTGGAGCCTGAGGAGGGTGGGGTTTGGGTAAGGGATGGACTTCAATGCCATAGAGTCCAATTGCCAAAGCGGCCATTTTCTCCAGGGTAACTGATCTCTATTGGCCGGAGATCAGTTTTTATAGTGGGAGATCTCCAGCTACTACCTGAAGGCTGGTAACCCTACTGTCACTAGGGTAGAAAACCTGTGTTCTCTGGCTCTGTTCCCACCCCATCTCTATTGTCCTACCTTTCTGCCATGCATAGCCGAAGTCTTTGCCTTTGATACTTGCAGGGCAGATATGTGTGCAAAGCAGGTGAGAAGCCCAGTGGAGTGAAAGGCAGAGGCCTCTAGCTCTACCACCCCAATTTGCACAGCTTGCTTAATAGCTTTGTAAACAAAGACTTTGATCCTGCTTACCAAGTGTTGTGCCAGACAATTAAACAGCTCATGCAAAAACAGGACCCATACTTTATATAGAATCAGAGAGCCGGTGAGATAACTGGGAGAAAGTGGAAATGCTGCCCAGATGCACCAATCCAGTTTGGCAGAAAGGTTTGCTTTCTATTTGAACAATGTCCCTGCTGAGCACTTACTTGCTAAGTCATTTTGAGGGGAGGGCATACAATATTTTTGTGTGCAGGTAATTTCCTTGCTTCCTAAAACAAAGGGCACTTTTTTTTATTTATGTGTATTTATTTACTTCATTTATATCCCACATTTCAACACAATGGGGTTACAAAGCAATCTACATGTTTTCTCCTTTCTTCCATTGTATCCTCACCCAACCATGTGGGGTAAGTTAGGGTGAGAGTGTATGACTGGCCCAAGATCACACCCTGCAAACCTATATGGCAGAGTGGAAATTCAAAACTGGGTCTTGCAGATCCTAGTTTAACACTCCAACCACTACACTACATTGGCTCTCAATATATTAATCAAACAATAATTTATTTGCAGTCATAGGCCATCAAATATGACAAATTTGCATAGTTAATTAGCATAGGATAAAAACAAATACAAAATAGATTTGCTGTTAAAATGGTTAAAATGGTTAAGAATGGCAAAATTATCAAAGTGCAAAACTAATTAATATCTGAGCAAATACTAAATGTGGGTAAAATTAGACTGCTTGATAATATCCTAAAATTACAGAGGCTAAAACATGTATTCAAACTGCAGGATCAAACAGTATTCATTCTCTATTTCCTTAGCTATTGTAGGTTCTTAAGCACACTCTACCTGATTTATTTGCTAGTCAAGCAAAAACCTGGCCATGCTTGCACATAGGTTAGCCATAGTATCCAATGGGAGGAGCTTTAAACGTCGCTTTCTTAAAGGTCTGGGGCAGTCCGCTCTTAATATTAAATAGTGTTGCATTGAATTTCATTCACAATTCAAAATACAGGTACTAATCTTTATAAACACCTAAGGACTAGCATGCCTGAACAGCCATCTTCTCCTATGCCGTCTTGTCCGCCTTCTGATATTATCATCCCAAACCCACTCATCTTGGTTTACTTGCCTGTGGAAGCTAAGCAAGTGGTTACCAGGCACTGGGCTTTCTCAGTAGCAGCTTGTTTATGGAATGCCATGCCACCTAAATCTCACCTGGTACCAACTTTATTAATGTTTAGGTGCCAGGTAAAAACATTTTTCTTCACCCAGGATTTTAGCTAATTTCTCATCCTATTAGTATTTTAACTCCACTCGAATGTTTTGCGATCTGCCCTCTGCTGTAAATTATGTTGCTGATTTATTGTTCATTCTTTTATTACTCAGGCAGTAAAGCCATGGAAGTGGAAGGGATTTATATAACATGAGTAAACATACCACTTGTCCCACCAAATGATAATGATGGGAAATCCAGGCCAGGTAGAGATGTTGATCCACTTGCCTAAACAGGAGCTGGAGAAGATTTGGACTTTGATCTGAGTGGTGAAAAAGACCATGTTAAAATTGGATTGCAGAAAATCAGGCTGAAAAATGTGCATGAAGCATTCTTTGAGAACTGCAAATATAGATTGTAACTTTGGGGCTTGTGCCCTGTACCAAACCTGTATTTTGGTAAATACGCAGATATGCTCAAAACACGGTGAGTCCCCAATACTTTTTCCTGACAAAATGACTGATTCTGTTCAGCTATTTTTATTCTTTGTACTACTCTGGGAAATGAAAAATACAAAACATTATTATATCTCTCCAACTTAAAATGAACCATACAGTACTGATATGCCAGGAAAGAGAAAGCTTCATATTGCACATACTTTTTTATATCATTGACCTGAAACTCTGTGCATTAAAGTCCAAGAGAACTGCTGTAAGTTTGGACAAAATCCAACATTTGCCTGGAAAGTAAGGCAGCTCATTTTCCCCACCTTCTCAGAAGGCAGCAGTATACCTTGAACCAGGGTCTTTGTATACAAGCAGAATTCTATTGAGATTTTCAAAACTGGAGATGATCGTGGTCAGCAAATCAGCAACCCTGAACACAATAAAATGACAGGAGAATTGTGCCATCTGTTGTCATTTCTTGCAGTTTTCTGTCTTGAAATCTGATGCTGAAAGCTTTATATCTATCAAAAAACACCATAGGACACAATCCAGACATTGGTAAGTGATTTTAAGTTTTACTGATTTAAACTGGAAGGACTTAACTGTATGCTTTGCTGCACAAACCTAAAGGTGGGGTCGGAACCGCATAGGAGCCAGTGTGACCCCAGCACCTGCATCTGTGCCACTTGCGTCATCCAAAGTGGCATGGATGCTGATGCAGGGTGACTTACACCGGCTCTGGGGAGTGACGCGGCAGTGTGAGCCTCGTGCGCCACCACTGCCTCCCCAGCAGCATTTTTCTTGTATGAGGGCTCACAGCAGCATCCAGAAAGGCGTTCCTAGGTCACTCCCGGGGGCAGAGCTGCCTTTAGGCAGCTTCCAAAGCCCTTTCGGTCTGGGAACGCACCATTTTGCAGGTATTGAGTTATGCCTGCAGAATAGGTGGCACAGTCCCATAAAACTCAATGGGAACATTTCACAAGTTATTTTTAAGTCAATTTTTAAAAATTTATGGCTGGGGAAGCCTCTTAGCAGGTGTCCCCCGCCATCAACTGACTACCCGCCCCCTAGGATTAGGCTGCCCCTCTCCTATTGAGATCAAAAAGACTTTAAAGTGCTTAACTTTGGTGGGATTGTGCTACTGGTTAGGTTAGCATGCTAAATGCCTTTGGTATGGGGTTCTAAGGTCTTCATTACATTTCCATCCATCTCTTTTGCCCATCCCACATGCAAGAATAAAGATCTGGATCACCAATGTATAGGTTAAAATGGGTTTTATTCAGGCTGACCCAATTATTGAACACTACTCTTCCTTTGAAATGTGGTGTTGGAGAAGAGTTTTGTGGATACCATGGACTACCAAAAAGACAAATAAGTGGGTTCTAAACCAAATCAAACCTGAACTCTCCCTGGAAACTAAAATGACTAACCTGAGGCCATTGTACTTTGGGCACATTAGGAAAACACAAGAGTACCTGGAAAGACAATAATGCCAGGAAAAGTAGAAGGCAGCAAGGAAAGAGGAAGACCCAACATGAGATGGATTGACGTAATGAAGGAAGCCATGGCCCTCATTTTGCAAGATCTGAGTGAGGCTGTTAATAATAGGACATTTTGAAGGTCATTAATTCATAGGGCATAAGACATAGGGCTGCCCTTAGACTTACTCAAAGGCTCCAACTGGTACAGAATGCCACGGCAAGGCTTCTTACTGGGACCTTGCCACGGGCACATATAATGCCAGTGTTCCACCAACAGCACTGGCTCCAGCTGGAGTATCGGCTCAGGTTCAAGGTGCTGGTTATGACCTTTAAAGCCTTACATGGTCTGGGACCTTTGTGTCTGTGGGGCTGCCTGTCAAAGACCTCCAACCAGTCTCCACCAGTTGGGCTGCTTTGGTTTGGTCAAAGGTTTCCCAAAAAACAAAACATTGAACTCCAGGCTTTCGCCCCAAGCCCAATGAGTAGCTGCCACCAACTCTGGACCAAAAGTTAAGCCTCCAGGCAAGAGGTCCAGAGTAACCCCTGCCAAGCTCCAAATTCAGTGTGACACTTTTCCTGCCAGGCTGAGACCTAGCCAGGACTGTTCACACTTCCCAAAACTGTCTTAGGTTTTTGGTAGGTGGTTTTCACACACACACAAGGCAGATTTAGGCTTGGAATCCCAGAGTCATATACACAGTCAATTAAAAGGCTAATGATTTATTCTATAAGATTTATGCTGGTTACAGGAAAGAAAAAGGGTTTCATGAAGTTTAAGCAAGAAAATAACAAAATGATTTAGCATAGCTAACTCAAACAATATTTCAGTTTCTAATATTCAAGAGATTTGGCAAGGCTTCTCAAAAGCAATGTTCCAATAGTTACCAGTTTCAAGAGTTCTTTCAGCATACAAGAGTTTCAAAAGGTTGTCGAAAGGTTTCTCCAAAAGGTCAGCTTGACCAGAGTTTCCCCCTCAAGGGCCAAAATCAAATGGGTTCTGATGCCGCCAGCACAGCTCTCCTGCTGTACCCCAAAGCGTGCATGATTTGCTCAGGACTGGTCTGTCCTTATATTCGTTTTCTCAATGGTATGAGCTCATAGAGGCCAATTGAGAAAACGAAAGTAATTAGCTGTTAATTAATCGCTTGGTCAGAATGCTGACTCACTCATTGACACATTCAGGTGGTGAAGCCTGCAGAACTCCCTGCACCTGGATGTCGTCACAAACATTAAGATAGTGGCTGACCGATTAGTTACCGCGGCAATGCACGGCCTTGCATTCCAGAAAGGGGAGAGAACGGTTTAACGAGAAGCAGCTGGTTGCCTATCTTGTTCCCTCCCCAGAAGCAGCTTTCAAAATGGAACTATTTTGCTGTTCTAACATCCCAATAGCACAAAACTCATAGGCCTCCAGGCCTGAACCAAGGAAATACTGAAACCCAAGAAATTGAGGGACCTCAACTTCTTGACACTGCCTCTCCTGGTATGTTCCCCAGAGAAATCTTAGTTCATGCAATAATAATCTACTGGTGGTCCCCAGCCCAATACGAAACTATTCCACTGGGCTTATGGTTGAGGCCAGCTATGGTTCTATAAATATTGGACTCCCTGGTCTTTCCCCCCTCATTGCTCCCCACCTTTTGTTTGATACCATCTCTGGAGTATGTCTATCTGTCCGTCCGGCTGCAGCCGGATATTTATGTTGGCGCCATTGAGCATTTTTTGTCCTTTTTTATTAGAATTTTGGGCCATTTAATGCTGTTTTAATATTTTTATCCTGCTTTTATTCTGTGTGGATATTTTTGTGAGGTGCCCTGACCCCAGCCTTTGGCTGGGGAGGGTGGGGTAGAAATGTAATGGGGGGGGGGGAAGTTGGAAGTGGCTTGGTGGCACTTAACACACACAAGTGCACCCTTCCTTTTGTCCTGACCTGGGTAGCCCAGGCTTAGGGTTGCCAACCAACAGATACTAGCTAGAGATCTCCTACTATTACAACTGATCTCCAGCCAATAGAGATCAGTTCACCTGGAGAAAATGGCTGCTTTGGCAATTGGACTCTATGGCATTTAAGTCCCTCCCCTCCCCAAACCCTGCCCTCCTCAGGCTCCGCCCCAAAAACCTACTGCCGGTGGCATAGAGAGACCTGGCAACCCTACCCAGGCTAGACCAATCTCATCAGATCTCCCAAATATCCATCGTGCTTGGGAGTTGAGGGTCACCTGTCCTAGATTCACTTTTCCATAAGTTTGACTATGCCTTACAGTAGCTAAGCTTCCTTCATATCTTGATGTCAGCATGTTACTCTGTTGCTTTGAAGAACATCTTTAGCTTTTAAGATCCAGGTTATCATGTAACAACTTCGTTAGTATTATGTAGCCAGCTTGATTTATTATTTTATTATTGCCTATTGACTATGTAAAGGTAAAGGTCCCCTGTGCAAGCACCGGGTCATTCCTGACCCATGGGGTGATGTCACATCCCAATGTTTTCTAGGCAGACTTTGTTTACGGGGTGGTTTGCCAGTGCCTTCCCCAGTCATCTTCCCTTTACCCCCAGCAAGCTGGGTACTCATTTTACCGACCTGGAAAGGATGGAAGGCTGAGTCAACCTTGAGCCGGCTACCTGAAACCAACTTCCGTTGGGATCGAACTCAGGTCGTGAGCAGAGCTTTGGACTGCAGTACTGCAGCTTACCACTCTGCATTATGCAACTTGTATTTAACCCTTTTCTTTAACTCTTCCATTAATAAAGCTTTTTAAGCATTATGGTTTGAGTTCACTGGCCTAACCCAGAGATGTTCAGTCACCCTACCAGTACCAAGACAGGGTCTCTGTCTTCATAAGCCTAATCATAACAACAACCAACATCTGCCAAACGATGTCAAATAGGAGAAGAAAGGTTATTTTCCTTTCTGAAGGAAGCCCCCCAAATCCCTTCTTAGCCCCTGTGATAGCCAGCTACTCTTACATTGTACATTCTAGGACAGATGGTGGAGTCTAATCTAAACAAAGCCTGAGACCTAAAGGCACAGCAAGCTTAAATAGCCTCTCCTGGCACCTCTCCTATTGGCTGAGCTTCATGAAGCCCTTGGCTAGGCACTGCCCCCTCAAAATCTTATGCACCATTCCTTACTGGTAAGGCTTTTTATAACACTATGGGTTGATTTGACAGATTGGTTGCTATGCCAATATATTACTTCCGAAGACCAATTTAACGTTAGAATTATATTTGTTTTTGAAATTCACTGAGACAGACTTTATTGAGTTTTGAATGCAAAATATATTTCAATGCTTGGTACACTCTCTTGTTCTCTTTAATGTCTTTAAATTATAATGTTTCTTGGTATCCATGTAATTACCTCAATTAGGTATTTTGATTTTTTTTAAATAATAAGGTGGGTATTCAATCATGCATATCAGTATAATAAAACAAATTGAAGTAAGGAGAAATTTCAAATGCCTTTGTGTGATCAGTCTTATATGTGTGAATTATGTATTATAATTTTCCTCAGGTACTAAGGAAGAAACAGCCTTTATATCCTCTGGAAGGCTCGTGCCAGAATAGCTGCTAATTCACTCCAAATAAGATGGCCTTACCTTTGCTGAAGAAATAATGTCTCCACTCATTTTTGCTTTAAGTTTGAAACCTTTATATATATAACATATCCAATAAAAAACTGAAACTTTTTGGGTTGGTGTTACTGGCTACAAATATGCCCCTATATCAAGCTATAAACATGAGTTCCTTGGCCAGATTATCTCACAATATTCTCAACAGTATAGTAAGTAAGAAGTATGTGGGGATTACTCATTTCTGGTGCAACATCATTCCCAAGCAGGGGACTAGACCTTTTTTTTCCTGTAGAGAAGCTACTGTATAACAAAACCAAGATGTATTCAGACAGATTTTACATCTAATTCCTTATAATTTAACACCTTTTTGGATCTTAGAACTATATTCTTACTCGGGAAATGACCATAAGAGTATTTGTCTGATCCAATGTAATGGGTCCCTTCCCTGCGCTGATTCAGGTAGGCATTTTGGAACTTTTTTCCAAAAAATATATGATGAATATAGGGCGTGGTTTGGGGAGGGGCTTCAATGCCATAGAGTTCAATTGCCAAAGTAGCCATTTTTCTCCAGATGATCTGATCTCTATCGGCTGGAGATCAGTTGAATTAGCAGGAGATCTCCTGCTACTATCTGGCAGTTGGCAACCCTATTTATAGCAATGACCCGAGTATGATATTGGTAACACTGTCACAGTGCATTCCTGACTTCTGAGGACAAAAGTCCTCAGGAGGCCAGGAAGGGGGTGTGCCAGCATAGGACCCCCCATGCCGGCATCCAGGCTACTTACGCCGCCGTAATTGGCCCCAATGCTGGCAGGGAGGCCTGGATGTCGGTCTCCCAGTGCTGCCAGCGCCACCCCGGGATGCTGGTGGGGCCTTCTGCCAGCGTCCCACCGGCATAAAGGCCCACGTCAGCATTCCAGGGTGTATTTGGCATCCCGGGGGCCATTCTCAGGGTAATCGGGGGGCTGGGCTGCCTGCAGGCAGCCTCCTGTCCCCTTTCGTCCTGGGTACACTGGCGGGGAGAAGAGCGAGACTGCTCTTGCTTTTTAGCATGCGCAGCCTCACTATTCTCAATGGGGTGAAAAGCCCCATTTTAAAAGAAAAAACTGCAAAAAGGCTTTTCCCCCCCAAGGTTTAGGCGGGCAGGGAACTGCTTAGGAGGTGCCGCGGCGGCACCTCTGCCACACGATCCCCGCACACCGAAAGCTCAAGAATGCACTGTCAATGCATAGTCATGGAGAAAGAGCTGGAGCAGAGCAAGTTGATGTTCAGCAGATATGATTGCTGGAAAATGGAAGCCTCACAGTGGCTTCTGGCCTGTTAGCGCACTTCACTCCCTTGCTATCAAAGCTAACTACAAAACATGATGGCTCGGTGCTTTTTTAATTTAAGACTTTCAAGGTTCTGCACTAGACAACTAAATTTTGTGCTATGTGACATATCCACAGTCTTGCAGATTTCTATATTTTCTCCACCTATATGACTAGATATTAGATTGCTGTTGGTCACCAGGGAGTAAATTTTGATTCTTGTGCAGACTTTGTTTCACTGTTAAATCTTGTTACAAAGGTCTCTTTTGAAACCTCTGAAGTATCTTTTTTTCTCTGCAGAATTACCTTGCAACACTCTATTCTCCCAGCATATTTCTGATTTACTGAGAGATATAGTGACCATCAAAGGAATTTATTCCTTTAAAAGTTTCATACTCAAAGACTTTGCAGGGCCTTTTTCTCTCCTGAAAGCGCATACAAAAATCCACGATCTCTGGCCTGTGTGTGGCTGGCTTTTTAAAGAAAGAACATGACATTTGTTTAGTATAAGCTTTTTTTAATGGGTGGGGCATATGCATCAGACAGGTCAAGCCAAATTGAACCTAAATTGCTTCTGTCTGCTTTTGCATCATAGATATATTGATCTTTTCTGCTAATGTGTTCACATAAATCCCTTGATTCCAGACACTCATTTATTTGAGCAGCTGCCTGACTAGCCATCTAACATAAATGCTGAGACCCTATGGGATAACCTTAAAAAGTATATTAACCTAGCTTTGAAACTGAGCAATTAAATATATATATAACCTTCTTCGTTTGTCGGTCCAAGCGTCCTTCCAAGGTCTAGTGCATTCTTAATATTGGCGGGGGGGGGGGGGATGGAAAGCCCTTAAATCACAGCACTCCAACAACACACTCCATGAATACACACTTAAATGAATACACGGCAATAAAGGCTGGTGATCTAAAAAGCAATAGCTCTGTCATCACTCCAACAGTGAAAAAAGGCAGTGAGGGAGAGTGAGTAGCTCCATATAAAGCTACATACTGCCCTCATCCTGTGGAGGCTCTCCAGCCCTGGCCTATCCTGCCTCTTGCCTCCTTTGAAAAAGGTCCTCGGCATTAATGCCAGGAGTGGTCCTTGTTAGAGTAGTTCCAGATTATTTTCAGTAATTGTTCTACAATGTATAGAACGTTGAAATAATGTTGCTTAAGGAACTATTTGAAACTCCACTCAAATATACCACATCATTGAATGTGGAAATATGCCACATGTTTTTATGGTAACTGTGGTTGATGCCACAAAAATGATTCTTCGGTGCCACACTGCCCACTGGTTATTTTTGGTTGTCATTATGGCTGCAATCAAGGACACTTTCCTGGGAATAAGCCCCACTGAATGACATGGAACATACTGCTGAGTAGACCTGCTTAGGGTTGTTCCCTATGTTGTGATCTAGCATTGTCCTATCCACACCTGCATGAAAAAAGTTCCAGTGACTTATTTCTTCTGTTGGGAGGTGGGGGTGTGTCTTGGTATCTGCTTATTGCTTACTACTACTTATTACTGATAGCCAGCACAAGTTCCTCAAGAACAAGTCATATCAGACTAACTTTATCTCCTTTTTGAGAGTTACTACCTTGTTGGATCAGGGGAATGCTGCAGACATAGTTTATCTTGATTTCAGTAAGACTTTTGATAAGCTTCCACATGATATTCTTGTTGACAAGTTGGTAAAATGTGGTTTGGATCCTATTACTGTTAGATGGATTTGTCACTGATTGACAGATCACACCCAAAGAGTGCTTGTTAATGGAGTGTCTTGGGGATCTGTCCTAGGACCTGTGTTTTTTAACATCTTTATAAATTACTTGGATGAAGGAATAAAGGGGATGTTAATTAAATTTGCAAATGATACCAAATTGGGAGGAGTAGCAAATACAGTAGGAGGCAGGATCAAGATAAAAGATGATCTTGAAAGGTTGGAAAACTGGGCTAAAACTAACAAAATGAATTTCAACAGAGATAAATGTAAAGTTCTGCATTTAGATAGAACAAATCAAACGCAAAATTATAGGATGGGGTAGACTTGTCTTGGGAGTAATACCTGCAAAAAAGATCTAGAAGTCTTAGAAGACCACACACTGATCATGAGTCAGCAATCTGATGCGGTAGCTAAAAGGGCAAATGCGATTTTGGGCTGCATCAACAGAAGTATAGTGTCCAGATCATGCAAAGTGATAGTATCACTCTGCTCTGGTTAGACTTCATTTGGAGTATTGTGTTCAGTTTTGGACACAGCAATTTAAGAAGCTTTTTGACCAGCTGGAATGTGTCCAGAGGACGGCAACAAAGATGGTGAGGGGTCTGGAGACCAAGTTCTATGAGGAAAGGTTGAAGGAACTGAATGTTAAACCTGGAGAGGAGATGCCTGAGAGGTGAAATGATATGATCTTCAAGTAGAGGATGGTGCAGAGTTGTTTTCTATTGCTCCAGGACATTGGTTCCCAACCAGGGGTCCGTGGACCCCCAGGGGTCCACGAGAACTAAACCAGGGGTCCACGAAACAAAGTTATAAACCCATAATAATTTAATATTTACGTGGGCGGCATGGCAGCGGCTAGCGGGTGCAGAGCGCAGCGGCGTGCGGTGGTGACTCGCGGGAGTGGCACTCGACAAGTAAGACCATGCGGGGGCGGGGAGGCCAGGGGAGGGTGCAAGCGAGCCTCACACAACCACACACAATAGGAGAAACACTCGTCAAACCTTGTTTGATGATAACTGTCGAAGAGGTTTTAGGGATGGAAGCCAAAAAGAAAATACAAGAAATACCTCTATCGAACAACATGGTAAAATTTTGAATTGAAATTATGTCAAATGACATCGAGGAGCAGCTTGTTTCGAAAATAAAAAATTCGCCATGTTTCGCTTTGCAGTGTGATGAATCGACAGACGTTTCTAATTGCAGTCAGTTGCTCGTATTTGTCTGCTTTTTAGATGACGACAACACTATTAAAGAGGAATTATTGATTTCGTGGAAACTGGAAACGACGTCAAAAGGTATCGACGTCATGAATATAATAGCGGAGTATTTTGAGAAACATAGCATTATGTGGGGAAAGCTCGCCGGCTTCTGTACAGATGGCGCTCCAGCCATGTTAGGATCACGCTCCGGTCTAGCAACATTAATAAAACAGAAGAATCCTTCAGCAATAACAACCTATTGTATCATACATCATCAGGCGTTAGCTTCCAAGACTCTTCCTAAAAGCCTTGTTAATACCATGGAAATGGCCATAAAAGTGGTCAATGTTATTAAAAGCAGCACCTTAAATACACGCCTTTTTAAAAAACTGTGCACTGAAACGGACTCCGGTCATGAGACTCTTCTTTTCCACACCAAAGTTCATTGGCTATCGAAAGGCAATATGCTGGGAAGGTTATTTGAACTAAGAAAAGAGGTTGAGCTGTTTCTAGCAGAGAAGAAAATTAAAAATTTGCTAGAGCTGTTTTCTGATTCGAAAAGTCAGATGCATTTAGCTTATCTTGTGGATATTTTCTCACATTTGAATAAACTAAACTTACAGTTGCAAGGTTCTGGAAACATAAATTTAGCAGGTGTGGGAACATTTTTATGTTTGAAGATAAACTGCGTGCCTTTATTTGCAAACTTCAATTATGGGTAGGAGAAAACAATTATTCTGCGTTTGTGACATTAAAAGCACTGGTCGATGATAGTAAAGATTACATGATCACCGCAAATATACAAGACAACATCAGAAGTCATCTGCAAATGCTGGTCGATGAATTCCACCGTTACTTCCCGGAATATAACCAGACAGAATCAAAAGATATCCAAAAGCTGATTCGCAATCCTTTTGGTATTGCTGTTGAAGAGGTTGCAGAAGAAATCCAGGAAGAGCTCATTGAATTCCAAAATGACAGACACTATAAGGATGCATTTGAATCAGTTTCTCTTGAAGAGTTCTGGTGTAAAAAAGCAATTTCATATCCTACAGTTCGGGGATTCGCCTTGCAATATCTTATGCTCTTCTCAACAACTTATTTATGCGAACAAGGGTTATCTGCTTTGCTTATAATTAAGAACACGACAAGAAATCAATTGGAAGCAAGTGACGATATTCGTGTAGCTCTGAGCAACAGTATTAGCCCCAGAATTGCCCAGCTTGTAAAAAGGATGCAAGCTCAAAAATCACATTGATTTACAATTAAAAGTTCTCTATTATAAAAAATATAAAAATATAAAAAATATAAAAATAGTTTAATGTTTAACTAACAGTTATGATTAAAGTTTATTTTCAAATTCTCAGAATTTTTATTTTGAACCTTGGGGTCCCTGCACTGAACAAAAAAGTCCTAGTGGTCCCTGGTCAAAAAAGATTGGGAACCACTGCTCCAGGAGGTCAGACCAGAATCAACTGGTTGAAAGGTTTTTGAGCAGAGGTTAGATAGCCATCTGACAGTAATGCTGATTTTGTGAACTTAGGCAAATCATGAGAGGGAGAGTAGGAAGGGATGAGTCAGTGCTCAGCTTTTGTGGCCCTTTCTTACAAGCCCTGGGTAATGCTGATCACCACTTTGGAATCAGGAAGGAATTTTCATCCAGGCCAGATTGACCAGGGATCCTGGAGTTTTTTCCCCCTCCTTCCTCTGGACATAGAGCAGGGGTCACTGGGAGAGTGGGGGGGTAGTTGTGAGTTTTCTACATGGTGGAGGGAGGGAGTAGGACTAGATGACCCTTGAGGTGCCTTCCAGCTCTATGTTTCTACTTGTCAATTACTGTTATGTACGAAGGGCATGGCCCAGCCAAAGTTAATCACTTTTAATTGATTGCTGATTGGAGAGACTGATGCATCTGCTTAAGTTTTTGCATGAGGCTTGATCAATGAGACTTAAACGTATTTTAACTTTAGCTTGATCATATTCCCTTTTTTATGTTTTGTATGCAGTTTAACTCTGTTTTAATTGTCTCAATGATGTTTGTTGGGGGGTTGATTTTAATGGCTTTGAAATGTCATTTTAGTATGTATTTTTTTAAAATGACAGCTGCCTTGGTGGCCCTTGTAAGGACAGAAAGGTGGCAAACAAATTTTGCAAGCAAATTAATAATAATAATGTAGGGAGAGCCCAAGTAATGTGCATTTTTCCATAAGGGACTACAGCTGTTCACTGAGAATGTTATCTCACTGACCCAGGCTTATCCTGTCTTTAAGGAATGACCAGGTGATTCGTTGAAAGCAATTGCTGAAGGAGAAATCCCCCCCCCCCAAGAGGATCTAGGTGGGAATGTCCTCTTTTAGATCAACTCATGTCATGTATGCTTGCTGTTGATTTTTAGCTATAAGCCAGTGAGTCTCATTTAGTCAACAGGAGATGTGGACTTTAAAAATGGAGCTGAATAATTCCCATAGTGTATATTAGGAAGCTGGCATGGTTGGTAATTTCCTTTTGACAAAGGAAGCCGTTGTTAAAGCTTCATTTTCCAAATCAATAGATTGACCTTTCCACTTTAAATATCACTGGATTCTAACACGTCTGGCTGGATTATTTAGCAGCAAGCAGCCAGAAGCAAAAGATTAAAATCTGTCTGATGCTTTCAGAGAAAAATCTAGCAGTTTCAGACTAATAAACCAACTTTGAGATACTAGTCAGGGTTCCCCCCCACTCTCTGCTATAACTTCTGCCACAGAGCACGAGCAAATGCTGATGCTGGGGCTGATCATTCATGTTGTGTCTTGTTCACTACCCATGTAATCATGATATTTATTTATTGTTCACTTTTTACAATGAATGCAACTTGGGGCATCTTTGGTAAGAGGTAGTGATGTTCACTAGCTTCAATTACTTTCAAAAAGTACTATACACATTCGCAGTGAGAAGTCCATCATCCACTATTAGCTATGGCCGCCATCATCAGAGGTGCTCTAGCTCTGGGAACATGGCTGTGTGTCCATCTATGAGCATTCCAGAGGCATTTGGTAGACCTTTGTTGGAAACAACATGGTGGACAGAATGTACCTTTAGTCTGATTCAGCAGGACTCACATGTTACTACAGAATTCTAAAGGAGATTTTATGACTTTGACATGTGCTAGAAAGTATTCTGACACATCTTCCCCAAGTTATTGAATTCCACCATTCTTATTTTCTACAAACCCGAACTGAACATTTGTTGCAATTGCTACTAGTCACTGTCCTAATAATAATAGTATTCTGTCATTTTGTGATGATAGTTCACTTTCAGCTGCTATTACTTGCTCGGGAAGGAAAGGCTTCTATATTCTCAAACCTGTAGGACGGGAATTGCTTCAGCTCCATCCCCATTCCCTTTCTAGAGGCCCTGCAAAAGACTTCTCTGCCTTGGACCTCAGAGGAAAAGATTGCTATAAATCCATGAGTCCCAGCAGCTGCATCTTGTTCTTTCCACGTTTGTCATGATGGCTAGCTGTCATATGCTACTCTTACCAAATCCGTTTTTTGCTGTTTGGCTTGTGCTATGTAACACTTGTGTTTTAATTTGCTTCACTTGTTAGTCGGTGATGATCATTTGAATCTGGGCCCTGATCTTTTTGGAATCTACCTGGGAAACTTGATTTTGCCTTTTATTATCATTCAGGCTTTATTTATTTGCTTGTTTATTTATTTATCAAATTTATACCCCACCGCTCCCTCCACAAGAAAGGCTCGAGGTAAAATAATAATACAATAATGAAAAATACAATTCAGTAGACAATCTTAAAAGTAGTAGTAACAACAACAATAACAACAACAATAATATAACACAATTTGCAACCAGCTATATAAATCTATTGAAACATAACTGCATCCAACAACCTAACAGTAAAATGATCTGGTGGAAACAACATAAGAATTGCAAGACATACTTGATGACTAATTAAAGGCCTATTGGAAGAGCTCTGTCTTGCAGGCCTTGCAGAAGATAACAAGGTCCCACAGAGCATGCATGTCCTCTGATAAAACATTCCACCAGGATGGGGCCACAACACAGAATTCCCTTGCCCTGGTAGAAGAGAGGCAAGCCAATCGAGGGCTGGGCACCACCAAAAGATAACTTGATGAAGAGTGCATGCAACATGGGGGATCATGACAGGAGAGGGGTCCTTCAGGTATGATGGTCCCAGACCATTTAGGGCAGTGATGGCGAACCTTTTAGAGACCGAGTGCCCAAACTGCAACCCAAAACCCACTTATTTATCGCCGAGTGCCAATGCGGCAATTTAACCTGAATACTGAGGTTTTAGTTTAGAACAGGGGTGGGGAACCTTTTTTCTGCCAAGGGCCATTTGCATATTTATAACATCGTTCGGGGGCCATACTGGGCGTAGATCTCCTGGTGTGTGTGTGTGGGGGGAAGCTAGGGTTGCCAGATCCTCTTCACCACTGGCGGGAGGTTTTGGGGGTGAAGCCTGAGGAGGGCGGGGTTTGGGGAGGAAGACTGCACAGCCATAGAGCCCAATGGCCAAAGTGGCCATTTTCTCCAGGGGAACTGATCTCTATTGGCTGGAGATCAGTTGTAATAGCAGGAGATCTCCAGCCACCACCTGGAGGTTGGCAACCTTAGGGGAGGCTATGCAGAGAAGGCTTGGAGGGTGCCTCAGCTCCCCCAGGTCTTCCCCCTCCTCCCAGGTGGGAAGGCAGCCAGCGGTGGGCCCAGGCAACCAAGGTGCCAGGGGGGCGCAGCCTGCGGTCGATCTGCAGGGAAGGAAAGAAGGAAGGAAGGAAGGAAGGAAGGAAGGAAGGAAGGAAGGAAGGAAGGAAAGAAAGAAAGAAAGAAAGAAAGAAAGAAAGAAAGAAAGAAAGAAAGAGAAAGAAAGAGAAAGAAAGAGAAAGAAAGAGAAAGAAAGAAGGAAGGAAGGAAGGAAAGAATGAAGGACAGAAAGAAGGAAGGAAGCAGGGAAAGAAGGAAGGAAAGAAGGAAAGGAAGGAAGGAAGGAAAGTAGGAAGGAAGGAAGGACAGAAAGAAGGAAAGAAAGGGAAGAAGGAAGGAAGGAAAGAAGCAAGGAAAGAAGGAAAGAAGCAAGGAAAGAATGAAGGACAGAAAGAAGGAATGAAGGACAGAAAGAAGGAAGGAATGAAGGACAGAAAGAAGGAAAGGAGGAAGGAAGGGAAGAAAGGAGGACAGAAAGAAGGAAGGAAGGACAGAAAGAAGTAAGGAAAGAAGGAAGGAAGGAAATAATGAAGGACAGAAAGAAGGCAGAAAGGAAGCATGGAAAGGAGAGAGAGAGAAAGAAAGAAAGAAAAGGAGAGAGAAAAAGAGGGGGGGAAAGAGACAGAAAAAGAGGAGAGAAAGAATAGGAGAGTGACAGAAAAAGGAAGAAAAGAGAGAAAAGCCTTCACACACACACACAGCCGGCTCCCTGCGACCGGGCTTCAGCCTTCCCACCTCTCCCCCACCCCCACCCCCAAGTCCACAAAAGTCCTCCACCTGATCGGCTCCCACGCGGATGCTCCGGCCCCGGGAGGGAGCGATTGGCTTTTTCCTCCTCTTCCCCCCTCCCTCCCTCCCTCTGCGGCGGCCGAGAGAGGTTTCAACCGCTGTGCCGCGCGGCGTGCAGGGACGCTTCGCCTTCCCGGCTTGGGGGAAGCGTCTTCCTCCCTCCCGCCTCCCGCCTCCTCTTGCCGATGGCGAGAGGGGATTTAAAGGGGCCGCAGCGTTCCTACACGCTGCGGCTTCAGAGAGGGCCGTGCTGCGCTGCGTTTCTCTGGCAGCTGCAGCGGAGCCCAGTCTGGGCCAGGAGCCTTCTTACTCCTCCTCCCAGAGGCTCCAGGGGCTGCTTGGGCGCAAGTCCCGCCGGCTGCCACCGCAGCACGCCCCCCCCACCGCACGGGCTGCTCCCGCTCCCCGGCTCCGCTTCACAGGCCACTCGGCTGGGCTGCGCGCTGGGCAGAACCGGGGCGGCAGCGGCAGCGGCTCCTCTTGGCCGAGCGGGGGAGGCGCCGCAGGTGGCGGCCCGGCTTTCAGGGGCCTTTTGCAGCGGGCGGGCGGGCAGGCGGGCCCTGAGGGCGACCGCTGCCGGCTCGCCCGCTGTCCCCACCCCCGTTCTGAAGCGCCTCCCAGTCCGACCTCGGCGTGAGGAGCCAATCCGGAGTCGCTGCGGACCGCCCGTGGCGCGGGGCCAGGCAAAGCCGCGCCTCAACCCCTCGCCTCCAGCCCGGGAAGGGAAGGGGAAGGAAGGCTGCTTCCCCGGGGGGGGGAGTGGAGGCGGCCGGGCGCGTGCCGGCAGAGAGGGCTACGCGTGCCAGAGTCGGCACGCGTGCCATAGGTTCGCCAACACGGATTTAGGGTTTTAAAGGTTAAGACCAGAACCTTGAATTAGATTGAGAAACTAATTGGCAACCAGTACAGTTGTCTCAGTATTGGGTGTATGTGTGTAGACCACAATGCACTGGTTAAAAGCCTAGCAGCTGCATTCTGGATAATCTGAAGCTTCTGGATTGTCTTCAGGGGCAGCCCTGCTTAGAGCAAAGTGCAATAGTTCAATGTGGAGGTGACCGTGGCATGAATCACTGTGACCAGATCCAACTGAGACAGATAGGGGGCCAGCTTATGGGCCTGACAAAGATAGAAAAATGCAGACCTTGCCACTGTAGAACTTGTTTGTCCAGAGAAAGTGAAGCATCAAGCTATATATCCAAGCTCTTCATGGAGCCCACAAGTGACAGTTGGACCCTGTCAAGAGCCAGGAGCTGTAACCCCCAGCCTAAGGAAACTTCCATTGGAAGAAGAGACACTTAAGCTAGAGTAAGGCTCCTTAGGCTGCTGTCGTAGGCAACCTGAGCTGCCCTCCTCCTCTGAGGAAGAGGAGGAGTGGGAACCTGGGCCCGTTCCTTCAATGACTGCACTGGAACAGCAGGAACGGGCATCAGAGCCACCAAGGCCCATGGCAGGGGATGAGGGTTGCTCATTCTGGCAGCAAACAGAACAGCAAGAAGAGCAGGACTCCTCGCCTGCAAATTCTCCCAAGCCGGCTGAGAAGCAGAGAATCAAGGCCCGGCTTCAATTAAGGGAACGAAGGCAAAAGGCCAGGTGGGCCTTGAGAGATAGAGCAAAGACAATCAAGCCTAATCAGGGAGGAGTGGAAAATGCTGGAACCGCAAGGCTGATAAAAGGCCAGGCAGATTGCCAGAGTTCTTGTGGGTTCAACACATGTTGAAGGCCACTGACTGAAAGAAGCTCCAGCAACCGAAGTCATCCCAGTCAACCCCGGCGTGCAAGCTGATGCCTGATCTGAGAGACAAGGAGGTTGAACTGGTAAGTGCCTCTACTCCTTTACCTGCTAATTACCTTGGTCTAGCCCGGTCCACGGGAAGAGAAAAGCCTGCGTCAGGCTCTGGTCAACGCAGTACTCCCATTGCTGTTGTTGAAACCAGAGGCCAAGCCTTGGGCCTGGTTACTGCCTGCACGCTACGCTCCTGCCTGAGTACGACAGCTGGATGGATCATTGGATCCACTCCACTGTTTGTGCATTTGATCCTTCTATGTCCCAGATAAAGACAGGAAGATGCAAAGATTGGCTGCAGGCCTTGTGCAGGTAAGCCATTCAGAGGGATAGCGGGGGAGGCTATTTTGAGCTTTCCTAGTGCTTCATGCTTGGCTTTTTTGCCAGCAAAGCTGCCCCATATTTCCTGTCCTTCATGAAGCCATGTGCCTACGTTTGTCAGGTCCCTCTTCTCAACCAGCGGGAGACTTTGGGGCAGAGCCTAAACAGGGCAGTAGGGCTGTCGATCCGGTTTGTCCCGAACCGAAAAACAGCCGAATTTCCCCCAATTCGGCGGTTTTTAGTTCGGATGGAACCGAACTCAAAAACGGCAGGAAAACGGGGAGCCAAATTTGGCGAGTTCGGGGTGTTCGGTGAATAAATTCGGCAAATTCAGGGTTCGGCACAGCAGCATAACCGTCAGTTAGTAAGCAGCATTCTCCCGCGGCCATTCGGTGGCCAAGCAGGGTCTTCTTCTGGCCAATCAGTCGCGATTGAGCACGTGAGCCCAGCTGCTGCGTGGCCCGGGGAGAGAAAGAGAGAGTATCTGTTTGTGTGAGAAATCCCCATGGGGGGGGGTGCATGCGCACATTCGCTTCTTTCCGTGGCTGCAGGGGGTGCATTTTTGGGGGTACAGCCCCCAAACCTTCAGCGTAGCTTCAGATGAGCCTTCTTGAAAGAACCCCCAAGTTTTGTAAAGATTGGGTCAGGGGGTCCCGAGATATAGGGCCCGAAAGGGGTTCCCCCTTTATGTGCATTTTTATTCCATTTACAGCACACATTCGAGCCATTCCGTGGCTGCCGGGGGTGCATTTTTGTGGGTGCAGCCCCCAAACGTTCAGCGTAGCTTCAGATGAGCCTTCTTGCAAGAACCCCCAAGCTTTGTAAAGATTGGGTCAGGGGGTCCCAAGATATGGGTTCCCCCCTTTCCCTATTGGGATGAATGGGATCATCCGATCCTATGCATCTAGAGAGTGGCAAATCCAAGGGAAAACCTCCCGTGCTTAAATGGAATCATATTGGATTACCCAGTCCCTCCTGATGGAACAGAAGACATCCACAGTAAGACCCCTTTTGGGGCTTTAATCTATAATTTTTTTCTGTGTGTATGTGGGGGGGGGGAAGCAGAGTCTGTGTGTGGGGGGCAGTTTCTGTGGGGGGGGGAGCCAAAGGAGGCTTTCGCCCATTCTGCCGAGGGGTGTGTGACCGCTCACCTCTGTGGGAGTGTGTGTACTGCTTTTAAAGTTAAGTTTAAAGTTGAGTCTGTGCGGCGGCTAGCGAGTCTCTCTCCGCTCGGCACCCTTGGTGTTGAGCCTCCTCCTTGGTGTTTTTCACTGTTTTTGCCTCTAGCCTGGGGTTGAGTGCAACGGGGCGGCTTGTGTGAGATCCCCTGCGTCTTGGTGCACCGCAGCGCCGTATTGGTTGGAGAGGTGGGTGGTGGTGCTGTGAGACTTGCTTGAGTTTGGTGGGGTCGTTTGCATAAGGGGGGAGCATCCCTCCACCATGAGAAGAAGGAGCAGGGCAGAAAATACAAACTCTGGGGGGATTTTTTTGCACGGTCTGTTTTGCTGCCCACTCAAAAATGTTTTTGCAAAATCTGACTTTCACAATACATTTTCACGGTCCAAGTCACCTGCTCCTTTTTTCCTTTTTGCTATAGCTAGCCTAGTGCGCCTCTGTTCCTTTCCATGGTCGCTCGCGTGTTGCTTAGCATTGCAATGGTTAGCACGGGAGGTTTTGCCTTGGATTTGCCGCTCTCTAGATGCATAGGATCGGCTGATCCCATTCATCCCAATAGGGAAAAGGGGGGAACCCATATCTCTGGCCCCCCTGACCCAATCTTCTTGCAAGAAGGCTCATCTGAAGCTACCCTGAAAGTTTGAGACCTCTACCCCCAAAAATGCCCCCCCGGAGCCGCGGAAAACAGCCAATGTGCTTTAAAGACACAGCCAATGTGTCTTTATTCCTGTCACTGTGGGCGATTTTGGGGGGCAACCTCTTCCGGGCCCCATATCTCGGGACCCCCTAACCCAATCTTTACAAAACTTGGGGGTTCTTGCAAGAAGTGTCCCCTCAAGCTACCCTGAAAGTTTGAGACCTCTACCCCCAAAAATGCCCCCTGGAGCCACGGAAAAGCACCAATGTGCTTTAAGTGGCTTTATTCCTGTCACTGTGGGTGATTTGGGGGGGCAACCTCTCCCGGGCCACATATATCGGGACCCCCTGACCCAATCTTTACAAAACTTCGGGATTCTTGCAAGAAGCGTCCCCTCAAGCTACCCTGAAGGTTTGAGACCTCTACCCCCAAAAATGCCTCCTGGAGCCGCGGAAAGGTGCGAATGCGTTTTTAATGACTTTATTCGGCCGAATTTCCCCCCGAACTTGAACTAGGTGCCGAATTCCACGGATCTGAATCGGGGGAGTTCGGACTTCGGCATTTCCCAAATTAAAACAGGCCGAATTTCGCCGAATCCGAATTTTACCTATTTTTTTCAACAGCTCTACAGGGCGGGGTTTGGGGAGAGGAAGGACTTCAATGCCATAGAGTTCAGTTGCCAAAGCGGCCATTTTTCTCCAGGTGGTCTGAGCTCTGAGATGTGCTAGGCCCTAACTAAGAATTTGCAGGATTATTGCAGGTTAGGTATGTGAACATAGTTTAGCTTGGCAAGAACCCTGATATATCTAAGGGGAGTACACAAAATGACTGGTCCTGGGAATGGAACTTTTACTCTTGGTGTTCTACTTTACCTAGTTCTAATTAGACATGTTAGATATTTGTATGCCCTTCATTCATTCCAATTTTTCCTTTCAGTTCAGTTTTGCCTTCTCCTGTCCTTTCTTCTTGTAAATATGATCACAGTTTTGTGCTTTGGATTTCATGTATGTGTTAACCTGTTCCATTTCACATTCAGTTTAAGATTATAGCTTGGATCCTCTGAACTAGAGGCAATGTAGTCCAAACAATGGATTCTGGTGCAAGAGACTGTTGTTGAAGCAGGAACTGGCAGTAATCAAACCCACACTCAATAATTAATTGTATTTATACCCCAGTTTTCTCCCCAATGGGGACCCAAAGCAGTACACAGTGTTCTGCCCTCCTCCATTTTATCTTTACAACTAGAAGTGAACTAGAAGTCGGTCAGGCTGAGGGAGTGTGACTGGACCAAGGTTACCCAGCAAGCTTCTATGCCAGAGGTCAGATTAAAACCTGGGTCTCCCAGATCCGAGTCCAATACTCTAACCACTACACCATGTTGGATTTGGAAGAAACTCTAGTTATAGTACACCCTAGCATGAGAGTTATAGGATCGGGCTTTAAGTAAAATGATACCATGTGTATCTGTCAAACTCTCTGGATGTGAAGAACTAAAACTTGAATTTATTTCAGTGCCCAGTTGCATATGTATATGTTGAACCCACCTTGGAAAGCTTTTGCCCTTCAAATCTCTGTTGGCTTCCCTTGAAATACCACTGATGAGTTTGTTGAGGAAAACGACCCTTTTACATTCCTTTCAGAATTCACTTGTAGTGACAATTTTGTGGTAGGTCTAGTGGTCCTGCACCAACAATAAATTCTGTAAGCCTCAGGAATACTTTATTATGAATGGCTTTCACAATATTCATTTAGAATGAAGAATATTGGAAACTAAAGATAAATTAACAGTGTAACATTAAAAGCTTTACAGACAGCTAACCAAATGAGAAAGAACAAGTCAGTATGCTCTGCAAAGAAAAAAAAATCCATGTGTAAGAAACAAAACCATTAAGAGTACCCAAAATAATCAAGTTGATGGGGAGAAATCAGATGAATGTACTATTTGCAGAGGATGAGGATGTAATTCACAACTAAGATGGAAATGTTAAGAAAGCAGATCAATATACATGAACCCTGCTGCTGCTGCCGTACAACCTTCAAGTATTTAAACATGTCAAAGGAGAAAGATTCTGTTCAGGAAATGTAGATAGAAAAGTTGAGAAAACCAGATGAGGCTATTACTACTGGGAAATAATACTGAGAAGACCCTATTATTGTAAAATGATTAAGTTAAAGAAGATGCTTATTCAAGCTTATGATCTTCAACCTTTTGTTCAAATAGAAAAAAGCTTTTCAGATAACTGAAGTGAACCATTCCCATCAGTAGCCTATGACAATCCTATTAAAACCACCAAGCAGGACTCACTCATTCAATTACCTGCTTCCAAGTGCTCAGAAAAATCTATGGGCTCCTTTTCAGCAGAGACAAAATAAGAACCTGTTGAACTAATAAGAGAAGCATGGAAAGAACAAGGAACTTGAGGCACATTGCTTTCTTCATCGATTCAGCATGCAGTGGAATAATGATGAGCACTAGAAACAGGTATCAATGAGGACTGTCCAAGAAAAGTTTCTATGGGAATTAGTACATTAAATTCAAGCTTCATGCAGGAGCTCCAGTTTCAGCCTACAGCTGTACACCATATATGACACTGCAGGCTGGCATACTGCTATTGGCTGGGCAACTGCCATTAGATAGCATTGAACTTTTATCCCCTATAAAATTGAAATATTACTGACCTACTTTATTTATGGAGGGTCATTTAAAATCAAAAGAAAACCAGGAGTTCCTAATGCCATTTATCTCAGTGTAATTTAAGTGCTTCAATATGCACTTATACGTAGTGCTTGAAATTGAAGAAAAAAATGAACTGGGATGGCATCATATTAAATTAGGCCAGATTTCAGTTTTCAGCCTGTGGCCCATTCACTATTTGCGAATAAGCTTGAATTAGGTATTTATACTTGTCAATCACTACTGTAAACATTACTTCTGTAGGGAGAGGCTGCAGCTTGGTTGGTAAAGCATCTGCTCTGCATTCAGAAGAACCCAGGTTCAACCCCCGGCATCTCCAGTCAAAAGCTTCAGGTAGTAAGTTCTGCAGCCTTTTCAGCAAACATGCTTGGCAGGCAGACATATTGCTTTTGACAACAACAATCACTTGTGGGCCATACTTTGGATCACCTCACCTTGCCACTGTTCAGTTTAAGCAGCTGCCAGCTTTACAGGTTCAAAATGCAAAACTTGTACTGGAGACGTAAAGTATTGAGCAAAAAAATAATAATGCAGCAATGACAGGTGTGTGGTAGGGAGAAAACCAGGATTCCCATTCAGCTGTGTGAGAATGCATGTATGAAATGCTGCTGATTTCACTTTACTGCCCAGATATACAGAAAGTAACTTGCCAAACAGGTTCAAGATGCTCATGAACAGTGAAACTGCTCAGAGAAAAATAAAATGACGTCTCATGACTGGCGTGCAGAGCTTGAGCCGAATCAGCAAGTCTGTCTGTCTGTCTGTCTGTCTGTCTGTCTGTCTGTCTGTCTGTCTGTCCTATCGCTTTAACATAAAGAATGATGAACACTAAATTTAATCGATGGCTATAATATATTCAAAGTAGTTTAGTTTTCCTCCTGTTTTACAATTTTTTAGTTCAAGATGTGCTTGAAAATTGGTAGACTGGTTCTAAATGTGCTTATTCATGAGGCCTTATAGTGCCAATCTACCCAATATAGCCCAGGGATAAATGGACACATTTCCTCATGGGTTTTATGTTAATAGTACTTCTTATGCATTTGGTATGAACTCATTTGAATGTGCAAATGCTATAATTAGATGCAGCAGTTCTAGTTCCTTAAGTTAAATAGAACATTTGTCTAAACTGGAATTTTTTTTTTAAAACCCTTTTGGTTGGCAGCAGAACCGATTCAATGAACTAAGTCCCAAGTTAATCAATGTTTTGATGTAAATTAGTGTAGCCAACTGAAACATTATCAAAAGAAATGGTATGTTCCTGTAAATGGTCTTTCCATGATTAGGGCCAGAGAAAAACCAAGCAACAAGCCAAATAGATGACAGAGAAATCACAGCTGAAGGCTAGAGTGCTGGCGAACAGAAGCAAGAGGGGGGAAATCCTCATTGAATACTGGCAATGGGATAGTGGGAAGTGGCAAAACCTGAAATGCAGATTGGACTAGGGAAAGAGGTGGAAATGAAGTAGGGAACTAGAATCAAAATGACTGGAGAAAACACAAGAATCTGGTAGCTTCTCCTATAGGCAGGGATTTGTGACATATAATAACCTCTTGGGTATTCACCACCAAGCTATAGTTTATTCGTATATTTGCTGGATAACCATTAGGAAAGTAGCTGTCCCAAGGCTAATCAGTATAGGTTAACTCCCTCCAACTAGTGGTAGCTTTGAATTTTCAATAGAACCTAATTTTAAATGTTATATATTATATGTATGATATTTTGACTTTCCACTCAAGTGACTACTAAGTACTTGCAGTAGCAATGCAAGTAGGCCTTTAAGCAGAGATAGATTGAAAACCTTCAGTGCCCTACACTGCACAGCGTCATCCCCTCTTTAATTCATACATGACACAACAACTTGGACATTTGAATGGGAAGCTTCACTGAAATGAAAAATAGCTCTGCAAGAACACCACTGTGCTCTTGTACAGACTAAGCAGGAGAACTTTCCAGCGGAACGTGCTCCAGGGATCAGTCTGTCGGCAATGATTCATGTAATCCAAAATGTGTTACCTGAAGCAGTCACCTTACTCTTGCTTCGTGGTACAATTGCCTCTGCCCTGAAGTTGAACTTTAAATTTGGGACAGCCAGGGCCTACTTACTACACAAGTGACCTGAGTGGCTGCTTGAGATGGGCAGCAGTGAGGAAAAGAAAACACAAGTGGCTTGCATCCATTGCCATGTCCTTGACTGCCCAGTGTACCTAGGGTTGCCAGGTCCCCCCTCTCCATCAGCGGGAGGTTTTGGGGGCAGGGCTGGAGTGATCACATGTATCACACAACACGATAACATAACTTCTGGATTTACCCCAGAAGCACCGCATCGCTGCATCTGCTTTAGGATTCAAACCCTCAAAACGCTGGCAGGTAAACCCAGAAGTGATGTAATCTTGCCACACGCGGCCACACGTGCATGTGATCCCTGCTCTGGAGCACCCTGGAGGGTTGGTGGGCAATTGCCTGCCGAAGCCACCCACCTGGCAACCCTAATTGTACCATAGGACAAGAGTAAAGTGGCTGCTTCAGGTAATAGATGTTGGTTTTTATTAATGGCAGAGAAGAGTTTCCTGGAACCTTTTAAAATTAGTTTGTTTATGAACACATGAAGCTCTCTTGGATGGAATTAAACCAATGGGCCATCAAGGTCAGTATCATCTCAGACAGGAAGCTGCTCTTCAGAGTCTCACATCATCTTCGACGTGATTCTGTTTTAACTGGAGACGGCAGGGATTGAATCTGAGAGTTTCAGCACGCAAAGTAGATGCTCTACCGTAGAGCCTTAGCCCCTCCTCTTGCCATGGCCCCTCTCTTACTATTGGCATCCAAGGTAGCTTACCATTTATATATATATAGACATTAAATATAGGACTGAAATAAGCCCACACTGCTCCTCTTCATCTCTGAGGTCCTGCTGGAGGAATAATCTGATGGAAGCGCTACCTCATAATCCTTGAATGGTTCTGCTGCTGTCTATTTAGGTTTGTGATTAAATCAAAAGTTCCCAACCATATTGCTCAAAGTGAGCTGTGCAGGTGATTTAGCCATATCCTACCCATTTGAAAATAGTAGCTCTCTCTTTTTTTTTCTTGGATGAAATCTGTCCACAGCTTCCAGTCATGATGTGCAGTTGCACAAGTTAGGCACTTGCACAGCTAAACTGTACAGTTAATAGCATTTTATATCATCTAGTTTGTTGTGTAACAATCTCTAATATCACCTATGTTTCTTTCTACATCTCAGGGCATCTCTATCATGATCTTATGCAACTGAGAATTAATATTAGGCTAGGTCTTTCATTCTTGTTGTGTTGGTATGAACAAGGATAAAATGCCCTAATATACTGAAGAGCAAGACCTCAGACTACCTTCTTATATGGAATGACCTAGTGGGTACACCTCAGTATCCTTGCACAAACATTTTCCAATGAGAAACAATTTCTCAGGGATGGCTGTGTTGTGTTGTAAAATGACTACGGTGAAGAGGGGGATACATGTTATCGGTCATTAACTGTACTCTTTCCCTTCTTGAGATGTATTTAATATAGTATAGAAAACAGAAGAAAAGGGGAGGAAAACAGACTGAGCATCTATTAAATGGCAAGGTGCTTTGAACAAGAACAATATTTAAAATACAAATATCTTAAAGTGACTGACAGTTTCAAAAATTAATGAAGACCTTAAATAAGAATTGTAAATTAAAGATATAAATAAAATATAAATGCTGTTTCTTTACAACACAGATATCCCAGCATTTTCTGCTTTATCAGTTCTATAGATATGGACTTCTAGGGCCAAGTAGGGATGTGCATCTGGAAAAAAAATGGTATTTTTAGGATGTGGATTTCAGAAGGGTATAAATACTGGCAATCTGGGTTATTTAGGTTCCCCCAAACCATTTTGGTATTTTAGCATTTGATCCCCCCAAGAGTTCTTGAATTTTTGGGGGTATATTATTTCCTATGGAGAATTCTTTCGGGGGGTGGCTATTTTTCAAACAAATGACACCAAAAATTGCAGAGAACCTAGTCCTGCCTGTCCACTAAATATACCCCAAGTTTCAAGTGAGTTTGACCACCAGGCCCAATTCTACAGACCTCTGGTCAAGGTGTCCCCAGACATTCTAGTTGTTGCCATTGTTCCCTATGGGGGGGGGGAATTCCATGCTTTTTCCAAGGCAAAGAAGCCAGTAGCCTATCACATAAGAACAAACACACTGGCCAAAAGACTCCAAATACCAACAAGCCCAATAGTTGCAACATCAATCCAGAGAATCCCAGCAGAACTACGAGCCAATGTGTTAAGCCCAATGCACCCAGTGTCAAACAAGAGAATCCAAGCCAAACTAACCTGGCAAGCCAGTACCAAGACCTGGCAAGAAGACACTGACCCAGACACACTGTAAAATTAAAGAGAAACAGTCCCAGGAGCCTTAAAATCCTGGCCCCAAATATGCATTTGTATTTATTTATTTATATCCCCCTTTTCTCCCACAGTTGGGTCTCAGAGCAGCTTGGAACATTAGGGGTTTATGCTATTTTCTCAGAACAACCCTGTGAGATAGGCAAGGCTGAAAGCCTGTGATGGGCACAAGGGCACCTAGCGAGAAGTGAGGATTTGAACCTGGGTCACCCAAGGATTCAAGTCCACCACTCTATCTACTATACCATACTGGCTCTCATATTCCCATATATTCCCAGAATTTCAGGGGGCTCATTAACCAGTGTCCTGAAAAATCCCCAAGACCATCCAGAAACCTGAATAGATCCAAAAATACTGATAAGGTGTTTTGGATATATATTTGCACTGGAAATATCTAAACATACACCTGTTCCAAAATTCAGAAAGTCGCTGATAGATGTGAACCAGCCTCATGCTAGAGAATAGCGGGGAAATCATGTTCATTAATTGTAGCAAGGATCATGCCCCAAAGATACAGAATACACTAGTAAAGGTAAAATAGGCTTTGTCGAAGGCTTTCACGGTCAGAGTTCATTGGTTCTTGTAGGTTATCCGGGCTGTGTAACCGTGGTCTTGGAATTTTCTTTCCTGACGTTTCGCCAGCAACTGTGGCAGGCATCTTCAGAGTAGTAACACTGAAGGACAGTGTCTCTCAGTGTCAAGGGTGTAGGAAGAGTAATATATAGTCAGAAAGGGGTTGGGTTTGAGCTGAGTATTGTCCTGCAAAAGTATTGTCCTGTAAGTATCAAGATAATGTGCTAATGAGGGTATGGTATGTTAATATGGAACCATTGTATCCTGAAGTGATCTGTTAATGTGTGTAATCCAAAGCTAATCTGTATGGCTATTGTTGAATGTTGTCTTTGTCTGGAGGTTTTTCAGGGCAGGAAGCCAAGCCTTATTCATTCTTAAACTCTCCTCTTTTCTGTTAAAGTTGTGCTGATGTTTATGAATTTCAATGGCTTCTCTGTGCAATCTGACAAAATAGTTGGTAGAATTGTCCAGTCTTTCAGTGTCTTGGAATAAGACCCTGTGTCCTGTTTGTGTCAGTCCATGTTCAGCCACTGCTGATTTCTCAGGTTGGCCAAGTCTGCAGTATCTTTCATGTTCTTTTATCCTTGTTTGTATGCTGCGTTTTGTGGTCCCGATGTAAACTTCTCCACAGCTGCAAGGTATACGATATACTCCTGCAGAGGTGAGGGGGTCTCTTTTGTCTTTTGCTGATCGTAGCATTTGTTGTATTTTCTTGGTGGGTTTAAACACTGTTTGTAGGTTATGTTTTTTCAAAAGTTTCTCCATCCTATCAGTGACTCCTTTAATAAATGGCAAGAATACCTTTCCTATGGGAGACTGTTTTTCTTGAGTTTTCTGATTTTTGTTTGGTTTAATGGCCCTTCTGATTTCATTCTTGGAGTAGCCGTTTGCTAGCAGTGCGTGATTTAGATGATTAGTTTCTTCCTTGAGAAACTGTGGTTCACAGATCCGTCTTGCACGGTCCATTAATGTTTTGATTATTCCTCTTTTCTGTCGGGGGTGGTGGTTGGAGTTTTTGTGTAAGTAGCGATCTGTGTGAGTTGGTTTCCGGTAGACCTTGTGACCTAACTGAAGGTTTGTTTTACGGATGACAAGGGTATCAAGAAACTAATCATCTAAATCACGCACTGCTAGCAAACGGCTACTCCAAGAATGAAATCAGAAGGGCCATTAAACCAAACAAAAATCAGAAAACTCAAGAAAAACAGTCTCCCATAGGAAAGGTATTCTTGCCATTTATTAAAGGAGTCACTGATAGGATGGAGAAACTTTTGAAAAAACATAACCTACAAACAGTGTTTAAACCCACCAAGAAAATACAACAAATGCTACGATCAGCAAAAGACAAAAGAGACCCCCTCACCTCTGCAGGAGTATATCGTATACCTTGCAGCTGTGGAGAAGTTTACATCGGGACCACAAAACGCAGCATACAAACAAGGATAAAAGAACATGAAAGATACTGCAGACTTGGCCAACCTGAGAAATCAGCAGTGGCTGAACATGGACTGACACAAACAGGACACAGGGTCTTATTCCAAGACACTGAAAGACTGGACAATTCTACCAACTATTTTGTCAGATTGCACAGAGAAGCCATTGAAATTCATAAACATCAGCACAACTTTAACAGAAAAGAGGAGAGTTTAAGAATGAATAAGGCTTGGCTTCCTGCCCTGAAAAACCTCCAGACAAAGACAACATTCAACAATAGCCATACAGATTAGCTTTGGATTACACACATTAACAGATCACTTCAGGATACAATGGTTCCATATTAACATACCATACCCTCATTAGCACATTATCTTGATACTTACAGGACAATACTTTTGCAGGACAATACTCAGCTCAAACCCAACCCCTTTCTGACTATATATTACTCTTCCTACACCCTTGACACTGAGAGACACTGTCCTTCAGTGTTACTACTCTGAAGATGCCTGCCACAGTTGCTGGCGAAACGTCAGGAAAGAAAATTCCAAGACCACGGTTACACAGCCCGGATAACCTACAAGAACCAGTAAAATAGGCTTGTTTTATGCAATGTCCAGCAGTTGTCCAGCCAGAGTCTCAGGATCAAAATAGATAAGATGCTGGCACATCTGAGATAGGATCCTCTCAGAAATTGTTAAAATTGCCAATGTCAACTCTTTGTTCAGGATCATGAGGGGAGGCATAGGGGCTTAACTCTTCTTCCAGTACACTGATTAGCATAATTCACAGTGGGTAGCCGTGTTAGTCTGTCTGCAGTAGCAGAAAAGGGCAAGAGTCCAGTAGCACCTTAAAGACTAACAAAAATATTCTCTGGTAGGGTATGAGCTTTCATGAGCCACAGCTCACTTCCTCAGATCTTCACTAAAGCTCATACCCTACCAGAAAATATTTTTGTTAGTCTTTAAGGTGCTACTGGACTCTTGCCCTTTTCTACTACTGATTAGCATAAACCCCTAATGCCAAAATTAATCAAGAAGGGGAAAAAGGCAAAACATGCATTGCCCATTCTCCCCTCTTCCTTCTAAGGCTAATTACAATGCAGAGAGGGTCAGTTTTGATTAATGAGGCTACATGGGGGGGAATGATATCCCTCCTCCCCCAAACCCATGCTGCTGATGTTAGCATTTTTAAAATTCTGGGAGAATCTCATGACATATCTCCCAGTGTCTTGTCTGTTTTTGACCTGAGGATCAAGACTTGGGAGGGGAATCTCAGAGTAGAAATCCATTTAACGTGGAGTTTTGTGATGTTTTCCCCAAAGGGCTTTTCTTATCAAGCAAAACTGCTGTGATGGGTTTTGCACTGAGTAGAGGGCTGGTCCGATGAAAAATAATGAGACTATTTAAACATTTTTTTTTCCAAAGTGAGTTGCCTGCTCCAAACCACAGATCTACAAACTGCCTTTTTTCTTGGGAGGCTAAAGGTAACTCATCCCTGTATTCAGGATACAAGAGTCAGAGGCTGATGAAACAGATATGGTGAGAATGGATTTGAAAGAATTCAGTGGGTCTCCGTCCAATATACTAATAGAAGAGCTACAACCTTGAAAGTTAACAGGAATACAGGAAAGCCTGCTAAGAGTTCACGGGGCTGGCTGAAACAAAGGCAGCAATCCCAAGACCATTTCCCTGTAAGTAAGCCCCACTGAATAAAGTGGGTCTCTGTCATCTGGAAAGCAGTTGTAATTCTGGGTGATCTCCAGTCCCCACATGGAAGCTGGCAACCCTAGTTACTTTGGAGGAAATGGCTGCTTTAGAGGGTGAAGTCTATGGCATTATACCCCTCTGAGGTGCCTCTCCTCTTAAACCCCCCCTCCTTTCTCTATCCCCCAACTTGGAGTTGGCAACCTTATCTGCCCCTCTGTCTTCAGCTTTCCCTCCCCCCCACTCCCCAGCAGTCTCTAACTAGAAAAACAATGGTCCGGTTGTGTGGCGCAGGCTACTGCGCCAAGCTCACTTGCATGGTAGGGAAACCTCAAGGACTTTTTGTGGCACCTCAATTGCCCCTGTATCCCCTTCCCCACACTATTTCCTCTTTCTACCCTCCTGGCAACCCCCTTATCTTCTCTCCTTTCCCAGCTTCATTCTCTCCTTCTCAGCTTATTCACCAACCTATTTTTTATATACCTCTCATCTTCAGCTATATTCATTTATATTCCACATTTCTCCACAGTGGGCACCAAAGCAGCTTACAGTATTCTCCCCTCCTTTTCATATGCACAAAAACACATTGAGGTAGGTTAGGCTGAAAGTATGTGGCTGGTCCAAAAATCATCCAGTGAGCTTCCACAGCCAAGATAGGTAATTGAACCTGGGTCTGAAGCTCTAACTGAAATACCATACTGGCTTTCATAGGGTGTCTGTTGTTGAACAGTAGCAAACAGCTAGGACTGGTTGATTCATGGAAGTTGGGTGATATCAAGTCACCCAGAGGTTGTTTCCAGGCGAAGGGTTTCCAACTTTCAAGTGGGAACTGGAAATCTCCCAGAATTACAACTGAACTCCAGTCAACAGAGATCTGTCCCCCTAGAGAAAATAACTGCTTTGGTGGGTGATATTTTATTCAGCTGAGGCCTCTCCTCTCCTCTCTTCAGACTCCACCGCAAAAGGCTTGGCCTCAAAGTGCCCTCCCTCAAAGTCATTGAATGCTGTAGTTGCCTAGCAACAGCACTAAGGGAGTCTGTTGCTTAAAGCTACAAGTGCTCCTTTTATCATTTTGGGGTTTTTCGAGATTAGATTAGATTTGAGAGAGATCATTTTTTCTGCAAACCTGGGATACTTTTCAGGTTTGTAGAAAGATCTGTCTTGCCCATTCCCAGCTTCAGTCACAGGATTTAAGTATCCTCAGATTTGGCTGACTTTGCTATTAGTATATAGATTTGCTGAGTTCTAAATTAAATTAGTGGGACTCCACACTAGAAGCTAGCAAACTTGAGTCAAGGAGGAAAAAACTAGATGCTTTATACTAATTAAGTGCATGGATAACCAATTAAAAGCCTCCTTTTTATCTTTCAAAAGGTCAATTAATGTTCCAAGTAATCTGTCAAACTCAATGATAAGCAATTAGTAAGCATCTGGGCTTGCAGCAAGTGAGAACCTATCAGTGCAATCCTGAACAGAGTTGCAACCTTTTAAACAATGAATGTAGAAGTATGAAACACTGTTTAGGATTGCACTGTAAACTACTGGCTGGAGAATCAGTGCCAAAACACAGATGACACAGAGATCTGTGATCAGATCTTCCCAACATTTTTGATGGATAATAGAAGTCATGTGGGACCACAATTCATCCAGGGCAGAAGGTGTATCACCCTGTGTAGTTTCAGTATCAACCCTGCTCTGCATTATTGCCATGGAAAGAAAAGCTGATAGATAGCCTCACTTTCTGCTCTTCACACCTAAGACCAAGATCTTTGCATGGGTGGGATCTGTTTTGACAGGCAGCACCAGGTGTGGGTGGAAAGGGTAAACCCTTTCTCCCTCCATGCAGTGGTCTAAAGTGAAATGAGGCCCTGCACAGTAGCTGCCTGTTAGTCTTTTTAAACTCTGGGAAGATATGATTACCAGTCTCCTAGTATCACTTCCATTTTGTCCCTATTCTAGGGCATAAAACAGGGAAGGGGAACCCCAGGCCCGGGGGCCGTATGCGGCCCCCGAGGACATTTTCTGCGGCCCTCGGGAACTCCGGGGCCGGGTGTGTGTGTGGGGGAGGTGTGGAGGTTGGGGCCTGGTCGTGTGGGGCCGGCGTGCACAGGTGTGTGTGTGGGGGGGAAGGCTTTTCTTTCTTCTTTTTCTGTCACTCTCCTTTCTCTCCCTCTCTCCCTCTTTTTCTGTCTCTTTGTCTGTCTCCCTCCATCCTTTTCTTTCTTTCTCCCCCTCCCTCCATTTCTTTCTCCCTTTCTCTCTCTTTTCCCCTCCCTCCCTCCCTCCCTTTTCCTCTTTCTCTGTTTTCTTTCCTTCCTCCCTTCCTTCCTGTGGATCGGCTGCCTCCTGTGCCTCGTTTGCTCAGGCCTACCGCTGGCTGCTCTCCCGCCTGGGAGGGGGGAGGACAAGGGAGCGGGAGCGCCCTCCAGGACTTCTCTGTGTGGTCTCCCCTGGGGTTGCCAACCTCCAGGTGGTAGCTGGAGACCTGGAAACCGTAGTCTCCCCCCCCCCGGGAGATCTACACCTGGTTATGGCCCCCGAATAATGTTATAAATGCGCAAATGGCCCTTGGCAGGAAAAAGGTTCCCCACCCCTGGCATAAAACATCCAGGGCAAAGCATGGCAGAGGCATATAACTTAGTCTATGTAGCTCAATCTGTAATAATACAAAGGATATCCATGGTTTAGGTTTTGTTTGTATTGCTGGCAGTGATTTAACAAGCACCCCCCCCCCAAAAAAAGAAACCAGTCCATCCTTATTCTAGTTGTTTATAAATGGATGTTGTTAAAGGAAAGAAGGATGGGTTTCCCTGAACACTTAGTGCTGCAATCCTTTAGGGAATGCTGCAGGAATTATTAGATATCATGGACAGCTTAATCACTACTCTAAGTACTCTACAGCCATGGGCCTGAATAGGATTCCTTGTTTTGATACAATTAATTAATTATTTCTTTTGCATGAAGAATTTGGTTTTCCCCCATTCTTTGCTTGAGGCTCCTATAATCATCCCCCTCCCAGTTCAGAATATTGTGGTTCATTTTCTGGACAGATAACAGTGATGATGTTTCCATCTGAATAGACATTTAAATAGCAGTACCCTTTTCTACATGTAAAAGACAGGAACAGATAAAATCAGAGGAAATTGAATTTTCCAGTAGATGAGTCAAAAGGGTTTAGGGCTGCTTCCAAACAACAATGATCCTCTGTGTAGGTTTCACTGCCACTGTGAATGGAACATACATAATGCAGCTTTCTCTCCACTTTCCTTGCCTCACCTCCTCCCCACTTGCCTCACCTCACCTCCCCACTTCATGGCTGCAAGTCTCCCCACCACCACCAGAGGGGGAAAAATGGAGAATTAGATATCACTGTGGTGTGATAATGCTATAACAGTCTACTGCAACAATGTACTAGTTCCTCTGGATTCCCAGCTTTCATTTATTACAGAGATATAAAGCAAAGGACTCCACAATTAAAAGGGATACAGACTTACTTTAAGAAAAAAACGAAACACAGGTAATTCAGAGAAAGTAGTAGACCGAGCATTATCACTTTATAATGCTGTATATCAAATGCTGTATTTTTTTTAAAGGGCAAATGGTGCCCACAGATGGGAGGGGGCAGGGCTGAGAATGGAAAATAGTGTTGATGTAGGTGGGACCTGCAAAAATACGTACTTTCCGGTCCACTTGGCAAGTGGACATGCTTTCACTGCAATCTTTCCAAAATGAGTATACCAAACCAGGTTTGTGAAAGATTACAGCAAAGCAGGGGAGGGCATGGAAAATGTACGATTAGAGAATGGCATCATGTGGATGCTCTGAAACAACCAGCTCCAGTTTGAATGCCAACCCAGAGTAAAACCTCTGTGAGGAAGGAGCCAGGACTGATTGAATAAGTTAAGGCTGCAGTGCTTTGAGGGAAAAAGTTAACTCCCTGATAGGACTTGAATTATTGAAGCTATTCCATCAAAACCATACCTTCCCTGGTTACCATCAAGTGACCAATTCATGTCAGCCCACAGTAGATGTGAAGTGTGCAGTGCAAAAAGGTATACAATAATGTAGGGTTTTCCACAGAATGTATGTGTGCACAATTACACTGCCACCCTAAACACACTAACACTGTCCTAAGCCCAGTGACTTCAATTAATTCCAGTTTTTGCATTGTTTGACATATTACGCCTAGGGTTGCCAGGTCCCTAGTGTTGCCAGGTCCGCCACTGGCGGAAGGTTTGGGGGCAGAGCCTGAGGAGGGCAGAGTTTGGAGAGGAGAGGGACTTCAATGCCATAGAGTTCAATTGCCAAAGCAACCATTTTTTCCAGATGAACTGATCTCTATCGGCTGGAGATCAGTTGTAATAGCAGGAGATTTCCAGCTAGTACCTGGAGGTTAGCCACCCTATATCTGATATATTTCTAATTTTTGTAATCCTGGTCCTATTAAATTGCTCACTGAATGTATCATGATATTCAGTTGCATTGTTTTACACCATGTAATCCACCTTTATTCTCACTGAAAAAGGCTGGCTCTAAAATAAAAGAATAAATAGGTTGAGTGTGAAGTAAATAAAACTAATAAGGCAGGTATAGCACAAAGGTGTACACCAAATGTTCTTTCATGATGCTTTGGTGCCTACAGATATGTATTACATGACACAATGTACTGTTCAGCACTTTTAGCAATCCATTGTGAAGCCATTGTAGAAAGATAGCTTAGCCAATTTTGAAACTGCTCTTAGAGAAGACTGGGCTGCAAGGTGCACACTGTCCAGGGACTATTTCTTTACAGCCTCTTCAGCAATTTAGTCAAAATGAATTTGAAGAATTCTGACATCCTCACTGATATCTCTACTCTCTTTGTACAGACATCACAGATAGTGCTAACTAGAGGTATAACTTCAGAAATGAACGAATAGAAATCCAGTTTGAACGCATCCAGGTTAACCTCAAATAACTTTTTATATTTTATCCAGCTTTTGGATTAGAATCATAGAATCATAGAGTTGGAAGGGACCACCAGGGCCATCTAGTCCAACCCTCTGCACAATGCAGGAAATTAACAACTACCTCCCCCCACATCCCCAGTGGCCCGATGTATCTATTTATCTGGTGGTATGTGGTATCTGCTTCCTGTTTCCATTTCCTGGAAGTAGAGAGGAATAGCAGTAAGACACTGAGGAGAACGAGCACTTCGGCAGATACATACCTCACAGAGATGCCAACCAACCAAAACACTTGATTGGACACCATTCTTTTCTAGTCACGTTGTTGGCTCATGGCCTTGGTAAGGGCTTTCAGTTTGTATATACAGGAGTAATAGTTACCTGAAACATCCCAGTTGTTGGGAATTAGACTGAATGTCGAATCAGACAAATAATTTGCTTGCACACACTAGGAGAAGGCAGGGTGAGACGAAACAGAGCCAGAGGTTTTTGCCATTTCTGGTTCATCCTCCAGGCCTTGTTGAGGCAAAGGTTCCCCGTGCTCACTGCAAAGGGCAAACGTTTCATGGCTTTTCTGCTGGTAATTTGGCTACAATCTCTGACAATATCATTCAGCAAATGGGGTGGCAGACTAAAATGATAGAGCTAGGAAATGTATTGTACCTTTTATTGCTGCTGGAGTACTTTCTCCTGTGTCCTTGGATCTTTGGAGTTGTGATCCCTTTAGGGCTGTGCATATTGATAAACCTGAGTCGAAAATAAGCCAAAAAATTCCTATTTTGGCTTATTTTTGGCTCAGGTTTACGGATAGAAAAAGGCAGGGGGAATAAGCCGAGCCGAATAGGCAATTCCTGGTAAAGCCAAATAGAGAATCGGCTTTTCAGGAATTGGCTTTTCCCCTGGCTTTTGTTGCATTGTTTCTGTATGGAGGAAGGGGGGGTGACCTCTTCCAGACCCCATAAAATTGGAACCCCTGACCCAATCTTCCTCAAACTTGGGGTTTCTTGCAAGGAGAGTCCCTTCAAGCTACCATGAAAATTTGGGACCTCTAACTGCAAAAATGCCTCCCAGGGCTGCAAAAAATCCCCATAGGCTTTAATGGGCCGAATTTTTTCAGGAAACCCAGAAAAAGCCAAATTCCCATGTTTACCAGCCCCAAAAAAACCTGAACCTGAATTTTACATATATATGTGTGTGTGTGTGTGTGTGTGTGTGTGTGTGTGTGTAGCCCTAGATCCCTTGGATGAGTGTATAGTCCCTCCGAATTTCATTACAATTGGGCAAAAGACAAAAGGAATGGAAATGTGCTTTGCATTGTAAACATCATCCAAATATAATAGCGACCTTGAACTAATGACATAACAACATTAAAAGAATCCCTCCAAAAATAACAAACAAACAAAGCTGATCCTTAACCCAAAAACTATTTCCATGCATATTCCAGTGGTAGCTGCACTGTGGCCTTCTTTGCCATATTGATGGAAAAAAATAAGTGTGCAGGTGTGGTCACAGAAGATGTGGAGATGAAATGTACTGAATTAATAGTTTTGATTTTCAAATATAAGACCTAGGGAGTGGAAACATACTTCAGCCTGTTCAACTCTGTAAACCGAAAAGCCGGTGGCAGCAAGGGTCTTTCCCTGGAGTTTATGCCTGGCTTGCTGCCATCACTAGTTATACCATCTCAGTTCCACCCACCAACTACTATGAGAATAAATAGCATGCAAATTATAGTGCTCTAATAAGGTTCATCAAACCGACTCCTTAATTGAAAGAGTCACCAAGAAGGCAGGAGCACCTGCAACCTTTGCAGTTAATAGATTCCTTCCCAACACCTCTCTGTAATATACAGATGTGGATGGCTCTGCATGATGATGGGCCTGGTGAGTCACTCACCTTAAAACACTTTTCACCATAAACAAATGGTGCTGCTTTCCATTAAATGTTAAGGAAACAGCATTCTAGTATTGCCACTAATCTCTCTCTCTCTCTCTCTCTAGTGTTGGTCTTCATTAAATCAGTCTTAAAAACCATCCACACTGTTTCAACCCATACAAAATTTAGTAAGGCATTTAATTCATGTTTTGGTCATAATAGTTGTTTTGTTAAGGAGGGATTATAGTGAGGACAGAATTTAATTTGTAGTGGAAATACTGTGGCTTTCTTCATTACAGTTGTGGTGACACAATTGATTCCATAGGAAAACATGACTGGCTATTTTGGGCACACTGAGTGTGGGAGAAAGGGAAAGGAGACACTTGAAAAGTTGTTTTAATTCCAGGAGACATGGATGGTTGATTCGGAAATTTCTGTTCATTGGTCTCAATTCACAGATTGCACATGCAAGGTTTTCTGTGCTGCAATTGTAATTGTCTATTGGGGATCATTGGTGGTGAAGAGAAGATTAAATTCATTCTCTTCACATCCCAAAGAGAGGACTGGCACTGTTCAAACTGACAGCACCTCATATTTGTTTGCTGGATGATTATATGAGTCTACAGTTTGTTAAATGTGAACTGTATCCAGCAAGGTGTCCTAGGTGCAGAACATTCCTTTTATGTGCATCTTGCCCTTGTGGAATTGAGCCACTTGAGGGTCAAGCTGCACATTGCATGATTGGATCATTTGATATTTACTTTAATATTCAAAAGTAGCCATGAGAGTGGGGCAATTTGGATTGGGGCTGTGGACTTGGGGATAAGGAGGGTTAATGCTTTCCCTTTACTCTTGTTCTCTGACAGAAACTGTCTATGGGTAGCAATAGCTTTATGCAGGCCCATTGCAAGCATTCATGGGAAACTGAGTTTTCCCATGATCCTTTGGTGAGGAAGCAGCCATTGCAGATTATGAAAAGTAAGTATATTTTAAAAAATTCCAGGGAGGGGGGCATTTTTCAAGTCACCAAATTTGTAGCGTAGCTTCAAGGGACTTTCCTTGCATGAACAGCAAAGTCTGGTAAAGTTTGGGTCAGGGAGTACAATTTTATGGGGTTCCAAAAGGGTTGACCTCCTCCATAGAAAAGTATTGTAAACCCTTCGGGACCCCATAAAATTGGATCCCCTCACCCAATCTTCACCAATTTCAGAGTTCATGCAAGGAGAGTCTCTTGAAACTACCCTGAAAATTTGGGAACTCTACCTCCAAAAATGGCTTCCCCAGAGCCCATTAAAAAAAATTCCCATAGGGGAAAGCCAAAGCTGAAAAAACTGAATACCTATTTGGCTGATTCACCAATTGGCTATTCAGCTTCAGCTTTATTCTTAGTTTTAATATTCAGGTTAAATTAAATTTGAAAAAAGTCGAAAAGGCCTTTTTTGGGTTTATTTTCTGTTCATGTTTATCAATATGCACAGCCCTAATGGGGACCCATAGGAAACCATGTTTGTTGCTTAAGTTTGTTGCTTCATGTTACTTTAGGAAGATGACCGTGACTCGGTGGTAGAGCACATGTTTTGCATGCAGAAGATCCCAGATTTACTCTCTGGCTTCTTATGGTAGAAAATCTCGGGTGCAAGGAAAGACTTGTCTCTACATGACAGCCACTGCCAGTCAGATTATACAATACTGAGATAGATAGACCAATGATTTGATTCAGTGTAAAGCAACTTCACTACTTTCATGTACTATTTTTAGCAGAGGCACTTTACTATTATAAGCAATTTAAAGATTGCTATCCTTATTCAATATTTTAACCTAACTTAATTAAGAAATAAGGAAAATAATGGGAAGTTAATAATTCTGTATGGTATTAAATTAGCATTTTGTTTCAGTCTCTGCATGTGTATATAGAATCATAGAATCATAGAATTACAGAGTTGGAAGGGACCACCAGGGTCATCTAGTCCAACCCCCTGCACAATGCAGGACATTCACAACTACCTCCCCCCCACACACACACCCAGTGACCAGAAGCTGGCCAAGATGCCCTCTCTCACATCATCTGCATAAGGTAACAGAATCAGCATTGCTGACAAATGACCATCTAACCTCTTCTTAAAAATCTCCAGGGAAGGAGAGCTTACCACTTCCCAAGGAAGCCTGTTCCACTGAGGAACTGCTCTAACTGTTAGAAAATTCTTCCTAATGTCAAGACGGAAGCTGTTTTGATTTAATGTCAACCCGTTGGTTCTGGTCCGACCTCCTGGGGCAACAGAAAACAACTCGGCACCATCCTCTCTATGACAGCCTTTCAAGTACTTGAAGATGGTTATCATATCCCCTCTCAGTCTTCTCCTCTTCAGGCTAAACATACCCAGCTCCTTCAACCTTTCCTCATAGGACTTGGTCTCCAGACCCCTCACCATCCTTGTTGCCCTCCTCTGGACACGTTCCAACTTGTCTACATCTTTCTTAAATATGGGGGGGGGGAGGAAGAGAGAGAGAGAGAGAGAGAGATTTTTTATAAACACCTAAGGGCTTTATCTAATTGGAAGAATTACTAAAATAATATGTGAAAGGCATTATCAAAAAGATGAAATATGTAATCTTATAATATTTTAATGAGTAACTGATGCACTTTGATTAAGAGGATCCTTTTTTTAAAGACAGGTTCCTTTACTGCATTTGGCAGTGACATTACATTAATTTAATGGTGACATTTATTTATGATCTACAAAATCAGAGCCTACTGCAGTCTCAGAAACCAATGGATTTTCTATTCCTTGTCATTGTCAGTGACAAAGAGCCTAGGCCTTCAAAATTTCAAGTGACGCTGCATTCTCAAACATACTTCTGAGAGTAAACCCCATTGATAGTGGTGGAACTTACTTCAGAGTAAGTGTTGATAGGATCAGGCTGCATGTTTAACATGCCAACTTGTTTGGCCTCCACATTACAGGAGCGAAGCCAGAAAATAGATAGAGTTGGCACTTCATTCAAAAACAGCATAAAAATAGAAACATTACAAAATCTGTGTGCATCTGCAATAATAATGCTGGGCCCACATCAGAGGGGAGAGGAGAAAGACACACATAGAGAGAAGCAGGGCCTGAGGTTAAAAGGGCCAGAGATGTAGCAAGGCCTTCCTGTCTTGCCACTGCATTGTTACTGGTAAAGAGAGTCCCTATGACAGGGGTCTCCAACCTTTTTCAGCCTATGTGCAGCTTTTGAATTGTGACACATGGTGGTGGGCACAACCCACCAATGGCTGCCATGGGAGGTGGAGCCAATCACAAAAAGGCCATTGCAGGAAACAGAGCTGTTATCCTGAGCTGGCAGCCTCCACTTAAGTTGTGAAAATTAGCTGGAGTCAGAGAGTGCGAAAGGGTAACTGGGGTCGATAACCTATGTATACCAGGATTGTCCTAGGTGAGAACTCTTAAATGAGCAGGCTGTGGTATAATTGAAAGGGGTTTCATTGGAAATAAAAATAATAATAATAACAATAATAAAAAAATATATTTCAAGCAATGGACACACAAATGAAAAGCATACAAGAGCTGACTAAGAGAAAAGGGAGGAAGTTGGATAGGGTATCAGGGAAGGGTGGTAGTTAGCAGTCTTGAAGGGACACCCACAAGAGCAGTGCAGAGGAGGAAAATGACCAGCATTTCTGGGAGCAAAGGAGAAAGGCCCCCACACAAATAGGGGTGGGTGCACAGACCCAAGCTGCGCGCACACTATGAATGGCCAAACCCCAAAATGACTCCCAAGGCAGTATGAGGTAAGTGGGCAGGAAAGCCAGGAACAAAGAATTGATTGCTTTTCCGGAGTTCCAACAAAAGAGTAGGAGAGGTTTGGTGGGTCATCAATAGGGTTGTCAACCTCTAGGTGGTGGCTGGAGATATCCCACTATTACAAGTGATCACGTGCGAGAGAAAATGGCCGCTTCGGCAATTGGACTCTATAGCATTTAAGTCCTTCCCCTCTCCAAACCCTGCCCTCCTCAGGCTCCACCCCCAAAATCTCCAGGTATTTCCTTTTCTTGAATACAAAAATCTATTCAAACAGAATTAACACCTTTTCCCCAGCAGAAGCAAAAATTTAAAATGAGTAGTTTTCACTCATGAAGGTAAGAATTGTACCTGTTGAATTTCTGCCTTCATTAGTTGTTAATGACACTACAGGGAAGCAGTTATAATACTAATGGCATAAAAACTGCAGGCCACATGGTGCATGATAAGGCAGAAGATATGGACAGAGAGGGTAATAGAAGTTTATACGTATTTGTTTGATGACAATACGAGAACTTGTTGGGGGAGGGTATTAATCATAATGCACAGTCTGCTTTCTCCATTGAAATATATGCATGCAGAATCAGGAACCAAAAGCATTCATACTAAGGCTCAGGTGGATCAGGCCACCTGTCTAGTTATTTTCCTATGGTGTATACATTGTCATGGCAACTGAATATCTCATTGAACCGGACTGAGCTATTGGAACTGTTTTATAAACACATTATTTAATCATACCTTTGACGCCCTGGTGCAGTGCTTTCAAGCCCCGCTTGCTTGGAGGATATAATCTTTGCCTTCACAATCTCACTTGTATAAAGAACGCTTCTACTAGCTATTTAAGTAGAGTTGCCAAGCTCTGTACTGACCCCTGGTGCCTCTAATGGCAGTTTGGCTTGCATATATTAGCAAGATGGTATTGTGAAAAGCTTCACTTTATAATGTCTACAGAGCACGTTGGTGTAAAAGGCACAGAAAAATACCTGCCTGCTTGGTTGATGGTCATTTGGCAAAGTTCATTCAATGGCTTTATTTCATGCTTTTCGGAAACCAGAATGCTAAGGGTGGGCACTGAGTCCCTGCTTCCAAAAGCGTGCCTCTCTTTATTAATGCTTTCATCAAAACCTACAGTGCTAGCCTCGTTGTGGCCTCCTAATGTTAAATATCCTTCTGGTTATGTAACTGGGACACATTTGAATGTGGTGAATGGGGAAACATTACAAGGCAAAGCAATATAAGCAATGAAAATGTGTTTGTGGCTGGGGACACGCTTTGAAGCCTAACAGCACATCATGCTGTGACTCCGGAACTCACAAGTCTCACCAGTGCCCTTTTTAAATATGCTGTTTTCTGAAATCTCATAGGAGACACAGTGCTCAGCGAGCATTGCAGAGTTGCAGGGTTGCAACCCAGCAACAAAGGGCACGATGAAGAACGAGCATGTTCCTCCCTCTCCTGCAACTTCCCAGCATTTTTAAACATGTATGAGGCATCTCTGTGTTTCAGCCTGGCAACCTCCCTCACCTCTACCTTCCTATCGCCATCATCCTCCATCTTTTTGTCCCCCCAATCCACCCTTTTAATTAGGGTTGCCAACCTCCAGGTGGTGGCTGGAGATCTCCTGCTATGACAACTGATCTCCAGGCAATAGAAATCAGTTCTCTTTGAGAAAATGGCCACTTTGGCAATGGACTCTATGGCATTGAAGTCCCTCCCCTCTCCAAACCCCACCCTCCTCAGACTGCACCCCCCAAATCTCCAGGTATTTCCCAAATCAAAACTGGCAATCCTGCCTTTAATATATTAAGCCTATCCTTATCCTCCTTCCATCTCATCCTCTTTTTTAATGTTTCATCTTATAGTCTGTCCCCACTGTCTTTCTCTAGCTAGACTTCCTTTTCGCCTAGCTACTTCCTTCAGCCACTGCCCAGAGAGAGCCAGCTCTCTTCCCAATGATACAGCCAGAGAAATTTTGTTGCAACAAGCAGGGCCGGTCTGCAGAGACCCAGAGCTGATTAGCTAAGAGTAATCCAATAGTGGACTCCTCACAGCTGAATCCCATTGCTATGGTCTTAAATGACAGGCTGGCAGCTCTCACTGCAGCTGTTTCAGCTTTCATGAGACCACTGCCATTCCTATTCAGGCCAGGCAGTCAGCAGGCGACTCAGGTGATTGCCACTACCAGCCAGCTGCTTGCTTAAGCAGGAGCCCATTTCGCTCCAAAGGACTGCTGGCTGTGGTGATGAAGGACACTTGTAGCTCTCTTAAATGCCGGCAGATTGCTACTTCTCTTTATGCAGTATTAATGTTTAATAAGGTTCTTTAATTCATTTCCTATTTAACTGCAGCCAACTCAGGAAAAAAGCACTTTGAGCTGATTAGAAACCACAACTTCTCCTCTTAGTTTCCCTCTGAGAATTCATTCCTTGTACATCCATGGCAATCCTTACCAGGAATCCAATATGGGGTGACTAGCGCAGTTTCCTCTACTTCCATGCAAAGTTGCCAAGTACTTTTATTGGCCCTGTTGCTATACTTTTAAAAAGGAAGCCGATGTGCAATTTTACCACCTGAAGTTTCTCTGTATTGATCACTGTATTGCCACGACTAAGGAAGCAAGTTGATTAATTTTTGCATTAGCTGATGTTACAGGTACTGAAGCCGGGCCAGGAAAGAACAGGCGACAGCCCTGCTTATACATCACGGCAGTAAAAGGTTCCAGATCCTGTAACCTTTTATGTCCCATCAAAAGAAAAATTATTTCATGATCAGGCTCAGGATGACACATCATTTGTTTTGACAGATCCATGTTGTGGACAATTTATCATAACTTTCTGAGGGACTTGGAGATTGATTGCAGTAATTGATTTATGACTAGAGAAGAATACAAAGATTCCAAGAGAATAGCTTTCATCCAATGAAAGCTTATGTAACTTGTCTTAGAATATAACACTTCAGACCAGATTTGTGTAGTGCTGACTTCAGTGTTTTATGTACCTCCTTTAGCCAGAAAGCAGGGTGGATGTACAGACCAAACATTCTCTCATGCTTCCTCGGTTACCTGGTGAAAATAGCAGTGCTCTTTTCTAATTTTTCTAAATGGTGGGGCCCTTTTCCAATCTGGTGATCTCAGCAAGTGCCCGCTGCCAACAACTTCCACAGCAGTGATAGTCACTGGATCAGGAGCTACATGTGGCTCTTTGACATATGGCCTGTGGCTCTTCGGAGCACCATTCCCCCAATGTGGCACCCACCCCATTTTTCAGGAAAGTGGACAAGGTTATTGGCAGGTGGTTTCCACTTAGTGCAGAGAGAGGCTCTAACCACCTCATCTCTTGCAACATTAGAGTTCAACATGAAAGGTACTCTTAGCACAAGGAAACATTTATCTTTTAACATCCAACCTAATAAAGAACTTGAAAAATTGCACACTGCTTTGTTTGATAGCTTTGACTTGCAAGCCCTTCTCCTACCTGCTCAGAGTAACTCTGGTAATGTAAAATGTTATACCAGGGTTGCCAAACATAAGGTATGGGGCCTGGATCTGGCCCGTTGAGAGCTTTTATGTGGGGCCTGTGAGCCAGCTGAGCCAGCCACCTCCCCTAGTCCCGAGGTGTCAATGATCAAAGACTGTTAAATAAAAGAAAATACTGTAAGAGTGATATTGTTTTAAGCATGTTTGTATTTTAAATAAAAAATACTATCATTAATTGGCTTTGCCTGTGTCTTCTATAAAGTTTGTATCTCCAGTACTTGGCATTAAATTTCATAGCACACATGGCCCGGCCCGATGAAGTGACATTTATGTCATATCTGGCCCTCATAACAAATGAGTTCTACACCCCTGGGTTATAGGTATACATTAAATATTAATATTTATATCTTATTGATATATCTTATTGAGTGTGTTTTTGGTGGAGTGGCACAGAGGTCATACAGTCGTCATGTTGATAGAAATTGGTAGTTTGGGTTGATGGTAATTGTGAGCGTGGCTCTCCGTGAGCTGTAGAGTGAGGACCACTGCTCTAGAAATATGTTTGTATCTCCTCAATCTGTCCTCTTGACTGCACTAAAGTCTCACTTGCTGTAGGGAGCTAGAATATCCACTTCATTCATACCTCCTTGCTTTGCTGTAGCCAGTCTTTCAGAGCAATCTTGAGTGGGGAGGGGGGTAGTTCAGGGATGGCACAGCCATGTCGCCTCCTGAGAGGCTTCCCGGCCCGAAATAAAAAAGAAAAATGGTGATCTGCACAAAACCCTGTGAAACTCTTCCATTGAGTTCCACAGGGCTGTGCCGGCTATTTTGTTGGGGCAAGTAGCTACCTGCAAAAAGGGGCATTCCCAGGCTGAAAGGGCTTTAGGAGCTGACTAACATCAGCTCTGCCCCTGGGAATGCCCTGAGAATGCCCCCATTGATGTCAGTGCGAGGCTTTGTACTGGAAAAATGCTGCCGGGGAGGCAGTGCCAGAGCCCAAGGCTCACACTGCTGTGCAGCTCTCCAGAACCAGCATAAGTGCCACTGTACTGGCGTCCATACCCACTTAGCACAATTGGCATTTATACCGGCATAGGAGTCACACTGGCTCCTGAGCAGCTTCCCCCCCCCCCTCAAGATTGCTGGGTTTGTCACATACCATATTTACTTGAATGTAAGATGACCCCCCCCCCAAAAAAATGTTATACCCAGAAAGATGTTTATTACTGGACATAACAAACTTAGATGCAAATTCAAGACAACCCCTCTCTTTTTTGATGGCATAACTGGGGGGAGTGGGAATGGTCTTGCATTTGAATAAATACTGTAATTCAGAAGTTCTTGTGAATCCTATTATTTCTCAAAGACTCAGATTGAAGACAATTTCATTTTATCCATTTTGGGTCTTGTTTGTGGAACAGAAACAGAGTTAAAATGTTTTCAACGAATTACCTCTGATGGTATGTAGAAACTATACTTGTTGTTTTGTCTTTGTGCAGGAAGAATGTACAGGAGATAGTGGTTCATTTTCACACATGGGAAGTTTGATAGACTTGCAAGTGCTGATAGAAATAATGTTTCTTATTTATAGCTATGTTTCTTATTTATAGTTATTAATCTATTTATATAACGAGCTTCTATTTGTAAAGAAAATATCATTTTTTCTTTACTTATGTTATTGAAGTTCCCATCACCAGTTTTAGATTACAAAATTCAGTGGCTTACAATGTTTGCTTTCAAACTGAGACAAATGTTAAAACTTGAGGTTTTTCTACATTGGATTCAAAGGCATTTATGGATGGGAAGTAGGCCCTGGGTTCAACCCTCTCTTGGCTCACAGTTTTCTAATCCAAATTCTCAAAATGATATGCATGGGGCTTATTGCCCCACATAAATCCCGCATAAGATCATTGAGGAATTTGCCCATGCATACTGCCCCTGCGAAAATGCGAGCTAGTGGGGGAATAGTTGGGTGCGTTGTCCTATGTGTTGTGCTGCACCCCCACCTTTGTGTTGGTGCATGCGTGATTTCAACTCACCTTGCACCTCTTTGTGATTGGCTGGTGTTCTCCTTTTTGGTGATTCTTTGATTTAACTTGGGCTAAGCCAACCATCTGTTTGTTTATTTAGTTTTATTGTGCCATTTTATCAATAGAATGATAAAACATTATGAAAAATAAATTACAACGTACATTGGATCGATTGTAAGTTTTGGACCCCCCTCTTTGATGACTCAGTAGTAAATTCACCCTGCCCCCATTGAATGCTAGTTTTTGATTGGCTATATTTTGTTGTTGAAAGGCCATCACAAGCCACCCCCGTGAACCCCATGGCGGGAATCTTTAATTTGATTTTGCCACAGTGGCCATTTTTACTACTAGCTGAGCAGAGTGGAGATTCACAAGCTGTTCCAAGAATCAGAAATTCTCTGTGCTATGTCACCTGGTAGAATGACCACAGCCACAAACCTTTGACAGACATTGTGGCTGGCAGCCCAGATTCTCTGGCTTTATATGAGAAATTCCATGGTCATTTGTTCGATTTTCATCAATCAAAGGCGGCAAAACTGAAGAGCAGCATCAGAACTATTTCGATCCACCAGACAAGAAAGAATTGCTCACCATCATGCCCCATGTTGTTTACCCCCACCATGTGAGGTTTAAATGGTTTACTCATAGTATACCCAGTATACACACATACACATAGCACTGTAATGTACCATGAAAAAAAAAGAGGGGGATGAACGAAAACTCCTGTAAAATGCTCCCACCAGGACACATCATTTTCAAAAACAACCTTGACCATGAAGCAGGGGGATTAGAATGGGATGCACCAATTCAATTCACAACTTTTCATATTAATGATAGTTTGGTAAAATAATAAAAACTAAAAGGAAAATGGTGAAGTGGGGCAGCTGAGGAGGACAAATGGAACCAAAAGATGGGAAAAGGAAAAACCCCAAGTGACAGAAAATGGCTTCCAGGGCAGGGGGTGGGTTGGTGAAAACCTGGCTAGAGTGGCTGGAGTGGGAGTGAGAGAGCGGGAACAACAATGGACATGCTAATTCAATTGCCAACTTTTCAATTTATCAATAAATCACATATATCAAATACAAAAAATTGAAAAGGGGGACCAAGGGTGGGTGAGGAAGAAAAATTGAACGAAATGGAACAAAATGGTTGAAACAGAGAAACCTCAAGATGGCTACATGGGATTTGAGGGGTTTGTCCGCAGTCCAGCAGGAGGGGGAATGGAAGGGGGAAATGAGAATAGGTGTGTGTAGGGGTGTGGTTAGATAGACCCACATTTTGCAGCATGTACACAAATTGCACCGATTATAACTGAGCTGGGCTTGGACCAGACTTTAAATTCATGACAAAAGAGCATCAGGAAAACCCAGGAAAGTCATGGCATGAGAGCGAGTCAGACTCTGAGGGATCGAAAAATCATGCATATCCCTGATGAAGAACCGAGACAGTCCGGTGGGGATTGCAAATCAAAATACCCATGTATAAATGGCCAAAGATTCTTTGCTTCAAGAAACTGACATAGAATGCAGTGTTGGTAGCTGTCTGATTATAACGGACACATATTTTTCAGGGGAAGAAGAGTAACCACAAACACTTGTTACTGTTCATAACTTGAAAATGTGCTGTAATCATTTTTCCAACTCCATTTTGTAATCAACTTATTTCCAATTTCCTACTCTAAGAGCTTGTCTGTTGACAAATGTTCTGCATGCATTTCAGTCTGAACCCTTTCATACATCACATAAAAGCACTATTTGGGCATATCTGGGACTATTTTTAATGCAGGACATAAATTGGAAGAGAGACGTCATTACACTGTACCAATGTTGGTATTATATTTGAATTAGAAACATGAGAAATATAAAAACCAATTTCTGCATCAGGTGTGGAAATGGACTGAATTAACTTCATGGTGGAACAGCAGTGCCTTGTGCCACTGGTAATACAAGAGTCCATACATTTAAAAAAAATACTTAAGAATTCCATCTATTGGTCCCTGTGACTGTTATATTAAGCTTGTTTGTTTCGAGGTGAATTCCCTAAGAAACAATAGATTTGTTTCCTAGTAAACATAGTTAAGATCAGGCTGTGACAAATCACATTTTACTGAGCCCTCAATCTTAGAATTGTTAAATTTAAAGAACTATCTAACCTTGTGAACAACCTGGGAAAATCTCTGCACCATTCCAACTGAGAAATAAATAAACTGATATATGTTTTAATTAAGCTAACGACATTTCAGAAAAATAGAGATACAGTAAGTTTAGATCAGTTATGGTCACAAACTATAAATAAAATAGAGAATTTTATAAATAAGGGCGAGAAAGGGGAATGTGTTGCACTCAGTCAGGATGGAACGAAGAATATGAAGACAAAGAAATAAGATGTACCATAGGAATCCTGTTGTTATTTTATTGTGTATATAGATATATTTTATTTTAAACCATGAAGATCTCCTTTTTTCTTCTGCTTCTTTTAGTTGCGGTTATTGTTTATTGTTATTGTTGTTTTCCAATAAAAATAATTTTTTAAAGAGAAAGAAATAAACTCCCGGCCGGGAAGCGCAGATCTATTTAAAGCCCCCCCCCCCCCGCGCGCGCGCCTTCAGGGGAGTCCCCTGAAGGCACACGGGGGGGTGGAATAGATCTGTGCCTCCCAGCTGGGAGGCACATATCTATGTAAAGGGCCCCCCTGCACGCCTTCAGGGAAGCTCCCTGAAGGCGCGCAGGGGGGGGGGGCAGCAGATCTGTGCCTTCCAGCTGAAAGGCGCAGATCTATTTAAAGGGCCCAAATTTGCCGAATTTATTCGGGAACACCCCGAACTCGCCGAATTCGGCTCCCCGTTTCCCCCCTTTTTTGAGTTCGGTTCAATCTGAACCCAAACACCGCCAAATCGGGGGAAATCCGGCTGGTTTTTGGTTCGGGCCGAACCGAATCGACAGCCCTAGTTACAGGGCAAGGTTTTGCCTTGGACAGTAAGATGAAGCTTGTTGCTCTTTGGGGCCAGTCTATGGGGTCAAATACGATTGGGTCATTAACAGTGCAACCTTAACGTCTGGTATACCCTTCTAAGTCTCATGAAGTCAATGTCCCTAAAAGGTGTAACTCTGCTTAGGATTGCACTGTAAATGACTTACTTGGAATTCAGTGCAGTTTGTCCCCTCTTTGCACCTGCACAGTCAGATGCAGCCTTTGAATAACTGGCATTGGATATGCTTTTTGGGCCTGAGCAGTCAGAGGTTTCTCTTTGTGAGACGATTGCAGGAACTGAATGCAAGATTAGATGTATTTCTGGCAAACACTGACGGCACACATAGACAGGGCCACTGAGAGGGAGGGATGAGGGTGTTACCCCTTAAGTTGTGGGAATTAGCTTAGAGACGACGCTTAGCCAGGGGTACGAAATCTTTTCTCCAATTTTTATGGGGATGAGAACACCGGAATAAATAGGGGAAACAGGGCTATAGGGAGAGATTCTGAGAGGCACAGGCTGTGCAAACTGAGTAGATAATATAGTGGGAATCATCAGGGGCTGTTAGAAAAAACCCCAGAGGAGATTCCAGAATGTTTAACAGAGAAAAGAAAAGCATTTACGGTAGGATAGGCTTGGCCATAAAGAGGTGAAGAAAGCTGCCCCTGATTCTTTTACGCATTTACGAAGGCTTATATAGATAGGTAAGCTATAGAAATACAAATGCTTATAAATTAATTAATAATGTGAAGTAAATGAAGAGTGAGAACTGTTTTCTGCCGCTCTGCTACAGTTCACCCATAATGAACTTGAATGGCAGCATGTTCAAGGTGGTCAAAAAGGAATACTACATCACATGCTGCAATATTAATTTATTGAATGAACTGATATAAGAGGTGACAGCCATTGATTCGGAAAACTGATTCATGCTGGTGCACAGGACCATCCGTGGTCATTAGCAATGACGTTTAAATAGAATGTTCATGTTCAGAGGCAGTTTATGTCTGAATGCCCATTGTTGGGGGCAACGGTGAGGGAGGGATGGCTGTTGCCTTTATTTCCAGGTGCATCTTTAAGTATGCTACTGAATTATTAAAATTCATGGGGGGGGAATGAAACTGTAGTTTTCCAGTGCTGAGGGGAAGGTATTCCATGCATGCCCAGAAATATCCCAAACTCTTGGGATAAGACCCAATGGAATCCTCGCACAAACTGAAGAAGTAGTTGTGAAGGTGGACAGTAGTAGAGGTAGATTCTAGAAGGGTAGCCATGTTAGTCTGTTGTGGCAAAACCAAAAAGGAGACTTGTGCCACTATCTCCAGACTTGGCTAATGAGCCTTCTCTCCAAGAAGGATATGATCAACTTTTCACATATCTTCATTTTTCCTTCTCCATTCTGAATCTTTATGTTGTTGTGAGCTTGGGGGGTGGGGTTAGTGGCAATATTGGAAAGAATTTTTTCAGTTGAGTACTTTTTGAGAGAGGCTGATGCCTCATTTTATTCTCTTGTTCCCAGGTAATTTCTGTCTGATCTGTATTTAATTTATTGTGTACTTTAGTATTATGGCTAGGCCCCTTGTCCAGTGAGTCTTTGATTCTCCCTGCTCATTTTTTGCACCATATCCTATTACAATCTACATGGTGTAAATCTGCACAGTGTAAAGTAAAATCTATTCTTTTAAAATCCTGTCCTTTCCCCTTTCCTGTTTCTTACTTAATGAACAATTATTCAGTTCATGGTATCCATAAGCCAAGTGATTTGTTTTGCTATGTCATTTAGTTCGAATCAGGGCCCAGACGGAATCTTTGTCAGGGGCCTATAGTGGCTCTTAGCAGCCCTGCATAGAAACACCTAAGTATTAAATCACAACTCAACTCCAAAATCTGAAAAAGAATAATTTTTGGTTTATTGATGTGCCTTTTAAATATCAGGGGAAGTTGCAAGATAGTAGCAGCTGTGAGAAAACAGTATAATTGTGCAAAGAGATGCATTTTAATAGCATGGCAAGCTGTTAGCTCCCTGTTTGCAACTAGTCAGTAACACCCGAGCAAAACCACTGGGTGATCAAGCATAGCTACGTGGTACAAGCCACTCAGGGGTATGGAGGGAAGGCTAAACAGATTATCATCCTCAGGTTCTAGCATGCCCCCACCCACCTTGATAGCCCATTGGTTTTCCATGCCCTGCCTTGTTTGTAAAGGTTTAAAGTCAGGAATCACTTTGCCTCACCAATAGTCAGATTTAAGCCTGGTTGGTTTTTCCAAGTAACTGCATTTCTCAATTTTTCTGGCTGGTATCCATTGTCCTTCTAGCCTTCCAGTCCTACCTAGGCCTTCTGCAAGATCTGTCATGGCAGTCCACTCAGAACAACAGTTCATCCCGTTGAAAAGTCATACCTGTCCCTGTGGCCATGCAGGCAGAGAAATACATAAAATGTCAAGGCAAATTGAAAAGAGCTGGTCAATTGTGCCTATAGATTCACTGAATTTTCATCATGTGTTAAATGCTTCTAATGTGGATTTTTAAAGAAATATTTTATTGAAATCACAATTTAGGCATAAATAATTCCTGCCATTAAGCATTTTGTACACAGAGGAAAACTAGTAAAGAAAGCCTGGATCCTTCTTGAATTTAAGTGGCAGTGCATATTTTGAAATTCTGATGGGTGATATTGGTTCTCAACTTCCCTTGACAGTAATCATGCCCCTCAAAATTTCTTCTCTTTGCCAGTTTATTGTAGATATAAAATTATAATGTGTATAAAGATTCATTGATGAACAATTACAAAAATGCCATTCAGTGATAAGGTGTTTCTATCACACCATGTATTAGCCTATAAAGCAATTTTGATTGAGGCTTGGAATAAGTACTAAAATCCCAAAGCTTTCTTGCTAATATGCTGTCAGACAGCATGTTTGTGGAGCATTTACTGAGTGCTTCAGTACTTCCATTGACAAGGTCTAGTCATGAAGGATAGCTGAGCAAACTGAATGCAGTGGTGCTTGTTGTTCTAGCACACAGTGGTTCTCTAGACATTTCTCCTGAAATTTCAGGCTGTCAGATTCCCTAGTGGCATTTTGTTTGATCTTTAATCCATTTTGATAGGCTCTGTTTTTCTTCCCAGCTATAAATATTTGCAGTTTAATAGAGTGGCTTTCCGTATCTCCAATTATTGTCTTCTCTATTTCATGACAGCTTGGCGAGCTTCATAAATTCGTTAGAGGACACTCCGATCAAAAAAGCACACAGACTGTTGCTGTTGTTTTTCAAAATAAGGTAGTTCAGAATGAAAATAAAACAAAGTTCTAATAACCCCTTTCAATGAAGGGTCAAAGTAAGGAAGGAGAATGTAGGATGATGCCAAGTTCCTTGCCTGTGTTTAGGGTTCTCAATACTGCCTCAGCAAATGCCATGAGATTTTGGAAGGGGTGCCTGAGGAAGGCAGAATTTGGTACTACTTCCAGATGACACTCCAGGTTGCCTCCTCTAGTCTACTATACCAACATGGTAAAAGGGGGACCAGCAGAATAGGGAAAAGGAGAAAAAATAAAGAGCCAGTGCTTATACCACACACACAGGTTGCTTTGTTTTTATTGAACTTGACATAGATATTCTCTCCTTACAGCAGTTCAGTAGTTCACAAATGGTTCAATTTTCCCCTTCAGCCCTACACAAATATTGTCTCAAAGAATGGTCTAAAGGCACTGAACATAGTTCTACTGCTGAAGTTAAGCAAGTCTGAACTTGTAAGCTGTCTGGATGGAGGAGAGCTTGGCAAACATTTGTATTGTGATGAACATTGCAGAGAAGGAGCAGAATCTAGGTGCCACAAACAGAAATAGGTGCTCCCTCACTTGCTTTACTTACCCCCAATCTTACTGGATTTTTTGGAGTGTAAAAGGTATGAAACAATTTTACAAATTAGCTGCCAGTTATTTCAAACACTGGCAGCTAATTTGTTAAATCGTTTCATACATTTCAAACACTAATTATTACTGTAAAATCAGTCAGATGTCAAATGTTATAAAACAGTTGCTGAAGAACAGTGTTTCTGAGAAATAGTCACACAGGAAAATGGGGGGGAGTGTAATTTCTGCTCTAAGTGGTAGCCCCTTTAGCGCTATTGGCACTATAAAAATATTTATCAAGGGTCTCTCCTTGAATGTTCCAGCCTTTTTTTATGGACCACTTCTCTCCTCTGGAGAAATAATGTTAGCAATGCTCTTCACTATAAAGATGTCAACTGGATTGAAAGTACCGTATATACTCGTGTATAAGCCGAGTTTTTCAGCCCAAAAAAAGGGCTGAAAAAGCCAAACTCGGCTTATACACGGGTCAATACGGTAGGAGAGGGGAGGAGGGAGGAGGGAGGAGGGAGGAACTTACCGCTGCCATCGCCGCCTCGCCCGGGAGCCTTTCTCCTGCCGGCAGGGGCCTGGAGGGGCTGGCAGGAGGTCCCTGTTGGCCGCTCCGCTGCCCAGGCGCTCGGGCGCCTTTCTCCTGCCGGCAGGGTCCTTCCTTGGCCGGCAGAAGGTCCCTGCTGGCTGCTCCGCCGCCACCCAAGTGCCCGGGAGCCTTTCTCCTGCCGGCAGGGTCCTGGAGGGGCCGGCAGGAGGTCTCTGCCGGCTGCTCCGCCGCCGCCCAGGCACCCGGGCACCTTTCTTCTGCCGGCAGGGACCTTCCTGGGCTGGCAGGAGGCCCCTGCCGGCTGCGCCGCCGCCACCCACGCACCCAAGCGCCTTCCTCCGGCCGGCAGGGGCCTGGAAAGGCCTCCTGCCGTCCCAGGAAGGCCACGCCGCCGATTCGCTGCGTCTCCCGGTAAGTAGGGGGTTCAGGGGCTCTTCCCCCTCCCTCCCTTGGATGGCACTGGGGGTGGGGTGGGGCGGGGCGGGAGGACCTGGGAGGCGGCGGGAGGGCGACCTGGGGCAGGGGCTCTGCGCTCTAAAATGGCGGCCGGCATTTTAGAGCGCAGCATTGCCGGTAAAGGGAGTTTCTTATTGACCCTCGGCTTATACGCGGGTCAATAAGAAATTCCCTTTTCTGGCCTCAAATTTGGGGGGTCGGCTTATACTCGGGTTGGCTTATACCCGAGTATATACGGTAGACATTCTTCAGATCCATTTTCTTTTCCGTACCAGATTAAAAGAAAGCCTTTAAAGTGCAGTAATTACCCATGGATTTTGGATGTCCTTCCATTGCAGACTAGTGGAGAACTATTGTTTTATGTACTATCAAAAAACCAGCACCATAAAGTAAAATGATTAATGCTTAAAGGTACTTAGAGATGCCACCTTCTCAAGTTAACCATCCCACCCATTTTCTTTTAGACTATCACTTATATAAGTAATTGGAGTAGACACCAAACAAGCTCCATTGAATTTCATTGCTCTTTTATCCAGAAGCATTACAGTTTCACCTCTGTACATATCCATACTCCAGCAGTAACGATAGTAATGAAGAACTGGGGAGAAGACATTTTACCTCATTGTTTCCTTGTCCCCATCGCGTTCATGACAGGCAGTTCTGCAGCAATCCCTGTAGGGATGTGTGGTGAAATGTATTATTATCTGACTCAAATCACACCCAATTCAGAAATACCATAATGGATCTGAATCCACTCACTATTCTTTCTAGCATTCAGGAACAAACAGAATCTTTCTAAACTGACATTTTAGCACCTTGTTTGGTTTTGCTTTGCTGTGGAACAGAAAGACCGAGGGGTAGTGTCAGGACAGGGTGCCTTCATAGATAATCTGACAGGCAAGAACATTGACCATCTAGTACAATAAGCACATGTTTCTGCAAAATTTGATTAATCTTTGCCTGACCTGTTATGCTATCTGGGTTTATACCCATGCAGGCAGGCAGATGAAACACTTTGAAGAAGAAAAGTTGGTTTTCATATGCGACTTTCTCTCCCTTTCAAGGAGAATCAAACCGGTTTACAATATCCTTCCCTTCCTCTCCCCATAACAGACGTGAGGTAGGTGGGGCTGAGAGAGTTCGTAGAGAACTGTGACTAGCCCAAGGTCTCCCAACAGGCTTCATCAGAGGAGTGGGGAAACCAACCCGGTTCACCAGATTAGAGTCCACAGCTCTTAACCATGACACCACACTGGCTCTCTTTGCTTTTATCTACTGAAAGCAAGTCTGGAAGGGATAAAGGAAGATGCTTACTCCTCCCCACAATAGATAAGGAGCACCATCCAGCCCACCTGTTCTTGTTTCCAATATGCCTCTATTTTGAGTCATGTTCCACTACCATTTTGGGCTCAGGGCACAGTTCTCTCCTGTCTTTCTTTCCAACAGTTTCTGGCCACCACAGACACAAAAACAAGAGTGACTCAGATGTGGTCCTACTTACTGTGCTCTCTTGTTTTTGTGTCTGTGATGGCCAGAAACTGTTGCAAAGACAGAGAGGACTACATCTAACTGAGTCAGTTTGGAAGAGAGGATCCCTTGTGTGAGGGATACGCTCCCAGAGAATTTCAACCATAAGAAAATCCCTGCTGAGTCAGAGCTGTAGTCCATAGAATCCAGCAACTTGTTTTACGTAGTGACCAATCAGTTGCCCTTAAGACTCCCATTTACCTACCCTGGGCAGAGAATTACCATTCCCCACCACCAATTTCCATTCCCAAGGAATTGAGGAACCAAAGAAAAATTGGCTTCCACTTAGTGATGCTCTAGGAATTTCTACTAGTCTCTGTGGTAAAGATTATAGAGAGTAAGGGAGGCGACCTAGAGCATCACTTAGAAATTGCATCACAACCTTCCCAAAATCTGCCCTCCCTAGGCACACACACCCCAATCTCCTGGCATTTGTTGAGGCTGTGTTGGTATCCCTAGTTGCCCTGGATGGCTAATAAACAGGACATAGAGGCCCAAGCCTTCCTTTGTTGCTGCTTCCTAGTACTGGTATTCAGAGGTTTTAAGCCTCTAGCTGTGGCGGTTCCCTTTTGTCACCTTGGTTAGTAGCCATTGATGAACCTATCCTCCATGAATCTGCCTGATCCCCTTTTAAAGGCATATATGCTCATGGCCATCACTATTTCTCCTGGCAGTGAATCCACAATTTAATTACTCATTGAAAAAAGAAGTATTTCCTTTTTTCTGACTTGAATCTATTCCTCCTCAACTTCATTTGGTCCCCCTGAATTCTTGTATTTTGGGAAAGGGGTTAACAATTTCTCTTTAACCCACTTGTGCCATCGTGCAAGAACCCCCAAGAAGGATTAGGGAATAGTGTGATCAGGTGACCTTAGCCTGTTTTCAAGTATGTTGGCAGCTATGTCCCATAACTGTAACTGGCTCTATGATTACCCTTCTCTTAGTTTTCCAGTCTTCTCAATAAAGGGTTAAGGGAAATCCAGGTGTAAGCATTAGCACCAAGCTGGCATGACTCCTTAGATTGCCAGGTGTGGCTAGTTCTGGAAGGATGCACCTAAATAGGCTGAAGGATATAAATAAGGTAGAGGAAGGGCTAGAGTGGGCTTTTCTAGAGGTTGGGAGCTGATGGAGTACTAGGCTCAAGAGGCATGGCTGGTGCTGTAGGGAGGTAAGTGATTGCTCTGTTTATGTTCTGAATTTTTTCTCCTCTAAATTAAACCACACTGTGTTGAAAAGATATTTTGCCTCTGTGAGTTTCTTGACCATCCAAATCCCTGCCTCAGGCAAAGCAGCCGCTGGTGAACACTTCTGTTTCCACTCCAGGCATAATTTTCTTTACCTCTATCATATCCTTCCCTTAGTCATCTGTTTGCTAAAATGAAAAGCCCCACAGTCTTTAACCTTTCTTCCAACCTTTTCATCATCTTGGTTGCCTTCTTTTGTACTGTGTACTCTACAATATTATTTTTCAGAGGAAGCAATCAGAATGGTAGACAGTATGCTAAATTTGGGGATTCATGACACTAGGGGGACTAATGCCTCCCCCCAGCAATCCACTGTTTCCCACCAGTGCTTTAAAGAGGAAAGGAGGGAATGGGTGCACCAGAGTTGCTCCAAATGCACAATATCACTTCTGTGAAAAATGGGAAAATGACATCCGGGCAACACTTTAGGATGTCCCCAAACTCTGAGGTTTTCCAACTGAAACTGGCAGCCCTAGGTGTTACACCTGGAAATGAATTCTTTAAAAGATGACAAATGTCCATAATATACCTTTTCCCCCAACCCAGGCTCCTGCACCTGATTCAAGTGAAGCTGATTGCTATGGAGGTGAAAACACCTAGTTGCTAAGTAGCATATCTGTGTGCGTGTGTGTGTTTCTGGGGGGGGGGGGCTGGCTATTTCCCCTGGGACCCTTGAAGGGAGATAACAGGAACAGCTAGAGACTGAGCAAAGGACATTGTATGCCATCACTGCTTTCATCAGTCACCACTTCCCCTTTTTTTTAAAAAAAAAGCCCTATGTTTCTTGTATCTTAGGTTTCTCTTATAGTTTTCTGACTTCTGCTTGACCTGTTGTCAAATAATGGTGGCATCTGAGTATTGTAAGAACATAAGAAGAGCCCTGCTGGAGATCAGTAGTCCATCTAGTCCAGCATCCTATCTCAAACAATAACCAAACGGTTCCCCGGAGGTCCAACAACAGGGCACAGTGTACTTTACATTTTATATTTCTCTTTGTTCTTTTGTCCAAGTTCAGCAGGTCTGAATGTACAAAAGTACTTGCATACATTTTTTAAAAAAGCACTTCTGGGTATGTTGGGCTAGAGGCAACTGAAGTAGCAAAATAGACACCGAAGAAAGATATTACATCTGCATGAAGTGGCACTTAGGGCTGTTTCTCATTTTGGGAGGGTTATTAGTGAATACTTGTTATTTGTTTTGTGGCTTTCAGCCTTGACTCTTAAATGAATGTCCATCATTCATGTACCTATCAAACAAGAGTCAGAATAGACTGAGTTCTGAAAACATAGTGAAAAAACTGGCTTTTATTGCTGTGCGATATTATTATTATTCCAATGAAATGTGTGTTTTTTAGCTTGTGCATCTTTTTCTGTAAGAACAAGAGACCAACTTTCCGATTTCGTACATTAAAGCAAGTCTTCTTTTGGCAGTTATTACTACGGGACTTATAGCACCATCAGATTAATCCTCTGAAATGTTCTGCCTCTATAAATATGAGCCCTCTGAGTCTAATTCCGTGGAAAAGTCTGTAGCCTTTGAACTTGGCCATGAGGCTTCTTGCCTGAAGGCAGGTTCTTTCAGCAGTCAGTTTCAGTTTGGCTAGGGGTGTCCAGAAGACGGAGATGAAAAAAGACCTTACAGCCCATCTTCTACTTAAACAGAAATTCTACAAAGCACAGGTGCCATTCAGAAGTATGACCTCTCAGTACATACTGAGGGTGCAACAAACAGTGGCAAGATAAATATTATTGGCGCAAAAACGTTGTCTGTGTGTCTAGATCCACAGATTGTTTGGGGTCTCTATTGATACCAGTTTCCATGTGAAACCAGATGAACAGAGGTGACAGGGAAAGGTTATTGGAGGAAAAGATATAGAATTTCCCTTCGGATCAGCTATAAATCTCTTCTCTCAATATATAGATATTTCAAATAATCCTGACTGCAACAGTTCAGGCATAACACTAAACCATGGCTTATTTTAACTTGGATTAGTCTGTGAAACCAAGGTCTTTTATGCATGGCTGTTTCCCTTGTGGTCACCCCTCTGATGACTTTGGGTCTTTGTTTTGTTTATATATGCCGTTTCTGACCGTCAGAGGCCGCCTCGCTCTCCCCCTGCATTTTCCCATGTTTTTCCCTTGTTTTCAAGATAAAACAGACAAAATGCAGGGAAACGCAAGAGGAGAGCGAGGCAAGTGCTGATGGTCGGAAACGGCATGCATAATCAAAACAAAGACCTAGAGTCTTCGGAGGGGTGACGGTGAGGAAAACAGCCAGGCATAAAAGGGCTAAGACTCTGCATGCAGGTGGTCACTCACATTCTGGTTTGCCTCAGCAAATGCTACTTGTGGTGTTTTCACCCTTTTCCCTGCATAGTCTTATTTGGTATCTTGTTCTGCACAGAAGTGAAAGCAGCAAAGGAGAACAATCCAGGATTAAGTCAGTATCTCAGTATTCATACATTATGCGAAACAATCGTTTATACTAACTGTGGTTATTCAACCAACTTCAAACCACAGTTTCAGATATCAGTGTTATGAGAAATTCTTTTAATTCCTTTTTGTCCAATTTCTCCCTGAAATCCAACAATCCATTCCTTTCATACTTTTTTTCGGAATTTGGAGTCTGTTTCAATTCTGTTTTGATCAAAAAGAAATTTGAAGAGGAGATGGGGCAGGTGGGGCAGGAAGGGGCTACAAAATTTCAGAATTTCACTCAGCAGATTCTAAAAAGCCACCAATAGTGGAGTAGTCTGCATTCAGACAACTACAGTTACCACTGATAGGGTAATTAAACAATGTTTTCAGGGGACATCAACCAAGTCCGTTCAAAGCATTCTCCTTAATCTGGAATCATGTATCCTATGCCTTGCTTTCACTTGTGGTCCTCTGTCCTCTGCATAGGTGGTCCTCTGCTATGGGAGATAGTTGTCTGGTTCTAGACACTTCCACAAAACCAATTAACTTTCAAGGAGACAAAAAGAGGATCATGCTTTGAAGCAGATGACCAGTGTCTTTCCTTCCCTACCTTGATTATCTGGCAGCTCCATCCTATGCAGGTTTATGTGGAAGGAGGTTCCACTAAGTCCACTTGATCTCGTCCTCTATGAATAGGGTTGCCAGGTCACCACCGGTGGGAGGTTTTTGGGGTGGAGCCTGAGGAGGGTGGGGTTTAGGGAGGGAAGGGACTTCAATGCCATAGAGTCCAATTGCCAAAGCGGCCATTTTCTCCAGGTGAACTGATCTCTATCGGCTGGAGATCAGTTGTAATAGCAGGAGATCTCCAGCTAGTACCTGGAGGCTGGCAACCCTACCTATAAAACTACATGGTATTTCTATTTCAGTCTTGTAATACCTATAAAAATATTTTAGTGGATTATCGTAGATTATCAAGCAAATTCATGTTTGATTTGAAATGGGGTCTTCCTGGCTTACACCATCTCTGTTAGGACCAGAGTTATTGAACTGGCTGCAGAAGCTGGAACCACTTGAAAGAAATTTCACGTCCTTTCCCAGTGAGCTCTTGAAATGGGATGCGCATGCTCATCTCACCATGGGAGGTAAGAGAAGAATGGAAAAAAATAGAATGTTTGGGCTATTTTCAGAAACGGAAACCTGAAACCCTTAGTCGTCTTTACAGCTTCTCCCAAATATCTCAAAATACACATGCCATGCTTATTTCTAAATGATTTAAACTCTCTTGTTTTTTTAATGCTGAAGAAGCTGAATGTGCTGAGACACTAAATCATTCAGGATTCTAAGGACTACAGAAACATATTTAAAGTGTAAGCTTCATAGATTTTGAATGAATTGTATATGATTTACAGATAAGTTTGCCAACTCCAGCCTTGGAAATTTCTGGAGATTTGGGGATGATGCCTGTGGAGGGGAGAATTTGGGGGAGGGATTTCACCTAGAATCTATGGTATACTATAGCATTTGCCCTCTGAAGCTGCCATTTTCTCCAGTCTGGAGATCAGTTGTCATTCCTGGAAAACTCCATGCCCCACCTGGAGGTTTGTAACCCTATTTGCAATACATCTCATTAGGACTGGACCCAATTCCAAGCCTTGCAGACAATTAAGAAGACTATTCTTGAGGGATATTTCTTATTCTTGCTATCACATGCTCCCAGATCGTATCTGTTTCCTGACATGTCCCAGTAGTCTTGTAAACTACTAGCGTTTTAATAAATAATCAAACATAAAAATAGAGGTAAGAAAAGTATTTATTTGTTTGCAAGGACTGTGTCATGGAACAGTAGTTTTTGTTTTACTTATTCTAGGATTAATTGTTGAAGATTACTGGGCACTTAATTCCAATATGATTAAGGAAAGAAATCCTTCAAGAACAGCAGCATTTCATATGTAATGTATGTAAACTGTCTATTAAAATTAACTGTAACCTGAATGCAAATACAGTATTTAAATGTCTTGCTTTTCTGAACCACATCCTTGGTAAGCCCTTCACGTATGTCTCGTTTTGCAGCCAGTTTGGGGTACAGCCTCTTTTCTGAACCCTGTTGAACCCTTTCAGTCATTTGTGTGCATTTTGAAATCAGAAAACTGTACCCTATCAATCATGTGGTGACAGCTTTATATCCTGCAAAATATCTCCTTGAACATTTGACTTTTCAAGACCTCCTATAAAAGTTAATTTTTATATCAATATGTTCATTTTTTCTTCATAGTGCTAATAATTTATAAGAGTTAAGCTCAAGTATGTTCCTCTGTCAAAGCTGCAGTAGTATCTGGCATATGTAATTCTGACAGCCTATGCAAATACAGAACTCTGTATAGAGAGAGACCACAACTCCAGAGTGGACAGTAGGCAGTTTCAGATCAAGGAAGAGCAAAAGATTTGTTCGATTTTATTCACTACATTTTTATCCCACCCTTCCTCTAAGGAGCCCAGGGTGGTATACATCCTCACAACAACTTACAGCGCATTCCTGAGATGCACCGGCTTCCTTCACCAAAGGCCTTTGGAGGCCGGCAAAGGCCGGCTCAAGGGCCCACAGCGCCAGCGTTCGGGAGGCGCACGCTGGCGTTTGTTGCCCCAGCACTGGCGTGCAGGGCCGGACACCAGTCTCTGGCTGCTGGCGTGGCAGTGCTGGGCCAGGATGCTGCCAGAGCCTGCTGCCGGTGTCTGGACACCGGCAAAGGCCGTGTCGGCATCCCGGGAGGCATTCCCGGGGCGTCAAGATGCTGGCTGGGGGGTGGGGCCGCAGTTAGGCGGCCTCCTAAGCCGTTTCGGCTTGGGAAGAGCCTCCCTTCCCCCCCCCCGAGATATGCCACCTTTTGGTGGCATATCTCCCATGCAACCCTATGAGGGTTGCACTGTTTTTTTGCGCCAGGCGGAGGTTGTGCCGGACCAAAACCACCTCAGGAGGCAGTGCCGCTGCATTGCCTCCTAAGCCCGGCACAGGCATTCCGATCAGGAATGCACTGTTAGTGAGGTAGGTTGTCAGAGTGAATGACTGGCTCAAGGTCACCCATCAAGCTTCATAGCGGGGGGGTGGGGGGTGGTGGTGGTTAGAACAAGCATCTCCCAGATCCCAGCCCAACATTTCACTGACTATACACCAAACTGGCTCTTAAGATAGTAGTAGCTCTTTTGAAGTAAGCGAGTATAGTAGTAAGATAGGCCATTGCTGCTATGGAATCACTATCAGTAGCTTGCTGGGAGTCTCCTGATTATGAAACAGCATGTTTTGTCTGGGGTACTAGGTTTTGAACCCTGGAGTGGAATCCGGGAAACTAAACCCTGATTTAGCTCTTAGGCAAGGTCAGAGAGTCAGGCTATATATTATTGTAGCTACAGGGATTCCTATGGTGAGTTTCACACACACCAGCTGCGATGTTCAGCATCATTAAGCACATGGATGAAAGCCATCACTTAGTAAGTCCCTAATCTACATTATTGGCTGTCAGTGACAAGGGCAAGGAAATTGACGACACGATAGGCTTGTTTTACTGAGAGTATAGCTAAATATTATGGCTTGGGAAGAAAAGCTCATAAAAGGGATGCTGATCCCTGTGATGGTTGTAATATGTAGCTTGGCTGTGATGAGGCTGAGCATTTGCTGCAAGCCAGAGAACAGCTGTAACCCCAACATTCACTTCTACGCCAGTTGTAGCTCCTGTGGGATGACCTGACTAAATCAAATCACTTAAAAAAATAAAAAAACAGGTTATTGCTTTCTTTTGAACACTAGCCTGTTGTCTGACTATTGATCAGATCCAGAGACCTCCCTGACTCTCTGACTTTTGTCACTTACAGGATCTAATTCTTAATTACAATTTGCTGAAATCTTGATAGCCTTTAATGGAAGTATTATGTGATTCCATAGGATTAAAAAATTAGGGTTTCTGCCTTCAGTCATACATATGATGTTGGAACTATCACGAGATGTTGGTGTTCCCGGGCAACATGCCCTCTCATGTTTATCTACATGCAGTAAGCATGCTTCCATCATCTCATTCCCTTTCAATCCTTCTGTCACTCTCTGTCTCTTTCTCACACACATAAAAAATACCCACTACCTATTAAGGGATGGTACATGTAGGGCTGGGGGGCGGGATAGATTGTTGCTCTCTTCAATATCTCTCTGATCAGGGATGAGTGATTGTTCCAGTGGATGACTGACCCATAGGTGCTGTGGGGTGATTGCCCAGCCAGCTTGGAAGAATGCAGGCGACATGGAAACTCTACCTCTTCTGCACTCCTTTTAACCTTGCTGACACCAACAGAGCTTAAAACAGTATTAAAAAGTGATGTTCTGCTCCCTCATCTTAAGAACCTTTCCAACCAGGAAATTGGGGGATTCTCCTAGAGGCCCTGGCAATATCACAGAGGTTTTGGGGGTGACCTCCCATTCCTGGTGGCCATGGACTGGCCATGCATTTCTGGTCAGCGGCAGAACCCCTGCCAGGCTGTTTGCCTCAGCAGTTGCCTGATCATGCGATCTCCTGCGTGTAGCCAGATAATACCAGGCTGCAGACCAGCATATACCCAAGAACAGGAGACAGTACCTTTTCTAGGCAAGAATGACAAGCTGTGATTATGCAGTCTTCACCATTCCTTATGACTCTTTAGAAAAATCAGTTCCGAAAAAAAAACCCATTTCTACCTTTACGCATGAGTTCAGATGTGGCCCCTGCACACCTTTCCCCACGCCCTGACTATATGTAGAAACAATGGAGCCTGCAATTGGATTGTATACTTACAATTTTGCTCTGCATACAGGTGGTCTCACTGGAAAGTATCCCCTTCACAATGGAAAAATAGTTTCTCAACAACCAAATACAAATATGGGAGGAAGTGATCTGCAGTAATATTTACATCTTCCCCCTAGAGAGAAGCCATGAAGGTGCATTCTGTGTTGTGATTAAAGGCTTGTTTAAAAAAAAACCCAGCAACAACCTTAAATTCATCTTACATTACAAAGAGAAGGGGGAATAATTCAGTTACTAAATAGCCAGTACAAAGGACAGCAACATGAAGTCTGCCAGGGAATCTGTGAAGAAATGGTTAATGTTATTGTAAAAAAAAAAAAAATGAAAACAACCTTGCCTCATTCTTTTTTATAGTGTAGAATAAAGAACATGTTTGAATTGACCATGTATATTGCATAAAATGTCCCGTCTTCGGCAATCCCGTTCCAAACTTTGAATGCTCAATACCATCAGCATTGGAAGTCAAGCTTTATTGTGAGAAGATACCCTCATTCATTCATTGAGAAGCATGAGTCTCCAACTGAATGGCTTTGTAAATGAATGGCTTATAACAAGCTAGTGAATGGTTCACTTGTGGTCAATGTAAATCATTCGTTGCCTGTTTACTTTCACATCCTCTTGAGGATGGGCTCAGTTTCATGCCTGGCATCCTAAAACACAATAATGATAGCACAGTTATGGCAAAAATGGATTTCTGACATCCAGGTAATGAGAAACTTGACACTTAGTGCCACTTATCCATTAACCAGAATGAAATTGGACATAGATTTGCATGCTGGTTGAGAGATTTTTTTCTTTAGAAATTGCACAGTACAGCAAGTATTGGAGCACGAGAGTGACAACCCCTCAATTATTAACTGCTTGTGAATGTTAGCCATAGTTCAGAAGAGGCTGTACTGTCTATCGGCAAAAATAGAATAAAACAAAAGTTGTCCATTTCCGAGTGACACAAATACACATTGTCAAAGATATGAGATTATGTGGACTTCGGCTTCTTAGTAAGAGGCATGCAATGCACATATGGTGTCCCTCCAAGTCTGAAGTGGAGACTTCTGCTGTTAAAGCACCTGAGGCATCAAAGCTGGGAAACATTTCTGACTTTTAACAGATTATGCCAGTCAAAGTCAGCAGTCTGAGATTAGTAGGACATAATATGTTCTTTTTTAAAAAATAAGGTTGATCCTAAAGATATTCTTGTTATGTACAATCAGGCTTCTTTTTATGGGGGAGGAAGACAATGAAGGCAGCTTGCCCTAGGCTTCACGTATGTAATGGAGCCATATCAGTGTTGACAAGCAGTACTGTGCTTCAGTCTTTGCAACCATCCTTTGCTTTTCAAGGCAGCACCACCGATGAGTAAAAATTTAACCCCAGGGCTAGGGATGCTGTGAACCACATGGTGAACCATTTCCACAGATGAACATACCATATTTGACAGCTACAACCACTTGTAAGCCAAGTCTCATATCTGTTTCCCTGGCTGCTATCCATCTAGGGTTGCCAGGTCCCTCTTTGGTACTGGCAGGAGGATTTTGGGGCAGAGCCTGAGGAGGATGGGGTTTGGGGAGGGGAGGGACTTCAATGCCATAGAGTCCAATTGCCAAGGCAGCCATTTCCCCCCCAGATGAACTGATCTCTATTGGCTGGAGATCAGTTGTAATAGCAGGAGATCTCCAGCACCATCTGGAGGTTGGCAACCCTATATCCACCATTAGGAACTGCCAAACAGCTTTCAGCAGTGCATAGGGTTGCCAGCTCCGGTTTGGGAAATACCTGGAGATTTTTGGGGTGAAACCCGAGGGTGGCTGTTGGGGAGGGGAGAAACTTCAATGCCATAGAGTCCAATTGCCAAAGCAGCCATTTTTTCTTCAGGTGAACTGATCTCTATTGGCTGGAGATCACTTGTAAAAGCAGGAGATCTCCAGCTAGTACCTGGAGGTTGGCAACCCTAGCAGTGCAGTAGCTGTAGTGTTTTGGTTTCATTTGCTCCTTCCTTGCAAGCTGATTTTGCATCTTCACAATAGGTGAAATGATTCATCCTCAATGGTCAGGCCAGCAAATTAGACAACAAGGTACTACAACTCCCATAAGGCTGTGCAAAAACATCCACAAAATAACCTTGCCAATACTACACAAGTAAACAAACACCAGAAGGCCCACAGAGTTTTGCCATATCTCTCTCAACTTACTGCATCCTCTGGAATGACCATTCACCATACGATAGGAATCTTTTTTAATACAGTGATGATTTATAATCACTGGCTTGCCAATTATTATTTATTTATATGATTGGTTGGTAAGCAGTAACTGCACACTTGAAGGGAAGGGGAGCAACTAGGACTCCCATAAGAACATAAGAAAGGCCCTGCTGGATCAGACCAAGGCCTATCAAGTCCAGCAGTCTGTTCACACAGTGGCCAACCAGGTGCCCCTAGGAAGCCACTAACAAGACGAGTGCAGCAGCACCAACCTGCCTGTGTTCCACCGCACCCAAAATAATAGGCATGCTCCTCTGATACTAGAGAGAATAGGTATGCAGCATGACTAATATCCATTCTAACTAACAGCCATGACTACCCCTCTCCTCCATGAATATGTCCACTCCCCTCTTAAAGCCCTCCAAGCTGACAGCCATCACCACATCCTGGGGCAGTTTTGGGGATGTTCCACAACATTTTGGGGATGTTCCACTATGTGTTGTGTGAAAAAATACTTCCTTTTATCTGTTTTGAATCTCTCACCCTCCAGCTTTAGCGGATGACCCTGTGCTCTAGTATTATGGGGGAGAGAGAAAAACTTCTCCCTGTCCACTCTCTCCAAACCACGCATAATTTTATAGACCTCTATCATGTCTCCCCTCAGCCGCCTTCTTTGGCTTCTCCCCTCAGGCTGTGTTTCTATTTTCATACATAAAATGCTGCATTGCACGGTGATGTTTTGGTCTGGGACCCTCATACTTGTGGGACTGCCTCTCCCGCTATGTTCTTCCAAGGATGCCTCATTTTACTTCTCAAAATTTACTGGAAGTCCCTGGCCTGAAAGCAGTCCAATTGTCCTCAGCCAGGGCCAGGGCCTTTTTGGCCTGGCTCCTTACTGATGGAATTCTCTTTCTGAGGAGACCAGGGTCCTGTAGGATCTGGCCCAGTTCGGCAGGGCCTCCCAAATGGAGATGTTCTGCCAGGCACATTGCTGAGGATTTTCAGCTGCTCTGTTACATTACCCCCCCCCTTCTATATGCTCCCCTTGGTCCCCTTCTTCCCTTATTTTTCAGATGATCTGTTAGTCTCACGAGTCAACTTTGCTGGGAACTTATTGTGCATTTTAAAAATATTTTGTATTATTATTATTATTTATTATCTCATGGAGTTTAATCTGTTTTAACTGTTCCTGATTTTAAATGTGTATTTGACTCATTGTTACCTGCCACGAGCCATGCTGTGGTGTGTGGGATATAAGCATAAATAAATAAATACATGTTTTACTATGAAAAAATATCCAGGTAAACAGGTTGAGCTGCTCACAAGCAGCTGAATATTCCTTCAAACAACAAGGTCCCTGCTCATGATTGTTGAGAATAACATAAAAAGAAACAATGGGCCTTTGAGAACCCCACCCCAGAAAAGGAATACATTAAAAGTTTGGGGGTTATGCTGGAGCTCCATTTACAGGGCCTATTGTTCTCAGTGCAAGGATCTGTTCTTATGGTCTCACCGCTAAAGCTGCAAATTTAATCAGTATTAATGTTTTTCATTTTCCTCTCCTCCATACCTCCAGGCAGGATTGCATTTTTTTTTCATTGTCCCAATAACTATCGTCCCCAAAACTCTAATCAATTGAGTGGGTGGGATCCAGTTTGCAGAATCAGTCCTTTGTGAGTATCTAATAAGTTTTTTTTTCTGTCTTAATTTTCAAGATGAAGTCTTAACTTCCAAATTTAATGCAACAATATGACAGGGATAGATTTTTTTTTTCAAAGAGAGTATACATGTTTATTTTTCTCCAACTGATGCAAAAACTGACATTGACACAGGAGGCGACAGCCTATATCCAACTACCTGTGCATGGAAACTGGAGCTTTCCATCATTCCTATTAGTACCTGAAACCCTTTTGTCCCCTGAAAGATCATTCCAAAGGTTTCAGGGCCTGTGTGGAGGAACAGCAGTGCAGATGGGGGAGTGGAGTAGGGTGGTAGAAGGGGCTGAAATTGGTCATCCTTCCTTTTCAGTGCAGTTTCATTTTACTCAGGCACAAGCAAATATTTAACATACATTCATTTTACTTCAACAAGCATTAAAAACTTTTTCATGGCTATCAAAATGGCTGAAAGAGAGTAAATTCCCACTCCTTCAATAGCTAGGTATCAGCTCAGAAAAATTATTCTATTCCAAGTCAATGAATATAGTTATCAAATCAAGAGTTAGTATTTATGCCAGATACATCATCTGTACTGAAACAATATGATTTAAGGGGTTGTAGGTTTTTTTTTTCCGGGTTTATTGGACCTGATTTTTTGGGGGGAACCTCAAATAAGCTGAATAGCCATACGGGTAAATAGGTATTTCAGTTTTTTCAGGTTGCTCATAAAAATTATAGCCAATGGGATATTTTCCCCAATGTTCCAGGGGGGCATTTTTCAAGATAAAGTCACCAAATTTGCAGTGTAGCTGCAGTAGGCTCTCCTTAGATGAACCCCAAGGTTTGGTTAAGTTTGGGACAGGGGATCCAATTTTATGGAACCCAAAGGGGTTGTTCCATCTAACCATTTTTTTAAAAACCAGGGAAGCAAGTAGACCTGGCCTCTGGGTCCGGAGACCAGGTCTACCCATGGATCGAGTACAAAACAATAGGTAGACATGGCCTCTGAGTTCAGAGGCCAAGTCTACCAATTATTTTCAATAGGTCAGGGCCATGGGAAAGCAAAAAAAAAAAACCCAATACTTTTTCAGCTTTTTGGATATTGGCTATTTCAGTTTTGATACTTGGCCAAAAATAAACCTGAAAAGTCAAAACAGCTTTTGGGGGTTTGTTTTTGGTTCGGCATATCAATATGCACACCTCTAGTATTATTATAATGTGCATATTACTTTTTTTTCCTCTAGGTTTTGCAGATGGCAGGAGGTATTTGTGCTTTTGCATACCCAGGAGGGGAAAGGCTTAACCTGCAATCCCATGTATGCTTCCTTGGGAGTGAGACACATTTAATTCAACAGGAGCTCCTTTGTGAGCAAACATGCCTTAGATCATACTGTTTACACGTGAAGCAGAAATGCTTTTGCATCTCATGCATTTTCTCAGCGACAGAGGAGCAGATACTGCATAGTAAAAAGTAACATAGAGAATTAGACCTGAACTAGTTTCCCATTCTGTTCGGTAAAGCATTCTGTTAATTGCCAAGTCATGTCTATGAATTGTTCACCTTGCATTTTCTGTAAAATATAATTAATTGTTTATTCAGAGCAATTCTTTGTCTTTCTCCTACCAGGGATACAGTTTCTTTATTTAAGATATGATCACCCATTGATTGGTAAAATGAATGTTCCTTTGCTGTTTTGATATTTGTGTATGTGTGTCTCAGAAAGCAAGAGAGACACAGAATTAAAGGAGTCCCCCCTCCTTCCCCCCCCCCCCACTGTCATTTTGGCAAGCTAAGCAGAATGATCTCTCTCTTGAAAGGCTGCCATACACGAGAGGGCATAACATCTGCATCTTCCTTTCATTTTGCAAGATTAGTAGATTATCCAGCAGTCTGCTTTCATTACTGAATTATTGTATGTGCTCCTTCAGTGGTGAATTCTTGAAAGTGTTCATAACAACAGGTGTGCTTCTAAGATTTGGCACACATGGATGGGGAGAGACTGTAATCACCCAGCTGATTAGCAGCATACACAGTCGTAATAATTTCTGTCATCATCTTTCAGAATCCTGGTCCAGTAGCCCACAGTAATATAATGCTAAGGAAATAAAGGTGGGGTTTTTTTCCTGCTCTTGCATCTATTTCTGATAAAAGTACATCAAGGAGTGGTGTTTTATTTATTTGTTCAGTGTTGCTCTCACCAAATGCACATTACAAAAGAAAACCTGCAAGATGTCCCCTGTGCCCCTCTTTCAGCTGTTGCAACCTGTGCTCCCAAGGACCTGCTAGGCCTCAGATTTGAAAGGGAAGGGGTATTCCACTTTGTTCCTCCCTCTCTTCATGACTTCTGACCTTCTTTGACATGGGTCAGGGCACGTTATTGGCCTTCACATGAGACCTCCTTGTATATGTATCCCCCCGACATGCCTTCCCCCAAGACCTGCCCCAGAAGTCTTTCCCTGGCTGAGAGATGTGCCCTTCCACCTACTGAGGGTAGTTTTTCTGTGGTCCGTGGCACTGACTGGTTTGCTTTTTCTGCCCATGGGAAGCTGTCATGCCTGGCCTGGCATCTCTGTCAGAACTGACATCAACATCTGTCACCTTGGATTGGCCAAAAGAGGCCATGTTGGCCGAGCACAGGCCCATTCCCCTGCCATGTATTTGAGTGATTCAACACCACCCACACTTACATTAGATCATGTTTTGTTATGCCATCTACTAGGTCTTAAACTTTGGGAAACACTATCTGTGTTATTGTCATCACTGCCACCATGACTCTGAGGAATGCAAAGATAACAAGCTTCGTTTTGTCTTTTCTCAACCATTTCAAGAGGAAGAACTTGGCCTAATCCAACTTTGTCATGCTGCTTGGGAGATAGCAGATCTTGTTTTTGTTTTCCCATGTTGTCACCTTTGATGAGGTAGGAGTATTGATGGGCGAAGGTTTCAAAACTTTGCCAGCTGTCAAAAACTCCTCTGCCACTGTAATCAGTGTCACCAAATGGAAAGTAAGGGAGAGGATAATGTATGAAGATATCATTGGTCATCATGCTACCAGCAGAGATCTCTGTAGTCATCATATTGATGAACTTGGTTGGTAGGGCTGTAGTATGTGAATGTCATCCTTCATTGTAAAGTGAATCACAGGGCTTCATCCACATTCTTTCCAGTGGCAATATGGGAATATAGACCTAAAGATGTTCTCTTCTATGAATTGGATTCTAAATAAACACCTTTTGATTTGGGGGGGATTTATTCAAAAAACTGTATCTGCTTTTGTTATGTTCATATTTAAAACTATTAACATTATTAAATTCATTCATCATTCCTTCTGGTTTCATTGCGAAAGATTTTCCGTTTTCAAGAATTGTACCTCTTTCCACCCCACCAAATTTCAGACAGATCAGAGATAATTTAATGTGCAGAGTGGAAAGACATTTAGCAAAACAACCCAAAAATGTGGGCATATGGCAGAGCAGGCACAAATAATAAATGATAAATAAATATTCATTAGGAAGGCATCATCTTAAACACAAACATAATGGACATAGAAACTCTGCCTATCTCTTTCTGTGTTAGCTTTTCCTCCTTTCCCTAAGGGCAGAATAACACAGTAACATCTAAACTAGACTAATGTAATGCATATTGTATATTGGTCTCCCTTCAACATCAACTCTAAAACACCAATGAGTGCAGAATGCTGTAGCTCAGTTATTATCAAAAACTAGATGGTGCTTGTGTACGCCAAATACTGGAAATCAAACAAAATCCCAGAAAGCACAGAGTGGATCAACAAACTATTTGATTTTGCTTTGATGGCCAAGTCAAAGCAACAGTTGAATCAGAAACCAATCGAAGAGTTTAAGATGAAATGGCAATTAGGGCTGTTGAATTTTTAAAAATTCGGTATAATTTGGATTTGGGTTTAAATGACCTTTTTTTCAAGAAATCCTGAATCCCAAATTACCCTATACAGGTATAGGTAGGAATTTGGGTTTAAAGTTGGGATTCCCAAATAATTCGGCCATTATCTTTGAGGAGATTTGCCATCCCCATTGTGTACTTTGTACATTGTAGGTTAGCTGGCCATACCAACGGAAACAGTTTTCAGTTGAACATGTTATCAAGCCCCAGTAAAAAGATTGGTTCTATTTTCTGAAGCATAAATACCATTTCAAAATGGGGAGGTGGCAGGAGAAGTTGGCCTTATCAATAGTACGTGAAAAAGTATCAATAACATGTGTTACCAGCTCAGCATGATGTACAACATGTAAAAATATCACAAAGCACATCAAGTATAATTGCCAAGTCCCCCCCTGGCCACTGGCGGGGGATGGGGGGGATAGAGTTGCCAGATCCAGGTTGGGAAACTCCTGGAGATTTGGGGATGGAGCCTGGGGAGGACAGAGACCTCAGTGGGGTACAATGCCATACAGTCCACACACACCCAAAAGCATCCATTTTCTTCAGGGGAACTGATCTCTGTAGTCTGGAGATGAGCTGTATTTCTGGGGGATCCCCAGGCCCCAAATGGAGCCTGGCATCCCTAACATCAATGTAGCTCATAGCTGTAAATTGTGTCAATGTAAACAATTTACAGATGTCTTGCAAATGCATATGAAATGGCCAGGCCACGGTACCCTTTCCCCAACAACTTCTCCATAGGCCTCTGCCCATATCAGATACCCAGCATGCAACCAACCATTTCATAAGAACATAAGAAAGGCCCTGCTGGATCAGACCAAGGTCCATCAAGTCCAGCAGTCTGTTCACACAGCGGCCAACCAGGTGCCTCTAGGAAGCCCACAAACAAGATGACTGCAGCAGCATTATCCTGCCTGTGTTCCACAGCACCTAAGATAATAGGCATGCTCCTCTGATCCTGGAGAGAATAGGATTTAAAGCCATTTAAACACATTTGTGGCTTTCTGCGGCTCTGAGGGGAGCATTTTTGCAAGTAGAGGTCCCACATTTTCAGGGTAGCTAGAAGGGACTCTCCTTGCAAGAACCCCCAAGTTTGGTGAAGATTGGGTCAGGGGGTCCGAAGTTATGGGGTCTGGAAGGGGTAGTGCCCATCCTCCCCCTTGGAAATGCATTGGCAAAGTGGCTGTGTGACTCTTTAATCTGATCTAATGTATCTCAATGGGGAAGCCGGGCTTTAAATGGTGGGTGGGAAAGTTCGCCGGTGCCTCCATAGAGATACTATGTGATACACTTTGTCTCTATGGAGGTGCAGGGTGAACTTTCCCACCATTTAAAGCCCAGCTTCCCCATTGAGATACATTCCTAACGTCACATTGAAGAGTCTGAACACAGCCACTTTTCCAATGCATTGCAATTGAGGAGGATGGGGGTGACCCCTTCCAGACCCCATAACTCCAGACCCCCAGATCCAATCTTTACCAAACTTGGGGGTTCTTGCAAGGAGAGTCCCTTCTAGCTACCCTGAAAATGTGGGACCTCTACCTGCACAAATGCCCCCGCAGGAGCCGCAGAAAGCCGGATATTCAGGAATGGCAAATTCGTCTTTGCCAACCTCCCGGATTTTGCTGATTCGGTATACCCGAACCAGAAATTTACCGAATTGGCAATTATTCAGAATTTTTTTTGGTTTGGTTTTTACTGAATCAACAGCCCTAACTGCAACCTTTTTATGATTACCATTCAAATAGCATATAAACGTTTTTTTAGAATAGCAGATGATTTTAGCTACGAGAGCAGGTATTGACGTACAGAATATGTTTAGGTTATCTGAAAGAGTATAATCACTATTTAATTAATAAATAATTATTTATGAATAATAGAAGGTACAAGTAATGAGATTCTATATTGAAGAATTAAGAGTTTGATACGTTCAAGATATTTGAGATAATTTTAAGGTGTTTTAGATTATAAATCAAGAACTGAATTTTTTGACAAATCCATGATATTTTCTTGGTAATACTGTATTTGTTATGGCCTGGAAGATATCATTTGTATAACTTTGTTTTTTTTCCCACCCTCCCTCTTTTTCTCTGTATCCCTAATCTTTTTTATAATAATAAAAAAATAAAAAAGAAAGAAAGAAACTAGATGGTGCATGCATATTACACCCATTCTTCATTTACTTCATTGCCTTTCCTTTAGTTAACTGCTTCGATTCATGGTGCTGGGCACCACATAGAAAGCCTTTCATGGCCTTGGGCCCTCATATCCACAGGACCACTTTTCCATCTGTGTCCCACCATGATAATTTCACTCATCTGAGCAGGGTCTGCTGAAGATGCCACCCTGAAAATCCTTCTCTGATACATACCTTCTTTGTGGTGGACCTCACCATATGGAATGGCCTGCCTGAGGGAAACACATGTTTGTCTTTCCACTAAGTATGTAAAACAGAACTTTTTTTGGGGGGGGGGCATTTTTTATAAATAAGGCCATGTTAAAATGATTCAGGAAGACTTTTCAGTAGAGATCACAGAACTGTGGACTATACTACTGTACTACTAATGGGTATTATCTGTTTCTGTATGTTTTTATCTTGTTGTTCTTGCATTATTTTTCTACTTACTGACTCTTGTGAGGTAATAGTACCCTTAGGAATCAATCAGAAGGTGTGGCTTATGGGTACTAGTGGGAGGGGCTAAAACTGAGTGGAGTCAAAGGGTGAGATTATGGATTTTGTAAAGGACCTCTCTTCTACCTTCCATATTCAAATACTATGTTTTCCCCAAAACATTCAGCAATACAAATAAACTTCTTATTTAGACAAGAGCATACAAGAAAAATAGGGTTACACATATATTTAACATCTGCAAAAACTTTCATTGATTCCCCCCACCCCAAAAAAGGCTGATAAGTCCACATGCTGTGCTTCAGAATGAAGATAACTGCAATCAGATAGGCTAGGATCAGCCATGTGACTAGTCCCTCTATTTAAATCAAGCTCAAGTTGTCCTTAGACTGTTTATCATGGAGTTGAATCTAACTGATGACTTGGAGTTGTGTTGTCATCAGACTCTCTATAGGATAGCTGTGTGAATGGGATTACTCAAAAAACAAGGAACTCTTATGAATGGTGCTCTAGCCAGAGCAGAAAGTAGGTGAATAGAAATAACAGTGGCTATGAATGGAAATGTAAAAGGTAAGTTTGAAAGGTTTCCAGAGAATATTTTGTCTACTGCCAAAAGCTCACTTTTGTTCCCAAAATGTTCACAGGTAAGCATTTGGTGCAGCCCTAGTAATGGCAATTCTCTAATCATGTCCACCAGCTCCTAAGGTGAGCTGAAAAAAGGCTATTGGAATCCAGGTTTACCCTGGAAGTGATGGGAATGCTCTAGCACATAGAGTTTTGGAGGAATGTGCTAGAGTGTCCCTGTCACTTCTGGGGTAAACCCAGAAGTGACATTAATTCCCCCCTTCAGCTGGCCTGCTTCCCCCTGCTGACAAGTTGAGAGGCGGCGTACAGCCCCCTTAATTGGCAGGCAATTGCCCGCCATTACCTGGCATCTGGCAATTCTATCCTCTCCCTCTCTCACCTTAAAACTTAACAGCTATACTGCAACAGATTTTGAGTGCATCGACAGCAATGGCTGCTTCACCACAAGAAGTATGATTATGTTCTGTGAGTACCTAAAGGAATCTGGCTGGCTTCCAATGAAAACAGAGTTAGACTAGATGGACCAGAGCAACTTTTATGCATTTATGGCTGGAATGGGTGGGAAACAGATCTGTTAGATTCCACAGGATTGGTGATTTCCTACATTAGTGGTTTTAAGGGTTTGTTGCTCCAGAAACTCTGGAAGGATGGTTGGAACTAGAAAATATCATCAAGAAGGGAGCAGTCCCATAGATGACCAACACCAAGAATATCAAGAGGAATAATTAACAAGTGAGTAGTGTTGCCACATGCACTGCCCTACCTCCCACCCTGGTCTTGGCAACTACCTCAGAGACTCACTGTACTGTCTAAGCGTTAATAGCCCACCACTCTGGGCTAGCGCTCTGCTGCGTTACCAGGCTGTCCAAGACAAGAGACCTGGTCACCCCTGCAGAACCAGCCAAAGGGAAGCCATGATCATGATTGTCTCCTGATCCAAAGGGAAGCCATAACACCGAGGCGAGAGCATCACGTCGCCCTCTCCTGCCATTCCCCCCCCCAGTATCCTGTGAGAAAAACATCCACCACAATCAACGGCATTAACAACTAGGAAGAACTCCTCTGCCGCATCCGTGGAGTGTAGAGATTCACACCTTCCTGAGGTATTGTTGAACATGAGAAGATCGAGTCAAGCCATCCCTGAGATATGCAAATCATTGGTGCCAGCTTCTGGGAAATAACCCTTAGGATTGCTCAAGTAGAACGAGCTACATCAGCTGTGGTTCCCCTTTACAGGAGGGATAATGGGTTTATTAGTGATGAGCACTGCCTCAAGCTGATGGTAGGCTTGACTGAAGCCCATTAATCTTGTATTGCTGAATAGCTTGCGGTTGTAGCCAGAATAAATTCTGGAAAAGATCAGCTACCACTGGGACTTAAAGTTGACATACCTCCCTACACGCCAATGAAACTTGTCAACAGTGTGATATCCACACAGTGATACAGAATATTCATAAACACAGAAAGTGTATCTTAAGTGTACCTTTCCTGCATTGTGGAAAATATTAGTTTCAAGATGCTATTTTATGTTTGAAAAGTGACACTATTTCCATTGGTATTGTATTCCCATATTTTTAAAAGAAATTATAAGGATAATTTTTCAGGAAACCTTACCATCAGGCATTTGTGTTGGGATCCAGCTGCCTGAGGCTTTACTTCCCTCATCTTATTTTCTTTTTGTGTCTACCTTGTACCGTCTTAGGCTTCCATCTACTTTACTTGCAGAACCATTCAGGAATTATCACCTATAAAATTTTGAATATTTGATTCCTTATAACAGCTACACAGGGTCATAAGAAGGTGTTTAAAAGAGTCACAAACCAACAATAACCACCTGACCTGCTCCTCCCCTTCCCTAGGGTTGCCAGGTCCTCTCTGGCCACTGGTAGGGGGTTAGGGGGTTGGATCCAGGCTGGAGATTTGGAGATGGAGCCTGGGGATTTGGGGATGGAGTCTGGGGAGGACAGGGACCTCAGTGGATTACAATGCCATAGGCCATTTATGCACGGATGAATTTGCTGCTCCCTGAAAGCTCTTTTTTTAAATCCGCCTTTTAAAACGTTTATTCATGGCACCGAATCAAATGAGAAAGTCCAATGTTGATTGGAGCCGCAAATTATGCAATGGTATCCCAACGCACAGAACTTTGGCTGGGTTATTGCAATGGTGTTCCTCCCACAGCCATTTACCCACCTCTTTCCCCACCCTCTGTCATCCCACACATGCGCGTGGCGCTGCAGCCACCCTCGAAAATGCCTGTTTTCTATTGGTGGAGATCTCGCTAAGGACTATGTCGTCTTTTTCTATTTCTCCCCGATAAAATAGCAATATACCGATAAATTGGTACCTCCCTCATGGGAGGTCTTGCCTTGGATTTTCCGCTCTCCGGATGCACATCTTCCCCACCCGAATTCTCAAAACTGAAAAACAAGAGGTCTCAGCATTCATGGCAATGGAAAAATATGTATCTACAGAGTGGTAAATTCAATTCAAAATCTCCCATGCAAAAGTATCTTGATTCCCAAGAAAATCACAGAAATTCGACAGGAAAGACGGGTCACAAAAATGCAGAAGGCTCCTGCACTATAGGATTTGGGGGGGGGGGGTCATGGAACCACGGGAAAAGTTGCCAGGAGTGGAGAAGGAATGAAGCATGAGGGGAATATGCTGTGTTGCAGTGGGCCCCCTCAAATAAACCTGTTTTCCGTTGGTGAAGATCTCACTAAGGACTATGTCGTTAGGGGTTTTTTTCTCCCCGCTAAAATAGCAATATTTCGATAAAGTAGTACCTCATTCACAGGAGGTCTTGCCTTGGATTTGCCACTCTCCGGATGCACATCCTCACCTCCCAATTTCTCATAACTGAAAAACAGAAGGATTCAGAATTCATGGGAACGGGAAAATATGCATCTACAGAGCGGCAAATTCGAGTCAAACCTCAGATGTCATGAAGAGGAACAGGGAAGGTCTTACCGTGGATTTGCCGCTCTCTAGATGCACATTTTACCCAAAGAATGTTCAGAAGTCAAAAACAAGCACCCCTACTTGCTTTGAGAACTCACGGGGGGAAGATACATCTACAGATAGAAGGGGGGGTTTATGAGACCGCAGAAAAAGTTGCCAGGATCTGAGAAAGATTGAAACAGGAGAAGAATATGCTGCATGGCAGTGGCGAGATAGCAAAATAGCGATATATTGATAAAGGAAATGAAATAATTTTTTTAAAATAACGAGTTGCTTGCATTCACGCCACACTCTGTGTGCAAAAAATGAACAGGGAAATGGCTTCCTCCCTCGACGGCAGGTTCAGAAAGGGGATGGGGTCAGGAATAGCAGGTAGGCTGTACAAAGGCGGGGGAAGACCTGGGTGGGCGGAGGAGAGGTGGGGACAAGATCATTTGTGACTTTAATTATTCATGCAACCTAGCGCGGATTCTTCGCAGTCACGGTGGGGCGGTCCAAAGTGCTTTTCCAAAATGCATGGTTTGTGAGCACTGGCTGCGCAGTGGCATCTGATCCATTGAATTCCCATGCAAAACTCAAAAAACCTTGCGGGGTACTTCAGCATGGACCACGCAGCAAATTGCCATGCATAAATGGCCACAGAGTCCACCCTCCAAAACACCCATTTTCTTCAAGGGAACTGATCTCTGTAATGTGGAGATGAGGTGTAATTCCAGGGGATCCCCAGGTTCCATGTGGAGTCTGGAATCCCTCCCTACCTTCCCCTGATCACATCTGCAAAAAAGTTCAGGCACAACAACAATAACTAGGGTTGCCAGAAACCCTAATGATCACCGAGGAATCCCACGTAGCCCAGAAATCCCTTTTCCTTTCCAGCAGGGTATGATAGACATGTAGGGCTGCCAGCTAATCAGCTGGCCAGCTAGGGAACTGGCTGGCAGCAGGGGAAGGTAGCATCACTGCAGCAGCATCACTGGCAACACAACATCACTTCTGGTGTGTACCAGAAATTATTTCAGAATGTTGCCAGCAATACCGGGCACTCTAATATTAGTTTTTGCCCAAATACCAGAGTCTCTGGCATTGCCAGTGAAGTGCTTATGTCACCTCCGGTGTGCACCAGAAGTGACACTGCCGGCGATGCTACTGCATCACCAGCTTAGGCCTCCCCCTACCTCTGGAAAGTTCCCCTGCCCCCACCAGTTGCCAGGAAGAACTTGGTAACACTATAGAGCACAGCAATGTACTTCAGCAACACAGAGGCCAATGAGGACAGTGCTATGAACAAGAACTCTCACATCTAGTTGTGCAATTAGTCAGAGTTTGGGGGTTGAGAGTTAGACCGTTGGAAGCTATGAGGGAGAGAGAACAGTTAATTTAACAGCAGTGTGAATTAAAAATCTCTGGAAATATCTGGTTAAGCTCCCCTCTCAGGTTTTCCAATGTTCCAGCAGGGTTTGCTGGGTCTGGTGTGTAACTTAGTTGCTGCAGAGCGCTACATCTATATATGATAGATCTGCCTGAGGGATAGGGTTACCAGACCCCCACCTGTGGCAGGGGATCCCCCACTTGGGGGCCCCTCCCCTGGTGCTTGTCCAGTGGGCTGGTGGGGGTGTTACCAGGCTTAAAATGAGGCCTAGGCTTCAATGGCACCATCGTGATGGCATCACTTCTGGAAGTGATGTCATCCCAAAGGTGACAACAGGGGTTGAGGGGAGACACTCTGGTATTTGGGCAAAACTCAATGGTAAAAACAACTTTTACCATAGAATTTTTGCCCAAATACCAGTGCGTCTCCATCATTGTCGTCAACATGATTGTCCCTCATTGTGCGTCTCCCTCATTGTCGTCATCTTCTGGAAGTGATATCATCACACTGGTGATATCGAGGCCTAGGCCTCATTTTAAGCCTGGTAAGACCCCCTTCCACCCCCTCCCCCACCAATGACCAAGGGGGACCTGGCAACCCTACTGACAGAAGAGTTTCTGTAATAAACCTTACATTTCACAACTTCACTCACTTTATGTAAGGGAGGTTTTGCCTTTGATTTGCTGCTCTCTAGATGCACATTTTCCCCATCCAAATTCTCAAAACTCTGCATAGGAGCTTATTTTTGAGTTCAGATGGGGAAAATGTGCATCTAGAGAGCAGCAAATCGGAGGTAAAACCTCCCATGCATAAACGGCTGTTGATATTTTTCTCAGATATGTGTTTCTGAATCAACTTTGCTTTTGTTCACTTTAAAAAGCAAACTATCTTGTGCCTATCAGTTTGCCTCACTTATTGATCCAGGCTTGGAAAGGCTTATACCCAGGCTTAGACTCTATCCCTGCAAACCTTTCTAATTTTTCCCTGGGACCCCTGATGCAGTGGGGGAGACAGGAAATTGTGACGGGAAAATCCTATTGGTTAGTTCTAGCCCCACCCCCAAGGAAATCCATCACAGGGAAAGGCAGAAAAGGCCTTTTAAATTGGGGGGAGGGATGACATGAGGCAGTAACATTGTCCTCTCTGCAGTGATGAGGAAGTGTCTACATGGTTTAAAGGGCAAAGCCTCAGGATGTTCCCGTTTAATTCAGATGCTTCCTGCTTTCCATTCAGGAACAAATCCACATGTGGATGTAGCCAAGGTTAATTTTCTCATGCTTTGGTTCTCATCATTCCTTCTTTCTATACTTAGCATGCTAGATAAATTTCTGCTTGCTGGGGGCAGGGGATCAATATTTCTGGAACCAACATAATTTTCACCAGAAGACAACTGTTTCTGAAATGGATGATTCAGCAACATGTCGGTCCTATGGTGTTTTTTTAAAATGTCAGCATGAATATTTCATTGAAACTTATCACTATAAAATTAGAAAAGATGATGGCAACATGGATAGATATGTGAAAAGACAGAAACATTAAGCACACATGCTAACCATTTGCTTTGTTTCTTGTGAATTATTCATCTGTCTAGAAATAAATAACGTATCAATCATTTTTAGGAGCATAAGGAATACATTGTGTCATGTGATGTTGTTCTCTGATAACATTAAAAGCCTGCTTTATACCTGGAATTAAAAATCTGCTTTAATGCTGCTGAGTTTTTGTTGAAATTATACTTTTATGATAAATACAAATTTCCATTTTTTATTTATAAAAGTACATACTTACAAGAAGATAATGTGTAAGACCCACAGAAGACATACATACATTCTTACTATCGTATTTTTCGCTCCATAAGACACACTTTTTTCCTCCTCAAAAGTGAGGGGAAATGTCTGTGCGTCTTATGGAGTGAATGTGTGTGTTAACTGGAGCCGAATCGCCGAGAGGAAAGTGTTGGGATTCCTGTGTCTGTCCGGCAGTCTGTCCGGTGGAGCGCTGCTTCCCCCTGCTGCAGAGAGGAGGCTGCTGGGGTTCCTGTGTCTGGTCTATCCGGCGGCGTGCTGCTTTCCCCTGCTGGTCGCCTGATCTCGCCAACAGTGATTCAGTGAACTCCAATTTATTTAATTAATTATCCAAGGTAAACTTGTTTTCCTGGCACTATCAGGGCCCCCTCCCGCTCCCCTCCTGCTTAAAGCCCCTTCAGCCACTTACCTTTATCCAGCGGCGGGCTCCCTCGGCGCTGGTGACCTCTCCTCCCCCCTCTGACGTCAGCTCCCAGAGCGCGCATTCAAACCGCCCACCGGAAAGCATTACTCAATGCGATTTTCGCATTGAGCATCGCGGAAGCGCCTCTAGTGGCTATCAGGGAGACAGCCACTAGAGGCTGGACTAACCCTGCAATGTAAACATAGCAGTTTCTCTGAAACTGCTATGTTTACAGCCGCAGGGTTAAAACTAGGGGGACCTGGCACCCAGACCACTTCATTGAGCTGAAGTGGTCTGGGTGTTTTCCTCCTCTAAAAACTAGGTGCGTCTTATGGTCAGGTGCGTCTTATGGAGCGAAAAATACGGTAATTAAAATACAGGGAAAAAACGCAAATACTGACAGAAATCAGAGGAAGGGATGAATAGAGTGCCTTGGGAAAAATTGTTATAATGCTATGGAATGGTCAGAAATGCAACTGAAGAGGAAAGAAAATGCTAAATAAGGACATGACCACGAACAGTGTAACCCCTGGGAAGTTGAAAGTCAATAGGACTGAAGGGAGTTGTATGGTTGCTCAGGGAGGCTGAGAGCTGGCAAGATGAGAAGGGAAAGATACCAGGACATTTGGAAACTGGGACAGGGAATGCACCACAGGAGCACCATTTCTAACATTGGAGGTCAACGGTTGGACTGTTTTTATATACTCTTTGATAAGTAGTTGTGTGTGTTCTCATAGACTTTTTGTTGTACAGCACTGTGTTTGTTCTTTGTATTCACTATTAGTTCACCATAAGTAAACATTTCTTGCATTGTGGGTTAAGCATTTTGTGAGCCTTGTGCTGTATTTGTTGTATCGAGTCACACTTATTGCAGCATAGGGGATTACTTTCGTTTGTTTCTAACCTCCAGGTACTAGCTGAAGATCACCTGCTATTACAACTGATCTTCAGCCAATAGTTCACCTGGAGGAAATGGCTGCTTTGGCAATTGGACTCTATGGCATTGAGGTTTCTTCTCTCCCCAAACCCCGCCCTCCTCAGACACCACCCCAGAAATCTCCAGGTATTTCCCAACCTGGAACTAGCAACCCTACCAGTGAGTCACATGCTATGTTTTTGCTATATTTGCTGGTCATGGGCCATAATAAATACCTTTGAAATATTGTCGAAGGCTTTCACAGTCAGAGTTCATCGGTTCTTGTAGGTTATCTGGGCTGTGTGACCGTGGTCTTGGTATTTTCTTTCCTGATGTTTCGCCAGCAGCCGTGGCAGGCATCTTCAGAGGAGTAACACTGAAGGAGTAACACTGAGTAACTTTGACATGCTTTGTTTTCATATGATGTTTGGGTTAGGTCTGTGTGATGTGCAGCTGGCTCATAGAGAGTCTTTGTCCTGGGACTCAGGGTTGCTCTCTACAGTCCTGTGTCTAGGCAACTGTATTTGGACAAAGTTTGACTCAAGGCTTCTGAAATCAGGAAGCCCTGAATGCTAAACTGGATTAACTCAGAATGTTACTTAACAATGCTGCCTAGGCACTAGAGAGAAAAAGGTTCACAGAGAGGCATTCTTGGTGGCTTTATGTGCCCTTTTCATTGTTAACTCCATCTGAGCCTTTGGGAGGAATATTAAATTAAAAGTAGTGAAATCCAGTATTGGAAAAGGCCATCAGTAATTTACTTCCCTGAAGCAATTAACAGCATTTAATAGGGATTATTGCACAATAAACTATTTCTGCCTCGTGTCTTCAGCGCCATGGTCTCAGCATTAGTACCCAGAACTACTTTTGCTGTATGAAAAGAGATTGTTTTTGACATCACAGGCAAGCTCAAATGTCTGTATTTCCTTGAATCAGAATAAGTTAATAACAACTGTGAGCCTGCCTGTATCAAGCTGGTTTTCTGATGTGAATGACTACTAGGAACAAAGCAGCACAAAATCTGAACACGTGAAAGACCCCTTGCTTTCTGCCTAATGAAAGCCACCAATCCTTTCCCATTCTCCATAATATCCATAATTACTTGCAAATGATGTGATTTTAAGTTGTTTGAGCCATCTCTGCCTATAATTAAGTGCGGTACAACATTTTTAAGAGCACAGAGGCATCACTGTGAATCATGAATCTCCTGCCAAGCAACATTATACAGAAGGGAACTCCTTGGACAACAACAATATTGTGCCTAGCATTTGGCTTTGACAAAAGAGATCCTAGTGAAGAGTCTTTTGTTATCATTTTCTTGCCATGAGCAAGAAAAATAGTAATTCAAGTCTTTAGCTAATGGTTATGATTTTGAATTAGTGACAGTTAACTGTGATATTGAAAAGGGAGATGCCACCCAGGTCCAGCCAATGAGAGCTCTTAGTTTAAGCCTCTATAATTAAATTGTTAACAAGAATCATGTTAAACACAAAGCAGTTCATGCCATAAAGCCAAGAAATGATCTGTAACATTCCAAGTTAATAGGGAAGAAAAGAAGGGCAAATTAATCCAATTACCCGCTTTTTTAAAAAAAAAATATTCTGGGGAAAGTCTATTTCTTTACAATCAACTTTCAGCACATTTACCTAATTAATGCAATTTGACAAAATGAAATAAATTCATGATGCCATTAGCGGAGTGAGTTGTGTTTAATGAAGTAGCAAGCCATATGAAACATTAACTACAGCCGTAAATCATTCCTTTGGCCTGGAAAATATATATTTATCGCCACAGATCCTTATTCTGGAAGTTCCAGTCATAAAATGCTTATCACCATAATCATCATGTCTTGATAAATCAACATAAATTATCATTTTGATCAATGTAATCATTAGGTACACGCAAGGAATCCAATAGCTTGGCAGCCTGAGACAGGTTAAATAGGCTTTTTGACAAGCTAAGTGATAAGAGTTTTTAGCTGATAGGCAAGTGTCAAGCGTTAAATGGAAATAACTTGTAGCTTCTGTGTTATCTATTTTATCCAGTTCCACCTTTTTGCCTGATGATATACAATGCCTCATCATATGCCTATGCACCAAAATTATCACAGTCAAAAAATCCATATTCATGGATTCAGAATAGAATATAATTTATCACAAAAATTGTAAAAATTGTAGTGCTTTTTTTTAAAAAAAGGCAGGAGGCCATAAAGACCTCTATGGTAAGAGAGTTCTATGCATCTCTGGATGAGTTTCTGTTAGCACTGCACTCACTATCTGCGATTCAAATGGCAGTGCACATCCCAACCTGGTGCCTCTAGGTGTTATTTTATTTTATTTCCTTCGTGTATAGTCTGCCTTTCTCGGTGAATCTCAAGGTGGATTACAAAATGTAAAAGTGAATTCAAACGAACAGCAGAGACCTCTGATAGGCAATGGGTTTGGACCGGGATTACAGAATTGGAAAATAATGCAAATACAAATGATCTAAGGCATGAGATACCATCATGCAGAAAGTGGTTTACAAAGGTAGAAGACAATGGGGTTTAACGCATGGCCAATTTGTCACGCCTTTGTGCCTTAAAAGTAGCGAATTCCCGTGGTCTAAACGCATGACCGTCCAAGGGCTGCGCATCGGACCCACCTTAGGCGCGAATTAAGCACAAAAACCGGGTTAAGCAATCCCTGTTTTCTAGTGATCTTTTCAGTGCTAAACCGCTACTTTTTTTTATTTCGCTACATTACCGGAATGCCGGTGTGCGTGTAATCACATGACTAGCCCGCTACTAACCTCCTTTCGTTCAAGCTCCCAGCCCTAACAAACAGCTGAGCTGCGGGTGAGCAAGAGCGGGGCAGGTGCGAGCCGCACTGCTGGCTAGGAAGGGAAGTGACGTGATGGGGAAGGAGAGCTCCTTTTATGGACTTCTGGGGGGAGGGCAGAGGGTGGAAGGGGCGGAGCTTCTCTGGCCTGAAGAGTATAAAAGGCCAGAGGAGAGCTGTAGCCAGGTAGGAAGTAGGCTGTGACCCAGGCTGGCTAAGCATAGAGCCACCCGGGTAACCTCCGAGGGAGAGGAAAGCTCAGACTCTCCCTCGGACTGGTCTGTCGTGGTGCAGGCGAGGAGCGAGGGCTGTAAGCTGTAAGCGTAGTCTGGGGAACAGTCCAAGGTCATTCACAGTGAATGCATAGTCCAAGATATCAATACAGGCAAGGGAAGTCCAAGGTGTTAGTCAGAGCCAGTCCAAGAAGTCAGGATACCAGGAATCCAAAGGATAGCAGGAAAACAAGGCCGGTACACCAGGAGGTTGGTGACAAGTTGCTTGCACAACAGCCAAGCCTAACTGATGGCTTAAATCCCTTCCCCTGCTGCTGTAGCAGCTGATGCTGATGAGGCTGAGTTCACAGGTGGTGCTTCAGCCCTGCTCTTCCTCATCACTGCTACTGGGGAGGTTCCTGTGTAAAGCCTTCAGTCTAGCACTCTGCCGTCTCTGCTGCATTGCCAGACGAACCTGTTTTCTTTTCTGCTCCAGTGGCCTTGGCGAGGCCTCTGGAGACACTGCATGTTGCAAGGTGTCAGGTCCAACTGGAGTCCTTGAGCTGGCAGGCTGCAGGCATGGTGAGTCATCTCCTGACTTTGGCTGATCCTCTACTCTGGCCTCTACTTCCTCTTCGTCAGAGGAGGTCTCTGCAGGCTGACTCTCTGCAGGCTGACTCATGACATGGTCTGAGGCTGAAGAGGCGCCTCAAGCCCCGACCCTCTCCAGGCCAGACAGACCCCCCCCGACCAGCCCTGTAGGGGGGGTACTTAACACTGTCACGATAGTATACCGGAACGCTGGTGTCCCAAGAAAAAAAAAGGGGGGAGAATCGGCCTTTGATTGGATAACCCCTCAGCCAATCCTTGGGCAATGACACGGCGGTCACTCCCCTACTATCCCACATTATATGGGTGGCTCAAATGCACGGGGAGCCTCCAGCAGCTACTTGCTTCGGACTTATAGTGGGGTGGACTAGTGTCATGCGTTTGACTATCCAGTCTCGGATTAAAATATTGTGAGATAAGGGAGGAGCGAACCAAGAACATTCTGCCCATGCGTTAATCCCCAATGAGTAAAAGGAAGGTGAAACATACAATAAACATTGCAACAGATGACATTCCTGTTCCTTATAAAGCAACCTCCTGATCTGTTCTGTTATACTACAGTTCAAAACCCTTGAGGGAAAAAATGCTTTCCTGAACATTTCACCTTCTGTGAAATGACAGAAGTGAGGGGGAGTTCCTGACCTCCTCAGACAGGGTGTTCCTCAAGGCTAGAGTCATCACAGAGCATGTACATGAACAGGCAGTTGCTTGTCTTAACTGTTTGTATAGGTGGTGGCATCTTCAGAAGGTTTTGTTCTTATGAGCAAAGCTGTCACAGAAGACTATAGCAGGAGAAGCAATCCTGCAGGCTTGTGCTTCTGAAGCCATTAAGGGCTATGTATAATGGTTGCACATGCTAGGAGGATGGTCAGAAGCCTCCACAAATCAGCCTATCTTCCATTAGCCCCCATAACGGAGACCACAACATGCCATTGGAAGACACAAGACATCCCCCCAAAAGCCAGAGTTGTGTAGTGGTTAGAGTTTTGGACTAACATCTGGGAGACCCAAGTTAAATTCCCACTCTGCAATGAAACTCACTAGGTAACCAGGGCCAGCCTAACTTAACTCACAGGGTGGTTGCTGTGAGGATAAAATGAAGAAGGAGAGAATGATGTTGTAAGTTGCTTTGAGTCCCCATTGGGGAGAAAAGTATTAAAGTATTAAAGAACGTATTGCCACTGGCATATCCAGCCAAATTTATCCTAGTTCTTGGGCATGAAAGCATTAACTCACCTCTCTCCTACTGAACCCTAAATCAAAGTGCTTAATTCTGCCTGTCATGCACTACAAAGATTTCTTCTGCATTCCAAGATTAATATATTGGAAGCCACAACTGATGGATCATTGGTACCTAAAGCAGTTATATGGGTACTTGCACTGCTCTGTTGTTTTGTGCTGGCCAATGGCCGTAACAATAAATGTAGTAGTATCTAAAGCAGATCCAGTGTCATCTAACAGCCCTGCTGTTGCGATTTGGGTTTTCAGTTTTGAGTACAGTGGCTTGAATAAATGTGGTGCCTTCATTTGTACCAATAGCCTGATGGAGTAAATTTATACAACAGTGTATATTATGCACATGTTGTCATTAGCTGCTGCTCTCAGCAATTTTATAAACCCAAATAATTCCAATCTGGCTTCCTTTCAATTATTCTTGGTTTGGTTTTCTTTTCATTAACGTAGGCTAATAATTTCAACAATAACAAGGGGATGGTCATTAAAGTGAACAGTGAAACTCATATATTTGTCTTGAACAAATAATTTGCAATAGAAACAGCAGACAGATCCTGATTGTTCAAACACTTACATTCTATTTATAGAAGAGGCAGGAGGCTGTAAGCAAAAAATCATGCTGCTTGTATGAACTTTATACTACTTTTGGTTAAACATAGATGCAGAATGCTTATGGGCTCCCAAGACAACAAAGGTTCATGGATTCCTGGGAAGGATAAGAAAAGAAGTGGAGGAATTTGGAATACTTCCATGTAATTTATATTTAAGCTTAGTCCTGTGGATTTCCATTTGGTTGCCTGGATCCTGATTCAAATGGGAGCATTTGAGATTTGTCCCAAAAGTAGATTTTTCATATTTCAAAAACACATGACTCTCTAGCAACGGAAGCCACATCTTAGGAACTACATGGTTTGTCATGGATGGAGTGGAGTTGGCTTTTACAGAGCAGATTAAGATGTTGGGGTGCTCATGGAACCAGCACTGCTGTTTGAAAAGCAGGTTGGTACAGTGGCCCAACAGCACCTTCTTCAGTTGTATCTAGTTTACCAACTATCTCCATTTTTAGACTCAGCTGATCTGACCACCTGCTGGCTGTTCCCCCACTAAGGATAAATCATCTGGTATCAACAGAGACCAGGCCTATTCGGACATGGTCCTCCCATGGTGGAATGGGCTTCCTGAAAGGAGAGGAGAGTCTGCTTGCTGGAGATCTTCAGGAAGCAGTGGAGGTTTATCTGTTTGCCAGGGCTTTCAATGAGGTTCAACAGCAGACATCTAGTGGGGGGTGGTCTTAATCTATGACTTTTTAATAACTACTTCCAAGCCACACTGAGCCAAGAAGAAAAGCAAGGCATACATGTTTTAATAAATAAATACATACATACATACATACATACATACATACATACATACATATTTTAAAATGCAATTCTTAGGATGTTTCTTCTGTTGACTTAGCAATTCCAACAATAGGAAAAGATGGACTTTTTCATCCTTCATGTGGGGGCATTTTTGGAGGCAGAGTCAACAAATTTGCAGCGTGACTGCAAGGGACTCTCTTTAGATGGTCACCAAAGTTTGGTGAACATTGTGACAGGGGGCCCAATTTTATAGGCCAGCAAAAGGGTTGCCCCCATCCTCCAGGCATTTGCAAGCTGGGCTGTCCATTGGTTTTCAGGGTCAGAAGTTCAGTGTCGCCGAGGACTGGCAGAAAGAGCCAATTGGCAGGCAGGCACATCAAAGTCTAGGGCTCCCTTTGTACCTCTGGTGCAGAGCATGATGTCCATGCAAATTAGCTTCCAAACTGAGGGAAAAGGCTTACATGCAAGGAAAAAAAGCATGGAAAATATTTATTTTGGTGGCAAATGACATCCTGTGAGCAGTCCTTTATTATAGCCATCAAAAGATTTATTTCAAGAGATGGTCACGATGCAGGGAAACTAAGCCACTACTGGGGGCAACATTCTTTTTGAAAGCAGGTTTCATAGGGGGGTTGTGATATTGGAGCCAGCTGATGTCTCAGCCATGGGGGCTGTTCTGAAGGAGATTGCTCACCCACCCAAGTGAGGAAATCTCCTTCGGAAGCCTGGTGGTATGAGCAGCTGTCGAAGCTGGTTCTTTTTAGTTGGACTTAGTAAGCCACATCTTTTAAATAACCCTTATGCTTGATCCAGATCTTCCCACTGAATGGTGATGGTTGGTCAGACCCTGTTTGCTCCAATTACATGACCCCTACCTCAAAAGGGCCCCAACTATGGGGGCCTAATAAAACCAGTCAAAGGATAGAAAAATGGGAGAAAGCAGAGCCATGCCTCTGAGCAAAGGCAAATAGCTGAACCCGAAAAAGCCAAATAATTAATCACCTATTCAGCTTTGGGCAAATTCCCAGGTTTTGGTATTCGGTCTACCCAAAACCTGAATATTGCTGAAATGGCTAATTTTGGGTTTATTTTTGGTTTGGGTGTACCAATATGCACATCCCTAATCAGCATGCTTCACATATTCTCCCTCTCTGCAAGTTCAGTAAATGTGTGGGGCTTTCAATGGTACTAGGTAATAGTGAGCAACAGCTAAGAGAAAGGGTGGGGAGTTACAGGGAAGATGTGTAAAGGAGAAGCAGCAAGAACTGGAAGGCTGATTGAGAGATTAAGTGACAATGGCAGGAATTTAGATTCTCTCAGACTTAGAAACTCAGAAGGACCTGGGTGCTTTCACACCTCCTGAATAATGCACTTTCAATCCACTTTAATGATGGTTTGCAAGTGGAATTTGCCATTTCACACAGCAAAATCCAGCTGCAAATTGCATTCGTGCATTTTTTGGCATGTGTGAAAGCGCACTGAGTTCTAAACTCCAAAATGGCAGTTTCTTCACACGCTTGACTTTCCCTTGAGCCCAGAGAAGGCTCCCAGTTTCCATGTTCTAGTAGCTGTCTCATATAAAAGATATCCTAATAATTAGCCCACATGGAATGAACATCCACTGCAGTTAAAGAAAATTGCCATTCCAAGGCCCTGACTCCCAAGGCAAAGACATTGTGATGATGATGATTTATTTATATTCTGTCCTCCCCCATCAAGTTCACAGTAATCCATGAAAAAGCCAGAGTAAAGGATAAACAATATATTATTTAAATACACCAGAAGCAAAAAGCCAAAGGTCAGAACAAGGTTGTTAGATCATTGATCAAAAAGGAGTGAAAAGATTGTTAAATTAAGAGACACAAATATTGCCAAGAAGGTAAATTAATTCTTTGTACTGGTCTTTATTGCTGGATATTTTTGGCTTTTGACATCTGAACAGGATTTTAGTGGAGGGTCTACCTAAAAATCTACCTAAAATGGGTAACATTCTAGAGCTATCTTACAAATTAAAGCTGAACAAGTTACTGTTTCCAGACAACATAACCTAATTTTCTTAAGGAGCTCCAATAGGACATTGCAGATTTCCTTACAAATTGAAGATTTAATAAAATCCCATTTATGGACAAAGTTTGCCCCTGCGGGAATGGTGAAACTGAATCCCTTGTGCATGTCCTTTTTAATTGTTGCTTTTATGCTTGTAGCCGATCCCAATTCATTGACCCACTGTTCCTATTTAACTTGTCTCAGGCTGCAAAGCAGGCACAACAATGCCATTCTTCCCACCGGCATGACGGACCAAAAAGAAACAGGAAGCTGCCTACTGGAGGCTCTGCCCCCAGCACACCCTGGGAATGCCCCTGAGACACCAGCAGAGGCCTTTGAACCAGTGGGATGCTGGTAGAAGGCCCAGCTGGCATCCTTGGATGGCGTTGCAATGGCAGCGCCAAGAGACCGGCATCCGGGCCTCCCCACCAGCAGCTGGCTCATCCTGGGTGGCATAAATAATGCCAATGCCATCGCAAGGGGGCCCAAATGCCAGCGAAGCCCCTTCCTCGCCTCCAAAGGACTTTCGTCCTTTAGGCTCAGGAATGGGCTGCCCAGCAGGTTTCAGTCAGACCTGGATGGAAGACTTCCTGGGAAACCTATATGAGCCACCTTGCATGAAGAAGAAGGGAGGGAGGGAGGGAGGGAGGAAGCAAGCAAACAAACAAACAAGCAATGAGAAAGAAAGAACATGATGGAAGCTTATAACATTATGCATGAATAGGACTTTTTGTAGTGATTTATAAGAAAAGAACTCCAGCTAATGAAATTCCCAGAGTCACTTTGGGAAACTTAATGTTGGGACTAGATGCAACAGAAGAAGATATGCTCCATACCGAATCAGACATGTCTTAGCATACCCATTCTGGAATAATATATATAGATTTGTGTTAAATGTGAACTTTTACTTTATTTACAAATATGTCTTCTGGAACAGTCTTATCACTGGCCCTTTATATGTGCAGATATCACACTGTGGTCTAAGAATCTGCTTAAGCAGTTAAAAACAAACCTTAATATATGTCACATGTAACATTTTTAGAACAGTTCAGAATGTTTGTGAAAATGGCTGCCTTGCCTGTACTTTATTAGTGAGGTGAATAGGAGGACAGCTGAGAAATCTCCTATTCCTCTTCGAAGTGCAACCGCTTGCTGAGTGTTATAAAGAAAGCTCTGGCTGAGTTTGAAAGGGGAAAATACCATGTTACTCATCTCGCCCAAATGTACTATTTTCAAGTCTTATTTTCATACCTAGTTCCTTCAGAATACATCAAGCAGCCATACAACTTTATCCTTTGAAGTTTAGCTTACATTCATTCTGAACTACAAGCAAGGCTGGCTGATTTTCCATGAAGTCCACCTTACAGAAGTCTAATGTCAAAGGTAATTTGATGACCCGTATTTAGAATAAATTATAATTATCCATGATTTAACTTTCATTGGAGTGTTTTAGGGGAGGGGAAGTAGAGTTTCTATGGAGGATGTCTCTATCAACAGCTGTCAACCATTATAGCTAAGTGGATCATCCATGTGCCCAGGTCATATATCTCTAAATATCAGGTGATGAAGACAGACAAGGTTATCATTTCAGTGCTCTGTTTATGAGGCACCTGGCTACTGACTGTAGAAATAAGTTAGTTAGGCATTTGTGTACTTATTTCAAATCTTATTTAGGGATGCTCGAGCACCCACCAGTTTGGCTCAGATCCTATTTGCTGATTGTGAACAAGAAGTGGTTTTTTGATGATCAGTTTGATTGGTCATTGACCCATTCAGAGCTGTTTGGCTAGTTCATAAAAAATTATTGCAGTCTTTGACCAGTAAAACAAAAGTTATCACAAGATTTAACAAAAGTTCCAGATTTAAAACAATGATTCAATACAACAGAAGAATTAAAGTCTACAGCTTTACAACAGCTGTTTGGCTATGTTCCTTCCTCTCCTCCGGCAGGAGATTTTGGGGACAGGGATCGCACGCACATGGATGAAAGTAACGCGATCCCATCGCTTCTGGTTTACCTCCAGAAGCACTGCAGCACAATTGGACAATTTACCACTCAAACCCCCATTTGAGTGGTAAATCATCCCGTCACGCTGAAGCTTTCCGGAAGTAAACTGGAAGTGATGGGATCATGTTACTTGCAGCCATACACTCACACAGTCCTTGCTTTCAGCCAGCAATTGCTCACCATTCCAACTCTACTTCCTAACCATGTAGTACAGTACAATCGGCTTTTTGGGCATGCCCGTTCAGCCCAGCTGAGTTATATTCCCCCTGTACTTGCTGCATGAATGCTCTGCTCAGCAAGCAATTGTTTATGTAGTCAATGAAATCAGCCACAATTCATATAAATCAATCATAAATAAATGATGTGTTCTAATAAAATCCTACCCTTTGGAGTTCATCTTAGCCCCTAGCAATGGTAATGGATAATGATTAGTTTGAATTGGCTGTGACTTTGCGTATGCATAGTTCTGCAAAAAAAATCAATGCAAACCTGTTTCACAGGTGTTTGTGGCTGTTCAGCACAAATCATACAAAACAGGTGATCAGCTCACATTTCATTGACATCATTGAACATGGTAAATTCAAATATTAAATATGCCTGTGGAGAAATTTGTAGTATTCCAAATCTTATTCACAGTGTAAAATAATAGAATTACCCAAAATTCAAGTGTATTATATGGAAATGTTCCATGTTACCAATGATTATTTGATAGAGATAATATTCTTAGATTGCAGTCTCAAAGGTACTTATTAGGAAGTCAACCCCACTGGACATAAACACTGATTTTTGACTTGCTATTGAATGATTCTGTAGTAGATAAAATCTGTTATGAGAATATTGATTTGTGATCAGCTTCATAACTGGATGAAATTGAAGAAGAGTTGGTTTTTTATGCCAACTTTTGCTCCCACTTAAGGAAGAATCAAAGCAGCTTACAATCACCTTCCTTCCCCTCCCTACAACAGACACCCTGTGAGTTAAGTAGGGATGACAGACATCTAAGAGAGCTGTGACTCGCCCAAGGTCACCAAGCTGGCTTCATGTGTAGGAGTGGGAAACCAACCCGTTTCACCAGATTAGAGTCCGCTGCTCACGTGGAGGAGTGGGAAATCAAACCCGGTTTTCCAGATTAGAGTCCACCACTCCAAACCACCACTCTTAACCACTACAACATGCTGGTGATTATCACATTGCTGTGGGAAAGGATTTACTGTTGAAATCAGCATAAATGCCATCAGAAATTGAGGTCATATAGAGGAAAGCTTCACACAGGGTCAAAGAGGAAGAAGGATTTTTGATGTTTGTTTGAAAGGCAGTAGAAAGACAAATGAATTTGGGGGAGAGCAGGCCAAGGAGGTGGTGAGAGGACTTCACTCAGGGTTTAAGAACAGACAAACTCTGATGTCCATGGAAGGTGGCACACAAGGAATGGAAGGAAGAGATGAAGAAGATAAGAGTATGGAATCTGACATGTAAGAAACAGCATACAAACACTTTCACTACTTTTCCCTAGTATGGTTGAAATTCTGTAAAGAATTTATGTGAATAACAAGATATTTTGAGCTAATCAGTTCTACGCTGGAAGAAGGATAGCTTTTTAAAGTACTGGTAACTATGATCTTGTAAAGACATTCTAGCTGTATCTGAAGAAGTGAGCTGTGGCTCACGAAAGCTCATACCCTACCAGAAAATATTTTTGTTAGTCTTTAAGGTGCTACTCGACTCTTGCCCTTTTTGACTATGATCTTGTTAGTAACTCAAAGTAAAATGCCTGCAACATAGTACCTTTCAAAACAGGTTTCTTACATCTCTTCCCTCTTGTAGTTTCTTTTCAACTGATCAGCTTTACAACCCATGTTCAAGTCCTCCCGCCAAAGTATAACTGAGTGTGATACTCCAGGTTTTTCAGTGTTATCAATGCCACTGACAAACAGGGTGTCAGTCAACATTCTAAATTATAGCTTCTGTATTACAGAAACAACATGCGTTAGCCAAGAGTGAAAGCCATAGGCTGTTGTAAGTACATAGCAATTTTAGCACTGACTATATTCTAAATGTGTTCCAGTATCCACTTTAAGGATTTCGCTTGTTCTTTAATGGATTTTCTTGCCTTGATACAGGGTCTAGGCAGAGCTTTGTAAGAGTGTGAGCTAGGCCTTCTGAACCAAGAGGACTGTAGTCACATCAGTGTCTCTCGGTGGAGCAGACTCCGCTCATAACTCATTCCTTTTCAACTTGTCTGCCTGGAAATTCACTTGCATCATGGATGTGACACTTGGCTGAACTATTCTTCTCTCTCCTCCTCACTTCTTGTTACTAAATGTCAAATAGTATTATTAGAAATGCACTACGAAGGCTTCAACCCAAAATACAAAATCAAAAGGAGTTCTCAACTTTTCTCTTTTATTAAGGTTCACCTACTTGTGTCAAGAGTTAAGCGACAAAAGTGTTGTTTTTATCTCTTCTGGCATGTTTTTTTTTTATTCTTGTCTATAGTTTCGTGTCTTCAGCTTAGATTTCTCACACTAAAGGAGGGGGGAAGTGAGAAATCCTTTATTGACAGAGCCATTAGACTTAATACTAATTCCTTAAATCTTGGGAGTGAATAGGTTAAAAACCTGTGCCCAATTCAGCCACATAAGGCATTATCGAGGCCCATTTTTCTCATTGGGATAGGTTTCAGCAGGTGCTTAGTTCTTTTTTTTTTTAATGGAAACTTTACAATGCTCAGCATTGCACTAGATTGTGCCTTTAGCAGGTTTCTTTCTAGAAAAGCTCCCTACACCATAGAAAATCTCCACTTTTTGCTATGCAGATTCAGCCTGTATTTTAGAGAAATGTTTATGTATTCTTTGGGGATTTACGCTGTCCTCCTGCAGGTGTATGCTTTAATTAGTTAGTGTTTGTAAATAGCTGTGAAACCAAACAGTGCTTTGTACGAACCACTTCTGCTAATAAGGCTTCCAATAATAGCTGCTTGAAGTCATCTAATGCCTTCCATTTTCTAAAATGATGTAGAATCGGTAATTAATTGATCGTCTTAATCACTGTGCAGTGTCGACAAAAGTTACATTAACCTCCTATTACTTTTCGGAGGAGCCAAACGAAGAATTGGAACTCACCGTTAGATTTAAAATAAGTTGGGGATTTGAAGACACCCTTGTCTTCATGGCCCTCCAAAGTCTTCATGTGGATGTCACCAGTGGGACTGAAATAGAACCCTCTGTTGTTGTTTTCCTTGATGCTTCCATTTCTCTCCCCCTATCCCAATTAAAGCAAGTGAGTAACAAACCTGGAATTGCGGCAATTCATTTCATTCAAGGAATGCTGTCCGGCAAGGGTCCCCTGAAAAGGGCCCCTATTGCTGCATTATGCAAACAGGACTTTCTCTCAGCTGTACTGACTTTCTCACAACTTCTGTGGTTTCAATTTAGGGTTGCCAGCCTCCAGGTACTAGCTGGAGATCTCCTGCTATTACAACTGATCTCCAGCCGATAGAGATCAGTTCGCCTGGAGGAAATGGCTGCTTTGGCATTTGGACTCTATGGCATTGAAGTTCCCCCTCCCCAAACCCGCTCTCCTCAGGCTCCACCCCAAGAATCTCCCACTGGTGGTGAAGAGAACCCAACAACTCTATTTCAGTTTTATTTCAACAGGATTCATGGCTGATGTGAAAGCATTCTCAATAATATAGAATAGGAGAAAACTTAATTTGTTTCTTCAGCATCAGTTTTTGTTAGGGTTGCCAGCTCTGGATTGGGAAATACCTGGATATTTTGGGGGTGTAGCCTGAGGAGGGAGGGGTTTGGGGAGGGGACGGACTTCAATGCCATAGAGTTCAATTGTCAGAGCAGCCATTTTCTCCAGGTGAACCGACCTCTATCGGCTGGAGATCAGTTGTAATAGCAGGAGACCTCCAGCTAGTACCTGGAGGTTGGCAACCCTAGGTATTGAACTCAGTTATTGTACAGCAATACAAGGAGAGAAAGTGTTTCCAGCCTGGACTGATGAAGACCATTTTCTCAGCCTTTCTCTCCCTTGTGCTTTTAGCATACAGGTTTGAGGAAGTATAAAGGAGTCTGTTGCTCTTCCAGAGAGAGTGTTTGTTCCATTCAGGGCTCTTCAGCTGTCTTGTGTGCTTGCAGAATGGACTCAGACATGTCCTGCTTGAGCCTTCTTTTATTTGAAAGATTCTTTTAATGAGAGTTTTTGTAATACTGTTTTAGGTGGGTAGCCATGTTGGTCTGTAGTAGAAGAGCTAAATTTGAGTCCAGTGTCACCTTACAGACCAGTAAGATTTCCAGGGTATAAGCCAATGCTGGATCTCGTGGGGATGGGGAGCGGGGAGGGGCACTTGCCTCAGGCAGCACACAGACAAGGGCACCATCTTGCTGTCTTTGCTACTGGGTCCCTGCTACTGGCTAAGCAGCTCTTCCCTTGCACGGTTTGGACCTGCAGTAGCGCCCTGCTTGGCCTGTTGTGCTGCAGGGAAAGCTGCTCCACAGGTGGGCCAGGAATGACCATTTCCTCAGTGTGGACCCAAAGCAGCTTACACTGTTCTTCTCTACATTTGATCCTCACAACAACCTGTGAGGTAGATTAGGCTGAAAGTGTGAGACTGGCCAAGGTCACCCAGCTATTTTTATGGCAGAGAGGGGACTTGAACCTGGATCTCCTAGATCCAATCTGACACAACTCACTTCATTAGGCCAATCTGGTTTGTTTGGTCTCATCTCCTCCGCTTTTTTGCCATCAAGCCACAACCAACTTATGGCAACCCCCACAACCAACTTATGGCAACCCCATGGCAAAACCATAGGGTTTTGAAGGCAAGAGATGTTCAGAGATTGTTTGCTACTGACTGCCTCTGCTTAGTAACCCTGGACTTCCCTGGCAGTTTCCCATCCAAATACTGACCAGGAACAACCCTGCTTAGCTTTCCAGATCTGATGAGATTGGACTAGCCACACATTTTAAATGATATATTTATTGGCCAGGTATGTAAAAAGGATAAATGGCTGGAGCAAAAATGTTGCCAAAAATTCCAGTTGTGAAAATATAATTTATTTACAGGCTTATAGCAGCAAAAATAAGCTTTGTAAAATATGGGACAGAGATGATAAAGACAAAGCAACAAGATTGTCTCAATTAAGTAAATGCCTATTTAGCATAGCAAAATAATGATCATATCAAAAAAACTAAATTGTACTAATGACAATACTTTAAAAGTAAACACATCCCTGTTCACTGTGCTAAATAAAAACATGAAACTAGAAGGGGACTTGGAGGGGAGACGATTTTTTTTTCACTCACTGGGTGATGCTAGATGGAACAGTGGAAGCAGTATAAAAGGAAATCTGTACAATAGCTGACACAAAGAGAAAGAAAAAAAACAAAGGATCAAAACAGAACCACATCAAGAGGGAAACACTAGAGGAAAAAATATGAGTTTTTAATAATTTCTTAAAAGAGGACAAAGAAGAGGCCTGAAAAATATCCAAAGGAAGCGAGTTCTGTGCATAAGGAGCCACAAGAGAGAAATCATGAAGATAAGAAATAGCACAAGGGAGTGGAGGTTTTAGTATGAAGATTAGTATTTGATGAGCATAGGGAGCTAGGAGGAAAACAGAGCAAAGGCAACGAATATAGATAAGGTAGGCCTATCCACATCTTAATATAAATGGCTTAGTAATGACCATCAGCTGAAATATGTTATTTGGGATTCATAGAAGCCTCTGTGGACTATTGAGGGGCAGTCTTAGCCAGTGGGCACTCAGGGCATTGCCCCAGGAATCACACTGGGGGATCCATCCACCCACATTCCCTCCCCTAATAGGGGGGGGAGGAGGAAGAGGAGGAGGAGGAGAAGGAAAAGAAGAAGAAGAATTGGTTTTTATATGCCGAATTTCTCTACCACTTAAGGAAGAATCAAACCGGCTTACAATCACCTTCCCTTCCTCTCCCCACAACAGACACCCTGTGAGGTAGGTGGGGCTGAGAGAGCTCTAACAGAGCTATGACTAGCCCGAGATCACCCAGCTGGCTTCATGTGTAGGAGTGGGGAAACCAACCCAGTTCACTAGATTAGTGTCCGCCACTCATGTGGAGGAGTGGGAAATCAAACCCAGTTCTCCAGATTAGAGTCCACCACTCCAAACCATTGCTCTTATCCACTACACCGCGCTGGCTTCCACTGCTGCTTGTGCCTATCACAGGGTCTCTGTATTCTCCCATGATTGTTGCGTGTTTGCCTGCATGTAAAAGAGTGTTTCCTTTTCTTGCCACCACCCCAAGATATAAAACCCAGCTTCTGGTAGGTTTATGCATATTGGTAAGCCCAAGCCAAAAATAAAGTTGAAAATGGCCATTTGGGCTTATTTTTGGCTTGGGCTTACTGGGGGAAAAACACGCGGGAAACAGGTGATTCCCAGAAAAGCCAAGCATAGAACTTTAAAATATTTGAACATTAAAATAGCATTTAAAATTGTAACAATTCAATAAAAATATATACACCAAAAATTAAGCAAAACATCGACACTAGGGAGGAGGGTCAATAAGTATTAATGGGGAATGACAATTATAATAATTATTATAATGATAATGATAATTTATTTATATTCCACTGTCCCCTATCAAGTGGGCTCAGGGCAGATCACAACCAGATTATATCACAGATTATAAACAATAAATAATGAGAGCCAGCATGGTGTTGTGGTTAAGAGCGGTGGTTTGGAGCGGTAGACTGATTTGGAGAACCAGGTTTGATTTCCCACTCCTCCACATGAGCGGCAGACTCCAATCTGGTGGGATGGATTTGTTTCTCCACTCCTACACATGAAACCAGCTGGGTGACCTTGGGCTAGTCACACTCTCTCAGCCTCACCTACCTCTTGTGGGGAGGGGAAGGTGATTATAAGCCAGTTTGATTCTTCCTTAAGTGGTATAGAAAGTCGGCACATAAAAACCAATTCTTCTTCTTCTATAGAAAGTTGGCATATAAAAACCAGTTCTTCTTCTTCTAAACAAATATAATATTGAATAAAACATGAACATAGCTTTAAAAAGGTGGTGCCTAATCAAGCTATTCCCCAATACTAGCAGATAATATTAAAACAGTATACAAGAGAAGATAAACAAATGCACTGACCTCACCCTCAGCTACACATGACTACCAGATTTTGAGCATAGTCCACTTGTGCAGGAAGTGTACACAAAAAGGCCCCAAAAGTCTTAGCCTGCTGGAGAGAAAGACAGACAAATCTCTCTGGGGAGGTAGTTCCAAATAGGGTTGCCAGGTCCCCCTTCCCAATCGGCAGAAGGTTTTAGGAGGTGGGGCTGCAGTGGCCCTGTGTGCTCGCGGTTGCGCTCACGTGATGATGGCACCTACGGTTTTACTTCTGGAAGTGGCGCATCACTGTTGCCGATTTAACACTCAAAACCACAAATTTGGGGGCGGGGGTTGACTGTTAAAATAGCCACAGCAATGCAGTACTTCTGGAAGTAAAAGTGGAAGTGCCTCTTTACGTGCACACACCTGTGCATGCACGGGGTCCTGGCTCTGGAGCGGCTGGGTGGATTACCCTATCTGGTATCACCCACCTGACAACCCTAGTTCCAAAGTTTGGGCACCACGATCAAGAAGGCCATTTTTTGGGTTGCCACCTGTCTAGCCTCAGATGGCAAGGGCACCTGAAACAAGGCCTCCAAAGATGACCAGAGTAGATGGGTAGTTCATATGGGAGAAGGTGGTCTTTAAGGCATGCTGGCACCAAGGTAATCCCATGTCTATCTTTACAGGATGGTTGGTAAGTCAACAGTGTCCATCTGCCTTTACTCAGAGGACAGGCCTCCCCTTCTAAAGCTCTCCTAGAGGCCGGGGACCTCCAGCCTACCCATTCTTGCCTCGTGGTTCATTTCAGTTAAAGGGGCAGCACAAGAATAGCCAGGTTTGCCATAACTAGATTTTTCGTCAGTTCCTTTCTGATTGCATCACTAAACAGTACTTCAGACTAATCCGAACTTCCCAACAAAATCAAAAAGAAGTGGAAAGTGAACAAAATAGCCATGAAAATCTATTGAATTGTTTTGTTGTAGAGAGCACTTGCAACTTTTTTTAATAGGAAAGAATTGTGAACGTCTTGTGATTGTAACAAGGGGATATGGTAAGAAAAGCTAAGAATTCCCCAAACCTTTAATATTTTTTAATAACTAAAATAAACTAACCTAAAGCCTCTGGGACAGGAGGGTATATACACTGAAATAAAATATAGTTTTGTTTTTTGGGGGAAACAAGGTCCCAAAAGCTTTAGCTTTGAACTAGAAACTACCAATAAAAGAAGCAATTAAGCATAGATGAAAAGGGGGAAAAACAGTTCAGCATTCTTTCTTTTCTGTATCTTTAACACATAGGCTTATTTGACTTTCCCTGGCTTATATAGTTAATAATATACCATGCATCATTTCAAGAGTGAGCGCAGAATAAATATTCTCTTTGTTGGTGGGCCAGATATTTTCTCATTTCATACTTTATTTACAACTTGTGGAAAGAGAGAATAAGTAAAAGGTATAATACCATGTATGTGGCATTATGCTAAGCCTGAATGGCTGTATAAATACACCTATAATTACCATGGATGAGTGTTGCTTTGTTCTATAGAAACTAAACACACATACACCTCCATTCCTTTGTCTTTTTAATGTCTCTCACACACAGACATAGACAGGGTTCCATTACATAAGTGTGCATCTGCTTTGGAGCTACTCGTGTTCCTAGTTTGGCACCTCAGATCAAAACTGGGATCCCAGAAAGTGTTTCTGAATAATGCTGTCATAGTGAGGTGTTAGGAAACCCCAAGCAAATATCATAAATTGTCAAACAGATTTCCTCACCCACACTGACCAACATTCACCATCTGTCGGCTTTGCAGATGGGCAACAGACCAGCTGGACACATTAGCAATATTCAGAGTTTTTTAAAAAAAAAATCCTGTTCATAAAGGTTTTTTTGTTACTGTTCCCAATCACTGTCATTTTCATTTCTGTTAGTTTCACACATTTTCAGCTGTAATTTTTGGTTTCCAACAATTCTGGTGAAAATACTGAGAACTCTATCCCTCGCCTATGGGATCCTCACTCTTACCTTTCTGACAGACTCCCTGTTCTGGTGGCAATTGAAGGCAAACACATTTCTGCCCTCGATTATTGTTGTTCCCACTGTTATATCCCTCACCTAAGGAATTCTTCCTGCCAAATTTCAGGCAGTAGGAAAAAGCATCCCTGCTTTTAATGAAATAAATTTTGCCTCAAAGAGCAGGAACAGTGAGATGTTACAAGCCATACACGACAGGTGAAAGTGAGCACCGAGGGCTCTTTAGTATACTCTGCTTGTCTTTGCTACACCTCCCAAACTCAGGGTCATCAAGAGGGGTGGCGGGGGGGGGACACAATTCCAGGGACCTATGTGTATCAGCAAGACTCTCTCCTTGTATCTCCACAACAGAAGCAGCAAGAGACTTACTTCAAAAAAAAAAAAGGAAACCTGAAAATTCAGAGAACACAATACACATATTTCCCAACTCTCTGTCAAAGTAGTGAAAAGGTGATTTGTCCCTCCTTCCACCCTTTACATTTATGTAGAGCCAAGGATTCATAAAGTTGGAAGGGACCACCAGGGTCATCTAGTCCAACCCCCTGCACAATGCAGGAAATTCATAACTAGCTCCCCTCACACCCCCAGTGACCCCCTACTCTCATGATCTGCCTAAGGTCATAGAATCAGCATTGCTGACAGATGGCCATCTAACCTCTGCTTAAAAACATCCAGGGAAGGATAGCTTACCACCTCCTGAGGAAGCCTGTTCCACTGAGGAACCGCTCTAACTGTTAGAAAATTCTTCCTAATGTCTAGACGAAAACTCTTTTGATTTAATTTCAACCCTTTGGTTCTGGTCAGATTTATTATTCTGCATTAAGAACATAAGAACATAAGAAAGGCCCTGCTGGATCAGACCAAGGCTCATCAAGTCCAGCAGTCTGTTCACACAGTGGCCAACCTGGTGTCTCTAGGAAGCCACAAACAAGGCTGGTTAAAGATGGGAATAGTGAATGCCTTTTTGGATTAAAAAAAAAAGGTAAAGGTCCCCTGTGCAAGCACCAGGTCATTCCTGACCCATGGGGTGATGTCACATCCCAACGTTTCCTAGGCAGACTTTTTGTTTACGGGGTGGTTTGCCAGTGCCTTCCCCAGTCATCTTCCCTTTACCCCCAGCAAGCTCAGTACTCATTTTACCGACCTCGGAAGAATGGAAGGTTCAGTCAACCTTGAGCCTGCTACCTGAAACCAACTTTCATTGGGATCGAACTCAGGTCATGAGCAGAGCTTGGACTGCAGTACTGCAGCTTACTACTACCATACAAAAAAAGAAATATTGTAGGTTACGTACGTGACTATAATTTATGTTAGTGTAAAACAAGGTCTATTAAAAATCACAAAGTTACAGCACATATGAAGCCTGTGACGAATAGTTAGAACTACTTCTTCAATTATTAGAACTGACTTAATTAAATTTTAAACATTGTTCAAGTATTCAGTTTTTATTATTATTGTATCGGTGGGACAGCTGATATTTGGCCTTTTGTAAATGCAACTTTGCTTCTGCAGGCATAAGGCTTCATGTTATATGACAAATGACTTGATCTTTTAAAACGATGTCAGTAAAGTCAGTCCCAGTGCTTCTCATTCAGCGCTACTATATAAGCACATCCCATTTTGCCCCTGGATTTGTGCCAGATATAAAGTACATGGAAAAACTGAGGCAGATTTCTTACTGATTTACTTATTAAAGATTATTGTAGTGTATACACATATATAGAGGCACACAGTGTGCAAAAAGAGTAGACGATACAGTGGAAATTATCAGGGGCTGATGCAAAGAAAACAGAGGAGTTTCCAGAATTTCTAATGCATCAAAGAGGAGGACCTTTTGGGAAGAATCACCTTGGCTGGGAAGAGGAAAGGAAAGCTGCCATTGCTTCTTGTACACAAATTCGATGTAACTACACAAAGGATGTAGTTACTTTGTCCTCATTTTTACAGAGGGACAAGTGAGAACCTGCAAGGACTTGCAGGAGGCATCTGATTTTCCCCTCCCCCATTATTTCATTTTTCCCTTTCCTGAAATCCACTATTCTCCCCTTTTAACATATAAATCTAATGCCTCTGTGTCTGGCATAATGCCTTCTTTACTAAGTGACAGGGATCCCAAGGCTACATTGTGAGTGGTAAGATTTGTTTCAGTCCTTATATCCCTCAAACATTAGATATACGCTGCTCAAGATCAATGGATGAAGGAGCTTCTAAGGGGTTAAGGAGAAAGGAGAAAGGAAAGGAAAGGAAAGGAAAGGAAAGGAAAGGAAAGGAAAGGAAGGAAACCCACTATAGGATTCCCCCTTTTCCTGCTTTCTTATTTCCTTCCCACCCAACAGTCAACGTCCATGCCCCACTGTCTTCAACTTTCCTTCTTTCTCTCCCAGCAGCCTCTACCTAGGAAATCTATGTAACAGTTGTTTGGTGCCAGACACTGGACCAGGACCACTTACATCATAGGGAACTTTCAAGGATTTGTTGGGTGGCACCTCACTTTCCCCTTTATCCCCCTCCCGACACTATTTCCTCTTTCCCTCCCTCTGGCAACCCCCGTATCCTCTCCCCTTTGGTAGCATAGTGTTTAAGAGTGGCGTAGTGGTTAAGAGCAGCAGACTCTAATCTGGAGAACCAGGTTGGTTTCCCCACTCCTCCACATGAAGCCTGCTGGGTGACCTTGGGTTAGTCAAAGTTCTGTCAGAACTCTCTCAGCCCCACCTACCTCACAAAGGGCAAAAACGCATGGTCACTTTAGCCTCCTTTATTCCCTGTTTCAGCTAGGATTCAGCCAGGATCGAACACATGTGTGTTGCTGAATCCTGGCTGAAACAGGGAATAAAGGAGGCTAAAGCGACCATGTGTTTTCACCCATAGTGTCTGTTGTGAGGATGGGGAGGGAAGGTGATTGTAAGTCACTTTGAGACTCCTTAGAGAAGGTAGAGAAAAGTGGAGTATAAAAACTAACTCTTCTTATACTTCTACCTTTTATCTACCTCTCATCTTTTGCTATATTTATTAATTATTTCATTTACATGCCACCTTTCTCCACAGTGGGGTCCAAAGCAGTTTACATTATTATCTAATGTGAGATAGGTTAGGCTGAAAGTATGTGACTGGTCCAAAATCACCCAGTGAGCTTCCACAGCAAGATGGGGATTTGAGTGTGGGTCTTCCAGACCCTACTCTGAAGCTCTAACCACTATACAACACTTGCTTTCATAGGGCAGCTGCTGTTGAACAGCTAGGCATAGCTGAGTCATGCAAGTCAGGTGGTATCAAGTCCCCCAAAGGTTGATGCCAAGCCTAGGGTTGCTAACCTCCAGGTGGGAGCTGGTGACCTCCTGGAATTACAACTGATTTTCAGATGACAGTGGTCTACCCCCCTGGAGAAAATAGCTGCTCTAGAGGGTGGAGTCTATGGAATTATATCATGCTGAGGCCTCTCCCCTCCCCAAACCCTGCCCTCCTCAAACTGCACTCCAAAATATCCAGGAATTTCCCACCCCTGGAGCTGGCAACCCTAGCCAGGCCTGGCCCCCATGAGTCCTCCCTTAAATACTAAAATAGGCCTGGAAAAGGCATTGCCCCCTCCACCTGACTTTTACTCACAGAACCAAGCCTGGATTCTGTGGTTGCCTAGCAAAGACCACTGAGGGAATTCGTTGCTTAAAACTACAGATGCCCCTTTTATCATTTTGGGTTTTTTAAAAAACCCCAGTGGTTTTTGTGTGTGTGTGTGTGTGGTTTTTTGTTTTTTGTTTTAGATTTCAGATCATTTTTCTGCAAACCTGGGACCTTTGCTGGGTCTTCACTGGATGTGTTTATTATAAGAAGATTTGACATCATTTATGTTATTACATTACCCACAGCTCTTTGTGATTGTTGAATCTTGGTTTTGTCATATTTGAGAACACTTACCTGAGAATTTGAGATGTTCCATGTGCACATATAATTGGTGTTATTACGCATCATTAGTTTACCATATATTGTGGTCAGTCTGTTATTTGTTTTCCTGCCATTACAGTTTAACATAGAGGTGCTTCTTTGTACTTATAGTTGTAGGCTGCATATTGTATTTTATTATTTCTCTATGTATTTATCCATTCATTTTATTTAATTATTACTTTTGAGTGGAGCTTAGCTGCCCTGCCTGGCTCAGAAGGGCATTGTTCGGCGCTCTGCTCCATTTTTGTTTGGTTTTCTTTTTGATGACAACTCTGGTTTTCTGGTTATCTGGGTGTCATTTTTTTTTTTTTTGCTGCACTCCTCAAAGAGCTGTGTCTTTTTATTATTCTTTTCTTTTATTTATTCTCTTTGATCAGCTGAATTGGGTCTCTTTTGTCCTGTCCTAGGATAGCTGCCTTGGCAGGCTTGAGCTCCTTTTTGTGAAGATGTTTGATTAAACACAGAGTGTGGTCATTTTTCACGGAGGTTTGGCACGATTTTGCCTTTGTTTTGGCCTGCTTCAAATTTTTGATTTTTCATGAATGCTTCGAGCTTTAGCAGAAAAACCGTGTCAACTCCACATCTTCTCAAACCTGAGTTGGTTCGTTCTTTGTGGTTGCTACACATTTTTTTCGCTCCATGAAAAACGTTCCTGGGTTTGGACCAATTGTCCCCGCCCATTTCTCCTCCCCTGTGAACGGCGATTGGCTGGGAGAGTTTCAAGCCCAGGGGACAGCCTTCCTCCAAGGCAGGACAGATCTCCCTCCTGCAAATCCAAGCCAAAACTCCCATCACCCTTCTGAAGAGGGGCAGCCAGTTTGCTCTGGGTCTCCCTCCTGCCGGTGCGATCCTGTGTGTGTGTGTTGGGGGGGGGGCATCCTGAGAGCGGCAAATCCAAGCCAAAACTCCCGTCACCCTTCTGAAGAGGGGCAGCCAGTCTGTTCTGGGTCTCCCTTCTCTATCTGGATGGAAATTCCTGGCAATGAATTGCCGGAGCTCTCCAGGGGAGGCACAATGATGACCATCTGTCAAAGTCTGGGAAAGGGGGGTGGTGGCCAAGTACAGGGGGAAGACGGGGAGCATGGTAAATAGAAAAGTTATATAAGGAAACCGGAGGGACTGGTGCTTTTTTTGGCTGGGGCTGTGTCCACAGAGGTGAACTGCACTGGGTAATCCGCTAGGCGGAGTTGGGGCAGAGTTGGGGGCGGGCATAAACCATGAGTTTTTCAGAAGGGGACAGACCAAACCGTTGTAGAATACTGCTTGCTTTGTTCCCATGAAAAACCAAAACTATTTCTGGATTGACGGGGATATAAAAACATGAATTTAAATCACGCCCATGAAAAATAAATTTAAATCGCTTTTTTTTTTTGCTCCGTGGCAAGAGAGCATCAAAATCTTCCGTGAAAAGTGGGCCTGTCTCTTAATTAGCTTTGGTTTTTAGGGAAGGAACAGCTGGGCTATAGGCAGAGACAGAGCCTTCCTCTCTGCTCTATAGTTGCAAGCTGTGTATTGTGTTTTATCTATTTATTTATTCACTTACTTTATTTAACTGTTATTATTTTTAAATGGAGCTTAGCTAGCTGGCTGAGAAGGGTGTTCTCTGAATTTTTACTCCTTTTGGATTTATTCCCTTTCGTGGCTCTATAGTTCCCCTAGGGATACAGGGATTTTTGTTACAAATTGAGCACAAAACGCTGAATTTGATAAACAGTCACCTTTTCTTAATTCAAGCACTAAGGTGATTGAAAAGAATTGGTTATTATTATGGGGAGGAAAAGAAATTGCCCTTTCGAGTAACTTTCAGCACCCCAAAGAAAACAAAGAAGAATGGATATTAGTTCTCCCACTATCTGCTCAAATTATTTTTTATCTTTACTTCCCAATGATAAAGCTCCACTATTAACAGATACAAGTATTACTAATGAGACTAAAATATCTCTTTCCTCAACACCTAAGCCACCAGAAACAGAATTAACCAAAGAACAATAATTAAGGATTTGCTCCAAGGACTTAGAATTTTTGGCTTCCCCAACACTTTTAATAGCTCAGACTGTGAGTAAAATTTCTTAGAAGTTTTACCTAGGGCTGTTGAAAAAATTTTTTGGTATAGTTCGGATTCGGCCGAATTTGGCCCATCTGGATTCAGGATATGCCAATGTCCGAACTCCCCCGCTTTGGGTCCGTGAAATTTGGTGCGAATTCAAAGTTTGGGGAAAAAATTCGGCCGAATAACACCATTAAAAACACAACCGTGCCTTTCCACGGCTCCAGGGGGGGCATTTTTGGGGGTAGAGGTCCCAAACATTCAGAGGAGCTTCAAAGGACCCTTCTTGCAAGACTCCCCAAGTTTTGTAAAGATTGGGTCAGGGGGGGCTGAGATATGGGCTCTGAAAGGGGTTCCCCCACCCTTAATGTGCATCTATGAGCAGAGCTTGCCGCCCACGCACAAAGCTCCCAGCCCTGACAAACAGCTCAGAGCAAGGGCGGGGCAGGTGCTAAGAAGTTTGCAAAGCAACACAACTGCAAAGCAACACTGCAAAGCAACACCCACAACTGCAAAGCAACACCTTTGCAACCATGCAAAGCAACACCTGACACCTGGGAGTTTGCAAACCATGGAAAGGGACAGAGGCAGCTAGCTATGCATAATGAGCAGGAGGGGGTGGAATTTCCCCTTTTGCATTGGACCCGGGACCAGGAAATGCATTCTTTAAGTAACCATTTGAAAACCAGTTTTGAGCAAGCATCAAAATAGTCCTAACCGATCTTATGAATGAGGGAAAACCTGAGGACACACAACTGAAGCCCCCCCCCTCAAACCAGGGAGAGAGAGACTCGAGGGGGCACACACACCCCAGGCAGAACAGGCGAAAGCCCCCTTTGGCTTCCCCCCCACTCACAGAAACTGCTCCCTCCCCACACACACACAGACTCTGCTTCCCCCCCCACACACACACACACAGGAGAAAAATTATAGATTAAGCCCCCAAAGGGGTCTTACTGTGGCTGTCTTCTGATCCATCAGGAGGGGCTGGGAGGACTGGGTAATCCAATATGATTCTATTTAAGCACGGGAGGTTTGCCTTGGATTTGCTGCTCTAGAGATGCATACAGGATAGGGTGATCCATTCATCCCAATAGGGAAAATGGGAAAGCCCATATCTCGGGACCCCCTGACCCAATGTTTACAAAACTAGGGGGGTCTCTTAAGAAGGCTCGTCTGAAGCTCCGCTGAATGTTTGGGGTCTCTACCCCCAAAAATGCGCCCCCTGCAGCCACGGAAAGGAGCGAATGTGCACAAGCACCCCCCCACGAGGATTTCTCTTACTCTCTCTCCCCGGCCGGGCCACGCAGCAACTGATTCCTCCAGTACTCAATCCTGACTGATTGGCCAGAAGAAGACCCAGCTTGGCCACCGATTGGCTGGGGGAGGAGAATGCTGCTTACTGATGGTTATGCTGCTTACTGATGCCCCAAATTTGCCGAATTTATTTGTGAACTCCTGAACTCGCTGAATTCGGCTCCCCCAGTTTCCTGCCATTTTTTAGTTCAGTTCATCCCGAACTAAAAACCGCAGAATCAGGAGAAATTCGGCTGTTTTTCAGTTTGGGCTGAACCGAATCAATAGCCCTAGCTTTACCCATTACTCCAATTTTTTGTGTGTGTATGTAAACAGTCTGGTACCTCAAACTTTGTATTTCCAAAACAGGAGAAACAGGGAGATTTGCATCCTATAAACAATTTACAGAGTCAACCCTCTCATTTATTAAAAGAGAACCAACCCAGAATAGCACATAACCCTGAATTCTCCACCTCATTGATTTTAGTACCAGAAGTTATTGTCCTTGTTATTTATAATTTTTAGGAATAATGGATAGACTGGTCCTCTAAATGAAAGGCAAGGGGACACTTATTTTACATGCTAAGATTCTGTTATGTTAATCTTAAATTTGTTGAAAGGATATATCTCCCAATTCATCATGAGTGTATTTTATTATATTTTAATACCTCATGGATTCCTTCTTTGATTTGGGAAAACATCCATTTCTTCAGTATTTTGGGATTTTTCCCTTTAGATACTTCAAAAACGGGGAAGTCAAACCTCTGCTTTCATCAAATAGATTACCAGCTAATATTAATGAAGGAGCTGCTAAAGAAATTACTAGTTATTCTAAACCCAAAGAAACACTCCTAGCAGAAACCTCTTCTGAGAGGAAAGAGGAGGAGATGCTAATTTATTTGTGTGCAGTGGTCAACCCTTGTGTAGCTGCGAAGATCGCTAAAAAGATTGAGAAAATCCCAACAGCCGCCAAGCAGCCCAAAGAGTTATCACCTCCAGAAACAGGGTGATCTGGTGTTGACCAATGTGGAGGCAGGCCTTTTCTCCTCTTTTTCAACACTTCCAGAAATAGAGCAAAATAATTTAATCCAAAGGTTCTAGTTCCTCCGACAGCAACTGGTTGCTATCCCAAAAAAAAGCTCAGAATTCAAGATGGTACAACTGAGAATGTGTTCTATACTCCTAGACACCCAAGTCCAAATTCCTCTTTAAGAGCTGAACAGCTTCATGTTCTCTTTTCCCTTTAGAACCAAAATTAGTTGTAGTATATGCAGACCAGCTCCAAAAGAGAATGTTTCACTACCGAATAGTGCTCCCAATCAAGACTGACTCAAACCACATAATCTGCATATCCTCTCTTGGAATGTGGTAGGGTGGGCTTCTAAGAGGATCGTTACAGAGGTGCAACATATGCTGAATAAAACAGACACTGTCCTCCTCCAGGAAACTTGGGTGACTGGGGAAATGCTTTTTAGAGGGTTTACGGGGTTCTCTGTTAGGGCTCAAATTAATGTTAAGGGGGCTGCCCCAAGGGGGGGGTTGCATGCTTGATCTCAGGCATGTTTAAGATTGACAGATTTTTTACCTTTGGCTTTGCCAGTTTCGATACATCTAAATTATGATAAGTTGTTAATTATTACTGTTTATTTTCCTCCATCCTCTATAAGTGGGAAATTGAAATTCACGTGGAGCTCCCTATCTGAACAACTGAGTAATCTGTCTTCTAAGTATCCTGAGGCTTTCTTAATCATAACAGGAGATTTTAATGTTCATATTGAAGTGGATGACATGCACTGGCTTCTAGCCAGTGGCAGGTTGGAGGATGATTATACTGACAAGTCCTTATTCCTTTTAAATGATAGATCCACTAGGGATAGTAAGATAAACAAAGCTAGCTTATTTATGTAATCCTTTGTATTAGATAATGAATTGATCATCTTGAATGGCAGGAGAGGAATAGATGCATGTGGTGACTACACCTTTATTTCCTCAAATGGATGTAGTTTAATTGATTATTTTTAAGTCTATTTTAATTTGGTCTCAGTGGTTAGGAGATCATGGGTTGAGCCTTTTTATGAGTGATCATCTACCACTCATTATGACTTTATTAACTAATCCCCAGAGAGCAAGTCTGTCCAAACTGACTCCAAATCAGGAAAATTTCTCTAGAATACCAAGAAAGTGGACTCTTCATCATGGGATGGAGGTTGACACACTACTATCTTCAAACTTATTTATAAGGCTAATTCCAGAAATAGTTAATGCTCCTAACTCACTTATTGCTTTAAAATCATTCGAAGACCTCTTGGAGGCCTTTAAACCACTATTTGAAGGATCCTTGTACCCCTCCCAATTTAAGGGGAAGCACACCTGGTATGACCAGGAATGCCATCAGATAAGGAAGGATATCCAAAGATGTGGCAGGAATTTTAGGTCCTCTGGAAATTATGAGCATTTGAGATTGTTACTCTCAAGTAAAATATAGAAACTTAATAAAACTAAAAAACTGCAGTATATCCAAAAAGAGTGGGACCAAACTTATTGATGCCTCTAGGGAAAAAGACACAAAATGATTTTGGTCCTTGATCTCTAAAGTGAGTCATCAACTCTCAATGGGGAGCTCTAATTCTTCTCAAACATGGGTTCAATCCTTTTCTGAGCTTTTTATGCAATCACATCCAATAACAGTTATGGTATCGATGCTCGCCTGCTTTGGCTCATTTGTTTGTTATATGAAACATCTGAAACATGAGTACGAATCAACAAGCAGGGACTGTTGTCTGACCCATTTAAATTGCACAGAGGGGTTAGGCAAGGATGCGTTTTGGCGCTTTCCCTGTTTAATCTCCCTGATAGGTTTAAGCTGCCAAACTCGCACTCGCCTGTGCTAGCAAACTCCTATTTCTACTCTTATGTACATAGACTTTACCTTGTTAACAGCTTGCTCCATGGTTGGATTGTATTATCTATTGAAAGCATTTGGAGATTATTGTAGCAACGAGGGTTTAGCCATCAATTATGATAAGTCTAAAATAGTAGTATTGGCTAAAAAAAAAAAAAAAAAATCTGACCTACCTCCTAAGCTTGGCGTCTAAATGGTAATAAATTGCAGCAAACAAATAGCTACAACTATTTAGGTAGGAAATTTCAATTTAATCTAACTTGGAGTTATCATCTAAGCCCTATGAAAGAAAAGGTCTTAAGATCGTCTAAAGTAAATCAGCATGTTTTTCTTTTCTAGAGGCGGACAATATATTCCTTCTGGTATTATGCTCTTTGAAGCAAAAATAGTTACCCAGCTTCTTTATGGTATTCCTTTGTGGGCCATTTTAGTAGACGAGCATGTTGATACTATTCTGCATAGGTTTCTAAGAAAGTTACTGGGTGCTCCTTACTGTGTGGCAGGGAATGCTGTTAGGCCAAGCTGGGGATTCGTTCCCTGGAGGCAAAAGCGTGGGCTTTTATTTTCATCTGTCAATTAAAATTTCTCTTTAGTCTTCCTGAGGGTAGCCTTCTAGGTTTCTTATCCAAAGACTCATATCTAAATCCCTGGTTTGGGTATGTAGATACTAAACCTCAGAGGCTAGGACTGGAAAATACCCTTTTGTCAACTATGTCTTTTCTACAGCCTACTCTCTAGTGGGGAAAAAAAATTGTTCCAGTGGGACCTAAACAGCACTACTCTCTGTGCTGTGTATGCTCTCCTGCTTTTTTAGGTTTACTTATTCAAATTCGTGTTGTCCGTATATTGATTTCTTAACCATACCAGCTTACAGCTTTCTTTTTTGTAAGATTCAATGTATTACCCACAGCCATTTTGAGTGGGCGCTATTCTAAAAAGCCCTACTCCGAGCATTTATGTGGATGAGGAACTACTTCTATCAAAACCATGGAGCATGTCTTATTTTATTGTAGAAAATATAAGCACTTAAGAACACCACTGATCAATCCATTAATTCCTGATCTAGACATGCCTGTAGCTAATAAGCTACCATTTCTGCTGGGTGGTTGTTATCCAGCTATCACAGTTCCAGTATAGTGAAATTCATTTTGGGTTGATTTGAATTTAAGAGACTCGGCGATAATTTAAAGAACATATATACAATTAAATAAATTATATAAAATGACATAATTTTAAAAATTCTGCCCAGCAGTTCAGTGTGGTTAGCTTACAGCCTATTGGCTAGGAGCTGTACCATTAAAGGAAGGAAAAACAAAAAGGAATCTTTTGCCACCATAAAAAATAATATCACCATCTGGGAAATCAGTTAACATGCCTCCTCTCCAAGAAGAATATGATCGTCTTTGCATGTCTCCTCACTTTTCCTTCCCCATTAAGCAACTTTATGTTCTTGTGAGCTTGGTTTTTTTTGGGGGGGGGTGAGTAACAATATTTTAAACTATTTTTCAGTTGAGTACTTTTTGAGAGTGACTGAGGTATTCCTTCATTCAGTAGGACTTATTCCCAGATAATTTGTGTCTTATCTGCATTTAACTTGTAGCACTCTGGCTCGGTCCCTTTGCTGGGAAGTCTTTTTGATTCTGCCTGCTTATTTATTTATTTTTTTGCACCGTATCATATTGCAATCTGTGATGTGTAGATCAGCACAATGTAAAATTTAATCAAATCTATTTTTTAAAAAAATCCTGCTCTTTTCTTTTATTGTTTGTTATCTAATGAATAACAATTATTCTTTTCCTGATATCAGGAAGCCAAGTGATTTGTTTTGTTATGATTTTTGGTTTGAATCTGAGTCATATGGAGGTGCCTAGATGAAATCTTGGTCCAGGGCCCCTGGTGGCTCTTAATGGCCCTGGACAAACCAGGATCCAGACTCACTGTGCATGGTGATTGATATTGAAACCTTTTGAAGAGGTTGACAAAAGTTACTGATATCTTTCCCCTTGAGAAAGTCTCATGAAAAATAAGGGATTCTACAAATTTTACTTTTTTATTTTCATTAAATAAAAAGTGCACACACTTAAGAGGTATGGTGGGCTGTATTCAGCTGCATAATTTTTTAAGAATGCAAGTGCCCTTACATCTGCAATTTCCACCAATTCCCACTGCTCATTGTAGTCTACTTCTTCCCACCCCTGCTGAAATTTTGTTCCTGTATTCATTGAACCATGAGGAACAGCATAGTGGGAGTCTGCATTGGGAGGAGGAAAGTAATTGCCAGCCCATGTTAAGAAAACTTAAATGGCCTTAAAACTTTGAAATGTTATTGGATACAGCCAGCTACTTTCTGAGGTGTGGATTACAAATCCAATCATTAGTATTTGAATGGGAAAAGACCTAGTAAATTATGCCACTTATGTGGAGGAGTGAGGAATCAAACCTGGTTCTCCAGATGAGAGTCCGCCACTCTTAACCACTTCACCATGCTGGCTCTTAGGCTAACCCCTTACATTTAGAATCTGAAACCAGGACCTTCTGACTCTAAATTAATATATATTCTTGCATGGTAGATAGTGATTCTACAATCTCATCACTCAAAGTTTCTTGCAAATTATATGATATCAGCTACTTTACAAAGAGCTTTTGATTATACAGAATACGAGTGGACTTGGGACATGATGACCTTTAGCCTGTTTTATGTCTAATAAGGTTAAAAATGTAAAGGTCTCCTGTGCAAGCACCAGGTCATTCCTGACCCATGGGGTGACGTCACATCCCGACGTTTTCTAGGCAGACTTTGTTTACGGGGTGGTTTGCTGGTGCCTAGGGCTGTCAATTCGGTTTGGCCCGAACTGAAAATTAACCAAATTTCCCCTGATTCGGTGCTTTTCTGTTCGGACGGATCCGAACTCAAAACTGGCGGGCAACCGGGGGGCCAAATTCAGCGAGTTCGGGAGTTCGCGAATAAATTCGGCAAATTCGGCCGTCAGTAAGCAGCATAACCGTCAGTAAGCAGCATTCTCCTCCCCCGGCCAATCGGTGGCCAAGCTGGGTCTTCTTCTGGCCAATCAGTCAGGATTGAGTACTGGAGGAATCAGCTGATGTGCGGCCCGGCCAGGGAGAGAGCGAGCGAAATCCTCGTGTGTGTGTGTGGGGTGCTTGTGCACATTCGCTCCTTTCTGTGGCTGCAGGGGGCGCATTTTTTGGGGTACAGACACAAAACTTTCACTGGAACTTCAGATGAAGCTTCTTAAGGTACCCCCCAAGTTTTGTAAACATTGGGTCAGGGGGTCCCGAGATATGGGCTCCCCCCTTTTTCTTTCCATGGCTGCAGGGGGCGCATTTTTGGGGGTACAGATCCCAAACTTTGAGCGGAGTTTCAGACCAGTGTTCTTAAGATACCCCCCAAGTTTTGTAAACATTGGGTCAGGGGGTCTCGAGATATGGGCTCTCCCCCTTTTCCCTCTCCCCTTTTCCATTTATGTGGCTGCAGGGGGCGCTTTTTTGGGGATATAGCCCCCAAACTTTTAGCATAGCTTCAGTGAATTATTCTTAAGATACTACCCAAGTTTTGTAAAGATGGGTTCAGTGGGGGCAGAAATATCGCCTCCCTCCCTTTTCTCTTTCCATGGCTGCAGGGGGCGCATTTTTGGGGGTGCAGATCCCAAACTTTGAGCGGAGTTTCAGACCAGTGTTCTTAAGATACCCCCCAAGTTTTGTGAACATTGGGTCAGGGGGTCCCGAGATATGGGCTTTCCCCTTTCCCCTTTTCCCTATTGGGATGAATGGAGCAGTCGATCCTGTGTGCATCTCCTCTCCAGAGCAAAACGTTCCGTGCCTAATTGGAATCATCTTGGATTACAGCCCCTCTTGATGGAACAGAAGACAGCCACAGTAAGACCCCTTTGGGGGCTTTAATCTATAATTTTTCTCCTGTGTATGTGTGTGTGTGTGGGGGGGGAAGCAGAGTCTGTGTGTGTGTGGGGAGGGAGCAGTTTCTGTGGGTGGGGGGGGAGCCAAAGGGGGCTTTCGTCGGTTCTGCCTGGCGTGTGTGTTCCCCCTCGAGTCTCTCGCTCCCTGGTTTGAGGGGGGAGGTTTCAGTTGTGTGTTGCAAAGGTGTTGTTTAACAAGGTTGTGTTTGCAGTTGTTTTGCTAATTTCTCCGCTGTTGTCGGGGCTGGGAGCTTTGTGCGTGGGCGGCAAGCTCTGCTGAGAGATGCACATTAAGGGTGGGGGGACCCCTTTCAGGGCCCATATCTCAGCCCCCCCTGACCCAATCTTTACAAAACTTGGGGAGTCTTTCAATAAACGTCCTTTGAAGCTCTGCCAAAAGTTTGGGACCTCTAAGCCCAAAAATGCCTCCCCCAGAGCCGCGGAAAGGCGCGGTTGTGTTTTTAATGGCTTTATTCAGCCGAATTTGTTTCCAAACTTTGAATTCCCGCCGAATTGAACGGATCCGAAGTGGGGGAGTTCGGACTTCGGCACGTACCGAACCCACAAGGGCCAAATTCGGCCGAATCTGAACTGTACCGAATTTTTTTTTGACAGCCCTACTGGTGCCTTCCCCTGTCATCTTCCCTTTACCCCCAGCAAGCTGGGTACTCGTTTTACCGACCTCGGAAGGATGGAAGGCTGAGTTAACCTTGAGCCAGCTACCTGAAACCAACTTCTGTTGGGATCGAACAATAAGGTTACTCTCAGCTTAAAAACCTGGATCACTATGTGCAACAGAATGGTTAAATGAAAACTTCAAATTGATGCTCACAATCTATATATTGCTTCTAGCAAAAGAGAGAGGGAGAGGGAGAGAGAGACCGCTAAGAACTATGGAAATTACTGGAGTGTTTCCCTTTCTTTTAAAAGCCTGCAGCAGGTGAAGTAGGAGTTGGCAGAAGCCTGGATATCTAGGTAAGGGAGGGAAAGTTTAATGGTAACTATGAAATTAAAAAGTACAGCCTTCCTGGAGGCTCAGATATTCTGTCAAGCAGTCTAATTTTCTCATTTCCATCCTTCCTTCATTTCCTAAGAGTGCACATTCCATTCAACAATTTATGGGTCACGTTTCTGAGACTGTAATCAGATGACCATTGGCATTACAGTAGTTGATTCAAAATGTAATGGATAGTAATATCCACAGAAAGTTGATAATAATTTCCAGTAATTCATGTATTCATTTCACATAGGGTTGCCACCTCCGGGTTGGGAAATACCTGGAGATTTTGAGGGTGGACCCTGAGGAGGGCAGGGTTTGGAGAGGGGATGGACTTCAATGCCCAATAGAGTCCAATTGCCAAAGCGGCCATTTTCTCCAGGTGAACTGATCTCTATCAGCTGGAGATCACTTGTAATAGCGGAATATCTCAAACCACCACCTGGAGGCTGGCAACCCTGATTTCATATAAACTGTCTTGACCTCCAAAAGGATTTAGTTATACTGTAGTAATTCACTCATTATTCTCAAGCTTTTCCCAAACAGTTCACACAAGATCAGATCTTATCATTAACAGTAGGTCAACATCATGTGCCTTCAGTAACCAACTAAGCTTAGTGAGTTCCCTCCACTGGAAAAATAGGGAAGTGGAAGCAACACATGGCTTATCAGGAGATCAAACGCTAGAGCTGACTGTCCCTCCCACCCAGCAGCAGATGCTACCAAAACTTAAAATTTCAGCCAACAGCCATGTGGTTGATGGTCATCAGCAAAATTCAAGGTTCGTCTTATACTATAGTAGATTCACAGCACCTCAGCATCTTTTTGGCTGAATAGGCAAGGGACCAAAGTATTATAGCTACTGAAGTAATATGTGAAAGCATAATAATCAGAAATTACATTTGACCTTCCAGAGAATATGCCTTTTCTTTGCCAAAGGAGACCCACACAGTTGTAAATGCTAACATGGCCAACCTGAGCCATCTTTGTCAAAATAGAACTGACTACAAGCAAACATGGTTAAGGTTAAGCATAATGTTGCCTTTTGCTCTTTGGGGACAAAAATCAAAGCACAGCTGCTGTAATTGTTTTATCTTGTATCATATTTCCTTCGCCAGTGCAACAGATTATCCCAATACACAGTAGCATCTGACAATTTAAAGACAACACTAGCTTCCATTTTTGGAGCAAAATCTTATTAAATTTTAATTTCTTAAAAAAAATAGACGTGCCCATTAATGATGCAATTAAGGACCTGTTATTTTATTTCTGTGCTTATCACTTTGCCCTTACATTGATACTCTATAGATAAAAATGCTGATTTGAGTGCCTAAAAGCAAGCTTGATGGTGTTCACTATAAATAGAACACTAAATAGAGCTTTCCTTCGCTTTTCATTGATTTTTAAAACCAGAAGACACAAAGGAATAGACTATAACAATCTTTGGGTTTCACAGGAAGGAGCAGGTTACATGCTAGTCTTCAAAGTGCTCTGCAGGTATAAACCCCATTAAATCCCATTTGTTGATTGTAAATGTTGGAGACACCATAAAAAAAGGTGTTCTTGGTCTTATGCTAGGTTGTGCATGCTTCTGCTTGCCTATCCTAAATGCACCATCACAAATGCTTAATGACTCTTTATTGGAAATCTATTTGTTTACTTGACTTCAATGGACTTACAGCCAAATTGGATGTTATGAATAAATATTATTATTTATTTTATTAGTTTTATTTTATTAGTTTTATTGTGTTTATCAATTGTTATTATGTGTATGCTGTAGACTTTGTTGGAAGATAGGACTCATAAAATTGGGGCAAATGTACTCTTTTAATTATTATTACCAATGGAGTGACTCAATAAAGGAAGCCATGGCCCTCAGTATGCAAGACCTGAGTAAAGCTGTTAAAACAAAAGGCTGTTTTAGAGGTCATTAATTCATAGGGTTGCCATAAGTTGGAAGCAACTTGACAGCACTTAACACACACGCACATACACACACCCAACTTTCCATGAACAACTGCTGGCTCTGTCCTTCTAGAAGTAAGTACATCATTGTTATACTGTTCCAAGATAAAGGATCACTTTCACAGAAGGAATAAGAACACACGTATATACACATAAGGGTCAGGGAACAACTAGTGGATGTTCCAGAGGGAGGACAGACAGGTGCCCGAGATGGTATCTTACATAATAGGTAGGTCCTTTAAAGCCCAGCCCCAGGCTAAGGCCTATCTGGCCTGAGGGGGCCTGGTTTGCATCTGGATATCAGTGTCATGCCTAAGCCCTTGCCTATCCAGCTGATTGTCAGGGTGAGCAATGGTGGCCAGCACCAGGAGTCATCCATAGGCTCAGCCCTTTAAACCTCCCAGCTAGGGTTGCCAGGTTCCTCTTTGCCACCGGCGGGAGGTTCTAGGGGAAGAGCCTGAGGAGGGTGGGGTTTGGGGAGGGACTTCAATGCTATAGAGTCCAATGACCAAAGCGGCCATTTTCTCCAGGTGAACTGATCAGCTGGAGATCAGTTGTAATAGCAGGAGATCTCCAGCTAGTACGTGAAGGTTGGAGAAAAGAACCAGTACATCCCACTATATTCAACAATTCATTAATAACAACGTGCAAACAATGAAACAAACACAATTAAGTGAAAAAATAGTGAACACAATATATACAAAGGTCAGAAATACAAATACAAATATTTACAATATTGATAACACAAGCATACTAGCAGTCTCCAAATAGCAAGGCAACAGTCTAAATCCAAGGCAGGAAAAGGATTCTTCAAGTCCAACCATGGACAATAATTTCAAAGTAGATGGCACAAAGTCCAGAAAAGGAGGAAGTAGGTGGCACAAAGTCCAGAAAAGGAGGAAACGCTATTCCGAATACTCTGTAGCGCTTTCACCAAAGCATAACTTCATCAGCCTATAAAATTCATATAAATATTATAACACTCCTATAACAATTTGCCTTATAAATTTACTGAAAAACAATAGTACAATGATAGTACAATAATAGCTTACCTCAGTTATGTTAGAAGCATACAAATTTGTAGTCTTAATAGTCTTATTGGTCAATCATGTACAAAATCAATTCAAACAGTTAATCTTTTTATAATTATTTTAACTTTTGCAGTTTTTAATATTTTAATATAAGTTGTTTTAAGCTCCCACAAAAAGTTGGGCTGCTAATCTTTCAATATCATAGTTAAGCTGTAGCAAGCAGCGTTAAATACTTGACTTAAATACATACATATAGAACAAGTTGGGTCACATGATGTTAAGCAAGGACTAATCAAAGAGGATTTAAAGGTACAGTACACATGCAGTAAACTTCAAAATTAGACTTATAAAAAACAAGACAAATCAAATTCATTATTCAAGCCATTGGGAGCTAGAGTATTAAAGAGATGGATGAAATGCATTTCATTCTGAAGCAACACCTTCTGTACATCTCTACAATCATGTGGGTGATCTCTGTAAACCCATAGCACAAAAAATTGCATGTCGTTTTCAGAATGTTTTTGTTCAACAAAATGGCTTGTTAAGGGGGCATCAAAATTACGGGCCCGCAATCTTGATCTATGTTCCCCTATACGTAGTCTAATCTGGCGAACAGTACTACTGATATAGAGTTTTGCACATTTGCAAGTAACCGCGTATATAACCCGGCTCATGGCACAGTTGGTGGGGGTGGGGAAGGTAATTGCCTGTCAGAAGCCCAGGAAGTGCCAGCCCCTGGGGCAGGGTTTTAAAGAAAAGATGGGTGAACAGCCTATGGAAGGTCAGTCCCAGGTAGAAGCATGGGGCCTGTTAGACAGGCAGAGGTGTTTGTTTACCTTGGCATTCTTTTCCCCCATAACTTAAATTGGAATGCCCATCAAAAAGCAGTGTCCAACAAAATTAAACTTGGGGTTGGTGCTATTGTCAACTTTTTTCACACCAAAGGTGGCAAATATATTCCAGGGGCTATTCAGGTTTTTAATCTGAAAATTACCCCAATTATCCTCTTTGGTGTTGCCATCTGGATAACAGTCATCAATGAATCTATAGATCGTCCACTGCTTCAGTTCTTACGAAAACTCCTAAATGCCCCTCGATATGTTGCTGGCGTTACTGTTCGTTCCGAGTTTGGCCAAATGTCACTTGAAGCTAGGGCGTGGTTGGCCGCCTTTAAACTATACCTTAAACTGTGCTTTAGCACTGAGGGGTTCCTAGCTTCTCTGAAGCATGACCCTTTTAAATCCTCATGGCAAAAAATCTTAGATGAGAAACTGTTGTTGTTGGGCTTCTCGCAGGATATGTTATTAGATCTTGGGAAAACTGAAGTTTTACCAAAATTAAAAAGTGCATTACTTTTCGTGCTCGTCGAGTCTGTTCATCCCAGTTCTTTGGAATACCCCCTCCACGTGGTGTGCCTGCCTATACATATTATCTGACAACTCCTCCTCTTTGTAGAGCTTTTTGCTTGGCTAGATTGAATGCTAACCCTTCTATGGTAATGCAGGGAAGAATTCTGAATATACCATACTCAGACAGGATCTGCCCTTGCTCTTCTGGCTCTATTGACTCATTAGCCCATGCCCTTTTGGAATGCCGCTTTATATCGCATTATATTTTCCCCCTTTTAACATACAAATCCAATGCCTCTGTGACTGACATGCCTTTTTTACTAAGCGATAGGGACCCCAAGGCTACATTGTCAGTGGCAAGATTTGTTTCAGTCCTTATATCCCTCCAACACTAGATATATGCTGCTCAAGATCAATTGATCAAGGAGCTTCTAAGGGATAAAAGGTAAAGGTTAGACAGCCAGACTGGGTTGAAAAGACTGGAGCAGGAGGCCAGTGAGAAAGTCTTAGCCTGAGCAAGAAAAACCAGGACTGGGAAGGGAAGTGTTCGGGTACAGCCTAACCTGCTTCTTCCCGACGCTGAGGCCTACAGAGGGTAGGCAATGGATGCCATCATCTCACAATAAGCTATTTTTGATATGTATTTTGGGTTTGAGCAAAAGTAAGCCAGCTTGTAAGCCAGTGTGGTGTAGTGGTTAAGAGCGGTGGAGTCTGATCTGGAGAACGGGGTTTGATTCCCCACTCCTCCACATGAGCGGCGGAGGCTAATCTGGTGAACTGGATTTGTTTCCTCGCTCCTACACACGAAGCCAGCTGGGTGACCTTGGGTAAGTCATACTCTCTCAGCCTCACCTACCTCACAGAGTGTCTGTTGTGGGGAGGGGAGGGAAAGGTGATTGTAAGCCAGTTTGATTCTACCTTAAGTGGTAGAGAAAGTCAGCATATACAAACTAACTCTTCTTCTTCTTCTTCGGCTCTTTAAAGTCATGCTGATTTCAAGTACCATTTCGTGATAAACTGGTATAAGAGTAACAACAAAAAATAATACAGCTTTCCAAAGATTAGTCTGTATCAAATGGATTTCCTTCCATGGTCTGACTACTGCCATATCTCCTGCATTACCAGTGCCATCCTAAGCAGAGGTACCTTTCTAAGCTCACTGACTTCTATGGACTTATAAGGGTCTAACTCCACTTTTGATTGCACTGCAAAAATCAGCAAAGATAGATGGATAGATGGATTTTTGCTGCTTTGATGAAAGGTTTTCTGCTGCAGCTGTGGACATGTTTTTTTTTTTTAATTTACTACATTTGTAATAGTATCATAGCCTATATATTTTTAATCTCTTGAGATCTAGAGAATTTTTTTTAAACTGCCAAAATATGCAAAAAAATGTTGGCTGATATAAATGTACTCACTTGCTTGGGTGAATATATGTTAAATCCATCAACCTATGTGATCGAACTCCTAATTGGGCACTAACTGCTTGGTCAGGTTTGCATGAAATCTAATTTGTTAATCATCCCAAGGCAATAGGAGCATGAAATAAACAATTTATGTAAGTTTCACATCTTTTGATGGGGAAAGGCATCTTTCACTTCCTTGCCATATAGATTTTGGCAAGTGGCATGGAAAAATATGTGTAAGGATGAGGGTTATGTCAAAACTGCTCTCAGTAATGCATACCATTTTCATTCACTGGCCATTTATGCATGACTGTTTCCTTGTGGTCACCCCACCGACTACTTCAGGGCTTTGCCTTGATTATGCATGAATTTTGCCTGGCTCTCCCCTCTCATTTCTGTGCATTTTGCCCATGTTTTCTAGATTCATATTTAGCTAGCATCCGGAAAACTCAGGCAAAATACAGGGAAACGCGTCAGGAGAGCAAGGCAACCTTTGACAGTCATAAAATGCATGCATAATCAAGGCAAAGCCCCAAAGTTGTCAGCGGGATGACTGCAAGGAAACAGCCATGCATAAATGCCCACTGTCTTGGGCTAGTTAGCACCAAAGTGTAACTAACTATAGCCAGAGTCTTTGTGTACACTAGAGGCTTACAAGAGCTTAGGGAGCAATATTAAACAGGTCTGCTCAGAATCAAGAATCATTTTATTTAATGGGGCTTTACTCCCAAGAAATTGTTCTTGGGATTGCACCCTATGACACTTTTGCCAGTATCAATAGCAAAAATTACTTAAAGGCTAGTGGACCTTTCCTCTTCTACCTGCTGAAAGATTGTTGCATAATGATGCGATGGGAGCTTACAAATATTGGCGAAATTTCTTGGTAGGCTCATTGGTGTGAAAGTACATGTGAGTTTTATTTTCTCTGATTTAAATAGGGATGGTTTTGAACGACTAATCCTATTGTTTTGACTTGCAGATTTCTGTTTCCATTGTGCTTTTTTTCTTCATTTTTGTACCATTTTCTGTTTTCGTGCACTGAATTTTTGCCATAAATTGTATTTCATATTTTTCAACATTCTTAGTGTATCACAGGTTTTTCCCGCCATTATATATGATCTACCTCAATCTAGCTATACTCATAAACACATACACACATCAGGCAAGAAAGAGAGAGGACACCAGTTAAGTAGACACTGAAAAAGACAATGATTCAATTTTCTCTCCCATCCCCCCAAAACACATTGTATTTACCAAACCCATTTCAGACAGCAACACTCACATCTGCTCAGACAGACTCCACTTGGTTTCAGGGCAGTCCCCTGAATTGCTAGATCCTCTTCTTATCCCAGTGACTTGGATGAGTTTGTTAGAGCCTGAGGGTGTGGACTAGGTTTTTGCAGCTGTTCATCCAACCTACTTATGCTTTAGAGAAAACTGGCTGATTGAGAAAGCTGGTAGTTCTAAGGCCCTGAAAAAGCCATTATAGAATCTTTAGACACATAAGACCTAAGGCAGAGACAGGATAAAGACTGCAAAAGCCTTATGAAAGGTTTTGAGAAGGTGGGTAGGGAGATCTTTCTTTAATAATAATTATCTAATAATAATTCTAAAATTCAGAATTATCTGATGAAATTGCTCTTCAGCAGATTCTTTATGAAGGAAAGGAAAGACTATTTCATCATGCAACTGATGGTTAATTTATAGAAATTATTGCTATGGGACATGATAGATCACTAACAATGGATTTAAACCAAGGTTAAACAAAACATAGGCAAGGTTAAACAAAACATGTTATCTCTTTCAGAGATAGCACTTGCTGAATTCCATATACTTCTTGTAGGCTTTGCAGAGACTTCTGGCTAGCTGTTGGGTTAGTTCCTGCCAGATTCTTCTTTCAATCTCACCCTATTCCTCTCCTTACTACAGGCTCCATTCCACATGGCTTTTGTACATGCAGGTCCCCATAATCAACACTTTAGCTTTTTTAATGGTCAGTAGGTCACTCTTTCATTTTTCATCAGTAGAAAAGCTGGTTGGATCCTAACATTGTTTTAAATATGAAGGATGCTGACCTTTGAGACTCTGAAATTCTTCTGAAAATGAAATTAGACAGCAAATGTAACTTCTTTACAGTCTCAAGCCAAAAGATCTATCTTCACCACATAATAAACCATGTGTAAGAAGAGTCAAGGAGGAGCCCCATGGCACAGAGTGGTAAGCTGCAGTACTGCAGTCCAAGCTCTGCTCCCAACTGGAGTTTGAGCCCAACAGAAGTTGGTTTCAGGTAGCTGGCTCAAGGTTGACTCAGCCTTCCATCCTTCCGAGGTCGGTAAAATGAGTACCCAGCTTGCTGGGGGAAAAGGGAAGATGACTGGGGAAGGCACTGGCAAACCACCCCATAAACAAAGTCTGCCTCGTAAACGTCGGGATGTGACATCACCCCATGGGTCAGGAATGACCCGGTGCTTGCACAGGGGACCTTTACTTTACTAAGAAGAATCAAACCAGTGACTCCAGACTGTTGTGCCTGTTGCCAGTATGGTGGCTTGCCAGAAGAGGGAGCTGCTGGCCAGCCCTGAACTGCAATGTCCAGCTCAGTAGTTTTTAGGTGATACAAGCGGGTGAGAAAGTTTTTATCAGGCCCTACAAAGTCTCAGCCTCTAGTCTAGCTCCTCAGTTCGGAGCTCATCATTTGCTTCCATCATTTGCTCATCTGGTTCCCCCTTTCCTGCTCAGTGCTTGTTTTGCCTACAGAGCATCAACACGAAACATTTTAGCAGATCATGAAGCTGAGGTGTGTCAGTGAGCTGACAACTGAAAGGGGCACTCTAGTTTGTTTGTTTGTTTGTTTGTTTGTTTGTTTTTGTTCTTGGGTAGCCTGTATCAGAACATTCCCTGCAGAGATGCCTTTTGCAATCACAGTCATGGCATTCTGTAAATCTCTACAGTCCTGGATTATTGCTGTCCATGCTACAGTAGTATCCAACAGAAACAACTCAGACTCACAAGGGAGATTCCTAGGCAATAGGGTTGCCAGGTCCCTCTTCACCACTAGCAGGAGGTTTTTGGGGCAGAGCCTGAGGAAGGCAGGGTTTGGGGAGGGGATGGACTTCAATCCCATCGAGTCCAATGGCCAAAGAGGCCAATTTCTTCAGGTGAACTGATCTCTATCGGCTGGAGATCAGTTGTAATAGCAGGAGATCTCTGGCTAGTACCTGGAGGTTGGCAACCCAACTAGTCAAGCTTTCCCTTCTCTGCCTATATCTAAGTGGCTGGTTCTTGTGAAAAAAGAAATAAATATATTTAGTACAAATTCTGGAATTTTGACAGATTATGACAATGGCTGTTAACAAAAAAGAAGGTACAATATTGCATATTTTATTTAAAAAGCCATATCAAAGGACCACAGCAGTTCTCCACTGAAGTAGTCATCAATGCCACAAGGCACTTTGCCAATGAATTTAGCAGTCTGGCAGATTTTTTCAATGATCCAGCAAGTATTTGTTGAACTGTTTGTACCATCTGTTTCTCAGGTTCAGTCAAGGGCAGAAGGGTAAGCATTTGAGGACACCAGTTATAAACCTACATTGTACAATGAAATATTCCTTCTGAATGGCACAGTTCATACAGATAAATGAGGCTAGAACAACCACTTCTAAGAAGTACATTGTGCTTAAATAAGGTCCCAGGTAACCTTCAGCCAGTGCTAGAAAGACAATGGAGCATAAGTTAAAATTAAACTATTTTCCATAGTTGAAGAGATTATCAAAGGAACTTTCTCGGTCTTAAATCGTTTAGAAAAATCCGAGATCTTCTGAATCTTAGTAGAGGACACCATATTTACAACAAAGTGTTCAACTATGTTTTCCATTCAAGAGCACAGAATAATATTTGCCTACTCTGATCAAACAATGTAGCACTAATTTAGAATATGTTCTAACTCTCTTACTTAAATAATGTAAGAAAGTTAAGCAATTTTGATTTCTGTTTCCCTATGCTTAAAAAAATCTTTTATGTTACAAGCTAGACCTCCCACTATCCCAGTCACCAGCCAATCTACCTTTATCTGTCCCTCCTTTGCTCCCCTAGCAGCCTCTTCCTAGTGTAGCGGAAACGGGGAAACCGGGGAAAACTGCATGCTTCAGGCTCAGGGTTGCCAACTTCCAGATAGTGGGGTAAGAAGGACTCACAAAAACTGTAAAGTTGGCTTGCAATAAAGAACAGCAGTAGGCTCAGCGTTCTAATAACAAATAAGAACACAATTCAGGTAGAAATCTGAATCAACAAGATATATTCAAACAGCACTCCTAAGGAGCCAATATCACTAAGCAAGAAGGATACAAAATTACAATATTACTGAATAACTCCATGAGAGAAGCAGCCTGTCTGGGGAGCATATGAGCTATTGCTGATTATAGATTCAAAATTCAAGCTTGTTTGGCTGAAGAAGCCACTTTTACGTGGTGAAAGCGCTGTGAATACCTGGGATGGCATCTCCTTGATCACCTATGCCTGATACTACCTAGCAATCTGTGACAAGACAAGTCATTTGTGTTTTGGAGTGAGCAATTCCACTCCTTAACAACTTTCTTGAGCTTCTGTTGGCTGTCAGCTGTTTCTGATGCTTGTTCGCCTTTTGTATTCATTGTAATATTGTAATTTTGTATCCTTCTTGCTTAGCGATATTGGCTCCTTAGGAGTGCTGTTTGAATATATCTTGTTGATTCAGATTTCTACCTGAATTGTGTTCTTATTAGTTATTAGAACGCTGAGCCTACTGCTGTTCTTTATTGCAAACTTCCAGGTAGCTGCTGGAGATCTGCTATTATAACTGATCTCCAACCGATAGAGATCAGTTCACCTGGAGAAAATGGCTGCTTTGGCAATTGGACGCTATAGCATTGAAGTCCCTCCCCCTACCAAACCCCACCTTCATCAGGCTCCACCCCAAAAATCTCCTGCCAGTGGCAAAGAGAGACCTGGCAACCCTGTTCAAGCTTCAAGGCTGAGCTAGGCCTAGTTGCACAGTGGGAACCTGCAAGAACTTTCAATTTTAATTTTTCCTCTGCCAGTAGTAGGGTTACCAACCTTCAGGTACTAGCTGAAGATCTCCTGCTATTACAACTGACCCCCTGTTGATAGAGATCAGTTCGCCTGGAGAAAATGGCTGCTTCGGCAATTGGACTCTATGGCATTGAAGTCCCTCCACTCCTCAAACCTCACCCTCCTCAGGCTCTGCCTAAAAAACCTCCCGCCGGTGGCAAAGAGGGACCTGGCAACCCTAGCCAGTAGGGTTGCAAGGTCTACCCTCTTGATCGGCAGAAGAACTTTCGGCTTCACCCCTGGAAGCGCTGCATGGCCGCAGCCGCTTTATCACTCAGAGGTTGGAGTGCTAAAGTAGCTACAGCTATGTGGCACTTCCTGGGGTAAACCCAGAAGTGAAGTCATCACATGCACACAGCTGTGTGCGCACACAATTACTGCTCCAGAGCAGCTGGGTGGATTGGCGGGCAATTGCCCACCTGGCAACCCTATTTGCCAGTGTGTGGAGCAGCAGTGGAGAATAGGAATTTGGGGTTGGGGGTTGCACTGCCCCAACCAGGGGCTTGGCAGCCCTATTAGATGTGTATTCAGAAAGACCAGTAGCAAGTTCAGTTAACATAACAATCCGACTAAAGTCCACTCAGTGGTGCTTACTCCCAAGTTGCTGATTTCCAGGCATTTTTCCAATTTATTATGAAGAGTACTATGCATGAGGGTGGCCAATGGGTTAGTTTTCCACCAATGTGACTGGGTTTTCTGTCTTCTGTCTGGCTGACAATGAGTGTTCTCCCTTAAAATGGAGGGAATATCATGGAACTCAATTTTAAAAAGCTGTGCTTTTCAAGAGCTGGCAATCAACTGTGGGCTGGACTCAAAGTCTGAAACTGCAGCTATTTTGAGAGGGAAAATGGTTGTTGTGACTATTATTCTGGGCATTTGCACTTAGAAAAGAGACTGTTAATTATGTATAGGGTGCCTTAATATTCCAGTTTGGGTAATGTATGTGACTTTATCAGACCTTTTATTACTTTCAGTATTGCCTTTAACTTCCTGATCAAGGTTATCTATTGATTATGTATTAACTATATTATGAAAAATGTGGCATTAATTACTGATGTGATTTATTAAATAAAGGAGCCCAGTATACCCCGGGGGTGGGGGCAAATGTGAACACATCAAACTCCAGCTGGTTTGTGGCTCTTATCTTTGTCTGAGGACCAATATCTCATTCCAAGATGGCTGCAATTTATGAATGGCTTTAGCTTCTACCAGTCTTGTATTTCCAGTTTCCATGTCTACGAAATTGTAATTGGTACGGTGCCCAATCCCAGAGGCCAGAAATTTGCCTATTTTCTGTCTTAGAAATAACCTTTCCCCGTGGCATACTATCTGTCTTGAGACACATTGTTTTCTTTTACAAAGCCCTGGATGTCCATACAGATTAGGGCCAATAACCAAGATTCTCTAATAAATCTGTATGGTTTACGGAAATGTGAGAGACAACCAGCCCTTCCTTTGCCCAATTATGTCAATACATCTGCTAGGTTAATGTTTAGATAATAATCAGGAATAGCTAAACGATTAAATATTTACAATTAAAAACATATTTTAAACATCTGTCTTTATTTAAAGGTATTATTCATTGCTTTTGGTGAAATTTGGCTAATTTTAAAACCATGGAGTAAACCCCTTTACAAAAATATTTCTTTTATTCCACAGTCTGAAATGTTTGGATATTTTGCTTCCTTTTTACCAATGAATACTGCATTTCCAAAACTAAAATTACAGATCACTTGTGGTAGATCTTTCTATTTTAGGGTTGCCAGCATTCAGGTGGGGCCTGGAGGTCTCCTGGGATTTCAACTGATCTCCAGACTACATAGATCAGTTACCCAGAAGGAAATGGCTGTTTTGGAGGGTGAACTCTAAGCACTATGACCCCCTCAGGTCCCTCCCCTCCCTAAACTCTGACCTCTCCAGGCTCCACTCCCAAATCTCCAGGAATTTCCCAGGCCAGACTTGGCAACTCTATTTCCTGAGATGTCCCCCCCCCCCCATTTTGTGTTAATAACTTGCTCTTCTGTGTGGCATTCAATTTACTGCTGCGGTATAGCTGATCACTCTAATATTCACTGCTTCCAAGAATAACATTTGCAACATGTGCAATTCTGTCTTCACACCAGAAAGTTATGCCCTTCAGTTGTAGGGTACAAAGGGCTGTTTGCTGACTTTAGCAACGAAAACTACATTAATAGACTGTGCTTTACTACTGGGAAAAAGAGGTGAATTGTTTTCTCGATGTATGAGTCAGGCAGCTTCATAATCATCATAGTCTAAATATACTTAGCCAGTATATCAAGTTCATGGTTTAGCAAGTTAGACCTGCAATTCCCTTGGTCCAAGTCTGCCACCTCCAGAAATAGAACTGGTTTAATACTGGCTATATTGAACAAGTACATACATTCTTAAAACAAACAGAACATTATTTCTCACTTTTTCTTCACTTTTTTTTCAGTGAAAATGAAGATCACTTTTTTTCTTCAGTGAAAATGAAGTACACTTTTTCTTCAGTGAAAATCAAGTTCCATTTCAAACATTTAAGCATCCCCTCTATCACAGCGGCGGTGGGAGATGGGAGTATCTGCACCAATCCCTGATTCCTGTGAAGTTCTACCTTTACAATTCCTGTCTCATAAAACTGTGTGAATAAGAATTCCAGAGTGTGGATGTCACCAGAACCAGTATTGTGTAGTGGTTAGAGTGTCAGACTAGGATATAGGAGACCCAAGTTCGAATTAGCACTCTGCCTCAGAATCTTGCGGAGTCTCTCAGTCTAACCTCCTCACAGGGTTGCTGTTGTGAGGCTAACAGCCCATTCTTGAGCTTTCGATAACCGGGGATGGCGGGGAGAAGGCACCACTGCAGCACCTCCTAAGCCGTTCCACAGTGGCTGAAAGCTTTTAAAATGGGGCTTTTTGCCTGATGGCAAATACCACATAAAATGCCATGCCTTTCATTGTACATGAACAACTGCATTGATAAAACAATGTTGTATCTTAGTGCACATTTTTTTTCAATCGTAAGAAGTAGCCTGAAAAGTGGCATCCTTCTCCTTCAGATTAAATATGTTTTAGTAATTTGAAGTAGAGACGAGGGATTTTGCACTAGTCTAGTGTTAGGGACTATCTAATTATTTATTTACATACCAAACACTGAAGCAGACAAATACATTATTTCTAACAGTTCCCTAATGTCTGTTTTTAATCTAACTTATAGGACTATTTCATACTATCTCTGCTTAGAAGCTCATTCTTCTGCTCCTAAAACACCCTCGATTACTTATTGATAATGCTGCACTTGATAATAAATATTTTTAAATGGTCCCTCTGCTTCTTTGACCCTTTATACTGGCAATAAACTACTTAGCGAGGAACAATTGTGCTCTGCAGCATTGTAGCTCATTTTACCCCAGAGTTCATACAATGAAAAGATTCCAGTGTAAATCCTGTAGCTCACTTCTGCTCAGTTGGCAGCTTTATGCCATTTGGAATCTGTGTAATGCCTTTATTAGAGCCAACCAAATTGACACAAAACATCGTGCAATTTTTTAAAGTTCACCAGAGCTCTTCAACAGGCTGTTTCAATTTATTTATTTTTTTTTAAGACAGTGAAGTGGGAAGCAAATTTTTCAGGCCATTGGGTTTGGGTAGTTGTTGGGATCAATCATAAGGGGGTGTCTATTTGGGGAGGAATGCTTTGGTAAATTAGAACCTCACTGGCTGTTGGTCCAGTATTTTTATTAGAATGCATGAATGATGTCAGAAGTCAGAATAATTGTGCAGAATGCAACGTCTCTGTTGAGAAAGAAAGTCAAGGACTGGTGAACATTACTTGTTGCTACTTTTGTCACGCAACTCTATCCTGGACAGAGGTCTAGTGGCACCTTAAAGATTAACTACATTTATTCCAGCATGAGCTTTCATGTGTCAGAGCCGCAGGTGAAACTGAAAGAAAATAATTTTACCCATTTTTACACAGAAAATTCCAGAAGGGAAAGTGGAGGAACTGAGCTCAATCCTAAACCTTATTACATTTACAGTGCTATCCTGAGTGCGGGGGGTAGTTGAGTTGAGCCCAGGGATGGCACAGCTGCACAGCCCCCTGAGCAGCTTGCTGGACTGAAAATACAAGTGAAAATATTATTATTTTTAAAAGTGAAACTCCTCCATAGAGTTGAACAGGGCTAAGCCTGCCTTTTTGCTGGCACAAGTTAATGCCTGCTGTAGGGGGCATTCCCAGGATGAAAGTCAGCTCTGCCACCAGGAATGCCCCCTTTGATGCCAGCAAGAGCCCTTGCACCGGAAAAATACTGCCATGGCGGCAGCACCAGCGCCCGAGGATGACACTGCTGCACCTCTCCCCGGTGCCCTGTGTTGGTGTCCATGCCAGTTTGGCTGGCAATGCACTTATGCTAGCCAAATACAGAAGTAGCGAATACCAACATGCTTCCCTGACATCACCACACCCTCACCCATGAAGAACAGAAGAAGGGATATATATAGGGTTGCCAGGTCCCTCTTCTCAACCGGCGGGAGATTTTGGGGCGGAGCCTGAAGAGGGCAGGATTTAGGGAGGGGAGGGACTTCAATGCCATAGAGTTCAATTGCTAAAGCGGCCATTTTTCTCAAGGTGATCTGATCTCTATCGGCTGGAGATCAGTTGAATTAACAGGAGATCTGCTACTACCTGGCAGTTGGCAGCCCTAGATATATAAGCATGGCAGAAGAAAGTGAGGAGGCACTTGCTTTTCATCCCCATTGAATTCAGTGGTACCGGTGCCGGGAATGCCCTGGGAACACCTCCCGATGGCGCCATCACACCTCCTGGGGCGCTGCCGCGGTCTGTGTTGGAATCCGGCAGGAGGCTCTGGCAGCATCCAGGCCCAGTGCTGCCATGGCGTTGTCCGGGGACCGGCATCCGGGCCTGCACTCTGGCACTGGGGCCACTCATGCCAGCGTGTGCCTTCCGGGTGCCAGCATTGTGGGCCCTATTCAAACCTTACAAAGCAAGTTGCAACTATAGGGGGTTCCACACTAGTCAAATGTAGCTTAGTTACCATCATTTGCACTTGCAATTATCACAGATGGTTAAGATGTTGCATCAATCTATTTAATCAAAACGTTTAATGAACCAGCTCTCCCATTTTTTCCCTATTACAGTCCTGTTTTTCCCCCCAGGAACTGAGTTGTTCTAATTTTTTCTTGTTTTCATGTGGAACAAAAATGCAATGTCTGTCATATGTGGATGGTCTTTGTGCTACCATTTTGTCACGTTCAGAAAAGGAGAAAATCATATTCTTGCTGTCTGACTCCAATGAGTATATTTCTCATAGAACATCATTGTTTGCTCTGGCAGCAAGGAAAATAAGAACTAAGATAGTTAGCTCTAGAGCAGAATCCCACAAATGATGTGATACTCTAGCATTTACTCCAGACTCTGTGGTTAAACCATAGTTTTTGGCAAATGTAGAGCACCATCCCCGGTGCAATTATGCCATTTTCAGGTCACACTGGAAGTAACATTATTGCTCTGGGGACACCGATAGCCCCCCTCCCAAAAGTAAGTCCCCACCTCCCCCATCTCCTGCCAGTTGCTAGGCCATGCTTGACAACCCTAAGTAGGGTTGCCAACTCTGGACTGAGAAATTCCTGGAGAGAGCAAGCTGTAATGCCATTGAGTCCACCTCCAAATATGCCATTTTCCCAGGGAAACTTATCTCTGTCTTGTGGAGATCCGTTGTAATTCTGGGAGTTCTCGATGACACATCTGGAGGCTGGCAACCCTAACCGTAAGTATTTGTGCTGCCACTTTTGAAACTCATGGAGGGTGGAGCAGCCTTTCAATGTGCATGGGGTCTGCCAAAGCTGGACGCAGTGTGCAATACTTCTGACCTTGTAAGCCCCATTCATAATGACTTTTGTACCCCAAGGAATCTGTTTCAATGTAAGCACAGTTCTGTCTTTATCAGTAGGGTTGCCAACCTCCAGGTAGTAGCTGGAAATCCCCTGCTATTACAACTGATCTCCAGCCGACGGAGATCAGTTCACCTGGAGAAAATGGCTGCTTTGGAAATTGGACTCTATGGCATTGAAGTACCTCCCCTCCCCAAACCCCACCCTCCTCAGGCTCTGACCCAAAAACCTCCCACCGGTGGCGAAGAGGAACCTGGCAACTTTTATTTATCAGCCATACCCCTCCACCATTGGTTTGCACACAGAGAACAGGCTTCCTTCTAGGATCCAGTATTGGAAATAAACAACAGATGGAATTTAAAGGGTAGGCTTGTCACCTGAAAGGAACTAAATTTCAAGTGAATGTCTGCATTAGCTTCAAGTGATTCCCAACGCTTTAACGACTAACCTCTATTTGCCCAGCTTCCCACAAAGTTGTAACTTTCTTTTCCCTTTCAAGGAAAAAAAGGGGGCAGTAAAATATACCCTTTCATCTAAATAGCAGGCAGATTTTAGAAAGCTGAATTCCCCCATATCACAAAAGGCGTGCATTTTCAGAGCTCTGAATTATGCTTACTAAATACTTTCTTTAAGTTAATTTGTGCTGCAGCATAAAATGTTACAACTTGAGCAGAAGAGCATAGGGAGTGGTTGGGATTTTTATACGCTGGCATTTTACAGCAATAGTTCGGCAGGAATGTGACCCTGTGTCTTAAAAGGTAATATAGCAGTTACCGCACAGCAGAGCTAGTAAAGTGTTTTTCTGGCCCCCTAGAGGCCAGGGCCTTTTTAAAGGAAGTCCTCCTGGCAGTTTTGTGATGCTTTGTGTAAATTATAATAAAATGCATAGCAGACTAAAACAGAACTAATAAATCAATGGTTTAAAGATGAATACCTATTAAAAATAAATGGGATTTATTCTGCAGACAGCTCTCCATTAAAATTAAAACCTTACAAATTTAAAAAGGGGGAAAAGCAAAAAATATTTGAGTCGGTTACAATGCATTCTCATTACTAACTTTTACTGTTTCAGTAAAGTATATAAAGGCAATTAAGGTCGACACTGGCTCTTGATAGCAAGAGTAAGTCAGTTAATAGCCTAGGATTGTCATCGTCTTTTTCTGCCTTTATAGTTAATGTCTTTTCATATTATAAATACAAGCGCTTCTTTAGAGACCAATTAAGCACTAGATTTTTGTCTCTGTCTTGGAAAACTGGAGAAGTTGCAGTAAAGAAAGCAAAGAATTGTGTTTATGCTTATATGCCTGACTACATAAAATATGAGTCGCAGACTCTGTTCACATTTGCACTCCTCTCCTGATACTTCCAGATCTATGTCCACACTTTTAGATCCATCCACTTTTATAATGAATGCACAGAGAAGGAGCCAGTTCATATGTTCCTTTTTTCCTGCTTATATGTGCACACAGCAGCTTACATGAATGATCTACTCAGATGAGTACAGAAGGCAAAGGGTACAAGAGCTTTGCTTCTCTTGAAGTGCCATGTTGTCTTATAGAGTCCAATGAAGACAACTAGGAGGAGGTTAAAATAAGCAACAGTTCTTTATTTAGCTAAACAGAGACCCTGGGGTGAAATAACCCACAAATGAGATGCAGAGTCACTCACCAGAGAAACAAAGGAAAGTCAGTATCATTTATGCATTCTCATGGGGCAGGCCCATGGCTGCTGACAAGCAGATTGATACACAAAAGCACCAATGCACATTAAGTGTCTACTTCACTCTAATTAGCATAGCCATAGATATTGGCCGAAGGCTGTCTCTAAGCAAGTTCTAGGTCTTATGATCTTAGTAACTAGAAAACACATTCCTAAGGATGAAGGTAATTCAGAGCTCTCTACTGGTGAAAGGCCGTACCAGGCACAGAGCCCATGATTTGTTGGTTCATGGCTCCCGGATGCCAACATCCCAAAGCTTCCATGTGTGTCGCGCATGAATACATAGTGTTCTAAACCAGCCGTTATATCTGGGCATTACACTCTAAAGCCCATAGAGGGGGGGAAATAACTTCCGTTCATGGAAGAAGAGTGAAATCTTGTACCTATTCCCCCCTCCCAGTGTTACCATGCTTCTAAAGTGAACCACATAGGCGTGTGTTTATATGTTCTGTGATGGAAATGCCCTTTCTTAATAGATTTTTGATACAAAATGTAACCTATAAACTTGTATCTATAAAGAAAATGGACAAAGCACACGGACACATGCCTACTAGTCCCAGGAAACATATTTATCACTTTATCCTTTGTCAAATGCAAGTGCCAAAACTCTGCCCAAAATGTTTCCCTTTTCCTTGTCATAATGGCCTGTCTCTCCCTCTGAAGTGATGTGTTCATTCCTTAAGTACAGAAGAATCTTTTCAGTATATTAAGTGGCATCCAGCTTCATAGGAAGTACTGTTAATGCCCACCTGAAGATGAAAAGTCTTGGCTGATCCTAAATTAGTAACTTACATTAATCTTATGAATATGGTTGGACCAGAATTTGAAGTCCTACTTCTCTCAGATCTCTTTGGAGAAAAGAAGCTTATGTATCTGAAAGAACTTTAGATCTATTCCAATCTGGGGAATTTCCATCTTGAAGATTTGAACACAATTGTTTAAGGACCAGCTAAAGGTGTAAAGCAGGGGTGTCAAACATATGGCCCATGTGCCGGATCCAGCCCCTTGAGAGCTCTTACCCGGCCCACAAGCCAACTGAGGCAGCTACCCCCCTACTCCCAATCTGGGCTGGTGAGACATGGTGACATTTAAGTCTAGGGTTGCCAGCTCCAGGTTGGAAAAACCAGGTTGGGGCAGAGACCAATGAGGATGAGATTTGGGGAGGGGAGGGACTTCAATGCCATAGAGTCCAATTGCCAAAGCGGCCATTTTCTCTAGGTAAACTGATCTCTATTGGCTGGAGATCAGTTGTAATAGCAGGAGAACTCCAACAACTACCTGGAGGTTGGCTACCCTATGTCCCTGGCATGGTCTCACAGGAGAGACCCACAGAAGTATCTTGCCTGTTGCAAGTCCACAAGGAAAGAGAGAGAACAGAAAGCCACAGGAAGAGAAAGAGGGGTCAGATAGAAGCTCCCAGCTTAGACATCGAGAGGAATTCTATTCTGTAAGAAGATAAAAGAAGATACATACAATCTGGTTCTAGTGCAAAGAGAAATGTACCCCCCCCCCAGTGTCCAGGCATGTTGAGTGGCCTTTTATTCCAACACTAAATTTCTTTTAACTGCAGAATTATTTGAAATGTTTGTTGTGTTAATATTTCTGTAAGGAAAAAAAAGAATTGGTTCCTCTTGATTCAAGATTTATTTACTCAATAATTATTTACTGGAGTTTTGAAAGTGTTGTTAGGCTTTGGCATTAGCTTTGTTTGGGTTAATTGAATAATTTTAATTAAAACTACTGAACTCAATCCATCTAACTTTAAGTACAGCCCCAAAGGCAGCACTTGGTTAAAAAAAGTTCAAAAGAAAATTAATATATGAAGCTCAGAAAAATACTCGATAGGTTTGCCAGCTGTATTAGAACAGAGGTTAATAATCATGCTTTTGCATACACTGACATAAGTTTAATTCACTTTTTTGGACGAGATTATTAGTCAAATTAATTGGCTCCAGTCCCCAAGTTGGGGGGGGGGGGGAGGAACATGATTATTTGTAATAACATTTTAGAGCAATCTGCCAAACATTTTCATGCAGTACAGTTTTGCTCTGTGTTAGTTTGACCTCCAACTGTAATGAATGAACTGTATTATTTTGTTTAAAATGTTTGCTAGATATTATCAATTAACAAAGCAAAGTACTTTTCATTTACTGAAGCAGCATCGGAATCCAAACAACCACCACTTCATTAGGATAGATGCTTCCAAACTGAGTTCAATATATGCAAATTTTTCTCACAGCCCTCGTTAAGTAGAAATGGGCTTAGAAAATGTGCCCTAGAAAAGCTCACTAAGTGATCTTATACCCTGTTCTAAAGAGAGAATTTAGGTTTAAAATAAGCAGCAGCAGGTAAAGCCAGCAGCATTTAGCAAATGCATTTTCTGGAGGTCTAAGACTGGATAGAGTAATTTGGGGACAGCCAAAGGCAGACTTTTAGCAACACTTGGGGTTATTTGTCTTTCTGCTGGGTAACTGAAGCTGTATCAGTGTGGCTCCAAGCGGCTGCCTGTGTTGAGAATTAGAAGGATAACTGTGGGTATTTGGCGATCACAAACATTAAACAGCTGCCTGGCATTCTTCATTTGTGGGACTCCATTGCTCATGGATATTGCATGTTTGTACAGGTGCACATCTTTGCCTTTTGGCCATTGTTTCTCATAGCTCTTCCCTTTTTTGCACTCACATTCCATAAATGCTTGATCATACAGTGATTGGTAGTTTCCACTATGTGACTACTTACAATGTTTGCATCTATGTTGTTGGGAAAAAATATTCTATGATCTCTAGTTATGCCAGTACATCTGAGCTAGAATCACCATGTTGCTTAAATGCCCTGCAGAGGTGCAGCATAGTTTCCCAGGAATTGCACACACGTAATGCATTACCTACTGCAATGCTTCAGCACAAGGAGAGCCATGTGCAATCTTATTCCACTCAACTGAGAGCCCATGTTGTATAGCAGTTAGACTAGGATCTGGGATTCCTTGGTTTGAAACCCCACTCTACCATGGATGCTCACTGGATGGCCTTGGGCCAGTCACATATTCTCAGACTAACCTAACTCATAGGGTTGTTGGGATGATAAAAGGGAGGAGAGGAGAAGATGTAAACCACTTTGGGACCCATTGGGGAGAATGGTGGGGTATAAATGAAGTAAATAAATAAAATTAGCCCTTTGCAGGTGACAATTTAATATACAACTGAATGAATAATCTTGACTGTGTCCCACCACTGTCCTCTGTGCATTCAAGGTATCTCTACAAAATTTGTGGCTACTTAGGTGCACCCAGATACCTGGAGGCTTCCTACATGTGACATCCACCAAGGTGCAGGGCTAGTGCTTCTAATCACCAGGTTATCACCTTTTGACTTTCCCTGCTTAAGGTAGCTCACTTGGCATCAACTGTAGCCTGTGCCTTTTCTATCATAACTCCCACCATATAGAACATCCTCACCTGAGGAGGTGATGGGGTGTCATCTCTAGAAAATGTTAGGAGATGCTGCAAAGCCATTTATTCACTAGGACTTTTAATTGGGTGTAGGCTGCAGGCACTTTCAGGGGAGAAGAGTTAACTACCTTATACTGATTATACTGTGATACATTTGTTGTTTTTTAATGAAGTCTGGGATGTAGTCAGTCAGAGCCATAACTAGCTCATTTTGTGCCCGACTCAAAAATATAAAATTTTACCCCCTGTACATTCATCCTGACCTGGATGGCCCAGGCTAGCCTGATCTTGTCAGACCTCAGAAGCTAAGCAGGTTTGGCCCTGGTTAGTACTTGGATGGGAGATCACCAAAGAATACCAGGGTTGCTATGCAGAGACCGGCAATGGCAAACCACCTCTGTTAGTCTCATTAGGGTCACCATAAGTCAGTTACAGCTTGACAGCACTTTATACACACAAATACTTTCATAGTAGTTATATTGCTTAAAAGGTGAATACATAAATAACAAAAGTAGTAATAAAACAATATTTATTTTAATCATGATATACTTTTTCTGTGCCCCTCAGCTTTGTGTGCCCTTGTTACAGCTCTGTAGTCAATGTCAATTCAGACCCCTATGCTTTCAATGAAGACTTGGAGAATTGTTACTCAAATGCATCTCTTAATAATGCCTTCCATTTTAGCTCAGCCAACCAGATGAAAATTCTACCAATATCAAAATGTGATTGATTATAGATTTCACGGAAAAATCGGCAAACACAACTTGTATTAATAGCATTCTGAAAACAAGGTTTCATTGGCAATGCTGCCCAACAAAGAAAGCTGAGGCAATTTGTAATACTTTATTCCATGTTTAGTTATCACAGATCTTTATGTTTAAAGGGATTGTGACTCTTGTGCAATGAGATCTTATGCACGTTTGCTGAGAAGTTAGTCTCGCTGCTTTTGATGGGGATTTTTGTTAAATATGTGTGTGCAGCTGGATCTCACTCTGAATCCAGTGCTGAGGTACCCAAACCATTGTTGCTTCCATATAGCTGGGTGTTTTTTGACAGCAACACACTATCCAAAAGCTCATGCATTGTGTAGATGGTATTGATACCCTGATGCCCCATGTACTCAATGTCCAGTCACCTACTAACTAACAGTTGATCTGTATTTACTAACTCCATCAGCATTAGAGAAGTGAAGTGAAGACAACCCACCCCCTGTTTTTCCTCCAACTTCTTCTTTGAAATGCGTAAAATGCTTTTTTAAGAAAAAGTTTTATTAAAAAATGTATAGCATGAAAAAGTCCCCCAACATTTCCATTGGGGGGAAATGGGAAATTGTAGGGTACACTGAAAATTAGGGCTGTCGATTCAGTTTGTCCCGAACCGAAAAACAGCCGAATTTCCCCCAATTCGGCGGTTTTTAGTTCGGGACCAACCAAACTAAAAAAAAGGCAGGAAACCGGGGAGCAGGAAACGGGGGAGCTGGAAGGCGCAGATTTGTTCCCCCTGAAGCCCCCTGAAGGCGCGCACGCGCACCGAATTTTCCCCCGAACTCCGGATCTTGTGCTGAAGTTCGCGGATCCGAAGTGGGAGAGTTCGGACTTCGGCACGTCCCGAATTTAAACGGGCCAAATTTTGCCGAAGCCAAACTTTTCTGAATTTTTTTTTCAACAGCCCTACTGAAAACACTGAAATGCATTTTCCCCCTTTTTTGGAATGAGTGAAACTGCAAATACAGAATATGGCACAGAAGTTCATAGCTTTCTCTCTTTAGTACTGGATGTATTTGCAATTTTGCTTGCATAAAACGGAAGAATTTATACTTTTAAATTAGATAAACAGGCCAATTAATGCAACTTTATATGCTAAGTAAGTTATAAATGATGTATTTTCTGTTGTTACAGCAGCAAAATAGCTTTAGGTTTGATAGGAATTTAAGTATTGCATATGTTTCAATCCCTGCCCCCATTTTTTCCCATGGCTTCAAAATTTCTGGAGATTGTAAAACCCTAATCACAATATGTGTCTGTGAAGTGCAGTCAAATTGCTTCTAAGTTATGGCGACCCTATGAATTAATGACCTCCCAAAAGTCCCATTATTAAAAGTCTTGCTCAGGTCTTGCAAAGTGAGTCAATCCATCTCAGGCTGGGTCTTTCTCTTTTCCTGCTGCCTTCAACTTTTCCTAGTGTGATTGTCTTTTCCAGTGATTCTTGCTTTCTCATAACATGACCAAAGTAAAATAGCCTCAGTTTAATCATTTTAGCTTCTAGGGAGAGTTCAGGCTTGATTTCATCTAGAACCCACTTATTTATCTTTTTGGCTGTCCATGGTATCTGTAAAACTCTCCTCGAACACCACATTTCAAATTAATCAACTTTCTTCCTGTCTGCTTCCTGTCCACCTTTCACATGTGTACATAGTAATGGGGAATACTATGGTATGAATTATCTAGATCTTGATTGCCAATGAGATATCCTTAGACTTTAAAATCATTTCTAGATCCTTCATGGCTGCCCTTCCCAGTCTCAATCTCCTTCTGGTTTCTTGCTTGCCCTCTCCCTTTTGGTTGATGATGGAGCCAAGAGCCAGGTTGGAAAATACCTAGAGATTTTTGGGGCAGAGCTTGAGGAGGGCGGAGTTTGGGGAGGGGAGGGATTTCAATGCCCTAGAGTCCAATTGCCAAAGTGGCCATTTTCTCCAGGGGAACTGATCTCTATCGTCGAGAGATCAGTTGTAATAGCAGGAGATCTCCAGCTACTACCTGGAGGTTGGCAACCCTAGTTGCACATCAAAACAATCAGATGTTGTGGCACTCCTATTTCTTTTAAAACCAACCATACATTTTCTTGATCCACACAGTCAAAAGCTTTGCTATGAAACACAAGATTATTTTCTTCTGAAATTGGGGAGTGGAGGGAGCTCAATGGGTATTAGGTTTAGGTGAGGCCTGGAAGTCTCCTGGTGGGTATAAAATACCTATGATGGAAAGTGATGAATCCTTGTTCCATAATCCCCACAAAATAACTTCTTCTCCCCTCTCAGACTCCCCTCTCAGGTTCTGACATTCCATTTTCAGACCTATCCAGTGATTCCTGGCTAGCTGCAGCAATCAAGCTTAGTTTTCTGCTTTTGAAAGATTTTTCCCCCTAATAGGCAAAAATCAGTTTGATTTATGCTGCAACTCAAAACTGTAATTTTTTGGCTTTTGGGCCTGATCCTGCAGTTCAAGTCCCATTGATTAAAATGGAAGATAGTGAAACAAACTACAATAAGGGAGAGAGTGAGCCAAGTATTTTGGGTGGATCATTCCCTTTGTCTTTTAGCTTCCCAAGTCACAGGAACGGATAACTGAAGCAACAGTGAATCCCAGCTGGGGTGGGAGGAGATCGGGATAAGAGTTTTGTTGGGTTGTTATTCAAAAGTGTTGACAAGCAGTTAGAATATTGCAATGTCTCACAAAGCTAGTAAAAATGCCATTGATTACCAAGCAAAATTGGAAAATTGACCAGCTTCCTACACAACTTGTTTTGCTGTAGGATAAAAACTTCAGCTTTTCAGTATAACAGTTAATTAGAAAGGGAAAAACTGCGTAATGATACCATTTTTAGTGATTTCCTGCAGGCCATTCTCCTTCTGGCTACTGGCAGTAAAATAATATTATTGCTTTGTCAGTTAGTTTGCTGGATGGTATAGTTAATGCATTTATTTCTTGATTCGTCACGCCAACCAAAAAGAGGGGGGGTCACAGAGAAACAGTAAGCAGGAGAAATGTGTTTAGTCATCTGGTATCCCCAGCCTTGGTACAATGTGTTGTATGTTCATTCATTTATATTTATAAGCTTGCTTGCTTGTTTCCAGAAGACCTACAGTGATTAGTGCTGAACATAGAACAAATTAAATATACAGACTCTGCCCTCAGGCTTACAAATTAAAGATATCTGACATACTAGGGGAGGAGAAAGAAAACGACAAGAAAGGAAATCAGTGTGAGAGTAAGTTTTCGTAAGCATTTTAGTCCAGTTGAGCCCAAACTATCTCCCTTCTGTTATTCTGTTACCAAAAAGGAGACCCATGTCAGGGCATGCATGGCTAAGCATCCCCACATGTGCAAATCCCATCCTTTAGACTAGGGCTGTTGATTCGGTTCGGCCCGAACCAAAAAACAGCTGAATTTCTCTGAATGCGGCGGTTTTTCAGTTCGGACGAACCAAACTCAAAAAGTGGGGGAAACTGGGGAGCCGAATTGGCCGCGTTCGGGGTATTCCCAAATAAATTCGGCCGATTCGGCCCCTTTCCCCCACCCCACGTGCCTTCAGGGAGCTTCCCTGGAGAGGCGCGGGGTGCCCTTTAAACAGATGTGTTGCTCCCGGCCGGGAGGCGCAGATCTATTTAAAGGGCCCGCCGCTCGCCTCCAGGGAATCTCCCTGGAGGCGCGCGGCGGGTCTTTAAACAGATCTGCTCCTCCAGGGCCGGGAGGCACAGATCTGTTTTAAGCCCCCCCCCCAGCCCTGCCGGGAGTCCCGGCAGGGCTGGAAGGGGGTGCGTGTGGGGGGGTCTGGTCTTGCCAGCCCCCTGCCAGCCCTGCCGGGAGTCCCGGCAGGGCTGGGGGGGGGCTTTAAATAGTTATGTGCCTCCCGGCCGGGAGGCACCAATCTATTTAAAGGGCCCGCCGCGCGCCTCCAGGGAAGCTCCCTGGAGGCGCGCGGCGGGTCTTCAAACAGATCTGCACCTCCCGGCCGGGAGGCGCAGATCTGTTTGAAGCCCCCCCCAACCCTGCCGGGAGTCCCGGCAGGGCTGGAAGGGTGTGTGTGTGGGGGGGGTCTGGTCTTGCCAGCCCCCCGCCAGCCCCGCTGGGAGTCCCGGCAGGGCTGGGGGGGGCTTTAAATAGATCTGCGCCTCCCAGCTGGGAGGCGCAGATCTGTTTAAAGGGCCCCGGCGCGCCTTCAGGGAATCCCCCTGAAGGCGCGCGGGGGCCGAATTTCCCTCCGAACTCCAGATCCCCCCGAATATCCGGGGATCCGAAGCGGGGGAGTTCGGACTTCGGCACGGTCCGAATTAAAACGGGCCGAATTCAGCCGAATCCGAACTATACCAAATTTTTTTTTTCAACAGCCCTACTTTAGACACCACAGATATTTGGCCTCCATGTAGACAGACAAGGCTATGGCTTAATAGAGGGGTGTGCAGAACAAATTTACTCAGCCAAAATATATATACAGAAATAGCTGATTCAGGTTGGTATAGTGATTTCCCAGAATGGTAATACAAATCCAGGGTTTTTGGTATAACGAAACCCCCTTCCCCAACAATCCATGTTTAGTTGAGTTTACCAGGAAAGCAGCATGCCTCATCTTTTATTTCATTCCATTGATTTTATGGACAGTGACATTTCTCCCTTTCAATCAGATCCATAAAAAGGAGGAGCACAGAGCCCTCTAGCCAATCACCTTCGAAGACAACCTGCAGACATGCTGTTCTCCCTCACTTGCTGGTTTGTGGGGGGGGGGCAGTTTGTTTAGGGGTTTGTAGAATTCTAACTCTTGCTGCAATTTGCTTTTTATTCAGCTTTTTCGGGAATCACCTATTTGGCTTTCGGCACATCCCCAGGTTTTGGTATTTGGTAAACCCAAAAATTACCAAAACGACCAATTCCCCCCCCCAGATATTTTATTAATTTTTTTAACAAGAAAAGAAAAAACCCTGGAGGTTGGCAACTCTAGATGTGGGGGAGGAGATAAGGCTTTCAACCTGGTTAAATCACAAGGCAGGTCCAAATTTAGGGTTGCCAGCTCTGGTAATTCCTGGAAATTTGGGGGTATATTCCTGGGAGTGTGGGGTTTGGAGTGAGTCATTTTTTTCCAGGGGAAATTATCTCCATCCTCCAGATATCAAGTTGTAATTATGACAGAGCTCCAGGCCCCCAGAAGGTTAGCAACTCTATCCAAATTGTAAGGAATGCCTGTGAGTGGGAAGGAATGTTTAATTTTGGGGTCAATGATGGTTTTCATTGTAGCCTTGACTTAGCTGGGTTAAGGAGCTGGTGTGGCTTCTCCTTTTTAAAACATTACAAATTAAGATTTTCACAGTATGATTTTTTTATTGAAAGACTTAAAAAAATATTTGGATACTTGGTAGCTGACACCTGTATTGTATTTACAGCCCCTTTCAATTTGGGTCTCAATACAATATCCTATGCTTCATTTGAGTAAGTTTAAAAAATATTATCTATAGCCTGACTGACATATTTGTTTTTCTCCGACCAGAAAATTATATGAATCCAGCATGACTTGAAGCTTGAACATAGACTTCCACAGTACTTTTGCTGATGAAGAACTTTTTTTGAAAACGAGTACTGATAGGGTTCCATAGATTAGTATGATTCAGTGTATGACTAATAGCTGCTAGTGTCATGATTGATGGTTGTCGGTGTTATTTATTATACAATTTTATATGCAAAGGCACTGCATGTCTTTGTCATTGTATTCTCACCTGTATGAGATGCTCTGTGGTCACTTCATTCTTGGCTAAAGTGTATTGTAGCTGTGTAATCTTCATGATAACCTAATCATATTGTTACAGCCCTCTTGCGCTTTTGTACTTGGTTTTGTTTATCTTCATAGAGGTTTGTCTTTATCCTTTTCCTTTGTGTGTGTGTTAAGTGCCATCAAGTCGCTTCCGACTCATGGCGACCCTATGAATGAAAGTCCTCCAAAATGTCCTATCTTTGACAGCCTTGCTCAGATCTTCCAAACTGAAGGCTGTGGCTTCCTTTATTGAGTCAATCCATCTCTTGTTGGGTCTTCCTCTTTTCCTGCTGCCCTCAACTTTTCCTATCATGGCTGTCTTTTCCAGTGACTTTTGTCGTCTCATGACGTGACCAAAATATGATAGCCTCAGTTTAGTCATTTTAGCTTCTAGGGTCAGTTCAGGCCTGATTTGATCTATAACCCACTGATTTGTTTTTTTGGCAGTCCACGGAATCCGCAACACTCTCCTCCAACACCACATTTCAAAGGAATCTATTTTCTTCCTATCAGCTTTCTTCACTGCCCAGCTTTCACACCCATACATAGTAATAGGGAACACGATGGCATGAATTAATCTAGTCTTGGTGGCCAGTGACACATCCTTACACTTCAAAATATTTTCTAGCTCCTTCATGGCTGCCCTTTCCAGTCTCAATCTCCTTCTGATTTCTTGGCTGCAGTCTCCCTTTTGGTTGATGGTGGAGCCAAGGAATAGAAAGTCTTCAACAATATCAATTTCCTCATTGTCAACCTTAAAGTTGTGTAATTCTCCTGTAGTCATTACTTTTGTTTTCTTGATGTTCAGCTGTAGTCCTGCTTTGGCACTTTCTCTTTTAACTTTCAGCAGTAGTTGTTTCAAATCTTCACTATTTTCTGCCAATAATGTAGTGTCATCAGCATATCTCAAATTATTAATGTTCCTCCCTCCAATTTTCACTCCACCTTCATCTAAATCTAATCCAGCTTTCCTAATTATATGTTCTGCATATAGATTGAAGAGATAGGGAGATAAAATACATCCTTGTCTGACTTCTTTGCCAATTGGAAACCATTGTGTTTCTCCATATTCTGTTCTAACTGTGGCCTCTTGTCCAGAGTTTCCTTTACTTATCTTTAAATACAAACAATGTATTCCCAAAATAGTCATATTCCCGCAGTCCCTGGCAAAAGGTCATTCCCTGAAATAAAGAACCGAATAATTAATTTGCGTAGTGTAAAACAGCAAAGCGGACAATTTAAAATGATAGGTATAAATGTAAGGTTATATGGAAAGCATGTCTTCTGATTGCAAAATTGACTGCAGAGGGAAATTAATGTATATCTGACCAACATACAGTTTTTGAGGTTCATTTAAAAAACTCATTCAACAGTTGCCCTCAGCACATGATACTGCATCAGAAACTTATTGAATGAAATCAGTGTTCTCTTTACCGACAATGAAGGGATAATGCCAGATGCATTCTGCCAGGTGTTAGCAATTAATTATTGATATACTTAGGGAAGAGTTAAGAGAATGTTCTGAATCCAGAGAGCATGCTTTCTTCATCCCATTATCGAGTTATGTTGATGGCTTTTGATGGTCTAGGATGTGTTGCTGGGTTGGTTTTTTTGGGGGGGAGGTTGTTTTTTGGTCACTTAAAGAGGCTGTGCTTAGAGAAAACCTTTCTGTGTGGGGGGGAATCTAATGATACTCCTGCTTACAGGCTACTATGTAGCCTACAGAAATCATATTCTGGAAGAAATTGTTTTGGAAAGGAATAATGATCCTGCAGAAATGTGTTTTCCTTTCCTTTGAGGCTGTTTGTAGGCCCTTCCTTGGCTCATTTGTTTAAATGAGGGTTGCAGTGCCATACATTTAGCATCAATATAAATGTTTATATGAACGGAGTTAACTTTTTAATGCGTTGAATGGTAGCAAGTGATATAATGTATCTCTATTTTTCTTTTTAAAAGCTTCCCAGAAAGGTATAAAATTGTACCAAATATGCTTTCAGAAACTGGCCCTCAGCAACGTAAGGGCTCCTTAGGACCTTTATCTGTAATGTAGACCTCATCTGTATGACTGTTCTTTCCCCTGGGCTGAGAAGAAAGTTAGGTTTAGGATCACATAGACCTTTCCCTACATTTACCTTCACTCTATATAGAAAGTAATAACCTATTCACTTGTACTGAAGATCTCTATGGATCCATAAATCTGAACCATGTTTTCCAGTCAGGTATAAATAGCAGGTTCAGCTAGCCTTACTTAGATTCTTTTGGTATATTTCTTGCAACCTGGGGCTAATATGACAGACAAGAGAAGAACTCAAGACCCACTCACATTCTACCCTTCCTCCAAGATTCAGAGTTGTATGCCTAGCATCCTTTTATCCTCCCAATAACTCTGTGAAATATGTCAGCCTATCTAATAAGAAATAGTGACCTGACCAAAGTTACATAAGGATGAGTCAGACTTTGAATTTGGATTTTCCTGATTAAACATGCTAGCCCTCAAACCATAGCGGCTCCCAGTGTTCAGAAATGTTTGGATATATTCACACAAATTGGAGCTTAAGTCCCATCAGTTTTCACAGCTGTTCGTACAATCACGGGCCCTATCCAAGGTTGCTAAGGATAAAATGGTGGAGAGGATAATTACATATGCCACCCTGAGCCCCTGAGAGGAATGGCAAGATAAATATATGATAATTCTGTTTTGTTATTTTACTCATTAGTCTACTATTGTCAGTATACATCATTTTATTTCATATTTCTTTCAAGATACAGAGAGCCCACACCAACTGAAAAAGAGCATAGCAACTGGTGCTGTGGTCTGCTCAGATGAACAACAGTAGCCTTGATTAGATATTGGGTATAAAACATGCCAATTTATTGCTGTCCTGTGTAGTTTTTTTCCTAGTTACCGGCATAAATCATATTTACTTTTTAATGCAATATTGGTATTTTATTTATCCATTAAAGCAGTTTAACCCCACCTTTTTCATGGCAGTTTACAAAGCCAGTCAAGCTTAATGCTAAAACATTTTTAATTACACTTTTTTATATAATATAACTTTAGTAATTAGTCTGCTCACTGACCTGTGTGGCCAAGGCTAGCTCATTAACTCTCAGAAGTTAAACTGGGTCAGCTCTGGTTAGTATTTGGAAGGGAGACCACCAAGGAAGTCCAGGGTCATTATGCAGAGGCAGGCAATGGCAAACCATCTCTGAATGTCTCTTGCCTTGAAAACCCTATAGTGGTAACCATAAGCCAGCTGGCACTTTCCACCACCAGCTATCCTGCATATCTTGCATACTGATCAGTGGATTCCCAGATAAGTCGGCTGAGTTCCTGTCTAAGAAGCTTCTGATGGGGGAGATTCCTCATCTTTTGCTCCCCACTGCTAAATTCTGCGCCATTGCAATTAAAATACGCAAAAATAGGATGGAAAAAAATTGTTAAACTCTTTTATAATTTTATATTTTTAGTAATCTTAAATTGGCAAGCCACTTTTGTGTCATGCTCTAATTTTGTATGTCTTATTAATACCAGATTTTTTTAAATCAATTTTTGTAATTTGTAACAGTTTTTACAGTTTTATCAAGTTGGACAATATGATAAACTAACTTCTGGCTGGTCAAATAGACCGTATTAATAAACTTGACTTGAGATAACTTGCATAAAATAATAAGCCACCTGTCCTAGGATCCATCAAAAGCCTGCAAAACTGGGGCAAAGTTGGAGTTCACCTCACTTCCTCTAGGAAACCATTCCAGGGTGTCTGAATTGTCTTCAGGGTTATGTTGTTAAGTGTCTTTGCTTTCTACCACCTTCAAGAGGGGGAAGAAGTTCATTTCCTGAATTGTCACAAAAGGTGCTTGGTTTCTGCACCACATTAAAATTGGAGAATTCTGTAGAGATTTAGCCTGGACCAACATTTTAGTAGGACTTTCTAAAAGATTTAACTGCACCTAGTTAACAGCATACCCTATTGCACTCATTAAGTATATGGGATGGATAGGAGTGGGCTGTGAGTCTTATTGATTTGAATGGGATTTAGTCACAACTAACTTTCATTGATTATCCACAGCGAACATTCCTGATTAGTCTCACAGTAAACACAGTCAATTTGTGTCTTATCAAGAAGTGGGTAGACGGCAAAAATATATCTATATAACAATCACATTTAGGCAGGAAAAATGTAAGAGAACAATACTAATTTGATCTATGTCTTCTCTTAACTGGCATATTTTTCTTCTTATTTACTTCTGTTCCAAATTAATTAATTCTGATTTCACAACAGAGAAATATTTTTCAGCCCCAATCTGTAAACTGATATTTGCATTTAGCCCCTCTTCCACAAATTACATCTTTTTCACAAAGCACAAATACACAAGTTGTAACATTTTATAGGATACTCTGAGGACAGTATTGTTTTGAAATGCTGCCATCTGGTGGCATGTGAGTGGTAAAAACACTGAAGTGAATGGGTTGTGTGAGAGAACAGTAAATGTCCTACCATTACAGTTTTGGGTTACAGTAACCCATTATTATCATTCCTCTGGTCCATTCATTGTGTGATTTGTGAGCACTGATATTCACGCATAGTTTAAAAATAAGCAGAATATTAGAAACTTGGTTAAGGAGTTTCTAGACTTCCTCTCCACATATCTTCAAAAGCATGGTGAATGAGATGAAAGATAAAATTTGGTGCCCACTTCTCTCGCCAAGATGTTTTCTACATGTAAGTTTCCAAAGTACACAAAAGGAGCCTCAATCATGATAAGTTAATGGCTGATTCTACAAAACATATTTGTGACCCATCAACTCCAATCCTTGTCTCACCACTATTAACTAGGGATTAGGTATACTTTGCCCAAAAAAATAATCAAATTTGAACTTACCATGACAGAAATAATGGAAATTGAGCCTCTTGTCAGATTGCCATGATGTTCTCATTGGATGTTCAAACTGGACAGCATATTGAGCCATGCTGCGTCTGCATAGTTTGCAGCGTTCAGCCTGGCAGTTATCCTTATTGCCTCATTGATATGTTTTCCTGCTTAAGTTGCTTCATTATGCTGCAAGGTCATGGGCTGGCCATTCCTTAGTAAATATATTTGAAGTAAATATGTGTGTAACTTATGTGTTATGACTTGCTTTAGCTTTTACATTTGTACAACTGGCAGACAGAAGGTCCTTTATTACTGCTGTATCCTCCAGGAAATGGCTAGGTCATTAAAGTGACTTTAATTTGTGCAGCAGGTACAATGAGCCAAGAAATGCAGAAAGCACACAGCTAAGTTCTAAGCTAAAGTGGTAGCAGACCTGATTTTTGGTCCTGTCCAATACTGCTTTCAAATAATAAGTACTTTGCATACATTACTTTGTAACCCTTGGAATAGCCATGGAAAGTAGGGCAGCATTATTATGCCCATACAAAAGATGGAGGGAGACTGACAGCTCATTCCTGAGCTGAAAGAGCAAAGGTCCATAGGAGGCGAGGAAGGGCCTGCACCAGCGTCCGAGGCCCCTGTGCTGGCACCCATGCCACTTATGCCGCCCAGAGGGACACTGGCATTGGGGTGCGCACACCATCCTCCTGACGCTGCTGCAGCAGCACAGCCCAGGGATGCTGACACAGCCTTGCGCCGGTGTCCTGATGGTACACTTCCATGAGCCATCCTCCCGGGGGGGAGGTTCTGGGGCATTCCTGGTCCAGTCCAGGAGAGGAGCTGCCTTTAGGTGGTCTCCTAAGCCCTTTTGGGCTGGGAACGCCCCCTTTGCCTTTACCTTGAGATACGCCACCTTTTTAGGTGGCATATCCCCATGGGACCCAATGAAGTGGTTCCATGGGGCTCAAAGGTAAGGGCAGGATTTTGGCTTCACGGGGGGGGGGCTGAATCCTCCTTTGGAGGTAGTGCGGCGGAGCTGCCTCCAGCCACCAGAGCAGCCCCTTCCCTCAGGAATGGGCTGCCTGGCTCAAAGGCTACCTAGAGAGTTTATGAAAGAGACAAGATCTGAACTAGGACCTCACAGATCAGAGTTCATTCACTTAGTAAGAGTAGACACTGGTATGAGAACAAAATAAGACCTCCTAAGAAGCTAGAATGAATTAATTCCTTCTTTCCAGTGCGTTAAAAGAAGATGCTTGATCCAGATGCACTGAAACATCCATGCTAAGGCTACTAACTGGAGCATATGGGTATTCCACCAAGAAATACAACAGTGTACCTTGGAACAGTCTGAGCCAGAACTGACAGATCAAAATGGAAGACACCCATAGGTATGAAAGATGTTAATTTGCATAAGCAGCCGCCAGTATGTTCAGAGAATGGAATGATCCCTTCACATCTGCAGATCATGACTGAGCAGCAGATTTTATTCTCACTCTGGAATGACTTCAATGCATGTCCATAATTCACAGCAGAAATTATCCTCTCCTTTTTCAATTCCATCAGCTGCGTGAGTGTGCAACACTGCACACCAAGCTTGCATCCATTTCTTGGTTTAAAATATATCCTTTAAAAAAACATTATCTTTATGAGATTGATTGTGCATTTATACATTCAGGCCAGCAATGGCTCAACGTAATTTGTAATTTGCATTAAAACATAAAGAACCTGGTTACATCCTTCCACCAAGCAGGAAAAATATACTGATCTGAACCAGAGAGAAGAATATAGTTCAAATTAAATTGTCATTACGGATGCCACAAATTTTGCTGCGAACATAGTCTACAGTCAAATTAATTTACCATGTCAATCTGTGAGGATCAGATGTAAGTTTGCACCAAAACATTTGAACACCTGCTGAACAGATGTGAATTTTTTTTTTCAAAATTGTGCATGCACAAAAACACTGCTAATCCAAATGAATAAGCAGCCATTAACGATGTTAGCTAGCATATAACAACCACTAAGAAAGCCTATCAGTATCATTTGCATTTGGATCTTTGGAGAAACAATTCAAGGAAGGATGAAGCAGGATTCCTTAAACATTAAAGAACCCAAAATTTTTACATTATTAGTTTACTGTTAAAATTCTGAGGCAGTGAATTTTAGAAAAATATTCTCAAGCAATCCTCACACCTTTTAAAATGAGGTTTGAAAGGTGTAACTCTATTTAGGATTGCACTGTGAGCATCATAGAATCATAGAGTTGGAAGGGTCATCTAGTCCAACCACCTGCACAATGCAGGAAATTCACAACTACCTCCTCCACACAATCCCAGTGACCCCTACTCCATGTCCAGAAGATGGCCAAGATGCCTTCCCTCTCATCATCTGCCTAAGGTCATAGAATCGGCATTGCTGACAGATGGACATCTACACTCTGCTTAAAAACCTCCAGGGAAGGAGAGCTTACCACCTCCCAAGGAAGCCTGTTCCACTGAGGAAACACTCTAACTGTTAGAAAATTATTCCTAATGTCTAGATGGAAACTCAAATCAAAAGAAATTAAATCAACCCATTGGTTTTGGCCCCACCTTCTGGTGCAACAGAAAACATCTTGGCACCATCCTCTATATGACAGCCCTTCAAGTAGTTGAAGATGGTTATCATATTCCCTCTCAGTCTTCTCCTCTTCAGGCTAAACATACCCAGATCCTTCAACCTTTCCTCATAATTGATAATTTTAAAGCAATATTAAATGTTAGATTGCAAAATTTAAAATATAATGAAATCACTTTTTTAAAAATCTGATATGAGAATAATCATGCAAGTTTCAGCAAGCAAATATAGGTTGTAAGAATTGCTTGTGCATGCACACCTCCTGTTTCCCTAGATAGCCATACTAAAACTGATTTCACAGAACTACTACCAAAAAGTATGTCACCCATATCTTGCCATTCCCCAAATACACATTTCTGTGCTATTTATATATAATGCCGTTTAGCTCAAAGTTTGGGACCTCTACCTTCAAAAATGCCCCCCCAGAGCCGCGGAAAGGCGCGGTTGTGTTTTTAATGGCTTTATTCGGCCGAATTTTTTCCCCAAACTTTGAATTTCTGCCGAATTGCACGGACCCGAAGCGGGGGAGTTCGGACTTCGGCATATCCCGAATCTAAACGGGCCGAATTCAGCCGAATCCAAACTATACCGATTTTTTTTTTAATTCAACAGCCCTACCTGCCTGGCCCTTGTCGTGCAGTCAAAAAATGCACCCTGAAATGATGCTCTTGGGAGACAAAAGGAATAGCTTGGGGTGGAGATAGAGTTCTGCCACAATTGGTAAAAATCTGGTAAAAATCTCCCCCTAGGCATGGCAAATTTTATATGGCTCCAACAGTAAATAAGGAATAGGTGATTTAACAGTAGAGACTAAACCCAGTCCTATTTCCTCTCTCATACATCTACTTACAAATATGTTGGCGCTTTAAAAAGGGCTCTGCATACACAGCCTTATAAGGAAAAGTGAACCATTTGTAACTTAAAGACAACGCTCCATGAGACCTTTTAAAAGGAAACAAAAATTCCCTGTTACTGAAAATAGCCAACAAAAATTCATATCCTTACAAACAACTGTAATAAATCTCTCAGTACTTTACAGGTACTATGAAATTGTAAAATGCTGCTGATAGCAGACTCATACAGCTGTTTCTCAAAGATCACTAAGAGCTAGCCATTAAAAATCAATGAGCTGCCATACTAGTGGGATAAATACTTATCCTCACACTTTAAGTCTGCACTACATAAAGCAAGAATATCAGATAAAATGTGATTGTATGGTGCCCCTCGCCCCCCGCATATTCTTGAAACACTCATCACAGCTAAAAATTAAACATGGCAAAAATCTGTGATCAACAGAGTCTATATAGGACCTTTTAAAAGTATAAATGATTTATACTAATGATTAATAGTAACTAAGCACAGGGAAGTACCCATCCCTTATTTCCATTATAAATTAGATAGAAATTCCAAGTAAATGTCTACCTCACTTTTAAGCATACTTATATTCAGATGCAAGTCCCACTGTTTATGATAGTGCTTAATCCAAAATAAATACGTACAGGTTTGCAGTACTACTAAGCATCAAAATAAAACTCTCTCGGATATAAATGCTGTACAAAATGAATGCATTTTAAATCACTATTTTGAAGAAAGACATTTAAATCCAGTCTTGCATTGAGAAGTTGCAGTTCAATATTCAATATGCAAAAGTCTAATAGGTTGGAACAACATTTTATAAATCAGTCTTGCTATATGATTATGTATACTTGTTCTAATACAAAGCAATCTGAAATCACTATCAGAATGGTTATGATTTATAAAATATTGTAGGCATGGAGTTTTTAGCTCTGAATCTGTGTTTCTGCTCTTACGCTCTGAAATCCAGAACCTAAATGTATTTTGCATTTAGCATACACAATTTTTAAGGCAGATCACATATTTGCTGCAACAGTTTGTGATGTGGAACTTTTTACCATCTTCATTATTTGTAAATTCTTGTGTTTGAAAAGTGTGGGACTGTAATGGACAAAATCTAAGGGCCTATTCCTGAAAAATGGGCCCAAAGCCCTTAGGAGGCCGACTACGGCCTCCGCCAGCACAGGGGCCCACACCACCGGTGCTCAGAAGGCGCCCACCGGCATGAATGGCCCCAGCGCCGGTGTGCAGGGCCGGGGGCCTCTGGCTGGCCTCTGGCCATCGGCACAGGATGCGGCGGCAAGCCGGGAGGTGTTCCTGGGGTATAACGGCGGGGCATAACTTCCCGGGGCATAACAGCGCTGGCCACAGGGCGGGGCCGACATTAGTTGGCTTCCCGAGCACTTTCAGTTCAGGAACGCCCCTTTTTATTTTTGTTAAGATAAGCCAGCTTTTGGCTGGCGTATCTCCCATGCAACCCTATGAAGGTTGCATGGGTTTTTGGCGCCAGGCAGAGATTTCAGCACTGCCGAAACCTCTTTAGGCGGAAACGCCGCCAGTTTGCCTCCAAAGCCCCGGGCGGGCATTCCTTTCAGGAATGCGCTGTAAGTGTGCCATGCTGTCTTTCAAGTTCTTGGCTCTTAGAACCAAAACCTGGAGGAAAAGTAGAACTTGAGAGCTGTGTTATCATTATGCCTGTATTTTTATTTGCCTTTTTCTCCCACCCAACACTATACTGGATAGTCTCAATGTACCTGCCCCCCCCCAAGTTGTTGTGGTTGAGAGGTAACTAGGGTTGCCAGCTCTGGGTTGGGAAATACCTGGAGATTTTTGGGGCAGAGCTTGAGGAGGGTGGGTTTGGGGAGGGGAGGGACTTCAATGCCATAGAGTCCAATTGCCAAAGCAACCATTTTCTCCAGGTGATCTCGATCGGATGGAGATAACTTGTAATAGCAGGAGATCTCCAGCTAGTACCTGGACGTTGGCAACCCTACAGGTAATCCTATCTTCCCAGCATGGAGCACACCTCCCAGTGGCAGCAGCCACCCTGCTTACCAGTCCAGGAAAGTTGTAAGGATACTTGGTTTTATATGTTGCACTCAGATCCTCACGCATTGGTTTTCAGTCCTGCATCCTGACTTCTCTAAAGCTCTGGGCAGGAAAAGGAGCTAGTCCCTCCTCCCTCACTGGGAAAAATTCTCTATTAAGCTAATTAAAAACATGCTGAGGCCTACTTGGGCCAGAGGAAGAGAAACATAGCCAAATGGGGGAAATTACACTGAGCATGTGGCCTTCGGGCCCACTGTTCCTTACAGCATCTCAAAACCATACTCCAGTCTTCACAAGCAAGGTTGAACTGCTCAGTGCTTTTGATTTTAATCAAAGGAAATTACCTGTATCAGCAATGTAATGCTTTATTATTATTCTCCACCTTCACATCTCTAAAGTTACTATGAGGATATCTTCTAGTATTATTTGTGTGGTTAGGTGCCCACATTTGAACTCAAGGGTATCCAATGAAGCTGATGGCAGTAGATACAGGACAGACAAAAGGAAATATTTCTTTACACAGTGAGTGATTAAAAATATGGACTTCACTGCCAGAGGATGTAGTGATGGCCACAGGCATAGACAGCTTTGAAAAGGGATTACAAAGCTTCATGGAGAATAGGTCTGTCAGAGGCTGCTAGGCACGGTGATTAAAGCAAACCCCCATTTTCAGATGCAGCCAACCTCTGAATCTCAGCGCCAAGAGGCAACATCAGAGGAAGGCCTCCACCTCTCTGCCCTGTTGTTGGATCTCCAGATGAACTGGTTGGTCATAGCATGAGACAGGATGCTGGACTAGATGGACACTGGTCAGATCCAGCAGGGCTCTTCTTATATTCTTATAAAGAAGTTAGGTTTAGAGTCTAGAATAAAAGGTGACAATTCTTTTAACACAGCAGTAAGGTGTGTTGGTGTAGAGGGAGAGTCAGCGAGGTGTAATGGTTAAAGTGTTGGACCAGGACCTGGGAAACTCAGGTTCAAATCCCCACTCATGCCATGGAAGCTTGCTGGGTGACCTTGGGCCAGTCACACACTCCCAGCCCTGACTCTGGCTAGTATTTGGATGGGAGACCTCCAAGGAATACCAGGCTCATGATGTGGAGGCAAGCAATGGCAAACTGCCTCCGAACGTCTCTTGCCTTGAAAACCCTATGGGGTCACCATAGGTCCACTGTGACTTGACAGGAAAAAAAGATGTGGTGGAATTAATTTTTATTCCTTATGCTCAGGTTATTTTAGTATGGATTTGAGACAAATGAAAAATGGGCCATACTCACATCGTTGAATTAGAAACCCTACTACTTTTGGAAGTAGGAAAATTCAGGATTATTAAAGGAGTGCCCAACAAACCCAACAGCCAATAATAATCAATTACCATAAAAAGAGAATTTAAAAGAATATGAAGAAAAGCAGAGACTCAAACAACCCTCCCCCCCCCCCCAGAATAAAAGAACGGGGCTTTTTTGTTGAAGGGAAGCCGACTATGCATTCAAATTCAGATATGATAAGTAAACTGAGCTGTGCTTAGAACATATATGAGCTTTCAACAAAAAATCAAGTAGAACTCAGAAAAGGGTTTTGAAATACAGCAGGACCAAAAGATGATATTATTATTCACTGTACAAAACAACAGGGAAAATCAAAGACACACTAAAGCAGATGAAAAGCAGAATGGATATTTGGGATGCAAAACAGAAACTTTGAAACTAAAAGATGAGGATATACTGAATACTGCTCTAATCTTTTCTCTCCATATTCAGAGCAAGAAATCAGGCATGGATGCCATCAGACCCTTTGAAAATGGATCAAAATGAGACCATTAAAAACCCACCAACTTAGAAAAGAACTGGCTTGATAGAAATTATGTTACATAAAAACATAGTTTGTTGTAATGCTAAAGGACTCTTGAGAGAAGAACATAGTCAAAAATTCAGCATAAAGAAGTCATTTAAATACTGATATTTTCATTAGATTATAGCTGTGGATATTAATATTAACATTTAAAAGCAGTATGTGTCTTACTACTAGGGTTGCCAGCTCCGGGTTGGGAACTACCTGGGGGTTTGGGGCGGATCCTGAGGAGGGCGGGGTTTGGGGAGGGGAGGGACTTCAATGCCATAGAGTTCAATAGCCAAAATGGCCATTTTCTCCAGGTGAACTGATCTATGTTGACTAGAGATCAGTTGTAATAGCTGGAGATCTCCAGCTACTATCTGGAGGTTGGCAACCTTACTTACTACAATGAGAAATCTGCACAGTGAGCAGCCTAGGAGAACTGGACTGTACAGCTTCAGACTGTAGATTAGGATTACAAAATTGAGAGTTCTTTTATGTAAAAGCTCCAAACATCTAACCTTTCACCTAAATTTTGAAGTAACGCAGTTTACCACTTGAGTCATTTCCTGAGGTGCTAAGTACACGGTACACAATAAATGCATGTAAGGGTAAAAGAAAATTCAACATTTTAAGTGTACAGGAAACATTTTCTGGGTTTTGAAACATTTGTTTTATTTTTAGGGCAGTGAATGTACCTTGAAGTAATTTCCACAAGATTTGAGATATCTGTCTTCACCCTAAGGGATCACCAACCCCAGTTTAAAAAAGAAACTCAATCTGGGAAAGGGAATTTTGAGAGAAAAAATGGGAAAAACAATTTTAACTCTCAAGCCACTTGCAGGTTCTCAGTAGGGTTGCCAGGTCCCTGTTTGCCACCGGTGGGAGGTTTTGGGGACAGAGCTTGAGGGTGGGGTTTGGGGAGAGGAGGGACTTCAATGCCATAGTGAACTGATCTCTATCAGCTGGAGGTGAATTGTAACAGCAGGAGATTGGCAATCCTAGTTCTCAGCCCCAGATTACTTTCTGTAATTAATTGTGTAATGTAAGCAAATGGGCTTGCCAATCTCCAGGACTGGTCATGGCAACCCAAACAGATGTGTGCCACCATTGTTCCAGCCGCACCCCTAGCCCCTAAACGCTACGGGGAAGGCTTTTGCATGTAAGTGAAACTGACACGGCCGCTCCTGTGTATCCTGAGTCGCCGGCAGCTGAGAAACGGAGGCAAGGTCAACCTCTCCAGGGAGCCAGAGGGACTCCATTTCCTGTGCATCTCTGTTCCAGCAGAAGCCATGTCAGGGAAGACGCCCTGGCATGTAGCCTGCACCAACGCCCCCTCTCCTTGCATCATCAGCAATGATTAACCAGCCATCGACAGACATTGAGACAACAATGAAGAATCGTTATCACACCTTTGTGTCAGCTAGCTAATCTCATCAACCAGAGACTGCAGGTTTCTTCTGGGTTGCACAAGTCATTGGAATCAGAATAGATTTCCAAATTCTCCTCACCCCATCCCGGCAGGGTCTTTGTCACCTTTTGTCACGCTGGGAACCACCTGGATAATTCAATCAGCCCCCACCCCCTGAAAGAGTATAACTAAGGTCCCAAAAGTACATACTGTTCTCTTTAGGACTTCCTCTTGCACACAGACTGTTACTCTGTTGGAGTGGGCAGCCATGCTGGAGAACGCAGGGGACAACCCCTGCCCTCTTTTTATCCCAGACCTTCCCGGCCCCCTTTTTATTCATTTTTGATCCTATGGAACTCTGGCCTACAGGAAAGGTATCGTATATCCCGTGAAAATATTCCTGCCACATGGTAAAAGTCTCTTCCTACCACCTTTTTATTCCTAGATTCTCTGTATGTTTGTGTTGCACCATTTGAATGCTTGAATACATAAACACTATTAATTTGGAATCCATTTGCCTCTGTCTTTATTCCAAGGTCACAGAATACGGACTCTGGTATAGTTGGCTGTATCTCGCTATATAAATATTAAAGTTACCGATTGCTCAGCTAATTTCCCCATTAAAGGAGCAATTCGGGTAACAGTAATCCAGAGTGGTTTACTCCTAAATGTTTATGAAGACAAAACACCTGTATGAAATATCTGAGGAAGACCAATTCTGAGTGAGCAGCCCTTCCTTGTCCTTCTCTTCAAGGACCAATCCCCCCCACTTCAGCTCAGCCACTTGAATAGTGTAAAGAAGCATGTAAATGTATATTGATGGGTTTCACATTTCTTTTCACATAGGCAGGAACACAAATATCCTTGTCCCTCTCTCTCTCAGGTTTAGCTCACTCACCCCTGTAAGTACTCCCTTGCTGATTCGTAGAGAGAAAGGAGTAACAGTAGAGTGTAATAGTAGGAGAGTAATAGAGAAAGTCCTTTTTCCAAAGATTCAACAATATAGGAAACGGAAAACCATCATTTGGCCTGGTTTCTCCTTTGGAATTGAGGGCTGCTTTACTGTAAAACCCAGAATAGTCCCTGCTCAGTGTGTGGAAAATAGGAGGCCGGCCTGCTCCTATCGCTGTTACAGTCAACAGTTCAGATGAGCTCCAACAGTGATCCCTGTTTCTGGATATTAATTAATCTATTCTGGGTTCTGGTTATTTTTCTGCTCCTGAGGCCACCTCACTCCAGATGCTGCTGCAACCAAACTGTTATTAATCCACACAACATCATCAGCGGGCACTGATATCTAGGGTTTCCAGGTCCCTCTTTGCCACCGGCGGGAGGTTTTTGGGGCAGAGCCTGAGGAGGGTGGGGTTTGGGAGGGGAGGGACTTCCATGTCATCGAGTCCAATTGGCAAAGTGGCCATTTTCTCCAGGTGAACTGATCTCTATTGGCTGGAGATCAGTTGTAATAGCAGGAGATCTCCAGCTAGTACCTGGACGTTGGCAACCCTACTGATATCTACAGCTACACTACCTTATATTCTACTCTACAGCTGGCTCAAAATGTTGAGGGCTGGAGAGTGCTTGGCCTTATAGAGGGAATTCGAGTGGGAAAGTGCTGATCCCTTAACTCTGCTGTTTTTCATTTCCAAATTCACTCCTAAAGGCACCAGGGCTTTTACACAAATTTCCACACAACCCATTGACATTGCGGATTGCGTGAGTAGGGGTGCTAGGTCTCCAGCTTCGTCAGGAAACCTCCTGCCCCCTGCTGGTCATTCCTGTCACTGCTCAGCTGGGCAGCAAGAGAAAAATAGGAGGATGGGGGCACATTTTGAGTGAGTGCAAGAGGGTCACTGGTGAAGCAATATCACTTCCAGTCATACCAGAAGTGATGTCATTGTGTTGTGGCAATGTCACTACTTCACCAGCATGGGCCGCCATTGGTGAGTCCTCATGCTGGCAACCTTATGTGTGACAGACAGCTACCATTTGGTTATGAGCTATAAAAAGTGCAGACAAATCACAAAAATAAAGGACAAGAAACAAGTCACCCTCTAAGTTTCTATGTTTAACAGAATATTTTTCACTGGGGGGGAATGTTAATTTATGCTAATTTTTGATTAACCAATTTCTCCAAGGAAGTGTAATAAAAATTATCCAGAATTGTGTGGTTAGCCAGCCATAGGAGAAGTAATCCCAGGACTGGTTACTGTTAATGTCTTATAGACTGATCTGGGAGCTGACATACTTTAAACTGGGAAGGGCTGATCATTTCCAAATAGAAAATAGAGTTTCTTTAACAACACAACACATGGAAATCAACTTCTTATATTTCAAGTTAGCGTTTGAGCATATAATTTTATTTCATCCAACAATTCTGACATTTATGACAAGGTATTCCATTTGTCTTGCAGTTTTTGTAACTATTTAACTCACTTAAAACTGGTACAAAATGAAACAATTTGGATATAATGTTGCAATAGTATGAATGGTATGGTATGTGGGTAGGGCCTTAAGGAGTGTTCAGAGCAGCAAAGTAATGGATCCTGGGAGATCCAGTGTTTTCAGACCATTTGGGGGCAGATACATCTGAGGCAGAGCTCAGCAGTTTTGATGGGTCTGTGGGCCCAGCCCACTAAAAATTGGCCTAAAGAATACACTTTACATTAGCTGAGGTGGTAAAAGATCTTGTCCTTTGCTTTACAGTGGTGAAACAGAAAGAAAATTGGCCATGGTAAGTCTCCCCCCCCCCATTAGTTTTGAATCTCAGATTCAGGTCTTTTATGCATGGCTGTTTCACTTGCTGTCACCCTTCTGACGACTTTGGGTCTTTGTGTTGATTATGCCTGCCATTTCTGACCATCAGAGGTTGCCTTGCTCTCCCCCTGCATTTCCCCACATTTTGCCCATGTTTTCAGATACCTGTTTTATATCAAATTTGAAAACGCGGGCAAAACACGGGAAACTGCAAGGGGAGAGCGAGGCGACCTCTGACGGCATGCATAATCAACACAAAGACCCAAAGTCATCAGAGGGGTGACGGCAAGTGAAACAGCCATACATAAAAGACTTCAGAGGAATCAATAGTGACATACTTTATCTCTGTAATCCTTACAAGTGCCTGCAAGGCAGCACAGTACTATTAACCTCATATTACAGGTAGAGGTGCTGTAATTATAGTTAGTGTGTTTAAGGAAAATCAGTTGTGTTGAGAGACTGCAGTTAGATGCATGCCGAGTCCATGATCAGATTGCTCAATGTAGCTATTTCATGTCTGTCTAGAATGCCTTGCCAAGCAGCTTTCCAGGGACATGGAAGTCACTTGTATTCAGGGCCATCTTAACAGCCTTATAAGCCTTCGGGGCAAAGCAGTGCACTGGGGCCTCCACCTACACAACCACTCACAGGAATAAACATGTAAATGATCAATAAAATTAAAGGATATATGTATTAGTACTTCCAACAAAACCAGAGTTTAAACATCAAAAAACATGCTCTACACCAAAGACTAATCGACACAAATGTTTGAACAATATGACATGAGCCTTGAAAAACACAAAAAGTTCAACATATAAACGATTGGTAAACCATGCAGATGGAGATGGCACAGTATGAAATTACTATGAATTATTTATTATTAATCAAGTGTTCTACACAAACATTTGTGAAATTTCTTTGTAGAGAATTGCTTTATAATTGGCTTGAAGTCAGTGGTCTTCAGGATGTCATTTTCCATACACATGAGTGAAAGCCTTTCTTACATTTATGCAGTATTTATTCATAATCCAAACCCAAATTAACATTAATATTGTTCATTATCTTTTGTAAAACACATGCTAAATATGCATTTTCCAGTAACAAATATTTATAGTTTAGTGTAGTATGTATTTATTCATTGACAGCAAGTCACAACATACATAGATTAGCATGAGGCCCCTATGCTCATGGGAGCCCCGGGCAACTGCCTAGAATGCCCGTGTGTTAAGATGGCCCTGCTTGTACTGCAGGGTCATGGGCTCGGCCAGTCCTTTTCTGCCCTTCCTTTAGCTATCAGTATGGACCCCATACTGGTTGCAACTAGCATTGTTAAGAGATATTTCCTTGCACACCAATTTTCTTAACTCACACAGTGAAGATTCTTGTGCTATCATGGCACATGCTGCCAAAACAGTTTTTTAAAAATATATGTGCATAGCCAATAAGATCTCCATTGTCAATCAGAAGCAAATGTCCCGCCTGACCCTGCTCACTTTCTAAAACACTTGGTGGGCACCAGGAAAGGTGATAGTGGGTTTCCATGGTGCCCACTGGCACTACAATGGGAACCCCTGAATTAAAGATTTAGCACTGTGGAAGAAGATAGGAAATAAGGACATTATTCACATTCTGATTTTCACTTCCTTGTGCAAGTTCCCATAATTCATAAAACATTTATCCAATTCTATATTTGATTAATGAGGATTTATAGGATTGCATCGAACCCTTCACCATACATAACAAATGCTGTACCTTACAGAGCTAAGCAGTTCCTTAATTATAGAAGAGCAGTTATTCTCGTTCGAAGCAGATGGTTTATTCCAGCTTTTGAAATACTTCTTTCTTTGTGGCTCATTGAACAACTATCACCCATAGCAGTCTAACACCATAATTTGGAATCCACATGCTATGCTTCATTAAAAAACTGTTATGATGTTATTGTTATGTGTATTCACAAAAGCTGCAAAAGCAATTCCATTGTAAAGGACCCATGACTTGCTTTTATGGAGGGAATTCTCTCTTCTTTTATATGCATTGTATGCCTTTTACAGTTTAAGAATGGAAATATAGCATTATTCACAAGTCACTAGAGGAGATACAGTCTTCAGGAGCAGATTCAGAGGCTAAAATGGCCCTGGAAAAGTGCCCTGCCCACCAGCCTACACCCCTTATGGAGGAAGGATAGGAGGAGGAAGAATGGGTTGCTCACCTCACATGGGATGAGGGCTGCCAGCACATGCAAAGTGGGACCAGAGGCTCAAGGCAGCAGAAGATCCTGCCCATCTCATGCAAGGTAGGGGTCACTGGCTTGTGGCAGCAGTGGTTCTCGCCCATGTTTTGCAGGGCTGGGGCCAACAGATTGCTGCGTCAGCTCACTCCCATCTTCCATGTGGTGAGGGGGCTAGTGTTTTGTGGTGGTGGTAACAGTGGCAGCTCCAACATGCCCCACGTGGGGCTGAGCCCATGGGGTCCTGCCCACCTCGTGTGAGGTGGGGGGCACGAACTTGCATCCTCCTTGCACAAGGCAGGGGACTCCAGCTCACAGCTCCCACCTGCCTTGTGCAGGGCTGCCTGATGTAAGGTGAGTCTGTATTGTAAAACAGGAGTGGAACACCTGGAGCTCTTCCTCCAACAAGGTAATCCACATGTTGGTTGAAATGAAGCAGGTTATCACTGTTTTCTTGCTATGTTTGGAGCATGCATGAATTATCTCACAATGTATACAACAGAGTTGGGCCATGTTTGGTATATTTATAAGTAGGGCTGCCAGCTCCGTTTTGAGAAATACCTGGAGATTTTGGGGATGGAGCCTGAGGAGGGCAGGGTTTGGAGAGGGGAGGGAATTCAATGCCATAGAGTCCAATTACCAAAGCAGCCATTTTCTCCAGGGGAACTGATATCTGTCTACTGGAGATCAGTTGTAATAGCAGGAGGTCTCCAGCCACCAACCTATTTGTAAGGGAAAGATCTTTCATATGCTAGTAGATTCAGTGCTACCATCCCATTCTGCAGCTTCTTTTCTGGTGGATTATATTGACAGCTAGTGCTGCTGTTGGAAAGGTTGGACATTCAAGGAACTGAGGATGAAAATCTGCCTGCCTCATGGGCAGCTCAGGAGACAAAAATCAAAAACATTTGGAATTAACCTTGTTGGTTCCAAGCCCAACCCATTCTGGATTTCACCAAAAGTTGGTGTGGCTTTTGAAGGGCCTGGGAGTGAGGATTCATTTACTTCCTGAGGAGAACTTCAGACATGCCATCCCTGCCAGAGCAGGGACTGAGTTTTGATTCCCAATTTTAGTATATTATACTGAATTATTTTAAAAAAATTTAGATTGTGAACTGTTTTGGGAAAGAAATGCATTTAGAAAAGCTGCTGTAGGCTGTTCTGACCGCATGGGATAGAGTGGGATATAAATTAAATACATAAAAATAAAATAAATAATAAATACAAAAATCCATACAATTCACACTCTGAAAATATTTAGCTTACCAATATTCATAATGCTAAAGAAGTGAATACTTTAAATTTACATACATGAATTAAATTAACAATTTAAAAATGATTTGGATTACATTGCATCTTTTATTAACATCTTTTATTAATTATTATTGCTGTTGTAAATTGCAACATTACATAGTTGTGCAGCTTGTATACAACCCACCTATGACTACAGTGTTTTATCATTTCAGTTCCCTTCTAATGGATTTTCACATGTGGCATGCTATAAATGCCTAGTACAAAGAAGAGTACTTTAAAAGTGCCATTTGGATATTTTTTTCTTAAAAAATGGCAATTAATCTTTGCCATTATATAGCTGAGCTGCATCAGTCCCTTAGAGATTAAAATTTTAATCACCTGATGATTAAAGGTTTCATTACAAGGCAATTAGTGCTTAAACTTTAAGTGCTAGAGATGTAATTCCATTTGGGGACACGACTGTTAATTAGCTAAGCATGGTAAAATAGATGGGTACATTATATGGAAACATAACTAAGAATCTCTTCATGTAGTCCTGAAGAGAAAGGGTTAAGCATAAAAAGATCAGAAATGCATCTAGGATAATTTATTAATAATGGCTGATTCGTTCTTGGTTTCTGAACTGAACAAAAGGATAACCAGCAAAAAAATAATAAGTATACCCAAACGGAAGGATAGATCTCCATTCAAAATTTTGATTTGCTGACCCAGCGCCAAATTGGCAGGTGCCCTGAAGCCAGCTACCACAAAGGACCCCAACTAGCCACCCCAAACATGTGACCACCCCGCTGACCCATGGGTTAAGATGCTTTGGCAAACCTTTAAAGACTCAGAGGGAGCGCTGGAATGAAAACAGTCACAACTTTATTGGTTGCAGCATTAGGCATTGGTTTAGTATAGTGGCTGGATCCCAGACATTGGCTGACCCGCCTGCCAACCCGATGTATTTCCTATGACCCAGCCTGCCTGCTGGGAGTAGCCAGGGATGGCAGCCTGCTGTGTGGTCCCCTGCCACTTGGCAGGAGGTCATCCCAACAGCCAAATTGGAAGAGAACTGAGCCGGGAGCAGAGTGAGGGTCCCCCTTAAATACTTGGCCTTATGCTGGCCATTGGCTGTAACAAATAAAAAAAATACTTGGCCAGTGAATCAGAGGTAAGAACCCTGGTCCAAGTCCACTGGCCGAGAAGGCCCAACTATGGGCAGGGCTGTTTGAGTTTGGGGTGGGCCAAGGAGGAGCATGACAAGGCTGGCCATTTCCCTCGTGACTAGAGATGCTGCAGTTCCTCTTGGCTCAGTTAGTAGCTACCATTACATGTGGTGAGCCCTCAGCCAATTGTGACCCCGCCCAGCCCTTACTCTGCTCCCAGCCCGCACCCGATGGACCCAGGAGATCCCATACCAGCTTCCAACCCTTCCTTCCAGCATGGGCCCGCAAACCAGGGCTCACAGGTAAGTCGGAACCCATGCATTCCAAAGGCAACAAAAAAGGTCCAGTGCCTAACCATCACCAACCAGAATCCCTGCAGAACATCTAGAATTGCTATAATTTCATTCTCTATTACTCTAATATTGGAATATCGAACATTTTTCATAATTACTGAGTAATTACAAATATGCTATTCACTGATCCTTGTGAAAAGTGATCGTCTTTAGATGCACAACAAAGGGCTTTTGGAATGAAAGGAAACATTGCTATCATACTGGGCCATCATATGTCCGTGATTTCTGAGGGAAAATGCTCATGAATTTCAGCGTATGCTATGAGAGTTTATATACTCCTTCCTAGGTTATTTGCTCCAGTTTTTTTGCTGATAGAGTTTGTTTCCTGCTTCCCCACAGCATCATTTTGCATTTGGGCACCTCCTGGGGTTTCCCTGGCTTTTTCCTGATCTTTATCAAACCTGCTTTAGGAAAGATCACGGCAAAGCCTGAGGGGCTTCTGTTCGGGTGGAAAAGTTCAGATTTTCCTGGACCCACCCACACAGTAACCATTTTCCCCAGAGTAGACTTTAACAGCGCTATATCAGTATACCACTATAGCAAAATAGGCATCAGGTTCTCTGAATTCCAATTTTTTCAAAGTAAGTCTCTACCCAGCATGGTGTAGTGGTTAAGAGCAGTGGTTTGGAGCGGTGGACTTTGATCTGGGGAACCAGGTTTGATTCCCCGCTCCTCCACATGAGCAGCGGAGGCTAATCTGGTGAACTGGATTAGTTTCCACACTCCTACACATGAAGCTAGTTGGGTGACCTTGGGCAAGTCACACACTCTCCGTCCCACCTACCTCACAGGGTGTCTGTTGTACGGAGGGGAAGGGAAGGTGATTATAAACTGGTTTCAGTCTTCCTTAAGTGGTAGATTAAGTCAGCATATAAAAACCAACTCTTCTTCTATCCCCTTTTCTTGCAAAGACATATAGAAAGCAGAATATCTCCCCAATGAAATGGGCTAGAGAACCAAGAAAGAAAGCTGGGAACTGAAATAACCTGATGCATATTTTGGTATAAGTGTATTGATATAATGCTATTAAATTGCCGATTCAAAAATCTATCAGGGAACCCTACTACAGGCTGAGTATCCATTACCCGGACATCCAATATCCAGACTGATCTGAAAACTGGACCTTTTGAGCCGGCATGCAGGCATTACTCACAGGCCCTCAGAAGTGCCACTGATGGTTCGATGTACACAAAATTATTAAAAATAATGTTTAAAATTACATTCAGGCAATGTGTATAAAGTATATATAAAACATAGATAATATATAAATGAATTTCATGTTTAGACTTGGATGCCATCCCCAAGATATCTCATTATGTATATGCAAAAATTCCAAAAAATTCCAAAATACAGAAAGATCCAAAATACGGACCACTTCTGGTCCCAAGCAATCTGGATAAGTGACACTCAACCTGTATGTAAAAGCCCTGTTGCCACTGTGGTATATTAGCAGCCACAGGAGAAACATGGAAACTATATAAGCCTGTCTTCATGTGGAAAATACGCAACAGGCCATACAATTTCAGAATATTAATATCCTGGAAAGGGCCATGGCTCAGTGGTAGAGCATCTGCTTGGCATGCAGAAGGTCCCAGGTTCAGTCCGTAGCTTCTTTAGCTACAAGGCCATGTGAAAGACCTCTGTATTAGACCCAAGAGAGTCGCTGCCGGTATTTGTAAACAATACTGAACTTGATGGACCAGTTGTCTGTTTCAGTATAAGGCAGCTACATACTTCAATATTAGATCAACGTGCGTTTTATTTATTTATTATTTATTTACGGCACTTACAGTTCACCATTCTTTCTGAGGCACAAAAAGGTTTACACAATCCGAATAAACAAAAAAGACAGTAGAAGCTAAGATAAAAAATGACAGCACATAAAAAAATAAGGAATAAAAGAGAGAATTTATGCATAAGCTGAGAAAGTGTGTCGCATTTTGGTCGGATAGCAATCAGCATAAAAACAAGCTGTGGAATTTATAAAAGGCCAAAATAAATAAATAAATAACAACTGCACTCGAAGCATGGTTTTATCTTGAGGACCAGGCCAAATGACCTTCTTGCCCCCCACCACTCTGTTTGCTGCTGGTTATACTCACTGTGGTTATAATTTTGGATCTGGCAAGGGTGTAATTCGGTTTGAGATTGCACTGATAATCTCCCCCTCCCTTCCATCTTGGAATATGGGTAATTTCACAGTTCAGGTACTCTGTTTCCTTGCACAGTTTTCTTTGTTATATGAATTCAACACTTTTCCAATGTCATATTTGCTTCAGCGAGAACTGTGGGGTGTTTTTTTTTAAAAAAAATATCTATTTCATATTGTGACACTAAACTGTTCTGAAATTTTGCCCTGTTTTTGGACTTGCAAATTCTACTGTCTACATTAGGGTTGCCAGCTCCAGGTTAGGAAATACCTGGAGATTCTGGGGAGGAGCCTGAGGATAGCGGGGCTTGTGGAAGGGAGGCACTTCATTGGGGTATAACGCAATAGAATCCACTGTCAAAAGTGACCACTTTCTCCAGATGTACTGATCTCTGTCGCCTGGAGATCAGTTGTAATAGCAGGAGATCTCCATCTACCACCTGAAATTGGCAATTCTACAAGGAATTATTGTTGAAAAACAGTGGCTCTACATTATACAGAACATATAACTGTTACATTTTCTCCCTTTGTTTATAGCTTTGTGTGTGTGTAAAGTGCCGTCAAGTTGCAGCCGATTTATGGCGACCCCTTTTGGGGTTTTCATGGCAAGAGACTAACAGAGGTGGTTTGCCAGTGCCTTCCTCTGCACAGCAACCCTGGACTTCCTTGGTGGTCTCCCATCCAAATACTAACCAGGGCTGACCCTGCTTAGCTTCTGAAATCTGACGAGATCAGGCTAGCCTGGGCCATCCAGGTCAGGGTGTTTATAGCTTTAATATCTGTTAAAAGCAGCACAACTTGAAATATATGTCATATACCCTATTTATTTCATTTCCTTCATTTATACCCCTATTTTTTGTCTCCTATGGGAACCCCAAGCAGTTTGCATCATTCTCTGCTTCTCCGTCTGACCCTCACAACAACCCTGTAAGGTGGGTAAGGCTTAGAGTATTTGACTGGCCAAAGGTTACCTAGAAAGCTTCCATGGCAAAGCCGGGATTCGAACCTCGGTCTCCAAGATCCTAGCCCAATGCTGCAACCACCGCACCATGCTGTCTGCCATACCTAAAACCCAAAACTTAGTTGTGAGGGTCATTGATGGCCTAACCTCTGGCTTGGATGCATGAGGAAGCAGTTTGCTGGTAGAGCATATGCTTTGCTTGTGGAAGGTCCCAAATTTGATCCCTAAATGGCTAGTCAAAGGATCTAAATAAGAAAAATGTTATGAAAGCCCTTTCCCCCGAGACCCTGGAAAGCTGCTGCCAGTCAGAAAAGACAACATCTTGTTGATCTAGTTGGAGCAATGTGTGCTTAAGGCAGCTTCATATGTCATGAAATAAAAATGTACAACATAAAAGGGACAGTATGGCACATGACATTTACATAGAGCTTCTAGTCAATGGACAGGCTGGGATGGGAATCAATCAATGCCATCGAAACCCTTGAAGAATCAGGAATGGTGGGCAGGTTCTACTACTTCCTAGGCCTTTTGTTGAGCAGCAGAAGCCTTCCCCTCTGAGTCTGAAAGTTCTGAATGCTGATTCTTCCAAGAAATTGCATTCTGTATATGCTCAATGAATAATTCATGACTAAAGATTCAAAGTCCATATTTGGCCGTTTTTGTGATAAAAAAAAAACCCTGATCCTGTAAGGTACTGAGAGCTGATTAATAAGAGTCCATAATATATTATATACACACACACATATATATAAGATTTGAGATATTCGGATGACACCACATTACTGGCAGAAAATAGTGAAGACCTGAAACGACTACTGATGAGGATTAAGGCAGAACGTGCCAAAACAGGATTACAGTGAAACATCAAGAAGAAAAAATGAATGACTACTGAGAAATTACACAACTTTAAGAAATTGAAATTGTTCAAGATTCACTATTCCTTGGCCTAGGGCTGCCAACCTCCCGGTACTAGCTGGAGATCTGCTATTACAACTGATCTCCAGCTGATAGAGATCAGTTCACCTGGAGAAAATTGCAAATTTGCCAATTGGATTCTATAGCATTGAAGTCCCTCCCCTCCCCACACCCCTTAGGTTCTACTCCAAAAAAACCCCACCAGTGGTGAAGAGGGACCTGGCAACCCTACCTTGGCTCCATCATCAACCAAAAGAGACACAGCAACGAAGAAATCAGAAGGAGACTGAGACTGGAAAGGGCAGCCATGAAGGAGCTAGAAAAGATCCTTAAGTATAAAGATGTGTCGCTGGTGACCATGATCAAGGTAATGCATACTATATTATTCTCTATTACTATGTATGGATGTGAGAGTTGGACAATGAGGAATCCTGATAGGAAGAAAGCTGATTCATGGTGCTGGAGGAGAGTTTTATGGATACCATACAGAGTCAAAAAGATAAATAAGTGGATTCTAGATCAAATCAAGCTGAATTCTCCCTAGAAGCTAAAGTGACCAAACTGAGGCTATCGTGCTTTGGTCGCATTATGAGAAGATGAGTCACTGGAAAAGACAATCATGCTAGGAAAAGTTGGAGGCAGCAGAAAAAGAGGAAGACCCAACATGAGACGAATTGACTCAATAAAGGAAGACAGAGCCCTCAATATTGTCGAAGGCTTTCATGGTCAGAGTTCATTGGTTCTTGTAGTGTGACTGTCCTTCAGTGTTACTCCTCTGAAGATGCCAGCCACAGCTGCTGGCGAAACGTCAGGAAAGAAAATACCAAGACCATGGTCACACAGCCCGGATAACCTACAAGAACCACAGAGCCCTCAGTTTGCAAGACCTGAACAAGGCTGTTAACAATAGGATGTTTTAGATGTAATTAATTCATATGGTCGCCATAAGTCAGAAGTAACTTGATGGCACTTCACACAGACAATATATATATATATATATATATATATATATATATATATATATATATATATATATATATATATATATATATAATTGTACAGCCAATTAGCTAGAATATTCAGATGGTGAAAGTCAGTAAATTATGTACAGCTCCAAGGATATCAAATGAACCCATTAAACCCCAAAATTTATGGGAACATTTTTGTATGGCTTTATTCTGCCTTTTTACTGACCCAATGTGAAGATAACAAAGGAGTTATTGATTGTCAAACACTGAAAACAGGATCAGAACGATGCTCGTCATAAGCACCTAGGACGGGAACAGAGATGAAAGAGAATTTGAAATGCCAGATTTTGTTTAATCAGAGAAGAATGAGTAGACTGAAAATGATAGAAAAAATCCTTCATACTCTGTTCACAATTATATTCCAACATAAAGGAACTCAGGGTCCTCTTAATGCTTCTTCATTGTTGGCATGTGATACCAGCTGCATGTATATGATGAGTTCCAGAGAGTTTTATTTCCAGCAGAAAGCAATCCCCATTCAGCATATTAACTAATAATATGGCATAGTGAGTTACTTTTCTTACAACTATGAGCTCAATACTTTAAAAGTGAGCTGTGGGTAAATCAAATGGCCTCATGAACGCTATTGTGAAGCTATCAGCATTTGCCATGTGCAGCAGCCTCCATATGCTGAACATCTCCCAGTATACTCCTGTATGCTAGCTGCATTCCTCAGACAGCCTTCTCCTGATGGTACCCTCACTAAATTGCTTCAGGGCCCCTCCTCTGGCTCCTCCAGCAGCCTCTGGATCCCTGGAATGAGCTCCAGAGCTGGAATACTCTCATCCCCCAAAAGGTAGCTCAGGCTGCTCCTCCTCCTGCTACCTTGGCAACCATGGAAAATTTAAAGTGCTGGTATTTGGGAATCTCAAATAAACCCCAGTTTTTTTGGCATTATTCAGGTTTGGGATAACCGGCTGTACAGGGAGATTCTCTGATGTGTATTTGACTTTAAAAATACCTGGAAAATCTTGGGAAGATATTTTTCTGGTATTTTTTGGCTCATCTATACCGAGTGCACACCCCTAATATTTACTGCTCTAGTGTATTACTCTAATTTAAGCCGCTCTCTTCATCATTGTGCATTCTACTTGCTTGCTATGAACATCCTTACAGATGGACTGGATATCTGCAGAAGGTTACTCCTAAATCTGGTTACAGGTTCTCAGTCATCATTTAAACAATGGTGGAAAGTGGTAGCAGCAGAACAGCTTGTCAAAGTAAAACTTTAAACATATGGCTGTAAATCACTGGGACTCCGCTTTGTATGCGGAATGCTTGAGCAGGTAAGTGAATAACAGAAAGCTGTCCGCAAGTGTGCAGGGGAAAACAGATGTGCAAAGTGAATGCTGCCAGATTTTCACTACCTGGATTCTTAATTCTGTCAAATGTTCTATACTTGTCAGTTCAAGACAATTAGCAGAGGGGAGGGGGAATGGCAGGCAGCTTCATATTCCTCATTATGTATCTCAAGATTTTGTTCAAAAATTATGAAACAGCAAGGAATTGTGAATGTTTCAGCCATTCATATTCCGAGAGGCTGACTCAAAATTTTATTTCATTATATGCAGAACAGGAACTTGAGATTTTTGCTATATTATAATAGTTATATAACTAACCCAACAAGTGAGTGCAGCTGGTGTATATCTGAGTGTTTGGATTGGTTCTTTATTGGTTGTACCTGCTGTTCTATGGAAGATGACTGTGGATATGTGCAGGAGACCACTTGGAAATAACCTCTTAAAGTTTTTTTCCTTAACAAGCATGTTACAATATTTTATATAAGTTTGGAACAATTACTAAGAAGAAGAAGAGTTGGTTTTTATATGCCGACTTTCTCTACCACTTAAGGAAGAATCAAAGCGGCTTACAATTACCTTTCCCTTCCCCTCCCCACAACAGACACCCTGTGAGGTAGGTGGGGCTGAGAGAGCTCTAAGATAGCTGTGACTAGCACAAGGTCACCCAGCTGGCTTCATGTGTAGGAGTGGGGAAACAAATCCAGTTCACCAGATTAGCATCCGCCGCTCATGTAGAGGAGTGGGGAATCAAACCCGGTTCTCCAGATTAGAGTCCACCGCTCCAAACCACCGCTCTTAACCACTGCACCACAATGAATTCATTTCCATGATATTCCACTGGATTCATTTCTGTGATATTTCATTTCATTTCCATGAGAGTCACACTCTCTAAGCCCCACCTACATCACAGGGTGTCTGTTGTGGAGAGGGGAAGGGAAGGCAATTGTAAACCGGCATATAAAAACCAACTCTTCTTCATCATCATCTTCTTCTTTGATAAGAATAATTTCTTCTGAAATGTGTAAAATGGAAGAAAAATAAATGCAGGCTGTGATGATATGTTATAGCCAGGGGTTTGAATGGCAACATCTAATTACTTCAGCAATGTTTCCTGTCTTTTCTCCATTGTTATTTACTCTTCTTTGTAAGGCATACTGTTCCTTAACTGATTGTTTTGAATTGTGCTTTTGTATGCTTTCATTTATTCTACCTGTTGGTCCTACATCTTTCACTTTCTAATAAGGTTTGCCTCCAAGGAATTCTTGGCATATGATGGCTATCACAGCTTTCAGCTATTGTAATGGTTCCAGGTCTGGTTTTTGTTCAGCATATAAAAATAGTGGCATTTTTCCCAAATTGGACTCAGAAAATGCTAAGTGTTCCTTTCCTCAATATTCTCATGTAAACTTTGCCATCTTTTCTGTTCTTCCACTGCTAGGATACAGGAGGCCAAGCAAGCACTGCCATAAGAAAACACGAGAAGAATTACAAGCTTGCTGTTTCCTGAGTTTTCCTTTTTGTTAATATATTTCATTACTTCAGTTAATGCACTGAAAATATAGTAAGTATGAAGTATTGCCGAAGACCTATCTAATGCAAAACTGACAGTGAAATCCTATCAGATCTACACCTTTCTAAACCCATTGACCTCTATGGTCTTAGAAGAACAAGAAGAGTTGGTTTTTATCCTCTACTTTTCCCTACCTTAGGAGTCTCAAAGTGGCTTACAATCACAATTCTTTCCTTTCCCCACAACAGGCACCTTGTGAGGTAGGTGGGGCTGAGAGAGTTCTGAGAGAACTGTGAGTAGCCCAAGGTCACCCAGCAGGCTTCATGTGGAGGAGTAGGGGATCTGTGTGGCTGAGCGGTAGAGTGTCTGCTTGGCATGTTGAAGGTCCTAGGTCCAATCCCCGGCATCTCCAGTTAAAGGGACTAGGCAAGTAGGTGATGTGAAAGACCTCAGCCTGAGACCCTGGAGAGCCGCTGCCAGTCTGAGTAGACAATACTGACTTTGATGGACCAAGGGTCTGATTCAGTATAAGGCAGCTTCATGTGTTCAAACCCGGTTCTCTAGATTAGAGTCTGCCACTCTGAACCACTATGCCTATCCTTGGGATCGCACTGTGAGTCATAAATTTTATACTGCACATTATACTGGGACATTATGAAAGTTAGGTAAAATTCCCTTGGGGATATAAGCTTTTGAGAGTTACACTTTCCTTCATCAGATACAAATAGAAATGGAGATCCCTGAATCCTTATATCCCTGTCTGAAGGTAGGAGGGGTGTTGCAAAAAAGGGAGTCAGGATGCAAAGGTACAATGCAAAATGTAACCAATTTGATTAGATTAGGGGAGAAATGCTATGGGGCAGAAAATTAGCATTGGAAGAAATATAAGAATCCTGTGTTCCTATTCAGCTTTGTGGGGAGTCCATTGTTCTGAACTTGTGAATGAATTCAAGTTCAGCAATCTTGCGTTGCTATCCCCCCTTGAAGCTTCTCTGAGGACTGTTTGACTCAGCAATGGAATGTCCTGGAATGTTCTCCCACTGGTTTTTGAGTGTTGTGATTTTTGTATATGATGAAGGGTGATGAGACTCTCGAAAGCATATACTCTGCAAATCTTGTTGGTCTCTAAGGTGCTGTGTGTGTGTGTGTGTAAAGTGCCGTCAAGTCGCAGCCGACTTATGGCGACCCCTTATGGGGTTTTCAAGGCAAGAGACTGACACAGGTGGTTTGCCAGTGCCTTCCTCTGTATAGCAACCCTGGACTTCCTTGGTGGTCTCCCATCCAAATACTAACCAGGGCTGACCCTGCTTAGCTTCTGGGATCTGACGAGATCAAGCTAGCCTGGGCCATCCAGGTCAGGGCACTAAGGTGCTACTGGACTCGAATCCAGCTATTCTACTGCAACATGGCTATCCCTCTGAAACTATATGAGGTTATTTAGGAGATCTCCAAAAATAAATTCAGGTCATTGTTTGTTAATTACAGTACTCAAAATCTTTTGGGAGAAGCTGGTAAAACTGGTATAAGGTCAGTATAGTATAATGCTATACCATAGCAATTGGCTCCAGATACCCACAGTGGTACCTTGCATCTGAAATCCCCATCTTTAAAGGTGCATATGTCTTTATTTTTCTTTACAAGAAGAATCCAGAAGGGACTGGGCTATAGCCCACTTTCTTGCAACCTCACTGGCAAGTTTCCATGTTCTTTCTTCTTAGCAGCATAAAATTATGCAAATCATAGAATAAAGCATTTGGAAACCCACTGAGATTCTGTATGAGTCTTTTACCTTTCATTTACCAGCTTACACTGTATTGGTTCCAGTTCTCTTTAAGCCGTCACACTCCAAATATCATTATAATATAGCATTTCAGTCATGCTCAGAACATTTATCCAAATTCCCAAACGTCAGCACACCCAATCTCATCCCTTTGAGGTAAGAACTCGTTTTTGTATTGATACAGTCACAAACAGTAACACGGTGGGGAGTGATAAGCAGCCATTGGATGCAGAGAGGAAAGAATTATTTTCATTTTTACCTAATCATGCCAGAGAAATTAAAGACATTTGAAAGGAAGGTTGAGAATGAGAGCCTCCAGTTGTGTACAAGTTTTGAGGAGTCACTTTGGTAAAAACAGGGCATAATGTTTGAAAAAAAGCTAATCAAAATTAGTAAACAGCAGTAAGCTGTTTTCCATGTGTACAAGGGAAGTGGAATATTTCTGCCAAATGACATGTATGAAATTGCAGCATTTACCATCACTGTAATCAGTGTACCATTTTCCTACCTAAAATCTCCAAATATTGGGAGAGCTGCACCATATTATTTCCATCGGCATATATGAGCTCTAGGGATGCTTGAACACCTGCTAGTTTGACTCATTTCCTGGTCTGCAGTAATGATAAGGCAGCCAATTGATCAAAAGGCTCTTTGGCTGTTCACAACCTCTTTGCATCTGTTTGTGGGATCAGGCTACTTGCAGCCATCAAAAACCAAATCCCAGCTCATGAAGGGTCACCTGGGAGTCAGCTTGTGATCTGCTGGGGAGAATTTTTGTATCCAGAAAAAGTTTTTTATTTTTTTAAGGATAGGAGGGTTTAGGAGCTGACTATCTACCAAAAAAATGTATTTTCCTGATCTTCCATTCTGGCAAAGTTTTCTGTGTCCCAGACTTGCTGATATGCAATAAATTTAGTGTGTGTGTGAGAGAGGGGGGTGATCAGAAGCCAAGGTGATTTCCTGTCTCCTCTTTCTAACTCAGGCTGACAACTTGGGCTGCAGATAAAAGGAGAAGATTGCTCCCTCTTAGTTGGAAGTGGGGAGAAAGAAACAGATTGCTTTTCTTGTCCCCACCCTAAGCTGTTGGTTTGGGCTGCAGAGTAAAGAAGAGTGTCATAACTCAGTCACCTCAGACCAGAGGTTCCCCTCTGGATACGCCAACAGGGAGTGCCCTCCTGAGCTCCTTTGTGGCCAATGACATATCCACCAGTTTCCTAAGCAACCCCCAGCAGCCCTTAAACCCCTTCTATCCTTGAGTCCTTCTTATACACCTTCGCCAGAGTCCCTCCATATTCAGTTCACAGTTCCAGTGGGAAGAGTTGATTTCTCTGTTCTACTGACCACTGAGGTGCCCAGTCTTGACTTTTCGGGAGGCTGTCATGACACTGGCCTGGCTCTCCTTGTCAGCGGACACCCCTTGTTGTCTTCCACTCAGCCACTGACACCTTGTCACTCTGCCTGAGACTCCTGTGTCATTCCCACTGCCTCTTCTTCCTCTGAGCCCATGCCGGCCTTCTCCCAAGAGGGTGTAGTCTCTGCGTGCTTGCAGCCTGCCACTGCAGATATCAGCAGGCTTGTGATCCTTCCTGCCACTTGGATCACGACTTCCAACACTCCTGCCTCCATCGTCAGCATACTTGCTATGCCTTCTTCTCTGTTGGTGCTGCTTCTGTCTGCTTTCACGTTCGCCCAGCCTTTTCCCATGTAGGCTTTTTAATCCATCTGCCAGCTTCCATGCTCTTGCTCTCCCTTCAGCACTGCTGTGCCACTTCCGGCCCAGTCATAATTATCTCCAGCCAGGCCACTGGAGCCTCCACCAACTTGACGGGCCGTCACGGGGCTAGGCCAGCCACAAAGATAAACAACTTCTCTCTCTTTTGCAATGGGGAGATGAAAAACATTGCTTCTGATCCCCAACTTCATTGTGGTGGCTATTTTTGGGGGGAGGGGAGTGAATCAAAACCCAGTTCCCAGTTGATCCCCTGATCAGAGGTGACTCGGCTTCTGACCAACAGGCAGCTGCAATTTGTTCAGCAGCTATTTGAGTTACTCAGTGCAGTCCAAACATAGCTTTGTTTGGTCTGCAGTATGATCCTGAGTAGCCTTGTTCACAAGTTGGGCTGTGCACCATTTCCCCCCAGTATTTTTTGGGGTTGGGTTTATTAAACCCAGAAATTTTTGAAAAGCCGAAAAAGCCAAATATAAAGCAATCAGCTTGTTCGAATAATAAAAAATGTTGGGATTTAATAAACCTGAGCCTGGAAAATATGCAGGGTCCCCTGCCATCTCAGAGATCAGGGGTGGCAGGGGTTGCAAACCAAAGTGCTGACCTCCGTACATTAAAATGCATGATCGTGAAGAAGCCATGCACCACAGTTTACCTCCATATCACAACAAATCATAGGACAATTACCTATGGTTTGATGTTAGCCAGGATATCGCTGGAGCCTATTTTTTTAAATGTCAGAACATCGCTCTTTCTAGATATGAGTAATGATAAAGAGTAGCTCTGTGTATATGCATAGCTTGCAAGTAAACATAACCCTTTCAGTAGCATGTTTGACTGAAGGTTAGGGTTTCTTTTCAGAGGATAAAGTTTAAAAACAGGCTAGAGCAACAGCATCCTAGGATTAAATGAAGAACACGAACAAAGAGGGCTTTGGGAATAGAGCAAAAATGAATTTCAAGCTAGGCACTGTCAGGAGGGTTTTATTTTCCCTTCACCCGCGTTTCACCAATGGTTAAGGTTTGAAACTAATTTTAAATGTTATAAAGAAGGCATTTCTGGAATTAATGGAATGAAATTTAAATACAGCTTCCTTTCTCCCACAGTTTATAGATAATGCAGAGTGCATTTCATTATGCCCCTTTAGATATTCTCATGGTTAAAACAAGCTGGCTGCCAGCCACCTGCAGTGTGCTGTTCAAAATTGCACTGTGTCCTGGAACAGCTATGCTATCAGCAATACGTTTATGCCAATGATATATACAGTAGAGCAGTCCACGGCCTTCTGTCAGATGCAGATAGTGGCAAACACTTTCACAATTATTATGCTTGCTACATTTGTGGGGAACAAGGGGGAATAAGTCCATAATGAAAAATGCTTGTATGTCAGGAAGTCCTTTCTTCACCTCAGGAGGAGACTCCTTACCATGTAAGATAAGTCATTCATAAAAACAGTGTGTAGGGCTACAGATGACTTAGTGTTTCTTCAGTAAAGTTATGTGTGTGTGTGTACATGCTTTTGTGTGGAATGTGGTGATACTCTTTAGCACCAAAGATTATTTCTTACATGACACCTAAGAGACAGTGTACTGTAGGGTTTGTGCTGGAGAATGAACTGGGTGACCTTGCTTCAGATCCCAATCTGCCATGAAGTTTGTTGGTAGACTTTGAACCATTCAGCCTAACCTACCTCACAGTGGTAGAATTGCCAACCCTAAAAGTCATCCAGTTTACCCAGCATTGGATTGGGTAGGCTATATCTGAGGCAGTCAAAGCCTTCCTGGAACGATTAATATGATTCTTATTTTCCAGCTTATGGCGGGTGACCTCCAAGTAATTAAGGCCTTCACCTGCTGATTGTCGTGCTGCAGGCAGAGAACAAGGGCTAGTGGCTCAAAGCATAGTCTGGGCAGCAGCCCAAAGTCATACATGATTCAGGTAGAGTCCAAGATACTAATACAGAAAAGGGCAGTTCAAAGCATGAGTGGGGGTCAGTCCAAGAAGTCAGGATACTAGGAATCCAAAGTATAGCAGGGAGCCAAAGCCAATACACAGGGAGGTTGGTGACGAGTTGCCTGTACAACAGCCAACAGCCTCCTTGATGACTAAAGTGGGTCTGGGGAGAACCAGCTGTCACTTGTTATCTCAGGATTCTCTGCTTGCTGAAGCTCATTAATCTTATCACTGTCAGCAGGAAGTGCTCCTCACTGGGCCTCCAGTCTAGCACTCCTTCGCTAATGGAGCTGTGCCCTGAGTCTCCTGCACATCTACTCCAGAGGCTCTGGGGGGCTCTCTGGTGGCACTGCCTGTGGCTGGACCTCTGACACAGGTGAGTCTCCTGTGCTGGGTAGCTGTAGATGGGGAGGACCCATTTGCCTGAGGCTGCTCAGTCTGCTGCTGCTCCTCTCTTTCATAGCCTTCAGCTTCAAGGTCTTTGTCATCTGAGGAAGCCCCAGCAGGCTGATCCATGACACTGATGCTCCTAGTTGGTGGGTGGAAATTGGGGGCAAACCAAAGGGGGGCACAAAATGAAAAAGGAAAATAAGGCCTTGTCTACTTACAGCAAGTTCTGACCATTGAGTCCCTGGCTATTCTTAGAGCTACCTGGAAGTGACAAGGGTAGCTCAAGCAATTGCCAGAAACTCTATAGTAAGATTTCTTTTTAATTTTTCCCAGACACTGTCAAACCCACCCACCTACCCCACCCCCGTCAACCTTGTAAATTAATTGTTGGGAATTTAATAGAGCCTCTCTGCCCCTTTTTTAAAAAAGTGTTTCTCCTCATTCTTCAGGACATAACATTTCTCCCAGCCAATCTTAGTGCTGGCCCCAATTAGAAAACTTGCCTTGGCCAATTGCTTAGTCTTTCTTGGAGGGGAGAAAAATTTTAAACTGCAACCATCCATAACATTGTCCATTTTGTACCACACATGTGCTACGAGTGTGCTGCACTCCTTGTGTCCTGGGAGAAACACCTTGCTTGGATTATGATAGATCCCTGCAAGCTGGATCCCACCTGGATGGTGCTTTTTGACGGACTAATCTGATTACTTTATTACTACTACTAGCTAGCTTTTTCTCCATCCTTTCCCCCAGGGGAAGGTTAGTACAAGGGACATATTTAGTTCCTTGGAGGGAGTTCAGGAGATATATTATTTTTGTTGTTGTTGTTTTGGATTCTGTGAGTTTTACTATTTGATCTCCCGCCTTTTTTTAAATGCTTTTTTAGAGTTTGTTTCTCATTTGCATTGTGGGTTTTTTTCTTGGTTGACTGGCATTTCTGGTTGCCTTCAGTTAGTGGGTTACACGTTTCCCACATTTCTGCGGATTAATTAGTGAGTTTATGTAACATCGCATTTTGAATTGCTTAGGTTTGGATAGGTACTAGGCTCCTGTTCCTCCACAACACGATTGGCAGGGCATGTGGTCACTTCATTACACAGATACTCTGAAAGGACTCACAGTTGCTAAGTCTGGATACAAAAAAAGCTGCTTCAGAAAACCAGTGGCCATTTTTATATTTTTTTTCTACTGATCAGAGAGGATGGTTGGGGGGACCTTATTCAAGGGACTGTAATATTGAACCTCTTTATCCAATTAACTGGAAAAGTCTTTAGAAGAGAAAGTAGTAGAAGAAGAAGAGTTGGTTTATAGATGCGTTCACCAGGAGAAAATGGCCACTTGGGCAATTAGACTCTATAGCATTGAAGTCCCTCCCCTCCCACATCCCACCCTCCCCAGTAGAATTGCCAGGTCCCTCTTCAGCACCGGAGGGAGGTTTTTGGGGCGGAGCCTGAGGAGGGCAGAATTTGGAGAGGGGAGGGACTTCAATGCCATAGAGTCCAATGGCCATGATGTCGTCTCCCTATATACGAATATTCCCCTCTCTGATGTCAGAACAATAATAGAAACTAAATTAGCTTGCGTGACAATAAATTCCCACCTACTCATTTCTTAATGGATCTCATTGATTTATTATTTGACAATAATTTCTTTAGGTTTAAACAGCAGGTATATAGACAGTTGAAAGGGGTGGCCATGGGATCAGCCGTGGCCCCCTCCATAGCTAACATTTATATGGTGGAATTTGAGAGGCTGCATATGTATTCTGATGAATGGTTCAAACAACATGTTTTATGCAAGATTTGTTGATGATCTGATAATGTGCATAGACAATGAGAACAGTTATAACATGCTTACTAACATACTTAATAATGCTGATCCCAACATCAAATTTGAATTTAAATGTAATTCTGCCTGCATTAATTTCTTGGATGTGAATGTGAACAAGAACTCTGATGGAACAATTTGGTTATCGCCCTTTAAGAAACCAATTGATAGGATGGCTCTTCTACACTTCAATTCTAATCATCCTGGCCATCTCAAACGTAACTTACCGTTCAGCCAAATGTTAAGGTTAAAAAGGAATTCAACTAAAATAGAAGACTTTAATAATGCTGCCAATTCATTGAAAAGTGCTCTAATCCATAGAGGGTATCCGACTCAAGTGATTGACTCTGCTAAAAAACGAGCGGATGCACAGATACGTGAACAGATGTTTTCCCGCTCTGTAAAACAAACATCTAAACTGACTGCCTCTTTTCAGTACACCCCATTGGTGGGTGGAATTCGTAAAATTATTAATAAACATTGGCATATCCTTAGATCTATACCCGATTACTCTGAACCACCCCTCCTGGGATATAGGAGAACTCAATCTCTCAAGGATGATCTGGTGCATACAGATAGGATAGATCGCCCATTCACAAGCACCAGAAGGGGACACTTTCGATGTGGTTCTTGTATTATGTGCCCTTTTGCACTCCCTGTAAAAAGCTTTACCTATCTTAAAACTGGCTTTACTTTTGAAATTCAATCCTGTACAGACTGTACTTCAGAAAATGTGATTTACGCCGTCCTATGTTCTTGCCAACTTCTCTACATAGGCAAAACCAATCGATCATTGAAAATACGGATCGGTGAGCACCGATCGAGGATTCGGAATTCTGTTTTAGAAGCCCCGATTGTCACGCATTTCCATCAAGCCAAACACCGTGACACTGATTTGAGGTTTTTTGCCCTTTGGCAATTTCATAAGAAACGTTTCCACAGAGAAAATATAGATAAAATTCTTCTTCAAAAAGAGGCTTACTTCATTTCACTTTTTAATACGGTTGCGCCAAATGGATTGAACTCGGCATGCGATTATTCTGCCTTTCTGTAAATTTTTGCTATGCTCAATTATAACTACTTGGAGTTTTTTTTTAAATGCTGTTGTCACCCACCCCACTGTATCCCATCATAACATAGATACTATAAGCTGTAACATCAGCCATTGTATACAAGACGTGGAAAGTAGTCTGTAAGTAATTTATTTATTAATATTAAATCATTGTTTGCATAATTTAGCAAGCTATTTGTACTCGCACTTTGGTCCTATTATATATGATTTTTGGTTATAATGCTATTTAGGTTTGTGAAACACCGTGGGATCGCCACTGCGCATTCAAATCCTCAATTTCTCCAGCAAGAAATCTGGAAACAAAAAGAAGAGGATTAAATAATTATATGAACTTATAATTACCATCTGAATACTTACCAACTGATGAAAGTATTCACATGAAACAGGACAGTTACCGGAAGCCTGTCTTGGTCTATATTAATATTGGTTTATATTGATATTGTATATTTTGAAGTTTATTGTACTGACATCCAGGTTTGGATATATATTATTTTGTGCAGAAACAAAGCACTAACAAGAAATTTATTCTGTGTAATTTTGGTCCCATATGGGTTTTGTATATAGCCATAGTGATTGCTTTCCTTGACTAACTATTTGTGCAATCCGAGTATTTTTTATAAATAATACCTGGAGGTTGGCAACCCTACTCCCCAGGCTCTGCCCAAAAAACCTCCCGCCGGTGGCGAAGAAGAACCTGGCAATCCTAAGGATGAACCATGAATATTCAAGCTGATTCCCAGTGGAGACCCTGGAACAGGCTTCTCCTGCTCTTTGTCACCTGGAGCCGAGATAAATGAACAGTTGGATAGCACATAATACAACACAATTGTTATTGTGTGGCAGCATCAAGACTCACTTTCTCTGCTAAGCTATTATTAAGTAAAGTAGTGAGATCTGGCATCTGAGTACAAGTTGTTTTCACCATCTTCTATTATATCAGACAGGCATCCTTCTTCATTATTTTCAGTGATTTTTTAAAAGCATACATTGGTTACTTTTTCACTTTATCTTCTAGTGTAATACAAATTTGTGTACAATGGCATATGTCACAGCCACTCACAACACTAACAAGGACAGTGGAAATCGCTTGTAAAGCTCCTGTTCATTTGAAACAAAATCCAAGTTGACTCCCATATGGCTTAGTAAAGTCAAAAACACAACTTGTGAGCCTCTACACCAAAGGTAGCCTATCACAGATGTCTCATGCCCTGCTGAGGGTTTAACATCCCTCTTATTATTTGTATTTATTTCCCCCTCATATTTGTATACTACTTCCTGGCCAATCTTAATGAACAGGAAGTTTATTGAGCCTCTGTGGACAATCCCTACATTGCTAAAGCAAGCCTAAATTCAATAAACAGGAAGCATCTGGCCATGAGACATCTAGTTTTATATTTGCTTTGAACACCTAAGCATCAAGAAGTAGGAGTTGTACAACTTGAAAGCCTGATTGCAGCATTTCAGTGAACAGCTGGTATAATAAAATTTGCCATCCACTGTATGTTACTCATTTTTAAAAAATTAAAATGGATAGTAAGTTTCTCATATACTGAGAAATAATGTGGGATATAGAAAACAAACACTGCAATCTAAGCAATAATAAAAAATGCTTTGTTCCTCACAGCTTTGCCAGTTTCTCTGCAGCTTTTGCTTCATGTGAACCAGAGGTGTTATAATTATGTCTGCCATATATTTTTGCCATTTTATGCCATTTCCCCCTTTTTGTTCTATGATGTTTAGTTACAGCAAAGCCACTTGATGGTTACATTTGCCGGTTCCCCAATGATGAAATGGACTTGACAAGTGAGCACTAAAACCTCAGCTTGGGAGTCCCTCTAATGTTGGAGAGTATTTGTGGTACTTCCCATCATATTTTCTCCCTTTCTCAATTTTTTTCTAACCCTGCTCAAAATCCATTTAGGACACATTACTATGACCATACCCACAACAGTTCCTTTGTTTCAGAGCTGGTGTGGTATATTAGTTAAGAAAATAATCTGTGATCTGACCAATGCAGTGAATTTACTAGGTGGATTTTAAGATAGGAAGCCCTACAAACCTACATTATGGAAATAATAGTGCCAGCCTACTTCAGGACTATTGTAAAGACTGCATATTGTATGGGAAACATTTTAAAAACTGCAAGTCCTATATAAATGCTTAATATCACTGTAATGATTTTTAGGAAAACAATGTATTGGTATTGTCAACGAACCCTGCAGTAATTTCAAGTTTTTTTTTAATTATATTTTCTTGTGTACACTTGTTGGGTGAGGAGGGAGTTTGGGAAATGAGACTTTTTATTCCATTGGATTGAAGATTTATTATGGAAATTGTTAGCAGGTTGGTGACTGGTGACCTGAATTGGTTTTCAGCGGTATCATGGTGAATGGCTCTTGGTATCAATATACAGTCTGCGTATTTCACTGAATGCTCCATTTCTTTGAGATTAATAGCAAGGGTTGCTTTGTATTCACAAAACTGATTGATGAATTTAGAAACAGCTGCTGTATGTAGTATTTCCAAAGTCTGAATTTGGTCCCAGTGGCCAGAGAGCTTCAGGACAAGCTTTCTTTTTGAAAAGATAAGAGATTTGTTCCTGCTGTTCCTTCTAAAGTAAAAAACTGACTGCCCTTGAGTTGTTGTTTTTTCTCCCGACTCTACCTATGAAAGTCAATAGTATATGGGGGGAAAGTTATTAACAGCTAAGCAATTCAGAAAGAAGGTAGTTAGCCAATATTGAAGGTGTGTGTTGTAATATTCAGTGCATTAATGAATGTAACACAGAGAAGGAGGAAGCGTCTCCTGAACAGTGTTGCTAACCTCCAGTTGGTGTCTGGAGATCTCCTGCTATTGCAACAGATCTCCAGACAATAGGAATCAGTTGCCCTAGAGAAAATGGCCACTTTGACTATTGGACTCTGTGGCATTGAAGTCCCTCCTCTCTCCAAACCCCACCCTCCTTAGGCTCCACCCCCAAAATCGCCAGGTACCTCCTAATCTGGAGCTGACAACCCTACTCCTGAAGGAAGAGAACATGTATCTATGAAGGAAGGGAACATGTTTCTATGATTCTATCTCGAGGTACTTCCTGACCTGGAGTGGGCAACCCTACTCCTGAAGGAAGAGAACATGTTTTGTTTCAAATATTCAGCTCTGTGACGGTCAGAGAACTATGGATACAAAGAAGATTCCAGCATTAACACAGGGAGGAACAAGATGATACTGACGGGATCTTAATTAAGTGGATAGAAAATATATTTATATATTTAGCAAATTTGTTGTCCCACCTTTTCTCCTGAAAGAAGTACCTATGGTAGCTTACGGTAAAACAAATGGAATGCGTTTGGGGGGGGTCATATAGTGGCAAAACAGCTGCTAGGGGTGTTTCTGTTCCACCACAGAAGATGTGGAAGTACTTCTCTAGCACAAGTGTCAAATCACTAGACCTCAATGAGGAATTCACCATTCCTGTTTCGTCCCTCACCCCAACAGAAATATTTTTGTCACTTGTCACCACCTGAGACAAGGCTTGTAGAGAGATGCTAGCTTAGCCTTTTGGAAACAAAAACATCTTCTTTTTGTCTCTTTAAAAACTCTTCTTCAAATTTTGGACCTCAATTGACCTCCAGGCAGCAGAGATCAGTTCACTTGGAGAAAATGGCCACTTTTGAAGGTGGACTCTGTGGCATTATACCCCACTGAAGTACCTCCCCTCCCCATTAAAGTACCCCCCTCCTCAGGCTCTATCCCCAAAATATCCAGGTATTTCCCAACCCAGATCTGGCAACCCTACAGTCAGGGTATGTTTGCCTGCTGAATGTGTTTGCTGTGGATTTTGCAGAATCTCTAGTTTAATATCTAGAACAGGGGTTCCCAATAGGGTTGCCAGCTCTGGGTTGGAAAATTCCTGGAGATTCTGGGGTGGAGCCTAAGGAGGGTGGGGTTTGGGGAGAGGAGGGACTTCAATGGGGTATAATGCCATAGAGTCCATCCTCCAAAGCAGCCATTTCCTCCAGGGGAACAGATCTCTGTCACCTGGAGATCTGTTGTAATAGTGGGAGATCTCCCACTGCCACCTGGAAGCTGGCAACCCTAGTCCCCAGCCTTTTTGGACAGGCAGAAACATTTGGAATTCTGACATGGCATTGCGGGCAGCAACAAGATGGATGCCTCAGCGTAACTTCAGTAACATAGTGCAGATCCTTGTGTTGAGGAGGCAGCTGTTGTCAAAGCAACGTTTATAAAATTCTGCACCGCCAGTCAAATCTCCAATAGTCAATCAGAAGCCTTCCTGGACAAAAGCCCTACCTGGCCCTGCCTACTTCCTAAAACACTTGGTGGGCACCAGAAAAGATGTTGGTGGGTGCCATGGCGCTCATGGGCACCACGTTGGGGACCCCTGATCTAGACTGTATAAATTATTGATATAGAGAGCTACATGAAAGTTCTGAAATAATGTCTCCCTGAGAAAATCTGGCTTTTCAGTTACACAGAGAACCTGCTTCTTCATCTTCTATTAATCTAAAAAAAGGCTCACTTTGTAAAAAAAAAAAAAAAAAAGTTTAAATGGTATGTAACACTTTTAAAGAATGTTCAGATTTATAAAAAAGATAATTGGATGTGCTGGAGAATATTGCAATGGGACAGATTACTGTTCCCATACATGGGTGAAATGTAAAATATAGAGTCAGTTCTGAAAGTTTGTGTCTATAAGAATAACTAGCAAGATGATCCTTTAGATATAGCACTGGGATCTTAAAGGAATTGTATTCCAAAATCTTTTACTGAATTTATTAAACCTTCCTGATAGCAGTTAGGATATCACAAGCACATATTTGAAGAAATAAAAGTTGGCCCCCAGTGTAACTGTCAGAAAAAAGTTTGGGGAACTTGTACCATGAGAACTGTGACGCTGTTGATCTAAAAGCTAGAACTGTACCTGGTGTGGCTGCTGTCAACAGAAGAATGTCTCTGACTGCTGCTAAAGAGACTTGCTTTCTTCAGCCACACAAAGAAACATTGCAAGTACATGAAGGTGCATCATTGGTCAAGCAGAACACAACAGTCTGTAAGTCAAACCAACTATCTCATAGACCAAGGATCAAAGATCAATAATATGCTCATAGAGCACAGCAGAAACAACATTCAGATCACAAAGGTGACCCTCCATAGAGGGGAAGTCTGAGACTAGGCAGAAACACTGTCAAGGTCAGAATTCACAAGGTAGAGGCAAAGTGTCAGGTAAAGAACCAGAATTATCTCAACCTTTACACTCTAAGCAAATTACTCAGGTGCTTTTATTCTATTGGACCCTTCACTCAACTGTTTCCTATAGCTCTCACGGGACCCTTCCAGGCAAGGCATGCTTCTACTATTGGCCATTTTAAGGCAGATGAGATTGGGCTTGCCGCTCTCTCTACAAGTAAACAGCAACAAGCCCCAGGTTCTGTGTTCAAGTCCCCACATGACAAACACAAGTAAGATTGTCTGTCTAATTACAGAATGTAACCTACAAGAACCAATCACACACATGTGTTGCCACCAGGGCCGTAATGTTGGGGGTAGGCGAGGAGGGCAGCAGAACTGTTTCTCCTACCAAGCCTGCTAATCCTGTAGGAGAGGCAGTTCTGCAGCCCTCTCTGCATGCCACAGGGGTGGTGGCTGCCTTCCTCAACCCCCTCCCCCCCCAGCTACAGCCCTGGTTGCCACACCAGTTGCCACCAGTCAATGTGGAGGGTGAGGTTTGTATCTTGACAGGTCTGGCTACCCAGCTGCTGAAAGCACGTACGCTGCACTGTGGCTCAGTGACTCAACGAATGACAATACCAACTCGCCTTTGGCATTGCACCGTCTCTGCTATTCCGGTTCAAAGAGGGGCCCCAATACTCCGGGTGATGCCTTGTGCAGTCATGCTAAATTGGATGTACTTGACAACTTAGCACATATCACTTAGGACTGTGCCAAATATTTGTTTGTGAACAATTTTGGAATTCAATTGCTGCTGGGCAGGGGGAGGTAGGCATCTTGTTTGCCTCTTCTGTTGTTTGTTCACAGCTTGTGCTGCATGATAAGCAAGTGCTTTAGTTCTGATTTTTAAAAAGCCAGGCCCTGGGGCTTTACTTTGCTGGCGAGTGATCCCAGTCAAATGGGGATCATGTTCAGTATGATTGCATCACGGTGCCAGGTAGCTGATAGGACGCTTGTCTGGGATAGCATCACATAGGTAATTAGAAAGTTTCGGAAGTGGGAGCTTAGTGGGAGCTTAGACGGGAAGAGCGAGTCTGGCAGTGGGCTTGCAACAAAGCTACAAGAGCATCTTATAGGATGCTTATGAAAGCCTATGAGGTGGCAATGAAGGCTGCAACGAAAGCTTACTATGCAGCCTCCATTGCGTCTGCTAGCTCTAGCCCGGTACGACTGTTTAAAATAATTAGGCCATTTACATCCCCCTCTGAGGGACAGCCAGCATGGTGTAGTGGTTAAGAGCGGTGGTTTGGAGTGGTGGACTCTAATCTGGAGAACTGGGTTTCCCCACTCCTCCACATGAGCAGCAGACGCTAATCTGGTGAACCATGCTGATTCCTACACATAAAGCCAGCTGGGTATAGTCACAGCTCTCTTAGAGCTGTCTCAGCCCCACCTACCTCACAGGGTGTCTGTTGTGGGGAGGGGAAGGTGATTGTAAGCTGGTTTGATTCTCCCTTAAGTGGTAGAGAAAGTCGGCATATAAAAACCAACTCTTCTTCTTCTAATTCGGCCATTAGCTGTGAGGCTTTTGCGAGCTTTTTCACAGATAAAATCTTGTCGCTCCACTGCAACCACCCCGCTAACGTTGATATGGTAATTGAACTGGAGGCCCCGTTGGCTGTCTTCAGGTCCAACACTGGACCATTTCGATCAGCTTTCCCAGGCCAATGTTGACAGGATCCTGATGGCTGTGATGCCCACCACATGCCTCCTAGACCCAAGCCTATCCCTGTTGGTCAAGGCCAACTGGGATGTGGTACGGGCTCCCATGGGGGACGTTGTCAATCTGTTCCTGAGTACAGGGGTCTTCTCAGGGAATTTGAAAGAGGCAGGGGTGCGTCCACTCTTAAAAAGACCATCTTTAGATCCTAGTGATCTGCCAACTACCGCCCAATGTCTAATTTATCTTTCCTGGGTAAGGTAGTTGAGAGAGCAGCAGCTGAACAGCTTCAGGCTTTCCTGGATGACACATCGGCACTGGACCCATTTCAGTCTGTCTTCTGCCCTGGCCATGGGACAAAGATGGCTCTGGTTGTCCTCACAGAGAATTTCCATAGATCTTTCAGCAGCTTTTGACATGGCCAATTACAATCTTCTAGACCTCCACCTCGCTGTAACTGGAATTCAGGGTACAGCCCTTCAATGGCTGTGCTCCTTTCTCCATGATCAGGGACAGAGGGTAGCACTTGGAGAGAAGGTATTACTACAGCACCCTTTGGTGTGTGAGGTTTCACTAGGGACAATTCACTCATGTTATTTAACATCTACACGAGCCCCCTTGCCCAGCTAGTCTGGAGTTTCGGGCTGGGTTGTCACCATTACGCCTATGTCACCCAGCTGTACCTGTTGATGGGCAGCCAGCCAGACTCTGTCCTGGACACACTGGCCAGGTTCTTGGAGGCCTTGACGAAGTGTTTGAGACAGAATTGATTGAAATTAAATCCATCAAGGATGGAGGTCCTGTGGCTGGGCCAGGGAGGGTCAGAGTGGTACACCGGTTCCTGGCTCTTGAAGGTTTGCAGTTGACACCTGTTTCCACTGTCAGAAGCCTGGATGTGATTCTAGATGCCTCCTTGTCAATGAAGGCCCAGGTCACAGCCATAGCCAAGGTGAGGCAGCTGGTGCCATACCTCTCCCACCCTGACCTAGCCACAGTGATCCATGCAATGGTCACCTCCAGGCTAGACTACTATAACTCACTGTACAGGAGGCTGCCCTTGATACTACTCCGGAAACTCCAGCTGATCCAGAATGCATTAGCAAAAGTCCTTACAGGGACCCTGCTGACAGCACATATCCAACCGATGCTCTGGCAACTGCACTTGCTTTAGGTGGAGTAATAGATCAAGTTTAAGGTGCTGGGATCATCATATCTGCAGGACTTTCTCTCCTGGTATGTCCCCCCAAGAGCTGTGCAAACAGCAACTTGCTGGTGGTCCCCAGCCCCAAAATTGTCTAGCTGTCCTCAACCAGGACCAGGGCTTTTTTCAACCCTGGCCCTGGCCTGGTGGTAATCTCTCTCTAGTGTGACCAGGGCCATGCAGGACCTGATGCAGTTCCGTAGGGCCTGTAAAACTGAGATGTTCTGCCAGGCCTCTGGTTGAGGGCAACAACAATTTCCATCATAGCTCGCCTCCCTCCCCCCCTTCCTGCATGTAAACTGGGTTGACTGATCGGGGACCCTGACCATTCCCCTCCAGGCTGGCTGCTTCCCTGTGAGCTATAGGTTGGGCACCATCTGGATTTCAGATTTATGGTTATGGTTGTAATGATAAATTATTTTTGTATATTAATACTGACTGATGTTTGTAATGTTGTTTTAATGATCTGAACCGCTCCGAGACCAGCCTTGGCCGGGGGTGGGGGGTGGGGAGTGGGATATATGATAAAATTAAATAAATAAAATAGCATGGCTATGGTTGGATTTGATGTCAGAAGTCCACCAAACAGGCAATTATTTTAAAGCCTGATCCTATGCATGTTCACTGGGAAGTAAGTCCCACTGAATTCAATGAAAACTTTTCAGGTGAGATTCCCTTCAAACGAAATAGCATACATTCATTCCCATGTCACTTACTTATGCACTGCGATAGCAGTTGATCTTTTCAGAGGGAGCATATCTGAGATTATCCAAACAAAGTGAACTAAGGATTACTCTAAATTATTCTAATGCTCTTTGCCCTCATTTTAAGTTCCCTGTTACAGTATATTCTTGATTAAAACTTTGTGAGAGTCCTTGTTTCCTCACTGTGATAAATCTTCATATAATCATTTTGTTTAACAAGATGAAACAGCTTAGTATATCAAAAGGCTTAATTTCATAGTGTGGACTGTATTTTGATCAAAGCACATGAATGCTGTGATCCCACTGATATTCATAGCAGGAAAGGTACTCACGGGACTTCCACCAATGCTAGAAATGTGGTCTCCTGTCCAAACAAGTGGCACAAGTCTATCTTGCTGTGGAGCCTATCAGTGGCAATCAGCCCCATTATGAAAGGCTACGCAGCCTACATGCAAGGATTTTGCCATTTAATTGACTCCCTGGTGACTAAAATGCCTTTGCAGTGAGGCCTGACTCATCCCCTTTCTTATTCCCTCTCTGCTCCACTCTATGTGATACCACATGTGGGTTCACAGAAATGCCCATGCTACCCACTTTGTCACTTTGGGAAAGAACTTAATATCCCTTCCACTGAAAACTGATCTGTTTGCTTTGCCCTTTGTTCTTGTCCATTTCAAGTTCCCACAGAATGCTACGGCAATTAGACTGCAGTCTTAGGCACTGATGAGTGGCAACGAATGAAGAGCACACTTCTCCAAAAATGTGCATAGAATTAGGCTGAATAATCAGCCATTGTTTGGCTGAGTTCACTTATTTTTGCAAACATTAATTAAGATAGTTTGGGTCAATTTAAATCAAAGACCAGTTTAGATTTAAAATCTGGAAATAACATGGGGCTACACTTCACTATAACATCAGCTTCACATCTTGGGTGCACGTCTTGGTTCCATATTTTCTTTGAACAATCTGGTGTCTGGAGTTGCTTACCGGCTAAGGCTTCTGCGGTGTACAGTGGCAGTTCCTGGGAAAAGCTAACCCTGGCTACAGTCACATAATCACAGTTAACATCCAGGTAAAATTACTATAACACACTCTGTGAGCATAACAGCAGCCATGGTGGATCCGACCAGCAGTCCATCTAGGCCAGCATTCTGTTTCCAACAGAGAAACCTTGAACAAATCCTACTTGTCTCTAAAGTCATCTACAATATACTTAGGCTAGTATGCACAACATGGTCGAACGACCATTCAACACAGCACAGTGTCTGAACTGCTAATATGCCTTTCTCCTTTCATGTCTGCATGTCTAGTTGCTAAATTGTTATGGACTTTTCAATACCAAGGTATTGAATTCTCTACAGAGGAAAGAAAAGACCGCTTCATGTACAGAAGGGCTGGATACAACCAACTTTTCTGTTTGAATCTGTCCTATTTTGCTCTTCACTGTAGCCCACATACCAACATGGCCTTTGTCCACACAAGTCTCACCATCCCTCTTTCAACAACATTCCATTTTTCCTGAAATTCTGAAATTGGTGTTAGTTTTGCCATTGTTTCATATTCTATTAGTTTATTCTAAAGTAATTCTTGACATTCCAAGTTGGGGTAATGATAGTATTCTGAGGAATGCCCTAGGCTCCTGTGTGTTTCAAGAAGTTCCTTCAAGAAAACAGAAAAATTCCTTCAGGTATTCTGAATTTTTCCTGCATTTAGTAGAAATTTCAACTAGAGCAGGAGATGGCTGACTTCATTATTGTGTGGTCTATTATTTTAGAATGAGAAAGAAAATTATACACCAATTAACTCCTAACAGCAAAGGCTAAATTAATGTACACAACAAAGCAGAGAACGCTTGATTGAATACACATTTTGATATGGTTCCAAATATGGATGTTATCCATTATATTCTATGTCCATGAGATGTGTTTTTTGGTATGTATCCCAATATAACTTGAAATAGCCATTCTGGTGCAACTACAGCTAGATCAAGAGCACTTCATGTGCACCCACTGATATCCCCCAAATGTGTGTGTAAAGTGCCGTCAAGTTGCAGCTGACTCATGGCGACCCCTTTTGGGGGTTTTCATGGCAAGAGACTAACAGAGGTGGTTTGCCAGTGCCTTCCTCTGCACAGCAACCCTGGTATTCCTTGGTGGTCTCCCATCCAAATACTAACCAGGGCTGACCCTGCTTAGCTTCCGAGATCTAATGCGATCAGGCTAGGCTGGGCCATCCAGGTCAGGGCATATCCCCCAAATATCAAACTCTAATTTATTTCATGATGTCATCACATGCATTATGTTAACCCTGATTAGTTGACATCATGTAATGAACCACAAGCTTTCTCAAGGTCTCAAAACACAGCACTGAAACAAGAGCAGTTGGTGGGAACAATGAGCAGCACACAGGGATAGAAGCACTGGGAGTAAGGGGGTTTGTCAAGATGCTTCCTACACCCCCTTGAAAATGTGTTCAAAAAAGTCTGAGAGCAAAAATTCAGCTCACCTTTCTAATTAGTGGGGATGTAAGAAACTGAGGCACAGTGTGAGGACCCCGCCCCCTCTTCCAGCCAAGAACCCTCAGATAGTAGGGTTCCCCTCTTATTTTGGACTTCGTTGTTTTACTAGGTACCCCCTTTTACAGCCTAAGTGCCAGGGGATCTGAAACTTGGGGAGTCTTATAAGGCATCTGTGTTGAGCCATGACATTGGCAGTTCCTAGGAATGCAGAGGAAGGATGTTGCTGCGAGGAAAGCGGAACAAGGGCAATCTCCTGCAGTTCAGCGGCATAATGTTCTCAATAACAAAAGACTTTTCAACACTGGAGTCAACACCCAATATCCTGACATACCTCAAGCCCTGGGTTTGTTGTATGATCCTTCCCTAAAACTTCCCAATTTCCTACCTTCTCCCTTTTATATAGTGCACCCTCTTTTTGGTGTGTACATGCATACATGTCTGTGTGATTGCTTAGGGAATCAGTTCTCAGGTGCTTAGCATAGGTTCTTTACATTTTTATTATTTTTATTTTATTTTGAATATGATAAAGTTATTTGTGTTTACAACCGCACTCTCACTCTCTTTCTTCATAATTTTATTTTGTTGTACCCCTACTGTACACCCTGGTATACAGAGACAACAAGGTCTCTCGTTATTCCTTTCTGGAACCCTTTTGAAGCTAATTTCCCCTTCTCTGGGTCCAGTTTGGGTGATAAAAGGAGATACTCTTTATTTATAACCTGCCTTCTCACTCAGGGGAACCCAAAGCAGGTTGATCCTGTTTACTTACAATTCAGGAGCCTCAGTATCCTGAGTGGAATTGGGGTGCGTGTTAGGGCTGTTGAAAAAAAATTCAGTAAAATTCAGATTCGGCAAAATTCGGCCCATTTTGATTCGGGCCGTGCCGAAGTCCGAACTCCCCCGCTTCGGATCCCCGAAATTTGAGCGAGATCCGAAGTTCAGGGAAAAATTCGGGGGGGGGGGGCGCGCACGCCTTCAAGGGAATCCCCTGAAGGCGCACGGGGGGACTTGGAATAGATCTGAGCCTCCCGGTCAGGAGGAGCAGATCTATTTAAAGCCCCCCGCGCGCGCTTTCCTGGAAGCCTCGTGAAGGTGCGGGGGGGAAACCCCGAATCTGCCGAATTTATTCACCGAACTCCTGAAGTCAGCGAATTCGCCTCCCCCATTTCCCGCCTTTTTTGAGTTCGGTTTGTCCTGAACCGAAAAACAGCCGAATCGGGGAAAATTTGGCTGTTTTTCGGTTCTGGACGAACTGAATCGACAGCCCTAGTGTGTGTGTCTAAAACAGAACAGTTCACAATCATTTTGAAACCCATCCATAATCAATGTAACATTCTCCAGGATGTGCATCTAATCCTTACTTCTGTTGATTGTGACCAAGGCTGAGCTATGCAAGTCTGCTTTTATTTTCTCTGAAAAGTTCAAAAAGCTCATCCTCATCTTTGGAACTCAAGAGCAGGTGAGGAGGAGGAGGAGGGTTGGTTTTTATATGTCGACTTTCTTTACCACTTAAAGAAGAATCAAACCAGCTTACAATCACCTTCCTTTCCCCTCCCCACAACAGACACCCTATGAGGTAGGTGGGGCTGAGAGAGCTCTAAGAGAGCTGTGACTAGTCCAAGGTCACCCAGCTGGCTTCATGTGTAGGAGTGGGGAAACCCACCCCGCTCAACATATTAGCGTCCATCACCCATGTGGAGGAGTGGGGAATCAAACCCGGTTGTCCAGCTTAAAGTCCACCGCTCCAAACCACTGCTCTTAACCACTACACCACACTGTGTAATACCGCATCAGAAGGACCAGGGGTAGCAGCCTGCCTCCTCTCTCCCCCATATGCTTTGTTGTGCTGTCAGACTGGACAGAACACATGATAGAGACCACCTGTTCAATATGAGCCAGGTCTGAGACCTTTACACTTGCCCCCCCCTTTTAATTATTTCAGCATTTATTTGCTGCTCTTCCTCCCAAGAGGGACCCAAAGAGGCTTGCAATGAGAATATACAGTATAAACAGGTGGGTGGAGGTTTCCAAGAGCAGGGTAGGTCTCTTTGTCAGCAGATCTTCCTCCAGCTCCAGGCTATGACCTTCAAGCCACTTGTCCTTTGGCTCCTGCCCCAGGCCTGTGCTTCTGGGCCAGCTCAGGCTCTAAAAGGTTGTGTGTGTATAAAGTGATATTATGTCAAAGCTAATTTATGGAGCCCCCTTGGGTTTTCAAGGCAAGAGACTAACAGAGGTGGTTTGCCATTGCCTTTCTCTGCGTAGCGACACTTGTATTCCTTGGTGGTTTCCCACCCAAGTACTAACCAAGGCCAACTCTACTTATAGGGTTGCTAGATCCCTCTTTGCCACTGTCAGGTGGTTTTGGGAGCAGAGCCTGAGGAGGGCGGAATTTGGAGAGGGGAGGAACTTCAATGCCATTGAGTCCAAATGCCAAAGCACCCATTTTCTCCAAGCGAACTGATCTCTGTAGGCTGGAGATCAGTTGTAATAGCAGGAGATCTCCAGCCACCACCTGGAGGTTGGCAGCCCTATATACTCAGCTTCTAAAAGGTTACTTTCAACAAAAGGGTGGGGCAAAGGCTTCAGCTACAAAAGCTAACTGCAGCAGGCTGGTATTTTCTGCTGTGTATCGAGAGCAAAAGAAAGAAAGCATACTTAAATTAATGTGTTTGATTACCGTATATAATTTACATCACGGGCATAACAGCAAAAACAGGATGCCTGGATTTGAAAAACAAGAATACAGCTGCCCTAGCTATTCTTTCTCAGGGCGTAGTAGCTGTTGGTGACGTCCCAGTGCTACATTTTGGCATCATCAATTTTGCATCATTCTTAAGCTTTTCACTGTAAGCAGCACTGCATGGATCAGCATGGCAGCAGCACACCAGCAGCTCCTTCTGTTGCCAGTTTTTTGATGCATCAGCACTGTATACAACTCTGTGCAGTTTAAAATCTACAGGAAGAAATGTTAGGCTTTCCCTGAAATGAAAAAACCCACCCCACATCCTACAACACCCTACTACACCAAAAGAATATTATATCTATAATCTATAATATAGTACATATAACATAATATATATAATAGACTATATTAGATAGCCAGTGTGGTATAGTGGTTAGAGCACGGGTGTCGAGCATATGGCCCGTGGGCCTAATCTGGCCCCTTGAGAGTGCCTATCTGGCCTGTGAGCCGGCTGAGGCAGCCATTCCTTGCCCTCGTGATCTGGGCTGAAGAGCCCCCTGCGGGCTCACCAGCCAAGGCAGCCACCTCCCGCAGTCCTGTTCTAGGATGGTGAGGCAGAGCCCAGCCCGACCAAGTGACATTTATGCCATATCTGGTCCTTGTAACAAATGAATTTGACACCCCTAGGTTAGAGTGAGAGACTAGGATCTGGGAGTCCCAGCTTTGAACCTCCACTCTACCACGGAACCTTGCTAGGTGACCTTGGGCCAACCACATACTCAGTCTAACCTACCTCAAAGGTAGGGTTGCCAACCTCCAGGTAATAGCTGGAGATTTCCTGCTCTTACAACTGATCTCTAGCTGATAGAGATCAGTTCACCTGGAGAAAATGGCCACTTTGGCCATTGGACTCTATGGCATTGAAGCCCATCCCCTCCCCAAACCCCACTACTCCTTTGGCTCCACTCCAAAACCTCCTGCTGGTGGTGAAGAGGGACCTGGCAACCCTATTCAAAGGTGGTTTTTGTGGATTAAATGGAGGAGGGTAGAATATCATAATCCATTCTGGGTCCCTACGGGGAAGAAAGACTGGGTGTTAACAAATGGCTATTACAACAACTTTGGAAATAGCTTGATTTTCTGTAGTCTCTCCTTCTTTCATTTGACTAACAAAACATGTAGGGAATAGCAACACTATAAACCCAATTGTGTCTTCCTACAAACAAATGGGTTTGGCCTTAGCAGCTAGCCCTTTATAGATTAACTGCATCTCAAACAGATGAAGTTTATTCTCCTTTCTCAAATGGGAAGCTTTAAGCAACTGTGCCCCTAAGGTTGCAGGACCCCTTGAAGTATCCAATTACATGTGACAAGGTCAATCAGACATCAGGCCAGGCTTAAAACAGTTTTAATGAAGCAGGAAGCAAAACTTTGTGGGTCATGCGAAAAAGACGCAGAAGAGGGAAACGAGGGAAACTGCACAAGCAGAAAGAAAAATCTCACAGTGAAAATGAAAGGGAGTGTTGCAAGGGCCAGAGGAGCAGGAGAAGCATGATAAAAGTAAAACAATCATCTGGAAGCTGTCTGCAGAGGACTATGCAGGGTGCATATAAGGCGATCTGTATGCTGTACATCTGCAATTGCAGCACATGAGTTTAGACTATGGTATCAGGCACAAATTCTGTATTCAGGACCCATCCTCACCATTCTCTCTATGTATGGCAGTCAGATCCCAGAATAGAACAATGCAAGGCTATTCAAAACCCTGATCTGGATTTGTAGAATCCAGAAAGGCTATTGCAAATAAATACTTTCTGTATGTTGCCGTTTTACTTTGTGGTCCGTTTGCAAGTTGCAGTCGTCCCAGTCAAACAATTCTCCAATTTTGGACCGATTCACACATTCACTATTTCACGCATGGTCACCTACCACTTTCCCACAGTTCCCACTCACTTGACCCTGGCTCTTGCTGCTTTTGTCTCCCTTAGTGCTGGATGGCCCTAGCTAGCCTGATCTCATTAAATCTCAAAAGCTAAGCAGGGTCGGCCCCAGTTAGTACTTAAATGGGAAACCACCAAGGAAGTCCTGAGTCAGGCAATGACAAACCCCCTCTGATCAACCCTATGGGTCATCTTAAGTGGGCTACAACTTGATGGCACTTTACACATGCACAGACTGCGGTTTTTCACACTGTACATAAAGTGCTGACATTTCATAGCTACTACTTATGCAGTGCCTGTTCCTTATGGCTGTGTGACACAGTATTTATTAAAGGCAAAGGTGTTCAGACTTGGATCAATTTGTACATCCACATTATTACACTGCCTTATGATAACAGGAGTTTATTTTAATACACTCACCCATATCTGCCAGATTCTTGTTCTTAAACCTTGTTTGATTAACAATAAGGTATCTCTGGACTGAATAATTCTTATCTTGTATTCTTAGTCCATCATCCCTAGAGGACCCAGTGTTTGCTAATAGGAAAGGTTGGCAAACTGCCCTGATCTAGATAAATTTGTGCATGTGCATGCTCATACTTCCTTGTGGGAGTTAGATATTTTTCAGGGGGAGTTTTATCAGTCCCTAGGCAGCTCCATAACTCTTGCCTCATATCATGATAAAGAACTGCTCTGGTGGGCCATTCTTTGTTCTTGTTTCACATTTTGTTTTTAAAGAAAGCAGAAGCCAGTTTGCACAGGCTCACAGCATGCCTCCTCTAGTAACATGCACAAATACAAAAGTAGCCAACACGTTGTTTGATTCAAAGCTGGAGCAAAAATATCAGGCAAGGGCTTGTGGGAAAAGCTTCAGTCATGGTACAATTTCTCATCTGTCTTGAAGCCCCTGCTTTATGGTGCTCTCATGCTTGAAGAAGGTAAAACTGCCCTACAACTAGAGTTGCTAGCTCTGGGTTGGGAAATACCTGAAGCTTTTTGGGGAGGAGCCTGAGAAGGGCAGGGTTTGGAGAGGGGAAAAACTTCAATGCCATAGAGTCCAATTACCAAAGCAGCCATTTTCTCCAGGTGAACTGATCTGTATCGGCTGGAGATCAGTTGTAATAGCAGGAGATCTCCAGCCACAGCCTGGAGGTTGACAACCCTACCTACAACCCAAGCAATGCACTGGACACTTCTTTGCTATGCAGAATTCAGGAGCCCATGGAGAATTCAAGATCAGCACTGAAGAAGGGGATTTCCACAACTTTACACGGATAGGTGTGTCTTGAATTGCAGATGGAGCAGAATGTGGCAGAATCCCCAGTTCTGAGCTCTGCTTTAAGAACCCAAACTTTTCAGTTCACATTGCAGTGGTATGCAAACAACAATCTCCATGTGTAGCAATAGTCAGTATGGATTTACTTGAAATTGTGACTACCATGCACTGTGAAAACTGAGAATAAGCTAAAAGTTTAATTAAAAATAAAAGGTGATCAAGTTTAGCATTTTTTAAAAATCATACATATTCCAGTGCCTCTTGCACCTATAAAAATGGGGAAAAGTAAGGTCATGCCTGGTAGAATGACACAAGTCAAAGTTGATGAAATGCAGAACTAAGCAAAATTTCCAGAAGTAAAATTTTAGTCCTCTGAATACTTCTTTTTCCATTAACTGGCAAAAGAAGAGTAATTTTTGCTAAAGAAGAATATCCATGCAGATACATTAAACTTTTCAGGATACTGAATATGGATTATGTTGAGACAAGGTTTAGACCAGGGGTATCGAATTCAATTGTTACGAGGGCCGGATATGACATAAATGTCACTTGGTCAGGCCAGGCCATGCCTCACCAGCCCAGATCAAGACTGGGTGGGATGGCTGCATTGGCTGGCTCGTGGGTCGGATAAGCGCTCTCATGGGGCCGGATCCGGCCCCCAGGCCTTATGTTTGACACCCCTGGTTTAGACTGTTTTAGGGATAAGAATTCAGGTTGGGATCAAGGCAGTAATTAATCCCTTTTTTAATGCTATTTTCCTGATTAAAAGAAAAAAATTATTTTCTGGTAACACTCAAGCTGCTATATGCTCCATGACATCACGTTAGTAGGTACTAATAAGCTTTTCCCAGTGGTCCAAATGCTTCCACAAGGAAAAGGTCAGTTTAAATCAGGAAAATGGGAGAAAACCCTTTATCCTATGCCAGAGCCTTCATAAGTCAGGAATCGACCTGTTACAAAACCTTCTGATAATTGATCTTCTAAGGCATTATGGTGTAATTTGGCCTTCAGTCATCTCTGTCTGGGAAATCTAACGTGAAAAGCACAACAGCATCCAATCAGCCTCAAGTATGTTAATTTCAGTGGAGATACTGTGGAGAGCAGTATTGATGGCTGGTTTAGGCAAGAATTTCTGTTCAGAACACAAAGGCCGCAGAAGGTTTTGAGGTTGTTGTTCCACTTGTTTCTATAGATACATTGAATAGAACTCTCCGGTGGCACTGTCCAAATTATATTAAGACAGCATAGAGCCAAAGAGCCTCCACTCCTGAGGAAATTCCTGCTTGAACTTTACGTGTATGCAGGGATTCATCTAAATAGCTATTTTGTTTCTAAAGGTTGTACCTCACTTTTCTAGCCCAAAGGGAACCTGAAGCAACTTGTAGAAAACAATACAATAACACAAGAAAGTCTGAATGTCAAATTAAAACAATAAAAACAAATACGGAAGGTCTATACAATATTTAAAACACAGCAGCCAAGACACACTCAATCCACTCTCATAGCCTGAACGTTTTCCTAGATCGTGGTGATCTGGGGAGAAAGTAGCTCCTCTGGTTTCTGCCATGACCAAAAATCCATATGGACTTCACTATCCCATGTTCTCGATTATGCACCATACTGGTATAAAGTGCTTAAACTAAATATAATTTGTAAAGTGCTTAAACCAAATATGGATGTTGTTATCACTAGTGGTCAAAATAAACTGAAGTGAAAGAAGATGTTCCTGGCCAACCTTGTAAAAGTTAAGAGGGAGACAAGTAGTATGGTGGCTTTTCCAAGGCTCCAAATTCCAAATGTAGGGTACCACCGTAGAAAAGGCCTGGGTGAACAGCTCTTGCCTGCACTTCTGGAAAAATATCACATGAATTAGAGACACCGCAAAGATCTTAAAGCACATGAGAGGAATGCAAATTGAGAGGCTTTCCTTAAGATACCCTGGATGCACTTATATCATGCCTTGAAGCTCAATACCAGCATTAACAAAAAGGCCCGGGGATGGGGGACTGGTAACTAGTACAGAATATTTATGTTACACCTTCCTTACAATGGGAGGACACCTGTAACTCCATAACTGTACAGAGTCTTCTGCTTTACAGTCTCTTGTAATGCTGGACCCTTGCTTGTACCTACTGCTAGATGAAGTATATAGGAGAGCATGTAACTTGCAAAAAGGCCGCTTGCTGCACAACATCTCTGAGAACTCTTGGCTACTGATGAATTGCTCATTAATTCCAGAAAATTGGATGTGGACAAAAGCAATTCCCTTGAAGTGGCTTACAGGCAGAAGACTGGTGCCAGTGTTTCTACCACAACTGCTCGTTTTTATTTTTGGTTCTGTCCATGGATGACCAGTTGCTGGAGAATTACACTTTCATAAATAAGCAATGCTTCAGTGAGAGCCAGTTCAAGGGACCAAGGGAATTGCAGTTGAGCTTGAAGGGAAATCATATGTCATTTTTGTGAAGTCTGGCATTGTTAATCAAAAGGGATAGTGATATGTTGGTTGCTCGGCTCCTTGATATCCAACGTGGTTGTCACTCAATCAATGGGGAAAAGATCTAGAAAACTATCTACAAAGCAGATCACCACTATATACAGGAAATGTGTTTGCCACATGTATAGTAGTAAAAACTAACATGTGAAGGTATCTTGTCTGTAAATACATGGGGGTTGCCAGTTCCAGGTTAAGAAATACCTTGAGACTGGCGGGGGGGAGGACATGGGGAGATTGGAGTTTGGGGAGGGGAGAGACCTCAGTCAGGTATAATGCTATAGATGCCATCTGCCAAAGCAGCCCTTTTCTCCACGGGAACTGATATCTGTATCTGGAGATCAGTTCTAATTTGGTGAGATCTTCAGGCCCCACCTGTAGGTTGGCAACCTTCCTACCTGAGCACTAAAAGCATATCTTTAATTGCTCCCAGACAGCTGATCCTCCTGTCTGTTCTCACCCCAGTTTTTTTCTCCCCAACCTTAACTTCTGTGTTGGCATGCTCACCACAACGGAAAAGAGAGGGGGTCTACAGCAGGGTGCTGCCCAACTTCATTTGGTACACAAAGTAAAGCCATTCCTGGATTAGCAGATTGCTACAATGCACCTAGGGTTGACAGGTCTGGGTTGGGAAATACCTGTAGATTTTTGGTTCCGTGTGCAGCATCCAGAGAGATCCCAGGGTCAACAGTCCGGTCACACAGCATCCAGGCTGATCTGTGTAGAAGCCCATCGTTGTTCTCCTTTCTTGGGTTTTTCACTTGGGCCAGGTACTTTGGGTTGATTCAGGGCACCTGGCCCACAGCCCTGCCTTCCTGATCATGCACACCAGCTGCTGCATGAGTCAACAGACTGCCTAATCAACTAGTGAGTACATCTGGCAACCCAACACTCCCCTTAAAGTAACACTACAGAAACAAACTAAACCAGCATTCATTACAGAAAACTATACTTTCATATAGGGAATATGGAGGGATATGTGACATGTCAACCTAAAACTCCTCGTACAATATTCTTCCGCATATTGCCACTACATTCCACCCCTTGATATGTCACATTTCATTCTCCATGTTCATCTTTTACATAACAAACAAAAACATAAGACACAACTGTGCCATCTTCAAGCCACGTCAGGGTTGAGCCAGTTTTTCTTGTCAAGATCCTGTAAAAGAACTGGTACAAGAACAAGGTTATCATCATACACAGGTGGGATAAACAACATTAAAGGGTTATGAAGGCTAGGGTCCCCAGGAATAGCCACCTTAATTAGCCTTCCTTCTGGAGCCCTACCCACCCCCCCATCCATATGGTTGAGGTATCTCCCATTCCTTGTGTTCACTTATAGAGGGGCATAGCTGTTCTTCGGGCGGGGCTGTCGGTGTAACCGTTCCCCTTACCCATGGACTATCACCCTCTCTCTTTGCCTCCTTTAATTGCCTAATTAACATCACAATATCACCAACAGTTCTTCCCTGAGCGGGGCCCAACAGTGCCAGCAGAGGACCACGCATGTATGAAGGAGCTCCCTTCAGCAATCATGCTCTCATCCCTGCTGTAAGATGCTGAGCAGCAGGTCCTGCAAACCCTTGCTGATAAATTCCAGCTTGTAAAGCCATTCCTCTTAATTGCTCTATTGCTTCCTCAATAGTATGCCATAAAGGCATATGCTCCTCCCAATCCATTGCAGCTGGGTATATGGCTTTTACAGCCGGCACACACCAATCAAACATAGGGCTTGCTGCTGTTGTTGTACTGGGCAGTTGTAGATACTGATTAATCAATGTATTGGTGGTCAATGGTCCTAATTTCATTACTTCCTCCGCTGTAACACTGAGGGTAGTATTTCCTTGATCCCATAGCCTGACCAACCATTGAGTCAGCCGTTCCCCCGGCTTCTGTTTGATTACTTTTCCTATCTCAGCCAATCCCTGCTGAGCAATATCCAGTGAGCAATATCCAGTCAGGCTCCTCCTCATTTATCATATCTGCAGCCTGTGCTTCAGCCAACTCCCCCCTCCTTTGGGCACTCTCCAGTGCCTGTCTCAAAAGAGTCTGCTGATACTTTAAGGCAGCGATTTGCTCAGCTTGCCGCCCTGCTTTCCTCTGAGAGGCTTCCAATTGCTCCCACACATTTTGGAGCACCGTGAGCAGAATCCATCCCTATCCTATCACAGCCTTCTGCTCCTTTTCCTCCTCCACTCCCATTAGCTGTGAACATTTACACATCGCCATGGGGGTGGGCTCTTTCAGTTTAACCATCTCAGATTCCCTGGACACCGGTGGGGTCAGCCAGTGCAAACTTTGAGCCACTGGCCCCCAAGCACTTGTGCTGGGCAAACCAGGACTGTGGCTCTCACCCTCCTCTTGCTCAGTGGTCTTTTTCCTCCACCAAAACATTGCTTCCAAATCCTGCCGACTACGCCAATTGTTCTGCCAAGGCAGAGGTTCTTTAAGATTTGGAGGCAATGAAAATACTAGTAGGTGGAGAAAAGGCAATGCTTTACTTATAAAGTAACACAACATTCAGCTTATCAGCTTATAATCCACAATACAAAGCAATAACACTTTACATGAGTCTCTCTCTCCTCCTTGGCTGCAGGGGCTCCATGTGCAGCATCCAGGCTGATCTGTGTAGAAGCCCATCATTCGTCTCCTTTCTTGGGTTTTTCACTTAGGCCAGGTACTTTGGGTTGATTCAGGGCACCTGGCCCACAGCCCTGCCTTCCTGATCATGCACACCAGCTGCTGCATGAGTAAACATAGACTGCCTAATCAACTAGTGAGTACATCTGGCAACCCAACACTCCCCTTAAAGTAACACTACAGAAACAAACTAAACCAGCATTCATTACAGAAAACTATACTTTCATATAGGGAATATGGAGGGATATGTAACATGTCAACCTAAAACTCCTTGTACAATATTCTTCCGCATATTGCCACTACAACTGTCTCTTGTAAATTCAGGCTTGTCAGGCTGCCTTGCTCTCATCAGTTAGATTCACATATGTGAATACCCATCATTCATTGGCATGGCTCACGATAACTCAGTGCTGAGTAATTAGATGATCAAAGCATTTTGTTTGAGACAATGTCTGGTGATACGAAAGGTCTTCCTGTAGTATATGAAATATACATGGCATCCGTACCATCACTAATTCTACGTTGAGGGCCATTGTACTAGAAAGTTTTATTTCTTCCCAAAGTAGCACACAGGGTGTGATACATAGAAGCAAAGTGAACAGAAAACTGAACAATATTATCCTCTTCCCTTCTAGATAAATGCTAGAGCTGGTAGCACTTGTTTAATAATCAGCCTGAATGACAACAAAATATTCTGAACTGATCGTGCTGAAGTGATATGAGTAATGAGTATTCATAAGATATGTAAAGTACCGTCTTTGAAAGTACTGAATTATAGCTGTTGCCTTAAAATCCTGTGGCAATTTAGATGTACTTTTGAGCACCCACCTCATAGGAAAATGGGACGACTTCCCTAATGTAATGTCTAGCCAGCAATTATGGAATGGGAATCAGTGAGGAGCAATAGTAATCATTCCTTAATGTGCCTTTGGTGAAAGCATTTGTCTCCAGCACGAGGCTCAAGACAATAGTTTTTAAGGGAGTTGAAATTGGTTGGACAGAAGTATGGATTGAAGTGCATATATAATTCTTTTGTTCAATGGTTCTTGTTAGGGTTGTTGATTTGGTTCGGCCCAAACTGAAAAACAGCCGAATTTCCCCTGATTCGGTGGTTTTTAGTTCAGGACGAACCGAACTCAAAAATGGTGGGCAACTGGGGGGCCGAATTCAGCGAGTTCGGGAGTTCACGAATAAATCCGGCAAATTCGGCCGTCAGTAAGCAGCATAACCGTCAGTAAGCAGCATTCTCCTCCCCCGGCCAATCGGTGCCCAAGCTGGGTCTTCTGGCCAATCAGTCAGGATTGAGTACTGGAGGAATCAGCTGATGTGCGGCCCAGCCGGGGAGAGAGAGAGAGGGGAATCTTCCTGTGTGTGTGTGTGGGGGGGTGCTTGTGCACATTCACTCCTTTCTGTGGCTGCAGGGAGCGTATTTTTTGGGGTACAGACACAAAACTTTCAGCAGAAATTCAGACAAGCTTTCTTAAGAGACTACCCAAGTTTTGTAAACATTGGGTCAGGGGGTCCCGAGATATGGGCTCTCCCCTTTTTCTTTCCATGGCTGCAGGGGGTGCATTTTTGGGGGTACAGACCCCAAACTTTCAGTGGAGCTTCAGATGAGCCTTCTTAAGATACCCCCCAAGTTTTGTAAACATTGGGTCAGGGGGTCTCGAGATATGGGCTCCACCCCTTTTCCCTCCCCCCCTTTTACATTTCCGTGGCTGCAGGGGGCGTTTTTTTGGGGATACAACCCCCAAACTTTCAGCATAGCTTCAGATAATCCTTCTTAAGATACCACCCAAGCTTTGTAAAGATGGGTTCAGTGGGGGCAGAAATATCGGCTCCCCCCTTTTCTCTTTCCGTGGCTGCAGGGGGCGCATTTTTGGGGGTGCAGATCCCAAACTTTGAGCGGAGCTTCAGACAAGCCTTCTTAAGAGACCACCCAAGTTTTGTAAACATTGGGTCAGGGGGTCCCGAGATATGGGCTTTCCCCTTTCCCCTTTTCCCTATTGGGATGAATGGGATCCTGTATGCATCTCCTCCAGAGCAAAACGTCCCGTGCCTAAATGGAAACATCTTGGATTACTGAGTCCTCCCCAGCCCCTCCTGATGGAACAGAAGACAGCCACAGTAAGACCCCTTTGGGGGCTTTAATCTATAATTTTTCTCCTGTGTGTGTGTGGGGGGGGAAGCAGAGTCTGTGTGTGTGTGGGGAGGGAGCAGTTTCTGTGGGTGGGGGGGAAGCCAAAGGGGGCTTTTGCCGGTTCTGCCTGGGGTGTGCGTTCCCCCTCCAGTCTCTCTCTCCCTGGTTTGAGGGGGGGTTTCAGTTGTGTGTCTTCAGGTTTTCCCTCATTCATAAAAAACGTCTCAGCTGATTGTCGGGGCTGGGAGCTTTGTGCATGGGCGGCAAGCTCTGCTCAGAGATGCACATTAAGGGTGGGGGGACCCCTTTCGGGGCCCATATCTCAGCCCCCCCTGACCCAATCTTTACAAAACTTGGGGGGTCTTTCAAGAAATGTCCTTTGAAGCTCTGCTGAAAGTTTGGGACCTCTACCCCCAAAAATGCCTCCCCAGCGCCGCGGAAAGGCACGGTTGTGTTTTTAATGGCTTTATTCGGCCGAATTTTTTTCCCGAACTTTGAATTCCCGCCGAATTGCACGGACCCGAAGTGGGGGAGTTCGGACTTCAGCATATGCCGAATCTAAACGGGCTGAATTCAGCCGAATCCGAACTATACCGAATTTTTTTAAATTCAACAGCCCTAGTTCTTGTAGGTTATCCGGGCTGTGTAACCGTGGTCTTGGTATTTTCTTTCCTGACGTTTCGCCAGCAGCTGTGGCAGGCATCTTCAGAGGAGTAACACTGAAGGACAGTGTCTCTCAGTGTCAAGTGTGTAGGAAGAGTAATATATAGTCAGAAAGGGGTTGGGTTGAGCTGAATCATTGTCCTGCAAAAAGTATCAAAAAAAGTATCAAAAGTATCTTTTGTTCAACTTTTGCCCCTATGATAAAAAAGATTTCCAAGTTGATCAGATGTGGACCAGTCTAGAGCAATGATTCTGCTTTTCGCCTTTTACTTAACAGTGCAATCCCAAGCAGGTCTATTCAGAATCCTATTCAAAGGGTTATTAGTATTGCATTGTAAGTATCCTCTTCTGCCAGTCAAGAAGGACTGAAAGCTATTCTTGCCAATTGAGATAACTGTTGAAACCCATGTCTCTTATTTTTTATTACTTCCGTGATATTATTAATTATTGTTATTATTCCAAATGTAAGTCATGCTGCTTATGCCCCCCTTCAAAATCCTAAATTGTTACCATTAAGATTCCTTATGATAATGAGTCCAGCTTCAAAGTCAGCATGGTATAATGGTTAGGAGGGGTGGACTCTAATCTGGAGAACTGGGTTTGATACCCCACTCCTCCACATGAGCGGTGGACTCTAATCTGGTAAACTGGGTTGGTTTCCTCGCTTCTACACATAAAGCTAGCTAAGTAACATTGGGCTAGTCACAGTTCTCTGAACTCCCTCAGCCCCACCTACATCACAAGGTGTCTGTTGTGGGGAGAGAAAGGGAAGGAAATTGTAAACCAGTTTGATTTTCCTTTAAAATAAGGTAGAGAAAGTCAGCATATAAAAACCAACTCCTCCTCCTCCTCCTCTTCTTCTTCAACATGCACCATAGCAAGGGAGTAGGGTTGTGCATATCGATAAACCTGAACTGAAAATAATTCCAAAATTAGCCATTTTGGCAATATTCGGGTTTTGTTTTTACCAAATATCAAAATCTGGGAATAAAGCCAAAGCTGGATAGCCAGTCACCAAATCAGCCGAATAGATATTTGGCTTTTTTCCAGCTTCTGCTTTCCCCAAGATTTTCCTTATGGGAATTGTTTAATGAGCTCTTGGAGGGGGCATTTTGGGAGGTAGAGTTCCAAGATTTTCAGGGTAGCTTCAAGGGACTCTCCTTGCAGGAACCAAGAAGTTTGGTGAAGATTGGGTCAGGGGGTCTGATTTTTTGGGGTCCGAAAGGGGTCACCCCCCTCCATGGAAAAGTATGGTAAAGTTTACATTTCTCTATGGAGGGGGGCAACCCTTTAACCACTACACCATGCTGGGAAGAATGTTGTAAGCCACTTTGGGACCCCACTGAAGTAAATAAATAAACTAACAGGGAATGGTATTCTTTCATTTCAAAGAACAAATCATACTTCAGAAATATTTGATATTTTTCTAGATATAATCAAGACCTTTTTTCAGTTGTTCTTCATCTCTGTTCCTGTTTAACTCTTTCCAACTGAAACCTACATTAAGAATTTAACTATGCTGATCTACTTACAGTAATTTAAGGTCACCAATAAATATGCAAAATTCAATAGTATAATTATAAGAAAGAAAAAACAATAAATAAAGTACATGAACACAAAACATGATCGCCTTTTTTTGTAACAAAGTGTTCCTACTTCTAAGTATCATAGAATCCTATGCGGTAAAGGGGATGTGATTAAATAGGCAGATCAGCTGGTAGAACAGGAAGGATACATGCTAGTCTCATGTAAGGAAGTTAAGCAACTTTATGGAGAGAATGGAGGAACTAAAGCAAGATGTTTTCAGCTCCATTCATCTTGGAATAGAAACCTTTTCAGTTAAGAGAAATCAGCTCCCTCCCCTCCTCTGCCCCCACCCATGCCTTTATGTCTTCCCCCTTCCCCCTTTTGCTTCTGTGCCACTTCAGTTTAATATGCTCAGCAAGACACCCATTTCAAACTTGCTGCTCTCACAGTCAGAAATGTTGGAAAATGAAATTGTCAGTAATGAAAAAGGGGCTTGCTTCCTATGTATTGAAGCACAGGCTAAAATTGACTGCACTATGTTATTCAGTTGGTTTGGAATTTTAGGTGCAGACCTCTTCTTACCCTTGGCTTCCTGGCACAATGATTATGGCTAGGGTTGCCAGGTCCCTCTTCACCACTGGTGGGAGGTTTTTGGGGTGGAGCCAGAGGAAGGTGAGGTTTGGGGAGGGAGGGACTTCAGTGCCATAGAGTCCACTTGCCAAAGCAGCCATTTTCTCCAGGTGAACTGATCTCTATCGGCTGGAGATCAGCTATAATAGCGGGAGATCTCTAGCTAATACCTGGAGGTTGGCAAACCTAATTATGGCCAATGTTTTAGAATGTACTTATTATTTATATTTCCATGTTTACAAACAGCATCTAAAAGCAAGTTCCTTTTTTTTGTGGATTCAAATGTATATAATGGAAAGAGACATGGCTGTAAAGTCCCTGGCCTTTCATCCAATGTAGGTATTTCTGAAACTGCCACTGCATGGCAGCTAGACATGTAAACAACTGAGCAAATTAATTGTTCAGACATTTTATTTTCTTTCTATATAAAATACTTTTATCCTGCCTTTCCTTGTTGCTCAAGGTGGCTTACAAGACACAATTTAAAACAACAACATAAAACCACAGCTGTATTCACATGCATCATTCTCCTTGAGATGTAGTAGTTCTTGCACATAGTTCCATGCTGTATAACCGGTGGGAGTTTCCAGCTTGTGTTCAGCCAGCTATGAGCAAATCTGATAAATTGCCTTTTATTTTTTATTTTTTAATGTTACTTTCATACTCTTGGCCTTCTCTAGACCAACATACGACAAGATCTGAAATGTAAAGAAAGGTATATGAGAAACATTGGATTACTTAGTGTCCACAACCTTAACTACGAGTAAACAGTTTTGGATCGTTTCTGATGTTGATGATCCCATGTATAAATAGACGGTGGCCTCCAGCCAGTTTTTCTCTAGACCAACAATACCGACAAGATCTGAAATGTAAAGAAAGGTATATGAGAAACATTGGATTACTTAGGTGTCCACAACCTTAACTACGAGTAAACAGTTTTGGATCGTTTCTGATGTTGATGATCCCATGTATAAATAGACGGTGGCCTCCAGCCAGTTTTCTCTTGGTGAAAAAGAGGGTGGGGTCCCTTTTGACCATCCCAAAAAGGCTGTGCTGGGGTTCATGGGACTTTCATCAACAAAACCCCCTTTTGGACACAGGCTGCAGTAAAGAGACTGAGACTGACTAGGTGAGACTTAGCCAAAAAAAAGACCTGATTGGATCAAAACCTGGGCATTCCCTTTGCAAATACTCTACCAGGTGTGTCAATCGATGCTGGGGGGAGGGGCACAGAAGGGGTTCATCCAGCCAGACCAGTAGGGTTGCCAGGTTCCTCTTTGACCACCAGTGGGAGGTTTTTGGGGGTGGAGCCTAAAGAGGGCAGGGTTTGGGGAGGGGAGGGACCTCAGTGCCATTGTCCTATTGCCTAAGCGGCCATTTTCTCCAGGTGAACTAATCTCTTATCAGCTGGAGATCAGTTGTAATAGCAGGAGATCTCCAGCTAGTACCTGGAGGTTGGCAACCATACAAATCAAAGACAGAGACCCGGAAGACTTGATCTGAATAAAAGAAGCAACCCAGCACTATGTACCTTCCAGCTTCAAGCCTGAAACAGAGGCTGTCAAGTGCTTATGCTTCATTTTAATGTGCCGACGGCATGATGGTATGCCAATAAGAGAGGGACGGTAAGCCCTCTCTGGAGACTAAAAAACTGATGTACAATGTGCACGATCGAGATATGAAAGTGCCTTATGAAAGTTTTTAAAATGATCATTCTTTTGAGGGAGGACATTCTAAACCTTCAAGCATATCAAAGTCTTCATTTGAAGCCAAAGCATCAACATGCTCTAAACGTATGCAGGGAACTTGCTCCCATTATTATTCCCTCTCTTGCTTTAATTTTTTTTATTTCTGGTCATGTCTCTTATACCATTGGCTGACAGCAAGTTAGCCTATGCCGCATGAATCACTATTCCGGTAATACAATACCTGAAAATCCCCAAAGCGATAAATTCACCTGCTTTACAACCGCGTTCCCTTGGCATGAGGTTGAGAATTTGACCTGTGGCTTTCAGTGAAAAGCAATGTTAATAAAAGTATATCGTACATTCTATGAAAACATCTCCCATCACAGATTGTAAAGCCATTATCTGCTCCACAATTCAAATGGCAATTTATCCGCAGAGGCTGTGTTCTTTTGTGAAGCATTGCATAGGTGTCATAGTCTTTATACACCCATTCTTCAAGAGATGGTGGCCTGCAGGGCTATGACAAGGTCCTTCCAAGAATAAATAATCAATAGAAAGTTACCCTACTGAGTGAGAACATTACACTGGAGCAGCATGTTACTGAAAGTGCATCTCTATTTCATGCCAAAGTGACAAAAAGGCTGCATCTGAGAACAAATTGGCATGTGGGAAATATTACTCTGCTTTTCCCCACATGTGCAATGCTTGATCTAAGTATTTTGGGTGCAAATAGCAGCACAAATCTCTGCATAGGGAAAATGTCAGGCATGGCGTATCTCTAACTGTGCACAGTGCAGCTGCCCTGATTGCCTGACTCTTCATGCCACAGACGCAGGCAACTGCCAGTTGTTGTAGGCTTTTTAATCTCCTTGGGCAAAGTGGTGATGTAAATGGGAGGGGGAAACCACTCTATCTGTGGAGGAAAAGTTCTGCTTGCCATATTGCCATTGCTGAGGATGAAAGGACAAACATGAAAAGCTTAGTCTTTGATTTAATTCTTTATTTATTTTTTCATACACAAAGAGCCCTTTCCACATGGATTTATCTCTGAAAGAAACCCTTTGCCTATGCCACGGAAACTCTGGTTGTTGCCCAGCATGCAAAGGCACAAGTTGAATTCATTCAGAGTTCTACCTAGACCTGCTAGTTCTCACTGTCAGTCAATATGAACTAAAAAGGTGGCCAAGTCTAGGGATGTTGCTAATTTTGCTGGAAACACATTTGATGGGCCATTTCCGCAATAATTGTTTGCAACATTTCATGAAATGTTTTGTCTTTTCATGTCTGCACTGTTTCCCCTCTGTTTGGTATTGGAAACATTTTGCAGTCGTTTAATCCTGTGTTTTCTACAACCACTTATACAATGATGTATTTCGCTGTTTCAAGGACAACTTCCCCCTGAGGTGCGGACATGTTTGAGCTGCTATTCATTTCTCTGCCCCTCCATTGTCCACACTTGCCCATCTCCCTTCCCCCTCCACTCCACTTTCCTCTCCTCCAGCCACCCATTTTCCCCAGCATTTAATTCTTTTTAATTTAATGCAAAGTAACGGTGGGATATTAGGAGAAAACCCCCCTCCCGCCTCCACCGCCGTTGTTGCATTACTCCGCATTTCATCACGTTACATGGGACTTGCGGGGGGGGGGAGTGTTTCTTGCAATTCAACTCAGGGTTCAGCGTTATGGGGAGAGAGAGAGAGAGAGAGAGAGAGAGAGAGAGAGAGAGAGAGAGAGAGAGAGAGAGAAGCAAGGCTGGGCTTTTAAAGTGACAGCTGCCCTCCCTTTCCCTTCCCGTCATGGTGGAGCTGGCTGGGGCTTGTGCACTTCCAACATGGTGTGCTTAGGTGATTGCTCTCTCCCCCACCCGCAAAAGTGGTGAAGTGGCAGCATAGTAATACAGCATTGGTAATCCAGATTCCTTTATTTCTCTTATGGGAAGTCTTCAGCTTGATTCGGAGAATTACTTTTTTTGTACTTAAGTACAGATGCCCATGTACAAAACACACTTATCTTAAAAGGTTTTTTTAATCAGTTATCCATCCATGTAATGCCAAGAACGTCTGGAACCACTGGTCTCGCTGAAGCAAGGGGCAACATTCTGTCAGTAATCATTTCAACAGTTCTGCAAGTCATCACCTGGAAACCCCCAAGCCAACCCAACCTTCCATCTAGAAATAGAAGAAAAGTGTGAATAAGCAGCATCTGTGGCCTTGGTAGGAAGTCATTTTGGATTGTGGGACCTGGATGTGAAGTGTTATGAATCTGAGGCCACACAGAAGAAAGATAATCAGCAGGCACATCAGGAGGAAACCTTGAACTGAACTAGATGCTTAAAAAGAGCCAAACTGAAACTGAACTCTTTTTGTTAACAGGCTGGATTCCAGTAGTGTTCATGTCGAAATTTTTGTTCAACAAAATTGGTGGCTGCTCAGTTCTGTAAGGCATATCCATATTATAATTACAGTTACTAATGTCCAGGAGGGGTGGGGGAAATGTCCTGCCCTTTAACAGAGGATTGATGTGTGGAAATGTAGTTTAAGCTTTTCATAGCATAGACTAGAAGATAACAATTTCACTTTGTAAATAACATCCTAATAAGCCCTTATTACTGGGTAGGACTTTTCCTTCCAGGCTGTTGGCAACCCTACTTATAATATACATTTGAGAAGGAGGCAAGAGTCTGAGTTGAAGGCCCCCTAATAAATTCATGGCTGCCATGAAGTTTAAATAGGGGACTTCCTCATTCACACTCTTACCTAATGCTACCTCGGGTCTCAGTGGAAAAAAGAAAATGTGCCCAGTCCTCCATGAGTAAGCTACCCTTGTTACCTAATGTGTACACATATATCATGTACTTGCATACAATGATATTTTAAGGTTGCTTTCAGACAGTTGTGAGTAAGACAGAAAGTACCTCATTAAATAGGAATCATTTTAATATGTTTAGTTCATTGGGCAAAAAGGTCTGCTCAACTCCTCAAATCCCACAAGGATAAAGAAATAAAAAATTCTCATTAAAGGTAAGGAAAGCCATTAGAAACTGTAGCTACATGAAGCAATAAAACCATAGAGGCTGTACGAAGCAAATGAATACATTATCATTTCATCCACCCAGTTATTTGTAATAAGTAACTGGTAAATGTGATTTCCTGTAGCAGCAAGAGTTTATCCTTAAATTTTTATTACTATGATTTATCACATTTCAAAAATACATAGCTGTCTATACTGGGAAATAACTAAGCGAGCAATCAACTGACAAATTCAGCTATAACCTTCTAGCCAATCAGAATGGTGACCACCTGCCAATCTCTGATATCATTTCCTCCACAAAGTAGCAATTTGAAAGTAATTCAATCAAGTATTAGTATAAAATTATCTCACATTTTACAAACTATCCAAGCTAGTGCCAGAGTCAGTTACAAATCTGGCATACAAACAGGGAGCTAAACGATTTCTGCCATCTCAATCTACGGAGAACAGATTACTTTTTTTTTTTTGCAAGTGCTGATTGAAACTGGTTAGGTGTTAGTGACTTCTGTCTTCAAATTCATATTCAGAGTAATCCATAATCTTTAGTGAGTCATTCCTTCACTCATTCTGAAAAATTATGACAGAGATTGTTCATAAGAATAGTAGGTTGGATCCATAGTTTCCATTCCACTAATGGACTGTACATTCTCTGATGTATGCAGACTTCCCTGCTGGAACATATCTCTTCCACTGGAGCAAGGGTTCCAATACCTTCACAAAGGTCCTTGCACCAGAGAAAGAAATACTTCATCATCTGCTTGTTCAACAGGTCTATTTAATCAACACATTTGACAAACTTTTTGTGGGTGTTCGAGCAATTTGAACATTTTCAACATCCACATGAAACCACAGGATAAGATCATCTAGAGATGTTGGTTGGGTTGTCAGTGAACAACATGTTGATGGCACTCAGCTCCATCTTGTGTTTCTAGTGGATCCCAGGGATCCACTGAAACCCTGAACTTGAGGTAGTTTGGGGAGCATGTGGGTTATTAACTGAAGCTTAATCCCAACAAGTTGAAAGTACTAGTGATGAGTGGAAGATCTGATCCAGGATTTAAGGTGTCATCTGTTCTGGATGGGGTTGCACTCAGAAGAAGAGTTGTTTTTAACACCCTGCTTTTTCTCTACTGTAAGGAGTCTCAAAGCAGCTAACAATTGCCTTCCTTCCCTCCCCCCACAACAGGCACCTCGTATGGTAGGTGAGGCTGAGAGAGTTCTGAGAGAACTGTGACTAGCCCAAGATCACCCAACAGGCTTCATGTGGAGGAGTGGAGAATCAAAACCGGTTCTTCAGATTAGAGTCCACCGCTAGGGATTCCAGCCTCCAGGTGAGACCTGGAGATCCCCTGGAATTACAGCTCATCTCCAGACTGCAGAGATCAGTTCCCCTGGAGAAAATGGATGCTTTGGAATGTAAACTCTACGTCATTGTACCCCACTGAGGTCCCTGTCCTCCCTAGGCTCTATCCCCAAATCTCCAGGACTTTCCTAGCCTGGATCTAACAACCCTACTCCCCCCTCCCCATCCTCTGCCGATGGCCGGGGAGGACCTGGCAAACCTATCCACTGCTCTTAACCAGTACACCACTGTGGATCTCAGGTCTGTAGCTTGGGGGTGTTGCCGGACCAGGGCCTACTGCTAGTTAAGCAAGTAACAGCTGTGGCCAAGAGTGCCTTTTACCAGCTTCAAATGGTTAGTCAATTGCTGTTCTAGATTAGATTGCTGCAATGTGCTGTACATGGGGCCTCTCTTGAAATGTGTTCAGAAAGTTCAGTTGGTACAGAATGCTGCAGCAGGATGTTGACTGGAGTGGGTAATAGGGACCATCTCACTCCAGTGCTTGGTCATCTACATTGGTGTCCATTTTGTTTCTGGGCCCAATTCAAAGTGCTGATGTTGACTGTGAAAGCCATAATATGGCTTGGGACCAGCACACTGCATATGAACCTACCTGACTGCTACAGTCATCTTTTGAGGCCTTCTTGGCTATTTAGCATGCTGTTTCCTTGCAGTCGCCCCACCTACTACTTGGGGGCTTTGCTTTAATTATGCTTGCATTTTCTGACCATCAGTGGTCACCCCACATGTTTCTGTGCATTTTTCCCGCATTTTCTGGATGTTGGCTAAACACGAATCCAGGAAACACAGGCAAAATGTGCGGAAATGCATGGGGAGAGCAAAGCTTCCTCTGACAGTCAGAAAATGCAAGCATAATCAAAGCAAAGCCCTGAAGTAGTTGCGGGGTGATCATGAGGAAACAGCCATACATAAATGAACCTTTATTTATTTATTGTGGCACCAGAGCCATGCAACTTTCTCCCCAAGGATATTCATCTGTTCCCTTCCGCCACTGTCTTTTGACAGTGAGTGAAGGCTTTTTGGAGGGTATGCCAGACAAAACAATGATCCTTCCTTCCTGCCCTATGTTGTCATTACTGTTTTCTGGGCTTTTACATTTTTGTTTTATTTGACATTCTGTTCCCTCACTGACACTCACTAAACCTCATTCCTGTTTATGAGTGTATATGTTTTAATTGTTTTTATCATTATGTGTGTGCGCACACATGTATGTATTTTAAACTCTTTTCATATAGGAAATCAGGTAGCATGCATATGATTCACTATTAGAACCTGGATTTAGCTTCTGGATCAGATTTTTTCTACTAGTAAAATTGAAAATGAATTTTTCTAATCTTACAACATAGCCCTGTTCAACCATTCAAAATTGCATTCACAGAATGTGCAGCATGGATAATGATCCTGTTCATTGGCTTGACCTCAGATGTCCACAAATACCACCAAATATGTGCAGTAGGGTTGCCAGGTCCTCCCTCTCCTCCAGCAGGAGGTTTTTGGAGTGGAGCTGAGACAGGAATTGTATGTTCGCGGCTGCGCAGCCACGGTCGCATCACTTCTGGTTTACACCTGGAAGCGCTGCATCACAAGGGACCTTTTACCACTCAAACTGGGAGTTTGAGTGGTAAAAGGCCTGTTGTGATGCGGCACTTCCCGGTGTAAATGCATTGCAAGGGGTCTTTTACCACTCAAAATACCAGCTGGTTGGCGGGCAGCCAGGAGGATTGGTGGGGTTTTGCCCACCACCACCGCGCACTTGGCAACCCTAATGTGAAGCAAGACCTGTGCAAGTATATATGCATAGACATTGTATTCCCATTGCATGTACAAAGTTTACTATAATGTGCCCGAATTTTTACTAGTATGGCTATTTGGCTTATTCGAGGTATACCGTCAAAAATCATGCCCAATAAAACCAAACCCAAAATTAATCGATTATTTTTAAATTGGCTATGTGCTGGCCCACTAGGGCAGGGTGCGCCTGTAGCAGCACGGTGCTCTGAAGAGGCTTGCAGCAGGCAGGGCAACAGGCTGGGGTTTCTGAAGCTGAGGCTTCTACAGCTGGCAGCTATATTAATTGGGAATGGGAGTAATAACGCAGTCCAGTAACAGTCCAAGGTCAGTCAGGGTGAAAGGCAATCCGTCAGAGCAAAAGGCAGAGTCAAGGTCAGGCCGGTCCAAGGTCAGGCAGGGAGTCCAGAAGAATTCAGGGTCGAGAAAGCAGTCCGAGTCGATACAGCGTCAGCCAGAGTGGAGTGCCGCAGGTTCGCCACGCGTTGCTTCCACAGCTTCTGCTGACTCAGCCCTCCTAAATACTTGCAGCTGTCTGGGGGAGGCAGCTTCTGTAAAGACTCACTCACTATCTTCATGACTGTCCCAGTTCCTCCTTTGTTGTTCTAACCTGGCTGAACGCCGGCGTTGTTCTGCCAGGACCCGGCCCATTTTCCTTCGACGAGTCCCAGGAGACATCTGTTCCTCATGGTCTCCCGGCTCCCTGGGCAGTTTCCTTGATGTTCCTGGGTCAGCCGGCGTCTGGTCTTCTTTAGGCTGCCCTGTAGCTGGTGACTTTAAGGTATGTTTTGGCAATACATCGTCATCAGCTGTTTTCTCTGTCAGTGTGGGTGGGGGAGGAGGACTCTGTCCCTGGATCTGGTCTCCGTCAGAGTCTGAATCTGTTGTCAGGCAGCCTCTGACAGGCTACAACCCATTTAGAGGTCCTATGATTCCAGCTAAAGACCAGGTACTTAATCTGAATGCATATAAATAGCCAAAGAAACTCATGGACCACTCAGATTAATATCTTATTTGGCTCTGCCAATAAACATTTACAATTTTTAAGAGTAGATAAAAATGGATTGTTACAAGTATCTGGTACGTCTTTTAAAAGTCATACTTTTTATTTTCCTTAGAAGATTTGGCTTTTAATTTGCAGGAAGGAAATCTTTGCCCTGGTGCCATGAGCCAGTTCCATGCTGGTCTCTCTGACTCAACAGAGTGAAGACTGATATCTCACCTGCCGTTCAGTAATTGTGAGAAGAGCTTTCAATTCCAGCCTCTGCAGGAGAAGAGAAGCTTTGCTTGGAATTTTCTACCATCTCAGTCTATAAAAAAGGGCTCCTTAGAAGAGATTGGATTTGTCCTTCCTCATCTGATAAAAGATTCTGTTTTTAGAGTGCAGTACCCTCTGCAAACCAAAAACATTCCATAAAGAACACTGTAATCTAGGTGAAACCTAGAAGATCCTGCTATATCTCTGTGTTATCCGCTCCATTATCCCATGCATCATCTGAAACCTGAGACAGACAGACAGATATAATTTTTTCAGGAAAGCAGCTTTCAAGCATTTCCCTCTATGGCTTCCATTAATACAGTTGCCAGCTCAGGGTTGGGAAATACCTGGAGATTTTTGGGGCAGAGTCTAAGGAGGGCAGGGTTTGGGGATGGGAGGGACTTCAATGCCATAGAGTCCAATTGCCAACACAGCCATTTTCACCAGTTGAACTGAACTCAATTGGCTGGAGATCATTTGTAATAGCAGGAGATCTCCATCTTCCACCTGGAGGTTGGCAACCCTATCCATCAGAAGGTGAAGATATTTGTTTTGTTCACTAACTCTGATTAGCCGTCTTCCCTGTTTGTGTGTGTTTATGTGTTTATACGTTTTATTTAATTGTTTTAAATATTTATATATATTTGTATTTGAAATGTATTTTTTTTAATGTTTGAAATGTTTTAGTGTTTCACTGTTCACGACCTTTGGGACCCTGAATTGGGTGGAAAGTTGCCATAGAATAAAATAAATAATAAATAAAGGGATAATTGTCTAGCATAATGCCCCACATTTAAGCAGGAAAGCTTATTAAGGATAAAGTGCCTATTAAGGGTTGCCATGGGAGATTCTCGCGGAGAAAGGTGACCTAAGTGTTCTGGCCAAATTTACCATACTGGGACTCTATCGTAATGGTGTAAGTCTCCATGTCTGACCTAGAGGCTGCCACCAGCAAGGAACAACACTGTGGAGCATTGTACCAGAAAGAACGTCTGTAGGTTATTTATTCATTCACAGCATTTTTTAAATTTTACTTAATTTATAGCCTGACTTTGCACCCTCATAAGGACCAACAAGGCAGCTAACATATTAGAAATATACATAATACATACATAATAAAACCACATATTTAAACACATTAAAACCACAAAAACACATTATTAAAACAATTAAAACCAGAGGTAAAATACATACGAAAACATAACAACAATTAAAACATTGGGAAGGTAGGAGGGATCACTGAAGGAATGTTAATGAGACAAAAAAAGGCTTTTCCTGCTGTGTAACATTTATACTCCACCTCTTTTTTGAAGTTCAAAGAAGCTTACATATAGGCATGAACAAATATGAGTTCATTTTTACCTTCTTGTTTTTATTTGTTGTCATTTCAGTCTTTTCAGTCTGCACATTTTTTTACTGCGGGCATTTCCAATTCAATGTTTCTTTTGCACCATTTTAATACCGTATATATTATATGCTATTTTATGTCATTTATACATCATTGAAACAAATTTTTTTTTAATGCTGATCATTATATCAAATTTCATGATTATGGTCTGGGGAAACTACTGTAATTTCATCCTGAGAAGGGAAAAACCATGTCAAAACTGAAATTCATTAATCAAAAAGGTGCATTCATTAAATCTGATAAGACCCCTACTTAACAACATACTAATACAGTTATGACAATAACTGTACAGAAATGTTAAACAGTGGCTAATTGTATAATCAAATAGCCAAAAATGTAAAACACTGCTGCTAAATTCATAAACTTGAACTGCAAAAGTTATCTATACCTTCAAGAATATTCGTAGAATACATCTTAAAAATTCAACCTGAGAGAGCCTCCAATCCAGAGGTTACCAGAATCCTAACTGAAACAAAAGAATGATTCATCCCAAGATAACAGGAAACACACAGCTTTTTACTTGGCACCAAAAATGTGCTAGGCAGCAAGCTCTTGACACCAAGAGATCATTTTCAGCAGCATCTCCAAGGTGGCTGTAGAATGTGTCAAAGTCTGTCATTCTTTGAGATAAACTTTGAAGAAGAAGAAGAGTTTGTTTTTATATGCTGACTTTT